>NC_134541.1:81863407-83198407 GCF_050624435.1 Tenrec ecaudatus | reverse complement strand
GAATATACATAAAACTATTATAAAAGTTAACATTTATCTTCACAAATAGTTCCTCACATGAACACTTATAGACACTATGTGATGCCATTCACAATCAAAAGGAATGTAAACAGATGTAACAATGCAGTTTTGTGGTGGAGTGAAATTTCTTAATACAGTTCTTCGATAATACATGTCTCTGTAACCACCACCAAATGACTATGCAAATGGGGTATGAGTAATACTCATAGAGGGGATTGCTCAGTTGTAGTTACCACTCCACTGGCTATACGAATGAACCACTGTGGAGCAGAAACAGAGAAACTCCTAGGAGCATCAAGTAAAAAGAGGCGCCAGTAGAGCACATTCGAGAGCTCTGTCTGAAGTGACAGTGGCCAAAACCAGAGCACCAGAGACGACAGTACAGAGACTATGGGACAGAGAAAATTGCCGGGATAAAACCAGAGGCCAAGACAAAGAGATCATGGGACAAAACAGAAGAGAATTGCTGAGACTATGAAGCTATAAGGCAAAGCAGTGGACTAACTTCCTGGTCTGTGAAAGGCAGAAGCCAAGAGACCACATGACTGAGAAACTGAGGACTAAAATAAGAGATGGCTACTGGCTGAGGAGAGATGTTGCTGTGAACCAGACTGTCTCCCTAATGTTTTCTGATCCCGGCTTGTGAAATCCTGTTAACTTCCCTAATAAAACACCATAATTGAGGTGATCTTTTGTGAGTTCTGTTTGACCAGCCGAGAGGTAGAGGGTCATGGGAAGGGCAATTGGTGTCGGAACATAGTAAAGAAGGATGGAAGTGGAGGCATGTCTGACTCGGTCTTGTGGCAAAAGACCTTGGGCTGTTGAAGAGTTGGATTCTCTTTCTCTCTTGTGTAGCCAGAGATCAGATATGGCCTGTATGCTCTTTATTCAATTTTAAAACTATGACTGCTTCAAATGAATGTTAGGGCTTACTGTACCGCTATAATAGTGATACAGCCATCTCCTGTTGCTATTGCAGGGAGCCGAAGTGGTCTGCTTCAATGCAGTGCTAATCAGCTCTACCTGAGCAGCTCAACTCTCCAGTAACTTGTACATCACTGTAAAAAGAATTATCTCTTGCTGTTCTCACGTATTTTTCATAGTGTTTAGTGCAATAGCGTAAACCTTGAGCAGACCTATATGAAGTGCCACTAGTGATGCTGAAGTAATCTCAGGAAGCAGAGAAAAGCTGTGACATTACAAGAAAAAGTTTAAGTGCTTGGTATGTACCATAGATTGAGATCTGCGGCTGTAGCTTTTTGTCATTTCAAGATAAATGAATCTAGCCTTCAAGACCATTGTTTTTAAAAAGGAAAATAATGTCATAAAAGCATTGCTATAGCTACACCAGCAAGTGTGAAAACCTGGATTTTTTAAAAAATACTTTTTATTACATATCAAATATGCCGCTTTCATGTGGGTATGTAACTGCTATAAGAAAAGTCATTATATGAAAAATTAAAACAAAAGGAAAGTTAAGAATCTAAATCTGAAGAATTTAATTTCAACAATGTATGGTTTGATAACTTTAGAAAGAGGCTTGGCTTTTAAAATAACAAGATAACAGAAAAAGCAGCTTCTGGTCACCAAGAGGCAGCAGATGGGTTACCAGACACCATTAATAAAATCATTGAGGGGAAAGGTTATCTTCCTGAACAGGTTTTTAATGCAGGGAGAAGTGCGCTATTCTGGGTGGTGGGGCAGAGGATGCCACACACACACCCAAAACAAAACAAAACATTTATTTGTAGAAAGTAAAGCAAGCACCAAGATTGAAGGCAGGGCAGAACAGGCTGACAATTCTGAAAAAGCGTTGGATTTCTAAGGGAACAGGATTACCTTTATCTACAAAGCTGATAAACCTTGAAAACTGAGGGGAGGAGATAAATATCGTTTTCAGTCTTTTGGGCTGTCCAGCAAGAAGACCTGTATAATAAGAACCCTTTTTTCTGATTGGTTCCATCAGTGTTTTATCCCTAAGGTCAGGAAGTTCATTGCCAGTAAGGAACTGCTTTAGAGCTCTTTGACATTGGGCAATGCCCCGCTGGAAACCCAGAACTCAAAGTTTTCTAAGTGATCTGCTTGCCCCTAAACACACCTTTAATGTAGTCTGTAGATCTTAGGTCATAGGAATGACCTATATAGAGTACTATATAGAGTAATGAACCTTAAAGGTTCATTACATATGCTATGGAAGAGAACCCCTATCGAAAGAACATATTCAAAGTATACAAGGATTACAGTATGGAATAAATTATATAATGTATATAACATACAAAACATGTTTATTGTCTATGTATTAGTAAAACTTCCAGTCAAGTAAGCTATTAATAGTTAACTTGTGGGGAAGTCAAGGGTTATATGTGCAGAGACATACATCAGTGCTCCAACTTAGGTGTTACTCTATTTCTTGTCCAATATACTGTCATGAAACAGAACAGACAGCATCATGGCATGCACATGTGGCTATTGCGGCAGGAAGAGTGAAGCTGAAGCCCGGTCTGCCACCTGCAAGCACTGGGATGAGGGTCAAAGTACTCACAAGGGCTGTGCCTCAAAGTAAAAGCATAAGAACATCTACCCTCCTTCTCCAAAAAGAGGGAGTGCAGAGTCGATTGACTAAGTAGAAAGCCACGTTGGGCAGAAGACAAGTTGAAACTCTGGTGAACGGCATGAGAAATAATATAATTAATTTTAAGAGCAGGGACATTCCAGGGCCAACTATTCTGGGCTGGGTTCAAGGTACGAAGCTACTATGATTTTCTACTCTGTTTAACAAGAATAGTAGGACAGGGACACCCGCATACTCTGAGAGCTCCTCCAAACAAAGCGGGATTGGCGACCAGGTAGCTGAATAGTAAGAGTCTGGTGAGTGAAATATCCCCCTGGGTCAGCACCCCAGTCCTACCCCACGTATTTGTCCGGAGCAGGGGTCTAGGTGAAAGAGGACCGGACTAGTGGGACATCTCTGGCCACTAAGCTGCCGTGAGCTCACTGGCGACCGGCTTAGGCTCCATCCCCAAACCCGGCGCCTAGGCCAGAGCCACTTGCCTGCCCTGCCTACTCCAGCGGCCCACTCCCCACTCCCTATCGCGGATCCCCACTGGGAGAGAAGCTTTCCTCTCCCGCAGTTCCCCTCTCCCCACAGGGCAGCGATCTGCCCTCGGACCCACGTCCCTCCCTCCATTCATCCAAGCTCAGGGGAGCGGACCCGCGGGTTGTCTGGCGACCCCCACGGGGGACCATCCACCCGCACCGCTGCCGCGGACCTCTCCACCTGCCCTCCGTGCGCTGGCCTCCCACCCCCGCCCGCCCCCGCCAGCCCCTGGCAGCCTAGCGCCAGCTCCACTCCTGGCGGGGACCCTGCGCTGAGCACTTCCCGCCAACAGGAGCCATAGCCCAACCCGCGCCTGTCCCGGACCCTGATCTTCCGCGGAGCGCCGCGCCCCGCGCTGCTGAGTCTGCCCACCAAGGGCCCCCCCCTGCGCAAGGCACAAGAGTAGGTGCCCTCCCCAGGGTGCTGCGGGGACCCCGGCGGCCACGACTCTGAGCCTGAGCAGAGGAAGGGCGCCATTGCCCCCTGCGGTTTCGCGCCAAGCCTCCTTTGCCGGCGCCATTACCGCCTGCGGTTTCGCGCCAAAAGGGCGGAGAGCGAACACCATTGTTCCCTGCAGTGTCCCGCAGCTGCCTGCACAGCTATCCAAGGGGCCCGCTCACAGCCCGGGCAGATCAAACACTCCACCTGCAGTCTCGGCTTTGCAGTCCCTGAGGAGCCCTCAGTGAGCTCCAGCCAGCTCTCACCACCTGGGGCCCTGTTGGGTCCCCAGTGCCAGCCCTAAGCCTGCCGCAGCCCGCCCCAGCCACCCCAGGAGACGGCACAGTGGCCTGAGCCTCCACACAATAAGGTTACTCCTGTCTCCCAGAAGCATGGGGCCTATTAAAGGATCAAGGAAAAATCAACAGACCACATCACTCCCAACAAAAAAATCAGAAAAACGAGGCACTTTAACAGACCTAACGTCACTCATAGAAGAAACAGATATAGATCAGCCACAAAAGGAAATCTTCAGAACTCTGCTTGCAGTAATACAGGAGCTAAGAGAAGCAAACCAAAATAAGGATGCAACGATAGAAGGGATGAAATGCACAATAGAGGGGATGAAGTCCACAATAGAGGGGATGAATACTATCCACCAAAAGGAACTGCAGAAACTAACAGAGGAGGTAGCAGAGGCCACACAAAAGGTCACAGAAGCTATATCTAGGCTTGAGGAGGCTGAGAACCGTATCAGTGAACTCGAGGACGCTCAAACCAAACGAAGCAAGCGAGAAAAACAATCAGATAGGAAAATTAAAGAAACAGAAGACAGCCTGAGATCAATGACAGATGCTATGAAGAGGAATAATATTCGAATAATCGGTCTACCGGAACACAACATAACACACAAATCGACCGCCAAGATAGCAAAGGAATTCCTGGAAGAAAATTTCCCCAACCTAACAAAGGAGAATCCGACTCTCATACAGGAAGCAGAGAGGACGCCGGCTAAGCTAAACACCAAGAAGAACACGCCAAGGCATATAATTGTAAAATTATCCAACTTAGAGGAAAAAGAGAAAATTCTATGAGCATCAAGAGAAAGGAAGACAGTCACATACAAAGGAGCGCAGGTAAGGGTATGCTCAGACTTATCAGCTGAAACCATGAAGAGGAGGAGAGAATGGAGCAGCATCTTCCAAATTCTGAAAGATAAAAATGCCTCCCCCAGAATCCTATACCCTGCCAAGTTATCCATTAAGATAGAGGGTAAGATAAGGGTCTTCCAGGACAAGGAAGAACTCAAAAAATATACTGCAAGTCACCCGACCCTGCAGAACATACTGGCTGACTCACTATGGCCAGAAGATCAAGCTCCAACTAGAACCTCCAGGAGACCACCATATAGCCCATCTCCATCTAGAAGCCAACATGCCAGCAACACGTACCAGGACAACACGGTCTCAGATGGAAAAGAGGACAGGATAGAAACCCTCCACTCAAACGCAGTACACTGATATGAAGGAAGATAGGCAAAGACCCAAAACACAAAACAGAATATGGCAACCATGAAGCCAGAGATTGTAATAATCACTTTGAATACAAATGGGCTCAATTCATATGTTAAAAGAAAGAGGCTGGAGGATTGGATTAGAAAACATAACCCATCAATCTGCTGCCTGCAAGAGACACACCTTAAGCAAGCAGACAAGCATATGCTGAGAATAAAGGGCTGGCAGAAAGTTTACCAAGCAAATGGTAACTCCAAGAAGGCAGGAGTGGCTATCTTAATCTCCGACAAAATGGATCTCAAGATCCAAAACATAAAAAGAGACAAAGAGGGACATTACATAATGCTCAAAGGCTCAGTAAACCAGGAAGCAATAAGCATACTGAATATTTACGCACCTAATAATGGTGCGGCAAATTTCGTCAAACAAACTATTAAAAAAATGACAGAAGAAATCACGGAAACAACAATAATAGTGGGGGACTTCAACACTCCACTATCAGAGAAAGACAGGTCACAGGGAAAGAAGCTCAGCAAAGAGGCCAGAGAGCTAAACAATGTAATTAGGCAACAGGGCCTGATAGACATCTATAGAGCCTTTCATCCAAAAGCAAAAGGTTTCACATTCTTCTCCAATCCACACGGATCTTTCTCAAGAATAGATCACATGCTGGGGCACAAGGCCAGCCTGAGTAAATTCAAACACATAGATATTATCCAGACGTCTTTCTCAGACCACCATGCCATAAAGCTGGAGATTAATAGAAGGGCACCCAGAAAAGCAAGGGCCACCAATTGGAGAATAAACAACGATCTCCTGCGACATGAATGGGTTAAGTTCCAGATCAGAGAGGATATCAGGAAATTTCTAGAAACTAATGAGAACGAGCATACAACATATCAAAACTTATGGGACACTGCAAAGGCAGTTATCAGAGGTAGCTTGATATCACTGAATGCATACATGAAAAAAGAAGAAAGGCGTATGACAGATATGTTAACACAAAACCTCCAACAACTAGAACAGAGTCAACAGAACTACCCCTCCAATAGCAAGAGAAAAGAAATAATAAAAATCAGGGCGGAGTTAAACCAGTGGGAAGACAAAAGAACAATGCAAAGGATTAACGCAACTAGAAGCTGGTTTTATGAACGAATTAATAAAATTGACACTCCCCTGGCAAAGCTTACCAAAGATAGAAAGGAACAATCATCAATAGCCAGGATGAGGGATGAATCGGGGGCAATAACAACAGACCCCAATGAGATAAAAAGGATAATCACAAAGTACTATGAAGGTTTGTATTCTAATGAATTCAGAAACCTGGAAGACATGGATAAATATTTAGAAAAACAATCTATCCCTAGATTATCTGAGACAGAGATCAAGAACCTCAACAAACCCATAGCGAAGGAAGAAATAGAGAGTGTCATCAAAAACCTACCAAGGAAAAAGGCCCCAGGGCCAGATGGCTACACAGCAGAATTTTACCAAACATTCAGGGAAGAGCTGACACCGATCCTCCACAAAGTATTCCATAACATAGAAAAGAACGGCAAGCTCCCAAACTCATTTTACGAAGCCAGCATTACTTTGATACCCAAACAGGGAAAAGACCCCACAAGCGTAGAGAATTATAGACCAATATCTCTAATGAACATAGATGCAAAAATCCTTAACAAAATATTGGCCAATAGAATACAAAGGAACATCAAACATATCATTCACCACAACCAAGTAGGATTCATCCCAGCGATGCAGGGATGGTTTAACATCCGAAAATCCATCAATATCATTCACCACATCGAGAAGAAAAAGGATAAAAACCATATGATAATATCCATAGATGCAGAAAAAGCATTTGACAACATCCAGCATCCATTCCTAATCAAAACACTCATGAAGATAGGATTGGAAGGTAAGTTCCTCAAGCTCATACAAGCTATCTATGAAAGACCAACAGCCAACATCATAGTCAATGGAGAAAAGACAAGAACAATACCACTGAAAAAGGGTACAAGACAAGGATGCCCCCTGTCCCCTCTTCTATTCAATATCGTTTTGGAGGTTCTGGCTAACAACATAAGACAGCGGAAGGACATCAAAGGGATCCAGTTGGGAGAGGAGGAGGTGAAACTATCGTTATTTGCAGATGACATGATCCTATACATTGAAGACCCCCAAAACTCCACAGTTGGAATACTTACAGCAATAGAGGAATACGGAAGAGTAGCAGGATACAAGATCAATAAACAGAAGTCGGTAGGGTTTCTATACACATCGGACAGGGCCATGGAAGAGGCGATTAAGAGGGAAGTACCCTTCACAGTAGCCAAGAACAAACTGAAATACCTAGGAATATACTTAACAAAAAATACTAAAGACCTATATAAGCATAATTATAAAACCCTATTACAGGAAACCAAAAGTGACCTTCACAAATGGATGAAGCTCCCCTGCTCATGGTTAGGTAGGCTGAACATAGTAAAGATGACAGTTCTTCCTAAAGCACTCTACAAGTTCAATGCTATACCAATCCAATTACCATCAACCTTCTTCAAAGAATTGGAAAAACTGACCACCAACTTCATATGGAGAGGGAAGAAACCCAGAATTAGCAGAGAACTCCTCAAGAAGAAGGACACAATTGGAGGACTCGCCCTACCTGATTTTAATGCCTACTACACAGCTACAGTGGTCAAAACAGCATGGTACTGGCACAATGATAGACACTCAGACCAGTGGAAAAGAATAGAAAGCCCAGGAGTAAAATCATCAGCATATAGACAACTGATCTTCGACAAGGGTCCCAAAAACGTCAAGTGGGAAGCAAATGCCCTCTTTAATAAGTGGTGCTGGAAACAATGGATATCCACATGTAGAAAGTTGAAACAAGACGTCTACCTCACCCCATGCACAAGAATACACTCAAGGTGGATCGCAGATCTAGAAGTCAAACCCCAAACCATCAGGACCATTAAGGAGGGAATCGGGACTAATCTCAGAGCACTGGCCCAGGGAGCACATAGGCTCACTGCAACAGGGAAGGGGACACACACAGGTGATCTGGAAATCGACAAATGGGATCTAATAAGAATAAAACACCTGTGCACCTCGAAAGACTTTGCCAAGAGGGTGACAAGGCAACCCACAGACTGGGAGAAGATTTTTAGTAATGACACGTCAGACAAAGGGCTCATTACTAAAATCTACAACACCATCATGACCTGCAAAAAGAGGAAAACAGTTAACCCCCTAAGGAAGTGGGCAAAAGAAATGAGAAGAACTTTCACTAGAGAGGAGATCAATATGGCCAATAAATATATGAGAAAGTGCTCGAAGTCCCTTGCCATAAGAGAAATGCAAATCAAAACAACCATGAGATACCACCTAACACCCCTCAGGCTAGCTCAGATCAGTAAATCAGAGAGCAACAAGTGTTGGAGGGGCTGTGGTGAAATAGGAACCCTCCTCCACTGCTGGTGGTCGTGCAGATTTGTACAGACACTGTGGAAAGCAATCTGGCGATACCTAAAGAAAATGGAAATTGATCTACCTTACGACCCAGCCATCCCTCTACTGGGCATATACCCGGTTGAAGCAGCAAATAAAACACGACCAGTCATATGCGCTCCAATGTTTATTGCGGCACAATTCACAATAGCAAAGACTTGGAAACAGCCTAAGTTTCCATCGATAGACGAGTGGATTAGCAAACTTTGGCACATACACACAATGGAGTATTATGCAGCACTAAAAAACACCGATGAGCACATGAAACACGTTATTTCATGGGAAGAGCTGGAAGGAATTATGTTAAGCGAGGTAAGCCAGACCCAAAGGGACAGGTACAACATGAGTCCCCTGAGGTAAGTACAATCAGCATGACAGAAATGGGGCATTAATCCACCCAAGGGGAGGGTATGGTTTATATCTCCACAGGGAAAGCGGGACCAGACTTCAACCCAGTGTCGCAAGGTGTGAATGCAATATCCCGGCGTGGAGGACGGAACCGGTGGAGAGGTCTGGGAGGCTGGCCCCAGCACCATAAATTAAGTGGATTCCTGCCCCTCCCCCGAAAAGAACTTGTTCCAAAGGACGACATTGACCCTGCAGCTATGGGAGATGGACATATTTGATCAGAGCACACGGGAGCAGATGAAGGGGCAGGAGGAGAGAGTGGAGCACAGCCTGGCCCACCAGGCCGTGATGATGATGTTCCTGAGTAGAGCAGTCAGTCCACAGAGAGAACAACATGGCTGGCCCTACTATGAGACATGATGCCCCTCAGTGTCTAAGGGCGATACAGGGGACAGCACCGGAGACACAGTGTGGGAATTGCACCTGACCTGATCCCACCACACCGAGGCAAATCACTGGGGGAGTGCAGCGGAACAGCAAGGGAATGGAGTGGCAAGGTCCCCAGGGAATGCTGAAAGCGGACTTTGGGGCCAGGGCATGGTGCCCCAACAGACTGGACTGGAAAACGCTCCTAAGGACCAGCAAAGATCCCTGAACTAACTACAAGCTTTTCTCTTGTGAACTGTTTTGTTCTGTTCTTTTTCAGTGGTTTGTTTTGGTTGTATTGTTGTCTGGTTGTACACTGTTGCTTTGTGTTCCTCTGTCTAGTTTTCGTGCATGTTAGTGACCCCACAGGTCTGTCTGAATAGGACAGGCTGGATGAACTATCTGGATGAAAAACAACGGGACCGACAGTTCCGGGGGGACTTGGGGTGGGGGGTAGGGGGGGTAAGGAAGTGGTGTTAACAAACCCAGGGACAAGGGAAAAACATGGGACCCCAAAGGGTAGAGAAGGGGGAGTGGCAGGCCTGATGGGAAATGATCAAGGGTAAGGTTGCTTAGAGAAGAGGTATACTCTAGCCCAGGGGGCGATGAAGCATGGTAGTAGGGCAGGAGGAAGGTCAAGGGAGATGGAGGAAAGAGCTAGGAGTCAAAGGGCATTCATGGAGGTCTAGACAAAGACATGTACATGCATATATATATAGGAGGTTGGGGAAATAGATCTTTGTGTCGATATTTATAGGTCAAGTATTAAGGTGGCGGAAGGACCTTGGGCCTCTACTCAAACACTCCCTCTATGCATGAATACCTTCTTTTATTAAATTGGAACTCTATGATGCTCACTCTCCCGACACAACGGCTGGAGCCAAAGTGTGTGAACAAGTAAATGTGGTGAAGAAAGCTGATGGTGCCCGGCTATCAAAAGAGATAGTGACTGGGGTCTTAAAGGCTTGAAGATAAACAAGCGGCCATCTAGCTCAGAAGCAACAAAGTCCACATGGAAGAACACACCAGCCTGTGTGATCGAGTGGTCCCAAAGGGATCAGTTACCAGGCATCAAAGAACAAAAAACCATATCATTGACTGCACACCTCCATGATAGGATCGCTGAAGACAAATGGGTGCACAAGCAAATGTGGTGAAGAAAGCTGATGGTGCCCGGCTATCAAAAGAGATAGTGTCTGGGGTCTTAAAGGCTTGAAGGTGAACAAGCGGCCATCTCGCTCAGAAACAAATAAGCCCACATGGAAGAAGCACACCGGCCAGTGCGATCACGAGGTGCCCAAGGGACCAGATATAAGGCATCATGCAAAAAAAAAAAAAAAAGATATGTGTGTGTATGTATGTGTATATATGTGTATATGTATATATGTATGTGTATATATATATTATATTAAATGAAGGGGGAAGTGCAGAGTGGAGACCCAAGGCCCAAGTGTCGGCCAATGGAGATCCCCTCATAGAGGGGCTTAAGAGAGGAGATGGGTTAACTAGGGTGTGAGGTAGTATTGATGAAGAACACAGCTTTCCCCCAGATCCTGGATGCTTCCTCCCCCCAACTACCATGATCCGAATTCTACCTTGCAGGGCTGGATAGGACAGAGGCTGTACACTGGTACATATGAGGGTTGGAGGTACAGGGAATCCAGGGTGGATGATACCTTCAGGACCAAGGGTGTGAGGGACGATGCTGGGAGAGTGGAGGGTGAGTGGGCTGGAAAGGGGGAACTGATTACAAGGATCCACATGTGACCTCTTCCCTGGGAGAGGGACAGCAGAGAAGGGGGGAAGGGAGACCCCGAATAGGGCAATATATGACAAAATAACGAGGTATGAACTACCAAGGGCATATGAGGGAGGGGGGAAAGGGGAGGGAGGGTCGGGGGGGAAAAGAGGACCTGATGCAAGGGGCTTAAGTGGAGAGCAAATGCCTTGAGAATGATTGGGGCAGGGAATGTATGGATGTGCTTTATACAATTGATGTACGTATATGTATGGATTGTGGTAAGAGTTGTTGGAGTCCCTAATAAAATGTAAAAGAAGAAAAGAGAAAAAAATGATTAGGGCAAAGACTGTACAGATGTGCTTTATACAATTGATGTATGTATATGTATGAACTGTGTAAAGAATTGTATCAGCCCCAATAAATTGTTAAAAAAAAAAAAAAAAAAAGAAGAATAGTAATAGCACCTATCTCGCTTAAAGAAGTTATCTCATGAATCCTGAACAAGAACTCTACTAAAATAATACTCAATAATTTTTAAATAATTTGTTTTCAGAGCATTAAAGATAGTAGAGGGAGTACTTGGGGTTTAAATAACGTTTTCTTTTTTGTTTGCTTGTTTGTTTCCTTAACAATCTTGTTTTTATTTTAATCATTTTATTGTGGGCTCGTACAACTCTTATCACAATCCATACTGGTACAGATAGGAACTGCAAACACAGGGAATCCAGGATAATGTTTTCAGTGCTTAGGCTTGCCTCTTGATAATTGTTTTATTGATTCACTCAACAACTATGTGTTGAGCATCTTAGATGTGTCAGACATCATTAAAGGACATGGTACATCAATGAACAAAACATACAAGACCTCATGGAGCTTATATTGTAATCAGGGAAACAGTCAGTAAGCAACAGAAAACAAAGAAAATTATCTAGCATGTCACAGGTAATGAGTCTATACAGCTTACAAAACAAAGCAGCACAAGCAAAATGGAGAGAGAAGCTAACTACTGAAGAAGGGTCAAGACTATCTTTCCAGATAGCCTTGAAAGGGAAAATGACATCTGAGCAAATCTTTGAAGAGAATATTTTGAGAAGTTTCCAGACAGACATAACTTGAAGTGCAAACATTCTTAAACAGTGTGTTAGGCAGTGACATTCATATATGTGTAAGAAAAAGCTTTATATCAAGAAGTAATTGTATATCAGGAAAACTTTCCAGCCTAGTCCGACTGAAGTCCATAACACAGATACTCGTCCATACTCACAAAGGCACATGCAATGATACGGAATGCAGGAACATCACCAGTCAGTGGGTACAAAGTCTTCTGGGTCCAATGGCAGTGGGATGCATCTCCAGGGCCTGGTAGGTCTCAGAGTGACTCACCAGAATGAGGGTGAAGGCAGAGAGAAAGAAGGAGATTCCCAGGGCCCTCCCCATGGGAAGTAAATGCCTACACGAAGGTACCATCAGGTACCTGACCAACAGGCTGGACTCCCCCTCTACACTCTTACATACCACATTGATGTGAAATTATGTAACCGCCTGTATTGGACATGGTTCTCTAGAGAGACAAACCAGATGGCTAGTAATTATATATAAATATATTTATATAGATATATAATTCAAGAAATCAACCATTAAATTACATACAGATAGATAATACAATAAATTAACAGTTAAATTATAAAGCAGTGAGACACTAGCAGTCCTTCAAGGCTTGAGAGCTGCCAGTTACTAAGTATGTCTATTCCAATGATACATTCTGGAACTGGGGAAATAACCACAGGATGGGTCCGGGGGCCCACTGGACCCACAGTGAGGCATACTTGAGCTAAAACTCCATTGATAACTTGACCTCCATAAGCCCCCACTCTGATTGGTGGGCCTTCAAAACATTTTGGGTCTCCTGGAATTAGTGTCAGTTCTGAGCTGGTGTCTAGTAATCCCTGAAAAGTTTGATTATTTCCTTTCCCCCAGTGAACAGTCACTTGTGAAAGGCCGCAGGTCCCTTTGGGGAAGGCTAGAAGAAAGACTAACAGTATAAACCTTCAGTGATGTAGCAGGATCCTCCTTACAAGTGACCCGGCCTCCCCTTCATTCAAGGGGTTGTGGGTCTGTAAACTGGCTCAGGCCTGGGAATTGATTGAGCGATCGTGACTGTCTATTCTGCTGTTCACCTGATCTACCATTCTTTTGCCTGTACAGATCATGTAAATATTTAGTAGGCTTCCCATCTATTTCATTCCTAGGGACACTGCGGCTAAGTAGCCAATGCCATAATTCCACACGAGACAGGTTGCTTTGATTATTATTGAAAACTTGTTGTTTATTATAACCACGCCCACCCTGTCTCTGGTGATTCAGTGCTGACACCTGCCCTCTACCATCACGGGGACCAATCAGCCCCATTGTGGGTAAATGTCGGAGTTCGCTTGGAGCAGTGCCCACTGTTAATCCTGGTGCACGTAGAATAGCAATTACAGGAGTCTTAAGAGATGCTGGGGCCCACTTCACAAACATGTTCCTTATGGTTGTGGTAAAGGGTATGTCTTCAGGACACAATAGGTTGGAAAACCAATTTAACCGCCGCAAGCATGTATCATAAAATATTATTCTTCTCTTGGTTTTAATTTTGACCATTTAATAATTTGAAAGCTATTATTAGCTGCTGGCCAAATAAAGAAAGGCAACAAGCTCCTTGTCTATAGTGTGTTCACCCCTATGTTAAAACATGCATCTTGAAAGGGTCATGAAAGGCCATCATGGGAGAGTTGCAATGACCAGGACTGGCTGTCTGGTGCTTCCTCTTACTGTGGTAGGACAGAAGCCCCTGCTCGCGGCTCCAGCTACATACTAGGCCTGTCGTAAACTTGTTGGGCTTATGCCAGATATGTCATCTTTCTGCTACCTCAATATAGTAGCAACAGTTTAATCGGTGAGATATGTCAAGTGCACCTACTGCTAACTCAGAAATGAAACACAAGTAAACAAGACTTGCCTCTTCTTCATGTAGGAGCTCTGTTGGCACAATCTTGGAAACTCTACGGGCCAGCAACTTCTATCCAGAAGGTCACTCGCGGTCGAAATGGACTCAAAGGCAATGGTCTGCTTGAGTTTTTATATTCCTCAAGCCACTTTACTGCTAGCTGCTGGAAAACTGACCAGATAATATACACAAATCTACAAGGACTAAATTTGAATCTCATAGTGACCCTGTATGCCAAGATAAAACTGCCTAGACTATAATTGTTTACGGGAGTAAAAAGCCACATCTTTCTCCCTCGGAGCAGCTGGTGGATTTGAACTGCTGACTTTGTAGTTAGCAGGAACTTCTGATTCCAGCACATTTCATGACAACACCACTATTAATATGGAAAGAGCTCAGAGCTGAGAACTAATAGGGCCTAATTTCAGGCTAAGTTTTTTCACTGACTTGGCCCAGCACCTGGCCTCTTCTTGCCTGTATCTCTGTCTGTTCAATAAAAATAGCCCTATGGGGTGAGGCGGTGGGGTGGGGGGATAATGGAGGGGACGGGCGGGAATAGCCCTATGAGACTTTTGCATAGCACCATATTTAGAACCTTCAGTATGTAAACTCAATATAAAGAGTGGAAATTTCCTCACAACTGGACCAATAGACAGCATCATGATAACCAGAAAACATAGTGATGTTGTCAAAGATTTCATTTTACATGGCTCCACACACAGTCAATGTTGACAGAAACAGCAGTAAAGAAATCAGTGACATATTGCACTGAGCACATCTGTTGCACAAGACCTATTTAAAATATTACAGGACAAAGATGTCACTGACAGGACTAAAGTGCTCCTAACCCCAATCATGGTATTTCCAATCACCTTGTATGCATGTGAAAGCTGGACGATAAATAAGGAAAACCAGAGGAGCATTGATGCATGTAGATTAGGATGTTGGCCAAGATTATTGAAAACACCACAGTCTGCCAAAAGAACTTTTTAAAATATCTTGTAAATAACAAATAATATTCAAACCAACAGTAAGAAATGACATCAGAGTTTAAATTCTAAACACCGGGTTCTTGGAACATTATGGATCATAATGGAATCCCAAAATACATTCGTAGCATCACTACATAGATTGAGAGATTAGCACACACAAAAAGAGCACAGTTTGGCAGGCTGAATATCAACAGAGAGCATTGCGAGGTGCATGTCAGCAGCTGGAATTGGGCTGCAATGTGACACCTTGTCATTTGGTTTCTCTCTTGACCCATTTTTAATTTATTCCAGTTTTTTTAAATATGCTCTGCTTTCTTTCCAATTGAGGTTTCCCTCTGGTCTGTGTGGTTATAGTTGCTGGGTCCTTTTTTGGATTTTTTACTTTGTTTTGTACGTTTTTCTGTAGAGGGAATTCGGGATGAATGGGTTTACGGAGACCATAACTGTGTTGATAATTACCAGGGACATGGAATGAGAAATTGAGAAGAAATGAGGACTCAACAGCAATGGGTACCAGAAAGAAGAAAATGTTCTGAAATTGATTTTGTTGATGATTGTATCACTCTTCTTACTATGACTGAAGTACTGGATTATTAATTGTATCTCAATATAATTGTTATAAATGTCAATTATATCTCAATCATACTCCTTTAAAAATAATTTTTAAAATTTTTATCTATCTTGTAAAAAGTACAACCAGAATGCTACTTAGAAGCAAGGATAGCAAGACTTCTTCTCACATACTTGGGACATGTTATCAGGAGAAACCAATCCCCAAAGAAAGGTATCCTGCTTAGTAAAGTAGAAGGCCAGCAAAACAGAAGAAAACGCTCCAAGGGATGGATTGACACAGTGGCTACAATAGTGTGTGCAAGCGTAATAACAAGTGTGAGGATGATCAACATGAAAACAAGTGGGGTTTGTTCTGTTCCACTGCGCTGTGTTTAGGTTCACTCTGAGTTGGGCCTGTCTGGAACAACAGCGCGCTGAGTGAGCCCCTGGGTGGTGTAGATGGTACACAAGCTCAGTGGTTAACCAAAAGGATGGAAACTCAAGTATTCTCCCAGGTGCTGGGTGGGGGGAGAGGGGGGGCCTAGAGAAAAGTTGGCCCTTAAAACCCGCATGGAACACAATTTTACTTTGATATAAACAAAATCACCGTAAGTCAGAATGTACAACAACTGGTTTATACTTTAAACAATTCTGTCACTGAAGGGTCACAGAAAGAACAAGGAGTGAAAGAAAAAGAGATCATTAAATGACTTATTGTGCAATTGAAAACCACAAATTGCAGGCCATTACTCCTGGCCTGGCACCACGGTTTCAGTGTCAAAATTCAAAAGGAAAATGGTCAAAGATTAAAGTCAAGGGATATTGCAAAGATTTTAAGGTGCCCTGTTTCTTATTTAAAGCAAAATATTTGCTATTCAATCTAGACAGAAGTAAGAAAGTTCCATTTGCCCCTGCCTCCAGTCTCCAGACCTTCCTAACACTCGTAGTCAGAGAAAGAAATCAACAGCTCCACATCCGTGACCAGGACTCACAGAAGCCCAGGGAGCACCTCAGCTGCGCCTGGAAATGTGAAACTCAGAGTTAGCGTCTGGACTGGCTGCGTCAGGGGTGAGGGGAAGTATGTGCAAAGATGAGGCCCCAATCTGTGAACACAAAACTCTCCCAAGGAAGAGCAAGTAGATGTCTGTGTTATGACAGCTGCAGAAGGCAACTCAGCCCCATGTGTGAGACAATGGGCCCTTTGTAGACATGGGATTTGTCCAGGCACGGGGCAGTGCCATAAGGGAAATACCCCTGAGCCTCTACCAGGACCGCCAAGAAATGAGCACTCGAGAGGGCTGAGTGTTATGGCTCAACCACTCTTTGTCTCCCCTGAGCTCATAAGGCCTTTAATGAACTTTAAAAATTAGTTTGCACTTCTGCATTCGCATACCTTTATGAAATTTCAAGGTGGAAACTTTTATCAGCGAGTTGTGGAGACTGCCTTCTTAGAGCACAGATGAGTAAGAGAACCCACAGTAGAGAGAGTATCTGACTCCACCAAGACCCAGAAGAGAAAGGCGGGAGCATTTGCCAGCTTTTTCTGGAACAATGGCAGAGGTCCCAGAGCAGAAGTTTTAGGCCCCCCACCCTCCCTTCTCATCACTTTCATCTCCCAGCATACCGTCTCTGCTGGCAGCCCCTACTACCCATGCCCCACCAGGCAGAGCTGCCACATGGGCTTTCAAAGTAACCTTGACCCCATCCTAGAGAGCATTAAAGGGCACTGATATGATCATACAGCCTAAATGGAATTTGGACACTGAGAAGGAGAGAGGAGATGGAACGGTAAATATATTCTAGATAGATTCACTTAAAGTCTTGAAATTGTAATTTGAGGAAACTTAATCAAAGAAACTCACCTAAGTGATCTCCACTGAGGCCAGGGTGAAGATTACATTACAGCCTCACAAGATTTCAGTCCCAAAGAACAGGGAAATACTTGAACCATCTCAGGGCCCTGACCAAGCTCTGCTGTTCACTCTAGTGAAAGTGCCACACATCTGGAAGATGTGCAGTAACAAAGCATTACAAGGGGTCTCCTTTCCCCCTGGTATGAGATGGGCCATGTGCCAGTCCTACATTCCCCTAGATCAGCGGTTCTCAACCTTCCTAATGCCGCGACCCTTTAATATAGTTCCTCATGTTGTGGTGACCCCCCCCCCAACCATAAAATTATTTTCGTTGCTACTTCATCACTGTAATTTTGCTACTGTTATGAATCAGGTGACTCCTGTGAAAAGGTCGTTTGACCTCCAAAGGGGCCTAGACCCACAGGTTCAGAACCGCTGCCCTGGTTGGAGTCAACTCAAGAGAGGCAAAGGGGAATGAGTAAGATTTAAACCGAAAATGACTGAGAAAGCAGTAACTTGTCAACGTTCCTCAGGAAGACATTGATTTATGCTTAATAAGGCATAACCGAGAAAGAAATTCAACTAGAATTATAGAAAAAATGGGCACTACATTTCTTTCATTCTCAAACCTAAGTCAGAAATTTGAACCCATCACAAAATCTGTGAAGCTCTGTTTAACTCACGCCCTGAGGCCCATGGCAGGCAGCCTAGGTTGCACCTCTGAACCCACTCCCATTATCAAAAGTTCCGAAGCCGCCGTGCCACACCTCCCAGTTGTGTGCTTCTCAAAATAGTGTCACAAATGTAAAAGGGGGAAGGAAGAAATTTCCATCAGATTCGATGGATTATAATTTATGCTGCTGCTTTAAAAAAAATTCCTTGAGATTGGAAGGATTGTTTGCAAGGAAAGTAAATAGATTTCAGCCCGTGAAACAAAGATCCAATCTTGCCAAGCTTTCCAAAGATTTTGTATCGTAAATCCCCTTAAAATGATAAAAAATAAACAATGTGAGAACCTGAATAGGGATTTTTAAGCATGCCTGCTCTGCCCCCTGCTGGAAACACTCGCCATCAACCACACCCTGAGTCCACATCAATTCCATTCGCAGCAAAAAGACCATGGGCAGTTTGCCCTCTGTAGAAGTAAAATAAAACCTTCCAAGGCATTGGTATTTTCAGGGTTAACATTTATACCACCATAAAATACTTGTAAGCAGGTATCTAAGAAGCATCATTCTTAATTCTTGGGAATCACTATGTGCCAGCGGCTCACAACCAAGCAGGGGTCGGTGCCTGATACCAGTTGCCCCGCTGCCTCCCAGAGTTCAGATCTCCCAGCTGACACCAAGCCCCACACCTGAGTCATCTGTCTGCAACATCTGTTGATGCTGTCCTTTCTGCAGTGCTCAGAAAAAGTCACTGATGCCATTTGTAGAAATTATAGTTAGAAGCATGCTGAGGAGAGAGGCGGCAACTGAGGTAACAGAACCAAATTAGAAATAAAGAAGAAACATATTTAGAAACCAAAACCCAAGTGTAATGTATGATATAGAAATCATTTTTATTGAACCTTATACAGGACAAAGAAGAAAGAAAATCATCCTGCAATGAGAGAGACCATCAGTATGTACACAGTACAGCGGCCAGAAGTGGAATCCACACCAATGATCCAATTATGGATGGAAACCAAAGAGCTCATTGCCAACCATGACTGACGGCGAGTCCATTGATGCTTGTCACAGCTGGAACTGCACAAAGGGGGAGAGAATCACGATTGGGATACCTTACACAATTGCAGATTTTTAAAGTTTCAGGACTGCTTCTGGGCTTCAACATGGTAGTCAAGGTTTCACTCATGACCATGTGGCCCTGAGTCATAGCCGCCGGGACCCCAATTTTTAGATAACATGTCAGCTATTTCTAGTAAATCATTAAGGACATGCTTAAGCTTGTTCCCCAGGTCTCAGTACACATTTTGAGGGCAAGATTTCCCCTCCCTGGGCTCACCAGAGCTGTGAAATCCTTCCAAACACACTCTACCTAAGGGTAAAGCTGCCTTTCCCTAGACTTGCCCCAGACTTGCTGAAGCATTCGCCACATTTAATAGCCAGAAATAACTGAGTTCAAAACTTAAATGGAATTGGGGCTCCTAGGATAGACTACCAAAATCCAAAATCAAATACATTGCCCCTGAACTGATGCCAACTGACAGTGACCCTACAGGACAGGGTCGAACTGTCCCTGTGAGTTCCAAGACTGTAGCCATGGGTGTAGAAAACCTCAACTTCCTCCCACAGAGCAGGTCATGTTTTCAAACTGCTGACCTTGTATGTCACAGCCCAATGAGTAACCGCTATGTCACCAGGAATCCACTATAGACCACAGCCCGCTATAATGTAAACTCTGTGCTTTCTTCTGTATGCACTGTTTGTAGATTCTTTACATAGTTGCTTATTTGGGGATACATTTTTTAAGACCTCAGACACTGTCATTCTAGATAAGTGGGCTCCGTTATAATTCCTTAACCTCACTTTAACAACAGTGTTAAGTGATCATCTTACAAGGGTATGGAGCATTGTAAGAACGAATTGCCCTATGGCTAAATTAAAAACCTTAAAGTGGAAGCCCATACACAATTTAAAGGCTTGTAAGGCCAAAGTCATGAATGTGAAAACAAAAAGCAACTATAACAATAGTCAATGAGTGGAATCCACCGATTCAAGCCAAGGAACTAGTTACAGAGGAGAGAAAACCGAAGTTGCCAAGATGAAGAACTCCAAAAGCAATGAAGGCTTAACGTTTGAAGGACATTTTCATTTCAAGTGCAAATGAGTATTTCAGTTCTTTAATCTGCAAAAACCAATGCTTTAGAATTTCAACTCTCATTTCCTTCCCTGATTATGGATTAAAGTACTACATTTTAACACCTTCCACTTCACCTACGCACAGATTAGTGAACAGAATAAGGTTCAGTGTGTGCTAGTCGCGGTGCAATCTTTCTATGAGTCCTTCTAATGATGTATGGCCCAGTACAGAATACCAGGCAGTCCTGGGTATCAATAGCCTCCCTTTCTTAAGAAAAATATTATGACTTTTTTTACAACAATCTGAAGTCTCAATAGTCTAGAATTTTTGAACCAGAAAAGGCAGGAAAGAAAGCAAAAACCTCAAAGAGACAATAGTTTCAGGAACAGGATGGAGACTTCTGCCTGCAAGGGAATGAGCGCTCTGCTTCCTAAGAATGAATACTCTGTCTGCTACGAAATGGATCCTCATTCTGCCCAACTAGCCTGAGGTGATCTGCCAAAATGGTGCACTACGCACTTGACCCTGCAAGCCCCACAGAATTATGCAAATCAAGAGGGTCAAATCTTTGAGTCCACTTTAAGAACACCTGTGAAACAGCCCAGGCTATCAATGGTGTGCATACCGGGATAGCCACCCACGATTTGAAAGCCGTCCCTTTGCAGAAGCAGTCGTGCTCTCAGACAGGTTTGTCCAGGCCAAACTGGAGGGGGTGAGGTGGGGGTGGGGGATTGGACCCAGGGTCGGTGGCCTGAAAAGAGTGCTGAATTGTTGCTGCACATGATTAAACATTCAGAAATTAATGGGGTTTAGCTGTGGATTCTCCAATCATTGAGCATATCCAGGTGAAAAAAGCCCCAAAGATGTGCCACTGGGCTTACAGAGTTTAAGGTCGAATCAACCCATCCATGAGCCTCCCCTGCCACATTGATGATCCTGACTATGAAAGAATATTGTTAGAGAGAGAGAGAATGGATTCTCTGCTTGCCAGGAATGAACGCTTTGTTTGTTAAGGGAATGAGCATTCATTCTACTTGGCGGGAAGATAAACAGTGGCTCCCAAGATGACCAGCGGGGTAAATGTCTCATGTTGAGGTCAGGCTGGGTGGGCATCCTGAGGTATCGAATCCAAATTTATAGCTGGAGATAAGACTCAGGAAATCCTGACACAAATTTTTAGCCTGAGAAAAATTAGAAAGAAAATGTAGGAGCCTCAAGGATGAAATTAGTAGCTAAGAAAATGGCTTGATCGTCAGCATAGCATAATCCCTTTGCAAATACCCTTTACAAATAAGGAGTGTTATCCTAAACAACATCCTCCTCTCCCTGAGCTCCCGAGGGGGACTCACCTCAGCTTTTCTGAAGTGACCCTATGCTTAAACACCTCTAGCTTAACTCTTTGCTGATGCTGTGTGTGTGTGTGTGTGTGTGTGTGTGTGTGTGTGTGTGTGTGTGTGTAGGAGCTTGACTTACAAGCCTCATAGTGGGAGAAGTTAGTTCCCCATGTGTCAGGGGAGCCAGCTCCTAATAAATTATCACAGCCCCAACAAGCACAATTGTGATAATATATACAGATTATAGTAAAGTCATAGAGAATATGAAAGATAGGAGAGAGTAAAATGAAGGAGTCAGACACATTTCATAGTAGCATACTCACCTCAGCCCTGCTTGGTGGTCCACGTGGGGATATGGAAGATGGGAATGGCAGGGGAGAGAGAACGGGGAAGGAGGACAGGAGAAATTTCTTTCTTTCTTTTTTTTTTTTTACTTTCTTTTTTTTAAAACATTTTAATAGGGACTCATACAACTCTTACCACAATCCATACATACATCAATTGTATAAAGCACATCTGTACATTCTTTGCCCTCATCATTTTCAAAGCATTTGCTCTCCACTTAGGCCCTTTGCATCAAGTCCTCTCTTTCCCCCCCTCCCTGCTCCCCTTCCCTCAGAGAAATTTATTTCTAACCAAGGCTTATGTATCTTTGGGGGGCATGCAATTCCCCTGATTACATGACAGGAAGGTAATACAGTAATAAGAGGGAGAGATCTAAGGGTATACACGAAATAGAAAGGGGAGATATTGGGGGGGACATGTGACAAAAGGGCAGATCTTAGATTCAGGATGGCAGCCTAACTTTGGATGTCACTGAACAGGTTTGAACACTTCTCTGGCTCTCCATGGAAATGGGATTGGGGGTACACATGTGACAAGATGGTTGAGAACCACTGTCCTATACCATCAGATTAGTTATTAATCTAACTAGGGTCTCATCACCACAAACCATTAAGTTTAATGCCTGTCAAGTTTTGCCACATGGAGATTTGTATTATCAGTGGCTGTTTTCCCATGTAGATAAAACTTGTGCCTGAGAGTCAGAGAGGCTATGAACAAGATATCCCACCTTGCTCGGCCTGGAGTCTGAAATGGGGAACTACCAACTTCAAGTGTGGATACCTAGTACTGCAGATTCCCTGAGGGCAAAATCCATTTTCTAAACAGCTCCTCCTGATAATTGTCAGGCCCTATAATGCAACCTGGTCCTTATCTCAATTAATACGCCAACTGATGACTGGAGTCTATGGGATGGGTGCTGACAATTCCCAATGGGATCTTGTAGGACAGTGGTTCTCAACCTCTGGGTCGAGGCTCCTTTGGTGGTCGAATGACCCTTTCATAGGGGTCGCCCGATTCATAACAGTAGCAAAATTATAGTTAAGAAGTAGCAATGAAAATAATTTTATGGTTGGGGGTCACCACCACATGAGGAACTGTATTACAGGGTCGTGGCATGAGGAAGGTTGAGAACCCCTACTGTAGGACAATTTTCACTCCAACTCATCAACTTCCTCACTTCAGAACCAAGTCCAGACCCTTTTCTGTCACTTCTCCCAAAGGAATTGCTTAATGATGACACACAAACAGTGGGAGCGGTTGAGGTAGAGGACCAAGGTCCAACATGGATGGCACGGTAAGTATACAGGGCTAGCTGGCAGCAGAAGAGATTGCTGTGCTTGGGCCGCTGGCAGACCGCAAGCACAGGTGGTTTGCTCCCTCCTCCGTTAGGACTCAGATCCAGTAGGAATGCACTGCCTGATGGCTCTGTAGCAAGATGACAATGCTGGGGGGAAACGGCATTTGTAAGCGCTGTGGTTGCCCTTCCCTGCATTGCAGCTGTCAGAGCCAAGAACAGTGCCCTTCTTCTCCACAGGGTGGATGAAACACCCTTCTTGCCTCTCCAGGCAGGGAGGAAAGTTCACAGTACGCTTAGGAGAATTGACAACCTGGACCCACATCCTAAATGTCACCGGTCAGCCTACCAGTAGAAACTATTAGACCCTCAGAGCACCCCACATGGACGTCTGGTAGTACTGTAGAAAGGAGAGCCCCCAAGATGTACTTCCATGTGATTGGACTGGGTCATATGCCTTGTTCCTGGAGGCAATCCCCTTCACCCTAGCACTCCTCACACAATGAGAAATCCCAAGTCCAGAGATATCGCCTAGGGGAGTTCCCAGTGAATTTAAAGCTAGAAATCAGATAGCTACAGGGTTTGAGAGAGCACATTTTTAGGGATCAACCATAAACAAGCATGTGGACTTGATTGATGACATCCACTATAATCAACAGAACGCCATGTGCTACCCCAGAGAAGCGCTACAAGAGGTTAGTTAGCTCCCACTAGCCAGATGGCTTTGGCAAATAGGATGGCACTACACATGATGGCACTCCCGAGAGGGGAGCTGTGCACAATGACTGCAGATAGGTGGTGCACCTGCATCCCCACCAACAAAGCACCTGATGGAACCATCACGGAGTCCTGTAGGAATTAAACACGCTGTGAATGAATTGGCCTAAAATGTTGGAATTAGTGACCCAGAAAGTAGAAAAATGTGGCTGTTTAAATCCTCCCTTCTTTCATAATAGTGGTTGGAATTTTAACCACAATTGGATGCTGTATTATACCCAGGGTTCAGGATTCGTTCAAAGGCTAATTGAGACCACCGTGAGTAAACAGATGCCCACGGCATGCCAACAAACCAATCTATGACTTTAAGAGGCATCCACTGATGACACACTCTATGAAAGGAAAAGTCAACAGATAATACATAACGCTGACAAATGTAAATCAAGATGAGAACAACCAGTACAAAGAATAGGGGGAAATGTGTGAGAAATAAGTCACCAGGCTGGTCTTCAGCAGAAAACAACTAGTCACATAGTTACTAAGCAACCATGGCATCAGAGAAAGCAGCTAAGAGCTCAGGACCTTGGGTACAGAGCGTGGAAACTGGCTGGATTATGAAAAGGAGGGGAGCAAGGAATCTGCTGAGGAGTCAAGGGGGTGCTCGTAGGCTGTGCTTGGGAAAGATTTCTAGCCCCATAGTACTCAGCCAATGCGGAACTGAGGAGGGGGCATGCAAACTAGGAGATAGAATGATTTCAGGGAGGCTGTGAAGCATGTCCGCCTTTATGCCTGGCTTTCTCCAGGCTTGGGCGCCCTCATTTGCAAAATCGAACAATAAAGACCTCTCGCTCACTAAAGTGAGAACAGACTGAATTTCTTGAGCATTCATTAGCCAGAATCTTGTGATGGCCCATTAGTAACTTCATATGGAATAAAGCAGTCTGCCCCAGTTCTCTCTCAAGAGACGCCTTGGGGTCTGCCCCAGGTCAGGGGCTTATAATGGCCTGCCAGTTACCGAGTTCACGCAATTAAATTGGATAATGTAGTGATCATTTATTCAAACCCGCAACAATGGCACCTAATAACAACAACAACAAGGCAATACACACCACATCTCATCAAATGAGGGAAAGGAGAGGGGTTTTAAGGTGTTTAGAGTGGAAGAACATTATATTTATTCACAAAAAAAGAGGTAGAAAATTCCAGGAATTTTTAAAGTTTAAAATTTCCTATAGATGTGACTGCACTCATGGGTGTAGGCCTGGAGAAACTCCTCAAAATTATCTTAAGTTGGAATATGGGGATATAAGAATAGCCTTTTTCCTAACCTGTCTCAACCCCTTGGCTCAATATTTAGCCAAGAAATAGACAGATGTATAAGTTAAACAATTACTTGGAAGATATCACACCTTAGAACAATCAACCATTCAAAATAAAAAGGTAGCATTTACACAGGGAACAAGTTCAAAAGGCAGGAAGGATTAGGAAAGACGCTGGAAACAGGAAATGAGTTAAGTGATGTTACATTGTGAGGACTGCAGTTTTTTTGGGGGGGTGCTGTTATTTGGATTTTTTAAAATAATTATATTGGGGGCTCATACAACTTTTATCACAATCCATACATACATCAATTGTATAAAGCACATTTGTACATTCATTACCCTCATCATTCTCAAAACACCCACTCCCCACGTAAGTCCCTGGCATCAGCTCATTTTTCCCCTCCCTTCCCTCATGAACCCTTGATAACTTATAAATTATTATTTTGCCATATCTTACACAGTCTCTCATTTCACCCATTTTTTCGGTTGTCCGTTCTCCAGGGAGGAAGTTATATGTAAATTCCTGTAATTGGTTCTCCCTCTCTACCCCACCCTCCCTCCACCGTCCTGGTATCCTTACTCTCACCACTGGTCCTGAAGGGGTTCATCTGACCTGGATTCCCTGTGTTCCCAGTTCCTGTCTGTACCAGTGTACATCCTCTGGTCTATCCAGATTTGTAAGGTAGAATTGGGATCATGATAGTGGGTGTGGAGGAAGCATTTAGGAACTAGAGGAAAGTTGTGTTTCATCATTGCTACACTGCACCCTGATTGGTTCGTCTCCTCCCTGCAACCCTTCCGTAAGGGGATGTCCAGCAGCCTACAGATGGGCTTTGGGTCCCCACTCTGCACTCTCCTTCATTCACAATGATATGATTTTTTTGTTCTTTGATGCCTGATACCTTTTCCCTTTGATACTTTGTGATCACATACACTGGTGTACTTCTTCCATGGAGGCTTTGTTGCTTCTCAGATGGCCACTTGTTTATCTTCAAGCCTTTAAGACCCCAGATGCTATATCTTTTTATAGCTGGTCACATCAGCTTTCTTCACCACATTTGCTTATGCACCCACTTTGTCTTCAGCTATTGTGTCAGGAAGGTGAGCATCATAGAATGCCAGTTTAATAGAACAAAATGTTCTTGCGTTGAGGGAGTACTTGAGTGGAGGCCCAATGTCCATCTACTACCTTAATACTAAACCTATCAATATATGCACATAGATCTATCTCCCCATGGCCATATATGTTTACATATTTACATGCATGTATTTAGACCTCTATACATGCCCTTTGCCTCCTAGTTTCTTCCTCTATTTCTTTTTACTTTCCTCTTGTCCCACTATCATGTTCTGCCTTCATTTGGATTTCAGTAATTCCTCTGTTACATTGCCCTTGATCAAGTCCTACCAGGCCTCCTACACCCTACTCACCATCAATTTTAGATCATGTTATTCCCTTGTCCCTGGGTTTGTCAACACCACTTCGTTTCCCCCCCACCTCCCCTTATCCCATGTCCTCCCAGAATTGTCTGTCCTGTTGCTTTCTCCTCCAGATTGTTCATCCAGCCTATTTAATTTAGACAGACCTGCGAAGATAATAAAATGCACAAAAACAAGATAGAGCAAAACCAAGCAAAAAAGAAAAGAAAACCAAAAAAGTCAATGACAGACAAACAAAAATACACAACACAACAAAAAAGAAAAGTTTGCAGTTAGTTCAAGGACTGCTTCTTGGCCTTTAAGGAGTGTTTTCCGGTCTGATGGGGTGTCACACCCTGCCTCCAAAGTCTATTTTTGGTATTCCCTGGGGACTTCCTTGCTCTGCTCCCCTTGCTTTTCTGTTGCACGCCCTTAGTGTTTTGCCTCGGTGTGGTGGGATCAGATCAGGCGCAATTCCCACACTTTGTCTCCAGTGCTGTCCCCTTTAGGTCTATTGGTCAGTGAGGGATGTCATGTCTCATAGTGGGGCCAGCCATATGGTCTCCTCTGTGGATTGGCAGGTCTGAGTGGGAATATGGTCCTCAAGACTTGGTGGGCCAGGATGTGCTCCACTCTCTCTTCCTCCCCCTTCATTTGCTCCTGTGTGCTCTGATCAGACATGGCCCTCTCCCTGAGCTGCAGCTTCAGTGCTGTCCTCAAATAAATTCTTTGGGGGGGGGGGGCAGCTGTGCGGACTGCAGTTAATGCTGTAAAACAAAGGTGTGTGAAGTGTTGAACGGAAAAACAGGTTTGCTTTTCCTTTTTACCAAATTGAAATATTGACCTTCCCGACCCTCAAAATCCCAATTGTGTTGTTCTAAAAGTATCTTTCTCCACCGCTTTGAAAATGTTGTACCTTTGCTTCAGGGCTCTACTTTCTCCCCGATTTTATGGACTGACAGTTTCCAGATGTGGTCCGTCCTTCTCTTTACCTTTGCGTAGATTCTGACTCAGCAACACTGCGGGGCAGAGCAAAACCCCACCGTGCAGTGTGCACGATTGTAAATCTTGACAGAAAGCAGACGGCCATCTCTTTCTCCAGCAGAACCCAGGACCGGAACTATCAGGACACAGTACAGTGCTTTACCCACAACTCCACATTGCTAATCGGTGTCCCTATTGTAGCCTAGGCCGGGTTCAGCAACTCGGTCAGCTGGGCTTCAAACAAGTCTCCAGGCTCCGCAGACTGCGGTACTGGGAGGGACTGCGGACTACGTTTCCCACAGTGCTCCGGGAGTCCGGGACGCCAAGGCCAGCGCCAGGAGGGCGGGCGGGCCCGAGCGGAGGCCACCGGGAATTGTAGTTCGCCTCCTCTCGCGCCAGCGCAGCTGCGGTTCGTGTCGGCCTTTGTCTGCGGGCGCGCGGCGCCGGGGTGAGTGAGGCCGGTCGCCCAGGTCAGTACGCGTGGGCGAGGCGGGGCTGCGCCGGGAGGCTCCCACCCCGAGCCCTCGCCGTGGCCGTCTTCCGCTGGCCGCCCAAGGCCCTGACCTGGCCGGCCGGGGTGCTGCGGGAATGCCTCTTCAGGGAAGAGGTCTGGGGCCTGCCCAAGTGGGTTGAGATGAATTTAGGAGCGGGGTGCCAAGGTCCGAGGTGGACCCTGAAACCCCCGGCGGGAGGGCAGGGGTAGGAGGAGCAGCAGGGGCCTTCACACCGCCTCTGCTGCCGGGCAGGGGACGCGTGACGGCCCTGCACGGCGAGGAGGGGCGGCCACCGGCCCCTGCGCCCAGGGTGGCAGCAATCTGGAAGAAGGGCAGGAAGAAAGTGCAGCAGAGAGTGAGAACAGGCAGACAGCCCTAGGCTGAGGATGGTAGAAAAGGGGTACCCGTAATCTTCCCATCCTTAACCCATCCCCCCCCCAAAGGTTCTGAACATGCAAAATGTATCCCCTTTCGTAGCCCCACCCTTCCAGGGGGTTTCCGTTTTCGCTGTAAACCAGGAGACCATACCAAGGCCTGTCACATTTGGTTTCTACTTCTCTTAAGAGCTACCACAGATGTCATTGTTTAATAAGTGAGTAAACAGTGTTCGCCCTGTGTGGTTACGTGCCCAGAGCCACGTATTACATAAGTCACGGCAACAGTGTATGGCTTTTCACAGCCTGATTCCACGCTTTTTCCAAAGGATACCATAGCCAGGAAGCACAATATATTTGATCATAAAGCTACTTTCTCCAGAATCTTCAGGAAATTAATGCCTCCAACTTGTGATCTTGGGATAATTTTTCCCTTTTTAATCAAGGGATGCCAACGACACCTCTGGCTTGTCACTTACTGAGGTCACAGCAGGTGGAGTCAGAGCTGTAATTTCTACCTATCTGTTGTTCTAAGTTCCATTCTGGAATCTTGGGTGTAAAGTCCAACTTCAAACCGTAAATGCCATGTACTTTCCACAGGTACTTTAACACTATATATATATATATAATCATATTATCATTTCATTACATCAGGAGGCCAGCATTTTGATAGTACATATTGGAAAGGAAGCCTACCATTGAACCACAGGATAAATAGTAAAAATTCAGTAATTGGGATCCTGAAGAAAACCTTCCAAAATGAAGGGGGAGGAAAGTTAATGTGAGACACACAGTGGGACCTGGAAAGAGAGTAATTCAATCTGGTCAAACACTACTTTCTATTCCAATTTATATGACTTCTCACAAGCTCTTTAGGGATGAGAAACTGGAAACGCATTGCATAAAAGCATAGGTTTGTGTTCTAGAAAGTTTTGCACTTGAACCCTTTCCTCTTGACTCCTTGTTGTCTGTGTAAATAGGGACAAATTACTTAGCCTAATTGTTGTGTATTCATCTTGTTTTGTAATCTAGAGAAGTTCTTTCTTCCCTCAAAGTTATCAAGTGTTTATACTTCTTCAGAACTAGTCCTCTTGGGGGATAGCAAAGAGGTAGGTCTGGAGCTTCCTCAGAATTATTAAAAAGTGACATAAAATTCCTATTGTCCCTGGAACCTCAGAGGAATTGGAAAGGGGGGGTAGAAGCATTCCCATTTCTGGAACCAGTGTGAAGACTGGTTTATTTTTAGATTGTCAATTCTGAATGTTTAGATGTTAGGCTTTTTAAATTCTGAATTCCTTTGAGAGCTTGGAGGATAAAATAGAAGACCTCAATCAATCATATTCCAAGACTAAGATACAAGCAGGGATAATCTTAGAATTAGCAGAAAATTATGTGTTTATGTGTTCACTACTTTCACGCCTCCTGTTTCATCCTGGACTCATTTGTTTGTGGTCATGGTGCCTTTGGGCCCATTTGCATTTATAGGTGACTGTGACATCAGGCAATTTATTTTATTCAATTCTTCTGCACCCAATGTGGAGTTCCTGTTGACTTTATCCTCCCCACGTAACCGCTCTCCTGCTGTGTCTTGTTTGTCTTTGTTTGTATCTGTTCTTCCCCCTCTCAGGTGCCCAAGAACAGCCCATGGAAAAGCTATTTGAAGAGGTGGTGTTTAAGGTCATACAGCAGGCGTGGACATGTTTGGATTTCCAACAGCTACCCTGCTGGACTGTCATGGAAGATATGCCCAGAATGTAGCATTTTTCAGTGAGTGAGTTGGTTGATCTCTGGAATGCCTCAGGTCGCAGAGTTCCAATACCGTTCCTCAGAATGGGCCCGCAGTCTGAGGAAGCAGAGGAGAACCTTTGGCAGAACTCAGTGTTTCGGTGTGATAGGAACATTTTGCAAACTAGAGTTAAAAATAACAGTAAAAACTAAGAGGAACAATTTCAAAGCCAGAAAGAGAACTATCCTGATTAGGAAGTAGTCTTGAGGTAGTCTCAGAGAATGAATGTGCAGCTTTAAATGTCAAATCACCCTGAATATGGGTTACATAGGGACTAACGAGAAAATTTCCCAAGGATGACAGCAAACAAACTGTTAATAGTGATACATGCACTTGTATTTGAAGTGCATTATGAACCTTCGATACAGGAAAATACTCAATGTTTACATAGGGAATGTTTGAAGATAACTTCCAAAATGATTAAAATCAATTTCAGTTTCACCATAATTTGGTATACATAAGATAACAGGGATTTTAAAGGGGGAAAAAAATCCTTGGATCAAGTTCTGTAATTGCCAGACCTACTTCTGCAATATGAGAGAAATTATTTCTTTGAGATTCAGGCTCTTCACCTGTAAAATGGGACAAAAAAGATCTGCATGTAGATTGTAGGAATTTGCAATAATAAAAATAAAGTACCAAGGATTCTGCTGCCGATTTTCTGATGTCCTGGACCTTACTGCACTGCCAAGAAAGCAGAATTGAGGAGCTGCAGTGGAATTACAGTGAAGCTAATAAAAGTGAGGCTGTAGCACTCCTCGTGTGCTTTAGTTTCATCCAAGGTCCTATGCCTAATTTTGTACTTTCTTAAAAGGGGACAGTTACAGTTTTAACCTTGCAGGCCCTATACATCTTAGACTCATGCTTATTTTGGAATCAGCTAAAATCTAGGTATCAAACTCCATATTTGCTTAATTTTCTACACCTCTTATCTATAAAATGGATATGAGTGTTTCCATCTCACAAGATTATCTGATAGACTAAATTAAATCAAAATTAGAGGCACTACACACCTGTGGAGCATGTGGGGGTTTGAATCCCAACTCTACGCTTAACAGCTGTGAGACCTTTGGTAACATTCCTATACTCTTATTTCTTAGTCTGTAGCAGTCTCATAGGATTATCTCCGGGATTGAATTAATCTATGCAGAGTTTACAGTATAATACCAGATACATAGCAAGCACTGAAAGTGTTAAGTTTTTGCTTTTTTTCTCTATTCTTCTCACTCAGCATATTGGTGCATCTTATTATGACTTCCCTCTCATTTTACCAGATGTGATGACAGAAGCTCACCACAAATATGATCCCTCAGAAGCTACAGGATCCTCAAGCTGGGAGTTCCAGAGCTCTTTCAGAAGAGAAAAGCTGGAACAAAAATCTCCAGATTCTAAGACACTACCCGAAGATTCATCTGGAGTAAGACAGAAGGTCTATGATTGTCAAGAATGTGGAAAATCCTTTAGGCAAAAAGGGAGTCTAACGTTACATGAGAGAATCCACACTGGTCAAAAGCCCTTTGAATGTAGCCATTGTGGAAAGACCTTCAGGGCCAAAGGGAATCTTGTTACACACCAGCGAGTCCACACGGGAGAAAAGCCTTATGGGTGCAAGGAGTGCGGGAAGAGCTTCAGCCAGCGAGGCAGCCTGGCTGTCCATGAGAGACTCCACACTGGACAGAAGCCTTATGAGTGTATTATTTGTCAAAGAACTTTCAGGAATCAAAGTAACCTTGCGGTTCATAGACGAGTTCACAGTGGTGAGAAGCCCTACAGATGTGACCAGTGTGGAAAAGCCTTCAGTCAGAAAGGAAGCTTAATTGTTCACATCAGAGTCCACACAGGCCTGAAGCCCTATGCTTGTTCACAATGCAGGAAGAGTTTCCACACCAGGGGAAATTGTCTTCTGCATGGCAAAGTTCACACAGGGGAGACACCCTATCTGTGTGGCCAGTGTGGAAAAAGCTTCACCCAGAGAGGAAGTCTGGCCATGCACCAGCGAAGCTGCTCACAAAGGCTCACTCTTTGACCACTCTCTGCCAAGCAAGTTCTCATTAAGAATAAAGTGTACAGAATCCTCTAAGATCAAACAACCTATTCTTCAAAATGAATGTAATCTTTCAGAAAATTTGTCCTTGGGTATGGCCAACTGACTTTCCCTTTCTCCCAAATCTGAAAAAATAAATGTCTTGTTTATTATCATTATCACTGTGATTCCTAATTTCTGTAAATTTATTCTGACTTAATTTCCCAGGTATCTCCATTTGTCTGGAATTACACTTGAGAATATTCAGTATGTAGCAGATGCAGATTTTAAGTTGTAGTTGACAGCATTAGCCTTTAACAAAACCAGCCTCCTAATCCCAAAGTTCTTTTCTGCCCTATAGATTCAAATTACTCTTGTTTTCTATTCATGACCACTAGGCAGAATTAATGAGGCAGATCTTTAATAACATTTCCTCTTATTATTACCCCAAATAATCTTTTCTAGCATACCATTCCTGCCTGTAGAAAAGACCTTAATTAATCATGTCCTTTCAAAATAAGGTCCCTTTCTCAGCTTGCATAGGTTTGGAGCCTCTGAACTCAGATTTTCTTGAATCCTCCATTCCTAAATGGAATAGAGACTATGTATAGCAATTTATTGAGAAGTACTAATTCCTTGAGAACCCTGATTATTATACCTACTATTAAAGGGACTCCTATTTCTTAGGAGACATGAGGACCTTCACTCACTCTGGCAACAGCAATATTTTGGGATAGTCAACCTAAAATGGACACAAGGGTCCGAATTACTGAAAGTACATTTGCAGTTAGTAATAAAGTTTCAGTCCTATAGCAATATCCCTACCTTCTAAAATCACAGAAAATGGAAGGATAAACCACTGTAAGAGAACAAAACCTGAAGCAGATTGGAGAAGACAGTTTTTAAGGAAAAGTTTTACCTTAGCTACCTCTAATTTCTATTATGAGCATTTAAGTATTTGATTTTTATGTAAATGTGGTTTTCTTGATAAGGTAGCATTTTCATTCTTCTTGATAAACAAGGTATTTTCCCATTATAAGTGAAAGCTAGTATAAGAAACTGTAAATTTATTAATTCCAGAAAGCTTATGATAGTGATCTTTAGAATCTAGAACCGTAAATAATATCAAGGGTCTTTAAACACTGAAACACTTTAGAAATACTATAGATTTGGTTAATTATATTATTGCTTCTAAAGATATACTGATAAAATTTGAAGATATATACAAGAATGTTCATAACATGCCACAAACGGGGTGGGGGGGTTGTCAATAAGTGAGGGGTAAATTGTGGTATTTTTGTCTTGAAATATGACAGCAATAAAAAACAAATAGCACAATAATGGATGAATTTGAAAGTGTTATGATCAGAAATCTGATAGGCACAAATATAACTCCATTTTATGAATGGAATTTGAAAAACAAGCAAAACTTTTAATACACATCAAAGTATATTTGATATATTTTATTTACTTCAAATCAAAATGATTGCCAGGGGTTAGGGGGAAGATTGCATAAAAATTAAATGAAAGAAGTTCACAGAATGACTAGATGTTCTATACCTTACTTTAGGTAGTAGATGGCTTGTCGATCTAGTTACTCCCAACTGTCCTCCATACACCATGCTGGCAAACTGCACGTAAGTACTCCAATTCACTGGTTCAACTGAGGTTCCTTCAAACAGCCATCAGCGACTTCCAACCATGTGTGTGAACCGTCTTAGATACCTAGCCCAGTAAAGTTTCCAGATAGCTGCAGCTCCCACTGACAGCTAACAAAAAATCCAAGAGAGACTCCAAATGAGAACTACCATCTCAAATCCCTAACTCCAAAAAACTAAACTCACTGTTGGGTAGCAACGATGAAACATACAACATTCATCTAGTTCTTAAATGGTTCCTCCCCCTACTATCATGATCCCAATTCTACCTTACAAATCTGGCCAGACCAGAGGAGGTACATTGGTACTGATAGCAACCGGAAACACAGGGAATCCAGGTCAGATGAACCCCTTCAGGACCAGTGGTAAGAATGGCAATACCTGGAGGGTGGAGGGAAGGTGGATTAGAAATGGGGAACTGATTACAAGGATCTACGTACGGCCTCCTCCCTGGGGAATGAACAATGGAAGAGTGCATTAAGGGAGATGTCAGACAGTGTAAGGTATGATAAATAATAATGTATGAATTATGGAGGGTTCATGGGGAAGTCAGAAGTGAGGGCAGAAACGCTGACATTAAGGGCTCAAGTAGAAAGCAAATGTTTTGAGAACGATGATGGCAACAAATGTACAAATTTACTTGACAGAATGGATGTACGTATGGATTGTGATAAGAATTGTATGAGCCCCCAATAAAATGATTTAAAAAAAACAAAACTCACTGTCATTGAGTTGAATTAGACTCATAGAGACCCACAAAAGCATGAGAAAAAAGGTTTATAACCTTATATTTTGGAGTTGCTATTTAATAATAAAGCAAGTTTTTGTTTACCTTTTTAAGGAAGCCATTATGGAAGGAAATTCTAAGGAAGAAATTTGCTATTATCTCACTGATTATATTAAGATTTTTTTATTTTAAGATTTTTTGATTCACCAGAAATTTTAAGGTTTAAAATCATCATTCACTTTGGAAAAAACAAAAGGTCATCTACCTCCTGAAATAGAAGGCCAGCTATAGATGACCTAATCAGATTAAAGATTTAGAATGTAGCTGTCAAGGGCCTAAGAAATATGGACATTATAGCTGAATTAGAGCATGGGTAATATAAAACCTCTCAATCAATTAAAATAAAAAATCCTGAAGTTGGTGTTTCTTCATTATTGCTCTCTTTATCTGACAACTAGGTGATGATGGGAGGCAGTATTCAGTGGACTTACTTTCCCTTCTGTCATGTTTGAGACAAAAGAAAAGACTGCTCTCACTAATGGATGACTCCAAGTGCAGAAGACCTGGAAACTCCTACAAAGTGAAGTCATAAACAGGAGTAAGCCAGGAAAACAGATCAACCTTGGACTCTAGTTATTAGTAATACCCATCATACTGTGGGTAAGTGTAATGATTAATGTTATGTGTCACCTGACTAGACTGATTTTCAGTAGTTTTGCAGATACCTTGCATATTGTGATTGCATGTAAGCTTACAGTTACGTGAAAGGGCAGTTTCCTTGGCCTCCTTCCAGTATATTAATGGATGGTCTGGGAACATTCATTCTCTATCTAGACCCAGTACACTTATCAGCTCTGGTTCTTGGAACAAAAGCCCACAGAAATCTCTGGCATGCCACATAACCCACAAATTTGGAGGTCATCACCTACTTTAGCCTCTTGCTGACTATCCTATGGACTTGGGATCTGTCGATCTCTCAATTGTATAACCCATTTCTGTTAGGGAGCGAGACCCTCACCCAGACCACTCACTGAAACAGAGATGGAAACAGTAACGCTTTATTCAGACAGATTCGAATCTGGGCCCTCACCAGCAACTGAGGCAGGCTTAGTCTGTAAGGCGAGAGCCCTGAACAGCATTAAAGCAGAAGTATTATACTTTTTTTGTGGGGCGTCTTGCCAAGCAAGGGGAGGGGGAAGGCAAGTTCTTGTGTGAAACTGGCAGAGCATTCTCAGGAAGGTGAAACAAAATAGTTTTTAAGTCTAACAAAGTAAGTTCTACATTTAAGGTCAGTTTGTCCCCAGTGGTCTGCCAACCGATACTGTAGGAAGGTTAGGCTGCTTCTTGGAGCGTAAACATACTGGGCTGGTCTACACCTGTTTCAGGCTGCAATTTTTAAATTTTCCATTTCTGACCGGGGGGGGGGGGGGGGGGGGTGACTTGCTGTTACTGTTACAAGGCACCCATTCCTGACCGGGCGGGGAGTGACCTGCCTGTTATTGTTACAGGGCACAGTGTCACAATTTCCTTCAAGTAAATTTATAGATGACTAAGATGGATAGATAGATAGACAGATAGATAGATAGATAGTTAGTCTGGTTGATAGAGAAAAAAATCCAGAAACATTCTTTTTTTTTTTTTAATTTATTATTTTTATTTTTTATTTTTTTTTAAATTTTAACAATTTATTGGGGCTCATACAATTCTTTTCACAGTTCATATATATACATACATCAATTGTATAAAGCACATCTGTACATTCTTTGCCCTAATCATTTTTTTCTCTTTTCTTCTTTTACATTTTATTAGGGAGTCATACAACTCTTACCACAATCCATACATATACATACATCAATTGTATAAAGCACATCCATACATTCCCTGCCCCAATCATTCTCAAGGCATTTGCTCTCCACTTAAGCCCCTTGCATCAGGTCCTCTTTTTTTTCCCCTCCTCCCTCCCCATTCCCCCCTCCCTCATGTGCCCTTGGTAATTTATACATCGTTGTTTTGTCATATCTTGCCCTATCCGGAGTCTCCCTTCCCCCCTTCTCTGCTGTCCCTCTCCCAGGGAAGAGGTCACATGTGGATCCTTGTAATCAGTTCCCCCTTTCCAACCCACTCACCCTCCACTCTCCCAGCATCGTCCCTCACACCCTTGGTCCTGAAGGTATCATCCACCCTGGATTCCCTGTACCTCCAACCCTCATATGCACCAGTGTACAGCCTCTGTCCTATCCAGCCCTGCAAGGTAGAATTCGGATCATGGTAGTTGGGGGGAGGAAGCATCCAGGATCCGGGGGAAAGCTGTGTTCTTCATCGATACTACCTCACACCCTAATTAACCCATCTCCTCTCCTAAACCCCTCTATGAGGGGATCTCCATTGGTCGACACTTGGGCCTTGGGTCTCCACTCTGCACTTCCCCCTTCATTTAATATGATATATATACATATATATACATACATATATACATATACACATATATACACATACATACACACACTTACATCTTTTTTTTTTTTTTGCATGATGCCTTATACCTGGTCCCTTGGGCACCTCGTGATCGCACTGGCCGGTGTGCTTCTTCCATGTGGGCTTATTTGCTTCTGAGCTAGATGGCCGCTTGTTCACCTTCAAGCCTTTAAGACCCCAGACACTATCTCTTTTGATAGCCGGGCACCATCAGCTTTCTTCACCACATTTGCTTATGCACCCATTTGTCTTCAGCGATCCTATCATGGAGGTGTGCAGTCAATGATAAGATTTTTTGTTCTTTGATGCCTGGTAACTGATCCCTTTGGGACCACTCGCTCACTCAGGCTGGTGTGTTCTTCCATGTGGACTTTGTTGCTTCTGAGCTAGATGGCCGCTTGTTTATCTTCAAGCCTTTAAGACCCCAGTCACTATCTCTTTTGATAGCCGGGCACCATCAGCTTTCTTCACCACATTTACTTGTTCACACACTTTGGCTCCAGCCGTTGTGTCGGGAGAGTGAGCATCATAGAGTTCCAATTTAATAAAAGAAGGTATTCATGCATTGAGGGAGTGTTTGAGTAGAGGCCCAAGGTCCTTCCGCCACCTTAATACTTGACCTATAAATATAGACACATAGATCTATTTCCCCATCCTCCTATATATATTTGCATGTACATGTCTTTGTCTAGACCTCCATGAATGCCCTTTGACTCCTAGCTCTTTCCTCCATCTCCCTTGACTTTCCTCCTGCCCTACTACCATGCTTCATCGCCACCTGGGCTAGAGTATACCTCTTCTCTAAGCAACTTTACCCTTGATCATTTCCCACCAGGCCTGCCACTCCCCCTTCTCTACCATTTGGGGTCCCATGTTTTTCCCTTGTCCCTGGGTTTGTTAACACCACTTCCTTACCCCCCCCTACCCCCCCACCCCAAGTCCCCCCAAAACTGTCGGTCCCGTTGTTTTTCCTCCAGATAGTTCATCCAGCCTGTCCTATTCAGACAGACCTGTGGAGTCACTAACATGCACGAAAACTAGACAGAGGAAAACAAAGCAACAGTATACAACCAGACAACAAAACAACAAAAACAAACCACTGACAAAGAACAGAATAAAACAGTTCACAAGATAAAAGCTTGTAGTTAGTTCAGGGATCGTTTGCTGGCCCTTAGGAGCGTTTTCCAGTCCAGTCTGTTGGGGCACCACGCCCTGGCTCTGAAGTCCACTTTCAGCATTCCCTGGGGACCTTGCCACTCCATTCCCTTGCTGTTCCGCTGCACTCCCCCAGTGATTTGCCTCGGTGTGGTGGGATCAGGTCAGGTGCAATTCCCACACTGTGTCTCCGGTGCTGTCCCCTGTATCGCCCTTAGTCACTGAGGGGCATCATGTCTCATAGTGGGGCCAGCCATGTTGTTCTCTCTGTGGACTGGCTGCTCTACTCAGGAACATCATCATCACGGCCTGGTGGGCCAGGCTGTGCTCCACTCTCTCCTCCTGCCCCTTCATCTGCTCCCGTGTGCTCTGATCAAATATGTCCATCTCCCAGAGCTGCAGAGTCAATGTCGTCCTTTGGAAAAAATTCTTTTCGGGGGAGGGGCAGGAATCCACTTAATTTATGGTGCTGGGGCCAGCCTCCCAGACCTCTCCACCGGTTCCCTCCTCCACACCGGGATATTGCGTTCACACCTTGCGACACTGGGTTGAAGTCTGGTCCCACTTTCCCTGTGGAGATATAAACAATACCCTCCCCTTGGGTGGATTAATGCCCTATGACCCCACTACCCTTTTCTTCCTTGTATTCATCCTTTTGCAGAAACATTCTTATGTGCATAAGGAGAGCTTTTAAGAGACCTGATAGGACTTGATCAAGGGCAATGTAACTGAGCGGAATTAGTGAAATCCCAAAGAAGGCTTAATATGATAGTGGGACAAGAGGAACATGAAAGGAAATAGAGGAAAGAACTAGAAGACAAAGGGCACTTGTAGAGGTCTAAATACTGGCATGTACATATGTGAATATATTGATATATATCAATGGGGAAATAGACCTATGTACATATATTTGTGGGTTTTAGTATTAAGGTACCAGATAGATATTGGGTCTCTACTCAAGTATTCCCTCGACACAAGAACACTTTGTTTTATTAACCTGGCATTCCATGATGCTCACCTTCCCAACAGCATCACAGAGACAAAGCGGGTGCATAAGCAAATGTGAAGAAAGTTGATGGTGCCCGCCTATCAAAAGATAAAGCGTCTGGGGTCTTAATGGCTTGAAAATAAACAAGCGGCCATCTAGCTGAGAAGCAACAAAGTTCACATGGAAGAAGCAACCACCCTGTGTGATCATGAGATATCAATAGGATCAGGTATCAGGCATCAAAGACCCAGAACAAAAAAATCATATCACTGCAAATGAGGGGAGTGCGCAATAGAGACCCAAAACACATCTGTAGGCAATTGGACATCTCTTACACAAGGGTTGCAGGGAAGAGACAAGTCAATCAGGGTGTAGTATAGCACTGATGAAACATGTGACTTTCCTCTAGTTCTTTAATGCTTCCTTCCCCCCACAATTCTACCTTACAAATCTGACTAAACCAGAGCATGTGCACTGATACAGGTAAGAGCTGGAAACATAGGGAAATCTGGTCAGATAAACTCCTCAGGATCAATATTGAGAGTAGCCATACCAGGAGGGGAATGGGAATGTGGGGGATAGGGGAACCTGATCACAATGATCTACATATAATTCTATCTCAGGGAAATGGACAACAGAAAAGTGGGTGAAGGGAGATATCGGTCAGTGTAAGACATGAAAAAATAATAAATTATCAAGAGTTCATGACGGAGGGAAGGTGGGGAGAGGGGAAAAAATGAGAAGCTGATACCAAGGGCTTAAGTAGAAAGAAAATATTTTGAAAATGATGATTGCAACAAATGTGCTTGACACGATGAATGGATGGATTGTGATAAGACTTTATGAGCCCACAACAAAATGATTTTTTAAAAGAGCTTTATATACAAGAGCAATTGAATATTGAGAAAGCAGTCCAGCCCAGTCCAGATCAAGTCCGTATGTCTGATATAAGCCCATATGGCTGGTACCAATCTATATATTCCTCTGCAGACTCATGCAACACATGCAATGATGCCAAATGTAGGAAGATCACAGGCCAGTGGGAGGAAAGTCTTGTGGGTCCAGCCGTGAGCATCTCAGCACTGGTGTGGGTCACCATGTGGCTCCTCCAGCTCCAGGTTCTGGTTGCATCAGTGTAGCTCCATCAGGCTCCTCATCAGTAATGTCTTGAAGGAAGTGTGTCAGTGCCCCGCCTCCAGCAAGCTATTTATCTCCTTAGTGCCTCCAAATGTGGTCATCAAGCAACAACCTGATTGACAGACTAAACTCCACCCCTTCACTCTTTTTTTGTGTGTGTGTGGAGATGCCGAGGATCGAACACCTTCACTCTTAAGTCTCAAATTGACAACAGATTATGTAACTACCATGGACCACCTCTTGTCAATTTTACACTTTCACACAACCCTTTAGCCATATATAATTTTCAAAGAAATAATAAAGTCATATCTGTACCTAACAGGATAAAAATAAAATGCATGCAATTCAATATGTGTCACCCTCATTTAAACATAACATTCTATAACTGAACAAAACAAATATATGCTATACCTAACAATTGCATTAAGTAACACCTATACCTTAATCCTTCCTGTAATCCTCTGAATATATTCCAGCACCTATGAAAGTTTATAAGCCAGCCACTTCATGCCTTTTTCCTCCCCATTTTGGGTATCCAATTTCTATGCTGCCCTCTTACATCAACCCAGTGTTCTGAGGTGGCAATCATATTCTTCGATGTGAAGGATCTTCATTTCAGTTGGAACCTTGTCAGTCTGCATCCATAAGCAAAGTCAAATCAGGACAGGCCATCCATAAAGTCAGCAACCAACGATATGCACCAGTTCACAGGCTCAAATATCTTCTCTTCATCTGGTCGAGTTCTGGAAACCTCAGTCAGTGTAGGCTGCCTCATTTGTCTCACCAGGGTGCCCATTGGCTGCCATACTTTTAAACCATGGGCCCCATCACAAATTCTCAACAACACTAGCCCCCTTGGACATGACATGAACTTCAGACCAGTCAACCCACTCTCATCTTCTCTAGTCCCTGTAAACCAGGTCCATAGGTATTAGTGGTCAGACTCAACTCCTCTTGTCTTTATTACTGCATTTCTCCCACTTTCGTTCAACAAGTGGATTCACGTGGTCACCTAACAAGCATTTCAGCCTGCCCACAGGCTCCCTTTAATGCTCAGTCCTAGAGAGAAGAGTTTCTTCATGGTTCCAGATATTTTTAGCTTCTGACAAAAACCACTAGTTCAAAATTCCAAAATCCAAAGCATTCCTTTTTCTTTAATTTCTCAGTAGCCCCCCACCCCCACCCCACCCCCAGGCAAGGCTCTTGGAATGAAAATGTCCTGAGTACTCCACAACACTCGGTAGGACTTACCTTTTCAGAGACTTCTTTGCAGGTGTGTCCTTGTGGGAAACAGAAAAGTTATTCCCCAGGCTGTCCCCCTATAATATATGTCAAACCTAAGATGCTACCTGCTAACACATGGTCAATAACCATACACTTGGAGCTCAACTCCTTAAAGGTTATCTCCCTGAGAGTTACCAGCCATCTAGAGCAATCAGACCCTTAGGAGGACCCACTCCCTTCTGATAAGGATTGTTCCCCTGAAGGAGAGCCCAAAGGCAAGGTCAAACCAACTCAAGGAAGACCAAGGTGAGGCTGCCATCTTGACTCTAGAGTCCACTCATCTTGTCACATACATTCCCCTAGATATCCACTCAGCACCAAGGAGCACATAGGTGGAGGCCCTTAACATAAATCTGCATAAGAAGCAACCTAGCTAAGGAATGCCAGAACTCAGCTACAGGGCCTGGCAGTTTTTAGCATAACAAAGACCCGCTGTAGCAAGAGTTAGCATTAAACAGGAAGGAGCTACAGCCCAGTGACTGTGAGAGACAATTACATTTCAGTATACTCTAGCTGGCCAGGGAGATTTAAAAAAATAAAATAAAATCCTCAGGCTCATCGGGCTTGCTTTTTAACTTTTTTTGTCTCCTCTTTGCCTATTTCTTGGTCTCACATTCTACTGCTAACCTCCAGACCACTCCCCTTAGCCTAGGGCATTTACACCTGTGCCACACCCAGCTAGGTGAGCTACACCCTGGGTAGCTAGATAGGCTAGGAAAAGCCCAGGAGCTACTCTGCTCAACTTCTTACTGCGCAATTCCTGCCTGTGTGCCTGGGAGCTTAAGGCAGTTCAGCCTACACTCCTCAACACTTAAAACTGCAGCAGGAACCTCTTGCCCAACCTCCATAACACCAAAGTAGCCAACCCTTCTAGGTCACGCCCCTGAGAAGGAAGCCACAGGAGGATAAAGTGGTAGGTTAACTCCATAGTGAAATAAGCTATAGGCAGTTCGAAGAAGTACTCCTACGAGTCTCCCAGAGAGAGCCAGTGCTTTTTGACTCCCAGGAAAATGGCACCTGGCTCATCTAAAGCAACGCAACACAAACAGCCATCAGCCCCAACGCCCTCAATGAAAAAATGGGAGAAACAAAAGGCAATGCCAGAAGATGGCCTGAACATAATGACATGCATAGAGAAAGCAGACATTGAGCTGCCACAGAAAGAAATTTTCAGAATGCTACTTGGAGTCATAGAGGATATGAGGGAAACAATACAGAAAAAGGATGAAATGATAGAAGAGGTAAAAGCCATAAATCAAAGAGAAATACAGGAGCTTAGGGAGGAGATAACAAAAACCAATAGCACACTCATGGACCTCGAGAAGCGACTGGAAGAATCAGAGAACCGCATCAGTAACTTGGAGGGCAGTCAAGCAGACTGTAACAAACGCGAACAAAAATCTAATAAGATCGTCAGAGAAACTGAAGAAAACTTAATAGCTATGTCTTATGTTATGAAGCGGAACAACATTAAAATTATTGGCTTACTGGAGGAAGACACAACAAAGAAGTCATCTGCAACAATAGTGAAAGGACTCTTGGAGGAAAGCTTCCCCAGCTTAGTAAATGAAAACCAGGCAACCATTCAGGAGGCTGAAGGAACCCCAGCAAGATGGGATCTCAAGAAGTCACCAAAGCACATAATAGTTAAATTATCCAACTTTGAGGAAAAGGAGAAAATCATGAGAGCAGCTAGGGAAAAACAAGCAATCACATATAAAGGTTCCCAAATAAGATTATGCCCAGACCTATCAGCAGAAACTATGAAGAAGAGGAGAGTGGAGTAATGTATTCAAAAAATTGAAGGAAAACAATGCAAACCCAATAATACTCTACACAGCCAAATTATCGATCAAGATAGATGGAGAAGTAAGAGTCTTCCCAGACAAGGAAAACTCAAAGGATACGTTAAAAGAAACCCAGCCCTACAAAAGATCCTTCCTGATCCAGTATGGGCAGAAGAACAACTCTCACCAAGCATGAATAAGAGACCACCACATAGAACAACCTCACCCAGAGGGCAAAAAAGAGAAAACAGACCTAAAGATAGCATTGACTTAAAGATAGAAAGACCTGAAAGGCTGCTGAGGTAAACTTTGCCCAAAAAAAAGCAAATGGGGCATAGGGAAAAAGCTATGGTATACAATTATTCCTGGGGTGAGGACCAGGTAATATGGCAGGGACCAACCCAAATACAGGGATACACATGGTAGACAACTAAAAAGGAGGTGGGGAAAGGAAAAAAATAATAATAAAAAAGAAAAGGGTAGCAGGGGCACAGGGCACTAACCCACCCAAGGGGAGGGTATTGTTTGTGTCTTCACAGGGAAAGAGGGACCAGACTTCAACCTGATGCTCCAAGATGTGAATGCAACATGCCAGCATGGAGTAGGGAATCAGTGGAGAGGTCTGGAGGGCCGGCCCCAACACCAACTACTAAGGAAACATCTGCCCCTCCCCTCAGAAGAATTTATTTCAAAGGACCACACTGAATCTACAGCTCTGGAAGAGGGACATACCTGATCAGAGCACATGGGAGCAGATGAAGGGGGAGGAGGACAGAGTGGAGCACATCATGGCCCACCAGGCCAGGAGGTCAATGTTCCCAATTAGAACAGCCAGTTGACAGAGAGGACCACATGGCCAGCCCCACTATGAGACACAACGTCCCTCACTGACCCATAGCCCTACAGGAGACAACACTGGAAGCACAGTGAGGGAATTGCATCCAATCAGATCCACCACACCGAGGCAAAACATTAAGGGGGTGCAACAGAACAGCAAGGGAATGGAGTGGCGAGGTCCCCAGCGAAAGCTGAAGGTGGACTTTGGGGCCAGGGCATGGTGCCCCAACAGACTGGACTGGAAAATACTCCTAAAGGCCAACAAGCAATCCTTGAACTAACTACAAGTTTTTCTTTCTTGTTGTGTTTTGTTTTGGTCATTGGTTTGTTGTTGTTTTGTTGTATATTGTTACTCGATTGTGCTCTGTCTTGTTTTGTGCATGTTACTAACTCCACAGGTCTGTCTAAATAAGATAGGCTGGATGAACAATTGCAGGAGAAAACAACTGGACCGATAGTTCCGTGGGGACATGGGAAACGGGGAGGTGGGGGGGGAAAGGTAGTGGTGTTAATAAACTCAGGGACAAAGGAACAACAAGCGATCCAAATTGGTGGTGAGGAGGGTGTGGGAGACCTGGTTGGGCATGATCAAGGGTAATGTAACTAAGAGGAATTGCTGAAACCCTGGTGGGGACTGAGCATGATTGTGGGACAGGAGGGAAGTCAAAGGAAACAGAGGAAAGAGCTGGGAGGCAGAGGGCATGTATAGAGGTCTAGATAAAGACATGTACATATGCAAATATATTTATACATGACGATGGGGAAATAGACGTATGTGCATATATTTATAAGGTTAGTATTAAGGTAGCAGAGGGACATTGGACCTCAGCTCAAGTACTCCTTCAATGCAAGAACACTTTCTTCTATTAAATTGGCATTTTATGATGCTCACCTTCCCAACACAACCACTACAGACAAAGTGGGTGAACAACTAAATGTGGTGAAGAAAGCTAATGGTGCCTGGTTATCAAAGGAGATAGCGTCTGGGGTCTTAAAGGCTTGAAGGTAAACAAGCGTCCATCTGGCTCAGAAGCAATAAAGCTCACATGGAAGCACACCAACCTGTGTGACCACGAGGTGCTGAAGGGATCAATTATAAAGCATCAAAGAACAAAACAAAAAAATATATCATTTTGTGCTCACCTCCCTGATATGATCACTGAAGACAAATGGGTGCAAAATCAAATGTGGTGAAGAAAGCTGATGGTGCCTGTCTGGGGCCTTAAAGACTTGAAGGTAAGCAAGCGGCCATCTAGTTCAGAAGCAACAAAGCCCACATGGTGGAAGCACACCAGCCTGTGCCATCACAAGGTGTCATGGGATCAGGTATGAGGAATCATCAGAACAAAAAATTTTACCATAGTGAATGATCGGGGAAGTATGGAGTGGAGACCCAAAGTCCATTTGTAGGCCACTGGACATCCCTTACAGAAGGGTCTTGGGGAGGAGATGAGCTAGTCAGGGTGCGATGTAGCAACGATGAAAAGTACAACTTTCCTTTAGTTCCTAAATGCTTCCTTCCCCACCCCCCTCCGACTATCATGATCCGAATCCTACCTTGCAAGTCTGACTAGACCAGAGTATGTACACTGGTACAGATGGGAACTGGAAACACAGGGAAGCCAGGGCGGATGATCCCCTCAGGACCAGTGGAGTGAGTGGCAATCCTGGGAGGGAATAGGGAGGATGGGTTGAAAAGGGGGAACCTATTTCAAGGATCTACAAGTGACCTCCTCTCTGGGGGACATACAACAGAAAAGTGGGGGAAGGGAGACATGGGACAGAGCAAGATATGACAAAATAATCATTTATAAATTATCAAGGGTTCATGAGGTAGGGGGGAGTGGGAAGGCGGGGCACAGGAAATGAGAACCTGGTGCCAGGGGCTTGGGTGGAGAGCAAAAGTTTTGAGAATAATGAGGGCAACGAATGTACAAATGTGCTTTACACAATTGATGCATGTATGGATTTTGATAGGAGTTGTATGAGCCCCTAATAAAATGATTTTTTTTAATGAGGAGCTGATACCAAGGGCTCAAGTAGAAAGCAAATGTTTTGAGAATGATGATGGCAACAAATGTACAAATATGCTTGATACATAGACGTATATATAAATTGTGATAAGAGTTGTACAAGTCCCCAATAAAATGATTGGGGGAAAAAACATTCTTATCTTTCCACCTACTCTCAACTATTCATTTTTTTCTGTTTTTATTGAACTTTGATAAAAGTGTTGGTGTTAGGTGATATCTCATTGTTGTTTTATCTTGTTTTTTCTTACTGATAATGATCAAGAACATTTCTTTATATGGTTGTTGGCTACGTGGATGTTGTCTTTTGATAAATTTTCTATTAATGTCTGGTACCCATTTTTTATTGGATCATTTCTATTTTTTTCTTATTAAATCTTGTAGGTTTCTAAAGATTTTAGAGATTATCCCTTTATCTGATTTATTACTACTGAATATTTTTCCCAATCAGTGGGTTCTCAGTTGACTCTTGATGACATCTTTTGATGAGTATAATGTCATGCTTTTGTAGGTCCCAGTTCTTTATTTTGTCTTCTATGGTGTAGATATTTTTCATTATGTTCAATAGGGTGCTTTGCCTTGTCTTAGAGTCCTTCAGTGTGTCCCTATTTTTTCATTGATAGTCCTTATAATTCATGATTTCTACTTAGATCTATGATCTATCATGTGTTTGTTTTTGTACATGTTACGAGATATAGGTCTTATATCATTCTTTTACAGGTGAATACCCAGTTTTTCCCGTACCATTTGTTTAAAAGGCTAGCTCTTGCCTATTTAATAGTCTTTAGTCCTTTATCAAAAATTAGACAGCTGTGGATACTTCATTGTATTTCTGGGTTCTCAATTCTCCTCCATTGGTCTTCATATCTATCATTGTACCAGTGCCAGGCTGTTTAAGTTTTAAGATCTAGGAGTAAAAGACCTCCTACTTTGTTTTTATTTTAAGTGTCCTATTTATCCTGGATTTCTTTTTTTTCCATATAAAGTTGGTGATTAATGTTCCTATTTCTTTGAAGAATGTGTTGGGTTTTAAAATGGGATTGCATTAAATTTATATAGTATTTTTAGTAGGGATGATGTTGAATTTTATCAAATGCCCTTTCTGCATCAAGTGATATAATCATAATGTTTGTTTCCTTTATTTTGCTAATGTGGTGAATTACATTCATTGTTTTTCTACTATTAAACCATTCTTGCATATTTGGTATGAATCCAACTTGATTGTGATATATATTTTTTATGCTTAGTTGAATTCTGTTGACTAGGATTTTATTGAAGATCTTGGCATCTAAACAATACAATAAGAGATAAGAACAGAGAGGTGGCCTTGTCAGAGGGATAAGGCTTTCTGATGAGAGGTGCAATGCAGGAATAAGGAGAGGGGATAGTCAAGTTTGGGGAGAACATAGGTGTATGTACATTGAGGGGAGGGGAGGGAAGGTGGCCCTCCACATAGAGGGAAAAGACTGAGAATGCTCTTGGGAACAGTAGGGAGGGAAGGTCTCTAGTGATGTGCAGCAGGTGGGCAGAATGGAACTAGGGCATTTAGGGGTATCCTGGGAACCCAAGCTGGTGCTGTAGAACACCTGGGACACTGAATCTTATGTCTTAGGGATGCATGGCATGCTCCAGGAGCTACATTAGAGAGACCCCATGTGGGAATTCCACTGAGTTAACTGGACTTTACCTCAGATACCCTTGTAGGCTGAGGACTTAAGCCAGAAAACACACGGTGTCTGAGAAATAAGAAGACATCTGTATAAGGAATGGTGTACTGTTGGTTGGCAGACAAACAAGGTTGTGCTACATCAGTGTCTTGCATGCCGTATTAAGCTATGTATTATTCTGTCAATACTGTGATGTCCATTCTGCTATATTTTGCTTATGTTTGTGTATATTAGAGTGTATCTCAGAGGTGCGCCGCCATTGGGGAGCACACTCTTGAAGCTGTGTTATTTGTTCCTCTGTTTTTCAGTAAATGAATCTATAGGGAAAGAAAACAACAAGGGGTCTGGGGAGGGGCGATATAGAGGGGTGGGAGATAAGAAGGTAATGTGATCAAGAAGCCCAGGAAGGAAAAATATGTTTGAAAGCTGATTATGGAATCAATAGTACAATTATGCTTGATATGATTAAACTATGGAATGATATGACATATATATTAAGGCCCCGGGTACAGCAAATAAATTTTTTAATTAAAAATAAAGCATAGATCCCTCCCCCGAGAAGAATTTGTTTCAAAGGACGACATTGATTCTGCAGCTCCGGAAGATGGACATATCTGATCAGATCACACGGCAGCAGATGAAGGGGGAGGAGGAGAGAGTGGAGCACAGCTTGGCCCACCAGGCCGTGAGGATGATGTTCCTGAGTAGAGCAGCCAGTCCACAGAGAGAACAACATGGCTTGCCCCACTATGAGACATGATGCCCCTCAGTGACCAAGGGTGATACAGGGGACAGCACCGGAGACACAGTGTGGAAATTGCACCTGACCTGATCCCACCACACCAAGGCAAAGCACTGGGGGAGTGCAGCGGAACAGCAAGGGAATGGAGTGGCAAGGTCCCCAGGGAATGTTGAAAGTGGACTTTGGGGCCAGGACGTGGTGCCCCAACAGGCTGGACTGGAAAACACTCCTAAGGGCCAACAAACGATCCTTGAACTAACTACAAGCTTTTCTTTCTTGATGTGTTCTGCTTTGTTCTTTGTCAGTGGTTTGTTGTTGTTGTTTTGTTGTCTGGTTGTATACTGTTGCTTTGTTTTCCTCTGTCTTGTTTTTGTGCATGTTAGTGTCTCCACAGGTCTGTCTAAATAAGACAGGCTGGATGAACTATCTGGAGAAAAAAACAACGTGACCCACAGTTCCAGGGGGACTTGGGATAGGGGGAGGTGAGGGGTAAGGAAGTGGTGTTAAAAAACCCAGGGACAAGGGAACAACATGAGACCCAAAATGGTAGTGAGGGGGGAGTGGCAGGCCAGGTAGGGAATGATCAAGGGTAAGGTTACATAAAGAAGAGGTATAGCTGTAACCCAGGTGGGGACGGAGCATGGTAGTGAGGCAGGAGGAAAGTCAAGGGAGATGGAGGAAAGAGCTAGGAGTCAAAGGGCACTTATAGAGGTCTAGACAAAGACATGTACATATTCAAATATATAAATGAGGATGGGGAAATAGATCTATGTGTCTATATTTATAGGTTTAGTATTAAGGTGACAGAAGGACCTTGGGCCTCTACTCAAGCACTCCCTCAATGTATGAATACTTTATTAAATTGGCACTCTACGATGCTCACCCTCCTGACACAACTGCTGAAGCCAAAGTGGGTGAACAGGTAAATGTGGTGAAGAAAGCTGATGGTGCCCGGCTATCAAAAGTGATAGTGTCTGGGGTCTTAAAGGCTTGAAGGTGAACAAGCGGCCATCTAGCTCAGAAGTAACAAAGCCCACATGGAAGAAGCACACCAGCCTGTGCAATCACAAGGTGCCAAAGGGACCAGGTATAAGGCATCATGCAAATATATATATACCATAGTGAATGAAGGGGGAAGTGCAAAGTGGAGACCCAAAGCCCATTTGTCGGCCACTGGAGAGCCCCTCACAGAGGGCTTTAGGAGAGGAGATGGGTCAGTCAGGGTGCAATGTAGTACCGATGAAGAATACAGCTTTCCCCCAAATCCGGGATGCTTCCTCCCCCCAACTACCATGATCTGAATTCTACCTTGCAGGACTGGATAGGGCAGAGGTTGTACACTGGTGCATACAGGAGCTGGAGGCACAGGAAATCCAGGGTGGATGATACCTTCCAGACCAGGGATGTGAGGGGCGATACTGGGAGAGTAGAAGGTGAGTGGGTTGGAAAGGGGGAACTGATTACAAGGATCCACATGTAACCTCCTGCCTGGGAGACGGACGGCAGAGAAGGGAGGGAAGGGAGACTGTGGATAGGGCAAAATATGACAAAATAACAATCTATAAATTATCAAGGGCTCATGAGGGAGGGAGGAGTGGGGAGGAAGGGAAAAAGAAAAAGAGGACCTGATGCAAAGAGCTTAAGTGACGAGCAAATGCTTTGAAAATGATTAGGGCAAAGAATGTATGGATGTGCTTTATACAACTGATGTATGTATATGTATGGATTGTGATAAGAGTTGTATGAGCCCCTAATAAAATGTTTTAAAAATAATTAAATAAATAAATAGGTAGATAGATAAATAAATAAAGCATAGAACCAGGAAAGAGTTCTGGGCTCACACTAAATCCTAGCTCTAACTTAAAAACTATTAGTTCTTACATCATGGCCATTGTGTCAGTCCGGGTAGATGAGAAACAAATTCATAAACACGCATATATATACGAGAGAGTTTTATATAAAAGGTAATTATACATTAAGAAAGCATCCCAACCCAGTCCAGTCCAAGTCCATAAGTCTAATATTAGCCCACATGTCCGATACCAATTTTTAAAGTCCTCTTCAGACTCACGAAACACAAGCAATGACACCGAATGCAGGATGATCACAGGACAGTGGGTGGAAAGTCTTTGGATCCGGTGGTGTTGTAAGCACCTCAGTTCTGGGAGGGATCTCCACATGGCTTCTCCAGCTTCCAGGGCTGCATCAGGGTAGGTCCATGCAGCTTCTCCTCAGGGATGTCTCACAGGGAGTCTGCAGAGAGAGAGTACTGTCTCCCGCCTCCAAGCAGGAAACTATAGGAGTTCCCAGAATTCTCAGGAGAAGGCCCAGCCCACACAGAGGCCTTACTGGTTATATCTTGATGTGACAGGCTAGACTCGACCCCTTTACTTGTAATCCTCTCAAATTGACACCAGATTATGTAACTACCACAGACATGCTAGATACTCACCTTCACGATATGAACACTGAAGGTAAGGGTTCTACAGCAAAGTATAATGAAGGGAGTAGATGGTACCCAGCCAGCAATTGAAATAGTGACTGGGGTCTTAAAGGCTTATATTTAAACAAGCAGCCAGCTAAGCAAGGAATCAACTAAGTCCACACAAGAAAGCACATCAACTAGTGTGATCCAAAGATGACAATAACAAAATTCAAATATGGTGAAAAGTGTCAGAGCCAAAATGATGAACACTCTATTTAAAGAAGGCTGTGGCAGACAATGGAATCCCAAAATCCTTTGCAAAGTATATAATCAGACTGAGCCACTGGCAGATCCACTATAGCCAAAGGCAAGAGTCCTGAACAGCCTTACTAGCAGGCAGAGAACATTGTAACCTTGATTATGCTGGATAGAACTCGATGCTTGACCAGTTGACCTCCCCATAAACATGTCCTGAATTTATTCTGGGGCAAGTATCTCTTAGATGTTTCATAACAAAAACTTCTTCTCTGGGCTCTTGAATGTTGATGGCAGTCTACACCCTCTCGAGTATTTTTTCTTTATATTAATGTTGTATTATATTAAATTAATTTATATTCACCTTAAAGAGAGAGCAGACACTACAAAATGCCCAAGGGAACAATAGCCCAAGAACACATAAGTATAATAAACATATATGCTCCAGTGAAAGACCCTCAAAAAGAATGTTGAAATACATCAATCAAATCCTCACAGAATTGAAAAGTATATAGAATTGTCGACGGTAATAACAAGAGACTCCAATGCACCACTCTCAAAGAAAGACAAATTATCTAGAAAAAAATCAATAACACAATCAACAAAATTGACTTCATAGACATATGCGGAATACTCCATCCAACAAAAACACAGTATATGTTTGTGGTAGTTACATAATCATGTATCAACTTGATAAACAGAGTGCAGGGGTAGAGTCTAGCCTGTCAGTAGGGTCATAGCCTGATGGTACCTCCTTATGGGTGTGACCTTCTCATAAGGCAGATCCTGGGATTCTCCCCTCTCTTTCTCTGCTTCACCTTCCTGTTGTCAAACCACATGGATATCTGCCAGAATTCTGGAGATGCATCCACCACCAATGGATCCACAAGACTTTGCACCCCAGGATCTGAGACCTTCCTGCATTTTGCATCATTGCATGCGTCTTCATGAGTCTGAAGAGGGACTTATGGACTAGAATCAGACTTATGGACTTGATCTGGACCGGACTGGGATGCTTGCTTGATTTATAATTAGTTTTGATATAAAGCTCTGCCTTTTACATATATGTGGGTCAATGAATTTCTTTCTCTAGTCAACCTGGCCTAACACAACTTTCTTTTTTCCAACACACATAAAATATTTCTCAAGAATAGCCCACAATGTATGTCTCAACAAATTCAAAAGTATTGGAGTTCTCAGACTGCAATGCTTTAAGATTAGAATTCAGCAATAAAACAAAGAGAAGCATAAAGACAAACACATGGATATTCAACAAATAATGCTCAAAAATGATTGAATAATAAAGCAAATAAAGGAGGAAAATTTTAAATTTTTTGAGACAAATGAGAATGATAACACAACATATCAGAGACCTTTGGGGCACAGCAAAAGCACCAATCAGAGGCCAATTTATAGCAATCAGCACCCACATGAAAAAAGAGGAGAAATTTAAAATTAACACCCTAACACAACACTTCCAGAACTGGAACAAAAGCAACAACATATTCGTAAACCCTTCAGGAAAAGAAGGAAAGAAATCATAAGGATCAAAGCAGAAATTAACAATATAGAAAACAAAAATTGAAAAACCCAACAAGGCAAGAAGATGGTTCTTTGAAAGAATTACCAAAATAGATCACTGGCAAACTTGGCATACAACCACTTGGAAAACTTTATGGCCACACTTAAAACAACTGGGAATTTAAATCCTGTATGATCCAGCAATACCACTATTAGGCATATACCCCAAAGAAATGAGACATATCATGAATGGATGTTTGTTCTCCCATGTTCATAGCAACACGATTCACAATAGCAAGAAACTGGAAGCAGTCCGGTGGCAGAATGGATAGATACTAAGGTGCATACACACAGTAGAAAATGCATCTCTGAAAATCAGTGCTGGAAGCATGACATGGAAGGACTTGGAAACCATTATGCTGAGTGAAGTTAGTTAATCACCAAAGGACAAATATTGTACTATGAGGAGAAACACCAATTCAACAAATCTTAGAGACTCCAAAACTAAAGGACAGAAAAGCTACTTAATGATCATGAATCATACATTAACCCCCCCTTATGTGCATTTCATAAGAATCACCTCAAAGGAGGAAATCTCACGATGGTTGGGGTCACTCCTTCAAGAAGGGGGACAACAGGGAGATCATCCACTTGATGCTATACAACATGGAGACAAAACTGTGACAAATCAACAGGCCCTCCACAGAAATGAAATGAGAACCTTACTGGAAAATCAAGTTAAGACCAGGGAGGGGAGCCTCAACATTTTAGAGAAGGCACTGATATTTCTTTTCTAATTTTTTAAAAATAATTTTCTTGGAGGCTGGTACAACTCTTATCACAATCCATACACACATACATACATTGTGTCAAGCACATTTATACATTTGTTGCCATCATCATTCTCAAAACATTTGCTTTCTACTGGATCCCTTGGTATCAGCTCATTTTTCTCCTCCCTTTCCAGCCCTCCCTCCCTCCCTCACCCTTGATAATTATTATTTTTTCATGTCTTACACTAACAGATGTCTCCCTTCACCCACTTTTCTGTTGTCCGTCCCCCAGGGGGTAATATGTAGATCCTTGTGATCAGTTCCCCCTTTCTACCTCACCTTCCCTCCACCCTCCCAGTATCACTGCTCTCACCACTGGTCCTCAGGGGTTCATGTGTCCTGGATTCCCTATGTTTCCAGTTCCTATCTGTACCAGTATACATCCTCTGGTCTAGCCAGATGTGTAAGGTAGAATTGGGATCATGATAATAGGGAGGGTGGGTGGGAAGCATTAAAGAAGTAGAGGAAAGTTGTATGTTTCATCATTGCTACACTGCATCCTGACTGGCTCATCTCCTCCCCGTGACCCTTCTGTAAGGGATGTCCAGTTGCCTACAGATGGGTTCTATCAGGATAATATGTCATCTTAAAATACAATGGAGATGATGCTAGAAGTCTTAAGGCCTATGGCGAGCTTCCAGAACATGCTAAAATCAGTGAAACATATCTTTGGCTCTGGAGATGACGATGTAATCCATTTTGATGACATTAGAAATGACAAGGACATTGATGACATCTAATTCAAACCCAACGTCTTACATTCCATTACACATGAGGATTTGGGCTCTGTCCCATCGTAGAAGCTTAAAATTTTATTAGCAGGACTATTTATTCCAGCAAGTTTATTTGTTTTTAAGGTATTGGTGTTTCTTTTTAAACTGAGAATGTGGAAATATGTAAAATGCTAGGCCCATTTTGCTCTTTTGATGTAAAAGAGCTTCTGGGTACATGACCGTATTACTCTCAAAAAAAAAAAAAAAGAATATTGTCTTTTCCACTTTGACCATCTCACTTCCAGGAAATAGATATTCAAATGAATTATTTTCCCTCTACTCACTAAAGGTTTTGACTGGTCTGTTGACTGTACAAAGTCTTTCTGTCTGCTCCAAATGTGAACGCCTAGATTCTATCCTTTTACTGAGAACTCTTTTCCATCCACTATAGCAAAAATCTGACTCTGTTTAATGACAATTTTGAATTTCTAAAGTGAGTAGTTGCAGAAATTGGAAGCTAGATGGCGCCAAATTATCTTAACATTGGAGATAATGATATAATTATGACGTTTTTAAAGTCATGTGCATAGGAAATTTTCCAAATGGGTATGTTCTAATGTGATGCATATATGTACAAAGTTTCTACAGAACAAAAAGCTTATGTTAAATGTATTGTTTTATTTTCAAAAATTACACATCATAAGTTACAATTTGGAGTACTTTATAAACAAGTTGTATATAAATGAAAATCTAATTTCATAACAATTTATACAAATTAAGCCTTTTTTATACTATCCCTACACTAGTGAAAGAAAAGGGAATCATCATACCTTAATGGAAAAAGAGTAGTTCAATTTCTAAATGAAAAACAACAGCTAAGAAATATCAAGTTAAATTAAGTTCAAAAAAAATAACAGAAAGCAATAAAAAAAAGAACTATCAAGTTACAGAATGTATTATATACTTACTTTACCCTGAGGATGATGTATTTTATTGTGTATACATTGGGGGGAGTAAATTTACCCACCTTTTGAAATGTTGTCAGTGCTAATCTGAAGATGAAGGTAAGAGCTGAGCCAGTCGGATCCACTGGCAACAGTTCAGTTGGGTGCAACTTTTGAAGAAGAAATCCACGGTGAATTGATCTTCAGAGAATACGTCAGTGTTGAGAAATATAAACTGGAATAGAACTAAACATGGCTTCAGAATAAACGATGTATCTTTCCTAATCCTTCTCTGCCTTAATTCCCTTTTCCAAGTATAAAAAATCTTAGGCCAAACAAGTACTAATAAAACTTTAAGTTGAGGAACAGGAATTATGGCTACACAACAATGTGGTTTCTGTTTCTTATTCTTTGGAGTTGCTAGACCTAATAAGATGGACTGCATCAGAGACCAAGGGCTGGTTTCCAATATTTGTAAGATGATATTTAACGACAACACAAACGTGCCAAACTGAATTTAATAGTACATGTCTTTCCTCATGCTTAACAATACGTGGCCTCTGCACACGTGTTAGAATTGTGGGAAGGAGAGTGCAACGTAAACTTTTTTCTACTTAGCCTTCTCTAACAAATCGGTGTGTCTAAAGAGGAAAAATTCCGGCCATGGCCCAATTTATGGGTGTATTTCCTTGCTAGGTAGTTATAGTCCAACCAGTTGCCACATGGGAAATCTCCCATCCCCAGATGGGGTGCAGCTGTAGCTTCTATGCAACGCTCTTTGGGGTTATTCCAGTCTAGTAGCATATTTCATGGGGAAATTGTCATTGCATTGACTTGATTATATTTCAAATAAGGAATGGAAGTGGTCTTCAAACTTTTTTCAATGTATATTCATTCATTCATTCCAATAATACAGCGATCTAAGATGTGTCCGGGAAAAAAATTTTAAAATGGAAAAATAAGACAATTCTCAGTGTGTAAATGTTATTACTAATGAATTTGATAGGGTTGGGTTTTTTTCATGCACTATTTCCCACTAGATCAGCGGTTCTCAACCTGTGGGCCGCAACCCCTGTGTGGGTCTGTTCACAGGGGTCGTCCAATTCATAACAGTCGCAAAATGACAGTTATGAAGTAGCAACAAAAATAATATTATGGTTGGGGGGGGGGGTTCACCACAACATGAGGATGTTACAGGGTCGCGGCATTAGGAAGGTTGAGAACCACTGCACTAGATTATAAATATATTGTGTTACTAAGGTGGTTAAATAACCAAACTCATTAAGCCTTTGTGTAAAAAGGCTTGCCAACTTTAAATTGTTGGATAACTCTGTGAACATCCAGCTTCTAACAGAGAAACCATTGTTGAACCTAGAAACTGCATGATGGAAGGTAATGTGTTTGGTTGAGGAATGGCCGAGAACCCCGCCCGGGAGGAACGGTCTGCCACGGAGCTCAGTTGGCCTGGATGGCCGGCGCCGGGCCGGGATCGGGCCGGAGTGCCCCTGGCCCCGGGAAACCGGGCGCGGCCGGAAAGGCGGCCGCCCTCGCCCCGCACGCACGCACTGCACGTTCGTGGGGAGCCTGGCGCTAAGCCATTCGTAGACGACGTGCTCCTGGGTCGGGGTCCTCGCTGCGATCTACTGGAAGTCAGCCCTCCACGCAGGGTTTGCCGCGCGCGCGCGCGCGCTCGCGTGCCCGGTCCGGCGTCCCGAGCCCGGCGCGGGGCTGGGGAGCGGAGGGTGGAACCTTCTCGCTCGCTCGCTTGGCGCGCCGGTCTCCCCCTCTGCCCCTCCTTCTCCCCAGGCCCGGGTCGGCCTGGGCGGCGGAGAGGAGCGAGGGAAAGAAGAGAGCGGGAAAGAGTGGAGCAGCGGCCGGGAATCCGGGCCGCCAACGGCCGCGAGAGGTGGGTAGACCAGCACCCGCCGAGAGGGGTCCTGTCGTTCTCCTCGCCGCCGCCAGGGGGACTGGCTCGGCCTGCCGCGTGCGCGTGGGTGAGGGTAAGTAGGGTCGACCAGCGCTCCCTCCTCCACCTCCTCTTCTTCCTCCTCCTCCCCGTTTGATGTTAACTTTCAGATCGGTTTGTGGTTTCCTTTCTTACATCTCTTCACCGTCTCGGGGCGTTTTCCTACTGATTTAATCACTTGACTTCGTTCAGACACTAACGTGGGCGCTGCGTGGTGAGGGGGAGGGGGTCGATACATGTCGGTAGACCAATAGTCCTGTCCGTCCGTTTGGTCAAATAGTAAGGTATGTCCCAATGCGTTTATTCTTCCTCTGTTTTTTCAGTGTTTCTATTTTTTTCATATACTGCCCCTGCCTGTGCGACCCTTCCCTGCATGCGGATGGACCGCCTCGCCAGCCCCCCAAAAAAGGAATGCCCACTGGTTTTGCTCACCACATCTGTGGAATCATGGCTGTAAACTTCTGTGCACACCAAACTCCTTGTGTTTGGTAGTTTAACTTAATCTCTCTGTTTTGTAAATATTACTTGTAAGATATTTCATAATATCTATAATAGGTACAAATTGTCAATATTAACCTCAGAGCAGTGCTGAATAATAGGTAAATGTATGTTTTCAATAAAATACTCAACTTGATATTTCCATAAATAAGTTATTGTACAATAAAGAAGGAACCCTAATAGCATGTGAGTTATGTTTGACTGCTGCAGCTAATCACAAGATTAGCTATTTTGAGTCCACCAGCTGCTCTTCAAGAAAAATAGGAGACTTTCTGACCCTATAAAGATTTATAGGCTAAGACACCAACAGAGAAGTTTCCCTATGTCCTACTGGGTTGCTGAGTTGTAATTGACCGAAAGGCAGTGATTTTGCTACAAAAATCGAGATTCAAATGTTCTAAAACACAAAATAAGTTTGTCAAAGTTAAAGCTCCTTTATTAAAATTAAAAGTGTTAAAGACTTGTTATAAGATGGCATAACTTCTCCAACTGTGCAAGAAGGTCTTAAAGGAAAAGTTGGAATTTTTCTTACAAAGTAACTTGGGAAAAATAATAAATAGAGTAACTTGGAGCCAACCTCACCTCTGAAATATTTAATATGAATTATCTATTGGCATCTATATATTAAACTGCTGAAATGTTTACTGAGATACAAAGCTTATCAGCAAGCAGAGTGAAGAATGATATATGGCATATGTTCTGTAACATAGTTTAAGGAAGAAAAATCTAGATCTTCTAAATATTTTGAGCTAGTTCAGATATCTAAGTGACCAGAGTGAATTCTCTGGAGCTATGGTCTTGTAGTGGTTACACACTGGGTTGCGATCCACATGGTTGGCAGTTTAACTACCAGTAGCTCTGCAGGAGAAAGAGTAGGCTTTTTACTCCTGTAAACAGTTACAGTCTTGGGAACCCACAAGGCATCACGGTGAATCAGCATTGACTTGATGGCAGTGAAGTGTTTTCTTGTTTGCTTGAGAAGGTTAATTCTAATCAATTCTAAGTACAACAAATGGCCAAGTGCAACAGTGAGTCAAGCATGGGGCTACTAACCAAAAATGTAGCTGTTTCCACCCTGAGGAAGCACACCAGCTTGTGTGATCCAAAGATGACAAGTACAAAATACAAATATGGTGAGGAGAAGAGCATCAGCTAAAATGATGAACACCCAATTTGTGGAGAGGTACAGGGTACAATGGGAGGCCAAAACCCATCTGTATTTAGTCAGACTGAGCCACTGTCACATCCGCTGTAGCCAAAGGCAAGCAGCCTTACTATCAGGCAGAGACCATTGTAATCTCGATTATGCTGGCTCGAACTCGACACTAGTTGACCAGCCTATAGACAAGACCCGAATGTTTTCTGGGTTCAAGTATCTTTTTCAGCAGTGGTTCTCAACCTTCCTAATGCCACGACCCTCATGTTGTGGTGATCCCCCAACCATAAAATTATTTTTGTTGCTACTTCATAACTGTTATTTTGCTGCTGTTATGAATCGCTGATCCTGTAAAAGGGTCAGGTAACCCCTCTGAAAGGGTCGTTGAACCCCCAAAGGGGTCACAACCCACAGGTTGAGACCTGCTGTTTTACAGGTTCCATGACAGAAATTTCCTCCCTGGCTTTTTGAGTGTTGATACACACTATTTTTCTTCATACACATTATTTGTAATTTTGTCTTTGGACTATTATGATTCTATCCGTACCACTTTAGTGTAATTTGGGGGTTTTGTTGGTTTGTTTGTTTGTTTCTGTTGGGTCTCCCAGCTGTTATGCACAGGAGTGGGTGCATAATGATAATACTGATACAACGGGATATCGGGAATACAGGGTTGGGGGTTGGGGGTTAGGTGATAGGGAGAGGAAAGAGATTTCTGGAGTAAATATGAAGGGGGGAGAGGGGAGGGAGTACTAGAATGGATTGTGATTAGATATTACATAACTCATTTTAAAGGCGATTTAACCATGAGGGGGTTGCTCTAAAATTGATGTGGTAATGATTGTACAATTCTCCTTGATATGGTTGAACGCTTGAACTGTTTAACTGTATGATATGTAAACTATGTGCCAATAAAACTGTTGGGAAAAAATGTAGCAGTTTCAGCACAATGGCCACCCCTCCAAAGAAAGACCAGCCAGTTGACTTCCATTGTCTCTGACTACCTCCGAAACCCTGCAAGACAGTTTTGCTTTATCCTGGGAGTTAACTGAGTCAGAATCAACTCAATCAAACTACTAGTTTGGGGGTTTTTTTAAGTCAAAATGTGGACATCTTAAGGAATCTAAGAAAACTAAATTTAGATAAGAAAAAAACTATATTTCAGTTGTGCCTGGTGGTACATAAATAACTTTAAGATCTCTTAAATTCTGAGCAAACAATGCCATAGACAAGGGAACAACTGGGAAATTAAACCATCATCTAGGTAGGTGTAGAGCAACACCAATCTAGTTAAGAGGAAGTACTAAGAAGTGGAAGAAGGAATGCTCTAGGAAGCAAAGCTGTAGATAGAGGTATTAACAGAGGTATGTATTTATGTAAATACATTAATCCACAAAAAATAGAGGTATTGGCCAGCGTGCACACACTTATAAGGCAATACACTGAGGCTGCGGATGGGCCTTGGGCCTCAGCTCATACCTTCCCTCAATACAAGAACACTTTGTTCTACCAAAATGGCATTCTGCGATGCTCACCCCCCCACACATGATCACTGAAGACAAACTGGGTGCATAAGCAGATGTGGTAAAGAAAGATGATGGTGCCAGGCTATTAAAAGATAAAGCATCTGGGGTCTTGAAGTTACACAAGTGGCCATCCAACAGTGAAGCAACAAGCCCACGTGGAAGAAGCACATCAGCTAGTGCGATCATGAGGTGTCATCAGGACTGGGAAACAGGCATCAGAAGATTCATAACAAACAAACAAAAACACGTTGGTGAGGATGAGGGAGTTTAGAGCAGAGTGAAACATCCACATCTGATAACACAGAAACTTACCAAGAGAATACAAGTTCTTCTGGGCACCCCACCTTTAAGTGTCCATTGTGTCAATAATCAAATTTTACCAGACAGCGTTTACTGGATCACTGTAACAGTAATCACATATTTCAGATAGTTCCTGTGACATGTCCTATTTATATGTCTCTTCCTTGGGGAGATCCTAGCCAGATTACTAGAAATTTTGTTAGTCATCTAAATCAAAGACATCAGTTTGATTATGGAGAATTTGTGAATCTTCACCTAGATGAGGAAACACAGTATCAAACGGCTGTTGAAGAATCTTTTCAAGTAAACATCTAAAGACTGTAGACATCTCTGCATCTTTGTACTTGCAAGTGCCATCTTTAAGGGGAAAACACAAGTCACCATTTCAATAACTTGATATGTATATTAATAAAAGTAATCCAGTCTATTGTTTTAGTTTGTTAATTGAAAAATAAAGGTAGGCCATCTAACCACTTCATCTTACTAAATTGAAAATGAAAGTTAGAACCGTTCTAGAAGCCTAAAAAGATTATATTCCACAAACATAATCGTGAAGAGGAATTTGTGTTGTACCTTTTCTATGCTTCATATTGAATTTTTCAATATTATGTTGCTTTTCAAATTTGATGCTGTGTCTGTGCTTCATTGTACACAGGTAATAACACACAACGGCACGTTCTAAAGATGTGGTTGATAATGACCGGACAGATTGGTGACAGTTGTCAGCGTCGCAGAGGGGAAACTTGAAGCGCTCCATGGAATGATCCAAAGCAAACGTTTCTATACAGATTCTAGCTGAAGAAGTCATCTTTGTTTTTCCTTTTAAAACCAAATAAATTTATTCAGATTAAACTTATCTCTAATATTCATTATTCTGTTAGGTGCATGTCATTTGAAACCCAGATTTTTAATTCAATAATTGCTGAAAGATCTGTGTCTATTAGAAAAAAAATATAATCATTAATGTGTTTTTCAGACATTTCCTTATTTTTTCATCTAGTGCTTATTACTGTTTTTTTTCAACATGACTTTTCATGATTACATGGGTTATTTACAAAAAAATATACACTCCTACAAATTGGAGTCCTTTTCACTTAAGGTGTTAATGGCAAGGAGATGAGGTTTCAGAATTTAGGAGTGCACCAGTCATTTCCAGAGCATGTTTATATATATTTTTTTAAACAATTTATTGGGCTCATACAATTCTTATCACAATCCATACATATACATACATCAATTGTATAAAGCACATCCATACATTCCCTGCCCCAATCATTCTCAAAGCATTTGCTCTCCACTTAAGCCCCTTGCATCAGGTCCTCTTTTTTTTCCCCTCCCTCCCCTTTCCCCCCTCCCTCATGTGCCCTTGGTAATTTATAGATTGTTATTTTGTCATATCTTGCCCTATCCGGAGTCTCCCTTCCCCCTCCCTTCTCTGCTGTCCCTCTCCCAGGGAAGAGGTCACATGTGGATCCTTGTAATCAGTTCCCCCTTTCCAACCCACTCACCCTATACTCTCCCAGCATCTCCCCTCACACCCTTGATCCTGAAGGTATCATCCACCCTGGATTCCCTGTACCTCCAGCCCTCATATGTACCAGTGTACAGCCTCTGTCCTATCCAGTCCTGCAAGGTAGAATTCGGATCATGGTAGTTGTGGGGAGGAAGCATCCAGGATCTGGGGGAAAGCTGTGTTCTTCATCGGTACTATGACCCTCATATGTACCAGTGTACAGCCTCTGCCCTATCCAGCCCTGCAAGGTAGAATTCGGATCATGGTAGTTGGGGGAGGAAGCATCCAGGATCTGGGGAAAGCTGTGTTCTTCATCGGTACTATGAAGAAGTCATCTTTAAGAAAATTGTATTTATATAACTTCTGGTATTTTTGAAGGCTAGTGAGATTTCTTTAATAATTTTAACTCTTTAAAAGTGAAAGCTCAATGTAAAGATACTTCCATTTTGATATTAGAAGAAAATATCAAAAGAAGAATTTCTTTGGTAAGCAGTTGGTAGTTTCTGTCTTGTTTGTTTGGCTGATTTATTTGTATGGCTAACAGCTCTTTGGCCTCAGAATTTTTCAATAGCCAGATTTTCTGATTTGCTAAGGCAAAACATTTCTTAGAAAGTTTCAGTTGGTGACAATATATTCTGAATGTATATTTAAATAAGAGCTTCATTTCAGTTTAGAAATTCAAAGATAAGGTCTGCACATTCTATGTGCATTCAGTTTGACAGATTACTTAAAATTTCTTAAGGATTTTACAAATGGACATCATAGGATTAAAGTGTTTATCTGGTTTGATTAAACTTTGTAGTCACTAAATAAAACAGTCAATTCTCAAGTTGGCTGCTATTATAATTTAAAAGTTGAGTTCATGTGCGCAAACGCACACGTTTACATGGTGCTCATTTGTTCTCAAAGATAATGTATGACTATGAATTAGTAAGCAGATTCTACCAGCCAGCTCTGTTTAATGACTTTTTAGTCAAAACTGGGTTCTTAGTATTCCATTAATGAGAATCATAAAATTCCTTGTACTGGAAAGCCCAAATCACAGAAGAAAGGATGAAGAGTGGATTAGCTGACATTCCATACTAATGATACATTATTTATGGTTTCTTTAAAAGAGAATTAAAAGAACATAAAATGAAATCTCAGAAGTAGTTTGCTGCTAATATACACATATAGTGTATATAAAGGTGTGTATTGTTTTTGTTAAAACCCTTGTTGACTTTTCTAAAGTAAGCATTTTTTAAACTTGATTTAATACAAATGTTAATTTTGGAAGTAAAAAAAAAGAAAAGGGAGGGGGAAGAAAAAAAAGAAAGTAAATGTCTAGAAAAGGAGGATGGCAATATATGTACTAATATGTCTAATACAATTGATGTGTGGATTGTAAACGAGCTGTAAGAGCCCCCAATAAAATGATCTTTTAAAAAATCTTTTAAATAATTTGCTGATATTAAAATTTAAATTAATAGATCTGTTGTAATTAGAATTTTACATTTAAAAATATCTATATTCAGTCTGCTAAATACTTGTTTAATTTTATTTTATTTTGTTCATTTTTCCTCATTTTAAAGGGCTATAAGAAACACACAAGAACACTTTTTTACTTGTTTATTTATTTATTTTAAACATTTTATTAGGGGGTCATACAACTCATATCACAATCCATACATAGACATACATCAGTTGTATAAAGCACATCTGTACATTCTTTGCCCTAATCATTTTTTTTCTCCTCTTTTTTTACATTTTATTAGGGAGTCATACAACTGTTATCACAGTCCATACATATACTTACATCAATTGTATAAAGCACATCTGCACATTCCCTGCCCCAATCATTCTCAAAGCATTTGCTCTCCACTTAAGCCCTTTGCATCAGGCCCTCTTTTTCCCCCCTCCCTCCCCTCTCCCCCCTCCCTCATGTGCCCTTGGTAAATTTATACATTGTTATTTTGTCATATCTTGCCCTATCCGGAGTCTCCCCCCCCCCCCCGCCTTCTCTGCCATCCATCTCCCAGGGAGGAGGTCACATGTGGATCCTTGTAATCAGTTCCCCCTTTCCAGCCCACTCACTCTCCACTCCCCAGCATCACCCTTCACACCCTTGGTCCTGAAGGTATCATCCAGCTCCCATATGCACCACTGTACAACCTCTGCCCTATCCAGCCCTGCAAGGTAGAATTCGGATCATGGTAGTTGTGGGGAGGAAGCATCCAGGATCTGGGGGAAAGCTGGAACACTTTTTATATAACCAAAACTTTACTCATCTGATTGAAAATTTAATTTATTTAAGTTTAGAGAGGAAGTATTAATACTAAATAGTATTTGAAAATAGAATTGAGTTCTTTGACATTAGGGAAATAAAAAAATTTTTTCCTTTAATTACTAGTTTGAAAATCTGATTCCTTTTTTCTATGTCTGGCTTCCAGGTAGAGTAGTGGTGGGATTCAGCCAATTCCCACCTGTTCTACAGAATCAGTAACTAGTTTTTTGTTGAGTTCAGTGAACCAGTTGTTAAAACGGCGCTTGTAATCAGGGCTCTCATGAAGGTGGAGAACTGGTTGGGTAGCCACAAAATGTAGAAATCACAATTTTACACCCCTGACTCATTTTTTACATTCATTTGCGTAACAGTTTATTCTAGGACCCGTAGGAATGTTCATTCCATCTATACTATGCTTGTAATTGTTATTTATGTCATAAAACTCATTATACTTTTGATGAAATTTATATTTTCATTCCCTTGAGTTTGTTACATCTGTAAACATATAATGTAAAGGAAAAAAATGGCAAACAGCCAGAGAGTGATACTCTGTCATTCATTTCAGCTTTGTGTTACACCCAAAATTTCTATGAGATATGGTGAATGAATTAAGTAATTCCTGAAAGTTTTCAAAGAGCTACAAAATACTGTCGGGGGAAGGAAAAAAGAAGAGCTGATACCAAGTGCTCAATAGAAAGTAAATGTCTAGAAAAGAATGATGGCAACATATGTACAAATATGCTTGATGCAATTGATGTATGGGATGTTATAGGAGTTGTAAGAGCCCCAATAACATGATCTTTAAAAAAAATTGTTCCTGTAAAATAAAATAATTGTCCCCTAGGACTTTGAGCAGATATATATTCAGAACAATTGCTGTTAAGTTCAGCATAAGCTGAGATGGATTTTTCAAAGATTAACATAATATGTTCAGACAAGTTGCTTGTTTCAAACAGTAACTATTGTCCAGTTGACCTGCCTCTAAAGGAGGACCCAAAGGATGGTAAGGAGAAATCACGCAGCCAGTGGTGCTTGGGTGAACGTGAAGAATATTGCACATGAGGATGCCAGTCAAGAAGCAATATGGAAATACCTTACATAACGGTTTTATTGTTGTAGGTAATATTTAATATTTTCATTCATATTTAAAAACTGATAACAAAGAGTTTGTGTATCTCTTTTATTGCTCTTGTTTAAATATTAACTGTATGAGATAATAAACTACCTCTCGATACAGCCTTTTTAATATTTAGAATGGTCAATAGGCAGCAAACCAGACCAAACCACATGATCTCAAGGAAAAGACAATGTGCAGCCTTTCTCACGTCATTTCTGAGAACTCAAAACTTCAGGATCAGTCTTGGAATCTGAACTTACTTCCTATTTTGTAGTTGGCCTAACTGTGCCATTTTGGCTTTGTTCCTCAACCAGCATTCTTAGAATTATTTACGTTTTTTTCCCATGACTTTTTCTTGTTGTTGTTGAAAATATGCTTTACTTTTAATCCCAAATTCACTTTACTTTTAACTTTTTTTAAGTTGGAATTTAATACATATATCATTCCATAATTCAATCACATCAAGTAGAATTGTACAATTTCTACCACAGTCGGTTTCCAAATATTCTTTTTCTACACGGACTCCTTGACATCGTCTCTCCAACCCCACCACCACCACTGTGCCCCCTCCCACAAACTCCTATTCTACTTGCTGTCCCTAAAGGTTCATCAATCCTGGGTTTCATACAGATATACCAGAAGATGGAAAAGCAGATAACAGCTTCAAGAAGGTGACCTCCATTGACATAACATCTCTTGAGATACACTCTAATGTGAACAAACTAAACAAGACAAACCAAAAATACAGAAAATCAATCGTAATTAATGACTGACTGATTAATGGGTTCATTTTATTGAAGAATACAAGTGGCAATGGACTAATAAGTGCAATAATTTGATCATTGTAATTCTACCCATTAGTATTTGCTACAGTGTTTTCATTCACTATCTGATGACCAAAAAAATGTGTAAAATTTCAAGCTAACAGAACCGATCGCAGTGATCTACATATAATCCCCTCCCAGGGGGATGGACAACAGAAAAGTGGGTGAAGGGAGGCTGCAGTCTGTGTAACACTTGAAAAAAAAAAAGATAAATTATCAGGGATACATGAGGGAGGGGGAAATGAGCTGATACCAAGGGATCGAGTAGGAAGATTTTTTTTAATGATGATGACAACTTATGTACAAAAGCTTGACACAATGGATGGATGGATGGGTTGTGATAACAGCTTTAAGAACCCCCAATAAAATGATATTTTTTTAGTTCGAGCTATTTTCCTCTCACTTTTCTAATTTCTTTCAAAGGAGATTAATGATTCCAGCGATTAGTTAGTGTAATACAATACATGAATTGCATGACTTTTTTTTCCTTTTTAAAATCATTTTATTGAGGTTCGTACAACTCTTATCACAATCCATCCATCCATCCATTGTGTCAAGCACATTTGTGCATTTGTTGCCATCATCCTTCTCAAAACATTTGCTTTCTACTTGAGCCCTTGGTATCAGTTCCTCATTTTCTCCCTCTGGCATGACTTTTTACATTGCTCTAGGAAGGACATAGTGTCTGGATAATTTGGCCTGGAGGGCCATCTATGATTATTCTGCCCATAGGGTCATTAAGACATCTCACAAGATCATTCATGCATCATAAATGTTATTCTTATTGCTTTATTTATAGTAGAGATTTATAGCTTGTGTTTGTAATTTTTCCCAATAATTTTAATTGTTTTCATTGCTAATTTATTTCTTTTCAATCATTTGTTTACCTATAAACTTAATTAAGATTTATCTTTTAACTTGATGCTTTTTCCAATAAGTATATTTTCCTTGATTTAAAGTATGTATCATATTCAATTAGTAAAATATAGCATTTTAGATTAGTAAGCTCATTAGGAAAATACAAAAGAATTTACTGTATTTTAGGCTGCTAGATGAAAATCACTATAAGAACTGAGTTAAAAGTTTTAACTTGTAATGAGAGTAGCAGTACCGGGAGGGTAGGGAGAAGATGGGGAGAGGTGGGATCAACCACACACCCCCACCACCCCAGGAAGACAAACAACAGAAACCATGGGGGAAAGGAGACAGTTGGTGTAAGATATGAAATTAACAATTTTTTTAAAGCTAAAAATAAAGTGTTAAAATACAAAAAGAAAAGAACAATTTATAGTTTATCAAGGGGTCACAAAGGTGGGAGAGGGGTAAAAAGAGGAACTGATACCAAGAGCTCTAATAGAAAGTAAATGTTTGGAGGAGAAAACAACAGGACCAAAGGGACATGAGAGAGGGGGAGACCGGGGTGGAGGGGGTTGGGGGGCCGGGGGAAGGAAGCGGGTGTTAACAAACCCAGGGACAAGGCAATAGCAAGTGATCTAAAATTGATGGCAAGTAGGGTGTGGGAGTCCTGTTAGGGCTTGATCAAGGGCAATGTAACTGAGAGGAATTACTGAAACCCAAATGAAGGATGAGCCTGATAGTGGGACAAGAGAAAAGGAAATGGAGGAAGGAACTAGGAGGCAAAGGGCATGTATAGAGGTCTAAATACAGGCATGTACCTATGTAAATATATTTTTATATGGCTGTGGGGAGATCTATGTGCATATATTTATAGGTTTAGTATTAAAGTAGCAGATGGACATTGGGCCTCTACTCAAGTACTCCCTCAATGCAAGAACACTTTGTTCTATTAAACTGGCATTCTATGATGTTCACCTTTCCAACACAATAGCTGAAAACAAAGTGGGTACATAAGCAAATGTGATGAAGAAAGCTTATGGTGACCAGCTATCAAAAGATATAGCAGCTGGGGTTTTAAAGGCTTGAAGATAAGCAAGTGGCCATCTAGCTGAGAAGCAACAAAGCCCCCGTGGAAGAAGCACACCAACCTATGTGATCACAAGATGTCAAAGGGATCAGGTATCAGGCATCAAAGAACAAAAAAATTATATCATTGTGAATGAGGGGGGATGCAGAGTGGGAACCCAAAGCCAATCTGTAAGCAACTGGACACCCCCTTATGGAAGGGTCACGGGGAGGAGACAAGCCAGTGAGGGTGCAGTATAGCACTGATGAAACAAAACTTTCCTCCAGTTCTTTAATGCTTCCTCCCCACCCACTAGCATGATTCCAATTCTACCTTACAAATCCCGCTAGACCAGATCATGTACACTGGTACAGACTAGAGCTGGAAACACAGGGAATCCAGGACAGATAAACCCCTCAGGGCCAATAATGAAAGTAGACCTACCAGAAGGGGGGGAGAAAAGAGGAACAGATCACAAGGATCTACATATAACTCCCTCCCTGGGGGGACCGACAACAGAAAAGTGGTGTAAGGGAGACATCAGACATTGTAAGGCGTGAAAAAAAAATGATTTACAGATTATCAAGGGTTCATGAGGGAAGGAGGGGGAAAAATTAGGAGCTGATACCAGGGGCTCAAGTAGAAAGAAAACGTTTTGAGAGTGATTATGGCAACAAATGTACAAATGTGCTTGACACAGTAGATGGATGTATGGATTGTGATGAGTTGTAGGAGCCTCCAATAAAATGATTTTTTTTTTACATTTTATTAGGGGCTCATACAACTCTTATCACAATCCATACATATACATACATCAATTGTATAAAGCACTTTCATACATTCTTTGCCCTAATCATTTTCAAAGCGTTTGCTCTCCACTTAAGCTCTTTGCATCAGGTCCTCTTTTTCTTTTTCCCCGCTCCCCCCTCCCTCATGAGTCCTTGATAATTTATAGATTGTTATTTTGTCATATCTTGCCCTATCCGCAGTCTCCCCACCCCCCCTTCTCTGCCATCCATCTCCAAGGGAGGTCACATGTGGATCCTTGTAATCGGTTCCCCCTTTCCAACCCACTCACCCTCTACTCTCCCAGTATCGCCCCTCACACCCCTGGTCCTGAAGGTATCATCCATCCTGGATTCCCTGTGCCTCCAGCTCCCATATGCACCAGTGTACATCCTCTGCCCTATCCAGTCCTGCAAGGTAGAATTCAGATCATGGAAGTTGTGGGGAGGAGGCATCCAGGATCTGGGTGGCAGCTGTGTTCTTTATCGGTGCTACATCGCACCCTGACTGACCCATTTCCTCTCCTAAAGCCATCTGTGAGGGGATCTCCAGTGGCCGACAAATGGGCTTTGGGTCTCCACTCTGCACCTCCCCCTTCATTCACTATGGGATATATAGTATAAATATGTATATATTTTTTGCATGATGCCTTTTACCTGGTCCCTTTGGCACCTCATGATCACACAGGCTGCTATGCTTCTTCCATGTGGGCTTGGTTGCTTCTGAGTTAGATGGCCACTTGTTCACCTTCAAGCCTTTAAGACCCCAGATGCTATCACTTTTGATAGCCGGGCACCATCAGCTTTCTTCACCACATTTGCTTATGCACCCGTTTGTCTTCAGGGATCGTATCATGGAGGTGTGCAGCCAATGATATGATTTTTTGTTCTTTGATGCCTGATAACTGATCCCTTCGGGACCACGTGATCACACAAGCTGGTGTGTTCTTCCCTGTGGGTCTTCCATGTGGTGTGTTCTTCTGAGCTACATGGCCGCTTGTTTATCTTTAAGCCTTTAAGACCCCAGACACTATCTCTTTTGATAGCCGGGCACCATCAGCTTTCTTCACATTTACTTGTTCACCCGCTTTGGCTTCAGCAGTTGTGTCGGGAGGGTGAGCATCGTAGAGTGCCAATTTAATAAACGAAAGTATTCATGCATTGAGGGAGTGCTTGAGTAGAGGCCCAAGGCCCTTCTGCCACCTTAATATTAAACCTATAAATATAGACACATAGATCTATTTCCCCATCCTCATATATATTTGCATGTACATGTCTTTGTCTAGACCTCCATAAATGCCCTTTGACTCCTAGCTCTTTCCTTTGTTTCCCTTGACTTCCCTCCTGTCCCACTACCATGCTCCCGTCCCCACCTGGCTTACAGCTATACCTCTTCCTTACCTTACCCTTGATCATTCCCTACCAGGCCTGCCACTCCCCCCTCACTACCATTTTGGGTCCCATGTTGTTCCCTTGTCCCTGTGTTTGTCAAAAAGAAAAAGAAAAAAGAAGAAGGAAGAAAAGAAAATTGAACTCCCGGGAAAAGTAGCTTTTCAGGATCATTACTGCAAATATCCAGTTAATAAAATTTCCAACCTCAGAGACCCCTGGGAAGAGCCAGATGAACAGGAACTGCTTTGTATGTTGGGAATAGAAGTTTGAATAATATCGCGATGTTTCTAAAAAAAAAAATTCCAACCTCAAAAAAATTTTTTTACACCTTCAGAAACCTGTGGGAGCTATTCTACCATGTCCTATAGGATTCGACTAGATGGTAGAGTTTGGTTTTGGTTTTTGAAATTATATCACTGATTACATTTATTTATTGAATATCTTTTCTACTAGGGGCCCTGGTGGTTTTGTGGGTTACACATTGGACTAAATTAGTCCAACCACACGTCCCGCTTTTGGCGGGACCGTCCCGATTTTTAACAATTTTTACCGAGCCCCTTGGTGTTTTTAAAAAGTCCTGATTACATGTCTGATTGGAGCACACAGGAGTAAATGAAGTGGGAGGAGGAGAGAGTGGAGCACAGCTTGGCCCACCAGGCCGTGAGGATGATGTTCCTGAGTAGAGCAGCCAGTCCACAGAGAGAACAACATGGCTGGCCCCACTATGAGACATGATGCTCCTCAGTGACAAACGGCGATACAGAGGACAGCACCGGAGACACAGTGTGGGAATTGCACCTGACCTGATCACACCACACCTAGGCAAAGCACTGGGGGAGTGCAGCGGAACAGCAAGGGAATGGAGTGGCAAGGTCCCAAGGGAATGTTGAAAGTAGACTTTGGGGCCAGGGCGTGGTGCTCCAACAGACTAGACTGAAAAACACTCCTGAAGGCCAACAAATGATGCTTGAACTAACTACAAGCTTTTCTTTTTTGATGTTTTGTTCTTTGTCAGTGGTTTGTTGTTGTTGTTTTGATGTATACTGTTGCTTTGTTTTCCTCTGTCTTAAGCCCACATGGAAGAAACACGCCAGCCTGTGTGATCATGTGGTTCTGAAGGGATCAGTTATCAGGCATCAAAGAACAAAAAATCATATTGGCTGCACACCTCCATGATATGATTGCCGAGGATAAACGGGTGCATAAGCAAATGTGGCGAAGAAAGCTGATGGTGCCCGGCTATCAAAAGAGATAGCATCTGGGGTCTTAAAGGCTTGAAGGTGAACAAGCGGCCATCTAGCTCAGAAGCAACAAAGCCCACATGGAAGAAGCACATCAGCCTTTGCGATCATGAGGTGTCGAAGGGATTAGGTATAAGGCATCATCAGAAAAAAAATTACCATATTGCATGAAGGGGGAAGTGCAGAGTGGAGACCCAAAGCCCATTTGTGGGCCACTGGAGATCCCCTCATAGAGGGGTCTAGGGGAGGAGATGAGTCAGTCAGGGTGTGATGTAGCACTGATGAAGAATACTGCTTTCCTCCAGTTCCTAAATGCTTCCTGCCCACCAACTACCATGATCCGAATTCTACCTTGCAAGTCTGGATAGAGCAGAGGATGTACACTGGTGCAGAGAGGAGATGTAGGCACAGGAAATTCAGGGCGGATGATATCTTCAGGACCAGGGGTGTGAGGGTCGATACTGGGAGGGTAGAGGGTAAGTGGGTTGGAAAGAGGGAGCTGATCACAAGGATCTCCATATGACCTCCTCCCTGGCGGACAGACAACAGAAAAGGGGGTGAAAGACACCGGACAGGGCAAGATATGACAAAATAATAATTTATAAATTATCAAGGGCTCAGGAGGGAGTAGGGAGCGGGGAGGGAGGGGGAAAAAAGAGGACTTGATGCCTAGGACTTAAGTGGAGAGCAAAAGCTTTGAAAATGATTAGGGTAAAGAATGTACAGATGTGCTTTATACAATTGATGTATGTATGGATTGTGATGAGTTGTATGAGCCCCTAATGTTTTAAAAAAATCAGCAAATGGAAAGACTCTGAATAAAGACAGTCAAAACTGACTAATTCAAAGGGAAAAAAGAAAAGTCCCGAATTTTGGAAAGAATGCACAACAAACTAGGGTATAAGGTTTTTGGCTGCCATGTGGCTATTTTGCCAGGATGAGTTTTATCAATGGTGTCCTGCTTTACCAATGTTAAAATCTAGTCACCGTAGACTAAGTACAATGCAGCAGTTAAAAATCACTAGCGGGTCCTTGGGAGAAAAATAAGACTTTCTACTTCCGTTGAGTTAGTCTCTGAAACACATGACAGTTACACTCTGACCTTTCGGATCACTGTTAGTCAGAATCCCCTCTATGGCAGTGAGTTTATTTTGTTTAGTTTTTATCTTTCCAACTAGAATTTAACATTCACGAGTGCAGGGATTTGTGTGTTAGCGTCTTGAACAGCTCTGTCATGTTGTAGCCCCTTAATATTTGAATGAACTGAGGTAAGACAAGGCGTGCCGCGCAAGAATTAATTTCAAAATATTGGTATATTAAAATTTGCGAATGATACATTATTTTCCCCTAAGTTGTAATAAAAATTTTAAAACATTTAATTATTATTCTCAAAATGCTTCTGTAACCGGATTTTTTTGTTTGTTTGTTGTTTTTAAAATCCACAAAAACAGGAAAAAACTGGTGAACTATCCGATAACAGCAAACTTAGCAAAGCCGCGAGTGGTACACAGCAACTAGTCGTCCACTGAGCGCCAGCGGAAGCCCTGGAACAGAACCCAGAGGAGGGCCCGGATGTAGGGTGGCCGGATCGCGGCTTTCTGGGACTTGTAGTTCGGAGACCTTCAGGAGCGCTCGCGTCCAGGTCCCGCGGAAGCCCTGGAACAACCCAGAGGAGGGCCCGGATGTAGAGTGGCCGGATCGCGGCTTTCTGGGATTTGTAGTTCGGAGACCAAGGCGCGCTCGCGTTCAGGTCCTGCATCCGGCGTTGCCCACTGACGGGTTCGAATGGGAGGTGAGACGAGTGTGGACTAAGGCGCGGAAGACAGGTAGTACTCTCCAGTCCGGAAGTGAGAGTGGGCCTCCTACAGAGAAGTCAGACGGGACCTGCGGAGGGAGGGAGGAAGGGTGCCACTAGGCGGTTGTCCATCTCCGGAACCGCACGGTGTCGGTGCGCCACGACCGGCCGCTCAGAATTTCCCAATTCTGGTTCTTCTGGGCCGGGCCATGACTTTGGCAACGCCGCTGCTCGGCCGATCAGCCGGAGGCCTTGGCCCGACCACCATTGATAAAACATGGCAGCCGTATACCTCAGCTTGTGCATTCTTTCCAAAAATCGGTACTTTTTAAAAACGCCACGGGACGCCGTAAAAATTGTTTTTAAAAAAGCGGACGTCTGGTCACCTTATCCAAGGAGGGACCAAAGTTTATGCTCCAACACACTGCCCTCATTAAAACGAGGTGACATCTGAGCTCCTAAAGTCAGAAACGAATCAGGCTGGTGATAGGGAGGGCGCCCATACTGGGTAGTCTTACTGTTCCCAGAACTTTATGGTGGAAACTAGAAAGTCTGAGGACATGGACAGACTAGGGGCATCAGAATTTACAAGCCCTCTCAAGTAAGCTGTTTTCTTGTATCCTAAAATGCCTTCTGAGACTATTCAGAGCTATTCTTTCTTGGGATAAAGAAAAGGCAATATTTACTGGATGCCTCTTATGTGTGTGTCCTATGTATTGATTTTCTCTTTTACTTGTTACAATGTAGTGTGAGACATTCAGTATCTCAAAAATATGGGTATAAAGCAATTACCCAGATTAAACATGTAGTTACCAGATGATGTAGCTACGGTCTGCTTCTATATCTGTGACATAAAATTCCAAGTATGTTTTCACTATAATACCCTGCCTTCAACAACACAGGTAATACCACAGAGCACTGGGAATGTCCTGTTTTTATTGAAATACAGTCGCCCCTTGACCAACACAGGTTTGAACTGTGCAGGTCCGCTATACTCGGGGTTTATTTCCCGTCACTATGGCTGTGAAGGAGAATCCCCTTTAATGGCCATGTGACCCTCATCAAATCCAAGTGAGCAGCAGTTCCTCTTACTGGTAACCACCACGGTGTTCAACTGTACCCCACAGAAAATCTTTATTTGATCCTTCTCTCCAAGCTGGCTCCCCCCCCCCCAACCCCTGTCAGGAATTTCACTCTCATTCAACATTATACAAGACTGTTACATACCCAATTCAACTAAGTAATCTCCTGGCAAACATACTTGAGAAACTTGCTGTCTTTGTGAGCAATTTACATGTACATATACAGCAACACATTGATGATTATTAGTAAAACATTTGAGATTTTAAATAGCAACAATAGTGACAAAATCTCTCCTAGAAGTGCTGCTCACCCCAGTTGCATATCAGCATTATCTGTGGTGTCTTTTGAGAAAAAAGTTTCCTCCTATCTGTTGTTAGGAGCCCTGATGGCATAGTGATGACATGCTGTGCTGCTAACCACAAGGTTAGCAGTTTGAAACCACCAGCCGCTCTCTGGGAGAAAGATGAGGCTTTCTATTCCTATCAGGAGTTGCATTCTCAGAGACGCATAGGGATTGTTCTATCCTGTCCTACAGTCAGAATTGACTCAAGGACAGTGAGTGAGTAAAAGTTGTTCGGTACTATGGAGTCACTCCTCCTCACAGATACAATACCATGAAACACTGCCTCATCTTTCCCCATCACAATTGTTGTGATGCTTGAACCTATTATTATAGCCACTTTGTCAACCTGTCTCTTAGAGGTTCCTAAGCCCCTCCCCAAATCTAAAAGGAAATGGTTATTTCTTTTTATCACATTGTTACTGTATAGACATACAAAGATTTATTGTGATATTTCTCTAAATATTTGAAGTGAGTCTGTAAGGTAGGTTTCTTAGTTATCTAATGCTACAATAACAGAAACACCACACATTGGTAGCTTTAAGAAACAAATTTGCTTTCTCACAGTTTAGGAGGCTAGATGTCACTTGACCATTATGAACTTTGGTTTTCTTATCTAAAATGAGGATGGGTGTGATGATCTTCTTTTTAGTTGTATTATTTCATTATTAATTAAAATATAATATAAATTTATAAATAAAATTTAGATTCCAAGTCAGGTGTGATAGTGTTGAGGGATTTGATGATTAATCGAGCATAGCCATATGGAACTTTAAGATGAATTGACCATGGTCCCTGGCCTCTAGAATCTTACAGCAAATTAGGGAGGTAGATTTAATATAGGGTAGAGATGTGTAAAAATGCTCCAAATTTGAGACTGAGGAAGCATCTAACTCAGCCGTATGCTTTAGAAAGGGCGCCGTTGCTTGCACAGAGACCGAAAGAAGTTTCAAAGTGAATAGGAGAAATGTACAGCATGGCAGAAGCAGTGTGCAGAAGGCATTTTCTAGACAGTGGGATGGTCTCTTGGAAGTAGTCCAGTTTATCCAGTGTGGCTTCACCTCTGCCAGTATACTTTCTGCCATCTGTATCCCCTCTAAGGAAATTGGTGGATCTAGCAGGGATGGGATTTGGAAGAGAAATTGAAAGCTGGATGATGACTTGTATGTAGTAAGGAGACGAGTAGTTCTAAGGTAGAAATGCAAAACTAATGCTTATATAATGTTCCTACTTGGTTGACCTTCAAAGTACTGAGTCCACATTTCTCTTGAATTTAGTTTATTCGTGACTCATTAGCTCCATAGATAACCTACCTCCCCGCCCCCGACAAAAAAAGAAAAACCTTGCTGCCATTGAGTCGATGCCAATTCATAGTGACCCGATAGGACAGGGTAGAACTGCCCTGTGAGTTTCCGAGACTGTCACTCTTTACAGGAGTGGGGGGCAAAAAGTTTCTCCCAAGGAGCAGCTGATGGTTTCAAACTGCAGATCTTGCAGTTAGCAGCCAAACAGTTGAACACTAGCGCACCAGGGAAACTATTCATTACTCAGGTACTTAAAGTGGGAACTTTGCTTTGCTTTAACGGGAGATAGCTAAGAAAAAAGACAAAAAGAAGACATTTTGTGAACTGCATGAAGGTTTACAAAGCAAATCAGTTTTACACTCCACATACTTTGTTTCAGCTCATCCGCTGTAATCCCCTCAAGGTACCATCCCTTTTCCACTTTCTCCCAGTGTTTCCCTTGTCCATAACTCTGGCTTTCCTAACCCTCTGAACTTTGTCTTTAGGTAAATGCTGCACCTCTGATCTTAAATGGTTGCTTATTCTAGCACGGGAGCAAGAGGCCTATTTTCTTTTCTTTTCCCTATCATACTGACTCCTCTCATTTGTTTCAATATTATACCACTTCTCATCTTGGAACTGCTGGCCTTTACAAAGTTAATTGTCCATCAACATAACCTTTTCAGTCTTATCATGGGATAAAACTGTAGAACCAAACAGGAAAGTGTCTAGATATTTTTGTCGTTTAAAAAAGTAATAATTTCCCCTCACAGAGGGGTCACAGGGAAGAGATCAGTCAGTCAGGGTGCAGTATAGCACCAATGAAACACACAACTTTCCTCTAGCTCTTTGGTGCTTCCTCCCCCCCCAATATCATGACCTCAATTCTACCTTACAAATCGGATTAGACCAGAGCATGCACACTGCTACAGATAAGAGCCGGAAACACAGGGAATCCAGGATAGATAAACTCCTCAGGGCCAACAAGGAAAGTAGAGATACCAGGAGGATTAGGAGAGGGTGAGGGGAGAAAGGGGTAGTGAATCATAAGGATCAACTTAAAACCCCCTCCCAAGGGGACAAATAAAGGAAAAGTGGGTGAGGGTCAATGAGCGACAATGTAAGACATAGAAAAAATAATCTATTAATTTATCAAGGGTTTTTGAGGGAGGCAGGTGGGGGAGGAAGGGGGAAGAAATGGGGAGCTGATAGGGCCTCAAGTGAGAAGAGAATGCTTTGAAAATTATGATGGCGGCATATGTGCAAATGTGCTTGACACATTGGAGGAATGTATGGATTGTGATAAGAGATGTAAGAGCCCCCAATAAAAGGGTTTTTAATTAATAATTTATCACAAGGGAATAGCATGGTTTAAAATCAGGAAAGGTGTGTGTCAGGGTTGTATCCTCTCACCATCATACTTGCTCAATCTATATGCTGAGCAAATCATCAGAGAAGCTGGATTATATGAAGAACGTGGCATCAGGATTGGAGGAAAGCTTATTTAACAATATGCCATATGCAAATGACACAACCTTACTTGCTGAAAGTGAAGAGGACTTGAAGTACTTGCTGATGAAGATCAAGGTTTACATCCTTCAGTATGGATTCTGACTCAATGTAAGGAAGACCAAAATCCTCAAAACTAGACCATGATAAATGGAGAAAAGATTGAAGTTGTTAAGGATTTTATCTTGCTTGGATCCACAATCAATGCTCCTGGAAGCAGCAGTCAAGAGATCAAAAGGTGTATTACGTTAACTAAATCTGCTGCATAGACATTTGTAGAGTCTTGAAGAGCAAGAATTTTTCTTTGAGGACAAGGGTGTGCCTTACCCAAGCTATTGTATTCTCCAGTGCGTCATGTGCATGTGAAAGTTGGAAATTGAGTGAGGAAGACAGAAGAATTGATGCATTTGAATTGTGGTGCTGGGGAAGAATATTGAAAATACTGTGACCTGCTAAAGGGACAAACTGATCTGTATTGTAAGAAGTAGGCCAGAGTGCTCCTTAGAGACAAGGATGACAAGACTTCATCTTAGATACTTTGGACATGTCAGGAGAGCCCAGTCTCTGGAGAAGAACATCGTGTTTGGTAAAGTGGAAGGGCAGCAAAAGAGGAAGGCCTCCAAGGAGCTGGATTGGCACAATGGCTTCATCAGTGGGCTCAGTCACAGGAACAATTGTGAGGATGACAGAGGACCCCGTCCGTGCATGTTTTGTTCTGTTGTGCATTAGGTCACTATGAGTTGGTCCCAACTCGATGGCAGACAACATCACCACTGCCAAAGATAGAAGGTATTGGTTTAGAATGCATTAAGAGAAATTATCATTGGATAGAAAGAAACCTTTTTCTCCGAAGGACAGAAGGAAATACTCGGTTGGGTAGCTAATGGAATTCAATGGGCCATGTTTTGTTAAGACGTGTTTGTGGAGCTCTAAGGCAAATACCCCCAGTTCTACTCCTCAGTTCACCTTTGCTCAGTGATAATGCCAGCTCTCTTTGCCCAATTTTAATCAGTCTTCCTCAAAACCAGGGAAAACCCTTGACTCTAAAAAGAGGAGTCAGAGAGGAACTGCCACTTTCCCTCATTTTTACCGTCTCTGTGTTTGGCTTGGTAAAGCATATCATTCTTGAAGGAAGGCCTGATTATCCTTATTTTTGTGAGGATACACATTGGGCTGAGAGCCACATGGTTACCAGTTCAAAACCACCAGTATCTCTGGGAGAAAGACTGGGCTTTCTATTGCTATAAACAGTTACAATCAAGGAAACCCAGAGGGACAGTTCTACTCAGTCCTATAGGGTCACTGTTAATTGGAATCAACAAGCTGGCAGTGTGTTTGATTTCTTTTTTGAGAGGGAGAAAGTGGTGAGATTAAGATACATTTTAGTGGTTAAATGCCAGGAAGAGGAAAGGGAATCAAAGTAACTTCTAGGCATTTGATATGGGTAATAGGTAGCTTATGCAACTCTTTACTAAAACAGAGAGGAATGGATAAGAACAGATATTGATAGGGATTGTTTAGAGGCAGCTAGTTCCGTTTAGGGCCTGTTAAGCTTTAAATTTCTGACAGACATCCAAGTGTAGATATTAAAGAGAAAATTGGACATGGGAGTCTTTAGTTGATGAGAAAGTTAGGGTGAGATATCTTTAGGCTTAAAATGCCAAAGGACTTCATAGGAATTCCTAAGGACAGTATTTTTTATTGTGTGGGTATGTGTACAAGTGCACATATGCACATTTTTATTTCTGAAATTTTCAACAATGTTTAGAAAAAGAAAAGACATACATAGGATGAGGGGCAAAATTGAGGTAAAAAAATCTAGTGTGACTAGAGGAAAGAAAAAAGGTTAAAATACAGTGATCTTGGTAAAACAGGTATATTGGTAGAGGAAGATATTTTTACTCTTACAGGCTATTGAGATAAATATTTCAAAAGCAGATTATCATAATGAACTGATGGTTATGATTATTGGAGTTTGAGGAAATGGTGCTGTGGAGATTAGCAAATGTGAGGTTCGAATGTGGCATAGCTTGTTCTTGGGGTTGTTGTGGTATCAAGGTAATGTTAGAGACAAAGTAGAAAGGGCACCTACCATGAGACAGTGCCAAGGAAAGACGCAGTAGCTAGATAGCTTGGACTTGCATGGGTTATGGGCAGAAGGGTGAAAATTTGAGTGGAAATTGCAAAGTACATAAAAAAGGAAATTTTTAATAAACTTTATCCTGGTCATTCAGATCCCTGAACTGAATGCTGCTTTTTGAGCCTTTTTTCCTTTCTCGGTGTTACCATCTGTGTTAGGGCAGATTGACTAAAGAAACCAATCCAGAGACATTCACGTGTCTAAAAAGAGCTGTTTATCAATAAAACATCCCAGCCCAGTTCATCTCAAGTCCTTAAGTCCAATACTAGTGCGTAAGTCTCTTCAGATTCAAGGAGCCACATGCAGACAGACTCAAGCAATAATGCAGAATGTAGGAATATCACAGGTTGGTGGGTACAAAGTCAGGTGGATCCAGTGGTAGGGGTAGCATCACAGGACTCGGGTGGCTGGGAATGGGGGTTCCCAGGGCCCTCTTTATGAGAAGGTCATGCCTACAAGGAAGCTCCATCAGGCTGTGACCTAACTGACAGGTTGAATACCACTTAAATATATCGCTAAGTTGGCATGAGATTATGCACCTACCACACCATAGTCACCTTCGGTTCATGGTATTTGTGCAGATGGCGTTTTAGTGTGGAGGAATGTCCTTAATGTTTAGGAACCAGTACAACTACAAGATGTCTCTATGCACTTCACCAAGGAGAAGTGGGATCATCTGGATCCTCTTCAGAGGAACCTGTACCAAGATGTAATGCTGGGAAACTTGGTTTCAGTGGATGGGAACATTTCAGCCTGGACACCTACCTGTTGGGGTCTTTGTTTCCTCAATGTGAAGTAGTGATGGATTCCAGAGATTATGGTTAAAGTATCCAAGTTTTCTTTTTTGGCACAAAAGAATGTGTCTAAGCTGCTAAAGAGTTTCGTTTCATTTCATAAAGACTGGAAAACTAAACAATGGCAACTTTACATAAGCTGTCCTAGAGCTATACCTGGTTTGCTATTTTTAATAGAAGATTGTTTCTAATTTTAGTTTGTTCAGAGCATCCATGGTAAAACATAGTTTCTGCATATACAATTCAGTGATACAGATTACATTCTTCCAGATGTCCAACCATTTACACCCTCTCTCAGGCAAACTGGCTGACTTTAAGAAGATTTCAGGGGTGGTTTGGGGTTAAAGAGCAAGATTTCAATATCACTACATATAACTGAGTAGACTTTGATACAGCAACCAACTTGACAAATGGTAGTTTCATCAATACTTTTTAAATACTATTGCATTAAAGTCAGTTGCACTCTTTCTCTTATAATGGATTTTTAATAACGTTTGAAAGATGTTGGTTCACCAAGTAATGCATTGTGCATTGTTCTGAATGTTGGCAGATGACATTATTCAAAAAGTTCAGGTGGGATGTGAATGAGGGGGAAGACTGAATGGAGACCCAAATCCCATCTGTAGACAATTGGACATTCCCTTATGGAAGAGTCACAAGGAAGAGATGAGCCAGTCAGGGTGCAATATATATAGCACCAACAAAACACAACTTTTCTTGAGTTCCTAATGCTTCCTTACCCCCCTCACCCCCCACCATCATAATCCCAATTCTACCTTACGAATCCGGCTAGATCAGAGCATATACACAGGTACAGATAAGAGCTTGCAACACAGGGAATCCAGGATAGATGAACCCCTCAGGACCAATAATGATAGTAGCGATTCCAGAAGGGTAAGAAGAAGGTGTGGGGAGGAAGGAGGTATCCATCACAGTGATCAACATATAACCCCCTCCCTGGGGGATGGACAACAGAAAAACGAGTGAAGGGAGACAGTGGTCGATGTAAGACATGAAAAAAATAATAACAAATTATCAACGGGTCATGGGGGTGGGGGATGAGCTGATATCAAGGGCTTAAGTAGAAAGCAAATGTTTTGAAAATGATAATGGCAACAAATGTACAAATGTACTTGACACAATGGATGTATATATGGATTGTGATAAGAGCTGTAAGAGCCACCAATAAATTTATTTAAAACAAAAACAGTTCACATGTGTTAATGTCATCATCCAACTCAACTGAAGAGCTGGTAACAGGAAAGTGTTCACCATAATCCTAATTTCTGCATGTAACTTACATTTTGTCATAGCAGTGAACACTATCAGTTGTTATATTTGAGAAAATATATGCAAAATGACTTTAAATAGGCATCACCTGCCTGTTACACAAAATGGTCTGTGAATAAAGTGGGTAGGCCAATTCACAGCTCATTCCCACGAGTGCTTTCTGCAATTAAACCATCATATTGGGTTCTGTAGTAAAGCACATTAAATATCCATCCCAATTTGCCCTATAGGCTACTAAAATGTGTACTGTAGGATCAAGATTCAATAAAATTAGTGAATTTTACTTCTTCGACTACATTCTTAAGATGCTAAGTATCATTTTGACTGCTTTGATAACCTAGTGGATTTGTAATTTTAATAATGCTATGCTTCATTCTCCATGCTATTGGTTTGTAGCTTCATTCCATTATGGTGAGAGTAGGTGCTTTATATGATTTCAGTCTTTTTATTAGTTTGGGTTTTTTCCACACCATTTTGTTAGGAGCTAATCCAGACATGATGCCATGCCATAGCTCAATCGCATCAAGCAGTGTTGTACAATTCAGTGTTTTAAAACGTACTGAAATTGGCTTGGTGTCTGACAATAGTCTACACCAAACACGTGCAGTGCAGTAGAGTGTGTACCGTGCTACTGTTGAGCACTGTGCACTGTCAGTTCGAAATGGTTAATATTATGCAGCTTCCATATTCACTTTTAAATTTGTTCTATCCATCATCAAAGTGTGGTGCTTATAATGTCCTCTGTCTCATAATAGATTTTGACTTAAAACTTCTTATCATATATTAATATTGCCACTCCTGCTAGATTTGTATTACTGCTTATTAAGTCCATTGTTTCCCACCCCACTTTATTTATGTATCTGCGCTTAAGGTGTGCCCCTTTTAGACAGCATATAGTCTACCACTGTTTCTTGGCTAGAATATTTAATCCATTTATATTCTAGTTGCTTTTAATTTAAGATTTCTATTTCTTTATTAAATTCCTAGTTTTACTTTTCTGTTGTTTTCTGAATTCTTTGTTAAAATCTCCCATGTATTCTTTTATCCTAATGAGAAAGCTTAATACTAGTTTTTGGATGTCTTTCTCAAGAATTTTGTAGCAATAAATGCTTAAAATAATAGGTTTGTCTTTCATTGGTGAATAAATAGAAAACAGCCACTGCCCTGAAGATTCACAAGCTTCCACATCTTTCACAATTCCTTCCAAAATTTCTTTTCATTTTTCTGCTCATCAGTGTTAAGTAATGCAAATGTGTTCTGAGATACTGCCTCTCTGCTGGCACTGCCGGCTGAGGCACCACACTGACAAGAACCTACTGATGGCTTCCCTTAATTTCTTCTGCCACCCTGATTCCAGCCATTCCATCCACATCTCATACTACCTGAAGGCTGTTACTGAAGTTGTTGCTGTCCACTGCCAGTACCAGTCTCCAAAATGGAACCAACCTTGAAGGAATAATTGGCAAATGGCCATGGACTAGTTTAATTTACAGAGCAACAATAAGTGATCTAAAATCAGTGGCAAGGAGGGTGTAGGAGGTCTGGCAAGGCTGGATCAAGGACAATGTAACCGAGAATTCCTGAAACCAAAATGAAGGCTGAACATGACAGTGGGACAAGAGGAAAGTACAAAGAAATAGAGGAAAGACCTAGGAGGCAAAGGGCAGTTATAGAGATCTAAATACTGGCATTTACTGATGTAAATATATTTATATACAATGAAGGGCAAATAGATCTATGTATATACATTTATAGGTTTAGTATTAAGGAAACAGATGGACAGTGGGCCCTACTCAAGCACTCCCTCAACACAAGAACACTTTGTTCTAACAATTGAGCAATCTGAGATGCTCATCTTCCTGGCCCAATCACTGAAGACAACAGGTCACAAGCAAATGTGGTGAAGAAAGCTGATGGTGCCCAGCTATCAAAAGATAATAGAGTCGGGGGTCCTATAGGCTTGAAGATAAACAAGCAGCCATCTAACTGAGAAAAAACAACCCACATGGAAGAAGCAAACCAGCCTGTGAGATCACAAGGCATCGAAGGGATCAGGTATCAAGCATCAAAGACCAAAAAAATGATAGCATTGTGAATGGAGAGCAGTGCAGAGTGGGGACCCATGGCCCATCTGTGGGCAATTGGACATCCCCTTGCAGAAGGGTGCGGGGAGGAGATGAACCAGTCAGGATGCAGTGTAGCAATGATGAAACATACAGTTTTCCTCTGGTTCTTGAATGCTTCCTCGCCCCCACTATCATGATCCCAATTCTACCTTACAGATAGGAATTGGAAACACAGGGATTCCAGGACAGATGAACCCCTCAGGACCAGTAGTGAAAGTGGTGACACTGGGAGGGTGAAGGGAAGGTGAGGGAGAAAAGGGGAACTGATTACAAGGCTCTACATATAACCTCCTCCATGGGGGACAGACAGTGGAGAAGTGGGTGATGGGAGACGTTGGATGGTGTAAAATATGACAAAATAATAATTTATAAGTTATCAATGGTTCATGAGGGAGAGGGTAGCAGGGAGGGAAGGGAGAAAATGAGCTGATACCAAGGGGTCAAGTAGAAAGCAAATGTTTTGAGAATGATGAGGGAAACAAATATACAAAAGTACTTGACACGATGTATGTGTGGATTGTGATAAGAGTTATACAAGACCCCAATAAAATAATTTATTTTTAAAAATTTTTACAGAGCAATCCACTAAGCACCCAGGACTACCCAGTGCCAAGCAACTGAAGGTGTGCAGCCCTGTTCCTCTGGTTCATTCTTTATCAACCAGAGATTGGTACTAATCTTACTTTCTAAATCACTATTTTTACTCAAATGTACCCTTTCCATTGAAGCAAAATAAAGATTGTTACACACAGAAAATCAGGCAGCAGGCATCATTGCAAGTTCCAGACACATTGTAATCCTGGGAGAGGAGTGCCTTTGCAAATACGCAGGATGTTCTCTTTGAGGTTCTCGGGGCGCCTGGGACAACGTCCATGTTCTGTTGTACCCATATCTATTCACTTACTCACCCTTACACATTTCTAGAAGGTTATGAAAGAAAGTGAATTCTTTCTCATACATATTGACTTCTTACCTGTGCTCTATCCCCCCCCCCTGCACACACACACACACACACACACATTTCCCCACATTTATTTTCTATTGAGCTCTTGGGTGTCAGCTCCTCCCCCCTCCCCATCTATTGTCTTTATGTTCATTGATTGTCTTTCTCTACTGCAGTATGTGGTCTTTGTCCATTCTATTGATGTTTTTCTTACACATTCGGAAATTCATGTATCTTTTTTCCTAAAAAATGAAACTATCCTTGTGAGATAGATGCTCATAGATTAAGGTATAATTGAGATAGTTTTACTTGAAAATATTTTGATTCCTTGAATCAGAAAGCCTTAAACATGGTCACGTGTAGCCTTTCATTTTTAAAGATCCTATGGAATGAGGTTTCATGGTTGCACAGTAGTTAATAATAGTTCAGCTGCTAACTGAAAGGTTGGTGGCTTGACCCCACCAGTGGTTCTAGGGAAGAAAGATGTGGTAATCAGGTCCCATAAGCCTGATGGGGCAGTTCTACTCTGTCCTACAGAGTCACTAGGAACTGCAATTGGCCCAACAGCAACAATGGTTTTAGTTCTGGTTAATCATAAAGCTCTGCAGCTGACCCCTGAGCAATATGGTCTTGAACTGCATGGGTCCATTGATAGATGGACTTCATTTCCTCTTGCTATTGAGTGAGTTAGTTAACACAAGTGTTAGCGAGTAGCAAATGTCAATTTTTTAAAATCTGTGATGCTAATTATTACATGAACAGTTTGTCTTTTATTCAAACAACCAAAATATTTTCCAGAAAAACTATGATTACTACTCACCAAATATATTATGGAAAATTTATTTTAATAACTATGGTGGATAATACAAAAGATAAAAAGATGTACCCTTTAAAAATATGGTGATAGAAAATACTTAAATGGGAAAAATGCATTATACCCACTATATTGAACCATGAGAAATTGCCATTTTATGGTAAAATACAGATAAATAAAAGCCTGGAGAGAAATGCCAGTAATACTGACTGTGTGTGTGTGTGTGTGTGTGTGTGTGTGTGTGTGTGTGTGTGTGTGTGTGTGTACACATGAGAGCCATGGTTCAATCTCTCAGTAATTATGGCTTTCAAGCCATAATTATTTTCAAATAAGCTGGAGAGTGAAGAGAGCTCTGTAAAACGATTACCTCAGCTAGAGACAATCATGGGCCTCCATTTTCTTTATAGAAACCTGGTGCATTTTCTCAATTCTTGTACCAAAATTACTCATTTGCAAGTCACTACTGAACTTTGTAACTCTTAGTATTTTCTTCTTTGTATTTTTTTCAACAGTTTTATGGGTAAGTAATTTACATATATAATAATTCAGTCTTCAGTCTTGTCCAGGAGAATAGTACAATCACCCCACATCAATTTTAGAGCATCTCCCCACACCCAGCCATGGTTAAATCACTTTTAAGATGTGTTATGCAGTAACAATCCATCCTAGTGCTCCCTTACCCATCCTGTCTTCATGATTTACTCCAGAAATCCCTTGCCTCCCTATCATCCACCCCCACCCCTGTATTCCCTACATCCCCTTTTACCAGTTATTATCATTATGTAATCTCTCTTCCTGTGCTTCACAGCTTGGAGATTCAACAGAAGACAATAAAAATCACACTAAGGTAGTAATGATAAAAAATAGAATATAGGCAGAAATATAAATACTGCATAAGAAGGGGGGGAACCAACATTCGTAAAGCAGGGAAGAAATTTCTGTCATGGAACCAGTAAGAGATGCTTGCAGCTAAACAAATCCAGCTCTTGTATAGAGAGTAGTCAATTGGTCCAGTATCGAGTTGGATCAGCATAATCAAGATTACATGGTCTCTGCATCATTGTAAGGCTGTTCGAGATGCTAGAGCGGAGTATTTCCCTCTTTTTTTAAAATTTTTTTATTTTAACAATTTATTGGGGCTGATACAATTCTTTTCACAGTTCATACAGTATTTCCCTCTTTAACCTTTCAGAACGTTTATTATTATCAGTTTTTCTGATGGGTTTGATGGTGCTGACCTCTTAAAATTATTTTTTAACTTATAAAAATGAAATCTTAGTTTTCCTCCTTCCTGTTGCCTCTCTCTTCCTCCCTCTTCTGCATACTCAGTAGTTTCTCTGCCTATAGAAATCTCAAAGGGCCCTTTCCTTTTCAGTTACTATATCCCCATACCTGTGTTCCTCAGCACCGCTCCCTGCTTTCAGTATACAATTGCCTTCACAGAGTTTGTGGGGAAAACCTGCAGGTAAGTACTTCATGTCTCCCAACACAGATTTAAGACAAAATATAGCAGGTGCTACTATCAAGTTGTTTCGTACCAGTTTTCTGCATGGCAGAGGCAAGTGGAAAACAACCTTTTCTCAAAAGACTGGCACAACTGCCTAACAGATGGCTTTCTTTTAAACATTATTCCTTAATATACACCTTTAAAAAAAAATTATCACACCCTCTTGCCCCAGATCCAAAGACACATGTTAAAGTTCTCCTGAATTAGAGAAAATAAATACTAAGGAATAAGATTTTTTTTTCATATAGCTTTAGAGGCCCACAAGCCATTGTAGTATTTAAGATTTTTTTGGTTGCTCCATTCCTGAACCAATTGCCACTTTGTGGCAATATTTCTCCTGCTGAGAATGCATGCTGTATATGTAAATGTGTCTGCTACTCTAATGAGCCATTGTATATTTAAGTGGCAAACTTATCCTTGTGTCTCCATTTCCCATATTCATAATAAATTCTATTCCTTCTGGGATTTTTTTTCTTGGCTGTAGGAAATATGCACTTCCTTTTAAATTCAATGTGTTGAGAAATTTAAGTCATGTTCCTTTTTAACTTCCCATATCCCACTTTTATCAATATTAAAATTCTTCCAATCCTCTGGTTTAGAAATAAGCCTCTATTGAGTTTATCTTCCCCATTGTCTGTGTTTCCAAATCTCTCATCAGTTCATTTTTGGCTTTATTGATACATATAATTCCCAAAGATACCACCTTATTTGGATCTACTTAATGCTTGAGTTATAGTAAAAATTAGCCAGGTTTATTGACCTAGTTTTCCAAGCTCACATACATTGCAAGTAAACTTGTCTCATTTAAACAACAAAATTAGAATTATCTTTCTCAGTGTATATCAAAAACAAACTCAAACTTTGCCATAGAGTCAATGCTAACTCATAGCTGCCCTATAGGTCCAGGTAGAACTGCCCTCCTGAGGTTTGGAGACTATTATGGGAGAAGGAAACCTTCTCCCGCAGGGTGGCTGGTAGTTTTAAGCTGCTGACCTTGCAGTTAGCAGCCCAGTGCGGAACCACTCTGCCACCAGGGCCCCTAATCACTGGTATAGAGCATATAAATCCCCTCTCTGGCTCAAGGCGTTTTGTGCCCTATAGACATGTTCTCCGCCCCGCCCCACAAACTTACCACCTTTCCTATTCACCGGCCAAATGCACCTACTTAGCCTATTTTCCTAAGGTCCTCCATAGTTGCCCATTCTGGAATCTTTTATCTCTAGTTCCTGATTAATTTTTTTCTTTAAGATTGTTTTTCAAAGTTCATTTCCTATGTGAAACTTTGATTCATGCATTTAATTGGTCCTTGCTCTTATAAGTTTCAATGTCCATTTTCCAGTCTCAAACCTGATTATATATGTTATTTAATATCACTATGCATTCTTTTGTATCTGTGCGAATGCTTTATTTTCTTTGTTGCCAGCCAGGCTTCTGGAGAGAAAGCAGTGTATCTTCTAATACTTCTAATACTGTGTACATAGTCAATATTTAATAATAGACTGTTGATAAGTTAGGATCCCTGGTGGCTAGTGGTTAGGCACTAGGCTGCTAGCTACAAGGTTAGTAGTTTGAAAACTGACTGCTTCATGAGAGAAAGATGAGGCTTTATACTCCCATAAAAAATTACAGTCTCAGCATCCCACAAGAGCAGTTCTACCCTACCCTATAGGGTCGCCATGAGTCAAAATTAACTTGATGGCAGTGAGTTTGGTTTGTTTTTTGGATAATAATTTAGTAGAGAAGAAATGTTTCTTTAAGTGTTATGGGAGGGACATTAAATAAACAATACACAAGTACATAAAAAAGTATTGCTACTGAATTCCAACCTATCCATTCATGGGTTTATTCCAAACACAATGTGTTTACCCATGTCTTTGCAATTGATGGTTAGCTGCAGGAAATTTTTCTCAGTTATCGTTATCTTAGTCTCATTAACTCAGACCAAAAAAACACTCCCATCAAGTTGATTCCAACGCATACGGGTTTCTGAGACTGTTAATCTTTGTATGAACAGAAAGCCTCCTCTATCTCCCTTGACTGGCTGTTGGATCTGAACCACCAATCTTGTGGTTAGCAATCCAGTGTGTACTACAATCCACCACTACACCAGAGCTCCATTTTAGTCTCCTTACGATGCTAGGAAAATAGCATAGTGACCTTCTCTGGCTACACAAAGAAGGAGAATCCATGTGCACATCTGTCCAAGGCCAAATGTCACAAGGCAGAAAAATAGTTCCACCCTCCATCTTTCTTCACCCATTCGAACACCAACTGTTCTTCAATACTCAACTTTCTAATTTTTTATAATTTGTGGCAGTGGCTACACAGACTTCACAGACAGAACGTATAATTATGGGGATTATTATAATTCAAAATCGATTCAGTGGCAGTGAGTTTGGTTTTACTTTTGGTATTAGGGAAGTTGACAGGTTTCCACAAATCAGGATCACTAAATAATAAGGATACAGTCACTGGTCCACAGCAGTGCTTCTCCTCAGCCAGCAGCCAAGTCTCTCTCTATTCCTCAGTCCCTTAGCCACCTGCTCCCTTGTCTTCTGTCTCTTTGGGTCAGAAAGTCCCCCACCACTCCACCTCACTCTCACAGTCTCCGGTTTCAGGGGTCTTTTGCTCTGCTTGGTGTGACGCCTTTGCTCTAGCCCATGGTCTCAGCCTCTGATGTCTTGATGGTGGCCTCTGGCACTTGAGGCAGGTATTTCAAAGTACTCCATTATTATGGTTCTCTTCCTTGGTTGTCCTGGGAATTTTCTTTTTTTTTTTTTGTTTCAAAGCACCTATATTATTGGGCAGTCTTCTGCCAAGGACCTACTTAAAGTACAGAAATCAAAGGTGTTATTTTGGGACTAAGATGAGCTTGGCTCAAGCTATGATATTTTCTTTTCTTAAAATCATTTTATTAGTGGCTCATACAACTTTATCACAATCCATACATATATAAATTGTGTAAATCACATTTGTACAATCATTGCCCTCATCATTCTCAAAACATTTGCTCTCCACTTAAGTACTTGGCATCAGCTCATTTTCCCCCTCCCTCCCCATTCCCTCCTCCCTCATGAACTATTGATAGTTTATAAATTATTATTTTGTCAATTCTTACACTGTCTGATGTCTCCCTTCACCCACTTTTCTTTTGTCCATCCTCCAGGGAGGAGGTTATATGTAGATCCTTGTAATTGGTTTCCCCTTTCCAACCTACCCTCCCCCCCCCTTCCTGGTATCGCCACCCGCACCACTAGTCCTGAAGGGATCATCTGCCCTGGATTCCCTGTGTTTCCAGTTCCTCTCTGTACCAGTGTACATCCTCTGGTCAAGCCAGATTTGTAATATAGAATTGGGATCATGATAGTAGGTGGGGAGGAAGCATTTAAGAACTAAAGGAAAGTTGTATGTTACATCATTGCTACATCACACCCTGACTGGCTCGTCTCCTCCCCCAAGTCCCTTCTCTAAGGGGATGCCTAGTGACCTACAAATGGGCTTTGAGTCTCTACTCCCCACTGACCCCCTCATTCACAATGATAGGATTTTTTATTCTGATGATGCCTGATGCCTAATCCCTTTGACACCTTGTGATCACACAGGCTGGTGTGCTTCTTCCATGTGGGCCTTTGCTTCTGAGCTAGATGGCCGCTTGTTTACCTTCAAGCCTGTAAAAGACCCCAGACACTATATCTTTTGATAGCCGGGCACCATCAGCTTTCTTTGCCACATTTGCTTATGCACCCACTTTGTCTTCAGAGATCATGCCAGGAAGGTGAGCATCATGGAATGCCAGTTTAACAGAAAAAAAGGTGTCTTGCATTGATGGAGTACTTGAGTGGAGGCCCAATGTTCATTTGCTACCTTAATACTAAACCTATAAATATGTGCACATAGATCTATTTCCTCATCCTCATATATAAGTATATTTATATATGTACATGCCTATATTTAGACCTCTCAAAATGCCCTTTGCCTCCTAGCTCTTTCCTCTATTTCTTTTGACTTTCCTCTTGTCCCACTATCATGTTCAGTCTTCATTTGGGTTTTAGTAATTCCTATTGGTTACATTACCCTTGATCATGCCCTACCAGGCCCGCTACACCCTCCTCAGCACCAATTTGGATCACTTGTTGTTCCCTTGTCCCTGGGTTTAACACCACTCTCTTTCCCCCTATCTCCCCCTCTCCTATGTCCCCCCAGAACTGTCAGTCCCATTGTTTTCTCCTCCAGATTGTTCATCCAGCCTATCTTATTTAGACAGACCTGTGGAGATAATGACATGCACAAAAACAAGACAGAGCACAACCAAGCAACAAAAGAAAACAAAACAACAACCCAATGGTTTTACCTGGGAATTTTCATCTGTGCTTCCAGGTTGGCTCTTATACACAGAGGAAAGACTTTCATGAAGCTGTACTTTTTGTTTTTCAGTAGATCATACCCCCAAGGAAACAAATGGTGGTTACTTGATTCAAGTAAGGTGAATACTCAGAATACATCCTACCTAAGTCCTGTCCAGTAGCATAACAGAGAACTCTTCAAAATAGGATCGTAACTACAGACATAAAGGCTAGAAATTATGATCTATCTAACGGGGTTATGGATGTTATTGTTGTTAGGTGCCATCAAGTCAGTTCCAACCCATAGTGACCCTATGCAAAACATAATGAAACACTACCTGGTCCTGCTCCACTGTCATAATTTTTTCTATGCCTGAAACCATCATTGTAGCCACTGTTTCAATATATCTCATTGAGAACCTTCCTCTTTTCACTGCCCCTTCACCTTAGCAAGAATGATGTCCTTCTCCAAAGACTAGCCTCACCTTATAATGTGTCCAAAATATGAAAGATGAAATCTCACCCTCCTTGCCTCTCTTCTTCCCATGCAGACTTGTTTGTCCTTTTGGCGGCTAATGGAATTGTCAATATTCTTCCCCAGCACCACAATTCAAATATATCGATTCTTTGGTCTTCCTTATATAATACCATGCATATAAGGCATATTTAATTGCCTCATGCATATAAGGCAATTGAAAATACCATAGGTTGTCAGGCAAACCTTTAATCTTCAAAGTAACACCCGTGCTTTTCAGTACTTTATAAAGAGGTTTTGTGCAACAGACTTACCAAATGCAATACATTTTTCGATCTCTTGATTGCTGTTTCCATGAGCACTGATTTAAGATCCAAGCAAGACAAAATCATCGACTGCTCCGACTTTTTCTTCTTTTATCCTGATGTTGCCTATTGGTGCAATTGTGAGGGCTTTGGTCTTCTTATATTGAGTCAGAATCCATACCGAAGGCTGTAGTCCTTGATCTTCATCAGCAAGTGCTTCAATTCCCCTTCCCTTTCAGCAAGTAAGGTTGTGTCATTTGCATCTTGCCGATGAATAAGCCTTCCTCCAAGCCTGATGCCACATTCTTCTTCTTCATATAATCCAGCTTCTGTAATGATTTGTTCAGCATACAGATTGGATAAGTGTTATGAGAGGACACAACCCTGATGCACACCTTTCCTGATTTTAAAACACGTAGTAATCCCTTGTTCTGTTTGTACAACTGCCTCTTGATCCATGTCCAAGTTCCACGGGAGCACAATGAAATATTCTGGAATTCCAATACTTCTCAAGGTTATCCATAGTTTGTTAGGAAACACACAATTGAATGCCTTTGCATAGTCAATAATTAGCAATTATATTCCATATCCTTTCTGAATCTGTTCTGAACTTCTGAGTTTCCTGTTGTTGTACTGCTGCATCTGTTGTTAGATGATCTTCAGCAAAATTTTACTTGCATGTGATATCAAAGATATTGTTCTATAATTTGAGCATGCTGCATGCTCACCTTTCTTTGTAATGGGCACAAATATGATACAAATAGAAGAGTCATATTAAAAAATGTCACTCCACCATGGGTGCCTTCAAAAAAAGTGTCAAATCAAAACAGTGACTTATGTGGGGATCTACTGAGCCATTTAAATTCAAGGCAGAGAAGTCCGCTCAGAAGGTTATGGTCCAATTTGGGGGACTTTCCAAAGAACAGGAGAATCACAGGAGCTCATTAAGAAAAAGTTTTAAGATAGTTGGAGTGGGGGAGAAAAAAGAAAAGAGGAAACTGCACTGTTAAGAAAAAGAACAAGGAAGTTGAGCCAATAACTTTTTCTCCATCACAACAGTGCACCTGCTCATTCCTCAAGGGAAGCAAGGACTGCCCTACAAGAATTTTCATTGGAAAACCTCACCCCATCCATTATCTGATCTTGCCCCTTCAGACTTCTTTTTGATCCCCAAACTCAAGGAATGTTGAAAAATGTGTTAGTCTGGATAGACTAGAGAAACATATCCATAGGAACTCATATATGTTTAAGAGAGAGTTTTATATAAAGTGTAATTGTACATTAAGAACACATCCCAACCCAGTCCAGTCCAAGCCCATAATTCCAATATTAGCCCATATGTCCAATACCAATCTATAAAGTTCTCTTCAGACTCATGAAACACATGCAATGACGCTAAATGCAGGACGATCACAGGCCAGTGGGCAGAAAGTCTTTGGATCCAGTAGCATTGTAAGCCTCTCTGTGCTGGGAGGGGTCTCCACGTGGTTTCTCCAACTTCAGAGGTGTGATTGCATCAGGGTAGGGCCATGTAGCTTATCCAGCTCTGGGCGCTAGCATAGCTCCATATGTCTTGTCAGCTGCAATGTCTCCCAGGGAATGAGCAGAGAGAGAGAGATGTCTCCTACCTCCAAGGAGAAAAATATCGGATTTCCAAGAATTCTCAGGAGAAGGCCATGCCCAGACAGAGGCCTCATTGGCTATAACCTGGTTAACAGACTAGACTCCACCCCTTCGCTCTTAATCCTCTCAAGTCCCAAATTGACACCAAATTATGTAGCTACTACAAAAAGGAACATGATTGAAGTCCCTACAGAAAACCCAGACTGCCATTTTAATGTGGTATAAATTGAAGAGTGCAGAATTCTTCAAGGTAGGGATAGAGCAATGAAGAGATTGCCTTCAAAGGGTATGAAGGATATGTTCAGAAAAGATAGCCTCACATGGTGATATTTGTAGTAAATGCTATGATTTTATAGCCATACTTTTCACTCACCCTTATATTCCATGTTAAGAGAATGAAGACTTGTGATTAGAGTGACATGTATCATTTAAAATTCCAGGACATGTCTTCAAAGTGACATTTAAACTGAACTCTAAAGGACCATTATGCAAAGGAGGAGCTGCATTCCAGTAATAGGAACCCGAGAAAGAGAAGACCCTAATACATGGAAGGGAAGTGCACACAGGGAGCACCTGGAAGACATATTAGGCACCACCTGGCTCGTTCATGGCCATGAAAGCGTTAGTGAAAGGTGTGAATTTCATCCTAAATTCAGTACGAAGCCACTGAAGGGAGTTATATTCTCTGATTGACTGCTTTGTAGAAAATGGTTGGCAGAGGAGCAACAGTGAAATAAGATATGGAGCTCCAGTTTCAGGCTATGCTTTACGGTTTCATTTTTACTGATAAGAAATTGAACAGACTGTGTAAAACAAAAAGAAAGAAAGAAATTGAACAGAGCTCACCAGTATTTTTTATGCTAATAAGATATTAAAGTTCCCCAGTTACAAATAATACATAAATACAACATGACATGAAATCACCAATAGTAGCTCATGTACCCATTTTTCTCCTCTGTGTTTCATATGTACCTGTGTATATTACAAATGTATGTGTTAAATGGTTATTAGATATTTTGTGTGAATTTTGAAAATTGTGTATGTTTTAGAGATTTTATGTTAGATAACTCTATTAAAAGATTCCTTTTCTAGCAGTAATGAATCTCACAATCTTCCTCTGATTCTTAAACGTTTCCTCCCCTCCATCTATCCTGATCCCAATTCTACCTTGCAAACCTGGTTAGACCAGAGGATGCACAGCGGTACAGTTGGAATCTGGAAACACAGGGAATCTACGACAGATGAACCCCTCAGGACCAACGCTGAGAGTGGTGATACCAGGAGGGAAGAGGGGGGCAGAAAGGGGGAACCAATCTTGGGGATCTACATATAACCTCCTCTCTGGGGGATGGGCAACAGGAAAGTGGATGAAGGGAGACGCCGGGCAGTGTATGATAAGATAAAATAATAATTTATAACCAAGGGTGTGAGGGGCGATGCTGGGAGAGTGGAGGATGAGTGGATTGGAAAGGGGGAACTGATTACAAGGATCCACATGTGACCTCCTCCCTGGGAGAGGGACGGCAGAGAAGTGGGGGAAGGGAGACTCCGGATAGGGCAAGATATGACAAAGTAACGATGTATAAATTACCAAGGGCACATGAGGGAGGAGGGAGCGGGGAGGGAAGGGAAAAAAAAAGAGTACATGATGCAAAGGGCTTAAGTGGAGAGCAAATGCTTTGAGAATGATTGGGGCAGGGAATGTATGGATGTGCTCTATACAATTGATGTATGTATATGTATGGATTGTGATAAGAGTTATATGAGTCCCTAATAAAATGTAAAAAAAGAAAAGGAAAAAAAAAGAAAATGATTAGGGCAAAGAATGTACAAATGTGCTTTATACATACATACAGATGTAAGTATATGTATGGACTGTGATAAGAGTTGTATGAGCCCCTAATAAATTGTTTTTAAAAAAAGAGTTGCATGAGCCCTAATAAAATTATTTTTTAATAATAATTTATAAATTATTAAGGGTTCATGAGGGAAGGGGGAATGGGAAGGGAGGGGGAGGGAAAAACGAAAAATGAGCTGATTCCAGGAACCCAAGCAGAAGGCGAATTTTAAGAATGATGAGGACAATGAATGTATTTTGAGAATGATGAGGACAACAAATGTATAAGAATGCTTTGCTCAATTGATGTATGTATGGATTGTAATAAGAGTTGTATGAGCCTCAAGAAAATGACTAAAAAAAAGATTCCTTTTCATCAGGAAGAAAGAGAAAAAGAAATAGAGGAAACAACTAGCCTGTAAAAATTATATATACAGGCCCCCAATACAATAGCACCTCGCCCTGCTAAGCAGCCATTGCAGGATACCCATCTTCCCGACATGATCACTGAAGACAGCCGTGTGTGTAAGCAGATGTGGTGAAGAAAGCTGATGGTGCCCGGCTATCAAAAAAAGATATAGCGTCTGGGGTCTTAAAGGCTTGAAGGCAAATAAGCGGCCATCTAGCTCAGAAGCAACAAAGCCCACAGAGAAGAAGCACACGGCCTAAGCGAATACAAGGTGTTGAATGGACCATGTAGCAGATACAAAGGAACAAAAACAATCATTGTGTGATCACCTTCCCCACATAATGGCTTAAGACGAAAGTGTGCATAAGCAAGTGTGGTGAAGAAGGCGGATGGTGCCTGGCTACTGAGAGATATAGCGTCTGGGGACTTAAAGGCTTGAAAGCAAACAAGCGGCCATCTAGCCCAGAAGCAACCGAGCCCACACGGAAGCAGCACACCAACATAGGTGACCATGAAGGACAGAGGAGACCAGGTCTCCAACATCAAAGGTGGGGTGGTGGTGAGAATCACATCACCGTGAAAGAGGGGGAGTGCATGATGGGGACCCAATGCCCACCTGTAGAGAGCTGAACACCCCTTCCAGAGGGGTAGTGAGGAGGAGATGGGCCACACAGGGTTCAGTGTAACAACAATGAAACTCAAAACCTTCCTCTAGTTCCTGAACGCTTCCTCCCCCCCCCCCCCAATCATCATGACCCCAATCCTACCTTGCCTTGCGGACCTGGTTGTACCAGAGGATGTACAGCGGTGCAGTGGGGATCTGGAGGCACAGGGAATCTAGGACAGACGAACCCTTCAACACCAGCGGTGGGAGTGGCGACACCAGGAGGGAAGGGCATGTAGAAAGGGAGAACCGATCTCGGAGATCTATGTGTAACCTCCTCTCTGGGAGATTGGCAAGGGGGAGGCGGGTGAGGGGAGACGCCGGGGAGTGTAAGATAAGATATAATAATTATTTATAAACTATCAAGGGACCAGGGGTGGGATCAGGGAGGGAGGGGGATGGGGGGAAAAAAAGGGAAACCGAGCTGATTCCAGGAACCCAAGTGGAAGGTGAATTATGAGAGTGACGAGTGTAACGAATGTATAAGGGTGCTTTGCTCATTTGATGTATGTACAGATTGTGATAAGAGCCTTATGAGCCCCAATAAAAAGATTTAAAAAAAATTATATATACAGGTTGTAAAGATAGAGATGTATATATGTGAAGATATAAGTATATTAAGATAGGTATATTATATATTATAATATATAATATATTGTAGAAATAATTATATATTATAATATAATATATGTTATATATTATATGCAACATTATATATAATATATTATGTTGTCTATAATATAATATAGGTATATTGTATGTTATAATATAGTATATTAATATAATATAATAATATAGTATATTAAGATAGGTATGTTATATATTATATATACAGGTTGTAGAGATAGATATGTATATATGTGAAGATATAAGTATATTAAGATAGGTATATTTATCTAAGCATGTATATGTAAGTAAGTATACTAGGGAAGCTGACGGACTTTGGGCCTCCACTTAAATCTTACCTCAGTACAAGAATGGTTTGTTATAATAATGTGGAAATATGGGATACTCATCTTCCCAACACAATACCTGAAGAAAAAATGGGTGCATAAGTAAATGTGGTGAAGAAAGCTGATGGTGTCCACCTATTAAAAGATATAGCGTCTGGGGTCTTAAAGGCTTGATGTCAAACAAGCAGCCATCTAGCAAGGAAGTAATGAAGCTCACAGGAAAGAAGCATGCCAGTGTGTGTGATCACAAGGTGTTGACAGGAAAAGGTATCAGAAGTTCAAAATCAAGCAATCAAACCGACATGAAGGAACATGGGCAATGTGGAGACTCAAAGCCCATCTGTAAGACAATTGGACAGTCCCTCCCAGAAGAGCCACACAATAGGGATGATATATCCAGGGTGCAGTAGAGCACTGATGAAACACAGCTATCCTTTAGTTCTTTAAAATTTCCTCCTCCCACTATTATGGCCCTAGTTTTACCTCACTAATCTTGCTAATCCTGCTTATGTACATGGGTACAACCAAGATCTTTTGATGCATGAAATTCAAGTTAGATTATCCCCTCAGAAACAGTAAAGTAAGTATTGGCTCCCTGAGGATACAGGAAGAGAGACAGGGAAAGGAGGCACAGCTATGATGACTGTATAACCCCTCTTGAAGGGAACGAACATCAGAATTTAAGGAGAATGTATACATGGGATGCTGTAACTTAAATGCAAAATAATAATAATATATCATATACTGAGGGTTTAGGGTGTGGAGGGAGGAGATAAATGGGAACGGATCAAGGAGTTTAAGAAGAAAAGAAAATGTATTGAAGATGATGAGGGCAAGAAAAAACATGATGGCAGCAATTGTACAATTATGCTTGATCTCATGGAACTATGGATTATAATAATATCTGTAAGACCTCCTAATAAAATGTTTTTTGTTTTTTTTTTGAGGTTTTACTTCTTTTTTTTTTTTTTTCTTCTTTTACATTTTATTAGGGACTCCAACAACTCTTACCACAATCCATACATATACATACATCAATTGTACAAAGCACACCCATACACTCCCTGTCCCAATCACTCTCAAGGCCTAATAAAATGTTTTTAATCCCTTTTTTAATTCTGCCAGCATTTCCTCCTGATACTCATTTTCGTATTTTTTCATTTTTCATATTATTTTAAGTTTTAAAAACATAATATTTAACTTTTCACTGCTACTTTACAAACCTGCCATCAATAAAATTCTTTTCTCTTTGATTTTCATATAACTGCAATTTCTTTTATTTATTTATTTATTTTTAATTCAACAAGTATTTATTGAGTGCTTCTTATGTGCTAGGTATTGTTTCAGTACCTGGGACACATCAGAGAGCAAACAGATCACTGCTCCTGTGGAGCTTAGTCTAGTGTTCAAGACAACATCTCCTGGGCACTGTGAGCTGTGAGGGCAGGTCTGCACCTCTCTGTCTGTCCCTCAGCTGCCCACGGGGGAAATAAGCAGGCTTGGCACACACATGGGTGACATGCTTGGTGTCCTGCAGTGCCAAATGGACACACACATCCCCATGCCCCCAGACAGTACATAGGGGCTGGAAGTTGATTTTTAATTAAGAAAGCATACTGCAGGCTCCTCAGTGGGGTGGAGCCAGATCGTCTGGTCATGGGTGGGGGCAGAGGGCTGGGCTGGCTACACGAACTGCTGCTGCTGCTTCTTGGTGGCTGTCTTGCTGTCCAGGTCCTTGGCCTTCTCGGTAGCTGCCAGTGCCGTCTCCTTTCCCTTTTCTGTGGCTTCCTTGGCGGTTTCAACAAGCGTCTAGAAGGGGCCTCACCTTACAGCTTGGCCAGGATGTATTCAAAGCCCTTCATAGTCTTGGTCACGTTGCTTTTAAACCGGGCCAGACCAAATTCCATGAGCCGGGCATGGTTGATGTTCCAGGTGAATGTGGTCATAGTCTGATTCTGTTAGTCCACAACGGAGTCCTCCAGGATGTACACCGAGTGAGCGACATTGACAGGAAACAGTCGCTCGGCCCAGCGGGGCTTCCTGTTGGTCTTGGATAGGAGCTTCTGGTGAGGGGTCACCTCCCGGTGCACCATGTCTCCTGTCAGGACACGCTTGCTGTAGGGATTCGGGTACCGCTGCCAGAAGGCGGCGAACACTTGGTCCCAGGAACTCGAGCTCGCTCTGGCTCAGGAAATACTTCACCATCGCCCCAGCCAGAGAGGGCTCAGCACCCACGCAGCATCAGGGGTGCGCAGCCCGGGGACACGCGGAGGCTCGGCGCACGCCTGCCAGCCTCGCAGGTCAGCGACCGCCACACCGCGCCCAACCAGCCGCCACCATCTTCGTATAACTGCAATTTCGACAACCACTCTGTATTGTTAAAGCAGTGTAACTTGATGATTTAATAGCATCTTTGGTCCACGCTGTTTAGTTGTTCCCATCTAAATTTTTATTATACTTTCCAATTTTGCCAGTACTTAAAAAATTTATAAACAAAGCAATATGTTTACATAGGTAAATCAGATATTCCATACTGAAAGTTTTGTAACAAAACCCAGTAGTCCCCATTCTATTCCTGCAAATTTCCATATTGCTTTTCCCAGAAGCAATAAGTTTTAATCCTTGCAGCTATTCCTTACAGGGTTTATTATCATATTTCCAAGTAATGTGCTGATTCAGGTTTTTATTTTATGTAAAAAATAATGAATGCATTCACATTGTTAAAAAATATTTAAATATACACAATTTTATTTAAATATAAAATATACACAAGTTTCTTCCATATCCTCAACGCTTCTCTACTTCTCTGTAAACAATGTACAGGAAGTAATCTTGTATAAATTTCATCTTACAACTATGCGTGGAAATCTGAAGAGTACAGTACCCAAACTGGAATGCTGATGTTGCGTATTCTTCATAGGGAATGAGAGTGGGTACAAATTTATACTCAAGAAGCAGTCAGTGTCTTCACTTCCACAGACTTAGGACAATGTGACAGATGGAAAAGGCACCTCAGTGTGCTTTTCTCTCCATAGCTATAACTTTGATAATTTTTCTTCCATTTGCTCCCAAAGTTTAATCTTCTCTCTACCAAAAGTCTTGCTGTCTTCCAATAGTGTTGATATGTGGTCATGAGGTTATTAATTTCACTCATATTTAAATATTCTAGTAGCATTAAGAGGAGAAAAAAATATTTTTTTAAAGAGGAGCCCTGGTGGGGTGGTGCTTAAGCACATGGGTGCTAAGTAGGGGTCCGTAGTTCTAATCTACCAGCAGTTCTGTGGGAGGAAGATTTGGCAATCTGCTTCCATAAAGATTATAATGACCCCAAAGGGACACTTTGGGTCAGAATCGACTTGACATCACATAATACATACGATAACTTTAAAATCACTGAGGGATTTAGCCCTAAATTCATGGTATTATACATTAAACATTTCTTGTCTCTCCTTTGCTCTCCAGGGCACATTCTTTACCATATTTACTCACATTATTTCCTTTATAAGACGCTTCTTACAGTTTTCCTAAACATATTTGCACCACATTTCACTTTTCCACCCTTATATCATTTCTCCAAAATGCCCAAGTGCTGTGCTCAGATAGAATGCCCCATTCTTTGTATTCATGCTGGTTTTTCATCTGCCTATTGTAGCACTTACATCGTATTGTCTTGTTTTGACATGTTTGTGCTTCTTCACATCAGGTTCTACCTTGATTTCAACTTTTCTCTTTGCAGTCTTAAGTAACACCTGTTAGTGAGATTACTAATAAATGAAGTCAAGTGAAACAAAATGTTATTCATGCCAAGGCTGTAACATTAAAAGAGGAATACTTTTTATTGACTACACTTAAGAACAGAAGGGTGTTCCTATCTCTTATACCCAGGTCTGTCTGTCTGCCTCTCTTTTGCACACACACACACACACACACACACACTCACTCACATTAATTCAAAGGATATGACTTCAGGACAGAAAGATTAGCATTTACTAGTTAGTCAGTCTGCAGGCCGTAGCCACTCAAGAAAACTTAAGTCTACACTTTATGTCTTTGTAGCCCTGAATTCTCTTGTTCCCTAGGAAACCTGAATGGAAACTGTTGAGAATCTTCAAAGAAGGGATTTAGGTATAATTTACATGAAGAGCTTTCCTGCTGGCAAATTTTGGAAAAGATGCCCAACACAATAACTGGGAATCAAGATTATATTGTGAATCTTCAAGGGGAAATATATAGAGACCCAGAACTAGATCTTTCCCCTTGTCAAAACAGGAGAGAAGCATCTTCTCATGTTTTTAGAAGTAAGAATATGGTAACTCTTCATAGAGATTATGTAAAAAACAGAGAAAATGAAGACTATCTGGCTTTGAAAGTCCCAAGCCAAATGTCCACACAGCTCTCTTCAGTGAAGTTCTATAAGAATGAACCACAAGATTTTCAGGAACACAAAAGTCTCTTTGTTGTTGAAGAAAGCCCTGAGGGAAAAACAATACGGAGGGGCAGCCCTCCCCTGGACTGTTATTCAGAGAACCTTCAAGGTATAGGTCAGTCAGATATAGCAGAATCAGTCCCTCCGTTGTTGAGTGGTGAGGCAATTTGCCAGAACAGTCAGGTGAAAGATCTTTGGATCCTTTTGACAATAATGAAAAAGACGAATGTGGTTGTAAGTCACAGTTTACTAGTTATAGTCATAAGAAAGTTCATACAACTGAGAAACTTTATAACTGCAATGACTGTGGGAAAATGCTGAAGACCAGACCAAATGTTCATCCATATGAGAGAAGCCACTCAGAAGAGAAACTACATAGCTATGTTCCATATGGTAAGGAATTTAATCAGAATCCAGAATTATTAGTTCATCAGAAAGACCTCACAGAAGAAAGTCCCTATAAATGTGAGCAATGTGGGAAGGGCTTCACAAGAAGCTCAAGTCTTCTCCTTCATCTTGAAGTTCATACAGGTGAGAAACCTTATAAATGTGACAAGTGTGAAAAGGGCTTTAGTCAGAGCTCCAAACTGCACATCCACCAGCGAGTCCACACTGGAGAAAAGCCCTTTGAATGTGGGGAGTGTGGTATGAGCTTCAGTCAGCGCTCTAACCTGCACATCCACCAGCGAGTCCACACAGGAGAGAGACCCTACAACTGTGGAGAATGCGGAACGCGCTTCAGTCAGAGTTCAACCTTCATCTTCACCGGCGCATACACACTGGAGAGAAGCCTTATCAACGCGATGACTGTGGGAAGGGCTTCAGTCAGAGTCCAGATCTTCGCATCCAGCTCCGAGTCCACACTGGTGAGAAGTCCTGTCTTTGTGGCAGGTGAGGCAAAGGATTTACCCAGAGTTCCACACTTGTCATTCATCAGCGAGTACATACTGGAGAGAAGCCCGATGTATGTAGCAAGTGTGGCAAAGGCTTCAGCCAGAGCTCCAACCTTCACATCCACCAACGGGTTCACAAAAAAGATACTTGTTAAATGTTGGCAGCCAACTCGGGTCTTCAACCAGAGTATTTATATTTTGAAGACTACTAAATACTTTTTAACAATACTCTTTATACAAGGGCACTTCAAAACATTTGTGGGGGGGGGGAAAGGATAATGGGATTTTCCCATGAGCTTTTTGAAACCCCCATATATTCTACAAAGGAAAGAACTAGGAAAGATTATCCAGATGTGTACCCTCACTAAAAAGCATTCGTTTATTTTTAAAATATGTAAATATTTTTTAATTCTATACTGAGAATAGATTGCTGTTTCCACAGATAATAGGGTGAAAACATTTGTAATTTAGCCAATGTTTTAACTATATAACTTTCTGTCCATTTTTAACCCTAAATACTTCATATTTATCTAACCAGGAACTGGTCTCTTTTTTCACATTCATTAACAGACTGGAATTCTAGGGTCTTGTTAGTCTGGGTACACTAGAGAAACAAATCCACAGAAACTCATGTATGAGAGAGTTTTGTATAAAGGTAAGTGCACATCAAGAAAACATCCCAACCAAGTGCTGCCCAAGCCCACAAGTCCAACATTAGCCCATATGTCTGACACCAATCCACAAAGTCCTATTCTATCTCACAAAATACACACTATGATGCCCACTGCAGGAGGAAAGCTGATTCAGTGAATGTGTAAGTAACTCAGCGGTGGCAGGGGTCTCCACATGGCTGCTCCAGCACGCAGGGCTGCATCAGGGTAGGTCCATGTGGCTTCCTCTCCAGGGATGTCCTACAGGAAGTGAGCCTTGGCAGCTGAAGCAGGGAACTGGCTAAGGCAGCTCCATCCTGGACTGACCATCAGAAAGTGAGAGACCCAAGAACTAGAAAGGCGAGGCTCACTGAGCCATTTATCTCCATCCTTCAATGAACCCCACGTGTTCATCAGCCAGTTTGGCACAATGAATGTTTAACTATCTCGGGTCTCTTCAAACCGTCTGTCTTATATTTCCTTCTGGCCATAAGTAAGTTCTCTAACTGTACATGGAGATTTTGAAAAGTTGACAGAAAATTGTAATTAAAAGATAATAGAATTTTTCTACAAATATTTTGAAGCCCCCTAATGTCATGTGCTGGTTTTATGGGGCCTGGAAGTATTATGAATATGGAACCACTTGCATGTACTACAACAATACACAACTGTCTGTGGTTATAAAATGAGTGGAAAAACTAAACATGTAGTATGTTGGCAAGCTGTTGAGCCTCCTCAATCCCTATCCACTGAAATCAAGTGTGCAGGAACATAAAAACCAGTTATCTAGTTAATTCTGATTCATTAGAATTTTGATAATATAGTAAACAAAAATAATTTGCATATTTTGTAAAATTCCTAGCCTCCTTAGAAGTTATGGCCATCTGGCACATATTTGTATAATTCTTAATATTTGGCAGTAAGTACATCTCATAAAAAATAGCTACAATAGGGTTTTCTATTGTAAATTAGACAATAACGAATCAGTTTTCCATTCCACAATTAATACACATTTTGTTTCATGTTATTAATTATAACATCACTTTTCCCAGTTCCTGTTTCCCATTTCCATTCCTCCTTCCTAGCATTTTAAATTTTGTCGTTGGGTAAATGCCACCTTTTTCACTTCAAATGATTGGTTATTCTAAGTAATGCATAACTCCCTAATACTAATTGTACCCTGTGTAGACCCAACTATTGATTGGCTGAAATCTGAGCTATGGGAGTAAGTTTAGTTCCACACTGAGGGCCATAGTCTCTTGGGTTCCACCAGACTCTATCTAGCCAATCAGTATGACTGGTCTTTTTTATGATTTTGAGTAGTGGTCTACATTATTCTCCCACTATATCCAGAGTCTCAAGGAAATCTAAAAGAAATGAGAACAATTATTCATAACCTTGGTCTCTCATTCATTGTTCTCATTCCTCTTAGATTTTCTGCACTCCTCTTGCTTCATGAGCTTTTAAGACCGCCCTAGTCACTGTTCCCCAACACGCGAAGTAGAAATGGAGTTTGGGGATTACATGATTCCAGTTGTCTTTGATGTTCCCCAGACTGTGATCCTGAGCCCTTGGGCACAGGAACTCATTGCTTTCAGGTGCTTGATTGTATCTTTAAAAAAATTGTCCTCTTATATACTCCCTCACTTTAATGGACATATTTGCAGCATGTAGAAATATCTTTCGTTAAAACCTGTATATATTTATGGGCATACGCCCACTCTTCCCTACCTGTTCAGGCTGCATGTCTATGCATCCTCAAACCATCTCCATTTATTACAGGATTGTATATTTAACAGTACTTGCCTCGATTGTGATTAACTCCTGTAATCCTCCGCAATGTCTTGCCCTAATTTTCTGGCTGGGGGGTCAGCACACCATGAGGAGCTGTATTAAAGAGTCGCGGCATGAGGAAGGTTGAGGACCACTGCTCTAGTGCATAATGTGCTCCCCTGTCTCCTCCCATTCCTGATAACATCAAAAAATGTTTCTTTTTGTGTGAAAATCACTTCTTGACTTTTTGTAGTAATGGTCTCATATAGTATCTGTCATTTAGTGATTGACTAATTTCACTCAACATCATGTTTTCCAGAGTCCTGCATTTTATGGGGTGTTTCCGAGATTTGTTATTCTATAGTATTGCACAGTGTTGGCATGTACCAAAGGTTTTTTATCCATTCTTCCACTGATGGACACTTGGCCTGTTTCCAACTTTTCACTATTATGAATAGTTCTTATTCTCTAGGATACATACCAACTAGAGGGGTTGCTGGGTCATATAGTATTTCTACTTAAACATTTTAAGGAAGAACTATACTGTTTCCACAGTGTCCGTACCATTTCAGTCCAACATGAGGGTTCTAGTTCTCTAAACACCGTTGCCATCTTGTTTTCTTTTTTCATTTATTCTTTTTTTTATCGTTGTATTAGGGGCTCATACACCTCATCACAATCCATACATACATCAATTGTGTCAAGCACATTTGTACATTCATTACCCTCATCATTCTCAAAACATTTGCTCTCCACTTAAGCCCCTGGCATCAGCTCCTAATTTTCCCCTCCCTCCCCACAGCCCCCTCCCTCATGAACCCTTGATAATTTGTAAATTATTATTTTGTCATATCTTTCCCTGTCCGACGTCTCCCTTCACCCACTTTTCTGTTGTCCATCCCCCAGGGAGGAGGTCACATGTAGATCCTTTCCAACCAACACTCCTTCTACCCTCCCAGTTTCGCCACTCACATCACTGGTCCTTAAGGAATGCCGTCTTGTTTTCTATTTTTTTGTTAACGTTGCTATTGCTGTCTGGGGGTGGGGAGTGTTTGATGTGCCTCTCTCTAATGGCTAATGATCCACAAACATTTCTTCATATTTTGTCAGCTGCTTGAATGCCTCTGAGGAAGTACCTTTTCATGCCCTCTGCCCATATTTCAATTGGATTATTTATCTTTTTCTTAAAAAGTGTTGAACTTTTCTATAAATTTTAGAGATTAGGTCCATATCTGATATGTCATTGTCAACCATTCTTTTTTAGTCTGTAGATTTCCTTTTTATTCCTTTGGTGAATCTTTTGGTGCACATAGTCTTTTGATCTACCATGATTTTATTTTTATATATAGTGTGAGATATGGGTCCTGTTTCATTTTTTTGATAAATGAAAATCTAGTTTTGCTCACACCATTTGTTACAGAAACTATGTCTTCATTACTTAATGAGCTATGTTAAAGATGCTACATCTGTTTTTTAGAACTATACTTAGTATGTTTGAAATGACCTAAGTATATCACTTGGTTATTATGGGATTAGGTGTAGGTATTGGATACATCAAAGAGGTAAGCATTCATCCCCAACCTACCCACTACCCCACTGTCATCATGTGGCTTTCAACTTACAGGACTCTACAGAAAGGAGTAGAACTGCCTTCTTAGAATGTCTGAGACTATAAATCTTAACAGCCTCAGCTTTCTCCTGAACCACCAACTTTAGTTAGCAGCCCAACACTTAACCCAGTGTGCTACCAGGACTCATCTCTAAAAATAAATTCATATAACAGGGGAGAGTATAAAAGTAATTGAAACACATACCTAAATTGCAAGAGGGTTGCCTAGTAGTCTATATCCTGGTTTCTCCAATCATTCCTTCCTCCCCACTAACCCCCACCCTCCACCGCTAGTATTCATATATTAAAATTCCCAGACAAAGAAAATACAAATACTTTATTAATTTGGAGAGATTTGGGTCGGGGGGTGCAATTTATAGCACACATCTAGTCTTGAGGTTTCCTTTAGCACTTAACGGTAAATAAACAGTACTTCAGGCAAAGTACTGAATAAGGAATGTGTACTAAGGAATGAAGGAGGATGAGTGATTAAGACATTTGTCTTCCTTCAAGAGAGGTTCCCAGAACATCTGACTCTAACTCGGAACTTATCAAATGGTGATTACTTAGCATTTACCCTTTAGCATAACATCATATCTATTGCTTGGATGTTGTTGGGCAACCTTATAAATTATGTTATTCTGTTTCTATGATCTCTAAAATAGTGAATGCTCCCCACACCTACCCTTTTATAAATTTGTACCTAAATATCTGTACATAAGGGCTGTAACTTCTCTGTTTCATGTTTCTTCACTTTGGCTGTTAAATAAATCTAATGCAGACTTGGAGCCAAATAAGTGCCAAAAGGACCAATACACAGTAAGGACAGAAGATAGCCTGAAAGTTCCAATTAGAAAAATTTTTTAAATCATCTTATTTTTCTAAATTTCTTTATATATAGCTTCTCAGTCTTTGGGCTAGGAGCAAGTATAAATTTCCTTTTATATTTTCTTCAATTATCAATATTTTAAACTATTGTTTAACTTTTACTATTCTCATAAGCATTTCTTTCTTTAGTGCTTTTTAAATGTTATCAAAGCCCTTGGGGAGCATTTTCCCAATTATGGAAGGACGTTTGGGAATACCAATAGATTGGAAAAGAGCAATTCATGTACAAAAATGTAGGAACAAAAAGAATAAAAAATGCAGTAACAACAGGAGGGATGTTACATTTCACCAGATCTTCAGATTCCATGGGTTATATATTAAAAAATCAATGTATACTAAGAAATAAGATATTGGTAAGTACTACATACCACTAATTTTAAAACATGTTTCATAAATATGAAGATTAAAAACAAAAATGTATCTCAAGATTGTTGAAGAATAGTTCTTTTTTCAAAGTTCAGGGGTTCATCATATTTTCATGCTTTATCAGTACTTACTATGACTCCAGACTTTTAGATAATCTCATTAGTTACCAATCATATTCAATTGCTAATTTGATTACTAGCATATATTTTTAGTGTTAGTTGAATATTTGAGACTGACTTTTTTTGATGTTTGAATTCTTGCCTATCAAATAAATACTACTTTCCTTCGGTAAGGCTATACCTCCCAGATAAGAGTTTGGAGTTTCTTCTCTGCAGAAATTGGCCCCAAGGAGATACTTCTATACTGGTATTTCAGAGTCCAAAGTTTAAAAGCCACTAAGCAGCCATCTTCTAGTTCTAATATACATGTAACACCTTTTGAATTCATGAAATATGAAAACTCTCAACTATAGTAGTGTATTTAGATTTTGATTTGGAATAGTGTATATATAAACTCTGTCACTGAGTCCATTATGACTCATAGTGACACTGTGGAATATCCACGACTAAATCTTTAAAGGAGCAGTTGGTGAAAGAAAGATGTAGTAGTCTGCTTCCAGAGAGAGATGTAGCCTCAAAAACCCAACAGGACAATTCTACTCTGGGTTTACTATGTTTCCACATGTACTGAGCGGTTTTTCCAGTTTTTATTAGCATGTATAGCTGCTAATATTTCTAGAGTAACACTCCTGGCCAGGGTCTTACTTTCCTTACTTGCACAATAGGAATTGATCTAAAAATTGTAGGCAGTCATATTTAATAGAAAAACAGAACACTTGCTTATGTTCTAAAAATGTAATCAATACAGGAAACAGAGCCCTTATATAGAGTCAGATAAAAATATATTGTGGCTTTCAACTTTTAAAATATGAGTCCTTAGGTTTTGTGTTTCCAGAACATAAAAATAACCCATGGTGAAAGGAAGTTATGAGTAAAGGCACAGATGAGATATAATAATGAGCTCAGCCCAAGGTGTAGCCATTAGATCCACTGAACTGACATGTGTCGGAAGGAAGTCAAGAGTTGTAGGTTGACAAGAAAAAGAGATTTCCAACGCCAAGATGAAAAGTGCCTAGTTTGAGAAAATGAAGAAGCAATCCAGTGACACAGAAAAAGAACATTAAACAATTTTACTGGAAAAATGAAAGCTACAAAATAACCTGCATCCTCTTGCTGAACTAGACCCTTTAGCCCAGGAGTTCACAAATACTACTTCTCCTTTATGTTCAAGGTTATCTTTTTTTAAAATATTTTATTGGGAGCTATTACATACAACATTCCATCAGTCACATAAAACAGTATTGTACAATTGCTACCACAGTCGATCTCAAAACATTTTCTTTCTTTTTTTACATAGATGGCATATAATATTTCAAAAATACCATTAAACAATATATTATTTAAGGTTAAGTATAATAGGGGATTTTTTTAAGTGTAGAAAAAATGAATTTCCCCCACTTTTTTTTAAATCATTTTATTAGGGACTCATACACCACCCATCTCGATCCATACATACATCAATTGTGTAAAGCACAGTTGTACATTCGTTGCCCTCATCATCCTCAAAACTTTTGTCCTCCACCCAAGCCCCTGGAATCAGGTCCTCATTTTTTCCTCTCCCTCCCTGCTCTCCCCTCCCTCATGAACCCCTGATAATTTATAAATAATTATTTTGTCATATCTGGCTCTGTCCCACTCCTCCCTTCCCCCACTTTTCTGTTGTATGTCCCCCAGGGAGGAGGTCAAATGCAGGTCCTTGAAATAGGTTCCCCCTTTCCAACCCGCCCTCCCTATGCCCTCCCAGTATTGCCACTCATTCCACTGGTCCTGAGGGGATCATCTGCCCTGGCTTCCCTGTGTTTCCAGTTGCCATCTGTACCAGTGTACCTCATCTGGTCTAGTCAGGCTTGCAAGGTAGGTTTTGGATCATGACAGTGGTGGGGGGGAAGCATTTAGGAAGTAGAGGAAAGTTGTATTTTTGACCGTTGCTATGTTGCACCCTGACTGTCTGGTCTCCTCCCCAAGACCCTTCTGTAAGGGGATGTCCAGTGATGTTCAAGGTTATCTTTTCAATGATTTCTTCTGAAAGTCAGATTTGAAATTATCATGCATTTTTACCCACACTAGAATAATCCACAGTGTATTCTGATTTCTGTGACCTCATTCAACAGAACGGTCCCTGTGCATTGTATTTGATATACCATGCATGTTAGAAGTGGGACTCTTTGTAGGGCCCTAACTCCACCAATGCCTGACATTTAATTTGTGCAACAACTAAATGGTAATTTATCTGTACCCTTTACAGAGATGCAACAGTAAAATTGAGAAGACCAGAGATAGCAGTCTCTTGAACTGTTTAACTTCATGAATGTTTTTATCTCAGGTGTAGTTCATATTGACAGTAACCCTGTCCCACAGTTAGCCAGGACCCTCTTGGTACTCTCAGTAGCCTGGAAAGCTGACTATGGGCAATGGAAGGTGCCCTTCTTTAGAATCTCCTATGCCAGTTTCTGCTTCAGAGATGGTGTCTAGGCCTATTGATGGGGTGGAACCTAGTTCTGTGTTTGAGATCATCATAGGATTGGTAGCCAATACAAAGCTGCTTCTGGATCTATTGAAGTGGCTTTGAAATTACTTCTTCATGATTTTAAAGTCTGCAAATGCTGCTACGAATTCTACAACTACAAGAGAGAAAGGAGATGTTCGTTTGTGGGGTTTATATATTTGGAAAGAAGTATAAAACAGGAGTGCTACTTTAGGGACTATTAATAATCAAGTGCTGGGGACTAAAGCAGAGTTGGCATGTTCAGCATGAATCACCACTACCCTGGATTGGAGAATAAGTCTGTGTTAGGTTGAGTTGGCTATAGAAATAAACCAAAGGACATTCATATATGTGTAAGAAAGAGCTTTATATCAAGAATTGTAAAAAAAAAAAAAAAGTAATTGTACATCAGGAAAACATCCCAACCCAGTCCAACTCAAGTCCAGTCTGACATTTAGTCCATAAATCCCTCTTCAGACTCACATGCAATAATGCAGCCACATGTAATAATGAAGAATGCAGGCTGGTGGGTACAAGGTCCTGTGGATCCAATGGTGGTGGACACATATCCATGGATCGAGCAGGTCTCCATGTGGCACCACCAGAAAGGCAAAGGCAAAGAGAAAAAGAGAGGGAGGTTTCACTGCCCTCCTTATGAAGTCATGCCCACAAGGAGGCACCATCAGACTGTGACCTGATTGACAGGCTCTTTTCCACCCCTACACTTTCATATGTTCAAATTTGTGGGATTATAGACTTTTCCCCAGCTTTGTCTCTCCCAAAGACACGCCAAACATTAGAGGCTAGTTGCTAGCATATGGTGAGAGGTCAGCTGCTTAGAGACATCCTCCTTGAAGGCAGCTGCCAGACTACTGTCTGGTCCCACCACAAGAGGGACACACTCCCTGCTGTTAAGAACAATGGGCTACTTGTCCCTAAAGACTTGCAGCCATCTGTCTGGTCCCTGTAGGTGGAGTTTATACCTTACTGATAAAGGTTTCTTTTTCTTTTTTTTTAAATGTTTTTTTAAATGTTTTTTGTTTTGTTTTGTTTTGTTTTTTAACAATGTATTAGAGGCTCATACAACTCTTATCACAGTCCATACATATACATACATCAATTGTATAAAGCACATCCATACATTCCCTGCCCCAATCATTCTCAAAGCATTTGCTCTCCACTTAAGCCCTTTGCATCAGGTCCTCTTTTTTTCCCCTCCCTTCCCTCTCCCCCCTCCCTCATGTGCCCTTGGTAATTTATACATCGTTATTTTGTCATATCTTGCCCTACCCGGAGTCTCCCCCCCTTCTCTGCCGTCCCTCTCCCAGGGAAGAGGTCACATGTGGATCCTTATAATCATTTCCCCCTTTCCAACCCACTCACCCTCCACTCTCCCAGCATCGCCCCTCACACCCTTGGTCCTGAAGGTATCATCCACCCTGGATTAGGGGCTCATACAACTCTTATCACAATCCATACATACATCAATTGTGTAAAGCACATCTGTACATTCATTGCCCTCATCATTTTCAAAGCATTTGCTCTCCACTTAAGCCCTTTGTATCAGGTCCTCTTTTTTTCCCCTCTCTCCTGCTCTCCCCTCCCTTATGAGCCCTTGATAATTTATAAATTATTATTTTGTCATATCTTGCACTATCCGGCGTCTCCCTTAACCCACTTCTCTGTTGTCCATCCCCCAGGGAGGAGGTCACATGTAGATCCTTGTAATCTGCTCTATTCAGACTTACAAGGTGGAATTCGGATCATGATAGTGAGGGGGGGAGGGGGAGGAAGCATTTAGGAACTAGAGGAAAGCTGTATTCATGGGTGCTACATCGCACCCTGACTGACTCATCTCCTCGCCTAGATCCCTCTGCAGTGGCCAACTGCTATAGTTTATTGTGCCAGCCTGGCCGATAAACACAAGTAGGATTAACTGAAGGACAGAGGGATAAATGGCTCGGTGAGCCTCACCTTGGTTGTTCTGTGCCTCAGTTTGAAGGGGTACACTACCTGTGGGAAGCCTAGCCTGTGGACTGTGTCGCTGTAAGTTGAGGTCCCTTTAAGCCCACACGATTGGAATGTTCATCTCTGGAGCTGGGGACTGACAGTTGATGACAGTTGGGGACCTGCCTTGCTGTTTGCTGCCTGGACATATATAGCCCAGCTCTCTCTACAGAAGGGGACTGGCACCTGGCAGCTCTCAAAACTTGAAGGACTGCTAGTGTCTCACTGCTTTATAATTTAACTGTTAATTTCTTGTATTATCTATCTGTATATTATTTAATGGTTTATTTCTCAAATTATATATCTATCTTTATAAATATATTTATATATAATTACTAGCAATCTGGTTTGTCTCTCTAGAGAACCCTGTCCAATACACCAACAAATGGGCTTTGGGTCTCCACTCTGCACTCCCCCCTTCATTCACTATGATATGATTTTTTTGTTCTGATGATCCCTTCGACACCTCGTGATGGCACAGGTTGGTGTGCTTCTTTTTATTTATTTCACATTTTATTAGGGGCTCATGCAACTCTTTTCACAATCCATACATATACATACATCAATTGTATAAAGCACATCTGTACATTCCTTTCCCTAATCATTTTCAAAGCATTTGCTCTCCACTTAAGCCCTTTGCATCAGGTCCTCTTTTTTTCCTCTCCCTCCCCGCAGCCCCCTCCCTCATGAACCCTTGATAATTTATAGATTGTTATTTTGTCATATCTTGCCCTATCCGGAGTCTCCCTTAACCCCCTTCTCTGTTGCCCGTCCCCCAGGGAGGAGGTCACATGTAGGTCCTTGTAATCGGTTCTTCCCCCTTTCCAACCCACTCACCCTCTACTCTTCCAGTATCGCCCCTCACACCCATGGTCCTGAAGGTATCATCCACCCTGGATTCCCTGTGCCTCCAGCTCTTGTGTGCACCAGTGTACAACCTCTGCTCTATCCAGTCTTGCAAGGTAGAGTTCAGATCATGGTAGTTGGGGGTGAGGAAGCATTTAGGAACTAGGGGAGAGCTGTATTCTTCATCGGTGCTATATCGTACCCTAACTGACTCATCTCCTCCCCTAGACCCTTCTGTGAGGGGATCTCCAATGACCAACAAATGAACTTTGGGTCTCCACTCTGCACTTCCTCCTTCATTCACTATGGTATTTTGGCGAGGGGGGGATGATGCCTTATACCTGATCCCTTTGGCACCTCGTGATCACACAGGCTGGTGTGCTTCTTCCATGTGGGCTTTGTTGCTTCTGAGCTAGATGACCACTTGTTTACCTTCAAGCCTTTAAGACCCCAGATGCTATCTCTTTTGATAGCCGGGCACCCTCAGCTTTCTTCCCCACATTTGCTTATGCACCCGCTTTGTCTTCGGTGGTTGTGACGGGAGGGTGATCATCATAGAATGCCAATTTAATAGAAGAAAGTATTTTTGCATTGAGGGAGTACTTTAGTAGAGGCCCAAGGTCCTTCTGCCACCTTAATACTAAACCTATAAATATAGGCACACAGATCTAGTTCCCCATCCATATATATATTATATATATATATATATGCATGTGTACATGTCTTTGTCTAGAACTCTATAATTGTCCTTTGCCTCCCAGCTCTTTCCTCTATTTCCCTTGACTTTCCTCCTGTATCGCTATCATGCTCCGTCCCCAACTGAGTTTCAGCATTACCTCTTCGTTACATTACCCTTGATCATGCCCTACCAGGCCTGCCACACCCACCTCACCACCAATTTGGATCACTTGTTCCCTTGTCCCTGGGTTTGTTAACACTTCCTTACCCCCCACCTCCCCCTATCCCATTTTCCCCTGGAAATGTCAGTCCCATTATTTTTCCTCCAGCTTGTTCATCCAGTCTATCTTATTTACACAGACCTGCAGAGATAATAACATGCACAAAAACAAGACAGAGGAAAACCAAGCAACAATATACAACAAAGCAAGGACAATAAACCACTGACAAAGAACAAAACAAAACAGAACAAGAAAGAAAAGCTTGTAGTTTGTTCAAGGATTGTTTGTTGGCCTTTAGAGTGTTTTCAGTCCAGTCTGTTGGGGCACCATGCCCTGGCCCCAAAGTCCACCTTCAGCATTCCCTGGGGACCTTGCCGCTCCATTCCCTTGATGTTCCGCTGAATTCCCCCTGTGCTTTGCCTCGGTGTGGCGGGATCAGTTCGGGCACAATTCCCACACTGTGTCTCTGGTGCTGTCCCCTGCAGGACCATGGGTCAGTGAGGGGTGTCATGTCTCATAGTGGGGCTGGCCATGTGGTCCTCTCTGTGGACTGGCTGCTCTAATTGGGGTCATCATCCTCAGGGCTGATAATGGTTTCTATAGTGAGCCAGAGGACAGATTAAACCAGCTCAATGACATCCAAAATCAAGCTGACTCCCGAATCTTGGATCCGCCCATCTTGTCACATGTATACCCACTAATACCTCCCCTTCCTATTGCTTGGCTACCCCTAGATCATCCCCATCTCATTACTGTAGTACCTATAGCACAACCCCTTCCTGTGACATTTGTCTTTACCTGTAATTAGGGGGCTTGTATGCCCCCCAAAGATATATAAGCCTTGGTTAGCAATAAAGAAGCTCTCTCTCCTGTCCTCTCCCCCTATCACTTGCTCCAACAATTCCTACCTTCCACATCTCCACATGGACCACCAAGTGGGGCTGAGGTGAGCATGCTACCATGAAATGTGTCTGACTCCATTATTTTAATCTCTCTTCTATCTCTCATGCTCTCTATGACTTTAATCTTTAAGTATTATTGCTGTACAGTTGCCCCTACCGGACCTGTGATGATTTGTTAGGGTTTGGCTTCCCTGACACAAATTGACATAAAATTATATAGCAATAGCACAGTCTACAATCCTCAGGGCTCCCAGACTGCTGAGCTGAGCTGAGCTCCTGCTGATACTGGAATGTGAGCAGATAGGCCTGCCACATCTATGGCTATTTATCCAACTCAGCCTACTGCCATAGCTAGGGAACGGTGACATCTGCCCCTGCTACCCTCTCTGGGCAGGCTGCTGGCCCTAGGGCTGTTGCAGCCCTTGCTGGGATATAGGCTGGTACATAGGTAGCAGCTGCCGCTGCTGCCATTGCTGGGACATAGGCCAATTAACTGTACTCGCCTTTGCTGCACTCCTTGGCATAGTGGCTGGCACTGCCATTGCCCGGACATGGCCAAATAGGTCCATACGCAGGCTGCTGGTTAGAGTTGTTGCTCATTCTAGACAGCAGATGCGTAGGTTTGAAGTATCTATCCCTGATTCTTTCTCTGTTGAAATTTCTGGGACATAAGCAGATAGACCTGCAGCATCTGCCCCTACTGCCCTTCTAATGAAGGCAGTTGCTGCCACGGCCGCCGCTGCTGCCACCGCCAATGGCGTGCACACAAATAAACCTGTGAAAATCTACCCCTGCTGGCTTCCCAGTGAAGGCAGTTTGTCCCCAAGCCTGTTGCCCCTGATACTGGAGTGTGGGTAAGTAAAACAGCAGTATCTGCCCCTGCTGACCTCCCTGGTCAGACTGTTGGCCCTGAGATGAAGGATATTGCTGACAATTTCTCTGTAGACTCTGCCAAGAAGGAAACTGTCAAAGCGATTCTCCTAGCAGCCTTCTCATTTCTGAGGAGCCAGGGGGTCCCTCCAGTCCAGCAGTATCTCCGGGAGATTCTTTGGGTGCCGGCATTTTAGAAAATTCTGTACAAGAATCTTGAATATTGGAATTGTTGCTCCCATTTGGGACCTTCCTGCAACAATTGCTGCAAGAGTATGCAGTCAAGCTGATATGACGGCCAGCCCTACATCTTCCCTTTAGGAGTCAGTTCAAAAGCACCCACTGCCATGGAGTCGATGCTGACCCAGTGACTCGATAGAACTGCCCCTGTGAATTTTTAAGACTCTTTTTTTTAAAACTGGTTGTACTGATGTTTATTCGGCTCTTTTTTTTTTAATCACTTTATTGGGGGCTCATACAACTCATCACAATCCATACATCCATCCATTGTGTCAAGCACATTTGCACATTTGTTTCCATCATCATTCTCAAAACATTTGCTTTCTACTTGAGCCCTTGATATCATCAGCTCCTCACTTTCCCCTCCTCCCCTTGCCCCCTGCCCCATGAACACTTGATAATTAATAAATTATTATTATTTTGTCATGTCTTACACTGTCCAACGTCTCCCTTCACCCCCTTCTTCACTGTCCATCCCCCAGGGAGGAGGTTATATGTAGATCCTTGTAATCTGTTCTCCCTTTCCCCTCACATTCCCTCCACCCTTCCAGGAGACTCTCTATCTTTTTTTGTCAAGATCACTTTATTGGGGACTCTTACAGCTCTTATCACAATCCATACATCATTTGTATCGAGCATATTTGTACATATGTTGCCAAGAGACTCTAACTCTTTATGAGATTCGAAAGTCCCATCTTTTTCCCTCAGAGTGACTGGTAGTTTTGAACTGTTGTCCTTAGTGAACATGCATAACCAAATGCATAACCATATGCTCCCAGGGCTCCCAGGAGACAGGCACTGAGAAAAGCCTCGGTTACAGTCCAGTTTTGAATCTGACCCATCTTCTGGAGACAAAAGTGGGATGCTGGAAGAAAATGTTGAAAGTAAAAGAGAAATTGAAACCTGGACTGTGGGTCTGCCAATAGAAGAGAGTGAACTGTAGACGGTCCAAGAAGGTCCTAAGCTTGCCCTAGATGTCATAGAAAGATCTACACACTGTCATCAAGTCAATTTTGACTCAGAGCAATCCTACAGGACAGTGTAGAACTGCCCCTGTGGATTTCCAAGACTGTAACTCTTTAGGGGAGTAAAAAGCCTTGTCTTTGTCTCACAGAGTGCCTGGTGATTTCAAATTGCTGAACTTGTGGGTAGCAACCCAACAGATAGCCACTATGCCACCATAGTCCATCTAGCAGGAGCCAGGGCCCTGGTTCCAGGACTAGAACGAAGGGCAGTAGGCTTCTTACCAGGGTTTTAGAACAGGCTCTTCTTGCCCACAGAACTGGCTCTGTCCCAAGGAGGCCATTGCTTCTTGCCTTACCTGTTTCTAGCTCTCTAATTTAAAGCCAAACCACCTGGGAGGCTAAGACGAGAGTGTTAAATCAAGTGAACATTTCATTCTCATCAATGCCATGCCATGAAGTGAGTATTTTATTACTAAACTCAATTTTAGCCAATCGTCTTAAAGCTAGGGTCATAGCCCAAATCTGGGACTACTTAGTTCCTTTATGGCTTTTTCTAACCCAGTGATTCTCAACCTTCCTAATACTGTGACACGCTAATACAGTTGCTCATGTTGTGGTGACCCCCCAACCACAAAATTATTTCCGTTGCTACTTCATGACTATAATTTTGCTACTGTTATGAATTGGACAACCCCTGTGAAAGGGTTGTTCGCACTCCCAAAGAGGTCGCGACCCACAGGCTGAGAAGCACTGCAACTTTTTCATGGTATTCCCTTACTTTGAGGCTCCTAGATACGTATTTCAATTGACCATGTTTTCCCATTGACATTCCTTGACCCTTGGTGTAATATCTTCCACATCTTGACAACCCTTCTTCATCTTGTAAGATACAAGTAAAAGAAAATCTGTGTTTACTGAAATTACTTTTATGATGACATCACTGCATTCATCTATCCGTTATCTGTGCGAGGTAGCACAGTAGAAAATGTAATTGTCGGCAAAGGCCAAAGCCTAAAGCAGTGTTTTCATCAGAAGCCCTAAAGGACCTATTAAAGCACAAAGTAGCCCAGCATTCCCACAGGGTAGACCCTGCCTGGGCTTTGTAGTTTACCAAGCTCTCCAGGTGAGTTTTATGCAAAACAAAGTTTGAGAACATCTGCTCGGAAGTCTCAGGGAATAGGCTTACTGTCCTAAATGTGTGACATTTTCAGATGTTGGAGCCAGCCTTGTGACGTCAATAATTTCTCTGAACTTCCATTTTGTTGTAAAAGAAAAAGCAGGTAGTAAAACAAATCTTACATTTCTTAGCTTTATTTTTAAGGTAAGACGGGGTTTTGGAGACTGCAGGACACAGTGCAGATGTAATGGGGAACGCAGATGAACTCTGGAGCCAGTAGCAAAGTCTGAGGTTATTTCTCACCACCCACATCTCCTCTACCCCCACTCTTCCTAATTGTTGAGCTTTTAAAGGACTTTGCTAAGACAGCATTAAGGATCAGAAAGAATTTTATCTATAAATATGGCTAACCCTTTTAAAAAGGCATTTAAACATATAAAATATGTCAGACCATTTCAAACCTTAATTTTTATAACAACCCTGAGCTTGAACAATATTTAAGGATCACATTGTGGGAAACTGAGGAACAGGAAGAAGGTATATGCAGACAAATTCTTTATCTCATTTTTTTTCAAATTCAAATGTTTATTCAAAAATGGAATAGGAAACTGACATTTTTAATTTTTTTTAACAATTTATTGGGGCTGATACAATTCTTTTCACAGTTCATACATATACATACATCAATTGTATAAAGCACATCTGTACAGTCTTTGCCCTAATCATTTTTTTCTCTTTTCTTCTTTTACATTTTATTAGAGACTCCAACAACTCTTACCACAATCCATACATATACATACATCAATTGTATAAAGCACACCCATACATTCCCTGTCCCAATCATTCTCAAGGCATTTGCTCTCCACTTAAGCCCCTTGCATCAGGTCCTCTTTAATATTTTTAAAAGAGTAAAACATATTTGAACCAATATTATTGTTAAAAAATTAGCTTAAGAAGGCCTTCTTGCAACAGGTATCAAGCATCAAAGAACAAAAAATCATATCATTGTGAATAAAGGGGAGTGCAGAATAAGAACCCAAAGCCCATATGTGGACAACTAGATATCCCCTTACAGAAGTATTGTGGGGAGAAGACTAACCAGTTGGTGCAATGTAGCAATGAAACATGCAACTTTCCTCTAGTTCTTAAATGCTTTCTCCCCTGACCCCCCTGCCCTCCCCACACACACACTATCACGATCCCAATTCTACATTACAAATCTGGCTAGACCAGAGGATGTACACTGGTACAGATAGGAACTGGAAACAGGAAATCCAGGACAGATGATCTCTTGGGGACCAGTGGTGAGAGTGGTGATATCAGAAAGGTGGGGTAGAAAGGTGGAACCGATTACAAGGATCTACATATAACCTCCTCCCTGGGAGAGGGACAAAAGAAAAGTGGGTGAAGGGAGACGTCAGACAGTATAAGACATGACAAAATAATAATTTATAAATTACCAAGGGTTCATGAGAGAAAGGGAGTGAGGACGAAGAGGCAAAAATGAGCTGATATCAAGGGCTCAAGTCAAAAGCAAATTATTTGAGAATGATGAGGGCAACCAATGTGCAAATGTGCTTGATACAATGGATGTACGTATGGATTGTGATAAGAGTTGTACGAGCCACCAATAAAATGATTTTAAAAACAACAAAAAAGAAGGCCTTCTCGAAAAAATATAAAAGAATTTCTCTTTATTTCATCTAATAATTTTAATATTTTATTTACATTTAGAATTTAATTAATTAGTGATTTATTTTATTGTTGTAGTAATCTATTTTTTCTCTCAACCTATCAAGAACATAACCCTAATATTGTGCTAACTTTTTTTATTATTGATTGTCTGAATTCCTGATTCCATCATTTATTAATGACATAATTTTTTTTTGCCCTAATCATTTTCTTTTTTTTTCCTTACCTTTTTTTACATTTTATTAGAGGTTCATACAACTCTTATCACAATTCATTCATATACATACATCAATTGTATAAAGCACATCCGCACCTTCCCTGCCCCAATCATCCCCAAAGTATTTGCTCTCCACCTAAGCTCCTTGCATCAGGTTCTCTTTTTTTTTCCCCTCCCTCCCTGCTCCCCCCTCCCTCATGTGCCCTTGGTAATTTATACATTGTTATTTTGTCATATCTTGCCCTATCCGGAGTCTCCCTTCCCCCCCTTCTCTGCCGTCCACCCACCAGGGAGGAGGTCACATGTGGATCCTTGTAATCAGTTCCCCCTTTCCAACCCACTCACCCTCCACTCTCCCAGCATCGCCCCTCACACCCCTGGTCCTGAAGGTATCATCCACCCTGGATTCCCTTTGCCTCCAGCTCCAATATGCACCAGTGTACAACCTCTGCCCTATCCAGTCCTGCAAGGTAGAATTCGGATCATGGTAGTTGTGGGGAGGAAGCATCCAGGATCTGGGGGAAAGCTGTGTTCTTCATCGGTACTACCTCGCAACCTGACTGACCCATCTCCTCTCCTAAACCCCTCTATGATGGGATCTCCAGTGGCCGACACTTGGGCCTTGGGTCTCCACTATGCACTTCCCCCTTCATTCAATATGGTATATATATATATACACACACACACATATATACATGTACACATACATATATCTTCTTCTTTTTTTTTTTTTTGCATGATGCCTTATACCTGGTCCCTTTGGCACCTCATGATCACACTGGCTGGTGTGTTTCTTCCATGTGGGCTTCTTTTTGCTTCTGAGCTAGATGGCCGCTTGTTCACCTTCAAGCCTTTAAGACCCCAGACACTATCTCTTTTGATAGCCGGGCACCATCAGCTTTCTTCGCCACATTTGCTTATGCACCCATTTGTCTTCAGTGATCCTATCATGGAGGTGTGCACCAATGATATGACTTTTTGTTCTTTGATGCCTGAAAACTGATCCCTTCGGGACCACTCGATCACACAGGCTGGTGTGTTCTTCCATGTGGGCTTTGTTGCTTCTGAGCTAGATGGCCGCTTGTTTATCTTCAAGCCTTTAAGACCCCAGTCACTATCTCTTTTGATAGCCGGGCACCATCAGCTTTCTTCACCACATTTACTCGTTCACCCATTTTGGCTTCAGCAGTTGTGTCGGGAGAGTGAGCATCATAGAGTTCCAATTTAATAAAAGAAAGTATTCATGCATTGAGGGAGTGTTTGAGTAGAGGGCCAAGGTTCTTCCGCCATCTTAATACTTAGCCTATAAATATAGACACATAGATCTATTTCCCCATCCTCATATATATATTTGCATGTACATGTCTTTGTCTAGACATCCATAAATGCCCTTTGATGTGCTAACTTTTTACTGTGGTAATTTGACTAAGGTAGAACTATACAATCCAGATTTTCTTTCCCAATACACTTGCAAGATCCAAAATCAAATATAGAATGTCACTGCCATCAAGTCCATTTCATCTCATATTGAGCCTATCTATATATAGGGGTACTGAGACTGTAAATCTTTTTTATATAAATCATTTCATTGGGGACCCTTAGAGCCCTTATAACAAACAATTGATGTATTAGCATATTTTAAAATGATGATGACATCATATGTACAAATGTGCTTGATACAAGTGATGTATTCTCATATTTTAAGAAGCCTGGCATAAAAGGAAACAGAGGGAGGACCTAAGAAGCAAAGCAATGGATAGAGGTATACACATAAGTGTGTACAGATATAAATGTATTAATCCACAAAAATAGAGGTATTGGCCTATGTGCATATATTTATATGGCAGTACACTTAGGTAGTGGGCAGACTTTGGGTCTCTGCTCATACCTTCTCTCAATACAAGAACATTGTGAGAAAAAAAAAAAAGAACATTGTGTTCGAACAAACTTGCTTTCTGTGATGCTCATCCTCCTGACACAATCACTGAAGACAAAACGGGTGCATAAGTAAATGTGGTGAAGAAGGCGGATGGTGCCCAACTATTGAAAGATATAGCGTCTGGGTCTTAAAGGCTTTAGTTAAACAAGTGTCCATCCAGCAGAGAAGCAACAAGCCCACATGGAAAAAGCACACCAGCTGGTGCAATCATGAGGAGTCATCTGGACTGTGTAATAGGCATCAGAAGAAACATAACAAACAAACAAAAAATATATTATTGAGAATGAGGGGGATGGATCAGAGACCCAAAGCACATATGTAGACAATGGAACAATCCACCCACAGAGAAGCCACAGGGAATGGATGAGTCAACCAGGGTACAGGAAAGCATCTGTGAAACACACAATATTCCTATAGTTCCTTCTAGACCAGAGCGTGTACACAGGTAAAGATAAGAGATGGGGATTCACAACACACTGAATCTAGGAACAGGAGTGGGAATAGTGATAGCAGAATGGTAGGGGAAGTGGGGAAGAGGAAAAGAGAAAGTGGGAACCATTTCCAATGATTTACACATAACCATACACTCGTCTCCAGGGGGAAGAACAACAGAAAACTTGGGGGAAGGGAGACCTTGATCAGTGTAAGATATGAAAATAACTTCTAATCTATGAAGAGGTATGGGGGGTGATAAAAAAGAGCTGATACCAAAGGCTCAATAGAAAGCAAATGTCTAGAAAAGAATTAAGATAAAATATGTATAAATGTGCCTGATGCAAACAATGTATAGATTGTAACAAGAGTTGTAAGAGTCCCCAATAAAATCTTTTAATTAAAAAAGAAGAAGAAGAAGAAGCCTGGCAGGCTTGGATTCTGGGTGAAGGGAGGCCTTTGCACTTGTGAGTTAGAGATGAGTCCCAATCACATTCTCATAACTAAATTTAATCCCCACAATATCCTCCCAAAATAGTGCTACCTTAAAGTTACTTCCTACAAGCACATAGCTGACTGCCTGTAACTTTATCTGTAGGAGGACATGTGTTGCAATTGCTCTCACTGCTCAGTGGACAGTCACTCTCCCTTACCTGCCCCCAGCACTGGTGCTAGGTTACTCCTCCAATGAACTCAGGAACCTCAAGTGTTAGGGCACAGTCCACTTTGTAATGTATGTTATCTGGAATCAGAGGCGCTTGCATGCCCCAAGACTATATAAATTGATGCTAAGAATATATTCTCTCCTGCCTGGACCTGGTTCCTGACACCTGACACCATGGAGGTGAGCTCCCCAAAACTTTTGTCTGCCTCTTAATTTCTTCTCTTTAATTACACAACCATCCCTTAGGACCCATCTGGGTGTAGGGCTGGACCTCACATCACATAGGCTGATGTGTATGTCGAGGCTACAACAGAGAAAAAACCCATAGTCACTGAGTGGATTCTAACTCATAGGGGCCTTGCCTATGTAGGAGGTTTCTGAGATCCATCTCAAAGTTGATCCTCTATCCTACCCACAGGAAAAAGAACAAGGATGCTATGAGCAAGCTGTTATTTGTGGTCCAGCCAAATGGTCTTCATTCCTGCTGCCAATTAGCATCTGGAAAGCTTTGTAAAGCTTGCATCTCAATTTCTAGAGGTGATGCCAATGTATTGTGAAGGTGTCAGTTATCAACTCACCCACACTTAAGAAGGCAGTCTAAAAGACAGCTTTTCCTGGCAACCACTGACCTGAGATGAGAGAGTAGCTCATTCTCGGTCACCAGCTCTTCTCTCCATGGTAGAGCCCTCAGCATTTTGTAGCTTGAGTTTTAACAATTAGTTACTTAAATAATCCGGAGTTGACTTTAACTCTGGGGGAGAAAGACTGGGCTTTCTACTCCTGTAAAGAGTTAAAGTCTCAGAAATCCCCAGGGGAAGTTCTACCCTCTCCTACAGGGTCACTATGAATGGGCATCAATATAAAGTTTGATTGTGGGCTTTTTTTTTCATTAGTGTAAGAACTCAAACTCCAAATTAAATTGTTTTTCAAATAACATTTTCTGGCCTGTAGAATCAGAAAATAAAAACTATAACAATACTTAAAGGCAAAGTGAAATGCAGGAAGAAATGCCATACATTGCTAATGGCACTATAAATTGGTATACCCTTTCCTGAAAGCAATTTGATTAAGGCCACTTGTCATATAAATAGGTATTCTCCTTTGACCTTGTAAATCTCTTTCAGGAGACTCTTTCTCTGCAAAGTAGTGATTCTCAAAATGGAGTCACAAGACCAGCAATATCAGCATCACCTGAGAATTTGTTAGAACTGTACCTTCTCAGTTCTGCTCTATCACTCCCAAGTCAGAACTTTAAGAAGTATTCACTCAAGTGTGACAATACTGCTACAAAATGACTGGTCTCAAACTTGGCTGCCTCTTGATACTGTTGTGGGGATTAGGGTTGTTGTCTTACCTATCTTTTGGAAGACTAGGGCATCACAGGGGAACTTTATTAACTAATTCCCAGAAGGAAGAAATCCTTCCCAGGCAGCGTGGCTGGTATTTTTCTTCTCTCCTGTGCTTATCCAGAAGTTTTACATTCTTGGGAACGTCCTCCAGAAGGGGAACTTCTGCAAAGACAGTAAAGCATTCTGGGAAATGTAGTCCCACGATACTGCCCCTAGCTCACTCTATTCCTCTGGTTCCTTGAGGCTTCCTCACCCCTCTACCCACCCCACTTCTATGACCCCAGTGCTCCTTCTCAATTCAGGCTAGACCCGAACATGTACACAGGTATATAGATAAGAGATGGGAGCTCACGACACACAGAATACAGGAACAGGAGTGGGAATAATGATAGCAGAAGGGTAGGGGGAAGAGGGGGAGAGGGAGAAAGGAGGAACCGATCGCAATGATGGACACATAACCACACACCCCTCTCCAGGGGAAGAACAACAGAAAACACGGAAGGAGACAGCGGTCAGTGTGAGAGATGAAAATAATAACAATGTACAATCTATCAGGGGACTAGCATTGCGGGGGAAGAGCGGGGAGGGGGAAAGAGCTGATACCAAAGGCTCAATAGAAGGTAAACTTCAAAATAATACTAATTTATAATTTATCAAGGGTTCATGAGGGAGGGGGCAGGGAGGGAGGGGAAAAATAAGCTGATACCAGGAGCTCGAGTAGAAAGCAAATGTTTTGAAAATGATGATGGCAACAAATGTACAAATGTGTTTGACACAATGGATGTATGTATGGATTGTTGTAAGAGTTGTATGAGCCCCCAATAAAATGATTTTTAAATTTTTTTAAAAGAAAGTAAATGTCTAGAAAAGAATGAAGGAGACATGTACAAACATGCCTGATTCAATTGAAGTGTAGATTTTTTTTGATGTGTGGATTGTGATAAGAGTTGTATGACCCCCCAAGAAAAATATTTTTTTTAAGTATTTCAGCTCCCCTAATCTAAAAAGAGTTGGTATAATGATAAATAGGCAAAGTTCTAGTAGCTTCTTTCTAGACCACTCCCCTGTTTTCTCAAAATTTATTAGAGGTTTTGTTAGGTAATTTAGCTTAGGGACTGGGGTGTCCATTACGCATGCTCAGAGGTCCAAGCTACCCGCCCATGAAGGAGTGGTACACTGCACCCTCAGAGGCTCAGGTTTCAGGCCAGGAAGGGGAGGTACACCAGGGTAGGCACTGCACCTGGATTGGCCGCCCTAGGCCAGGTAAATTCAATTTAGCCAATGGGGTTGACCAGCGTCGTCCACCATGCCTCCCTGTGGAATAATTTAAAAGGCGGGAGACCTGAGCTGACCTCATGACTTTCCGAACAGCTTCTAGGAAGACTTTACCTTCATGAGGAGTCCTGCGGGTGCCTATGTAAACCTGAGGCTCAAAGGTAAACAAGCAGGCATCTAGGGCAGAAGCAACAAAGCCCACATGGAAGAAGCACACCAGCCTGTGTGATCACGAGGTGTCGAAGAAATCAGGTATCAGGCATTACCAGAACAAAAAAATCTTATCATATTGAATTAGGCAGGGAGTACAGAGTGGAGACCCAAAGCCCATTTGTCGGCCACTGGAGATCCCCTTACAGAGGGGTCTAGGGGAGGAGATGAGTCAGTCAGGTGCGATGTACCACCGATGATAAATACAACTTTCCCCTATTTCCTAAATGCTACCCCCCCCCACTACTATCATGATCCGAATTCTACCTTGCTAGACCAGAGGATGTACACTGGTGCAGACAGGAATTGGAAACACAGGGAATCCAGGGCGGATGATCCCTTCAGGACTGGGAAGGTAGAGGGAGAGTGGGTTGGAAAGTGGGAGAAAGAGGGAATCGATTACAAGGATCTACATGTGTCCTCCTCCCTGGGGGATGGAAAACAGAAAAGTGGGTGAAGAGAGACGTCGGACAGGGCAAGATATGACTAAATAATTTATAAATTATCAAGGGTTCATGATGGAGGGGGGAGCGGGGAGGGAGGGGAAAAAATGAGGGCCTGATGCCAAGGGCTTAAGTGGAGAGTAAATGTTTTGAGAATGGTGAGGGCAACGAATGTACAACTGTGCTTTACACAATTGATGTATGTATGGATTGTGATAAGAGTTGTACGAGCCCCTATTAAAACGATTAATAAAAAACCTCACTTGCATCACAAACCAGACTTCAGCGTGAATTTTTTCTCACGCAGAGCCAAGGACTGAGGTATATCTATCCCCAGAGAGATCTAACAGTTGCTGAACTTGTCCCAAACTCGCAATTTCTTCCTAAAGTCTGGGGGCAGATCTATAAACTGGGTGGCATTGTATAAGTTATCTCAACAGTGTTTTTCCCGGAAGGTTCTTAGGCTCCAGGCCAGTAGGTTTTATTACAGCCTGCTGTAACTTTCTAATACCATAGGTTCTTTGAGGGCCTGTTTAATGGCAACTCATTTGGCATTATAATGTAAAATAGTTTCCAGGCCAAATTTTCCTACTGCTTTATTCCGAAGAATATCAGTTTTTCTTTAGAGTACAAGGAGTAAACTGGTCCCAATTTTTTTTCTAGTAAATCATTTTATTGGGGGCTCTTACAACTCTTATAACAATCCATACGTCAGGCACATTTGTACATATGTTGGCATCATTTCAAAACCTTTTCTTTCTACTTGAGCCCTTGGTATCAGCTCTCTTTTTTTAATTAATAAATCTTTTTATTGGGGCTCATAAAGCTCTTATCACAGTCTGTACATACATCAATTGAGCAAAGCACCCTTATACATTCGTTGCACTCGTCATTCCCATAATTCACCTTCCACTTGGGTTCCTGGAATCAGCTCGGTTTCCCTTTTTTTCCCCTCCCCCTCCCTCCCCGCTCCCCCCTTCCCCCTAGTCCCTTGATAGTTTATAAATAATTATTATATCTTATCTTACACTCCCCGGCGTCTCCCCTCACCCACCTCCCCATTGCCCATCTCCCAGAGAGGAGGTTACACATAGATCTCCAAGATCGGTTCTCCCTTTCTACGCCCCCTTCCATCCTGGTGTCGCCACTCCTACCGCGGGTGTTGAGGGGTTCGTCTGTCCTAGATTCCCTGTGTTTCCAGATCCCTACTGCACCGCTGTACATCCTCTGATATAACCAGGTCCGCAAGGTAGAATTGGGGCCATGATAATTGGGAGGGGAGGAAGGTTCAGGAACTAGAGGAAGGTTTTGAGTTTCATTGTTGCTACACTGAACCCTGAGTGACTCATCTCCTCCCCACTACCCCTTTGGAAGGGATGTCCAGTATCAGCTTTTTTTTTAACCTCCTTCCCCAACTCTCCCACCCTTGTGAACCCTTTATAAATTATAAATTATTCATCTTACACCACCCCTTCACCCACGTTTCTGTATTTTGTCCCAGGAGGGGTGGGGGTGGGTTGGTGTTAAACGTTGATCAGTTGAACATTGTGATCAATTCCCCCAGTTGTCCCAATTCTTAAGGATGCATCCCAGAAGGATGTCTGTATGTATTAACCCTTCATTCCCTATCTGAAAGCAGAGGAGATCCTGGCGGAGCTTGAGCATCCTCTTCCTAGCTACCATGTTTTAAAAAAAGACTGTTTGGGAGAGAGTGCCCACCTCCAGTCCTGGGTTTCCAGAATTAACCAGTTCTTAAAGGGTAAACCCTCCCTACCTCTCCCCTTTCTGCTGATTCCTAACATTTTTACTCTGGGGAAAATGCTCTAATAAGCCATTCCCTTTGTGTAACTTGTCCAAAGACTTTCCCATAGCTTCTGGAATTTTTAGACAGTGCCAACCCAGTAAAGGTGATCAAGTGAGTGTTGGAAAATTACCATAAGACTCACAAAGTAAAATCACACATTGGTCCCATCTACCATAAAATTGGTGGGGGAAAGTGGCCCGAGATATAATCTCACATATCTTTCATAATAGCTTCTATCACCACCATGTCAATTCCGATTCGTAGCAACAACATAGAACAAGGCAGACCTGCAAACGCTCTTGAGGACAGAAAGCCTCATCTTTGTCTCACAGAGAGGCTGGTAATCTAGGCCACCAGGGCTCCTGGCTGGTATTTTATAGACAGGCACTTTAAGAGACATATTAGCTGTGTCCCAGACAAGAGTAGATTACATTTAGCAAACATTTTTAATCATTTTACTGGAGGCTTCTTTTTTTTTTTTTTTTGGAGGCTACTACAACTCATCACAATCCATACAGGCATCCACCGTGTCAAGCACATTTGTACATTTGTTGCCATCATCATTCTCAAAACATTTTCTTTCTACTTGAGTCTTTGGTATCAGCTCCTAATTTTCCCCCTCCCTCCCCCACTCTCGCTCAGGAACCCTTGATAATTTATAAATTATTACCATTTTTTCATGTCTTACACTGACTGATGTCTCCCTTCACCCACTTTTCTGTTGTCTGTCTCCCAGGGAGGGGGTTATAGGTATATCATTGTGATCGGTTTCCCTTTTCTCCCCCAATCTTTCCTTTACTCTCCCAGAATCACTATTCTCATTATTGGCCCTGATGGGTTTATATGTCCTGGATTCCCTGTGTTTCCATCTCTTATCTGTACCAGTGTATTGGTCTGGTCTGGTCGAACCAGATTTGTAAGGTGGAATTGGGATCATGATAGTCTGTGGGAGGAAGCATTAAAGAACTAGAAGGAAGTTGTATGTTTCACCTGTGTTATACTGCGCCGATTGGCTCGTCTCCTAACTGAGACCCTTCTATAAGGGGATGTCTAGTTGACTAAGATGGGCTTTAGGTCTCCACTCTGCATAGCCCCTCATTCTCAATGATATGATTTTTTTGTTATTTGATGCCTGATTCCTGATTCTATTAAGACCACGTTATCACACAGGCTGGGGTGCTTCTTCCATGTGGGCTTTGTTGCTTCTCAGCTAGATGGCCACCTGTTTACCTTCAAGCCTTTAAGACCCCAGACACTATATCTTTTGAGAGCCAGGCACTATCATCTTTCTTAACCACATTTGCTTATGTACCCATTAGTCTTCAGTGATCCTGTTGGGAAGGTGAGCATCAAGGAATACTAGGTTAATAGAACAAAGTGTTCTTTTCATTAAGGGAGTACTTGAGTAGAGGCCCAATGTCCATCTGCTACCTTAATACTACACCAATAAATATATGTACATAGATCTATTTCCCCATCCTCATATATAAATATATTTACATGTGTACATGCCTGTATTTAGACCTCTATAAATGCCCTTTGCCTCCTAGTTCTTTCCTCTATTTCCTTTTACTTTTCCACTATCATGCTCAGTATTCATTTGGGTTTCAGTAATTTCTCTCAGTTACATTGCCCTTGATCAAGCCCTACCAGGCTTCCTACACCCTCTTCACCATGGGTTTTAGATCACTTGTTCCATTGTCCTTGGGTTTGTTAACATCCACTTCCTGCCACCACCTCCCAGTTCCCCATGTCCCTCCAGAACCCTTGTTCCCATTGTTTTCTCCTCTGGATTGTTTATCCAACCTTTCTTATCTAGATAGACCAGCAGAGATAATAATATGTACCAAGAAACAAGACAGGAAAACAAAGCAACAAAAGAAAACAAAACAGCAACAAAAAAACCTGTAAATACTTGAAAGTGTTGAGTCTGATGGGGTGTCACACCTTGCCCACAAAGTCTATTTTTGGTATTCCTGGGGAACATATTTGCTTTGCTCCCCTTGCTGTTCTGTTGCATGCCCATAGTGTTTTGCATCAGTGTGGTGGGGTCAGATCAGGCTCAAGTCCCACACTGTGTCGCCAGGGTTGTGGCACTTTGGGTCAGTGAGGGACATCATGTATTGTAGTGGGGCCGACCATATGGTCCTCTCTGTGCATTGGCTGCTCTAAGCAGGAAATTGTCTTCAGGGCCTCAAGGGCCAGAATGTGCTCCACTCTCTCTTCCTCCCCCTTCATTTGCTCCCATGTGCTCCGATCAGACATGCCCCTCTCCCTGAGCTGTAGCTTCAGTATAACAAACCTTTTTAAGTAGTTACTTACATACAGAAGATACTCTTAAATGTCCACAATATTTTTACATAAGGAAATTAAAGAAGATGAGTCAGTCAGGTTGCCGTATAGCACCGATGAAACATACAACTTTCCTTTAGTTTATAATGTTTCCTGCCCCCACACTATCATGATCCCAATTCTACCTTACAAATCTGGCTATACAAGAGCATGTACACTGATACAGATAAGAGCTGGAAACACAGGGAATTCAGGAGAGATAAACCCCTCAGAACCAATCATGAGAGTAGGGATACCAGGAGGGTAAGGGAAAGGTGGGGGTGAATGGGGAATAAGAACACAATAATCTACATTTAACCCCCTCACAGGGGGATGGACAACAGAAAAGTGGGTAAAGGGAGATAGCGGTCAGTGTAAGACATGAAAAGTAATAATTTATAAATTATCAAGGGTTCATTATGGAGGGAGGATAGGGAAGGGAGGGGGAAAATGAGGAACAGATACCAAGGGCTTAAGTAGAAAGGAAATGTTTTGAAAATCATAATGGCAACATATGTACAAATGTGCTTGACACAATGGATGGATATATGGGTTGTAATAATATCTGTATGAGCCCCCAATAAAATGTTTTAAAAGAAAAGAAATTCAAGAAATACTTAATTTATTTAGTGGCTATTAAAAATATTTTAAGTCAGTTTATTGGCAGCGCTTACAGCTCTTATAACATTTTAAAAATTATTTTATTGGGGGCTCATACAACTCTTATCACAATCCATACATACGTCAATTGTATAAAGCACATTTATACATTCGTTGCCTTCATCATTCTCAAAACATTTGCTTTCCGCTTGGGCTCTTGGAATCAGCTCCTCATTTTTCTTTTCTTTTTTTTCCCCTCCCTCCCTGTTCCTCCTCCCTCATGAACCCTTGATAATTTATAAATTATTGTTTTATCATATCTTGCACTGCCTGACATCTCCCTTCACCCATTTTTCTGTTGTCCATGTCCCAGAGAGGAGGTTTTATGTAGATCCCTGCTATCGGTTCCCCCTTTCTACCACCACTTCCCGCCCGGTATCACCACTCTCACCTTTGGTCTTGAAGGGTTCATCTGTCCTAGATTCCCTGTGTTTCCAGATCCCATCTGTACCGCTGTGCATCCTCTGGTCTAACCAGGTTTGCAAGGTAGAATTGGGATCATGATAGTTGGTGGGAGGAAGCATTTAAGAACTAGAGGAAGGTTGTGAGTTTCATTATTGCTACACTGAACCCTGAGTGACTCATCTCCTCCCCACAACCCCTCTGCAAGGGATGTCCAGTTGTCTACAGATGGGCATTGGGTTTCCATCACACGCTCCCCTCATTTACAATGATATGATTACCCCTCCCCCCCCCGCCTTTGTTGCTTGAAACCTGGTCCCCTCAGCCCTTCATGATCACACATATTGGTGTGCTGCTTCCATGTGGGCTTAGTTGCTTCTGGGCTAGATGGCCGCTTGTTTACTTTCAAGCCTTTAAGTCCCCAGAAGCTACATCCCTCAATAGCCGGGCACCATCAGTCTTCTTCACCACACTTACTTATGCACAGATTCATCTTCAGTGTTTATGTGGGGAAGGTGATCACATAATGATGATTTTTGTTCTTTGGTGTCTGCTACCTGATCCCTTCAACACCTCATGTTCACATAGACTTGTGTGCTTCTTCTCTGTGAGTTTTGTTGCTTCCAAGCTAGATGGCTGCTTGTTGGCCTGTAAGACCCCAGACACTATATCTTTTGCTATCCAGGCACCATCAGCTTTCTTCACCATGTTTGCTTATGCACATGTCTGTCTTCAGCGATCATGTCGGGAAGGTGGATATCATGAAATGACGTTTAGCTGAGCAAGGTGCTCTTAATTGAGGGAATGCGTGCAAGGAGGCCCAATGTCCACCTGCTAATCTACTACTAAACATATAAATATATGCACATAGGTCTATTTCCCCCATGATCATAAATATATTTACATATGTACATGTCTGTATTTAGGCTTCTATGTATGCCCTTTGCTTCCTACTCCCTTCCTCTATTTCCTTATGCTTTCCTCCCATCCCACTACCATGTTCAGCCTTCATTCTGGTTTCAGTAAGTTGTCTCAGTTACCTTTCCCTTGGTCACTTTGTTCAGTCATGTTAAGATTTGTGTAATAATCATAACATTTTTTTCTCATACTCATTGGCTCCCCATTTCCCCATCATTCCCTGCCATGCCCCCTATCCAGTTACTATCTCTATAGGTCTACCTATCTTGGATTTTGTATATGGAAAATTATACAAAACACAATTTTTCAAAAATCATACAAAGTAAACAACCCAACAACAATGACTAGATCAAATAGTGAAACCTCAAAGAGAGAGCAGAAAATATTAAGCATTGGAACAACTTTATAATGGGCCAAGAGGGAGAACAAATGATAGGGTATTGCATTTTAGCCTAACTACATCTACCATACTCACCGTTATAGTTCTCTCTGCATGATAGCAAAGCTATTCACACCCCTCAGCGAAAGAGGGAATTCCTCAGAGACGTAACACATGCAGGGGCCCTGCAGACGGATTCTGGGCTTCCAGCATCATCCCTGGTCTTCTGCATATCAGTGTTCATGATTTAAGCTCTGATACCATTCCCTCCTTTGGACTTGAGTTTTATTTACAATCCTTGGACCACACAGGAGGCTGTGCTTCTTCCATGTGGATTTTGTTGGCACTGCATTTAACTAGCTCCTTGTTTGATGACAAGCCCTTAAAGACTCCAGACACTATTCTTTCTTCTAGCTAGGCACCATCTGTTTTCTTCACCTTACTTTGCTATAACAGTCACATCTATAACAGTCACATCTCAGGGGTGGGATCGGGGAGGGAGGGGGATGGGGGGAAAAAAGGGAAACCGAGCTGATTCCAGGAACCCAAGTGGAAGGTGAATTATGAGAGTGATGAGTGCCACGAATGTATAAGGGTGCTTTGCTCATTTGATGTATGTACAGATTGTGATAAGAGGCTTATGAGCCCCAATAAAAAGATTAAAAAAAAGAAAAGAAAATGATTAGGGCAAAGAATGTACGGATGTGCTTTATACAATTGATGTATGCATATGTATATGTATGGATTGTGATAAGAGTTGTATGAGCCCCTAATAAAATGTAAAAATAAATAAATTAAAAAAAACAGTCACATCTTCAGTGATCTCTTCATGAAGACAAGCATTGAGCAAAGCTATGTCATAATAACTAATTTTATGCTTTGAGAATGATTAGGGCAGGGAATGTATGGATGTGCTTTATACAATTGATGTATGTATATGTATGGATTGTGATAAGAGTTGTATGAGTCCCTAATAAAATGTAAAAAAAGAAAAGAGGAGAAAAAAATGATTAGGGCAAAGAATGTACAGATGTGCATTATGCAATTTATGTATGTATATGTATGAACTGTGATAAGAGTTGTATGAGCCCCTAATAAATTGTTAAAATAAAAAAAAAACTAATTTTTATTACATTGGGGTTAAAATTTAGTGTGAGCCTCAAATGCAACCATACATCTCTGGTTTATATATCCCTCTGGTTCATTTTAGAGATGTTATCATTTTATGATTTAAAAACAAACACACAAACTCACTGCCATGGAGTTGATGCTGACTCATAATGGCATCAACTGCCCCTTTGAGTAGCAAAGATTCAACCCCTCATGAGAATAAAAAGCCCAGTCTTTCTCACCCATCATTTTAATGTACAGAACAATATAATTCATCCCCTTGAGGCATAATGTAATTCTGTTGATAGTGTCATTAATTTAGCTAATAGTATGGAATCTAAAGCATTATTGAGGAAAGGAAATTATTTGAGAATAGGCTGGCTTCAGATTGTGATACATAAAAATGTTGACATACAGATTAGACACTATTTGTACAAACAATGAGGTGGCTGACAGGACAAAGCTTTCTTTTTTAAAAAAAAATCATTTTACTAGTGGCTCCTACACCTCTTATCACAATCCTTACATACATCCATTACGTCAAGCACATTTGTGAGCTATAAAATGACTGTTCTCCAGCTCGTCTCCCGCAAATATGTATGTCAGACCTAGGACACTGCTTGCAACTCATGGTAAATGACTGTCAAGTGATCTCCCTGAAGACACCACCATGCAGAGCAAACAGACCCTATTGTGTATCCCACCATGAGTGGGGCTCACTCCCTGCTGTTAGGGACAGTGGAATGCTTCCCTGAAAGTTTACACTAAATCAAGTCTCCAGCTCAAGGGCAATCAAGGTTATGCCACCATCATGAATCTAGGATCTGCCTATCTTGTCACATGCATACTCTTACTACCTCCTCTTCCTACACTTGATCTTAGCCAAAAGGCTGAGAAGCGATACCTCCTCTTCCTATAGCATGTACACCCGTAGCTCATCCCCTTCCTGTGATGTGTATGCCTATTGTACAGCCCCTTCCTGTGATGTATGGTTACCTATAATCATATCCCCTCTAAGTAAATATGAGCCTGCCCTCTCTGCCTGTGTTGTGCGCAGACCTGGCTGTTGAGATCCAGGAGGTGAGCGTGCTACTATGAAATGTGTCTGACACTCTCTCCCATCTCTTATTCTCTATGATTTTACTACAATCTATATATATTTTAACCGTACAATTGCACTTACTGAACCCGTAATAATGTAAGAGGCTGGCTTCCCCCAGACATTAGTACATTTTTTGCCATCATCATTCTGGACAAAGTTTTCAATAATACTCATTAGCAAAGGTAGAACCACGCCTACAAGATTAAGACATGTCCAAAAAAAGATTAATAGATTAAAATGGTAAGCACTTGGTATTGCAGGTCATCATTTATTGGGCACCTAATTTCTATTTTAGACAATTTTGGGTTTGGCTGTAATTCATGAGTCCCATCACCTCAGAGTTCTAAAAAAATTGATTTAGTCTAGTTGGCTCCAAGCTCGGGATAGTAGTCCTTTTATAAGGCCAATATAGGCTATTTTATAGAAAAAAATTGTTAAATATCTTAGCAGATCTCTAAAGCAAAAGCTTATCTGTAGGTGAGAAAACTTGACAAGGCCATGGTTAAGTCATAGTAATTTGTGTGTGTGTATGTATGTATATTCCAAAATTTCCCAAAATACAATGCTAAAATGTTTCAGATATAATGTCAAACTAAAGTTATTAAAACTTCTGTTGTTGTTTCTAGTTGCATAACTTAGAAATGATTGGGAGTGCTCTACTGGCAATCTTTCCTTGGCTTCTTCTAACCATAATATTTAATATTATAATTCACATTTAATTGAACTGAGCATCATTATAAACTAGCCAAGATGTAGGGATTCGGGTTATTACTTTACCTTAACCCTTTAAAAGATAATAATCCCACTGCTATTTTAGAAGAGGGTATGATCTTTATGTGACATCTTGTGAAAGATTTGAAGGTCTAAAACTGTACGTTATAAACCGTATAATATAGGTCAGCTCTGGTGTTCAATAATCAGGTTTGCCAACCTTGGCTAGAGTACTCAAAAGTTAAGAGGAGTCTTCATTTGCTAACTAGCCTCTGGCCTGCTGAACCCTTCCACTCCAGTGTGTGTGAGCCACAGCATTGCAATGTTTGTGGCTCATGTGCCTTGTGCTGCTGCTTTAAAGAGAAGCCTGACTGCTGTCAAGCAACTCTTTTTGACTGTTTTTTACTTCTATTTTTTTCTTTCCTGTTTCTCCTTTCTTTTTATTTTGTATTTATTTCTACCCTTTCTCTTCTTCCATTATTTCATTTTAAAAATAATTCCTTTTAATTTTTGCCCAGTTGGGCAGGAAACAGACCTTGTATCCCCACTGGTCAGCCATACCCACTGTACCTGCCACCTACTGTTGCTTTTTCCACGCCCTCTTCTGAATCCAGCTTTAATTTCTGGCAACTTCCTGGCAATGGACTGCTGCCATTGTCTTTTAATTATCATCACTAAAATCTTACTTGCATGTAATATCAATGATATTGTTCAATAATTTCTGCATTCTATTGTGTCTCCTTTCTTTGGACTGAGCACAAACATGGGCGTCTTCAGTAGGTTGGTCTTCAGATTTCTTGGCATAGACTAGTAGGTTCTTCCAGCACTAAAGAAAAAAGGAAGGATAAGTCACTGACTAGAGTACCTTGAGAGGATAATTTGTTATGCTAACAGACAGGATCATGGTAAAATGTCTTTTGAGTTTAAACCTTACCCAAGTGAATGGAGCCCTGTTGGCCACAGTGGGTTACTCACTGGGCTGCTAACCACAAGGTCAGCAATTCAAAACCACCAGCTGCTCTATGGGAAAAAAGGGGAGGCCTTCTAATTCCATAAAAAGTTATGCTTTGGGGGCTTGAACTGGGAGGTTCTAGGATACGACAAAAAGGTGTAACAACGGTCCTGCCAAGAAAGTTCGTGGCTATTTGCTACACGAACTTCCCATTGTGTAGCCTAAGACTGAGCCATTAAAAAGTTCATAGTTTTAAAAAAAAGTTCATAATAAGAAACATAGCAGAAAAAAAAAGAAACATAGCAGAGGCCACAGCAATTAGAGACATTTCTGAAGCAAGTTCTTTATGCATATGTGCTTCCCAAAGTGTACTTATAACTACTGTGTATTTCGAGTATAAGCCAACCCGAATGTCAGCTGAGGCACCTAATTTTATCACAAAAACTGCTTTTAAATGTGCAGGAATGTGATGAGCTACTTCCATAAAGATTATAAGACTAAAAAAAATGTGTTGAGAAACATGGCTTATACACAAGTATGTACGAGAATATTATTGTGAGTTGTGCCAAGGTGGTCTCATGGAAGCCCAGAAGGACTGAACATCCACCCTGACTCAGACCTGCAGGTCCTGCCCCACGATCTCTTCCAAAGCCTAATAAAGATTAGAAGCTGAAGTAAAACAACCCTGAATGGAAATCGTTCTTTGTGGCAAAAAAAAAAAAAAAAGTCATGCTCCTAGGGAAACCCACAGGGTTGTGCCTGCCTTACGCATCGCTGTGAGTCGGAAATGACTCCATCGCAGTGAGTGAGTTGGAAGAGTGTGACTCAAGCCACCACCCTTTGTTTCCTTGGACGTATGCGAGGCAGAAGGCAAAAACCGTACCTCCATCAAAGTTGTTCTCTTTGTGACAGTTCCCTTCCTGAAGAGCATGCGCAGTGGCAAATAGACCTGTTCTGACTTTGGAACAGTTTTGCTTGTATCTCTGGACCTGCATCTGGCTTGCTTCTGCCTGACCTCCAGTTCTTGGGACTTGAGTTGCAGATTATCTATACCTAACCTCATTTTACCTTGTGGAGTGCAGCTCACTTCGTAACCACCAGGCCACCAGGCTCCTTCCTTGTGGCTAAGGAAGATCCTCCAGACAGAATATCTGAGTTGGGACTCAATAGCACCCACAATCCCATGAGCTATTTCTTTAATGCTTCATAAATTCTGTGAAATCTGCAGCAAATTTCAGACCCTGGGACATGAGGGAATATACGAAGGGAAGGGGTGGTGATTGATATCAGAGATAAGACAGTGGTATAGCAATTTGGAAAAGTTGGATATTTGGAACATCTTTAATCTCTACCTACTTGGAACTAGTTTTGTATGAATCTGCCTAAAAGAAATGATTTTTCCAATGTTTAATGCCAAATGTTCAGTTGATTTTTGGAAGTCTTTCTTTAAAGTCATAGACTCTCCCTTGCCCAGTCAAGCATCAAACCCAAACAAACCCACTGCCATTGAGTTGACTGACTCATCAAGCTACCTTCTCCTTATGATTTTAGAAACTGTAAATAGATAGATATCACAAACATATTTATTTATTAACCAAAGGATCCCAATTAAATCAACACTTTGAAATAATTGTATGTAAGATGTCTTTGAAAGAGTAATTGAATATCATAATCAGGAAAAAGTTAAGCATATGAACAGTGCTATAAGACAGCAAAGTAAAGCAACAGGGGCTGCTGCCAGCCAGCCTCAAGCACACTTCCAAATGACCATCAGTCCTGGTGGAACAGGACTTGGACTTAACGATCTGTATGTGGGAAAAGGCTGACCCGCATAAATAAGTAGAGCTGAATAAGGCAGTCAAGGAGGGAGCACATGTTCTCATGTGTGGGTACTCTCCCCTGTGAGTAAGTTCCAGAACTGGTCACAGACTCTGGACTTCAGCTGAATGTCCGCTTGTAGTGTCAAAATCTCCCATTCTGTATGAAAGTGATATGTTTTGTCTTCTTACTTGGTCCAGCTCCCCCACTCATTTTAATTGGCGACAACTTAACCTCTCGGTTTTGCTGCACTTAAAGCAGTTGTTTGCACATGAGTTTGGCACCAAAGATTGCATCTGATTGGCTGCGCTGTATATTAATTAAGTGACAGGACTGATGATTGGCTTACATCTATTTTGTTAATGCCCTGCGATCGACCCACAATACATTTGTGATCGACTAGTAGATCGGGATCGACGTATTGATCACCCCTGAAGTATAGAATACACTATTCTCTTTAAAAGATTTAAAAAAATAGCAGTATGGAGATTTGCTTGTTGAAATGAGCTTGTTCTCAGTTATTTCCTACCCAAGAGATGATGGGAATGTTTACTCTACTGTTTCACAGGAGTACAGGTGACATTGTTCATAACACATTCCATCACTAGTTTTTCATCTTCCAATGTTGTTACTGTGGTCTCCCCATCCAACCCCTGGTGTTGATCCAAAGCATTGTTTGTAAAATTGCAGACAGCCTTTGTCTTCCTGCCATCAGCTGCAGTTTCTTCAAACTTTTCTCTCAGGTTCTAAGAAAACTGTGTTGTTTTCAAAGTGTGATTGGTTCTCATGGCGAGGTTTTGACCATCACTAGAGATGACACCATCAAACTTGGCCATTGCACCCATTTTGGCAGAGCCATTCCCACTCCTAGTTCCTTCACGTATTCATCAAAGCCTTTGCTGCTTACCAGGCATCTTCCAACGAGCTGCTGAATGGTGGCCATGTTGGAACTGGACGAACCGGGTGTGCCCAGTGGACAGAAGAGAGTCCAGGAGAAGAGCACAGCGTGAAATTCCATCTTCACAGAAGTAGGAAGCATCATCTTTCTCCCCCAGCAACTGGTGTGTGAAGAGCTGACCTAGTTCACAACCCACCCAGTGCTTAACCCACTGTTCTTTTTCTTTTCCTATAGACAGGTGTACCCGTGACTAACCAACCTGAACAAGGACCGCCTTGAAAATGGCTCAGTACAAATCATCGGCTTTTTTTTTCTTACTCTTTCAATATTTTTCTCATGTTTCTTCAGATTTAAATTCTGAGGTGGATTGAATATCTTAGCATCCTAATTCCTCTAATCAAATGAAACCATCTCAACGGGCAATCATTTGAACCAGCTGAAACAAAATTGCAGCCCTGGGTGATGTGCCTCGATGAAAATGATAAATTACCCAGAGCAGCGAGGTCCCCAGAGAATGCTGAAGGTGGACTTTGGTACCAGGGTGTGGTGCCCCAACAGACTGGACTGGAAAACTCTCCTAAAGGCAAACAAACAGTCCTTGAACTAACTACAAGCTTTTCTCTTTCTCGTTGTGTTTTGTTTTGTCATTGGTGTGTTGTTGTTGTATTTGTTGTATATTGTTGCTTGGTTTTGCTCTGTCTTGTTTTTGTGCATGTTATTATCTCCGCAGGTCTGTCTAAATAAGATAGGCTGCATGAACAATGATGAGCAGAAAACAACGGGACCAACTGCTCCAGGAGGACTGTGGACGCCATTACAAGATGGCGCTGGACCGCGCCCTTATCTTCAGGGTTAGTGATAACAAGTTATGCCACGCATGCGCTCAGTCTGGACTTTGACGCAGGAGAGCTTTGCGCCTATCTGAGAGAGTCCCGTCACCCCGAAGCATATATAAGCCAGGGTTTTTAGCCTGCCCGGGGTCTTCCATAGCTGACCTCGGATCTAGAGGCAGCTCTCAATAAACTCCGCTTATCACGCTATCAGAAGGATCCTGGTCAATTTGTCTCGTCATGTGTCGCGTTCATCCTCTTATCTTCCGCCGTGGGAGGGTCGCTCGTGACAGCTGGTGCCGAAAACCCGGGATTTCGAGTCCTTAACAAGGCGACGAGACGGTTGAGTGGAGACCCCCGAAAGGGAGGATTCAGAACTGATCAGCGCTGCGGAGAGGGTGAGTTCTGCAAGGCCACTGCTGTGTGAATGTTTATCCGTTACGGCTGCGGCGGCCTTGGCTGAGTGTGGGAGAGAGTGCTGCTTCTGCTTTCGGTTTAGACCGAGAAGAAAATCCTGTGCTTAAGTCCCGTGTAGATAAACGGGCGACATGGGAAATGTTCCAATAAAACAGATGGTTAAAACTTTGCAGCAAATCTTGCTAGCTCGTCAACTGAAGATATCAGAAGGCACGCTTAGCAAATTTGTGAGGGAAATAGACCAGATTGCACCATGGTTTCTAACAACGGGCTCTCTGACTGTCCCATGTTGGGACAAGTTGGGAAGAGACATTGATCGAGCAAAAGAAGAGGGACAGATAATACCGGGCACGAGACCGGTCTGGAAACTAGTTAGAAGTTGCTTAGTGGACGAAGCTTGTGCAGAAGTGATACGTCAGGGGCAGCGTGAGTGGATTGACTTTCAAGACAGCATGTCAGAAGCAGGACAGGAACACACCCGAGGAAACAGGACGTCCGAAAAGGACGATCCGGGAATAGATCGATCTAAAAGGAAAAAACACAGGAGCTCAAAATTGGAGACAAATACGGAGTCAGAGGAAACCTCCGTGACCGGCTCGGAATCAGAGACCGGAGAGGAAACGGAGACAAAACAGCCCAAAACAGGAGGGACCACAAGAGAGAGGGGGGCTGCCGCGCGGGCACGGCAGGAAGCCCCTACTGAGATTAAGCTTAAAGACAAATCCAAAGTGCCAGGAAGTATTTATCCCTGGAAGGAATTAGGGGCTTTAGGCCTTACCGAAAGTGATGAGGAGGAATTGGAGGAGGCGGCGGCTGCATATGACAGAGGGAGGTACGATGAGTTTGCTGCTATTAAGTCTATACCTCCGGCACCTCAGATACCTCCCCCCTATAGCTCAGGGGGACAAAATTATTCTCTTTTGACGCCGAAGAGCCAACGGATGCTTAGTCAGATGTTCCCGGTTTTTGAAAATGCCAACCAACAGCGATATCATGAACCTTTAGATTATAAAATTGTCAAGGAATTGGCCGAGGCAGTAAGATCTTACGGAGTCAATGCTAATTACAAACAATCTTTAATAGATCGTGTCTGTGCGCATTGTATGACTCCTACTGACTGGTGTTCAGTCACCAAGGCGGTCCTAACCACAGTACAGTACCTAGAGTGGAAGTCTATGTGGATGGAAAACAGCATGACCCAAGCAAGACAAAATGCAGCCAGGGGCATGCCTCAGCAGGCTTGGACATATGAGATGCTAACAGGAAATGGTCAATGGGTAAACAATCAGACAGGTTACCCTATAGATGTATACCAACAAATTAATTTAGCCACCGGAAAGGCCTGGAAAGCGCTGCCCAATAGGGGAGAAGTAAGAGGGAACCTTACAAAAATAATACAAGGCCCTACGGAGCCATTTTCAGATTTTGTGGCTAGAATGCTAGAAGCAGCAGGAAAAATTGTGGGGAGTGGTGAGAACCTGGCCTATACCCCATCCAGTAAATAGACAAGCCCCAGTTCTCCCAGTATTTTTTGCTCAAAAATGTGATAGATTGGGAGTCCCTTGTAGTCCTGCTGTGAGTAAAGTATCAACATTTTATAATGTCACAAATTTTACTTTAGTTAATAGCTTATGTTTCCATATCGTAAAAAATTCTTCCAGTAATCAGTGCATAAATTTGAGAAAGATAAATGTTACAACATGGCTTGATCCTGAAGTTACCCCAGGGTCAACTGTCAAGGTAGAGGTCGATCAAGAAGGCGAGATGATTTTTAGTGGCTCGCCCCCAGCCCCGCAACTAGGCGAATGGTCGACACCAGCAACTCCGCCAGTGACACGTGTCGAGACATATGTCTGGCAAGAAGAATTGCTAGCACCAGTAGAGACGGGCGAAGAACATGAGGAAAGAACTCGATGCAATGGTACTCTGGAAAGAGTGAGGGTATTCCCTCCCTGTCGTCCTAGAGAAAGATTTCCACCAGAGTTTGAAAACTGTGACCCAGGGGTACAGGATAAATTGTATTTATCTAAACTAAACCTCAATTTTTCCCCAAAATTATATAACAGCACCCAGAATGTGAGCAAGAATACATGGCCGTGGCATCAGTGGATTCTAAATAACAGATTGAATGCTGCCACTATTATGTCCCCTTTTGCTGGCTTGTTGGGAAGCGTCATACGTCTCAAAAGAGCTAATGTAGTTATTGTGGGAAATATGGCAAACGTTAGTGAAGGCTTGAGTTATAGCCATAATTATATTTATGATTATAATCTAGTTTGCGTAAAAAGTCCTTTTTTATTTTTAGTTTTTAATGATACATGTATTATAAATGATGTTGTTAGTTGCAATAGTAGTAAATGTAGATGTAAAATTAGAGAGTGTTGGTCTGGAAACCGAACGCATAATGCTATGGTCATTCGCATTCCCACCTTAGTTCCTATACCTGTGGAAGCGGATCCGAATCAATTCCCCATTACTACTCTATTGAGACATAAAAGAGATTTTGGCGTAACAGCTGCAATTGTTACAGCAATAGCGATATCAGCAACAGCGGCCGTAACTGCGGGTATCGCTATGGCCAATCAAGTGCAGACAGCTAAAGTTATAAATGAAGTTGTGGAAAAAACCGCGGATGCACTAATGGAAGCCCGCAATGCCCAAGCTCATTTAGCGGCGGGAATAATTCTGTTGAATCAAAAAACGGATTTATTGCAACAAGAAATTGAGCAACTTACCAGCTTGGTACAACTGAGCTGTGTATTATCAACACCTGCGGTTTGTGTCACCCCTATTGTATATAATGAATCAAGCAGCATTATTAAAAACATTTCAGATTTTTTGACAGGCCAATGGAGTGAAGAGCTGGAAGCGATACAGGACCAGATGTTGTTGAAGATTTTGAAATTGAATGGCACACGTACTAAGCCTATCACGCTTGGAGATTACACCTCTTGGTTGTCCTCTGCTTTTTCCTATTTCAAGGAGTGGGTGGGAACATTTTTATTTTTGGGCTTAATCTGCTTCGGTGGCATAATTCTTCTCTGGATGATTTGCAAGCTCAAGCGCAATCAGGCTAGCGAAAAGCGTGTGATATTACAAGCCCTCATGGCTCTTGAAAAGGGCGAGCAGCCAGAGATTTGGCTTTCCCTCCTCAAGCGCTAGACCATGCGCAAGCTGAGTCCGCAGCCAAAGACGGGAAAGACCAGTGGGACATGGTACCAACCTAAGACAGGAGCCTGCCGCTAGAGGGCAGGAGTTCCGATGACGGGTAAGGACCATGTGGCATGCTAGGTCACCTAAGACAGGCGGGATTCCAAAATCTTATTATATAAAAAGGGAGGAGATGTGGACGCCATTACAAGATGGCGCTGGACCGCGCCCTTATCTTCAGGGTTAGTGATAACAAGTTATGCCACGCATGCGCTCAGTCTGGACTTTGACGCAGGAGAGCTTTGCGCCTATCTGAGAGAGTCCCGTCACCCCGAAGCATATATAAGCCAGGGTTTTTAGCCTGCCCGGGGTCTTCCATAGCTGACCTCGGATCTAGAGGCAGCTCTCAATAAACTCCGCTTATCACGCTATCAGAAGGATCCTGGTCAATTTGTCTCGTCGTGTGTCGCGTTCATCCTCTTATCTTCCGCCGTGGGAGGGTCGCGCGTGACAGAGGACATGGGAAAGAGTGAGGTGGTGGGAAAGGTATTGGTGTTAACAAGCCCACGGACAAGGGGACAACAAGTGATCCAAATTGGTGGTGAGGTGGGTGTGGCAGGCCTGGTAGGGTGTGATCAAGGGTAATGTAATCCAGAGGAATTACTGAAACTCAAACAAAGGCTGAGCATGATAGTGGGATAAGAGGAAAGTAAAAGGAAATAGAGAAAAGAACTAGGAGGCAAAGGGTATTTCTAGAGGTCTAAATAAAGGAATGTACATATGCAAATATATTTATATATGAGGATGGGGAAATAGATCTATGTGCATATATTTATAGGTTTAGTATTAAGGTAGCAGAAGGACATTGGACCTCCACTCAAGTACTCCCTAAATGCAAGAATACTTCTATTAAATTGGCATTCTATGATGCTCACCTTCCCAACACAACCGCTGAAGACGAAGCGGGTAAATAAGTAAATGTGGTGAAGAAAGCTGATGGTGCCCATCTATCAAAAGATATAGCATCTGGGGTCTTAAAAGCTTGAAGGTAAACAAGCAGACATCTAGCTCAGAAGCAACAAAGCCCACATGGAAGAAGCACACCAGCCTGTGCGATCATGAGGTGTTGAAGGGATCAGGTATCAGGCATCATCATAACAAAAACTCTTATCATAGTGAATTAGGCAGGGAGTGCAGAGTGGAGATCCAAAGCCTATTTGTAGACACTGGACATCCCCTTACCGAAGGGTTTTTGGGGAGGAGACGATCCAGTCAGGGTGAGATGTAGCAACAATGAAACATACAACTTTCCTCTAGTTCCTAATGCTTCCTCTTCCCCCACTATCATGATCCCAATTCTACCTTACAAATCTGGCTAGACCAGAGAATGTACACTGGTACAGATAGGAACTGGAAACACAGGGAATCCAGCGCGGATAATACTGGTATAGATAGGAACTGGAAACACAGGGAATCCAGGGTGGATGATACCTTCAGGACTAGTGGTGTGAGTGGCTATACTGGGAAGGTAGGGGGAGAATGGGTTGGAAAGGGGGAACTGATTACAAGGATCTACATGTTACCTCCTCCCTGGGGGATGGACAATGGAGGAGTGGGTGAGGGGAGACATCAGACAGGGCAAGATATGACAAAATAATTGATAAATTATCAAGGGTTCCTGAGGGAGAGGGGAGCAGGGAGGGAGGGGAAAAATGAGGAGCTGATGCCAGGGTCTTAAGTGGAGAGCAAATATTTTGAGAATAATGAGGGCAATGCATGTACGAATGTGCTTTACACAATTGATGTATGTATAGATTGTGATAAGAGTTGTATGGGTCCCTAATAAAGTGATTTTAAAAATGATAAATTCCATTTTAAATTTGTATGGGTACTTTCTAGCATCTGGAAATCCAAGAAATAAAGTACATGAATTTTGCTGCCCTCCCAATCCAGGTGTAGTATGAAGTTTAGCCATGGGGAGCCAATGTGAGGGGCCAGAGCTAAGCTGTGCTCACATAGACACGCACACAACAGCAAGGAGTTCAGCCAAAGTCTTACTAAAGCATAGGATCACTTTAAAAAGAAGAAATGAAATGGATCTTTCTTACAAGATAAGACACCTTAAACATAGATACTCTTTGAGAGTGAAGTGGGTCACCTCTCAAAAGTTGAGAAGGGATTATCTAGGGGAATGTTCCTTTTTTTTTTTTAAAGGACACTTTAAAAGGGGGTGGGGGCGGTTGCAGATCCACAAATGGCCAGGTAGATTTCTAGTTACTCAGTCCATCTTTGGGTCTCATACATATTTTCTTTCAATTTTATCTCAGCTCCAGCTTGGCCCCAGGTAAACACATTTCAGATTTATCTGACGGTATAGGTCTCTGTCAGGATGTTTCAAATATTCACCAGGTAAAACAGAAAGATTTCTCCCAAGTTATCACCCCCAAATATATGCCAAACTAAGCTGCTTGCTACACGTGGCAAATGACTACATACTTGGAGGTCAACAGAAGTAGGTCAGGGATTATTCTACCTAAGGGTAATTGGACCTCCAGAGCAAGCAGACACCATTGTTTATTCCAGAATACACAGGGCCCACTCCCTTCTGATAAGGATAGTAGTAGATTGTTTCCCTGAAGGAGAGCCCAGGGAGGTCAAGCCCACTCAAGGGTAACCAAGGTTAGGCCACTATCATGAATCTAGGGTCCGCCCATCTTGTCACATATATACCCCTAGTCTCACCCCCCTTCCTATCACGTGTACACTGTACACCCCTAGCTTATATCCTTCCTGTTAAGCTTGCTCATGTTGCCTGTTGTACAACCCCTTCTTGTGACGTTTGTGGTTACCTGTAATCACACCCCCAAAAATATATAAGCCTTGGTTAGCAATAAAAGTCGCTCTCTGGTTCTCCCGTCCTGTACCACCAAGAGGAGCTGAGGAGAGCATGCTACCATGAAATGTGTCTGACTTCTTTATTTTACTCTCTCCTATTCTCTGACTTTATTATAATCTTTATATATCTTAACTGTACAATTGTGCTTACTGAACCCGCTATTAGTTGTGGGGGGCTGGTCTCTCCCCACCACCCCCCCCGCCGAGTTTACCAAGCCTGTTCTCACAGAGTCCTTTGCTCATTGCCTTAGCAGACAGCCCAAAAGGTCCTGCTCTGCCCCTGTGGAATACAGAGAAGTTATTCCCCAGGTTGTCTCCCATATGCCAAACTTAAGACTCTGCTTGCTAATACATGGTCAATGGCCATACACTTGGAGGTCAGCTGCTTAAAGGTTATCTCCCTGAGGGTTATCAGCCATCTTTGCAGTGGTTTTCAACCTTCCTAATGCCTAGACCCTTTAATACAGTTCCTCATGTTGTGGTGAGCCCCCAACCATAAAATTATTTTCGTTGCTACTTCATAACTGTCACTTTGCTAGTGTTATAAATTGGGTGACCCTGTGAAAGGGTGGCTCACCCACACCCCCCAAAGGGGTCTCAACCCACAGGTTGAAAACTGCTGTTCTAGGGCACTCAACCCCAATAGTCTGTCCCACCCTACATGGGGCCCACTTCTTTCTGATAAGGATAGTTGATTGTTTTCCTGAAGGAAAGCCCATAGACAAGGTCAAGCCAATTCAAGGAGGATCAAGGTTAGGCTGCCATCTTGACTTTAGAGTCCATTCATCTTGTCACATGTAGACCCCCTAGCTAGCCCCCTTCCTGTCGTGTGTATGCCTGTTGTATAATCCCTTCCTGTTATGATGTAATTAGGGGGGGCCATGATTGGAAATATATTCTCTGTGTAATTCTGGCTGCTGAGATCATGGTATCCGGGAGGTGAGCAATTACATGCTTTATCTTGTCTGATGTCTCTTTAATTTTACCCCTCAATTATACAACCGCCCCTAGACCCATTTGATTGTGGGGGCTGGTACCCCATATATCCCTGTCAGAATTTTGCTGTTAGAGCACATTTCTTTAATGTTTCTTTAAAATGCTCTCCGAGTTCATTTCAGGTGGGCTTGATTAAATCTTTTAGTTCAGTTCTTTGAGGAACCTTTACCAATATAGAGTATAAGCCCAAATGCACTCCCATTAAATCTATTCCTACTCAGAGTGACTCTATAGGCCACAGTTAGAAGTGCTCAGTAGGGTTTCCTAGGCTCTACATCTTTTTGGAGCACTAGTTTCATTTTCCTCCCATGGAACGGTTGGTAATCTTGAACAGCCAAATTCGCAGTTAGCTGCCTATAGCTTAAACTCCTATGCTGAGACAGTCTAATAAAGATTATAGATGATAGAGTACAGGCCTCTAATTATTCTTATGTTTGACAATCCAATCATTGAAGGAGGCAAAATGATGGCCTTGTTGGTCTAAAAGCACAAACAAACAAGCAAACCCTGATAATCAATCCCAATAAATATGGCAAAATTTGTCCCTGAGATAATTGGAAATTTTTCTTAAATATTTCAATCCTTTTGCTTCAAAGCTAATGGGGTTGATGACCAGCTTCCCAATTAGTTAGATTGGTTCTTTTTTTTTTGTAAACAACTGAATTTAACCCATAATTATTTTTCATAAGTTCTGCACTGGTTCCTGAGGCTGGTACTTCACAGACTCTTAAAATTTCTCATTGTCCCCTATAAACTAGTAGGCTATCTATGAGCTGGGCTGCCAACAAGGTTTGAAGTTCAAACCCACTAGCAGGAAAGGATGAGGTTTTCTGCTCCTGTAAAGAGTTACAGGCTCAAAAACCCACAGTGGCAATTCTGTACTGTCCATAAGATTGCTCTGAGTTAGTAAGTAATTGATTAGATTGCAGTGAGATTTTGGTTTTCAGAAATATAATTTTCAAGTTTTGTAAGTATACACAGACTAACAAAAAGAGGAACAACAAATAGAAAAAGCAAATTTCCTTCTGTCAGCCTAGAATGCAATAATTGTTCCACATAACAGCTATATGGGAGTTCTTGTCAATCTGCTGGGACTTCCTCTTTGGCAAACAGTTGATGGAATGCTAGTGATGGATCTGTGAGGTCACAGGGCTCCAGCTGGCTTTATCAACAGCAAAATAATCACTGGGGGCCAGGGAGCTGCCACTGATCCTGCCACTGCCACAAAGAATTGTTCTGGAGCACAAGCACAAACTGCTGCAAAATTGCAACAGTTTATTTCAGATTAATAAAACAGTGAAGCAATTTTTAAAGAGAAAACATTACAATAAAGAATACAGGGTAAAAAAATGGAAAACAGAAAAAAAATGGAAAACAGGGTGTCTACAAAAAGAAACTTTTAGCTTTAGCTTCAAGAATTGTGTATTAGTGCTTGAATACTGAGCACCCCATTTGCAGAAGGCTCTGGATGATTGTGAAAATGCCAACATGTAGATTTTAAACCTTCATTGAATTGTTTCTGACCATTAATCAGGGATATGAAGTCTTGCTCTCCAGCAGAGTGCATAAGAAATTGAATAGATACATCCACTCCCTCCAACCAACACAGGGAGGTGCATTCGCCCTCAGGGGCTTGCCTGATTGTGTCCTTGATAAAGGTCACCTCTTGAGGCCCCAGGCATATGAGTCTTTGTCAGAGGACCCTAGACCATTCTTGTAAGCTCTCTAACAAAATGAATGTGTGCCTATCATGGTTCCACGATTCTCTAGTCCCACCTGTAACTATTTATTGAACCATATGTTTGAGTTTTCTTTGCTCTCCCAAATGCTTAAAAGCTCTGTATCTCAGAAACCCTTGGACAGTATTATGGCCTCATGTTAATGGTCTCCCTCACTCAGATTTGTCTTTGTCTTGTTTAAGACCTGACAAATGTTCTTCTTAAATGGTATGTGAGATTTGGGGTCTCTTTTAACCCTAAAACAGAAGTTACCGTCCCTTTTGTAGGTTGTGGCCATTGGCTTGTCCTGGGGTCATTGGTCAAAAATGCGATGTGTCAGTTTATTGTTAGTAACAGCCGAATTATAGATTTATTCTGCAGGTTATTTCTACAGAGAAGATAGAAACAATAAAAAGCATCTCGGTTCATCAATTAACCCCTTTCTTTTGTCAACAATGTAGGTTTAAATGGTCTTGTTTGTGCTTTCCGGTGATCACTGACTGAAATATTCGGGAGCTAGTCTGGTTTAAAGAGATGGATTGGCACAGTAGCTGCACCAATGGATTTAAGCATAAGAACAATTGTGAGAATGGCATAGGCTGGCCGGTGCCTCCTCTTGTACGTGGGTCACAGGTGAGTCGGAATCGACCCAAGGGCACCTAATAAAAACATCCGCCTAGTTTGTTATATACATTCATCAGTACCTTTGCCCTTAGTAACCTCACGATGGATTCTCTTAAAATACTCTGAGAAAAATTAATTAATTGATTTAATTAAATATCCAGACATGGTCAATCTCCTGAGGGCTGCGTGGTTAGGAGACAACGCACTATCTCCGAACTACATTTAAAACGGGCTAATCTCTCCCCGTAGTCAATGCAACCTTTCACCAAAGAATGCGGGGTCCGTCGGAACAAGAGGGGCATTATCAGGACCTGGTAACAAACACGTCTCCCGACACACAGATGGCGCCGGACCGGAACCCCCACGCGGGAGGCGTGGCCCCACTCGGCTTGACACGGTCCCCTGGAGCAGGGTGAGACCCGAGCCTCACCCAAGCGGACCGGTGGCGCCTGCCTCCAAGGCCCGCCCGTGAAGGCCGCCGGCAACGGCGCATGCGCTTAGCAGCGACGCATGCGCAGCGCGCCCACGGCCCGTTTCCCGTGGTCACCTGCGGTTGGTGGGAGCGCCGCTGCGTCCGTGACGTTCGACACGAGCGTCGTCAGGCTGCGCACTTCCGGAGCACTGAGCCTCCTGGTAAACCCTCGCGACCTCAGGCCCTAACTCCGCCCTCCCGAGTCCGACCCGTCCTGATCCTGCGGCACCGAGCGCACCGCCCCGCGGCTTCCGAGAGGACGTTCTTTACGCCACGACCTCATCTCTCTCCCTGGGAGCCACTGGTACTTCGGCCTTTGGGAGCAGCCCAACTCATACTCCGAGTGGCCATTTAGATATATTTTAAAAGTGACTGCCGCGGGGCAGCGGGGAGGAAGGGAAACATGAGGGGCTGATACCAAGGGCTCAAGTAGAAAACAACTGTTTGGAGAATGATGATGGCAACAAATGTACAAATATGCTTGACACAGTGGATGGATGGATTGTGCTAAGAGTTGTACGAGCCCCCAAGAAAATGATTTTTTTTTAAGTGACAGCGGGGGTTTTTTCAAGGCAATTATCTAGTGATAAAGATACATATCACGTACCCAAATGAAAAAATGGACACTTTTTAATACAAATGTCAACTGTTTTTTGGTTTTTTACTTTGCTGTTTTATTTTGTGCCATTGGTGGTGGGTTTTGTTAGGTGACATTAAATACATTCTGACACATAACAACCCTATATACAATAGAACTAAATACTGTCTGGCCTGCATCATCCTCACATGTCTGAGCCATTGTGTTAATTCATCTCCTGGGAGGTCTTCCTCTTTTTCACTGAAAAAGCTCTGGAAAGCAAGGACTAGTCTCTACAGTAGGTGACAGAACGTCTCTCCCTCCGAACGTGCTTTCCTCTGATGTGCAGCATATTTCATCTTCTGCACCAGCCATACATTCTTTTTTGGAATTGTTATATAAGTTTATATAATTAAGTTTTTAATCAGTGGTTGCAATTAACCAGAAAATTTCACCAAAATTGTTCATTTGGTTCTCAAAAGTACAAGCCAATTTCACACCAAAAAAAAAAAAATTACCTCAGAATTGATGCACAACTCAGTCACTTCGCATGAGGATCTCTGGGTGGAATAGAAGGACCCAGGTGTCCGTTAGCAGCTTTACTGTTTGTGGCACCGAGAGACTTCAGTTTTAACACACACTGTCTCTTTTCTAATTATTGTACATGGCTATTTTTTAACTTACTAGTTTTAAATAATTATCAGTTCACAAGATACATATACAAAGAGGTTCCATGTACCCTATGATCAGTTTCCCCTCTTTATATGTTATATAATCAAAGGACCCAAAACCAAACCCACTGTTATCCAGTGGATTCCAACTCATAACCCTACATAGGGTTTTTAAGATTGTAAACTTTTAAGAGAGCAGTTAGCATTTTTCTCCCAAGGAGGGTTGGAGGTTTTGAACCACCAATCTTCTAGTTAATAGCCAAACATGTAATAAAAAAAAACCAGTAATAAATATAAAAGTCAGGACATTAAATGTAAAATCTCAGACACTATTTACTGAATCAGAATCTGAATTTTAACAAAATCTCCAGGTGATCTGTAGCCAAAATAATTTTTTAAAACTCTGAAACAATAAAAACAAGATATAGAGGATGTATATAGAGGATGTATATAGTTTCGTGTCATTTGTTAAACCACCAGCAAAATCCATATACAGAACTACTTCACTACCATTAAGATCTCCTTCATATTGCCCTGTTGTCTCATTCACTCTTCACTCTAAACCCAGGGTTCTCAATCTTCCTAATGCAGCAGCCCTTGATACAGTTCCTCATGTTGTGGTGACCTCCCCCAAGCATAAAATTATTTTCGTTGCTACTTCATAACTCATTTTGGTACTGTTATGAATCGGGTGACCCTGTGAAAGGGTCGTTCCACCCCCAAAGGGGTCTCAACCCACAGGCTGAAAACCACTGCAAGTGTCTGGAAATGCTGAGATCAGTCTTTCTGCCCTAAAGATTTCAGGACTATCCAAATACCCTTTAGGTCCATTCAAGTTGTTGCATAGATCAGGAGTCTGTTCTTTTATGGATCAACCACAGTTTAACCTATTGAGAATGACTGCAGTTTGGGGTTATGATGCATAAAGTTGCTGTAAACAATTGTATACATGACTTTGTGTAAACTTAAATTTTCATTTCCTAGGATACATGCACAGGTATGCAAATGCAGGTCCAATGTTAATTGTATTCATTTTGGCAGTAAACTATTTACATTAAACTGCTAAAGTATTTTCTAGAGTGGATGTACCGTTTTACTATCCAACTACCATGTGTGAGACATCCAATTTCTCTACTGACATATGGATAAGCAAAATTAGGTCTATATGTACAATGATAATATGACCAAAAAGAGTAATGTACTACAACATGGATCTTGAAAATATTTTTCAGTGGACACAAAGGTCACATATTGTGTGATTATACTTCTTTGAAGTGTCCAGAATAGGCAAATCTACAAAAACAGATGCGTGGTTGCTGGGGACTGGAAGGAAAGAGCAAAGAGAAAGACTACTTAATGTGTATGGGTTTCTTTTAGGGAGATCATGAAAATGATCCAGGATTAGATTGTGGTTGCACAACATTGTAAATTTACTAAAAGCCTTGAACACATAAAGATAGATTAAAGTATGACTTACAAGTTTTATCTGAAAACTGCAAACGAAACATGTGCGGGGCATAAAGTTGTTAAGAATGTATTTTTTTGAAGGTGTTAAAAGAGGAATCAAAGTATGTAAGGCAGACTAAAATCACAAGACATCTTTCCTACTCTTTAGGTAGTATGAAATTTACTCAAAAGATAAGGAATGTATTTGTTGAGTTTTTGGTAAATAAATAGCAATGTTACTACCTGTAGGTACAATCCAAGGAAATAATGTTCTGCTTCCATTCATTAGGTCTTCAGTAAATGACAATGTGTCAATGTTGTGCACACAGTTTTACCGGCTACTTCCTCTGAAGTGGGCAGTCAATTTCTTCTTTGTAGTCTATTATTAGTGTGGAAGCTTCATTGAAACCTCTTCATTTGGGGGCATACTTCTGGCATTTGAAATACCAGTGACATAGCTTCCAGCATCACAGAAACACCCAACCCACCACAGTACAACAAACTGACAGACAAGTGGTGGAAGTTGTAGGATAGAGCATCAGTTTACAAATATCAAATCTATACTACAGTCAAATATGGAAACTAAGACTTGAAATACAATACCATTTGCAATAACTAAAACTAGTAACGTTATTGAAGCTTTACACTAAAAATAACAAAATGTTTATGAAAAGTTCTGGTGATGGAGAGAGCTCTGAAGTATGGGTCACACAAAGGGTTTTAAAAAGAAAGGTAGAATTCCATTTTGGGGGGTGGGGTAAAAGGGGGAACTGAGATCACAATGATCTACATGTAACCCCCTCCCAGGGGAATGAACAACAGAAAAGTAGGTAAAGAGAAACATTGATCAGTGTAAAACATGGGGAAAAAATTTATAAAGTATCAAGTGTTCATAAGAGAGGGAGGGTGGGGGAGGGGGAAATGCACTGATATCAAGGGCTCAAGTAGAAAGAAAACATTTTGAAAATGATGGCAACATATGTACAAATGTGCTTGACACAATGGATGGATGGATGCATTGTGATAAGAGCTCTAAGAGCCCCGATTAAAATGATATATTTTAAAAAGTATAAGAACTGAAAAGTCTATGTTTTTAAAGTAATGAATGGGGAACAGATAGATCTTGAATTAGGTAGTTTTTCATATTTTCATGACCCTTTTCCACCTGTGTAGTCCCACCTGTAACCATGATGTATTGATCTGCCACCAAACATGAATTTGTCAGTTTCCTTTCTCCTCTGCCGTATTAGCATCCAGCTTGAATCATCTGATGGCATTATGACCTTGTGATAATTGCCTCCTCATCTGGATTATGTCTGTGCCTTTGTCCCTTTTAAATTAGAGATTGAGGTCTCTTTTGTATCCTAGATTATTTCATTTTATTTCTCATCTTATTTTAAAGATGAGAAAAATATGCATATACGGAAAAAAACCTTGATCATAATGAAAATATATGCGAGGGTAAGACGATGCCGTAGAAATTCAGGTAAGGCTGGCCATGGCCACGCTGGCGATCAGCAGGAGAGTGCAAGTCCTAAGGGAACCCCCGCTCGTGCGCAAGGGCAGCTGTGGGGTGGGGAGAAGAACGGAAGGGTAGTGGAGGACATAGTCTGTTGGTCTCTCCTGGGCCCTTGGAGGGTATTGACTGATCACTGGAAACCAGGAATAAGAACCCTGGAGACCCTGGATTGAAAAGAATCTTCGGAGAAGAAAATGAAAGTCTTGCTGAGAAAGAGGAACCTTATGAAAAGGCCAGAGAAATGGTAAAGGTGGCTGGGTCCATGGGCTTCATATGAGAGGGCAATGCTGAAGGCATGAGGACGGGCTGTACTCCCAGCTTCAGGGGAAGTGGAGACAGTGGGGCTTCTGCTCTGCACTACCGAGTCTGTTCACCTGGCCCTAGGGGGAAGGAGCACAACGCTATAATGGGTCAAGAAAACCTACACTTTCATTCAGGATGGGTAAAGAGAAAAAGAGGTGGGAACACTGACATACCATTCAAATATTTGTCTAAGTCCGAAGACAACGGTTCCGATAGAAGTTGGTGTTGATTTGATCCTTTTGAGAGACAAGCTAAATGTTAGCAGTAGCTTTTGTATCAGTCTTTGTGAAAGCTTTTGCTATAAAGACAACCAGGAGGTGCTTTTTGTTTATTCAAGTGGCTAGGATAGGGGAAGACTAAGATGTGGTGTGGTACCATAGTCGGTTCCACCCCCTAGTGACTACATAACAGAATGAAACACTTCCCCGTGCTGTGCAACCCAGACACAACACGCTTGGGCCCATTGTCGCAGCCACTGTGCCATTCCACTTCTTTGAGGGCCTTCCTTTCTCATCGCTGCTCCTGGCTTTCCAAGCATGGAGCCCAGAGGGACACTCTGTTTGGGCCGGACCAGACCATCCAGCCCCTTCCCCCAGCCTCTCAGAAAGAAGGGTGATCTGCTGGACTTTGCAGTCCCTGCCTCCAGCATTCCAAGGAGCTTATCTCTCCGGACATGGTCCACACAATCACTTGCCCCGCCTCTCAAGGCCAGAGCTAGACTGTGCAGCCTCTTCCCCCACATTCCAAGAAGCTGGTCTGTGAAGGACTCAGACTGCAGCTGCAGCACCAGGAAGCCTCCCTGCTCCTTATTGGCACAAGCACCAGCAGCTCTCCACCTTATTTGCATATTTCCCTGACCCAAATCCTACAAATATTCCACTGCCCCACCGACTGGCCCCATTTCTGTGGCCTAACTCTTTGGGTTTCTGAACCCGTCCAGGAGCTCAAGATGCTCCTGTCCCTTTCTCTGCTCTCCCTTCCCTCCCGGGAGCTCTTTCCCTCCCCTGATAAAGGTGCTCTTAACCTCAGTTCTTTGTCTCAGTCCTATCTCTGTTCAGTGTCTCAGTGTTGACCATTCACTCTTCTCACCACATATACTTATCTCTAAGGAGCACACTATCTAAATTTCTTCCAATACCTATGTGTTTGTCTTTGGGGCAGTACATGGTGCTTCGAATATTCCTCACCAGCACCATAACTCAAACACATCAGTTATTCTTTGGTCTTCTTATTCTTTGCCCAATTTTCACATGCATATGAAACAATTGAAAATAGCATGGTTTGGGCCAGGCGCATCTTAGTTCTTAAAGTAACATCCTTGCTTTTCAATTCCCTAAAGAGGTCTTGTGCAGCAGATTTACCCAATACAACAGGTCGTTTGATCTCTTTGCTGCTTCCATGACCATTGATTGTGGACCTTAACAAGACAAAATCCTTAACAACTTCTATCCTCCATTTATCATGATGTTACCTATTATTCCAGTTGTGAGGATTTGGGCCTTATTTACATTGAGTTATAATCCATACTGAAGGCTACAATCCTTGATCTTCATCAGCAGGTGCTTCAATTCCTCCTCACTTTCAGCAAGCAAGGTTTTTAAATAAGCCTTCCTCCAATACTGATGCGACATCCTTCTTCATATAACCCAGTTTCTCTGATTATTTGTTCAGTAGACAGATTGAATGAATAAATATGATGATAGACTACAACCCTGATGTATACCTTTCCAGGTTTTAAACTGTGAAATATTCCTTTGTTCTGTTTACGTAACTGCCTGTTGATCCATGCACAAGTTCTGAATGAGCAAAACGAAGTGCTCTGAAATTCCCATTCTTCTCAAGGTTGTCTAGTTTATTATGGTCCAAACAGTCAAATGCTCTTATATAGTCAATAAAACACAAGTAAATCTCATCCTGGTACCCTCTCCTTTCCGTCAAGATCCATCTGACATCAGCAATGGTATCTAAGTGCCTTAAGTGTTTCATCATCCAGTTGAAACATTGCAGTTTCAATCTGTATTCCATCAATTCCTGGAACCTAGTTTTTGAAGGTGGCTTTCTTTTATTTACATGTCTTTGCCCTTGTTCTTTGTGTCTCTGCTACATCTGTCTTTCTTTTAGGCTCCCTGCCTTCCCTGATTGTTATGGAGATTGCTTAGAGCCACTACCCCTCCCTGCCGCCTGTGGCTTCACCTAGACCAGTGGTTCTCAACCTTCCTAATACTGTGAGCCTTTAATACAGTTCCTCATGTTGTGGTGATCCCCAACCATTACATTATTTTCCTTGCTACTTCATATTTTCATATGCTACTTCATAATTTTGCTACTGTTATGAATTGTAATGTAAATATCTGATATGCAGTATGTATTTTCATGGTTACAAATTGAACATAAAGCATAGTGATTAATCACAAAAACAATATGTAATTATAGATTGTGAAATACTTATTGATTGGGTCCGCTCCCCTGAACATGCTCTGAGGTCAGCAGCTGCCCCTGAAATGAGGAGACAGAAAAAACAATGCCTGAGAACCTTTTGGCCTGCCTGCCAGAGCTGATCAACTACATCTGGGGCCATAAACCTTGCTAGTGCAGGATGGACCTCCTGCTCCCCGCTTTCCTTTAAAAACCTCAGACCCCGGGCAAAGCCTGCGATTCCGCTAGGCTACTTGCTAGACCATGGGGCTTCACCTGGGAGCTCCCCCCAATAGAGCTATTTCTGTTTCTGCTATCCCTTTATCTAGTCAGTTATTTTTGTCCATCTCTGTGCCTCAGTTTACTTCTCATTTATTTCTAATTTCAAACAATTGAAATTTTGTCTTTAAGCATGGTGTAGCATGGGTAAAGACGGACTGAGGCACAGGATGAGTGAGTGTGAGAGAGCTTTATATCAAAAGTATATTAAAAAACAACTCAGTTCAGTCAAGATCAAGTCCTGAAGTCCGATATTAGCCCATATGTTCGATACCAGGCTATAAACTCTTCAGACTCATGCAAGGCATGCAAGGATACCAAATGCAGGAAGATCACAGGCTAGTAGGTAGAGAGACTTGTGGATCCATTGGGGTTGGAAGCATCTCAGTACTGGCATGGGTCTCCCCGTGGCTCCTCTAGCTCTAGGGCCCTGGCTGCCATCAGCATAGCTTCATGTGGCTTGTCAATAGGAAAGTCAAACAAAGAGAGTGTATATCCTGCCTCCAGGGAGGAAGACAGGACTTCCTAGAATCCTCAGGAGAAGGCCATACCCACACAGAGGCCTCATTGGCTATACACTGACACTGACAGGAGATTACATAATTGCCACAACTACCAACTTCTCTGAGAATGAACACCTTAGAAGGTCTTGGATAGAGTGGGGGAAATGTGGAATAAAACCTCAAATCATAAATGAGAGCACTTAATGGTTGGATATAGATTTGTGGGACTCCCAAGATTATGTATGACCCTCAGTCACCCTTCAGTTCTGGAACTGAATTCACCTGGTGTTAGAATAATCAACCATTTAAGATGAAAAGTGCAACATTTACTCATGGACAAAGGACAAAAAAGGTTGGGAAAAAAGAAATGGAAACAGGAACACAGGGTGGAATAAGATAAGTGATGGTACATGGAGATTGCCATGGATGAGTGGAAAACAAAATGTAAACTATTTGTTGAATGTAAATCTGATGACCAACTCTGTAAACATTCACCTAAATCACAACAAAAAGTTGTTTAAAAAGCTGCAGCTCAGGGAGAGGGACAGGACTGATCAGAGCACACAAGAGCAAATGAAGGGGGAGGAAGAGAGAGTGGAGCACATCCTGGCCCACCAAGCCTTGAGGACGATATACCTGCTCAGAGCAGCCAATCTACAGAGAGGACCACATGACCGGCCCCACTATGAGACATGACATCCCTCACTGACCCATAGCCCTACAGGGGACAACACTGGAGACACAGTGTGGGAATTGCACCTGATCTGATCCCACCATGCAGAAGCAAAACACTAAAGGGTTGCAACAGAACAGCAAGGGGAACAAAGCAAGGAAGTCCCCAGGGAATACCAAAAATAGACTGTGGGGCCAGGGCTTGGCACCCCAACAGACTCTACTGGAAAACATTCCTAAAGGCCAACAAACAGTCCTTGAACTAACTACAAGCTTTTCTTTCTTGTTTTTTTTTTTTGTCATTGGCTTGTTGTTATTGTTGTTTTCTTTTGTTGCTTGGTTTTGCTCTGTCTTGTTTTTGTGCATGTTATTATCTCTGCAGGTCTGTCTAAGTAAGATAGGCTGGATGAACAATCCAGAGCAGAAAAAAATGGGACAGACAGTTCCCCGAGGGACATGGGACAGGGGAAGGGGGATGAGGAAGTGGTGTTAACAAACCCAGGGACAAGGGAACAACAAGTGATCCAAATCAGTGGTGAGGAGGGTATAGGAGGCCTGGTAGGGCATGACCAAGGGTAATGTAACCAAGAGGAATTACTGAAACCCTAATGAAGGCTGAACATGATAGTGGGACAAGAGGAAAGTCAAAGGAAATAGAGGAAAGAGCTAGGAGGCAAAGGGCATTTAGAGAGGTCTAAATAAAGGCATGTACATATGTAAATATATTTATATATGAGGATGTGGAAATAGATCTATGTGCATATATGTATAGATTTAGTATTAAGGTAGCATGCAAGAACACCTTGTTCTATTAAACTGGCATTCTATGATGCTCACCTTCCCGACACAACCACTGAAGACAAAGCGGGTGCATAAGCAAATGTGATGAAGAAAGCTGATGGTGCCCAGCTATCAAATGATATAGTGTCTGGAGTCTTAAAGGCTTGAAGGTAAACAAATGGCCATCTAGCTCAGAAGCAAGAAAGCCCACATGGAAGAAGCACACCAGCCTGTGCAGCTGCGTAATCATGAGATGAGGTGTCAAAGGGATCATATCATAAAACAATTTAAAAAATATTGTGGTTGGCTGCTGTTGGCCTTTGATTTATGGCAACCCCTGTTGTAAAACCAAATGAAACACTTCCTGAGACATTGTGATGTATAAGGTTTTGTGTGTGTGTGTGTGTGTGTGGTTTAATATGGTTTTTATTGACTGATTTTCCAGAGTAAATCACCAGCTAATTCTTCCTAGTCTTTCTCTTTGAGTCTGGAAGCTCTGCTGATACCTGTTAAGCATTAAAGTAACATGCAAGTTTCCATTAATAGAGAGGGCGTGGCTGTGTATGAAGTACATGGTTCTCCCACATAGAAAGTAAGAATTCATTCTGTAATAAACAGCACTGGGGCTATTTCTGACCCTCCCCTGGCTTCCCTATTGCCAGGAGACAGCCCGATAAGTCTCTATTCCAGGGGTCAGCAAAGTGCAGCTTGCGAGCCATGTGCATATACATGTGGCTCTGAAGTAAAATTGAAAATGAAGAATATAGAATGATATCGGTATTAGCTCCCAATAAAATGTTTTTTTAAAAAAATGAAAATAAATCATCACAGTTTCATTTTAAGATCATGGCGATTTCATTTGTAAAATATACCAGGATTTATGGCTCTTGAATCATTATTAAATTGCTGTGAGGCACAGGATTGTCTTTTCCATCTCAAAAGTTTGCCAACCCCTGATCTATTATGACACCAAACATTCCTCTCATGGTACCCGGCTCCTATGCTGGGTTTGGTAATTCATTGCAGGGGTCACACAAAATTCACAGGTAAGGGGTTTTATTAGATAATGTAAAAGTTACCACAAGGCCTGAACAGCAAACAGCAAGGATTTGGTCCTTGGTGCACCTTTGCTCAGGAGCAGATGAGTCTGAGGTACTCACTCTCTCAGCCATGTGGTCCCTTGGCCTTTGCCTCCAGGAGCCAGGAAGCCAGCCCACCTGTCACTCTGTCCAAAGTTCCAGTCTCTGTCCAGATAAGGGGAAGGTACTCTGTAGTCTCAGCGCTGCTCTTTTGAGTCTCTGTCACAGTCTTTGGACATCTAGTCTCTGAGATCTCTGACATTCAGAGAGAGAGGTCTTGGATGAGCTCTGCCGATACTCCTCAGATTGCTGTGTCCCAGATAGCTCTTATACACCAAAGAGTGGCTTTGATGCAAGTATAGTTTGCCTTTTAGCCACATGTTCTCCTAAGGAAAAGGAAGGATTGTGTTTTAAGTAACATCCTCTAGTAAAGCAGCCTTAAAGACCTCTCCAAGGAAACAAAGGTTGTGACTTGGTTCACACCGTCTAGGAAGGTCAGGATTTACTCCATCCTAATCCTATAACTATGCCTGGTGGTTTCCTATTGGGCAGCCAACTGCAAGGTCGGCAGTTTGAAAGCACCAGCAGCTCTGGGGTAGGAAGATGGGCTGCCTGCTCCTGTAAAGAGTTACCATTTCTGAAACACACAGAGGCGGGGTTGCCCTTGGATCAGTGACAGTGAGCTTGTTTCAATCCTGTAACAGGGAACCCCTTCCAAATGGGATCACAGCCATGGGTATGTGAAGTGCAGTCCTCAAGTCGGTCTGGCTCAGTGACCCCATGTAGAACAAAACAAAACCCTGCCTGGTCCTGTACCTTCCTCATAATTGTTCTTATGTTTGAGCCCATCAATGTAGCCACTGTTTCAATCCATCTTGTTGAAAGTCTTCCTCTTTTTCCATCCTCCACCTCTTTCCAAGCATAATGTCCTTCTCCAGGGACTGCTCTCTCCTGTTCAAAGTATATGAGACCGAGTCTCACCATCCTTGCCTCTAAAGAGAAGTCTAACTATCCTTCTTTTGGCAGTCCCTTTCAATATTTCAAATTTCAATATTCTTTCAGTATTCCACAACACCATAATTCAAATCATCGATCCATTGGTACAGAGTTATACTGCAAAACATGAGGAATAGAAGGGCCATATTAATTGACATCTCACATTCTATCATTTTTTCTATGGAATTAAAAGATAATGGGTACAAAACTCATTTTAATATATTTACACCTTTAAATTGTATGATACATAAATTATTGTCAATAAAACTATAATGGAATTGTTCCAGGTACTTTTTGAAGCTCATATATCGTATATACTAATGGATAAGCTGAGTTTTTCAGCACATTTTTAATGCAGTTTTTGTGGTAAAATTAGGTGCCTCGGCTGATATTCGGGTCGGCTTATACTTAAGTATATACGGTATGTAGTTTTGTTTCTCTACTTCAACAGAGGTAGGAGGCCTCTTGTTTTTAAGTAACTTTATCGTCTGTAGTTGTTGGGTTTGGTAAAGTCATTTCCCACTCAGAACAACCATATGTACAACAGAATGAAATACTAATCAGTCCTGCACCACCCTCACAACTGTTGTTGTGTTTGTACACATTGTTGCAGCCACTGTCAATGCATCTTGTTGAGGACATTCCTATTTTCGATTGATCTTCTGCCAAGCATGATGTCTTTCTCTAGGATTAGACCCTCCTCATAACAGGTTCAAAGCGTGTAAGCCTCACTGTCCTTGCTTCAGGCTGTACTTCTTCCAATGCATTTATTTGTTCTTCTGGCAATCCAGATGACTCTCAATTAGTCTTCACCAACATCACAAGTCACATGCATCAATTCTTTCCCATCTTCCTTATTCATTGTCCATATAAGGCAATTGAAAATACCATGGTTTGTGTCAGGCACACTTTAGTATTCAAAGTAATACCCTTGCTCTTTAACATTTTAAATAGGTCTTGTACTGGAGATTTGCCTAAGACAGTACATTGTCTTGATTTTTTAAGTGCCTATCCCATGAATGTTACTATAGCTTAGTTAAATAAGATTCGTCCCCATGGATAAATTATCAATAAGTAAGGTAACCATATGTTTACATCATTAACAAAACCGAGATGAAGCTAAGAACCATAGATGCTAAGCCAAAAAGAAAACCAAGCACAACGCCAGGCCCCTAACAATGTAGTTGAAAGTTGACTTATAACAGTATATAAATTGAATAAATACACAAAATACAAACTTAACTAAGTCCACAAATCACTACGAAACAGATGAGCATCATAATCACTAACTTTTTTTCCACACATATTTTTATTGTATATTAGGTGGGGGTTTACATTTCGGACCATTCAACAGTTTAAACTACTAATCAACGCTCCCGTAGTAGTTTTACCCTCGACCTGCTCAGTGATCTCTCTTCTCCCTCGTATGGGTTACACTCATCCATAATGCCCGAGTTAGCATTGGTCCATAGTCCCAGGGGTTGGCAAACTGCAGTTAGTCATATGCTTCTCTTTTAGTCAATAAATGCAGCTCTGAAGTAAAAGTGAAAATGAAAATAAAATTATCAGAGTTTCATTTATAGGCTATTATTCCGATTAATGGTGGTTTCCTTTGTAAATATGTATTTATGGTGCTCGGCTAATTTTTAAATTATTGTGAGGCAGGATTGGCTCTGCCATCTCAAAAGTTGGCCAACTCCAACTAGCGTATTGCTTTTTCTTTCTAACCTGGCCCGGTTATCCTTGGCAGCTTCCGAATTTGTTCTCTTTGGTCTGAGTGGTTTTATTTTGATTTTTAATATATTTCTTCCCTTCTAACAGTTGTCATTAGGTACCGTTGAGTCAGTTCTACCTCATAGTGACTTCTATATACAATTCTAGCACAGAATGAAACACCTCCTGGTCCTTGGCTAGCCTTAAAATTGTTCTTGTTTGAGCCCATTTTTGCAGCCACTGTGGCAATCTATCTAGTCAAGGGACTTGCTCTTTTTTTTTTCACTGGCCCTCCACTTTACCAAGCATGATGTCCTTTTCCAGAGACTGGTCTCTCATGGCAACATGTCCAAAATACATGAGACAAAGTCTCACCATCCTTGCATAAGGAACACTTTTTGTTTGTTTTTAAATCATTTTATTGGGGGCTCATACACCTATTATCACAATCCATACATACATCAACTGTATAAAGCACATTTGTACATTCCTTACCCTCATCATTCTCAAAACATTTGCTCTCCAGTAAGCCCCTAGCATCAGTTCATTTTCCCCCTCCCTCATGAATCCTTGATAATTTATAAATTATTATTTTGTCATATTTTACACTGTCTGATATCTCCCTTCACCCACTTTTCTATGGTCTGTCCCCCATGGAGGAGGTTATGTAGATCCCTGTAATAATTGGTTCCCCCTTTCTACACCACCCTCTTCAACCTCCTGGTATTGCCACTCTTACCACTGGTTCTGAAGGGATCATCTGTCCTGGATTCCCTGTGTTTCCAGTTCCTGTCTATACCAGTGTACATCCTCTGGTCTAGCCAGATGTGTAAGGTAGAATTGGGATCATGATAGTGGGTGGGGAGAGGTGGGGAGGATGCATTTAATGACTAGAGGAAAGTTGTATGTTTCATTGTTGCTATACTGCACCCTGACTGGCTCATCTCCTTCCTGAGACCCTTCCATAAAGGGATATACAGTTGCCGACAGATGAGCTTTGGGTCCACACTTCGCTCTCCCCCTCATTCACAATGATATGGTCTTTTGTTCTTTGACGTCTGATACGTTGTCCCTTCTACACCTCATGATCACACAGGCTGGTGTGTTTCTTCCATGTGGGCTCTGTTGCTTCTGAGCTAGATGGCCCCTTGTTTACCTTCAAGCCTTTAAGACCCCAGACTATATCTTTTGATAGCCGGGGACCAGCTTTCTTTACCACATTTGCTTATGCATCCATTTGTCTTCAGCAATCATATGTGGGAGGTTCTAAGGAACATTTTGGCTGTTTTTAAGACTGGATTTGTTTGTCCTTTTGTACTTTTAGTATTCTTCACCAGCACCACCATTCAAATGCATTGATTATTCAGTCTTTCTTATTCATCGTCCAACTTTCACATGCATGAGGGAATTGAAAATACTGTGGCTTGGGTCAGGTGCACTTTAGTCCTCAAATTAACATCCTTGCTTTTCAACACTTTAAAGAGATCTTGCACAGCAGATTGACCAGTGGTAAATTTAATGCTGGTCTTATATTTGTATTTAACTAATTTTGGTCATTGATCATTTTAATGAAAGTCTGTAAGTAATTGGTTACTGGCCATCTGTTACTCAGTTTGCACATTAAAAAAAACAGTTGTATTGCTCATTGTCTCCCAACAATAAATCCACTTGACATTTTACAAAAATGGAAAATCAAAAGAGGAAATTAACAAATAGAAATGAAAGTTAAGCAAAGAAACAAAAGTGATAGTGGTAAAAGTGAAATTAGAATTGAACATAAATCAAGTGCTAAAATAAATATCTGGCTGTGGTTTTATTGACACTGCCACCATTTAAGAGCCTAGAAAAGCAACTGCAAGAGCTTTTTGTATGAGAGGAGCCGAGTGGTATAATGGTTACATGTTGGGCTGCTAACTGCAAGAACTTGCTGAAGGGGGCACTTAATGACAATTGAGGAAAGTGATATAAAGATGTCCCAGAGGAACTGATGCAAGCAAAGCACTTTACATTAAAGAACTCTTGGAAAATAAATAATAAAAACAAAGAACTCTCAGAGCTACTTCATGAGATAGAAAACACAAACGATAGCTTCTTTTTTTTTAAAGATATCTTTTGAAAGCTCATCCACACTTAGAAAGGAATGTGACAATTTACCAAATGACTTAGTTTCTCAGTGCTGCTGTGACCAAAAATACAAGTGGATGACTTTAAAAAAAATCACTTTATTGGGGGCTCATACAACTCTTATCACAATCCATACATCCATCCATTGTGTCAAGCACATTTGTACATTTGTTGCCATCATCATTTTCAAAACGTTTTCTTTCAACTTGAGCCCTTGGTATCAGCTCCTCATTTTTCCCTCTCCCTCCCTGCTCCCCAATCCTTCATGACCCCTTGATAATTTATAAATTATTTTGTCACATCTTTCACTGTCCGACGTCTCCCCTCACCCATTCCTCTGCTGTCCATCCCTCAGGGAGGAGGTTATATGTAGATCCCTGTAATAATTGGTTCCCCAACCCCCCTCCCCCCTCCCTCCCGGTATTGCCACTCTCACCACTGGTTCTGAAGGGATCATCCACTCTAGATTCTCTGTGTTTCCAGTTCCTGTCTGTACCAGTGTACATCCTCCGGTCTAGCCAGTCCCCTAAAGCAGAATTGGGATCATGATAGTATAGTGGGCGGGGAAGAGGAAGCATTTAGGAACTAGATGAAAGTTGTATGTTTCATCATTGCTACACTGCACCCTGACTGGCTCATCTCCTCCCTGCGACCCTTCTGTAAGGGGATGTCCAATTGCCTACAGAAGGGCTTTGGGTCTCCACTCCGTACTCCCCCTTATTCACAATGATATGATTTTTAGTTCTGATGATGCCTGATACCTGATCCCTTCGACATCTCGTGATTGCACAGGCTGGTGTGCTTCTTCCATGTGGGCTTTGTTGCTTCTGAGCTAGATGACCGCTTGTTTATCTTTAAGCCTTTAAGACCCCAGACGCTATACCTTTTGATAGCTAGGCCAACCACAATATTATAGATATTAACCTTATACAAGTGTGCGAGCTGGCCAGCCAGTTTCTGTCTGTAAGAGAAGATGGATGTAAAGTGGATGAAAGTAAATAAAAATGGTAGCCTACTGAGAATAAAAACAAAACCTTTTCATTCGTTGAAAACCCCATGTATTCTTTGAAAACCCCATGGTACACATGGGGCTGCTATAATTTTGGGTTAACTCCAGAGCTACTAGCTTTTAAAAAAAAGTTTTATTAGCACTTCATATAATAGTTCTATAATATCAAGAAGAGTTGTACTATCTTCAGAATTAAAAAAAAAAGACAAGTTTTTTTTGAATGAGCAAATTCGTCTTAGCAAATATGAAATTGACACAGGGGCCAGGCAAAAATATGGAAGTCTTCACGAATTTGCGTGTCACCCTTGCGCAGGACCATGCTAATCTTCTCTGTATCGTTCCAATTTTAGTATATGTGCTGCCGAAGCGAGCACAAGTTTTCTAAAGTGAAGTCTGAAAGAAAAAAATGGGTGTCTCTTCCTTTATTTTTGTTGCCATTGATAATGTGGGTCTCCAATTACACAGTGACAAGAGTCAGTGAAGTTAAATGGTGCACCGGAAGGTGGCGGAGCAGTTGTAGCCACCCTCAGAATAGCCTGTCTTTTTCTGCTTTCCAAATCAGGTAGAACAATGGATGTTGCCCATGGGAGAGAATTCTGGGAAGTGTAGTTTTCCTTGGTCCTGCAGACACAATACAATGCTATCCTATCAGGCCTGCACTGGCTTTTTAAAGCAAATTGAGTTTCTTGCCTGTTTGGGATACTTTGAGAAAAGCAAAAAACATAGGTAGTTTTGTGGTTAAATTTTGAAACTATTTGTCATGCAAGTTATGTTTTTTTGAAGAAACTCTTGATCTCTTTGTATATGAGGAAGTAAACTGATCTTTTCTTTTTTTCCCCGTCTCTGCCATTGGTATGCACACACCAAACTATTTTAGTCCCATTTATCTTCTTTTACTAATAAACGTTTTTTGTAGGTCTGGCACTTTCAAAGGCCACATTATCAGTCATTAAGATCTCAGATTTATTCCATGATAAAACTTAGATTATAGTTTTTCATGAATTGTTCCAAATGTAAATATTAGCAACACATATTGTTGCTTAATCTCCTCAGGATATCAACTGTAAGCTCAGGGGTTCCCAGCTCCCTTCACTCTGACTCACTGATTCTCACTATTCTCGTGTTTGATAATTCAACTGGAATGACTCACAGAATTCACAGAAAACACTATATTTATGATTCCAACTTTATTAAAAAGAACACAAATCAGGATCAGTACAAAGGAGATATATAAAGTGAAATCTGGGAGGCTTCCCAATGGGAAGCTTCAATGTCTCCATAAGGGAGGGTCTATTTTCCCTATTTCATTAACTAGAAAGCCCAGTGTATAGACTCTACACCTTTCATTGAGTTCTTATTACATAGGGAGATGACTTAGTGAATCAGTTTTCTCCCTGGGGGTCTGCTGATACCATTAAGTAGTCTTACCTAAGTCAATTAACATAATCTCAAAACACATTCATTGCCATCAAGTTGAATCCATGTCATGGCAACTTTGTAAGATAGAGTAGACTGCTCCTGTGGGTTTCCTATATAGTAAACTTTTTTTGAGTGGGGATTTAAAAAATTACTTGGGATTTAATATGTACATCATATCATTCCATCAGTCAGTCACATCAAGTAGAAATGTACAATTTTACCACAATCAGTTTCCAAAAATCTTTTTCTACAAGGAGTACTTGAGATCATCTTCCTCCCTAAATCGTAAATCTGTATGGTAAGAGAAAGCCTCCTCTTTCTCCCTCGGGTTGGCTGGTGGAAACCCGATCGGGTGCTTATACTCAGTCCTATAATGAACTTGAACTAACACATTATCAATGGGTTTTTAATTTAACTTTAATATGGTGCTCTTGGATAGAGGTTCAAGTCCACCCAAAGGTACTGCAGAAGAAAAGCTTGGTGATCTAAAAAAAATATGAACCATTGAAAACCAGTTCACACACTTATACTCTGACACACAGGGGCCTCCAGGAGTCAGCATTGACTTGAAGGTAATCGATAATAACATTAATATAAACACACATTGGAATATTATTTTAAGCATTTTTGAAAATTTGGAATATTGAATCACTCAAAAATTGCATTATAGTACTTTTTATCAAATGAAGTTTTCTGTCCTGAGGTTCCAGAAGCAAATATATTAAGCTATTTTCATTGAAAAACTCATAATTGGACCAAAACCTTAACAACTTGGAATAAAGAGAAGGACCTCATTTCACCAACATTCACCCCAATTTCACTAATGACTAAAACACCATTTGCTGGGCCATCTGCCAACACTGCCCTCCTACCTAGTTTATTTATCATGTTGCTTTTTAAAAAAGACAACTCTGTTAAGTGTTGGGATGCTAATCATAGGATTAGCAGTTCAAAACCACCAGCTAGACTAGTAGAAATGAAGTTTTTTACTGCCTTGAATAGTCTTAGAAACCCACGGGAACAGTTCTATCCTGTTCTTTGGGGTTGTGCTGAGTCCGAATTGACTTGATGGCAGTGAGAGAGGGAAAAACCCCAGTCATAGAAAATCCTATGGGGATGATTTGTAGGTTTGTTTGTTTTTTTGCATTTTTGTGATTACATTTATTGGAAGGGTGGGATACAAATTAAAATGTCATTTAGTTTAGAGCGGCAAACCAACTTACTTCTGAGCATCAAAGTTTACGTAGGTTTCTCTTTGGAATATAGCCTACATTCAAGAGGCTCCTCTTTCCCTTCTGAACAGATTCTTGGTTTCAGCCAACTCTCAGTGGAGGGGCAACTAGCACAACACTATCACCCCGCACAAAGGGCACTGGAATATTGTGTTGTTGATTTATGTATCTTTTCATACATCTCTTCATCAATATCTATAGTAGTCACAGTTTTTTCCACATCTCCCAGTGTATTTAAATACTGATCATAAGCATGCAGTCTTTGGTCATTTCGCATTTTCACATCAATGCGATCATCCAGGCTGAGCCTAATGAAATCCAGAGGCTCCTCTACTGTGTTGCTAGTTTGTTACTGGTCCACATCATCTGCCATGTTTCAAATTCTCGACTTGCAGTTTTTTGTACAACTTTGCTTCCATCTTAATGCTACACTTGGCCTCATAGATCACCTGGTCTTTATACACTTGGATAAGGCCTATGCTCTAGCTGGGCAATTCAACTGGCTTTCTCACTTCATTCTCTCCTCTCCAATGGTAAAGCGGGAGAGGCTTTATAAGCCATGCTTAAAGACCAGTTTATTTTGGGGATGTTGAGTAGGCCTTTGTGCAACATGAGCATCTTTTTAAGTCTTATTAAAAATGTGTATCTATACTTATCTGGCAGAGGAAGTACCATGATCAAGGAGGTGGTTTTCCTAGGTTGACGCTCATTCATTACACTCTGGATGTGCTGACTCCTGCGATTTCCCCAAACGTGGGAAACTCAACCGCATAATTTGTGGTAGTGGGGGACTGCATTAATGCTCTCTCCTGATTTCTAAAAAAAAAAGTTTTAAAGTGTTAACTATTTTTTTAAGACCAACTTTCTGTAATTTAGCAAATTATTTCTCTTCACGCTTGCACCTCCTGCTCATGGCAACATTTTAGTTCTTTTCTGTAACCAGTTTCTTCATGGTATTCCACTGACACGACTAAACGTTTCATTTTTCTGGTAATTAAAAATAAATCTTTTGCTTAGCCTGTCTTGAACATTATTTTCTATCTTCTTGGTAAAGGGTGTTCCAAGAACCAAACGGTCGTATAGCCCTAGAACCTCTGAAGAAAAGCTTGCTCCACTGTCGGGCAGAGGAGCCGCACTCAGTCCTTGTGCTCAGGTGTTGAGTCTGCCAAACACACTAAACCTGCTGCTTTACCTCCAGCGCTCAAAGACGCCTTTCCTGTCTGGTGTTACTTTTCTTTCAGCAAGACTCCCTCATGGATTTATTCAGTCCTTGGGTTATTTTTAACGGTTATCTGAGGGGAACACCCAAGCAGTATCATTAAGGGGACCGTGGTTCACCTTCCTCCTCACACTAGGGTTCCTAGTGCTACCGATCCTCTTCCCCAAGGAACCCAACTTCCAGGGCACGTATTCCCGCCTAGCTCTCCCTAGGGGCCTAGGCAAAGGCCCGCGTCCGTTGGCCAATCGCAGCCTCAGCGTCTGGCGCGTCACAATGGCGCGCTAGCGGCCTCTCCCCCGTCCGGCTCCCAGAAGGCCCCGCGGGCGGCCCAGCTCCCCAATTCGTGTCGCCAGCGGACTGAGAGCAGGACGGGCCCTGAAAGACAGTCAGACAGGGAACACTGCTCAGGTCATTGGGCGACAGTTCCCCTACGTCGCCCCTCCAGTGGCCACAGCGGAGTGCCGCGGCCAGAGAGCCAATCACGGCCTCCTCTGCGAAGGCGTCACAATGGCGACCTCGTGGTCCCGCCCCCTGGACGCCCGCCGTGGAGGCCCCGCCCAGATACCGCTCCGCCCCAGCATCCGCCCCGCTGCGATCCTTTCCTTCTTCCGGCTCCTTGGTGGAACCAGGGCTGCGTCGTGTCTTACGGGAGTTGAAGGTGAGGACTCGGGAAAGGGACGAGCCTGCGGTCTAGCTCGCAGGCGACAGACGGGCGAGGGTACAGGTTTCCAGAGCTGCGACTCTCAGGAACCGAGGGCGTGTGGCCGAGCAGGGACTCGAGACGCCGAAGGTAGCTGGGCCTCCCGGAAGTGCTCGACGCGGCTAGAGTAGTAAGCTCGTGCTCGCTTGCGCATTTGGCACCGCCCCCTAGGGGGACCGCCTAAGCGCGCTGGCAGGGGTTTCCATGGTGATGGTAAACAAGCCTCAACTGCCTCTAGTACAACCGCCAAGCTCCCCATGTTCCACTTTGCTCTAGGTGCTCAGGTGGGACGTGCGAGCGAGGCGCCCGATGTGGAGAGCGGGAGCGTGAAGCCCAAGGTGAGCGGGAACCAGGGGAGGGACAAGGTGGCGGGCCGAGCGCGTACTCGGGGGCGGAGAACGGGAAAAGGCGTGGGGGCCGCGGAACTGAGGTTTGATGGGGGGCGGGGTCTGAGGTCAAGGGCGCTCACCAGGGACCGGGCGAGGGGTGGGGACTCGGGGCGATTTAGCAATCAGTGGGCGGGCTCGGTGCCCGGGCGGGAAGGGCTCGAGTCCGCCGAGACGCAGGCAGTGTGCGGAAACTCGCTGGGGCTGGCGGCCGGCGGCGGGGCGCGCTGTGGAAGGGTGAGTAGAGGCCCGCCATTTCTAGGGCGCCGAGCGCTACCCAGGAAAAGTTAGCTTCTTTAATGAAGGCGGTGTACTTCGACTTGGCTGAAAGCGCACCACCTGACTCGGCGCGGAGCCATTTTTTAGCCCTTTAAGCCTTCTTTTCCCAGGGCCTGAGGCCTGTGCTGGTTCGGCGTCTCCCATTTCTGTTTCTCTCCTCTCCGTGGAGTTGGGGGTTAGTGGCCGTACGTCTTTGGACGTTTCCTTTTCTTCTCGTGAGCACGCTTTCGCCTTGCCTTTACTGCGAATCTTTACGAGTGCTTTTTGTTCGGTACGCCCTGCTCGTAAGCAAAACTTCCAGACTGCCGGGCATTCATTCGCGCGGGGCTCGGGTTCTCCGTCCCGCCTCAGGCCGCGAAGAGCCGTTTCCTTGGGGCCCCACTTCCGTTTCCTTGTTCCGTTCCCTCGCCCCCGGCCCGCCCGACGCCGGGCCGCACTCGGGCGGCTCGACCCCCGTCTGTGACCCAGGACGGAGCGCCTCCTCGACCCCCCCACCCCCGCCAATCCCCGTCCCGAAGGTGGAGGCTCCCGCCGATGGCTCTTCGCCGCCGTCGGGCTTCCTGCGGTTTTCGCAGCGGCGCCCCGCGGAGACCGGACCTAGTCCGGGCCGGCCCCTAGCCTGCTTTGGCGGCCACGGGCGCCTCCTGGCTTTCCGCGGGGCTCTTGAGGGGCCCTAGGCCCGCGGCAGCTGCTCGGGAGCGCCGGGTCGCGCGCTCGGATCTCCCTCGCACCGGAAGCGCCGCGCCGCGATCCGGTGGGGGAGGGGCGGAGGCGCCAACCTCGCCGTCTCCTCGTGGCCGGCGGCGCAGTTTGTTTCTTCACCGAGGCGCGCCCTTTTGCCGGGGGATTCGGCGGAGGCCTCGCGTGGAAGGTAACGCTAGGAACTAACTCGGCACTCGGAGCAGGAATTTAGTTGCTAGTTTTCCAACGGGTGGATCTGGAACCTGGAGGGCGAGGGAAGTGGCGCGTTTCGGCTTCTTAGGCGAAGTCGTGGCGGCCCTACCAGAACCGGCCGGCCGATGGAGAGTTGGAAAGTTACAGATAACCTTTTAAAATGCCGTCGGAACGGCTCGTCTTCATTTAATCGTGACTTCTAGCCTGTGGTTTTGAAAGCTACTCAGTGAAAACGCCTCAGTAATTAATTAGAGAAAAGATTAATAGTATATACCAGTGAAAAATTGCTTTAGCTATTATTCCTAAATAATAAGAGTCACTTCTTTTAAAAGTAAATTTTAAGTAAGCTCACCCTTCGCATTTGCCCTCTTTTGATGCTGTATTTTTAAAATAAATTGCTATTTACACTGGTGTTTCCCTTTTAAGGGAGGGGGGACGGACGACGACAACGCTGGAACGACCTAGGGAAGCAGCAAAAGCAGGTGCTTACCATGAACCTGGATAATGGGATAGTAGTACAAACGTTTGGGGGAGTGGGGAGAAAGGCACCGTTTAATGTTTTTCTGAAAGGGGGCAAAAAGTTTGGGAACTTAAGATTCAGATACTATGATCTTTTATTTCCTCATTTGGTAATTTTACTTATTTTAAACCTGTCCAGTTGCTTTGGTTTCCACTTAGTTTAGGGTTAAAAGATTCCCATGAAACACAAGATTTACCTGAAAATTATTTCCGGGAGCGTTTGCCCTCCTCTATGACCAAATTTTCAGCGTTTGCTGTAGAGCATTGGAGAACCAGCTCGTGGTGTTGGATCACCATAGTAGTGAAGAAACCATGCTTGAACCTGGCTGCTCTTTTTGGAGCCACATCAACTGAAGGTTTAACGACATTTTCTAATAGCATGTTCATAAACAGTCTGGGAGAACAGAAATTTGCCAGGGACACAGCTTATTGAGCCGCTTTTCCCCCCATGAGTGTTCTTTTTGGTGGGCAAGTGGAAATCAGTTCTGCCTGGTGGCTTACTGCAGCAAATCCGAAACATTTAAAAAATATGCATAAGTGTTTAAGCTTGTATTAATAAGGACTCTGAAAAACAACCACAATTCTCAATATCACACAGACACATCCTTGATTGCAAATGCTCAGTGTTCAAAAAAATGTTCATGGTTGTGTGATTTTATAGATTGATTTTAATTGAAATCTAAAAGTTATTTTTTAACTTAGAAACACTGACCAAAATTAATACAATGGAAACCACAAGTTTTAAAAATTTTGACATCACCATAATAGAGCCTTATTTATATTAAAAGTAGTTTTAAAAAGAACAGTAATTTACAGTATATGATCAGTTTTACAGTATTAACTTGTATTTTATCAACCAAATCCAATTGTCCTGAGTTCCCCATACTCTGGGATTATTTTCCCCCAAAATGCACTTCTGTGGGGCTCTTTGAATATCTGTCCTCTAGTTTTTCCTTTTAAAATGCTGGTTAGCTCTAAAAGTTAAGTCCCAAGTTCTTTGGGGGAGAAATACCACTAGAGGTGCTGTTGAGGCACTTGGTTTGTGTTCTCTTTTTTGATGTTGGCAGCCACTGATAGTCTTTTTCTAGATGGCTAGTTGTTTGCAAATTAGTGATATTTTTAGTTATGTGTTTTATGGGTATAAGAGCAGGCAAACTTCTATAGAGATTTCTTTAATCAATCACTTGATTAAAATAAATTTGAAATTAAAATACAGGCTTTTCTTGTTTACTATTGTCTGTCATGAATTGGATCCCTACTTAGCATGTACCAAAGCCAGCCACTGATTTTTTTTCCCTAATATGAACTAGTGGATTTTACCATATAATAACTCTTGTGAACTAATTTGAAGTTCAAAGCATCTTTATCAGTTGGTTATTGAATGATCAAGTACCCTTGCATCCTGGAATAAATCCAATCTGGTCATGCTAGCTGTATGAATACTGCTTTGCTTATTTCTAGACTTGGTGTACTTATTAATTCTGAATTTATGACTGACGACTTGTAAAACTTAAGCCAATTCTAAAACCACTGAAAATGGAAAACCAACTCCAGCTTGACTAGATCCTTACGTACAAATAAAACGAAGCTTTGTAAAATAAACACAAAACATGTCTTTGGGATAGATCTCTAACCAATATATGGGCTGCTACCTAGTTGATTCTGACTCATTGTGGTTGTAGGACAGGATAGAGCTGTTTCATAAAGTTTCTAGGACTAGCTTTAGCAGGAAGCAGTATGCTAGAAACCTTATTTCTTTCTAGGGCAGTGGTTCTTGACTTTCTAATGCCGTAACCCTTTAATATAGTTCCTCATGTGACCCCCAAACATGAAATTATTTCTAATTTTTTTCCATGAAATTATTTTCATTGCTACTTCGTAAGTATTTTTGTTACTGTTCTGAATCAAGTTGTTTGACCCCTTAATTAATCTCAAGACAGACTGATTACACATGATACTGGTATGTCCTCACTTAAAAGGATAAAGCCCTATTAAGCAAATAGATGGCACCTACTGATACAGGGGATTAGGATTTACAGCAAATTTGTAGGGGGGGGGAGGCACAGTTCAATGGGTAACAATGCAGAGATGATTTGTCATAGCTTAACTGGTTTCTAATCTGCTTTACATGTTTGGTTAGAATATGCTAGGAAAAGATTTGAAGTATGAGAGGATATCAAAAGGTGGAAATGAAGTTAAGATAATAGAATTTTGCCATGAGAATTTTGAAACCCTCTCAAAATTTTAAACGTGAAAATTTTTTATTCATATAAAAATTTTTTTGTTCACGTAAGATGTATGATTTGGGATTTAAATTTTAGTGTATATTTAGTCAGTTGACTTGTCTATCACTCCAAAAAGGTAACCCTAAACCCATTAGCCTTGAAGTCATTCATCATCACCTATATTTTTTCTAAAGAGTTTCATAGTTTTAATTCTTATATTTATGTCTTTGATTCTTATGGACTTAATTTTGGTATAGGATGGTAGGGACACATCTGTTTTATTTTTTTTTCTTTCTCCTCTGTCTCCACCGGCTGTTAAAGTCTTTCTCCACTGAATTGTCTTAGCTCCCGGTGGGGGAGAGGAAGGGGGAGAAGCAATTTATTGCCGCCATTAAGTGGATTCTGATATACAGGATTCCTGAGACTAAATTATCTGGAAGTAGACAACTTTATTTTCCTGCGGAGCAACTGGTGCATTTGATCGACCAACATTGGCCAGCAGCCCAATTCCTGTCCCATAGTCCCTCCAAATATCCTGAAGCTATAAATCATAGTAAGAATTTCTTTTTGGACTTGATTAATCTGTCTTCCTTGGTAGTACTCTCCCTGAAATTCACTGCCATTGTGTCTATGCTGACTCAGTGACCGTCTAGGACCAGGCTAGAAATGCCTGAGTTTCCTGAGTATATAACTCAAGAAAAGCTCCATCTTTCTCCCTAAATTATTATTACACAATCTGAATCATTGGGGGTATGGACTAATAGTACAAAGCATTTAATATGCAGGTGAATGAACTCTGATTTCTCCCCTCTCCCTGAAAATGAATGGTAGGCCGAATAGTATGTGTTTCTAGATCTTTCAGTGTTTCAAAGCAGATGTCTGCTTCCATTTTAGTTTTATGGATACAATGTTTTTCAAAGCAGTTTTTCTTTAAATGTAGTAATTTTACCAACATGGTTAAGGTGAAAACTGAGTAATTTAAGATAGCAAAAATTTTCTCCTATCCTACATGTTTTCCTGGGGTTCCTATTAAAAATGACTGCTCATACTGCCCCTGTGGGACAGGGTAGAACTATCCTGTGGGGTTTTTTTGTTGTGTTTTTTTTTTTTATCCCTGTGGTTTCTAAGACTATAGAGCTCAGACAATTCCTATTAGGTTATTTCTCCTATCTCATATTAGGTCCTACAACTCTCATCTCCTTTAGTAGAGAATAAGATAGTTTTAGGAAAATGTAGCGGTTTTTTTCACTTAATATGATTTTCTTATTCTCCATTATAAATATTAGGTAGCTTGCAGTAGATAATATAGTGCAATGGTAGCTTGTTCTTTGTAGATAAAAAGAATTCCTGTTAATTTCAATATAAGTAGCTATATACTATTAGCTTTTCATTAACAACGCTTTGACAAGACACAGGAAGAGTATATTACTCCAGATTTAGCTATAGTAAGTTCAAAGTCCCTAGTAAATAATGGAAAACGTACTGCTTAAAGGCAGTGACAGCCTCCTAAATAATAAATGTTCATTATGTTAATGTTCTTAGTCATTCATTTACAGCTTCTTTATAACTCGTTTGCACATGGAAATTGAAAATGGATTGTTGTATAAGTGAATATCCCTCAGAACTTTAATAATAATTATGTATTACTCCTTTTTTATTCTTTGAATGACGTTGGTCCTGACTTGCTTTGTATTAAGTATGAGATAGCAAGAAAAATGTAAGGGCCATTAGATTTGGGGGCTTTATAAAATTGCGCAGTTTAAAGAAGTTTGTTTTTTAAATAGTTTCCAGTACAGTTCCCAAGTAGAATCAGAAAACGCCCATAACAAGTAGAGTTCTAAGTTCTGCTCAGATACAGTCCCACGATTAGGAATTGGCATAAGAACCATCACATGTTTCTCAAAAGAATTAGAACAAGCATCCAGGTGGACTAAATAGGTGAGAAACAAAGGGGCAGAAAAGAGACTGCGTTTATTTTATACTAGCTATTTTCCAGGAAACAAACTTCTGTTCTCCCTTTGTTCCCATCCTAGTCAACTCATCCAATAATTTTCATGATTTTTTTTTGTGGTTACTCATTTAATGTTACTGTCTTGGAAGCCCAGTCTTAACCTTCATTTTCTGTTTTTGTTGATGGCTGTTTATAGAATTTGCCAGCATATCTCAATCACTTATTAATTACCAAGATCACTGGAACGATTAAGGAAGGAGCTATACCTCCGTTTACAAGCAGTATAGAGTGCATTGCCTGCATAAAGGGCATCCTGTTTTCTGAATAAATCAATCTTCCAAGATGGGTCATTTTATCTATTGTACTTTTAAATCTATGAGCATTCACCAATTTCCTACTAGTCTTCATATGGCAGGGAAGCATCAGTTCTTGTGAAACTTGTCTAATCTTGTCTTTCTGCAGCTATTATCAATTATTTTCCAAGATAAACAACTAAGCTGCTCTTAACGGAACTCAAGGTATATCAATTTCCACTTGGAACCAGAGACATCTCATTGAACAAAATACTGAGTCACGCTTTTGTGCCTTCTCGTTTAGTTGAACTGCTTTATAACTCAGGAATTTACACCTCTTGGCAATGATCGAATACCATATATACTTGAGTATAAGGCAAGTTTTTCAGCACATTTTTTATGTAGCTTTTGTAAAATTAGGTGCCTTGGCTTATATTCAAGTCATATATTCCAGTATGTACGGTAATCACTTAAACCTGTAAAGGCAATACAAAAGGACTTCAAGGACAAATAGATTTTTAAGAAAATAATAAAATGTATGCTAATATAAATTACCAAGACTATTTTTGAAGAGGATTTTAGAGAGCAAGTTTGGGAACAATCAAAATACCCATTTCTGTCGTAGCCATTTAATTTCATGTTTCTCACTTTCATCAAGATGGCTCAAATTTGAATCCTTTGAGATTTCTTATTCTCTGAAGATAACAATCAGGGTTGACTTTAAAGTTTTTAATATGTGGAGTAGTTCCATGTACCTTAAACAATTTTTAAAAAATCATTTTATCAGGGGCTCATACAACTCTTATCACAATCCATACATACATCAATTGTATAAAGCACATTTGTACATTCATAATTCTAAAAACATCTCTCCACCATGATGCTGCTTTTTAAAAAAAAAAACATTTTATTAGGGGATGATGCTGCTTTTAAAGAAATACTCTGCCACTGTCCTTTTAGCACATTTGTACATTCATTGCTCTGCTTAAACACTTTTTGATCGTTTTTGTGTTGTCCATACCTATTTCCCTTTTGTTTAATATAGATGAAATCCCAAGCACCCTACCTTTTTTATTCAGTCAGTTCTCAAATATCTCCTATTGTAGGCTTTTCCAGCCTTGTTTTCCTGTTTTTTCCAGATTGCCATTTACTATAATTTGGTAAACTCTAGATAGATTTATTAAAACTTTTTTTTAATTTTCTTGATAGATTTTTAAGACCTATTTCAAAAATAATTTTACTACTAAAGAAATTCAAATATAACTCCTACTTAATTCACAATAAGTTTTATTTTTAAAATGTATAGACCTAAATGGGTGATATAACAAGAAATAATAATCTTCACATATTGATATTAACTACCAAAGTTGTGTGTGTGTTTATTTTTACTGTCAGGAAAATAGTACATCTATATGTACAAAAAGCAGAGTCAATTGATAGTATCAGAACAGGATTGGTTTCATCTGAACTCCCACCTATTCCAGTTTATTCATCATTATTCAGATTAGTGCAATTGCTTTACAAATAAAATTTAGTCTGAGGGCAAAATCTGCGAAAGAAGGGTATAGGGGAGAAAAGTTCCCACTGTAGTGTCCCTGTGTTTTTTTACTTAAAGTTTATCCATTCGGTTTCTTCCCCCCCCAGTCCCCCAAGATTTGCTCTCTATTGAGAGACCTCAAGAACTGCTTTTCCTTTCCTTGGCTGTCTTGTTTCCTGCAGACTTATCTGCACTAGAGGGACTTGGCTGTTTTCTTTTTAAAAAGGGTGGTATATCCTGTGCCCCCGTGGGTGGTACATCCATTACAGATTGTGATGCTATCAACACCACTCCCTACTAACCTCAAAATCATGTAGGGGGCATCCTTGTATAATCTTGAATCAAAGCACCCATGCCCATACTGGTTTTTGACTCCTGTCTTGAGCTTGGGCCACTTGTATGTAGTGAAAGCCTCTTGATAATCTCCCATTCCCTCCTCAACTCCTATTTGTGGGGAACCTCCACTCCCAGAAGCCTGTCTTCCTGAGGGTGAAGAGTATCTGGTGGAGGCTGAGGGCTCCTAGCACTGGACATTTTAGGTCTCTGGGGACTTTCCGGCTGAACAGCCAGAACACAAATTTAAGAGGACGCTTTAATTCGTCCACTTAGTTTTTGTCAGATAATTGCCGTTTCAAGTTTTGTTTTTTGCCATTTCAGTTTTATAACAACAGATGCCTCAGGACTTCCTGGATATACCTTCTTTGAGCTGTCTTTCAGGCCTTTGGCTTTAAATGTAACCTGTGGCTCCCTTAGATTTGATTTCAGAAAAAAATACTTGTGTAATTAAAGTAATCTGGTCTTACTTGCTTCCATCTGTTGGCAGTTAAGATTCATTCACACAAAAAATGGAGACTAGAGGAATAATAGACATAACTAAGCCTTTTTGATGGGAAATTCTCCACCCTCATCTCACCCTCTTTTCACCAAAGATGGGTTGAGTTGAAAATGCTGTTTACTCAGTTGTTAATGATTCCTTTTCAGCCCTCATGGTCCTCCTTGTGTATCTTGATTGCTTCTTCTAGAAGTGAAACTAAAAACTCATTTAGCCTTGATGTGTAGTGGTCAACTGGAGTTCTGGCAAGAAGCAGGATTTTGGTGCCCCCCCCCCCCCCCCCCCCCCCCCCCCCCGCCTGTGGATTACATTTCACAAAATCTCTAGATGACTCTGCCTTGTGTTGGTGCAGTGAATTACATGTTGGGCCGCTAACAGCCAACTGCTCTGAGGATGAGTCTTTGTACTTTTATAAAGATTTATAGCCTTGCTCTAATCCTCAAGTTCACCAGTTTCTAATTTACCAGTTACACTGGTAGAGGCTGCCTTTTACTCCTGTGAAGAATTAGTCTCAGAAACCCACAGAGACCCCCTCGACTTGGGTCCTGTAGGATAGTTATGAGTTGGAATTAACTCAATGGCAGTGTTTTTTTTTCAATTTTGGTCCAGTGTGGACCTGGTTGCATGGCACAGTTGAATTTTAAAACTGCCCCACATACATAAAAAATTAATAGTCTTCGAGTGTGGGGTCCAGAATTGGTGTTTGCAATACTTTCACAGTGATAGCACCAGTCTTCTAGTAGTGAGATAGTTATCCATCAAGGCTTTTTTGACATGTTTGTGCCTGAAATTTACTTCTGGGTATCTCATGCTCATCCTGTTTGATCAGTCCATGAAAGGAGCAAGTGATTAAAGCAGGCATCCTCAAGCTACGGCCCGCGGGCCACATGCGGCCCACCAAGGACTGCTATCCAGCCCGTGAGGTGTTTTTGCCCCGTTTATTGTATTTCCTTTAAAATAAGATATGTGCAGTGTGCATAGGAATTTGTTCATAGTTTTCTTTTTTTAAATTAGTCTGGGACAGTGAACTGGTTCCCTGTTTAAAAAGTTTGAGGACCCCTAGATAAAAGTATAAAAGGCAGAGGTGAGCCAGATTCATTAAGAGAGCTGGGTTTTTCCTTTTAGTATTTTCACCTTTTTTTCTTGGATAAGGAAGGAAGGTTGTACCAATTCAAAAGTTTAGAGATGAGCATTTCTTGATGGGTTTACCAGTAACTAATCCTTTCCTGCCATACCACCTACCCCCAAATTGCATGCCTGTTTGTCATCTGAGCTTAGAAGATGATCTATAAAGTAAAAGCTTTAGCTTTCTTCCACGGAGCAACTGATGGTTGCAAACTGCTGACCCTGTGTAAATCACTGAACCACCTGGGCTCTTAATTGTAGATGATAGAAAAAAGGTAAGATCACAAGATAATGATTAGTGATAGACTACTCCAGCACTACGAGTGTGACTGCAGCAGTGGGGAAAGGACCATGATAGGGGTGCATACACAAAAGTTTCGGGATTTTGATTACATAGCTATGAGGCCAGTTGGGGCATGGCCTGAGTTATAATCATCGACTTAGATAACATGTCCAGTGGGCCATCTTCTTTAAGTGTTTTGGCAGGTTACTGTGTTTGCGCTTAGTTAATATTAAAAGAATTTAAAAAGAATTAAAATATAAGGCTTTTAAATGCCTTATAATTCATACATCATTCGTGTTAAGAATATTTGTACATGTTGCCATCACTTTCTAAATATTTACTTTGTATTAAGCCCTTGGTATCAGCTCCTTTTCCCCTCCCCCCAGTAAATCTGCTTTTAACATTAAAAAAAATCTTTGTTGGGCGCTCTTACACCTCTTACAACAATCAACACAGCATCTGTATCAAGTATATTTGTACGTATGTTGCCATCATTTTCTAAATTATATTTGAGCCCTTATCAGCTTTTTTTCCTCCTCCCCATTGGCTCTTTGATAAATTATAAATTATTGTTTTCATATCTTACAACGACTGCTGTCTTCGCTTCACCCGGTTTCTGTTTGATGCCCTGGGGGTGGGTTTCTGTCATTCAGATTGATTCCTTCCCCCTACCCTTCTAGTAGCACTCCTCTCATTTCTGTTACTGAGGGGGTTGTATGACTGCGATTTCATGTCATGAGCTCTTATCTGTACCCGTGTACATGTTTCAGACTAGCCAGAACTGAAAGGCAGGTCTGGGGTCGCGTGCGTGCGTGCGTGTGTGTCAGAAGAATATTTTTTCTTTGGTACTATACTGCGCCCTGCTTGACTCATACCTTGTGACCCTTCTGTGAGGGGTTATCCTGTTGTCTATAGAAGGGTTTTGCGGCTGTTCTGACCCCCCCTATTCTCGTTCTCAACAATGTTTGTTTTTTGGTGGTTCTGGTATCTGTTATGTTGGCAGCTTACATTCGCACAGATTGCTGGTGTACTTCTTCCATGTGGACTTAGGGCTTCTTTGCGGTGGTGCTGGGAGGATAAGCATCACAATACAAAGTCAACACCATTCTTTATGGAGTCCTCTTGGTGGCCTTTTTGGGTAAACAAACATGTGGCTCAACCCCACCAGCCTACTCTTCTGGAGAAGAGACATCCCATAAAATTTACAGCCTCATAAATCCTACATAGGGAATCCATAATTGTGGATTTTCGGGAGGGCAAACTGTCCTTCTTCCCTTGTCCCTAAAGTCACCTGGAAATTGAGCAACAGGCAACAAGCGTCAACTTCCTTTAAGACTCACATGGAGATGGAAACAGGATGCCCTGTTTACACTAACCTTTAACTTGAATCAAGACTTTGTAAATGTCAGATGAATACAGACTTCAGAAATAAAATGACCCAAAAATGGGGAACATAAACTTTGAGGCTCTTCATATATAGCTCCCAGAGGAATGTTAGCCAGGTGGAACACTTTCTAGCAAAAACAGCTGGCCTGGCCTAGTGACCGTATTGTACAGAGCAGACCAGCTTGTAAGGTTTGCAAGAAAGAAGACTAATCTCTATGGATGCAAGATTGTTAAGATTTCTCTTAGGAAGACTGGGGGATTCAAACTGCTGATCTTTCAGTTAGCATCTGAGTGCTTAACCACTGCATTACCAGATCTCCTTTTCCATGGAGTCTGTCTTTGACCAGATTGTGACACAAGCACTCTGGCATTTAGATACTCCCCATTCTTACATCTTCTGTTTGGTGAATGTTACTTGGCAGCATGTTGTGGATAGAGGTCATGATGGAAACCGTGCTGGGGGGAAGAAGGGGTTCCTTGGCTCCTGGCCCCCCGGGCAGCAGCACATCATATTGGAGGGCAGCTGGGGCTTTGTTGGGCCTTTCTGGCAACTTGGCAGCCTCAAACCTCCTCCAAGTGCAAAGGGAAAGAGCGAAAAGATATTTGCTACTTCATAACAGACTTTGCTACTGTTAGGTATCGGGTGGCCCCCAAATGGTTCACAACCCACAGGTTGAGAACCACTACTGTGTGGGATTTCTGGTTGTACATCATTGGCTGGGACAAATAGACTAATTTTTCTCCTTCAGAGTTAACCTGGTCAGTCCAAAGCGTAGAATTGCTTTTAGAGCGTGGAACATATGTTCTCCCTTCTATATGACATGCTTGATGAAGCTCTCACCCCCTCACTCTATAAAAATTCAGGGATTGAGTACCATCAAGGCAGATTCTGTCCCTTCTGTTGTCCTCTATAATATCCTATGAAAATGTAAACCTTGTAAATGTCATGATGGCCAAATGTGACATCTGGATCACCACAACAGCCACAGAGGAGGATCTCTGGCCTGGCTTGCCTTTGCCTAGAATAGCTGCACCGCTACAGTGCCACGATTCCAATGGTTTTTCTTCTTTTTTTTTAAAGGCTAATTCATAACTTCCAGAACATCTTGCTTGAGGCTGAGCATCTACCATTATCTTTAAAAGGTGAGTTTTGCTTGTTTGAAAGTAATTTTCATTTATATTTGACTTAGAGTCAAGTAAAATTTTAAGATCCTAAAGTGAAAATGTTTTGGTTCTAACAAGTGGAGTTTACCATGCTTCTGAGAAGACAAAATGGCAACTGGTTTTTGTGTTTTTAGAATATTCAAATGAGCAGTTCTCAATTAAAACACTACTTTAGCTGATAGGCAAAGTACTAGGTTCCCCCCCCCTCCCCCCGCCCCCTTACACACACAGTCCAAATATAGAGGAGGATCCAAGGACAAAAATGAATGTGATGTTAACATCACAAATCAATTGTGAATTTCCTTGTTAGTAGGCTACCGTTTTAAACTTTCCCCAGGGAAAGGAAGTGACTAAATCCTAGAGAACAAAATAAGCAGTAAATGTTGAATTGAAACAAGACATTCACAATTTGTATGGTATAGTTAGCAGGTATTTTGAGGCATTAGCAATAATTATGAAATGATTTTCTTTGTCTCAGCCTAACCTAGGATACCTCAATATTTTTTTTTTTCTGAAACGATTTTAGCTCCATGTAGTTTCAGACTGAGCTGCAGGGTCCAGGCCACAGTGGCCAACAGCAGATTGATCACGGCAACGTTCTGAGGGTAGAGTCAGAGGAGTTAGTCTTTTGGAAATGATGGCATATTTTAGTTGAGATCTTAAGAGTAGACTGATTATATGGTTGGGGGGGGGTGGTATTTTGTTTGGATAGACGGTCACCTTGTGTTACCTGAGGGGATGGCAGAGATTTCTGAAGCTAGCTAGATGAGTGAATGCTAGCCCTAACTGGAATAAATTAAGAGCAACTTGGGCAGACTTAAAAATGATATAGGAAAGGGTTTGTTGTAAAACAGTTACTGCGTTTAGAATCTTAGTAGTTTGGGTGGCATAGTGGGTTACAAGTTGAGTTGCTTACCACAAAGCCAGCCCACCGACCAACTCCAAGGTCTATGAGATTGTTCCCTTAAAGATTTAACATTTAAGGAGCTCAAAAAGGCAGTTCTACTCTGCTTTAGGGGTCATTATGAGTTCTGAGTTCTTGGCTATAAGGAGAGACAACTCTCCTTGTTTCTGACAGTTTTTCTCTTAAATGGAAGGCAAAATCAGTTGAAATTGAGGGTATGGGAGGGTTTGTCAGACATTTAGAAAAAGCTTCAAGAAGATGGAGCAGTTGTAGAACTATTGGCGATATTAAGGGCCTTTTCAAGATAGGTGACTCCATTTTTAACAGTCATGTTATTTCCTAGTCTGGAACAATTTTGTCTCATTGAAATCTGGCAGCAAATGTATAAGTGATACTTATTTCACAAGATAGGGTGCTTCTGACTCTAGAGGGTGGAGTCAAGAACTGTTAACTATTATTTTGCATCCTTCTGGTATTTTTGACCCCCCCTTTTAGTGTCTAAATATTTAACTTCAAGGTTTAAAACAATCTTCTGTTCATTATTTGTACCTAGGTAGCATAAACAAACCAATTGGTAAAATCTAGTGGTGTAATTCAGTAAGATTGTACACAGAACTTTTGTAAATCACTTATACTTTCCTTATCACCTGTGTCTTAGAGTAAAGGTAAATCTCAACAAGAAAATGCCCTTGTGCTAATTTGACTAATGTTAAGGGCTCCAGGTTGACATTTTTCTGCCTTTTGCTTTATAGACACCCCCTACCCCAAACAGAACAACACAGTTGCCATTGAGTCAATTCTAACTCTTTGTATGTGTATATAAAATATATGTAATTATTATATTAATATTGTTTACCATCTGTCTCATCTGTAAAATTGGAAAACTGATGATTACATAATTTTGTAATAAGTACTAAATAAAAAATTACATAAGGTAGTTTTTGCTTTCTTTTCAGCTACGAAAAGCCACACTAAGCTGGTTTGACACCTGACCTGTTGAATCTCCATGATGCTGGGTCCTGAGGGAGGTGAAGGTTTTGTGGTCAAGCTCCGAGGCTTGCCGTGGTCTTGCTCGATTGAGGATGTGCAGAATTTCCTCTCTGAATGCAAAATTCATGATGGCGCATCAGGTGTTCATTTCATCTACACCAGAGAAGGGAGACAGAGTGGTGAGGCTTTTGTTGAACTTGAATCAGAAGATGATGTAAAAATGGCCTTGAAGAAAGACAGAGAAAGCATGGGGCACCGCTATATTGAGGTATTCAAGTCCCACCGAACCGAAATGGACTGGGTGTTGAAGCACAGTGGTCCAAACAGTGCCGATACTGCCAACGATGGCTTCGTGCGCCTCCGAGGACTTCCATTTGGATGCACAAAGGAAGAAATTGTTCAGTTCTTCTCAGGGTTGGAAATTATGCCCAATGGTATCACTTTGCCAGTAGACCCCGAGGGCAAGATTACAGGAGAAGCCTTTGTGCAGTTTGCTTCACAGGAATTAGCGGAGAAGGCGCTAGGGAAGCATAAGGAAAGAATTGGGCACAGGTATATTGAAGTGTTTAAGAGCAGTCAGGAAGAAGTGAGAACATATTCTGATCCCCCTCTAAAGTTCATGTCTGTGCAGCGGCCAGGGCCCTATGACCGGCCTGGCACCGCTCGGAGATACATTGGCATTGTGAAACAAGCAGGCTTTGACAGGATGAGGTCTGGAGCCTATAGTACAGGCTATGGAGGTTATGAGGAGTATAGTGGCCTCAGCGATAGCTATGGTTTCACCACAGATCTATTTGGAAGAGATCTCAGTTATTGTCTGTCAGGAATGTATGACCACAGATACGGAGACAGTGAGTTTGCTGTCCAGAGCACAACCGGACACTGTGTCCATATGAGGGGGCTACCATACAAAGCAACAGAGAATGACATTTATAATTTCTTCTCTCCACTTAATCCTGTGAGAGTACATATTGAGATTGGCCCTGATGGAAGAGTGACCGGTGAAGCAGATGTCGAGTTTGGCACTCATGAAGAAGCCGTGGCTGCAATGTCGAAAGACAGAGCCAATATGCAGCATAGATACATAGAGCTGTTCTTGAATTCAACCACAGGGGCCAGCAACGGGGCATATAATAGCCAAATGATACAGGGCATGGGGGTGTCAACCCAGTCTACTTACACTGGCCTTGAGAGTCAGTCTGTGAGTGGCTGTTACGGGGCTGGCTATAGTGGTCAGCAAAACAGCATGGGTGGATATGACTAGTTTTATAGAAATATTTTGAGTTATTTCAATCAAATTATCACAGGCAGCCAACAAGCAGTGGAGAGCAGTTATTACATAGAAGCTGTGGGACCCATTTTGCACCATGAGTTTTGTGAAATCTGGATTAAAAAAAATTACCTCTTCAGTGTTTTCTCATGCAAACTTTCTTCTAGAAGCATGTGATAAAGATAATGAGTAAATGATAAACATTTTGGCTTTTCTCAACATTTTTGTAGTATACTAAAGAGTGACGCCAGTAGTTAAATATGTGGATCTTTTACACCACATCGCAGTAAACACACTGGGGAGACATGCTTTTTTTGGAAACTCAAAAGGTGCTAGATCCCTAATCCAAAGAGAAACATTTCTCACGTTTGTTCATTCTAGTTTGTTCTCATTTAAAATCTTATAGGTTAAGTTTTAAGCTTTTAAAAAGTTAATTTTGAAAATTGAGACACAATACTAATACTGTAGGCATTGGTGAGGCCTTGACTTAAACCTTGCTTTGTACTGTGATTTCCTTTTGGGTGTATTTTGCTAAGTGAAACTTGTTAACCAAATTTTTTTCTTAAAATAAAGACTTTTTCACAATGACTGGTACAGACTATCTGCTCACCAAAAGCTAGCAAAATGACTGGGTGTTTGAAGATATAACTCATCTTAATACTGATGTATTTTAGTGTGAATTAAATAATAGTACATCTAATCTGTTTTCCTTATATTTTCAGAATGAGGCTAAAATAAAAAGATAAATAAAAACATTAAACATGACTGGATATGCTAATAGAAAAACATTAGTGGAAGGGAGTCTATGTACACATCCACCACCTGTTTTGTGACTATTTCCTATATGTCCTTAATGACTTGGCAATAGTTTTTCATTTTTATGCTAACCTATGCATTGTTCTTAGCTATATTTTTAGGAGCTACATGTGTTGTGAAGTCAGCAACCATACTTTTGGTGTGAAGTATTTATACAAAGTAGTGATTTGAACATTCTTTTTTCATACTTAGATTATTTTTACATGAAATCCACTTAGCAGTGGAAAGCAATGTTAAAATCCTGGACAGCTCCACAGTTTTTTGTTTAAATAGTATTGGCATATATTTTTCATGCATATTTAAAATTTGGGCAGTTGTCAACACAATTTCAGAACACCATCTATGTCAGCTTCCCATTTTTCTTCCTCATCCAAACCCAACCATCTCCCTAAGAAATTATTCAGTTAGCATCTCTAAAGATAAACCTATCCTGGGTTTTATACACAGATAATCATATAAACCATAAGGAACCCAATGACCAGGAAAACCTCGATTAAAAAATGGGTCAAAAGAGATCAAGTGATAAGTGTATTACATTTGAAACCATATATTGTTGAGTGTACTCTGACAGCAGGCTGTGTCTGGTTTGACTGGACCCTTAACCCATGTGTGGCTCCTGCATATGGATTTTGGGCTTCTATCTAAAATAACCTTTTACAAGCAAGGTATTCAGTTTAGCTCAAATACCATTAATATATCTGTGGTTTATATGTCTCAGGTTCCATTTAGAGACATTTTAGGATAGAGACATAAGTCCTGGGGATATCTATAAAGTGATCAGAGTCTGAATCTCAAAAAAAAAAACAAATCCATTCTGCCAGCTGGTGTTACCCCCGTGGGTTTCTGAGAGTATAATCAATTTAGCTACCAAACAAGATTTAAGAAGCTAAACTCAGTCTTCTTTAAAGAAGCTTTGGTCATGCAGTTGGCTAAAGTTTAGGTCCAGTGCACAGCATATGCAATGGCCCCCTTTGAGCTGTCTTGGTATCCCTCCAATTTAAGGCTACTATTTAGTTCTAACATTCCTGGCTTTGGGACGAGATCCTTGTGCTTGGAGAAGAAGTAAGTAGTTGTTGGGCTGAACACCCTATAGGTAAGTCTGAGCTGGCCTCTAGACGGTGTTCTGGACCCAAGAGCACAACTGACAAGCTGTTTTGCTGTTCCAGACGGCTCCAAGATCCCTTGGGTAGGGGTAAAGGACAATATCCTTTTCCCTCTGTATAGTTAGATTCGGGTGAAGGTTTATAGTTCCTACCAGCAATTTATACACACTTTGTTTCCATTTTCATTGCAATCCCTTAAGTGCACCATTGTTCCACCTTGTTCCCTAGCCTTCCTTTCCTAACCTCTTGCTTGAATGTTGACTATTCTAACTGAATTAATTCCATAATGGAAGGGTGATTAAAGGGTTACAGTTGGTAGTCTGACCACTAACCAGTGAATAAGCCCTATTTTGAGGTTTGTTTTTTGGTGTGTGTGTTTCCCTCACTTTAAGATCTCTGATCATTTTGCGAGCATTTGGTAAGTGGTGTCATGGCACTTTTTGGTTCTGGAGTCAGAAAACTGATGGGTTATTGACATCTTTTTGCAAGAGGGCAACTGCCCCAAAGAATTAGAGCGGGGCCAAGCACTAGTAGGCTCCTTTCCCTTTCTCACTGTAGGACCATCCAACCCAGATGGAAATGGGGTACCCTTGAGTCCAAGACTAATGAGAACCACAATGAAGGCTGGTGTACTCTTTCGTCATCAGTCCTTGAATACCACCCAAATGCAGATGTCGTAGTGTGTGCACTCTAGAAGTTAGATCAAAGACTGGTTTTTCAGGTGATTGCCAGCCCTTCCTGTGTACCTCCAGTTAGTCCAGTCCTACTAGCTTTTTTCACCTACCTGGGTCTCAAATGTGATTAAAAACACCGTTTATAAGGTTGTGACAGCATCTTTATGGGACAGAACTGTTGCCCACTTGTTTTAGGCCTATTACAGTAGCCGGGACACCATGTTTCCCTTTCATCTGAATTTAGGTATTTCCAATTAGAATAGCTCCAAAGGAGTTGGGTGTGGATTACAGAAGGAGCTTTTGAGTACAATCTGGGTTAGGCTCTGGGCTGCTAAATTTTGCTGTTTTGCAAATGAATGTCTAGTAAGACAGTTCAGTAAGATTGTGTTTGACATCTGGCTTTGAATATAGCTTCATTGGTTCCTGTGAGGTAAACTGTCAAAAGATATTGCATCTTGCACCTTTTACCACTTAAGATAAACACACCTAGCCCATGTTATATCATGTCACTTCCCCATAAGATTCTTGTTTTGAGACATAAATCAATAAATACTCCTTTTTGCTCTAGTTGGAGGGTGAGAAGTGAGCTGATTTGGTGACCACTTGGTTCTAATTTAATCTCAAAAGAACTTTGCCCCTACTGTGGAGTTACCCACATTTTTTCAAATCATCTGGAGGCTCGTACAGCTCGTCACAGTCCATATCATTTATTGTATCAAGCACATTTGCCATCATTCTCAAAACATTTTCTAACTTAAGCCCCTTGGTATCAGCTCATTTTTCCCCCTCCCGACTGCCCCTTCCCTAATGAATCTTTGATATTTTTTCATGTCTTGCACTCTGATGTCTCCCCTTTGTATTGTCCATCCCCCAGGAAGGAGGGAGTTATATGTAGATCCTTGTAATCTGTTCCCCCCTTTTCCCTTCCCTTCCCTTCACTCTCCCAGTATTGCCATTCTCACCTGAAGGGTTCATATGTCCTGGATTCCCTGTTTTCATTCCTAGCTGTACCAGTGTACATCCTCGATTTGTAAGGTAGAATTGGGGTCATGATGGGGCTGCGGTGGGGGGGGGGGGAGGAAACATTTAAAACTAGAGGAAAGTTGTTTCATTGTTGGCTACAATGGCTCATTGCTCAACCCTTCTGTAAGGGGATGTCCAGTTGTTTACAGATGGACTTGGGTCCACACTCATTCTCAATGATACTATTTTTTTTCTTTGATGCCTGATCCCTTCAACACCTTGTTATCACAGACTGGTGTGCTCCTTCAATGGGAGCTTTGCTTCTGAACTAAATAGCTGCTAGTTTACCTTCAGGCCTTTAAGACCCCAGACAGCTGTATCTTGGGACAGCTAGACACATCAGTTTTCTGTACATATGCACCCATTTTGTCTTCAGCGATCAGATCATGTTGGGAAGGTGAGCTTCATGGAATGCTATTTTAATAGAGCAAAGTGTTCTTGCATTGAGGGGAGTCGTCGGGGCCCCAATTTTATCTGCTACCTTAATATTAAGCCTATAAATGTATCACATAGATCTATTTCTCAATCGCTATATAAATACATTTACATATGTACATGCTTGTATTTAGACCTCTGTAAATACCCTTTCCTTCCTAGTTCCTTTATTTCCTTTTACTTTCCTCTTGTCCCACTATCATGCTCAGCCTCTGTTTGGGTTTCAGTACTTTCTCTCGGTTACATTGCCCTTGATCAAGCTCTACCAGGCCATCCCCACTGGTTTTGGATCACTTGTCCCTGGGTTTGTTAATAGCACTTTCTCCCCCACCCCCTTCTATGTCCTCCCCCTCGATGTTTTCTCTAGATTGTTTATCCTGCCTACCTTAATCTAGATAGACCTGCAGAGATAATATGTACAAAAACAAGATAGAGCACTTTATTTTTTGATCATTTTATTGGGGCTCTTAAAACTTTTTTGTGGTATTTTTGTATATCTTTTTAAAAAATTTTATTAGGGGCTAGTACAATGATCACAATCCATACATTCATTGTATCAAGCACATTTACACGTTTTTTTGCTATGCTCAAAATACTTGCTTTCTACTTGAGTCCTTAATATCAGCTCTTCATTTTCCCCCTCCCCTCCACTCACCCCTTCTCGTGAACTCTTGATTTATCTTATGTCTTATAACAATCCATACATGCACTGTATCAAGCATATTTGTACATGTGTTGCCTTCCTATCCAAAACATTTTCTACTTGAGCCCTTGGTATCGGTTCCTCATTTTTCCCTCCCCACCCACATGAACCCTTGATAAATTATAAATTACTTTTAGATCTTATAGTATCAGGTTTCTACCTTCAGCCATGTTTCTGTTGTACATCACCTTCGTGGTGGGAGGGAGTTATGTCCATTACCAGGATCTCCACCCCTCTTCCATCTTCCCCCTACCCTCATCACTACTCCAATAGGGGTTTATCTGTCCTGGATTCTGTGTGTGGAGGAATGGGCTCATGGACCATGAACATCAAGTAAAAATTTTTTGGAAAGGAAAGGGAAAAAAATGTCAGTTGAGTTGAATGAAATGTGTCTAGGGGGTTTAAATCAAATCAGGTGTGGAGTACTTGGCCTATCCAGGTTTTGTGCTCACCCCAGATCTGGTCCTATTTTCTCTGGTCCAATTATAAACCTGGTCATGACAAAAGTAAAGCTGATATCAAGGGCTCAAGTAGAAAAAGTTTTGAAAATGATTGTGGCAGCATATGTATGAATGTGCTTGATACAATTGATGTATGGATTGTTAGAGCTGTAAGAGCTTCCAATAAAATTATTTACCAAAAAAACATTGGCTTACTCTCCCCACAGGTCTTGCCTGGCCATGGATGAGGAAGTAATGTAATAAAGGTGTGGGTTTAATGACTTTGGAGTTTAGCATCTGTCTGATGCATGCAAGTTTAAGATCACCCAATCCTTTCCCCGTCTTCTCTGCCTTTTGGTTCTTTTGTCTCAGGATGATCAGTCCCTATTAAACATGACAGAGAAGCTGCAGTTTTATGTGGTCAAGACTTTCTAATCACTTCTAAGCAGGATAAGCATCTAGAAACCGTTTTCAAAAATGGAGGGGGTAGGATGAGAGGAGCGAGCGAGAGTGCAGAGAGCCTAAGTAGGGGAGTACAGCTGCCTGCCCACCAGCCACTGCTGCTGTTGAGGGCCTCCATTTTCACAGCATGAGAGCAACTGGAAGGGAAAGCAAATGCAGGGAAGCTACCTACCTGTCAGCCTGCCCTGTCTCCCTGTGTTAAGGGGAGAGGATGGGATGGGGAATCCCCAGAAAGGATAAGGACCTGACTGGTAAAATTCAAAGGGGTGGTTTCCTTGGGCAAGAGAGTGAAGTCTGCTTAGTTGATCAGCCAATGGCATTAAAAAGTAGGTATTAGACCAGGCTTTGGTGGGAAGCTGGGTGGTAGGACATAGAGAATTGCCTCGAAGCCACTGACCTATTTTTCATGGAGCAAACCATTACACTACTCTGCCAGGGCATTAAAAAGCAAGCTATCACAAAAGTTAGAATACAATACAGAAAGGGAAGGTGCCTGCTGAACTCTTGCCAAAAGATTGAACACTAATATTTAATGTTTTGGTCAGAAAATAGTCAAAAGTGCAAGACTTTCTGGGTGTGGTGAACTAAACACTGCCTGAGGCTTTCAGGTTGGTAATATTAGCTCTCACTGGCAATGTGGCCTCATGCTACATTAGGAACCCCAGGTTGTCCTCCAACAATGGTAGGAGGATGGCATCACAGGCTGTGGAGACATCCAAAATCACTACTGGAGCAAAACATCTTTCAAGCAATTTGGAACCTGTCTAGAAATGGAACCATCTATTGGCAGTTCTGCTTACCCCTCAAGGGTAGATTGATTATTGATTTATTCTATAGCAGTAGTTCTCAACCTGGGGGTCGAACAGCCCTTTCACAGAGGTTGTCTGATTCATAAAATGCAAAATGACAACTATGAAGTAGCAACGAAAATTTTATGATTGTGGGGGTCACCACAACAAACTATAAAAGGGCCAAGGCATTAGGACGGTGGAGGACCGCTTCTATAAGAACAGTGGTTTTGTTGCTTCTCGGCCTTTTGGCTAGATCAAGTGTAGGAACAGTGGTTTTTTACCTGTCTGTAGCCATAACTAACATGAGCAGTGTTTTTTCCCCTGGCATACAATAAAACATTACTCAAGCCACCTCCTGAGGGCAGCTTAGTTCACTGAGCCAGGAGACTTGCCTAAGGCACCTGCTTTCTCCATGTAAGGGGGAACCACTAGTGTGAGTGAGACTTCCCCTTCTCAAACTTGCTGTCCAGTCCAATTGGACATGGTGATCCTATGGACACAGCAGGACTACCACTGGTTTACTGAGCCTAAATCTCCAGGAGTAGAAAGTACCTTTCCCTCACAGTGGCTGGGTGGTTTTGAACCTGGTTCTTGAGGTTGGCCCATTGCTTAACACACTGGGCCACCAGGGCTCGTATATACTCTTACAACAACAAACTACCACCGTGGCCCGCAACCTGAGGGACGTGGTCGACACCTACTGCCAGTTTGTGGAGGCCGTGAAGCTGACCTGTGAGAGGGCTACCAAGACTTGAGTGTGAAACTATTGGCCCGTCAGTGCACGGCCCTAACCCTAACGGCCTCCTTGTTCTGTTTAACCCACAAATTCCAAGCATCCACTGCCCTCTGAGCAGGCCAACTGCCCAGGGCTTCCCACCTCCGACCCTGGATGCTCCATGAGAAGCCCCTTCACCCCCTCCTCACCCCTTCAAGGGTTTACTATTTAGAGTATTCAATAAAGTGCGTCTTCATCTTGGAAAAAACATTACCATCAAGTTGGTTCCCACATTCCTATGGGACAGGGTAGGTGTGCCCCTGTGAATTTCTGGTACTGTTTACCTGAGTTTAGAGAACATCTCAACATATTTGACCCAGAACACATATCTGATAAGACCTGATGAGTTGTAGGACTATGTCAGGTACTTGAAAATATTAAAAGGTTGAGGGAGGGTGGGTGGGAGGAAAAAATGTTTGAGAATGATGGCAACAAATGGTACAGAAGTACTTGACACGATGGATATGTATAGATTGTGTTGAGAGATACAGGCCCTCAATAAAATGATTTAAAAAATTTTAAAAATGTTAAACAAGAAATATGATTTAAAAGTAAAACAATATGCTTGCATCTAGTAGGTAATTCACAGCTTATAGTCATTGTGTACATTTAAAATGGTAATATATTTGCAAAATAACGAATATAAAAAAATTTAAAATTAGGTCATTAAAAAGAAGCCTCAAAGTGTCAGAAGAGGCTCTGAAACTTGCTCTTAATTGTAGAGTAGCTAAAGCAGGTTGAGGAAATGAAGTCAAAGAGCTGAACAAATTTTCAAAGGGCAGCCCAAGAAGCCATAGCAAAATATGTGCAAAGACCTAGAGTCAGGAAAGCAAAGGGGGAAGAGCACACAGCGTGTCTTGAATGGGAAGAACTCAAGTAAAGCTTCAAGCCTTAAGTTGCAATACTGAAAATGTTTATATATGGGCAAAATATACTGAGTGATGCAGGAAGAATCAAAAGAATACACTCTACCAAAAAGAACTAGTGGGTGTTCCACCATTTCAGGTGGTAGCATATGAGCAAGAACCAGTGGTGCTGAAAGAAGTTCAAGCTGCACTGAAAACAGGCAAAAACAAGGCTCCAGGAATTGAAGGAATACCAACTGGAAGTGTTCACACTTGACTGCCAGGAGACTTGGAAGACAGGGACTTGGCCAACTGACTAGAAGAGGTCCAAATTTGTGACCATTCCAATGAAAAATGACAACAGAATGCCCAAACTATTGAACAGTATCACTGATAAATGCAAGTAAAATTTTGCTGAAAATCATCTGAACCTGGAACTGCCAGAGGTTCAGACCATATTTAGAAGAGGGAAGGGATATTGCTGATGTCAGATAGAGCTTTGGCTGAAAGCAGAGGATACCAGAGGTATTTACTTGTTTTATTGATTGCAAACGCCTTGGACTGTATTGATCCTAACAAACCATGGATAACCTTGCAAAGAATGGGAATTCCAAAACAGTTCATTGTGCTTACAGGGAACTTGCATACTGACCAAAAGACAGTTGTGCAAACAGAAAAAGGGATTATATGGTTTAAAATCAGGGATGATATGCATCGGATGTATTTGATTACATGCAGAAGAATGTGGCAACATGATTGGAGGATGGCTTAGTAACCTGCAATGTACAGAAGACACAACCTTGTTGGCTGAAAGTGGGGAGGAATTGAAGCACTTGCTGATGAAGATCAAGGATTGCAGCCTTCAGTATGGATTGCAACTCACTGTAAAGAAGACCGGGATACTCACAGCTGGACCAATAGGTAACAGTATGATAAATGAAGAAAAAGGTTGATGACGTCAATGATTTTGCCTTGCTTGAATCCACAATCAATGCTCATGGAAGCAACAGTCAAGAAATGAGTGCATTAGATAAATAGGTAAATCTGATGAGTGCATCAAAAGATGAGTGCATTAGATAAATAGGTAAATCTGATACACAAGACCTTTTTAGAGCGTAGAAAAGGAAGGGTGTTACTTGGAGGACTAAGGTGTGCCTGACCCAAGCTGTGGTATTCTCCATTGATGCATATGAATGTGAAAGTTGGTCATAGAGTAAAGAAGAATCGATGCATTTGAATTTTGGCGCAGAAGAATATTGAAAGTACAATTTTGGGGCGAGGGGTGAGAGTACCATGGAGTGCTAAAGGGCAAACCAATGTGTCTTAGAATAAGTAAGTGTTCCATTGAGGCAAGGATGGTGAGAATAGTCCCTGGAGAAGGACCTCATTATGTTTGGTAAAATAGAGGGGGAGCGGGGAAAAAAAAAGGCCCGAGTGAGATGAATTGATACAGTGGCTGTAACAGGCTCAGGCATGGGAACAATGAGGATGACACAGGACAAGGCAGTATTTCATTATACTGTACATGAGATTGCCATGGATGAGAAAATACATCATAATACCTAACAATAGCATTAAACATTATTGGGGTTCATATAGCTCTTGTCACGATCCATATTGAGACCCATTGTGTCAAGCACATTTGTCTATTAACATTTTCTTTCTACTTGAGCCCTTGGTATCAGCTCATTTTTTCCCTCTCCCTTCACCTTCCCTCCCTCCCTCATATATTCTCGATAGTTTATAACATTATTTTTCATGGCTTAGAGCCAGGTGTCCTCAAACTACGGCCCTCGGGCCACATGTGGCATGTCGACATTTATCCCGTCCGCTGGCTGTTTTTGCCCCGTTTTGTTTTTTACTTCAAAATAAGATGTGTGCATAGGAATTTGTTGAGGTTTTTTTTTTTTTAAACTATAATCTGGCCCTTCAACAGGTCTGAGGGACAGTGAACTGGCCCCCTGTTTTAAAAGTTTGAGGACACCAGTATAAGCTTTATACTGACTGATGTCTCCCATCACCCACTTTTCTGTTGTCCATCCCCCTCGGAGCGGGTTATATGTAGATCATTATGATCGGTTCCCCCTTTCTCCCCCTACCTTCCCCTTTCTCTCCTGGTATTGCTACTCTCATTATTGGTCCTGAGGGGTTTATATGTTCTGGATTCTCTGTGTTTCCAGCTCTTATCTGTACTCATGTACATGCTCTGGTCTATCCAGATTTGTAAGGTAGTTTGGGACCATGATAGTGGGGGGAGGAAGCATTAAAAATCTAGAGGAAAGTTGTATGTTTCATTGGTGCTATACTGCACCCTGGTGCTGTATTCCTCCCTGTGTCCCTTCTGTAAGGGGATGGCCAGTTGCCTACAGATGGGCTTTGGATCTTCACACTCCCCCTCATTCACATTGATAATGTTTTTTTGTTCTGGATCTTTGATGCCTGATATCTGATCCCCTTGATACCTCATGATCACACAGGCTGGTGTACTTCTTCCAGATGGATCTTGTTGCTTCTCAGCTAGATGGCTGCTTGTTTATCTTCAAGCCTTTAAGATCCCAGACTCTATATATTTTGATCGGCCGGCCACCATCAGCTTTCTTCACATTTGCTTATGCATCCATTTTGTCTTCAGTGATCGTGTTGGGAAGGTGAGCATCACAGAATGCCAGTTTATTAGATATAACAAACTTTTCTTAATACTTAGCATATAAATATATGTACTTAGATTTATTTCCCTATTATATATAAATATATTTACATATATACATACCTATATTTAGACTATTATAAATACCCTTTGCCCCTTAGTTCTTTCCTCTATTTCCTTTTACTTGTTGCACAAACATGTTTGGCCTTCATCTGGGTTTCAGTAATTCCTCTCAGTTACCTTGTCCTTGATCAAGCCCTATCAGGCATCCTACAGTCTCCTCTCCATGGATTTTAGATCACTTGTTCCCTTGTCCTTGGGTTTGTTAATGCCCTTCTCCTTTCCTCCCCGTCCCCCTCTCCCTCTCCTTTGCCCGCCTGGCCCCCAAGCCTTTGGTTCTGTTGTTACTCCTCTGGATTGTTTATCCCTCCTTTTTTAATCTAGACAGACACACAGAAACAATAATAAGCAAAAAAAAAAAAAAAAAAAAACGAGAGAAAAATAAAAAGAAAACCAAAAAGCAAAATAAAACAATAGAAAAAAAAACAACAAAAAACCTATAGAGTTCCAGGTCTCGACCTTTAGAAGTGTTTTCCAGTGGAGTTGATGGGGTGCCACTCCCAGCCCCCAAAGTATTTTTGGTATTCCCTGGGGACTTCATTGCTTTGCTCCCCTGGCTCCCCTGGCTGCTTTGTTGCACACCCTTAGTGTTTCGCCCCAGTGTGGTGGGATCAGATGGGGCACAATTCCTGTCCTGTGCCTCTAGTGTAATCCCTCGTAATGCTATGGGTCAGGAAGGGACATCTTGTCTCCTGGTGGCGTCGGCCCTGTGAGCCTCTCTGTGCATTGGCTGCTCTTAGTAGGAATATCGTCTTCAGGACTTGCTGGGCCAGGGTGTGTTCCACACTCTCTCCTTCCCTCTTCCTTTGCTCCTGTGTACTCTGATCAGGTGTGCCCCTCTCCCTGAGCTGTATCTTTAGTGCTGTCCATGTAGTTGGGAATTCAGGCTGACCCCACAAACCTCTCTGCTGATTCCCTGCTTCTTGCTGGTATGTTGCATTCACATCTTGGTGAACCGGGTTGAACTCTGGTCCCTCTAGCAGTTCTTTTTTTTGTTTCTTTTTAATTCAGTTCTTTATAGCTATAGAAAGCCTCAGTTTTCTCCCACATTCTGCCTTGGTACTTTCTAAAGACCATAGGCATGTCCCTACTGGCTTTCTTCCCTTCTGGGCTGCCAATGTCTTCCTGGGTTGGGCTTATAGTTTCTACAAACTCCACCATAAAAGTGGATGCTGGCTCTGTGGGCATATTTGTCCTCAAACAGTGAAGACGTGTCATGGAGTGTGGAGCCTTCAGCTTCAGCTGGAGCTGATTAGGTAACTCTGTGACAAGTGTGGCATAGCTCTTCTTGGATTGTCTCAAAAATCTGAGTCAAGGTAAAGAGATTGCACCCGTATTTTTCTGTGTTTTATTTAGTTTGGGGGTATAATTTTCTGCTTATACAGTTCAGGATAGGTAAATTTAGAGAGACAGTAGCTAGAGCATTAGTTTCTTAGGATTATGGCAGGTGATGTTTGGGGAAAATGGGGAGCTAATAGTACAAAAATGACCATTTTCTAAATTGTGCTGATGATTGCACAAGTCTAATAGAGTCAAGCCATTGATTGTATGGTACTTGGATTATATATCAAAACTGTTAACAACACCAGGAATGCAAACATTTCTGGGCTATAGTGCCAGCCTGGGGAGTACTCAGCAGCAGGGCGCGAGAGCAAGCTATAAGTCAATGTAAGCAGAGTCTACTGGCCATTTAATTTGTAAATGCAATAATAAAGGGACATACAAAGTTGCAAATTCACTTTGTGATTAATATGTGTATATATATATATATATATTTTTAAACAAATAAGACAATAACAAAAGAGAACAGCTCTAGTTGCAGCCATGAGCGCCCATGGTTCCACCTCTAGAATGATTTGCATTAGTTGGTACCAGGAAAGATGTGCTGAGGAAACCCACCTCTGGCTTTGAATAGAGTAGAACCCCATGGATTATTGTGTCACCCTCCAGGTTTACCTCCTAACTAATAGACTAGCTTCCTGGGTGCCACTGCCAAGAGATGGTTGCAGAATTTGAGGAATGCACGTCACTCTTAAAGACACTCTGGCTGGGACCATACTTGTGGCCCTAGTTACTCTATAATGGTTAGGGTGTTGCGTACTTAGGTTTTCCCAAGCTGTTGAACTACTAGGAAATCCACACTCAAACCTGAATTTTCAAATGGTAAAAGGTGGGTAAGCACAGTCTTCTCTACCCTTAAACTATTTTTATTCCTCCTCTAGGTGTCTATGAAATGGGAATCAACTCTAGGAGTGAGTTGAGTTTTGGTTTAGAAGTCTTGGGACAAATTGGAACTAATTTGTTACTGATCTCCCTCATCCAGATGATCTTTGTCACTGTCCTGTTTGACTTAGGAAATATTCTTAACAAAAAAGTATTTTTATTTTGAAATACTTTTATTGGGGGCTCTTACATCTCTTATCACAATCCATACATTCATCCAGTGTGTCAAGCACCTTTGCACATATGCCACCATCATGATTTTCAAAGCATTCTCTTCCTATTTGATCCGCTGATATCAGCTCCCCACTTTCCTCCCTCCCTGTCCTGCTCGCCCTCCCTCATGAACCCATGATAGGTTATAGGTTATTATTTCCATACCTTACATTGTAAAGACTTAATAAATATTCTTAAATTGTATTTGATGTTTGAGCTCTCTTTCCCCCACCTAAAACAAGAGGAAGGAGAAAACCAAGTAATGATAGCAGATTATACCTTGGGTATGCTTATGGCCTCTTTCTTCATATGGCCTAATAAATCAGTAATGTTTTGGCATATAGGTGCGACATTAAGGCTGTACCACCGTCATCTGTTAGACTGTCCAGAGGCATTTAGATTACCTGCGTCATCTGCCTTTCAGCTTTCTCTGTTGCTGTTTGAAGTCCTGGCATGTTACCTCTTTGTTCACCGTAGCTGTCAAAATCCCTTTTTTCCACTGAGGCATGGGGAAATGCCCTGGTCCCGCCATGCTTGGAGTCTACCTTGTATGTAAGCCTCCCTAATAAACACCTTTGCATCATCTTGGAGCCACCTGCCACTTTTCTCTAGTCTCATGGTGACCTGCATATTTGGAAGCAAAATTCCAGTTACAGGTTCATGTATGACAGTCACTAAGAAAAGGGCATAATGCTTTGGAAGACAATTTTTTAAGAAAGTTTATTTTCTACATTCAAATGTTTAAAAGAAAACAACAAAATCTTGTGCAAAAGGCAACACCCCCCCCCCCCCACACACACACACACAATAGAACTCCATAGGATGGTTTGCCTGTAATCCATATGGAAGCAAATTGCCAGGCCTTTAGGTTAGTAGCTAAAAATAAACCATGTTACCTAGGGACCTTTTGAATATCATACTCCTGGGAGAATCCTGACTTGACACCTGACTCTGACTTGGGACTTATACTTGTGTATAAATTTCTCTAATCCTTGGCCAGCATCCTGGGTTTATCACTTCTTTCTCTAGTGTGCTGTTCCAAGGCGACTCAGAAAGACTGCTGTTTCTGAGTAAGAGTGTTCTGCAGAAGGCTTGGGCAGTGATGCAGATGACCCTGCCGTCTGCTTTAGATTTGTGCAGACCGTGTCATGACGAGCTCCGCTGGAACGTGATGTGTATGGTGCCTGACAAAGTCACACGCCAGACCCCTACTTATTTGAATAATGGCTATGTTTAGTAAATAATGGCTATGTTCAGTATTAAAAGAAGTAATTCCTGGAATGTGTCTGACTATAAGAGGGGGAGATAAATGTCTTACCCCTTGGTCTGGTGCCTGCAGACGCATCAAATCATGAGGTTGTGATAGGATATCTCCACTTGTTATAGGAATTTTATGTTATTTTAAGTGGTGTCCAACATTATTTGCTGATAGTTTGTTGTCAGAAAGGGAAATATAATGAGTTTTATATTGACATTGGTGATCTTGTGAGATTCACTTAAATACTCTAACAATTGAGATATGGATTTCATAGGTTTTCTACATATAAAATCATTACTTATAAGTAATGGCAGTTTTATTCATTTGTTTCTAGTACTATATACTTTATTTCCTTTCTTGCTTGCTCCTGTAGTTTGTTGGTGGCTATTGTGTCAACAACATCTATTGGGAGTAGAGCTTCTCCATCAAGGTTTTAAGCTGGCGACCTTGCTGGAGCACATTGCCAGGTCTGTCCTCGAAGGCAGCACGCACTGGGCGGGTCTGCACTAACCCTGAACTCTCTTTACAATAGGATGCAAAGTTATTTTAAGTAAGTTTACTTTTTTTCAGTAAGTGTGATACTAAGCAAAATTGTCGAAAAGGACATCCTAGTCTTATTACCAATGCCAGAGAGACAGTGTTGTTCTTCTATTTATATGTTGTTGATTTTTGAAAATTGTATGCTGCTTGATTTAGTATTGATATAAATATCAGTGTGTCTGCATTGTCTAGAGAAACAAAATCCGTGACACTCATATGTATGGGAAAGAACTGTATATACAGTAATTTTATATCAAGAAGGCATTCCACCCCAGTCCAACTCAAGTCCATACGTCTCATGCAAGCCAGGGTCCTCTTCAGACTCATGTAGCTTCAGGCAGGGATGGAGAAAGGTGAAGCATGATGCAGAAGATCACAGCCAGATGGGTTCAGAGTCATGTGGATCCAAGTTCAGTGGAAAAATGACGGGGCACCAAGAGCTGTCAGGGTTGGGTGACCCACATGGGGCCACCCTGGGGAGGCCAGCAGAGTCCCAGAAAACAGGAAGGTAAACTGGCATAGAGAAAAAGAGAATTTCCCAGTGTCTCACTCTTATACAAATAGGCTATGACACCAAGGAGTGCCATCAGGTTGTGACCCAATTTGATAGGTTAGGCCCAACCCCTACCTTACCCAGGAATGTCTAGTTGACAATTCCTAACTATCAAAATTGGGAAATTTTCTTTTTACTTCAGACTTGAATGTACTCTCAAATCGATTCAGAAAGCAGCTGTGAATGTACAACAGAACAAACCTTGCCTGGTCCTGCACCATCCTCCTCATTGTTTTTTTTAAAATTTTTATTGTTTTTTTTCTCCTCATTGTTTTTATGTTTATTACAGCCACTGTGTCAATCCATCTTGAGGGTTTTCCTCTTTTTCACTGCCTTTATACTTAACCAAACAGGATGTCCTTCTTGAGGAACTGGTCTCTTCCGACACCATGTTCAAAGTATACAACACAGAGTTTGTTTGTTTTTTAAATCATTTTATTGGGCGCTCGTACAACTCATTACAATCCATACATACATCGATTGTGTCAAGCACATTTGTACATTTGTTGGCATCATTCTCAAAACATTTTGTTTCTACTTGAGCCCTTGGTATCAGCTCCTCATTTTCCCTTCCCTCCCTAAACCACTCTCCCCTCCTCCTTCATGAACCCTTGATAATTTATAATTAATTATTTTTTCATGTCTTACACTGTTCAATGTTTCCCTTCACCCACTTGTCTGTTGTCCGTCCTCCAGGTATATCATTGTGATCAGTTCCTCCTTTCTCCCCCACGCTCCCCTTCCCCTCCTGGCATTGCTACTCTCATTATTGATCCTGAGGGGTTTATCAGTCCTGGATTCCCTGTTTTCTGCTCTTACCTGTACCAGTGTACATGCTCTGGTCTAGCAGGATGTGTAAGGTTGAATTGAGGTCATGATAGTGGTGGGGAGAAAGCATTAAAGAACTAGAGGAAAGTTGTATGTTTCATTGGTGCTATACTGTACTCTGACTGGCTTGTCTCATCCCTGCGACCCTTCTGTAAGGGGATGTCCAGTTGCCTACAGATGGTCTTTGGGTCTCCACTCTACACTCCCCCTCATTGATATGATTTTTTGTCCTTTGATGCCCGATACCTGATCCTATTGCCACCTCGTAATTACACAGGCTGGTGTGCTTTGTTGCTTCTCAGCTAGATGGCCGCTTATTTATCTTTAAGCCTTTAAGATCCCAGATGCTCTATCTTCTGGTAGCTGGGCACCATCAGTTTTGTTCATCATATTTGTTTATGAATCTGCTTTGTCTTCAGCGATGGTGTCCAGAAGGTGAGCATCATGGAATGCCACTTTAATAGAACAAAGTGTTCTTGCATTGAGGGAGTACTTGAGTGGAGGCCCAATGCCCACCTGCTGCCTTAATATTAAACCTATAGATATGTGCACATAGATCTATTTCCCCATCATCATATTTAAATATATTTACATTGTACATACCCGTATTTAGACCTCTATAAATGCCCTTTGGAATGCCCTTTGCCTCCTAGTTCTTTCTTTCCTCTATTTCCTTTTACTTTCCTTTTGTCCCACTATTACGTTCAACCTTCACTTGGGTTTCAATAATTCCTCTTGGTTACATTGCCCTTGATCAAGCCCCCGACACCCTCCCAGTCATCGATTCTGGATCACTTGTTGTTTCCTTGTGTCTGTGTTTAACACCCACTTCTTCACCCCCTACCCCTACCCCCTGTCTCCCATGTGCCCCCCGGGACCCTTAGACCTGTTGTTTTTTCCAGATTGTTTATCTTACCTATCTTATCCAGACAGACCTGCAGAGACAATAATATGCACAAAAAACAAGACAGGAAAACAAAGCAACAAAAGAACAACAACAAAAAATAATGACATAAAAGTTCAAGGTCTATTTGTTGACCTTCGCAAGTGTTTTACAGTGGAGTTTGATGAGGTGCCATGCCCTGCCCCCAAAGTCTATTTTTGGTATTCCTTGGGGACTTCATTGCTCTGTTCCCCTTGCTGTTCCATTGCATGCTCTTAGTATTTTGCTTCAGTGTAGTGGGGCAGATCGGACACAATTTACCACACTGTGTCTCCAGTGTTGTCCCCCACAGTGCTGTGGGTCAATGAGGGACGTCGTGTCTCGTAGTGGGGCCGGCCTTACCTATGGTCCTCTGTGCTTTGGCTGCTCTGAGCAAGAATATTGTCCCCAGGGCTTGGTGGGCCAGGATGTCTCCCAGTTTCATTTCCTCCCCATTCATTTGCTCCTTTGTGCTCTGATCAGACATGTCCCTCTGCCCGAGCTGCAGCTTCAGTGCTGTCCTCTGAAGTGAATTCTTCTGTGCAGAGGTGGGGGCTGTCCTCGAAGTTGGGATAGGGGCCAGCCCCTCAGACCTCTATTGTTTCTCTACTTCATGCAGGTATGTTGCATTCACATCTTGGAGCATGGGGTTGAATGAAGTCTGGTCCCTCTTTCCCTGTGGAGATATGAACAATACCCTCCCCTTGGGTGGGTTAGTGCCCTGTGCCCCTGCTACCCATGCTTTCCCCCCCTCTTTTTCCTCCTCCTCTTTAGTTGACAATACAAAGTCCTGCTAACTTTGCCTCCAAGGAGCATTCTGTCTGTACTTCCAAGACAGACTTCTTATTTTTGACAGGCCACAGTTCTTTCAGTGTTCTTTGACATCACTATATTTCAAGTGCATCTATTCTGTCGTCCTTATTCAATGTCAAATTTTCACATAGCAAGCAATTGATTTGGGTCATGATTTGGGTCAGGTGTAACTTAGTTCTCAAACTAACATCCTTGATTTTCAATATTTCATATTTTATATAGGTTATTTTTTCCTTAGTACATATTGCATTTTATTATCTCTGAACTGATCTTTTTCCTACTTCATTAATCTGGTTAACCAAATAAATCATTTTAGCCCATCCTTACTGTATGGATAATTTAGAATGACCAGCATAAGGCCCCTATAAGTAGAGGTAAAAATGTTCTAAACATCCAGTTTTTAAAAAAATGCTGTACCACTTCATCATCTCTGACTTCAACTCCTCTTCCTGAGTTGAGTTCCATCTTTGAGTTCTTTAACTCAGTGTCTATGTAACTCACAAAGTATCATGGAAATGGCTCACATAGAAAGTCCCAAATCTATGGGGCACTTGTCAGTCTGGAGGATTCTTCTTATTCATGTGGTTTCAGGGATTGACAAGGCTAAGTCAATAGTTCAGGTGACAGACTGAGACAAATAAGGTGACAGGAGTTCAACAAATAAGGTCATGATAGTCTGTTGGCTCATAATTTCAGGTCAGGGGTAGACTAACCAGATGCAGAATATAAAACAGTAAATTTTTGGCAGACAATTCTATATACTTCAACCAGACCATATTCCCAAGGAAAAGCAAATTAAAGTTGTAAATTGAGTTACAGCCTCTAGTATTTCCATGTTCAAGATACATTCCACTTTTGGATTTTGAACTCCCACTTATTTTAGCCCTAATCCAAGAACAATTAGTTTTTTATGATGTAGCCCTACTCAATTCTTGCCCTCATGACAAGATCACTGAAGAATGGGGTGCTATAGCAAAGTGTGGTGAAGAAACCAGATGGTGCCAGGCTGTCAGAAAGACTAGTGTTGTGGCCTTAAAGACTTGTCTGAAAATAATGAGCCAGCTAAGTCCATATGGAAGAAGTACACCCCATCCTATGAGACCCAAGTGTTGTAAATAATAAAACCTGAGACTGGACGAGAAGACATTACTGGAGCTCAACTTCTGAGCACGTGGTTTGCAAAAGGCTTTAGATAACAGTTAAAGTCAACAAAATCTATTTTCAGTGACCCCATGTGGATTAAGCCCCTGGTGAATCCTTTCTGACCATTGACCAGGAATGTGAATAAGCTTACTATCAGACAGTACATTGGAAAATGGAATAATGTAGATGTAATTAGGTTAAAACTTAATACCTTGTCATTGGTTCACTCTTTGTACCCATTTTAATTTTGGTCTAGTTTTAATATTTTCTGCTGTCTTTTTGATTGAGATTTTTCCATTTGATAATTGGTGTTCTCCCATACACACTGCAGATTTCTTTTTATATAAAATCAAGGATAGGTAAATCAATAGAGACAGAAATTGGATTAATAACTTCTTAGGGTTATTGCGATGAGCTTATGGGATATGGGACACAATTACTAATGAGTATAAGAAAGAAGAAACTGATCTAAAATGGATTGTGGTGATGGTTGCACAATTCTTTTCAATATGTTTGATCTGGTGAATTATATGATATGTGTATTATATGTCAATAAAATTGTTAAAGTTAACAAACAAACATCCCACCCTAACATGCCTTATTAGCATAACAAGTAACTCACTTAGAATGAGATCACAGCCACAGGCTAGCATTTACAATACATCATAAAATTGAGGACATATACAGGCTAGCATTTACAATAGATAAAATTGAGGACAATGACTAGAAGGGCTATATTAAATAATTCATCTTAAGTAATTCACTGCATCACACTTTACATTCTTAGAATAAGCCCCACTTGGGCAGGAGGAAGGTAAAAAGAAACAGGAAAGATCTAGGAAACAAAACTATGGATAGAGGTTTAAACATAGGTGTGTACATATTTAAAGACATTAATTCATAAAAATAGAGATATTGGCTTATGTACATATATTTATATAGCAATACATGGAGTAAATGGACAGACTTTAGGCTTCTGCTCAAGTCCTCCCTCAACACAAGAACACTTTGTTCTAACAACCTTGTGCTCTGTGATACTCACCCTCCTGGCATGATCGCTGAAGATAAAATGGGTGCATAGCAAATATGAAGAAAGCGGATGGTGCCCAGGTATCAAAAGGTATAGCACCTGAGGTCTTAAAGTCTTGAAGTTAGACAAGTGGTCATCTAGCAGAGAAGCAACAAGCCCACACGGAATAAGTACACCAACCTGTACGATCATGAGGTATTGACAGGTTTGGGTAACATCAGAAGCATCAGAAGACCACAAACAACTCCCATATTGTTGAGAACAAGGTGGGTCTTGGAGCAGAGACCCCCAAAAAACCCCATCTGTAGACAATGGGACATCCCTTCACAGAAGGTTTACGAGGAAGGGATGAGTCAACCAGGGTGCAGTATAGCACTGACGAAACACACAATGTTCCTCTGGTTCCTTGAAGCTTCCTCACCCCCACTATGATGACCCCAGTCCTACCTTTAGTCCGGGCTTGACTGGATCATGTGCACAGGTATAGATAGGAGACAAGAGCTGCTCACTATACAGGAATCCAGGCACAGGAATGTGAGGAGTGATTTTAGGAAGGTAGGGGGAAGGTGGGATTAGGAGGGGAGGAAGAGGGAACTGATATCTATATGACACATACCCCCCCCTCAGGGGAATGCACAACAAACTGGGGGAAGGGAGATGGTGGTCAGTGTGGGATATGAAAATAATTTATCAAGGGGTCCTGAGGGTGGGAGGGGAGAGGGGGGAAAAATAGAGGAGCTGATACCAAGGGCTCAAATAGAAAGTAATTGCTTAGAAAATAATGATAGCAACATATGTACACATATGCTTGGTACAATTGATGTATGGATTGTTAAAAGAGCTGTAAGAGCCCCCAATAAAATGATCTTTTAATTAAAAAAAGCCCCACTTGATCATGACATATTAACTTTGTATATATTATTGGGTGGGGTTGCTATCCTGTATGTAATTTAATAAGTTAATTTCTGTGATCATGAGGGGTTTTTCTTTTGTAATATCTGTCAAGTTTTGATATCAAAGTTTTCTAGTCTTAAAAAAAGTTGCTGTGTGAAATACACAATAAAGTAGGACAAGGTGAGACAACTCTAGCAATTTTCCATAAGTGGAGTTTTCAAGAGATGCTGCTCTTTTCCCAGTGTCCATAATAATAAAAAGTAGCACTAAATACATTTTAAATTGACAAAAGAACTAGGAGTGTTTTAGGATACAAATGAAACCTCAAACCCCAAATATTATAACAAAATCAACGAGCTCAAACCCACTGCCTGTCAGTCCATTCCTACACATAGAGATCCTATAGGACAAGGTAGAATCGCCCCTGTGGGTTTCTGAGGCTGTTACTGGGTAGGGAGTAGAAGGATACCGCTCTATGTCCCCACCCTCTGCAGCAGCTAGTTGTTTGAAACTGCCGACCTTAGGGTTAGCAGCCCAATATGTAACCACTGTGCCACCAGGATGCATCATTTAAGGAGAATTTAGCAAGTCTTAAACAAGAAAAGACAGGACAGACACAGCAACCAGATGATGGAGACCAGGAGCTTGAAGTCATAATGCTATCAGTGATTTACAGAGACTGGGAGAGTTACAAAGGTCATGGGAGGTCAAGTGTCACAGAAGCATAATTGGCAGCAGATTTACAGGTGGAGCGACAGTAATGGGACCATAATTGGAACATATACATTATGTTAGCTTCTAAGATTGGTTCAGGGCCAGGGTAAGGAGAGATGAGGACACTCTTGGGGACATTACGTAGGCAGGCTCTTGAGTGACATGTAATAGGTTAGCAGAATTGACCTAGAGGATCTGGAGGTCTCCTGGGAACCCAGGCTGGGTGTCGTAGAGCACTGGGACACTGAATTCTGCATCTTTGGGCCAGAAGCTGCCTTGGCGGATGAAGCGGGTGCTTCCTCACATGATATCTGAGGAAGCAGAAGACAGCCGTACCAAGAGCGATGTACAGTTGGTTGATGAACAAACAAGTTCTTGCTATATGGGCTCTGCCCTGTGTTCTGTATTAGATGGATATTTTTACATCATGATCCTGCTTGATACTCACTTTCATGAAATGATCAGAAGGTAAGGGCGGTGGAGAGTTGATGGTGCTCAGCTTTCAATCAGAATAGTGTCTAGAGCAGAGTGACCCTTTAATACAGTTCCTCATGTTGTGGTGACCCCCAACCATACATTATTTTCGTAGCTACTTCATAACTAATTTTGCTACTGTTATGAATCATCATTTGTTATGCGGGATGTAGTATTGTTACAAATTAAATGTAATTAAAGCATAGCGATTTATCACGAAAACAGTATGTAATTATATATTGTGAAATATTTATTTCTAATTAAAAATCAATGAAACTTTGTCTTGACGCATGGGTAACAGTCTTCACGCCGGGTACTCGTATGTGGGCGTATCTGCATGTGGGCGGACCCGCCTGGAGATGGATAGAGGAGCTGTGTCTTAGTTCCTAAGATCATCAGAAATATGTGATTTCCGATGGTTGTATGCAATACCTGTGAAAGGGTCGGTTGTTCCACCTACCGGTTGAGAACCACTGGTCTCATCTATCTAAGCAAGGAGTCAACTAAGTCCCCACAGAAGAGGCACACCAGTTTGTGTAATCCAAAGATGACAATTACAAAATTCAAATATGACAAAGAGAAAAATATCGCAACTAATTATGAACCCCCAATGTGTGGAGGGCTGTGGAGGCGAGTGGGAGCCCCGAGCCCATCTGCAGAGTGTCTGGTCAGACCGAGCCCCTGCCAGAACCACTCTAGCCAAAGGCAAGAGTTCTGAGCAGCCTTACATCAGTCTGAGATCATTGTCATCTCGACTATGCTGCACCAAACTCCTTACTTGGCCAGTTGATCTCCCTCCCTGTGGACACAACCTGAATTTGTTCTGGGTGTAAGGCTCTCTTAATTATTCCATGACAGAAATGTCTTCCCAGGCTTTTTAAATGTTGATGGGGATCTTCCTCTCACACATTATTTCTATTTCTGTCTTTATACTAATATTCTATCCTTACCATCTTAGTGCAATTATTTTTCATTCTTTTCTGTTGAGTATTATAGCTAACACACAGAAGGAGTGGCTATATAATGATAATAACTGACTATAGGGAATGGAGGACTGGGGGGATGGGTGATAGGGAGGGAAAGGGGATGTGGGGAGTAAATAATGAAGATGGGGGAGGGAACACTAGAACTGATCTTGATTGCACAACTAATTTTAAAAGCAATGTAACCATGGGGCAGGGGTGGGGGAGCACAGAATGCTCTAAGATAGATGTGGTAAATGTACAATTCGCCTTGATATGGCTGAACGATTAAACTATTTAATTGTATGATGTATAAATTATCTGCCAATAAAACTGTTGGAAAAAAATAGTTTGGCCTTTGGATAAAAGCAGTCACAAAATGACTCTTGATTATATAACTACTGTATGGCAGTGTATCCGAGGACACACTTGGGCTAGCCCCTATAGTGGGATGGGAATGTTAGGGATTATGTCACCTAAACACAACTGCTTATAGGTAGGGGCCAGAGCTGTTGCAGACTGATGACACCTCCTTGGGAGTGTGACCTTTTGTATCAGAGAGAGAGTCGGAGCAGTTGAATTGTCTTTGACCCTTCATCTTCTGCTGGAGCTGAATTTTGCATATGGTTCTTTAATCTCCTGTTGCATTCAGCTGACACCTGATTCATGTTTGCTCTGCATCTGCCAGCCTGTGGTTTCTGCTATCTCTGCTTCGTCATCCTGCTTTCTGTTCATCAGCTTCCAGGAACCTGGAGAAACCGGATTGAACCAGATTGGATTTGCCTATTTCTACAACCGTGTAAGCTACTTCTTGATATAAATCTCTTTCTATATACAACACATACCTGTGTCACTGATTTTGCTTCTGTAGAGAAGCCAACTGAACAGTGTGTGTATATGTGTAATCAACTTTCTAACGCACTCTATCTACTTGAGGTTTTTAATAGAAGGAATTCAATGGAGATGTTACTCACATGGGGACTCTGTGAATGGGTTGAACACTTTCACTCTTATCCCTTACTTTCTGCAAGTCCAGTGCTCTGAATTTAAGCTCTCATACATAAGATTTCAAACTTATTTGGGCTATCACTCCCTTTTCAGAAAGCAAAAACAAAATCTTAAGACTACCCCTCCTCCAGGACCACCACCACCACCACCACCCCGCCATTAAGAACTTTTGTACTAGAGCCCTCATAATCTAGCATAAAATATAGGTATCTTCTTTTGCAGGCCCTCTGAATTGATGCCCCAGGGGGCAGTATTGTCTACTTTTAGAAACTGCTCTAATCCTCTCCTAACAGTTTTTGGATCACACAGGCTAATGTGCTTTTTCCTTGTTGTTAGACAAGCCTTGAAGACCTCAGACACTATGTGATAAGTAGGCACCATTTGATCCATGTACCACACTTTTACCAATATCTTCAGTGGTCACTTCATGAGAGTAAGTATCAGGGACAGCAACTTCCTAAGAACGAATTGTTCTCAGGTTAGGACCTATGATTAAATACAGGCTGAAAACCCATTTATATATCTATGGTTCATCTCTGGTCCACTTAAGAGGCAGCAGCCTATCAGTTCCTTGAGAAATAAAGAAGCTCATGTGGGTCATTCGATTATTTTAATTCCAATAATAATGTCGTTAATCTAGTCAATAGTATAGAATTTAAAATACTAGTGAGAAAAGGAAACGACATACGTAGGACAGGATTTTCATCTAAAATAAATGGAAGATTCACTTATGCAGATTAAAACATTTCAGTGAGACTGCTTAAGAAAACAATGAGAGTTAGATCCAATGCAACAATTTCAATATGTCTCATTCTCTAAGGTCAAACTATTTTTCTGTAGAACAAAGACATGCCACAAAGAAAATATGAGAATATAAATACATGGCAGTCAGTTGCCAATTATTGGTAAACCACAAAAGCAATAGAATTCAAACCAACTCCAGTTACTTCAAAGTTCATGACCTGGAGATAGCCCTCTTCTGCTTTTACCCACAACAGGGCACTTCAGCTTTTAAGTCCAAGAGAGTTTCAGTAGCTTTCATCTGCAATGATTTTGCTTAGGGTAAAATATGGTTTCCAATCCAAGCCCTTCTCATGTGACTTATGAAAAATGCTGCACACCTTGCAAAGACAAAATCTAAAATCCGGGTAGCCAAAAGTATGAGGCCTGATCACTAAAGGCAGAAAAGAAATTTGGTTAAAAAAATATATGATACAGCAAACGATCCCTGAACTAACTACAAGCTTTTCTCTTGTGAAAAAAAAATATATGATTACCAATATTATCTATGGTATGTTCTTGACAATTTATGGATTGAGCCCCTTTACTTTCCTGAATTTCAGAAATCTTGATTTAAATTGGTGGGCTCAAAACTCAGGATATTTAGGGGGAGGGGAGGGGCGAGAAAGGGGGAACCCATCACAAGGTTGGATATATAGCCCATTCCCCAGGGGGACAAATAACAGAAATGTGGGTAAAGGGAGACAATGGACAGTGTAAGACACGAAATAACAAATATAATTGAGCAAGGATTCACAAAGAGGGGAGGCTGGGTGAGGGAGGGACTAAAGAGGAGCTGATACCAAGGGCTTAAGTAGAAATAAAATGTTTTGGAAATGTTGATGGCAACATATGTACAAGTGTGCTTAATACAATTGAATGGTGGATTGTCATAAGATTTGTAAGAGCCTCCAAATAAAATAATGAATTAAAAAATTAATTAAACAAAAAACCTTAGGAAACTAGTCCTTTTTTTATAGGTATAATATAATCCACATTAAAAAAACATTTTATTAGGGACTCATACAACTCTTATCACAATCCATGCATATACATACATCAATTGTATAAAGCACATCTGTACATTCTTTGCCCTATTCATTTTCTTTCTTTCTTTTTATAATCCACATTTTGTTTGAGTTTTTTTCATTAAACTGTCTTAGCAGATCTGCAAAGTAAAAACTTACCTGTAAGGGAAAAAACTTGATATAGCCATGATTAATTTATAATAATAAGTACATATATTTTAAGTGATAGACTTGATTGGGTAATTCACAACCATTGCAGAGCTAAACAAAGTTAGTTTAAAGCTAGAAGGATAAAAAATATAATAAAGCCTAGAAGGAATGTTAATTAGGCCAAAAAATATCTTTAAATACAATGATTAATTTTATTTTTCAGTATTTCAGATATAATGCCAAATATTCCAGTTACTAAAGGCTTAATTTTGTTTATCAGTTGTACAGTTGAGAAATTATTGAAGTGATCTGTTTACAATCTTTCCTGAGGTTCATTCCACGGGCTAAATATATATGATATAATAATTGACATTTACTTAAACTGGTCATTATTATAAACTTTCCATGATCTAGGACTGTTGGCCCATTTCACTGAATACTTTAAAAGACTCACTGTTATTTTAGTAGCTACTGTGTGGTATTTTGCATGAAATATCTAATATTGTAAAAATTTAGAAACATTTCATTGTTTCTTATAATGCAGACCAAAATAAGTAAAATTCACTTCCCTTCAAACCTTCTATAACTTGCCACACACCCTCAAATTTCACCCTACTGTCTTTCATTTTCTGAAAGAATATAGATATTCTGCTTTAAGACAAACTTTTTTTTTCTACCAGTCACTTGATATTCTTTTCAACCCGTATTCAAACGTTAACTCCGTCATCCAGGCCATCGTCAGTCAATAGTCTAGAATATGCGCACTCATCTCATGCAGGTTCGCCACCCTATACATTCTACACTTTAATAATTAGATATACTTTAAACATGTATCAATCAGAAAGTCATCAAAGTTAAAAAAAGTAAATCTTAATAAAGCCTTTAAGGAAGTGGATAGATTTTAAAGAAACTTGTTACTGATTAAAATAATTACTTAATTATCGATCTGTCTCAAAATACTTCAAAAATCCCCTGCCATGGAGTCAATTCTGACCAATGGCGCCCCTACAGGAGAGAATGGAAGTGCCACTGTGAGCTTGAGAGGCTATAGAGCTTCCAAGGAGTAGACAGCGTTATCTTTCTCCTGCAGAGCTGCCCGTGGGTGTGCGTTGCTGACCTTGTGGTTAGCATCCCAATGTGTCAGTTTAGAGTGGCTGAGAACAGTTTGAAAATAGAATCGCCTCCTTTAAAAGTCTGAATCCAACAAAATTCAAAACAAAGCACTTTTCCCAGGTTTTCTCTGGGTCATAAAAAGAACCCACTACCCCACCAGATCTCTGTCCTTATATCGAGACATTTGAGTTAGGTTGCTGAGAAGAATATTGAAGGTACCAGGGACTGCCAAGGTAACAAACAGATTGCTCTTGGAGAAGTGCAGTAAGAGTGCTCCTTAGAGGCAGGGTTGATGAGACTTCGTCTCACATGCTTTGGACATGTTGTTAGAAGAGACTAGTCCCTGGAGAAGACATGTCAGGGGAGCCGAATCCCTGACAAATCATCACGGGTCCGGAAGGCGCAATTGTACAGCAATAATAAGTAAAGATTATGTTAACATCATAGAAAATAAGAGAGAGAGAACAGAGATTGAAATAATGGGGTCAGACACATTTCATAGCAGCATGCTCACCTCAGCAACTCTTAGTGTTACAGGGCAGGAGAGAGAGCAGTTGAGAACACTTTATTGCTAACTAAGGCTTATATATCTTTGGGGGTGTGCATGCCTCCTAATTACAGGTAAAGACATGTCACAGGAAGGGGTTGTACGATAGGTGATACAAGCAATAGGAGGGGGATATACAATGGGCATAAGCATAACAGGAAGGGGAGGGACTAGGGTGTACACATGATAGGAAGGGGAGGGACGAAAGGTATATACATGTGACAAGATGGACGGACCCTAGATTCATGATGGTGGCCTAACCTTAGTCACCTTTGAGTGGGCTTGACCTCCCTGGGCTCTCCTTCAGGAAAACAATTTACTGCTATCCTTATCAGAAGGGAGTGGCTCCTACTTATTGTGGGATAAGCAATGGTTTCTGCTTGTTCTGGATGGCTGATGACCCTTAGGGAGAATAACCCCTGACCTACTTCTGTTGACCTCCAAGTCATTTGCCACTTGTAGGAAGCAGCTAAGTTCGGCATATATTTGGGGGAGGCAACTTGGGGGAAATCGTTCTGTTTCCCATCGACATAACTCTTGAAAAATTAGAGGGGCAGTGGAAAAGGGAAGGCCCTCTACAAGATGGATCGACCCGGTGGCTGCAACAATGGGCTCAAACATTGGCACCCTTGTGAGGATGGCACAAGAGCAGTTAGTGTTTGGTTTTGTTGGACATTGGGTCACTAGGAGTAGGCAGAACTGACTCCTTAGCACCTAATGACAACCATGTCAATCTGTCATCCATCTATATATGTGTCTGTCAGTCAATCTACCTACTTATCTATCATCTAGATACCTATCTATTTACCTAGCTACCTATAATCTCTCTCATCTATCTACCTTTCTATCATCTATCTATATTTGCACCTCCACCAAACATGTGCAAAACATGATCATAGACTTTCCCCTGAAAAGAGCAATTATCTTTGTAAAGTTTCAAAAGAGAGTTTTTTTTTTTAGAAGATTCAAAGTCATGCAAAATAGAAACATCCAAAACCAGAACCCTGGAATGAACTACGAAGCAGGCAGTCAAAGGTACAACCGTCAAATGACAACAACAGAGAAAAAAACCCAACAAAATGCCAACAATGTACAGATGAGAAAATACACAGCACAACTTAAGAAAATGTAATAAAGTTTTTGTAAGCTTTGAACAAATCATCATGGGTTTGTGATTCCAAGTGCTCATCCTTGAGGGAGGCTCCCTGGGTTCATGGAAATGTGGCATAAAACAGCCCTCCTGTTGCCAGTTTCCTCCATCTTCCAGAGCTCTCCCCAGGGAGACAGTTGTGGAATCCTGTTGACTGACTATGCCATTTATTTTAGAATACAAAAGAGACCGTGCATGTCAAATCTGGTTTAAGGAGAACATTTAAGTCTTAAAGAAGACAAAGACACAAGGTCTGCATGAAGGAGACCATTAATATGAGGGCTTACAGAGAGCCAAAGACGTAAGGAGAGGAGAGGGCAAAGGAACCTGTAACAAAAGCATGATTGGCCACATATCATTACATCACAATAGCAGGCAGGACTATGATTGGTCCAGGGCCTTCCAACCAAGGCAGGCAGGCATGATTCATAATTATATGACCCCAGTATGGCAATCAACAGAACATACACACACACACACAGACACACACACACCTCTTTAATCGATACTACTGAGCACTGGACTGTTTAAGGGGTGGTGATAATCCACTTTCTAGTGGACTCTGCCTGAGAGCAATTGTTCACCTTCCTCCTTAATAAGGGAATTCTTAATTCACTTAGGTGCTCTGAAAATGGATTTGGGGCTTTCACTGTTAGCTGGCTGCAAACCTACTTCTCAGAATTTAAGGTTGAATACAGAATGTAATCACAGCAATAAAAAAATTGTAACTTAGATGGGGAATGATTACATTTCAGATCATCATTTTCCAAACCTCCCAATGGCTTGCTCAGTTTCCCTTTTCCCCACTTTTCGCATTTCCCTCTTGAGGTATATTATCATTCTTTACACCAAAGTTAACACTTATTAACCTCTAGCCTAGTGCTTACCCTTCCCCTCCCCTTGGTAGTAATCAAAGTTTCTTATACATTTTTTTTAATTTTAACAATTTATTAGGGGCTCATACAATTCTTATCACAGTTCATACATATACATACATCAATTGTATAAAGCACATCTGTACAGTCTTTGCCCTAATCATTTTTTTCTCCTCTTTTCTTTTTTTACATTTTATTAGGGACTCATACAACTCTTATCACCATCCATACATATACATACATCAATTGTATAAAGCACATCCATACATTCCCCGCCCCAATCATTCTCAAGGCATTTGCTCTCCACTTAAGCCCCTTGCATCAGGTCCTCTTTTTTTTCCCCTCCCTCCCCTTTCCCCCCCTCCCTCATGTGCCCTTGGTAATTTATAGATTGTTATTTTGTCATATCTTGCCCTATCCGGAGTCTCCCTTCCCCCCTTCTCTGCTGTCCCTCTCCCAGGGAGGAGGTCACATGTGGATCCTTGTAATCAGTTCCCCCTTTCCAACCCACTCACCCTCCACTCTCCCAGCATCGCCCCTCACACCCTTGGTCCTGAAGGTATCATCCACCCTGGATTCCCTGTGCCTCCAGCCCTCATATGTACCAGTGTACAGCCTCTGCCCTATCCAGCCCTGCAAGGTAGAATTCAGATCATGGTAGTTGGCGGGAGGAAGCATCCAGGATCTGGGGGAAAGCTGTGTTCTTCATCGGTACTACCTCACACCCTAATTAACCCATCTCCTCTCCTAAACGCCTCTATGAGGGGATCTCCATTGGCCGACACTTGGGCCTTGGGTCTCCACTCTGCACTTCTCCCTTCATTTAATATGGTATACATATACACATATATACACATACATACACACACTTATATCGTTGGTTTTTTTTTTTTTTGCATGATGCCTTATACCTGGTCCCTTGGCACCTCGTGATCGCACTGGCCGGTGTGCTTCTTCCATGTGGGCTTTTTTGCTTCTGAGCTAGATGGCCGCTTGTTCACCTTCTTCTTATACATTTTTGGATCATCTGTTAGGTTGGATTTACAATGGTCTTCAACAGTTTAAACTACTAATTGGCCCACCCCCAATAATTTACGTTTTACCCACCTCTTGTTTTTTTTAGCATGTGAGTTAATCTCAGCCAACCGGTTCCTCCTCTCCCTCACTTAGCAGTCCCCAAAACCTGTCCATTTTGAAACAAAAGTCTTTTTTTTTTCCTTATAAGAAGTCTGCCATAAAGGGCTCAAGTAGAAAGAAAATGTTTTGAAAATGATGATGGCAACAAATGTGCAAATGTGCTTGACACATTGTGCATATATGGATTGTGATAAGAGTTGTATGAGCCCCCAATAAAATTATTTTTTAAATTAAAAAAAAGAAGTCTGCCATAATATTTGTCTTTTTGTGATTCATGAATTTCGTACGTGTTCTTCAAGTCAGTCAATTCCATGAGACATTGTTTTTAGTGATGCATAATATTCATGTGTGTTTGTGCTAAAGTTTCTTTATTCTACCGATGGGCTAGTTTTCTTGCTATTGTGAACAGTGCTGCAATGAAAATGGCTGTGTATATGTCTGTTTGTAATATGACTCATCTTTCTTTTTTTTGGACTCATCTTTCTTTAGGATGCATACCCGCCCGAAGGATTGATGGCATTTCTAATTGTTTGAGATAGCTCCATATCGTTTTCACAGTGGCTGTAATATTGATCATTCCACCAGCACTGTATGAGGGGTTCCAGTTTCTTCAAAACAACGTCAGCATTTGTTAATTTTTAAAAATTGATTGTTGTTGCCCGTGTAAAGTGATAGCTTATCATTGTTTTGATTTGCATCTCTGGATGGCTAGTGATTGATCACAAGCATTTCCTTCATACTTGTTGGCTGCCTGAATGTCATATTTGGCAAACTGCTTGTTCATGACCTCTGTCCATTTCTAATTGGACTATTCATCATTTTTCTGTTGAGATGTCCTAGTTTTTGATAGATTTTAGAGATTAGTCCTTTGTGTTATATGTCATTGAAAAAAGATGTTCCTAGACTGTTTTATTTTTAGGCATTCCCATTTGCCTGTGTTCTGCTGTGTGTTTTGTTATGCTTGATTGTGTGTTTATGTCATGTATTAGGGCCCCTATGTCTGTCCCTGACTTTTCATTGATGATTTTTGTAGTTCTAGGTTTTACATTATGAGTTAGTCTGGGTTGACTAGAGAAGCAAATTCATAGACATATGAATATATGTGTATGATAAAGAACTTTATATAGAATAGCAATTGTATAGTGAGAAAACATCCCAGTTTAATTCAGATCAAGTCCATAAGTCCAATATTAGCCCATATGTCTGATACCATACTATCAGTTCCTCTTCAGACTCATGCAACACATGCAATGACACCAAATGCAGGAATATCACAGGCCAGCGGGTGGAAAATCTTGTGGATCCAGTGGTGGTGGGTCTCCATGTGACAGGCCCAGGGCTCTGGCTCCATCAGCGTAGCTCCAGGTGTCTTGTCAGCAGGAAGACAAAGCAGAGAGTCTGGATCTGGTCTCCAGTGAGCTATTTTATCTCTGTAGTGCCTCCAAATGAGGTCATCAAGCTGTGACCTGATTGACTTCACTCTTAATAGCCTCAAGTTGACACCAGATTATTTAACCACCACACATTACATTAGAGGAACCTTGGTGGGTGGTGGCTATGCATTGGGCTGCATAAACCCTAGCAACTCACTGGGAGAAAAGATCAAGTTTTTTATTCCTGTAAAAAGTTGCAACCTTGGAAATCCACAGGGGAACTTCTGCTCTGTCCTATAGGATTGCTATGCATCGGAATCGACTCAATAGCAGTGAGGTAGGTAGTAGGATTTACATTCTGGACTTCAGTCCACCTTGAGTTTATTTTTGTAAATAGTGAGATACGAATGGATCCTGATTCATCCTTCTGCAAGTAGAAAGCCAGTTACACTAGCCCCGTTTTTGAAGAGATGATGTCTTCCTCTTTTAATGTATTTCAAATACTTTACTTTTAATCTTCTAGAGTTCTAGTTGTTGTTCAGTGTATTTTCTAATTTTTCATTTATTTTGTCAGAATATTCTGTTAGTATTTCCTTGAACAATTATATAGTGTTTTTCTGTCTTCTCATTTTGCCTCCCCTTCCCTCTAGGTCAGCAGTTCTCAACCTGTGGGTCGTGACCCTGTTGGGGGTCAAACGACCCTTTCACAGGGGTCACCCGATTCATAACAGTAGCAAAATTACAGTTTGAAGTAGGAATGAAAATAATGTTATGGTTGGGGGTCACCACAACATGAGGAAATGTATGAAAGGGTCGCAGCATCAGGAAGCTCTAGGTGTTTTTCTCCATCCCTTGAAAGTATCCTAAGAATTATTCTAAATTCTTTTTCTGGTAATTCAAATGGCTTATCTTCCTCAGAAATATCTTTCATCTCTGTATATTGATTGGTAATTTGTACCATTCTGACTTTTTTTTGGTATGAATTGTAATTATTGTTTTCTCCAAGATATCATGATATTTGTGTGTGTGTCTATTTGTTGATTAGGTGTTGGTGGAGTGGCTGGTGATGCTTTTACACTCTTGGAAATATGTGAGAAGAAAAATAAATCCCCATTAACCAGCACTGACAGCTCCTGAGTAGTAGCAACTTGCGTAGGCACTCAGCAGGCGTTTTCAGCAGCCACCACTCACTCCCTAGGACTCCTCTGAAGGTGATGGATGATGAGGGAAGTTCAAATCCATCTGCTGTGTCCCATCGAGGATTAAGGCCTCCAGTGAATTCCCTCTGACCATAGTCCAGAGAGGTGAATATCCTTGCTATTAGAGTACATTGTAAAATGGATTTTTGCAGATGTAGTTAGATTAAAACATAATGTCATTTGATCTCCCTCTTGACCCATTTAAAAATTCATTCCAGTTAAAAAAAATTCATTCCAGTTTTTAATATTTTCGGATTTATTTTATTTTTTTTGGATTTAATATGATTCGGTTCATTGTTTTTTTTGTTTTTGTTTTCTTTTTTTACATTTTATTAGGGACTCATACAACTCTTATCACCATCCATATATATACATACATCAATTGTATAAAGCACATCCATACATTCCCTGCCCCAATCATTCTCAAGGCATTTGCTCTCCACTTATTCGGATTTATTTTCTATTGAGTTTTTTTTTCTGTTTTTCTTTTGTCTTTTTTTCTGTATATGAAATCCAGGATTGCTAAATCCATAGAGACCACAACTGGATTAATAATTTCCTAGGGGCATCATAGGGGAGGTTTAGGGGAGACAGGGAGCTAATAACAATGAGTACAGAAAGGAAGGAAATGTCTAAAGTTGATTGTGGTGATGACTTCACAACTCTTTTTAATACGACTAGACTATTGGATTGAATGACATATGAATGATATGTCAGTAAACTATTTTTAAAAAGCATAGAGAAACAGACACACTAAGCATTAATGCTTGTACCCCAAAATGCTACATATTTTCTTCACAATTTGTCACTGATAACTTAGTCATATAGCTGTTCCTACAGGCAAGTGTAAAGCCCAGATGAGCAATCATGTACCTACATATAATTTCACTAAAGTTATATACTATATAGTGCCCATTCAGACATCATACAACTCCATATATATATATGATTCATTAAAGTTACAGGCTTCATAAAGTTCAGGAATACTAATTGGATAACAGGGTTTAATAAATGTAACAGTTCTTGCACGCAACACTTCTTGTATGGCAGAAATCAATTGCACTGACAGTATATAATGATACAGTACATATATATATGATATATACAGGGGGGTACCCCCCAAAAGCAGATGCTCATTTATTTTGTTGTGTGTTTTTTAAGTGACTGGGATAGTGCATCAGGAGTTGCCTCCACCTGGTCAGACTATTAATCAAGCTTTCTATCTAGAGGTTCTGAAAAGATTGCGTAACAGTGTGCAACAAAAAAGGCCTGATTTGTGGCAGACGGGACTGGTGTTGCCACCACCACAATGCGCCTGCTCACACAGCCATCTCAGTGCGTCAGTTTTTGGCAAAGAACAGCATGCCTTTCTTGCCCCACACGCCTTACTCTCTTGACCTTGCTCCGTGTGACTTCTTTTTGTTTCTGTGAATGAAGAGGACATGAAAGGACAGCGATTTGATGACATAGAGGAGGTGAAAAAAATGGACGTGCTGTCAGTCAGTCTTCCAAACAGATGAGTTTGAAAAATATTTCCAAGAATGGAATTGCAGTTTTGACAAATATATTAAGTATAATGGAGAGTACTTTGAAGTTCATAAAGTTGTTTTGTAAAAAAATTTAAATACATAGCTTTGGTGGCAGGGATTCCGTTTTGGGGGTACTCCCTCATAATGCATATGTCTTTATAGACATATTGAATGGCATGATATGCAATTGATGCCTTATGATGTGCAGTGATTGGTCTTGTCTTTGTGTTACGTTGGGTTCTCTAGAGAAGTCAAACCAGTGACACTTGTGCTTGTATATAGAAAGAGATTTATATCGATAAATGACTTACACGGTTATAGAAGCAATTAAATCCAGTTAGTTCAACTCAGGCTTACCGGGACTTGTGTAGCTGTGGAACCTGACAAAAAGAAAGCAGGAAGATGAAGCAGATGAGTGAGGTGCACAGCTTGGTGGATTAATTAGCTGAATGAATCCACTGTTTGTAGTCCGATGACCAGCAGCCTTTGGATTCACTTGATAAATAGGCTGGAGTAGCACACCCAAATGAAGGATGTGTTGCCTCCCAAATTCAAAGAGGCCCAGTCAACTTGTGCCTCCTTTTCAGTTGTGGGAAGAACCAGATGCAATGAAGTATCTTTCCCTTTAGTAAGGTTATCTCCACATGCCCAGAGCAGTGGACCCCTAGACATTTTACCATGGTGGAAGACATGTAACTTTTTTTTCTTCAGCTGTTGTTTATTGACATACAGGTAGGCTCTATAACAACAGGCCTGGAGGTGGCTACAGCAGGGGTTGGGGGAGAATGAAGGTGGAGGAGTGTTTTGTCTGTATGACAGCTGAGAAGAGCGCTGGAGCTCAAGTGTCCAATGCACAACTAAAACGTGGGAACAGGGGAGGCTGAGGGGCTGGGGGAGAAAGTTCAGGGCCATGGCCAGAGTCTGCTTGCACTGGAGCCACTGCTACCCGGCCACCCTTAGACATCTGGCTCTTGCTGTTTGCTGCTCCTAGGCCAGGGCGGGCATTCTCTGGGCATCCATGTTCTACAGGGCCTGAATGGAGCACACAAAGGCAAGGGTGAATTTTTTGTTTGTTTTTTGCACTTGAATGTTTGACAGGTTAATTTCCCACCCTCTAGCACTCTGGGGACATAGGAATTTTACATTGGGTTGCTGTGTTAAACAGGGTTCTCTAGAGAGACAAACCAGATTGCTAGAAATTATATATAAATATATTTATATAGATAGATATATAAAATACAAGAAATGAACCATTAAATTATATACAGATACATAATACAAGAAATTAACAGTTAAATTATAAAGCAGTGAGACACTAGCAGTCCTTTAAGGCTTGAGAGCCGCCAGTTGCTAGTCCCCTTCTGTAGAGAGAGCTGGGCTACATGTATCCAGGCAGCAAACAGCAAGGCAGGTCCTCAACTGTCATCAACTGTCGGTCCCCAGTTCCAGAGATGAACATTCCAATCGTGTGGGCTTGAAGGGACCTCACCTTACAGTGACACAGTCCACAGGCTAGGCATCCCACCGGTAGTGTACCCCTTTAAACTGAGGCACAGAACAAGCAAGGCGAGGCTCACCGAGCCATTTATCCCTCTGCCCTTCAGTTAATCCTACTTGTGTTTATCGGCCAGGCTGGCACAATAAACTATAGCAGTTGCTAACCTCAAGCAACATTTTGAAAACCACTAGCTGTTTCTTGGGAGACAGATGGGACTTTCTTCTCCCATATAGAGTTATGGTCTCAGAAACTCACAGGGGGCAGTTCTACCATGTCCTTTAGGGTAGCTATGAGTCAGATCCACTGGATGGCAGTGAGCTTGTTCTGTGGTTTGAGCACAAAGATAGGAGGTCTTGTGTAGTTGTTATGCATTGGGCTGCTCACCAGTTTGAAACTACCAGCCACTCCACCTGTAAAGAGTTACACTCTCGGAAACTCACAAAGGCAGTCCTACCCTGCCTATAGTGTCACTATAAGTCAGTATCAATTTGATGGCAGTAAGTTTTTTGGAGCACACTGATGTTTTACCAATATACCTAAAGTCATTGATATTCCTTCCTTACTAGATCCAATATAATGTCATCAATGTAATGGACCAGTGCAACATTTTGTGTAAGAGAAAGGTGATCACGATCCCTGTGGACTAACTTATAGCATAATCATAGAGAGTTGACATAACCCTGGAGAAAGTTGTAAAGATATATTGTTGCTCTTGCTGGCTGAAAGCAACCTCTTTTTAGTATTTGAAACTGGAATTGAGAAAAAGGCATTGGACAGATCAATAGTTGCATATTAGATACCAGGAAAGTATGAATTTTCTCAAGGAACAAAACCATATTTGGAACATCAGCTGCAAGTGGAGTCAAAATCTGCTTAAATTTACAATAATTCACTGTTATTCACCAAGATCCACCTGATTTTTCACTACCCCTGCACCCTCCAAATTCTTGGTAGTAAAGTTAATAAATAAGTAAAATAAAAATCTTCCATAGTGGTACTAAACTTTGCAATACTTCCTGTAATACAGTATTTATATTATTTTCTTAGGAAGAGCAGTTCTAATGGCTCCCACTTGCTTTTTCTTACCATACTAGCCCTTATTCCACATTTCACGGATCCTATATGGGAGTTTTACCAGTTGCTGAGTATGTCTACTCCACTGATGCATTCTAGCACTGGTGAAATTACTACAGGATGGGCTCAGGGACCCACTGGACAAGCGTGAGATGCATCTGATCTAAGACTCCATTAATGACTTGATCTCTATATGGTACCATTCTCAATGATGGGCCTTCAAAATATTTTGGATCACCTGGAATTAATGTAAATTTAGAACCAGTGTCTAGTAACACTTCTTCTCCCCCCTCCCACCAAAAGCCTGATTATTTCCTTTCCCCCAATGTACAGTCACTCTTGTGAAAGGCCACAGATGCTTTTGGAGAAGACTTGGAGGAAGATTAATAGTGTAAACCCTCAGTGGTATACTGGGCTCCTTCCTCAAAGAGACCCTCCCTCTCCTTCTCTCAAAGGGTATGGATCTAAACACTGGCTCAGGTTTGGGAAATGATTTTTCATTCCAATCATTTAAGTTAGATTGTCAATAACCTGGCTTGTCTAGAATGTTTCTGTGTGTATAGTTAAAGCAAATATTTAGTAGATTTCTCAATTCACTCGTAGGTACACTCTGCCTAAGGAGCCAGAGCCATGGCCCTTTGAGTCAAGTTATTCTGATTACTACATGGACTCTGCTTTCCATTACAGTAATACAGCCTACCTTGTCTCTATTGATTGAGTGCTGCCACTTGACCCCTACCCCCATCGGGCCCAATTAGCTTCATTGCAGACAAATGTCTTAATTCATTGAGGACAGTTCTCACTGTCACGCCTGGGTGACATAAAATAGCAATCACAGGAGTCTTGAGAGATGCGGGTGCTCCCTTCACAAATTTCCTTCTTACTATTTGAACATTAAAAGTGTGTCATCCGATTGCTGAAGACAAATGGATGCATAAGCAAATATGGTGAAGGAAGCTGATGGTGTCCGGCTATCAAAAGATATAGCATCTGGGATCTTAAAGGCTTGAAGGTAAGCAAGCGATCATCTAGCTCAGAAGCAACAAAGCCCACATGGAAGACACACACCAGCCTGTGTGATCACGAGGTGTCGAAGGGATCAAAGAACAAAAAATCATATCATTGTGAATGAGGGGGAATGTGGAGTGGGGACCCAAAGCCCATCTGCAGGCAACTGGACATCCCCTTACAGAAGGGTCTTGGGGAGGAGACCAGCCAGTCGGGGTGCAATGTAGCAACGATGAAACATACAATTTTCCTGTAGTTCCTAAATGTTTCCTCCCCCATCCACATCATCCCAATTCTACCTTACAAATCTGGCTAGAACAAAGGATGTACACTGATACAGATAGGAACTGGAAAGACAGGTGATCCAGGAGGGATGATCCCTTCAGGACTAGTGGTGGGAGGTGATACAAGGAGGGTGGAGTGAGGGTGGGGTAGAGAGGAGGAACTGAGTATAAGGATCTACATATAACTTCCTCCCTGGGGGACGGACAACAGAAAAGTGAGTGAAGGGAGACATTGGACAGTGTAAAATATGACAAAATAATAATTTATAAATTATCAAGGGTTCATAAGGGAGAGGGGAGAGGAGAGCAGGGAAGGAGGGGTAAAATAAGCTGATGCCAGAGGCTTATGTGGAGAGCAAATGTTTTGAGAATGATGAGGGTAACAAATGTACAAATATGTTTTATACAATTGATGCATGTATGGATTGTGGTAAGAGTTGTATGAGCCCCCAATAAAATGATTTTTAAAAATTACAGTTTTATTGACATATCCTACACAATCCAATATATCCATTCCCATACAATTATGTTGTTCAATTCCATAGAGTGGAGTTGTATAATCATCAATGCTATTAGCTCTCCCACTCCCCCACCCGCTCTTCTGGAACCCTCTGGGAACCATTACTCCTGCTAATGTTTCTGAAGGATTATCTATCTTGACTTTCATGTACTGAACAATCAAATATGCAAATGAACATATATAAATCAAACATGATTAATGAGGCAAAACAAATAACAGCCTTAGTAGTGAGGGAAAATAGTAAAGAACTAGTGGATAATTATGTGATTAAGCAGTGCTATGCCACATCCTTTCCATGTGGTCCTTCCAAGAGGCTGTACAATGACCTCACAGGTGAGTTTTTGGTTTCTATTGCAGCCCTTCCCCCTTCACATTGATTTGATTGTGCGTTTTTGAACTTCTGATACCTCTTTCTGTTGACACCCTGTGATCACAGAGGCTGGTGTGCTTTGTTTCTTCCCTGTTAGATGGCTGCTTGTTTAATTACAAGCCTGTACGAACACAGGTGCTATATCTTTTGATAGCCAGGCACCATCAGCTTTTTTCACATTTGCTTATGCACACATTTTGTCTTCAGTGATCGTGCTATGAAGGTATCATATAATGCCACATTATTAGAACAAACTGTGCTTTTACTGAAGATTTAAGTATAAGCCCAAAATTCCTCAGCTTCCTTGTTTATTTATTTATTTATTTATTTATTTATTTATACTTGTATTGTTTTCCCTCCTACCCCACAGTTATATTTACCCATCATTTACATTTCAGCAAGTCCCCTCAAATACAATTCAATTGTTCAAATACATCAAGTCTCCTCCTCATCAATTTTAGAACACTAGTATTCTCTTGTATACATCATTATTGGCTCCCTGTTCCTACCTCCTTCTGTACCCCTCAGGAACCATCTATCAGTGTTCATTATTTGTATTCATTATTATTAGCTCTCCAGTTCCTCACAATCTTCTCTCCCATAACCCTAAGAAACTATTAATTCTTGTCTCTATAGTTGTACTATTCCAGATTTGATATAAAGAAAAATATACCAAAACAAACAACAACAACAATAAAACAGTAACGCTTAAAAAAGAAAACAGAAAATAATTGGAAACTAGAACAAATATAAAGTTAGTCAAAGATAATATAAAAATAGCATATATATGGTGTTCCTAAATTGCTATTTATTTGGTACCTTGAAAGCAAGAACTTTGAACTAAGTCCAATGACTTCCAAATCCATAACATTGTAATAGTATGTAATAGTAGTCATATGCTTCTTCTCACACTAGGGAACTTTAATCTTAAATACAAGGGAGTATTTCTGTTGCTTTCATCTGCTACAGATGTGTTCACGGTAAAGTCCACCTTGCTTAGTGGGGTTTCCATATTGGATCCTACTAGAGTGGCCTATGAAGGACATTGTGCACTTTGAAAGGACTGAGTCTAAAGTTCCAGTGGTTTCTAGCATGGGACCTGGGTCACCAAGGGTGGATAGAAATTTGGTTAAAATTGACAAATTAGAAACGGGGTCTAGTAATGTTAAGCATGTTTTCCCAATGGTGGCCTGCACCCCCTGTTCTACCCACCAACACAAGTGAAATCACCTTCTCGGAGTCAACCGTATCCTCTCCCTTCTAGAGTTGGATTTTCATTAATATTCACCGATCACCCTTGCAAGAGTGTCTACTGATTTGGAGTTACCATGGAACAACTGGAACAATATTATATACCAGGAACTGATTGGTCTTCTCCCTCTCCTCCCAGCATGAGAACGCGAGCCCAGTGGAAGTGAGGGCTCCTTTCTTGAAGTCTTTATTAAAGCAAACAAATTAGGAGGATATATGGATCCTGAGCATTTGGCAGGCACACCACCTTGTTGCTTGGGAGACCAGATTAGAAAATTACATGATCCGAGAACAGATGCTTGTCTTTGTCTTGGTGTTTATTTATCTTTATAGCAATGGTTTCCTAAATAGTTGTTCTTTTGTGATTGGTTAACTTTGCTCAGTGTATGTCATGAAATCTATGTCATGAGCTGTCTCATGGTTTAATCACTGTTTTGTTTTTTAAGGGACGAACAGTATTACATTGTGTGCATATACCAGAGTTTCTTTATCCTTTTATTTATTTTTTTCTTTCTGGAAAGGCTTTGTTATTATTGAGGGGCGGGGGGCCTGGCGCCCAGTCCTTTGCTCGGCTCCTTGCTCTTCCTCTTGGCCCGGATGTGTGTCCGCAGCCGCTTCTTGATGAACTCAAGTGCCGACTTGTCCTTGGAGACCTGGAGCGGCTCCATGGCCCTTTGCTTGAAGGATGCGAAGCCACACGCCTCCCTGGTCCTGTCCCCACGAAGTTGATGTGCTCGGTGAGGCGGCGGCTGGGCCAGGCTTGCTCATGTTCCTGGTCACCTTGTGGCCCTTGTCCAGGCCCACAGCCATAGGGTAGCACACAGCCATGGTTGGGACTCTTCTATGGCTGCCACGGAGGAAGGTGTCCATCTTTTTTTTTTTCTCCCCCTTTTTTTTAACTTTTTAAATTTTATGTTTTAAATCATTTTATTGGGGCTCACTTATCACAACTCGTGACCACCCATCCATCCATTGTGTCAAGCACCTTTGTACATTTCTTGTCATCATCATTCTCAAAACATTTTCCTTCTACTTGAGCCCTTGGTACTGATCAGCTCCTCATTTTTATCCCTGCCTCCCCCACCCTCCCTCATGAACCCTTGATAATTTATAAATTATTATTTTTTCATGTCTTACACTTACCGATTTCTCCCTTCACCCACTTTTCTGTTGTCCATCCCGCAGAGAGGGGGTTATATAGAGATCATTGTGATTGGTTCCCCCTTTCTTCCCCCACCTTTCTCTTACCCTCCTGGCCAATTTTCTATTGATGGGCTTTTGGGCTGTTTCCAGCTCCATACCATTGTTAGTTGTACTGAAACGAACAAGGGAGCGCATACATCTATTTCTGTTGTGTCTTTTACTTCTTTAGGTATATGAGATTTGTTTTCGCAGTTGTTTTAGTAGCACCAAAATGCTTGTACATGTTTACAAACCCACCAGCTTGTTAACACGTACAACAATATCTAGGCTCTCTGTTCTGTTCCACGGTCTATGTACCAGTACCAGGACTAGGGAAGGGTGTTTTTGCACTGTATCCTTGTACCAGGCATAGGGTGTTTTTGTACTGTATCATTGTACCAGGACTAGGGTGTGTTTGCACTGTATCCTTGTACCAGTAGTAGGGTGTTTTTGCACTGTATCCTTGTACCAGGACTAGGGTGTTTTTGCGCTGTATCCTTGTACCAGTAGTAGGGTGTTTTTGCAGTGTATCCTTGTACCAGGACTAGGGTGTTTTTGTACTGTATTGTTGTACCAGGACTAGGGTGTTTTTGACTACTTTGGCTGCATAATAGACTTTAACGTTAAGAAGTGAAAGGCTCCCTCCTTTGTTGTTCTTCTTAAGGAGTCATTTGAGTATCTTGGGTCTCTTTCCCATATAACATTGGTAATTAACTTTTCCATTTCTTTAAAGAATGAAGTTGGGATTTGTATCAGAACTTTGTTGTGTTTGTAGTTTACTTGGGGTAGTATTAACACTTTCACAATGTTAACTTTCCTATCCACAAACAATTTTCTTCCATTTATGTGGGTCTCTTTTGGTTTCTTACAACAGTGTATTATAGATTTCTTTAAACAAATTCTTTAAAATTTTCCTGTATTTTTCTTTGTACAAGTCTTTGTATCATTGGATAGGTTTATTCGTAAGGATTTCATTTTTTTGTATGTGAACCTATTGTAAATGGTATTTTTTAAAAATTCTTTTTTAAAAAAATTCTTTTTCAGAGTGCTCTTCATTTTATTTTCTCTGTTAATTCTGCATCCTGCTATGCTGTTGAATCTGTCAATTGTTTCCAACTTTTTGTTTTTGTAAAGTCTTTAGGATTTTACACCTATAAAATCACATCACCTACAAACACTGAGTTTCATTTCTTCTTTGCCGATCCGGATTGCTTTCATTTCTTGTTGTTGTCTAGTAGCCCTGGCTAAGACTGGTAGCACAATGTTGAGTAAGAATACTGATAAAGGACATCCTTGTCTGATCTCATTTCCAAGGGGAATTCTTTCCATTTCTCCCCAATAAACAAAATGTTGGTTGTTGATTTTGCATATAAGGCCTTTATTGTGCTGAGAATTTCCCTTCTAGCTGTATTTTGCTGATTTAAAAAAAAATCAAGAATGAGTGTTGGAGAACTCTGTGTGATATAAAAATTGTAAGTAAATAATCCAAATCCAAAGGAGTAAATGGTATTAAAATTTAAATTGTGAATACCTGATCTGCAGAAAGCTGTGGATGACAGTAGAAACCAAAAGTCCATTTGCAGGGGCCACGCATGGAGTAATCCTCTGGCTAATCCCCTCTGACTATAGTTGAAGAATGTGAGCAGCCTTGTTAACAGACAGAGAGCATTGTAAAGCAGATCGTGGTAGATAATGTTCGGGTAAAATTTAGTATCTTATCATTTCATCTCCTTTTTGATTTATTTAAAAGTTGTGTCGGTTAAAAAAGGGGAAGGAAAAATACACATGAAGTAAGCCTCTGGTGAATACCTTCTAACCACAGACCTGGGATGCCAATGACCTTGCTATCGTGCAGAGTGCATTAGAAATGGATCATGACAGATGGAGTTAGGTCAGAATTTTTTTTTAAAACATTTTATTAGGGACTCATACAACTCATCACAATCCATACATATATCAATTGTATAAAGCACATCTGTACATTTTCTGCCCTCATCATTTTCAAAGCATTTGCTCCCCACTTAAGCCCTTTGCATCAAGTCCTCTTTTTTCCCCCTCCCTGCCCGCTCCCCCCTCCCTCATGAGCCCTTGATAATTTATAAATTATTATTTTGTCATATCTTGCCCTGTCCGGCGTCTCCCTTCACCCCCTTTTCTGTTGTCTGTCCCCCAGGGAGGAGGTCACATGTAGATCCTTGTAATCGGTTCCCTCTTTCCAACCCACTCTCCCTCTACCCTCCCAGTATCACCCCTCACACTCCTGCTCCTGAAGGGATCATCCGCCCTGGATTCCCTGTGCCTCCTGCTCCTATCTGCACCAGTGTACATCCTCTGCTCTATCCACACTTGCAAGGTAGAATTCGGATCATGGTAGTTGGGGGGGAGGAAGCATTTAGGAACTAGAGGAAAGCTGTATTCTTCATTGGTGCTACATCGCACCCTGTAGGTCAGAATTTAACACCATCATTTGATCGCCCTTTGACCCATGTAAAATTTTATTCTAGTTGTTAATATTTTCTACTTTATTTTTGATTGAGATATTTTATCTGTTGCTTTGTTAATGTTGTTAGTTTAATTGTTTGTTGTTCTGTTTATGAAACCCAGGATAAGTATATCTATAGACCCAGTAACTGGATCAATGGTTTCTTGCGAGTGTGTCAGGAGAGATTTGAAAGGAGAGCCAATATTGATTAATACAAGAAAAAAGAAAAATTTCTAAAACTGATTGTGGCAATTATTATACAACTTAAAAAATACATTTTATTAGGGGCTCATACAACTCTTATCACTATTATACAACTCTTTTTTTATACAACTCTTATGAATAGAACTGAACTACTGAATTGTATATGTGGATTATGTGTCCCCAAAAAAATGTTTACAAAATGGTGTTGGCTATTGTCAAATGCCTTTTCCACATAGAGTGATATGATCATGTGGTATTTATCTTTAGTTTTTAGATAGTGGATTATATTGATTATTTTTCTAGAGTTGAACCATCCTTTTGTATCAAGTATGTATCCCATTGGATCATGATGTATTACTATTATTATTTGTTGAATTCTGTTTGCCAGGATGTAGTGAGGATTTTTACATCTATATTCATAAAGGATACTGGTCTCTAGTTTTTTTAACCTTTGTAGTGTTTTTACCAGGTTTTAATATCAGGATTATGCTTGCTTTATAAAATGAGTTTGAGTGTTTGCTGTATTTTTCTGTTTTCCGGAATAGTTTGTGTAGAATTTGTGTCACCTCTTGTTCTGAATGCTTCCTACAATTCCCTGGTGAATCCATTTGGCCCTTGACCTCTTTTTTGGTTGGAAGATTTTTAATGACCAGTTTCTTTTAATTTGTTTTGTTTTATGAATCTGTTGCGGTTTTCTACCTCATTTGGCATTAACTTGAGTAGCTAGTGTGTTTCTAGAAATTCGTCCATTTCATCTAGGTTTTCAAATTTGGTGGAGTACAGACTTTTGTAATATATGTTCTTTTTATTTGGTTCTAAGTGATGTCACATTTTCATCTCTTATTCCTGATATTTGCATCTTCCTTTTCTTTCTTTTTATTGTTTGCTAGTGGGTTTTCAATTTTGCTAATCTTTTCAAAGAATCAACTTCTTGTCTTGCTGGTTTTTGGTACTGTTTTCCTGCTTTTCAATTAATTTATTTCTACTCTGACCGTTATGATTTCTTTGGGTGATGGAAGGTTTATTTTGTTACTCTCATTCTAGTTGTTGAAAATAATGGGTTAAATTGTTGATTTTGGTTTTCTTTTCTTTTTCATGTATGCATTCATTGCTTTAAATTGCCCTTTCCTTCATTATTTATTTATTTATCCCTTTCCTTCTTAAGGAGTTCTTTGCTTATCTTGGAACTCTTGGCTGCTTTTGTGGTGTTCAAAAAGTTTTGGTATGCTGTGTTTTTGTTCTTTATGTTAATTTTTATGTAATCAATTACACAGTCGTTTTTTCTCTCTCACTTTTAAAATTTTATTTATTTTTCTCTCTCACTTCTAATAAAATTTTAAATCATTTCATTGGGGCTTGCACAACTTATACCACAATCCATATATACATCCATTGTGTCAACCACATTTGTATATTTGTTGCCCTCATCATTCTCAAACATTTGCTTTCTTCTTGAGCCCTTGATATCAGCTCCTCATTTTTTTCACTCCCTCCCCATTTTCCTCTCCTTCATGAACCCTTGATAATTTACAAATTATTATTATTTTATCATATCTTACACTGTCCGATATCTCCTTTCACCTATTTTTCTGTTGTCCTTCCCCCAGGGAGGAGGTTATATTTAGATCCTTGTAATTGGTTCCCTCTTTCTACCCCACCCTCCCTCCACCCTCCCAGTATCGCCACTCTCACCACTGGTCCTAAGGGGTTCATCTGTCCTGGATTCCCTGTGTTTCCAGTTCTTAACTGCACCTGTGTACATCCTCTGATCTAGCCAGATTTGTAAGGTAGAATTGGGATCATGATAGTGCGATAGTAGCGGGTGGAAGGGAGGAAGCATTTAAGAACTAGAGAAAAGTTGTGTGTTTCATTGATCCTACCCTGCACCCTGACTGACTCCTCTTCTCCCCACAACCTCTCTGCAAAGGGATGTTCAGTTGCCTACAGATGGGCCTTAGATCCCCACCTCACACTCCCCCTCATTCATGATATATTTTTTTGTTCTTTGGTGCTTGATACCTTATTCCTCGAAAACTTGTGATCACACAGTCTGGTGTGCTTACTCCATGTGGGCTTTGTTGCTTCTGAACTAGATGGCCACTTGTTTATCTTCAAGCCTTTAAGACCCCAGATACTACATCTTTTGAAAGCTGGGCACCACAGCCTTTTTCACCACCCTTACTTATGCACACATTCGTCTTCAGCGATCGGTGTCGGGAAGGTGCACATCATGGAATGCCAGTTTAATAGAACAAAGTGCTCTTATATTGAGAGAGTACTTGAGTGGAGGCCCAATGTCCATCTGCTACCTTAATACTAAACCTATACATATATGCACATAGATCTATTTCCCCATAATCATATATAAAAATAGATTTAGATATGTACATGCCTATATTTAGACCTGTATAAATTTCCTTTGTCTCCTAGTTCTTTCCTCTATTTCCTTTTACTTTCCTCTTGTCCCACTATCAGGCTCAGCCTTCATTTGGGTTTCAGTAATTCCTCTCAGTTACACTGCCCTTGATCACTCCTACCAGGCTCCCCACACCCTCCTTGCCACTGGTTTTGAATCACTTGTTGTTCCCTTGTCCCTAGGTTGGTTAACACCACTTCCTTTCCCTCACCTCCCCCTCTCCCATGTCCCCCTGGAACCATCAGTCCTGTTGTTTTCTTCTCCACATTGTTTACCCAGACTATCTTATCTAGATAGACCTGCAGAGATAATAACATGCACACAAAAACAAGACAGTACCATACAAAGTGACACAGAAAAACAAAACCACGACAGCAACAAATGAAAACCAATGACACACAAAATAAAAATTAAAAGAAAGAAGAAAGAAAGAAAAGCCCGTAAGTTTGCTGACCTTTAGGAGTGTTTTCTGGTTGGGTCTGATGGGATGCTACGCCGTGGCCCCAAAGTCTATTTTGATACTCCTTTGGACTTCCTTGTTCTGCTCCCCTTGCTGTTCTGTTGCACGCCCTTAGTGTTTTGCCTCGGTGTGGTGGGGTCCTCAAGCACAAATCCCACAGTGTCTCCAGTGTTGTCACATGTAGGGCTATGGGTCAGTGCAGGATGTTGAGTCTCATAGTGGGGCCGGCCATATGGTCCTCTCTATACATTGGCTGCTCTGAGCGGGGCTATTGTCCTCAGAGTTTGGTGGGCCAGGGTGTGTTCCACTCCCATCCTCCCCCTTCATTTGCTTCTGCTTATGTCTGGGTATGGTAGGTAGGTTTCTTTCCCTCACCAGAAGGTCTATTGTCATTCTCTGTGGCACACCTTTCCATGGTAGGGGTCAGGCTGGTTCACAGTAGTTTTTAAGTTGTGTGTTTTTCAGTTCCCAAATGTGTTAGTCTATGTACACAAGAGAAACAAATTCATGGACACACATATGTGTTTAAGAAAAAGATTTATATACAAGGGCAATTGAACATCAAGAAAATATCCCAACCCAGTCCAGAGCAAGTCTATAAGCCTAATATTAGCCCATATGTCCGATACTAATTTATAGTCCTCTTTAGACTCATGAAACACATGCAATGATGCCAAATGTACAAGATCAGAGGCCAGTGGGTAGAAAGTCTTTGGATCCAGTGGTATTAGAAACATCTCAGCACTGGCAGGGGTCTCTGCATGGCTCTCTGCACACAGGGCTACATCAGGGTGGGCCCATCTGTCTTGTCTGCTGCAATGTCTCCCAGAGTTTGACAGAGAGAAGTGTCTCCTGACTCCAAGGAGGAAGTATCAGATTTTCTCAGAATTCTCAGAAGGCCATGCCCACACAGAAGTCCCATTGGCTATGATCTGATTGACAGGCTAGACTCCACCCCTACATTCTTAATTCTTCCATTGACAAATGATTATAGAACAACCACACCAAATATTTGGTGTCCTTATTGATATATACAGGTTTGTTGTTGTCATTTTGATGTGTGCTCCCCCCCTTTTTGTGTGTGTGTGTGTTTGTGATTGATTTCTATGTTCTCCCCATATTTCTTTGCTTTATTTCTTTTGTTGTGGATTTCCTTGTCATTTTTTCTTTGCTGATATTTTATTTTTTACATTTTTTGGGTGATTTCCTTCTTGTCTATTTTGATGTGTTCCCCCTCCCCATTTTCTTTGAGGGTTTCCTGTTATATGTTATTTTCTTGCCCACATTTAAAATATTATGTTCTCTCTTGTGAGTTACTTGTTTTTCTCATTATCTGAATGCTTTCTATTTACAGTTTTCCCTGTATTTCTCTTCACTGCGGATTGACATCTTTGGCTCCCAGTTTTTGGTTTTGTAATTTTGTGTTATTTTGAATGTTGTTTTCAGTGCATTGATTTCTGTGTGGTGGTGTCTTGTCAGTTATATCTGCTATTGTTCATTCTCTGCCCAAAGAACTCCACTTAATATATATTTTTTTATTTTAACAATTTATTGGGGCTGATACAATTCTTTTCACAGTTCATACATATACATACATCAATTGTATAAAGCACATCTGTACAGTCTTTGCCCTAATCATTTTTTCTCTTTTCTTCTTTTACATTTTATTAGGGACTCAAACAACTCTTACCACAATCCATACATATACATACATCAATTGTATAAAGCACATCCATACATTCCCTGCCCCAATCATTCTCAAGGCATTTGCTCTCCACTTAAGCCCCTCCACTTAATATTTTTGTTGGCTAGACTTGTTTACCTTTATATCTCTCTCATATTTGAGGGATAGTTTGCTGGATATAAGATTATTAGTTGGCCTCTGTAAATTTCTGAGATGGTAACTTTTTACAGGAGTAGAAAGTCCCAACTTTCTCCAGCAGAGCACATGGTGGATTTGAACTGCTCAGTTTTCAGTGAGCAACCCAATGGATAACCACTATGCTACCAGGGTTTCTTCTCCACTTCTTAGCCATAAGCAATCACTAATCTGTATTCTGTCTATTCCTGTTTGGATCTATTATGAGTGGCTTTTGAGCTTTTGTGACTGGTTTCTTTCTTTTTGGTTTCTTTCATTTAATATACCTTTTTCTTTTCCTTTTTTAATAAATCATTTTATTGGGGCTCATACAACTCTAATCACAATCTATACATACATCGATTGAGTAAAGCACCCTTATACATTCGTTGCCCTTATCATTCTCAAAATTCGCCTTCCCCTTGGGTTCCTGGAGTCAGTTCATTTTCCTTTTTTCTCTCCCCCTCCCTCCCTGCTCCCCCTCCCTCATGAACCTTTAATAATTTATTAATTATTATTTTATCTTATCTTACACTGCCTGGCGTCTCCCTTCACCCACTTTCCTGTTGCCCATCCCCCAGAGAGGAGGTTTTATGTAGATCCCTGCTATCGGTTCCCCCTTTCTAGCCCCCCACCCCCCTTCCCTCCTGGTATCGCCACTCTCCCCACTGGTCCTGAAGGGTTCATCCGTCCTAGATTCCCTGTGTTTCCAGATCCCAACTGTACCACTGTGCATCCTCTGGTCTAACCAGGTTTGCAAGGTAGAATTGGGATCATGATAATTGGAGGGAGGGGGGGAGAGGAAGCGTTTAAGAACTAGAGGAAGGTGATGAACTATCTGGAGGAAAAACAACGGGACCGACAGTTCCGGGGGGACTTGGGGTGGGGGGGTAGGGGGGGTAAGGAAGTGGTGTTAACAAACCCAGGGACAAGGGAAAAACATGGGACCCCAAATGGTAGAGAAGGGGGAGTGGCAGGCCTGGTGGGAAATGATCAAGGGTAAGGTTGCTTAGAGAAGAGGTATACTCTAGCCCAGGTGGCGATGAAGCATGGTAGTAGGACAGGAGGAAAGTCAAGGGAGATGGAGGAAAGAGCTAGGAGTCAAAGGGCATTCATGGAGGTCTAGACAAAGACATGTACATGCAAATATATATAGGAGGATGGGGAAATAGATCTATGTGTCTATATTTAAAGGTCAAGTATTAAGGTGGCAGAAGGACCTTGGGCCTCTACTCAAACACTCCCTCAATGCATGAATACCTTCTTTTATTAAATTGGAACTCTACGATGCTCACTCTCCCGACACAACGGCTGGAGCCAAAGTGGGTGAACAAGTAAATGTGGTGAAGAAGATAAACAAGCGGCCATCTAGCTCAGAAGCAACAAAGTCCACATGGAAGAACACACCAGCCTGTGTGATCGAGTGGTCCCAAAGGGATCAGTTACCAGGCATCAAAGAACAAAACATCATATCACTGACTGCACACCTCCATGATAGGATCGCTGAAGACAAATGGGTGCATAAGCAAATGTAGTGAAGAAAGCTGATGGTGCCCGGCTATCAAAAGAGATAGTGTCTGGGGTCTTAAAGGCTTGAAGGTGAACAAGCGGCCATCTCGCTCAGAAGCAAATAAGCCCACATGGAAGAAGCACACCGGCCAGTGCGATCACGAGGTGCCCAAGGGACCAGATATAAGGCATCATGCAAAAAAAAAAAGATATAAGTGTGTGTATGTATGTGTATATGTGTGTGTATATATGTATATATATATATCATATCAAATGAAGGGGGAAGTGCTGAGTGGAGACCCAAGGCCCAAGTGTCGGCCAATGGAGATCCCCTCATAGAGGGGTTTAGGAGAGGAGATGGGTTAATTAGGGTGTGAGGTAGTATCGATGAAGAACACAGCTTTCCCCCAGATCCTGGATGCTTCCTCCCCCCAACTACCATGATCGGAATTCTACCTTGCAGGGCTGGATAGGACAGAGGCTGTACACTGGTACATATGAGGGTTGGAGGTACAGGGAATCCAGGGTGGATGATACCTTCAGGACCAAGGGTGTGAGGGACGATGCTGGGAGAGTGGAGGGTGAGTGGGTTGGAAAGGGGGAACTGATTACAAGGATCCACATGTGACATCCTCCCTGGGAGAGGGACAGCAGAGAAGGGGGGAAGGGAGACTCCGGATAGGGCAAGATATGACAAAATAACGATGTATAAATTACCAAGGGCATATGAGGGAGGGGGTAGCGGGGAAGGAGGGGGGAAAAAAAAGAGGACCTGATGCAAGGGGCTTAAGTGGAGAGCAAATGCCTTGAGAATGATTGGGGCAGGGAATGTATGAATGTGCTTTATACAATTGATGTATGTATATGTATGGATTGTGGTAAGAGTTGTATGAGTCCCTAATAAAATGTAAAAGAAGAAAAGAGAAAAAAAATGATTAAGGCAAAGACTGTACAGATGTGCTTTATACAATTGATGTATGTATATGTATGAACTGTGAAAAGAATTGTATCAGCCCCAATAAATTGTTAAAATAAATAAAAATAAAATAAAAAAAAAGAACTAGAGGAAGGTTTTGAGTTTCATTGTTGCTACAATGAACCCTGAGTGACTCATCTCCTCTTCACTACCCCTCTGCAAGGGATGTCCAACTGTCTACAGATGGGCATTGGGTCCCCATCACGCACTCCCCTCATTCACAATGATATGATTTTTCCCCCTCCGTCTTTGTTGCTTGAAACCTGGTCCCCTCGGCCCTTCATGATCACACATGTTGGTGTGCTGCTTCCATGTGGGCTTTGTTGCTTCTGGGCTAGATGGCCGCTTGTTTACTTTCAAGCCTTTAAGTCCCCAGACGCTGTATCCCTCAATAGCCGGGCACCATCAGCTTTCTTTACCACGTTTGCTTATGCACATATCTGTCTTCAGCGATCATGTCAGGAAGGTGGGTAGCTGAGCAAGGTGCTATTGTATTGAGCGGGTGTGCGTGAGGAGACCCAATGTCCACCTGCTACCCTATTACTGAAGTATATGCACCTAGGTCTGTTTCCCCCATAATCATAAATATATTTACATATGTACATGTCTGTATTTAGGCTTCTGTGTATGCCCTTTGCCTCCTACTCCTTTTCTCTATTTTCTTACGCTTTCCTCCTGTCCCACTACTATGTTCAGCCTTCATTCTGTTTTCAGTAATTCCTTTCAGTTACCTTGCCCTTGGTTACTCCCTACCAGTCCTCCCATCCTCTCCCTGGCACTGGTTTTGAACCACTCATTGTTCTCTTGTCCCTGAGTTGGCCAACACCTCCTCCCTTCCCCTACCTCCCACACTCTCATCTCCCTTCAGGACCGTTGGTCCCGTTATTTTCTTTTTTAAAATTTTCTTTTCTTTTTTAAAACAATTTATTAGGGGCTCATACAACTCTTATCACAGTCCCTACATATACATACATCAATTGTATAAAACACATCTGTACATTCTTTGCCCTAATCATTTTCTTTTTTTTTCTCCTCTTTTCTTTTTTTACATTTTATTAGGGACTCATACAACTCTTATCAGGTCCCGTTATTTTCTTCTCACATTGTCTGTCCAGCTTATCTTATCTAGGTGGACCTGCAGATATAGTAATATGTGCATAAACCTCTCAGGACCAATATTAAGAGTATCCATACCTGGAGGGTAAGGGGAAGGTGGGTGGAGAAAGGGGGTACTAATCACAATTATCTATCTATAACCCCCTCCCAGGGAAATGGACAAGAAAAAAGTGGTGAAGGGAGACATTGGTCAGTGTAAGACATGAAAAAAATGATAAATTATCGAGGGTTCATGAGGGAGGGAGGGTGGGGAAGAATGTGAAGCTGATACCAAGTGCTCAAGTAGAAAGAAAATGTTTTTAAAATGATGATAGCAACAAATGTGCTTCACAAATGGATATATGTATGAATTGTGATAAGAGTTGTATAAGCCCCCAATAAAATGATTAAGTACAAAAAAAGAGAAAGTAGTAATCAGTTAGAAAACGAGATTGTTTTTTTTTACGCGCTGAGGCCCCGCCCCTTACCCCGCCCCGCTCCAACCCGCGCGCGGGACAGTCGGCGCGTGCCGCGGCTGCTGGCGCGGGAAACGACTGGGGCCGCGGTCCGGCCACCCCCGGGCCCCGCGTGTTTTCCTCTTTGCTGCAGCCCGCCGGCTCTCCTGCTGGCCGCGGAGCCTTTCCCGCGAAGGCGGGGCGATGCCCAGGGTCCGGCGGCCGAGCGTCCGCTCCGGGAACGAGTCTGGTCCCGGGTCCGAGAAAAGGAGATTGTTATGAAACTCTGTAGTTGCAGCATATCTTTGGTAGAAATGTTGCTTCTTATTAGCTTTGCAGCTGGTTTTCAAGCCTGGTCACACCAAGAAGGGCAGAAAAATGAGACTTTCTACTTTTGTAAAGAGTTACAGTTTTGGAAACCCATAGAGGCAGTTCTGCCCTGTCCTATACAGTCACTGGATCAGAACCAACTTGGTGACAGTAAGATTTTTTGGAAGCAAACAAAAACCCAAACCCTTTGCCATCAAGTGGATTCTGACTCATCGCAACCCCATGATTACAAATAGTGTTTGTTATTATTTATAGGCTTGAAGTGTATGTATGTATATATATATATATATAAATTCTGTTCAGCCCCCCACCTTCTTTTTAATAAAGATGATTTTATGGAATATTTGATCAAAATATTTAGTCTGTTAACATTTCTGGGGACCATTTAGTTTTTGTTTTTTTAAATCATTTTATTGGGGGCTCATACAACTTTTATCACAATCCATACATACATCAATTGTATAAAGCACATTTGTACATTACTTACCCTCATCATTCTCAAAACATTTGCTCTCCACGTAAGCCCCTGGCATCAGCTCATTTTTACCCCACCCTCCCCGCTGAACCCTTGATAATTTATAAATTATTTTGTCACATCTTCACCCACTTTTCTGTTGTCCTGCCCCCAGGGAGGGAGTTATATGTAGATCCCTGTAATTGGTTCCTCCTTTCCACCCCATCCTACTGGTATCACCATTCTTACCACTGGTCCTGAAGGGATCATGTCCTGGATTCACTGTGTTTCCATTTCTTATCTGTACCAGTGTACATCCTCTGGTCTAGCCAGATTTGTAAGATAGAATTGGGATCATGATAGTGGGAGGGGTTGGGAGGAAGCATTTAGGAACTAGAGGAAAGTTGTATGTTTTATTGTTGCTACACTGCAACCTGACTGGCTCATCTCCTCCCCGCGACCCTTCCGTAAGGGGATGTCCGGTTGCCTACAGATGAACTTTAGGTTCCCACTCTGCACTACCCCTCATTCACAACGATGTGATTTTTTGTTCTATGTCGTTGATGCTTGATACCTGATCGTATTGACACCTCATGATCACACAGGCTGGTGTGCTTCTTCCATGTGGGCTTTGTTGCTTCTGAGCCACATGGCCGCTTGTTTACCTTCAAGTCTTTAAGACCCTAGACACTATATCTTTTGATAGCTGGGCTCCATCAACTTTCATCACATTTGCTTATGCACCCGCTTTATCTTCAGCGATCATGTCAGGAAGGTGGGCATCATGGAATGCCAGTTTAATAGAAGAAAGTATTCTTGCATTGAGGGAGTACTTGAGTGGAGGCCCAATATCCATCTGCTACTTTAATACTAAACCTATAAATATATGCATATAAATCTATTTCCCCATCTCAATTCTAAATAGATTTACATATGTGCATACCTTTATGTAGACCTCTATAAATGCCCTTTGCCTCTAGCTCTTTCCTCTATTTCATTTTACTTTCCTCTTGTTCCACTATCCTGCCCAGTCTTCATTTGGGTTTCAGTAATTCCTCTTGGTTGCATTACCCTTGATCAAGCCCTACCTGGCCTCCTACACCCTCCTCACCACCGATTTGGATCACCTGTTGCTCCCTCGTCCCTGGGTTTGTTAACACCACTTCCTTTCCCCCTGCCTCCCCTTCTCCCTTGCCCCCAGAACTGTAAGTCCCAGGGAACCACTTAGTTTTTCTAGTCTTACAACAAAGAAGGCATTAATGGAGGCAATTAGGTACACATTCATAATTCCCCTTCCATTCTTTAGTCTCTTTCCTCTGATATTCCAGGCAAAAAGAAACAAACTATTGTGCCTTGGATGGCTGCTTGAAAGCCTTTAAGACTGTAGCCATTAACCTTCAAATTAGGAGGAAGGATCGAGGCACAAAACATTGTATTAGGCCAATTAAATAGGATGTTCCATGAACCTATGGCCCTAAACCTCTAAACCATGAAACCAAATCTGAGGTTTTTGGTTTTATATGAACAGCCTCAATATATGTGTGTGGCATTATATAGTAAATACAAAGGGGCTCTAAAATGCTCATAGAAAAATTCCATTGTCTTTTAGTTTCTTCATATCACAAATGTTCAAGTCTTATATATCCACCACACAACTTTTGTCCATTCAACTTTTTATAGGTGTACAATTTATTGACAGCAATGACCATAATCAGTTGTGCAATTTATCCCCACCACCCACCTATAACCACTAAATACTGTTATCCTTTCTTGTGAGGCTCCATAGGGTTTTCTTGGCTGTAATCTTTACAGAAACAGGCCAATAAAGAGTCTTTTCAGTGGTGCAGTCGGGTGGATCAGAATCGCCAGTTGTTATTGTTAGGCTAGTTGTTATTGTTAGTGCAACCGAGTCAGCTCCAACTCATGGTGACCATGTATCCAACAACACAAAACCTTGCATAGTCCTCATAATTGTGTTTGGGCCTATTGTTGCTGCCACCTTACTGTTGATTCCATATAATCCATTTTCCTTGTCTATTTGCTCAGCTAAATTGAATAAGCATGCTGAAATACAACCCCAACACACAGCTTCCATGATTGAAACCTGGTATTGCTTCCTCTGTCAGGAAAGATCTTGATGTGCCTGCTTATTCCCATCATTTACCTTTAAGATTTCAAACCATATCATTTCCTGGCATGATCTGGAAATAGCTGATGATGAGCCTGATCCAGCCACTATCTCACAACAGCTGCCCCAAAGCCTTCATTGACTCTGCAGGTTTCTAAAGGTCCCCCTTGAATCCTCCCATTTCTCTCTGGATCCTCATGGCTATTGATTTCTTCCCTAGATTCCATTCTGTTACTAGGACCTATAGTCTCATTGTGTAGTGATTTCACTTTTTCTCCCAGGTGTTCCTGAGTTTCTGCTGCAACTCATTCCTAACCTCAGACCTCTAAATCCACCCTCACTCGTGCATGTGCAACTTCTGGGGCCCTACAGATAGAACCTTAGTTTGAGACTATAGAACCTCAGCATAGCCAATGGCAACCCAGGGGGAGGGTTTTAACCCTCCAGATGCCCCTGCACTAGCTTCCTAAGCCCACACCCAATGTCTAGGACACAGATATTTTAGGACCTGGTTTCGGTGGCATAGTGGTTACTCGTTGGGCTTTGGTCTACATGGTCCGCAGTTCGAAAGCACCATGCACTCTCCATGAGAAAAAAGGACTTCCTACTCTCACAAAGCCTTACAGTCTCAGAAATCCACAGGGGCAAGTTCTACCCTGTCTGATAGAATCACCGTAAGTCAGAATTGACTTGATATCAGTGAGTTTCATCATTATTGGCGATCAAGAGTTACAGTCTCAGAAACTCAGAGGGGACATTCTACCTTGGCTTATAGGATTGCTGAGTCAGAGTTGACTGATGGCAGTAAGCTTGGTTTTTAAGGTCTTTGTGATAGTACTAGAGACTCACAGGTACTAGGGTCCCTGTAGGGCTGCACTGGGGTGTGAGTAGTAAAAGCTGTGGGACAGGAGATTAAACTCAGTTATGCTAGGAGGGGATATAAGGGCGAAGGGAGTGAGACACATTAGACAAACCATAGGCCCTTCCCCATGCCCTTTTACTTCCTGCTCCCAGCTGCTGATGTGCCACTGGTCCTGGCCAGCCTGCCCCTTCCTTGCCAGTTCACATACATTCACAAGATCACTTTAAGGAAGTGCAAGAAAATTTTAATTTACAAATAGGATTTGGATAGCTCCCTTCCCCACCAAACCCCTCCAATTAAAAAGGAGCTTAAAAGTCATAAGGAGAGAAGAACGTTTTGGAGGTTAAGATCCCCAGCTAGGAAGGGTGCCGTGGAGGGACCCTTGGGAGAGAAGGACAGGTCTTGGAGCTCCATGAAGCTGGTCCTGGGCTTAGCAGTTACTGTCACAGCCTACGGAGAGAGTAGAGTGAGGTTCTTACAGCATAGATATTTAATATTATCTAGTGAAAAATTCATATTTTTCATCACATAAAAATTCTGTTTCTAGGTACGACTGACATCAATCTCTACCCCAAGGCTACGGCACCTTCCAACAGACTCAAAGCCTCTTTTCAAATTTACAGTTCATAACAGGGTGCAGTATCCAGTTAGCAACTGTATTGGGTGATCCACTGTGCTTACAGAACACCGGTCTGGTTTATCTCAAAGTAGCCTCGACACATACACTGACATAATGATTTTTATTGCTCTCTCAAAGTATGTGGCTGCCTGCTGGCGCTTTACCTTACCTGAGTTGATAAGTGGAATAGCTTTCTCAGGTAATGGGCTAGAGGAGAAGGAACACCAGATTAGATCATCCTCTGGGTCTTTGGGCTCTTTACCCCACCCCACCCCAAGGCTTTTGCTTTTCCCTTCCTCATAAAGGCCCTTGTTATTATTCACTGTCACTTCATACAGTACAAAGGTCTGGGGCCTTCCAAGTCTTGGGGGCCCTTAGGGTTGATTAGCAAGCTCTGGTGGTGTGTTGGGTTAAATGCTGAGCTGCTGACATCAAGGATGACATTTCAAAGATCGAGGATATTATCCACAGAACAGGATGACTCAGCAGTAAGAGAACAGGTGCTCCATCTTACTTGTCATTGGGATCCGACTTGCATTTGCATTTGTTACCTGTGAGTGGAAGACAGGGGCACGTCAGGGTTCAGTCTCTCCCCGCCTCCCCCGACCCCTGCCAGCCACTCACTTACTCAAAGCAAAGACGATTCCAGCGATGCACATCATTCCTGCGCAGAGCAGCCCGCCAAGCTGGAGGGTTTCCCAGTCTGAAGGAAACAGAGACCGAGCTATACTCCAGTTCACCTACACTAAGTTCTACCACCTGTCTGGCACAAGAGGTTCAGGAGAGGCAAGATACGGGCAGCTTAGAGTACTAATTCTTACCATAATAGAAGGGACTGTTTTTATCTGCAAAGAAAATAAATAAATAAATAAATATAAGCAAACAAATAAGCAAACAATAAGTAAGAAGCAGAACCAAGAGGTAGGATATAGGTGTGTGGAAGGTGGGAAGAACCTAACGTGGAAAAAATGAAGCAGCAGAAAGAGCAGTGTGATTGGGGGTCTAACTCACCAATACTGTTGGCTTTCAAGGCAGGCAGGCCTATGTGGAGAGAAGCAGAGAAATGGATATTAATTCATGGCACGTTAAATCAATTAGCAGGGCCTCACACGCCAGAGAAGCACGGGAAACCAGCCTCCCGGGGGCGCTGCAGAGTCCCTATCCTCAAAAGCCATTCAGTCTGACCACCAATCATGCTGTGTGGATCCCCACTTATAGCCCATCTCGTTTTATTTTGGAATATTTTTATTGATATATCTTACTCATTCCAACATATTTATAGCCCATCTTGCTGTTGCTTTGGGCTTCCTCCTGGTCTTTACTGTGCTCTGAGTGAGATTGTTTTAGGGTCTATATTTATCCCTTCTTAAGGACTGCTAACAAGCTTTCCAAAGAACTAAAACCCCAAACCAAACTCATTGCCACTGAGTGGATTCTGATTCACAGACCCTGTAGGGCAGAATAGAACTTGCCCCATGGGGGTTTTTAAGACTAATCTTTCGGGAAGCAGACTTTTCCTTGGAGCAGCTGGTGGGTTTGAACAGCCGACTTTTCAGTGTCCCCAGGGCTTCTTTCCAAAGGACTAGGAATGGTTTTCTTCGAAATAGCTATGGTTTTCCAAACTTATTTAGAAACATTAATACAGTTTTCAATATGTACATCCAACCTGTATAATGGTTTCAACTGTGTCTCTTTAAGTGGAATAAACCTTTCTCTTTAGAAGGAAAACCCTTTTATTAGACATTATGTCCCCTGTGGGAGATACAGTTCTCCAAAGCTTTAGTGGGTCCTGCTGGCAGGAGGCAGTGATGTGGATGTGGAACTCACAAGTCAGCAGGACAAGAAGACGCCATGTCACTTCTTCCATGTCACAACACTGGCAGGGCAGGGGCTACAGAAGGAGAGAAGACCAGAAGACAAGCCAGTCACAAGGGCCAACTCTCTGCCCCACACCCCTGCTACTAGGTTCACAGCGTAGAAAGAGGGCAGATGAGGGACCCAAGCATCACAAATGTTTGAGGGTGGAGTCCAAATTTGAAGGATGCTGCTTGCTGGGAGGGAAAAGTTACATCACTTCTAGTTCTTCATCTAGAGGTAGAGATAGCAACTGCCGCACAGCCTGCCAGAGTGAGTGGCTTGTGTAGGCTAGGATTGTTCGTATCTTTATGGCACCCCTATGAGGGAGATACACCTTTTACCTCAAATTTTCAGGAGTTACAAACAGAATGTGGTAGGCTTAATTGGATGTTGGGATCCACCGTTAGAACCTCGATTCTGACTCAAGCCTTGGAATCCGAGTTTTGAACCACACAAAGGCCCTGCGTGACTCTTCGAAAAGCTTTGGGCACAGGTATGGAGCTGGGCTGCTGGAGCCCATGAGGTTGAGGTCCCAGCTAGCTCCTACAATGTGGCATGGCAAAAAATATGTGAAAAATTTCACTAGAAATTAGTAAAGAAACACAAGTAAGCCCGTGCTAATTTTCCTTTCTGGGCACTCCAGCTCTGTCAAGGACTGTAAACTTGAAAAGAGGCCATGATTCTGTAGGAAGGTGCTGTGCTGTTGGGAGAGCCTGATGCCCATCAGACTTAGAAGCAGACTGTGGCATGGTAGAAAAAATGTGACCTTGCTCACGGCTAATGACCTAGTAAACAAGATAAGCGCCTTGTCTATTGAATGATTTGCCCTTAGGGGACAGAGTAGCACCAGGGTGAGGTCAGGATGCTTGGTGGATGAGGAGCTCCCACCCATTTTCAGATAAGCCTTTCTCTTTTAAGGTGGGGACTCTCCAGGATCATTTGACTGCCTACAAGGTGGTGGCTGTGTCCCTGAGATAAGGCCCTACCCGATCACCCAGCAGTTCTGCATATTGCTAGCTGCAAATCGTAGTAATTGTCAATGTTCCACACTGAAGCCATTGCTGTTATATGCTGGTCCCAGTTCTGGCCACCCAAGAGAGTGGTGGATCTAGCTGGTCAGGGCTCTGAGTCTCTGGCAGCCACTTACCAGCACTGCTGCCATGGCTGCGTTAGCGTTCTGTGAAGTGAGTGCGGTTGTAACCGCAAACCCATAAGGCTATGATGATCAAGGGAATTGCTTTGTAGTCATTGTTGACTCAGCACCCGCTGTGGGTTTCGGAGACTAGAACTGAGACGGGAATAGAAAGCCCAGTTTTCTCTCTTGGAGCGTCTGGTGGTTTTGAACCACTTACCATGTGGATCGCAGCCCAACTGTAACCATTACACCACCAGGGCTCCATATTGGCCGTAGAAAGCCCATGAAATGTTCAATGCCAGCTCATATCAGACAGCTCACCGAAGATATTAAAAAACCAAACTCACTGCCATTGAGTCAATACTGACTCCATGCAACCCCTCTGGATTTCCAAGCGTGCAATTGTTTACGGGACGCTGCTAGTGGTTTCTGACGGGCAACTCTGCAGATCGAACCTACCACCAGGGCTCCTTGCCAAAGAGATGAGAATGAGTTAATTAAATGCTTGCCCAAGATTAGTATAGCAGGGTACATTTAAGTTGTGAATTTTATATAACCCACAAATGTCATAAATATCCAAATGGCGCTTGGCAGAAAATAAGTTCCCCTCCCCTGACCCAGTACATAAGCCTATTCCTGTTGTGTAAATTGTGTCATTCTGATCCCATTTGTTGCAGGGGTCCTCAAACTTTTTAAACAGGGGGTCGGTTCACTGTCCCTCAGACCTGTTGGAGGCCCAGACTATAGTTTTTTTAAAAAAAACCAACTATGAGCAAATTCCTATGCACACTGCACATATCTTATTTTGAAGTAAAAAAACAAATGGGGCAAAAACACCCGGCGAGCCACGTGTGGCCCGCGGGCCACAGTTTGAGGATGCCTGTCAGAGCAGAGCTGACCGCCACGGGATTTTCTTCGCTGCACGCTTTATTGACGCAGATCACAAGCGCCTTTCCTTCCTGCGGTACAGCTGGCTGGGTTTGAACTGCCAACTTGATTAGCAATGCAAGGCAGTTGCACCACCCAAGGACCAGATGCCAGCACTAAAAAGGTGTTCCGGTAAATGCATTCATAAACAAACACACAAATGCCTTTTACCCTCATAATAACCAAAAGAGGGAGGAATTCCTATGGGCTTGGTTCTAAATATGGACCTTGAGTGCTTAATAGTCTTCGAAGCTTTGTTCTTCTGCCACCGTCAGACCCCTGAGTACCGAGAATCTCAACTCCAGCCCTAGTACTTTTTAGCAAAGGCTAGCTCCTGTTTCCTTGAGCCCCAAACCCAGTGTTCAGAAGATAGAGATTATAAAGAGAGAGACAGCCTCAACACTCAGGAGACTCCTAGTGTCACTAGTTTGTTTCTGAACCCCCCAAACATGAGCCTCGTTGTTCAGAGTCCCATCACGCACCGCCCGTTTCGCAGGCTGGTTCCTTTGGGCTGTCCCTAATCTCAGAGCCCAAGTAGTGGTAGCCAGCCCCTCACCGGTCCGGTGGGAGGCAGGGGCGGAAGAGGAGCCCTTGCTCACCTGAGCGCCCTTCACTCCGGAGTCCAGGGCAAAAGAGAAGGTCTGGGAAGGCTGCTGGGTCTGGGTCCAGGCTCGTGATGACAGCAATTCTGCCCGGGCAACAGTACCTGTAGCTGAGGAACTGGTCTGACTCCTTGAGCTTCCCCCAACTCCTTCATCCGTTCGCTCTTAAGAAGGCAGCGTGCGCGGCCACGCCCAGGGTGGGAAAGGAATGAGCTAGCCTTCCATTCTCCAGTAACCTTTCTCTGCACTGTTAGCGTCTTTGATTTGCATAGATTCTCAAACAAGGGCACCGAAAAGGTGCCAGCGGGGAAGGAAATGTTACTGGGTTCTTCTGCCAGCAGTGTGGGTTCAACATGTCTACACAGGAGTCTTGTTGTGAGGCTTGGTTTGCTTATCGTCTCATTGTGTGTTTACGGAAGTGGCGGCTCGGTGCCAACGTACACTGGCGCCAATCTGAAGCCATCCCTTGTGATTCCTTACTCTCTGACCAGGCCTTGACAGTCTCTTAGCCCAATGGCTGGAATCAAGTCCCTCATTCTCCCACCTGCACAGGGGAAAGGCAGGAAGCGGAGCACAGTGCAAGGGGAAGACCCCCGAATGAGGCTGAGGACTGCCTCGTGTGCTGCTCTCTTACCCGGCACGCTAAAGGAATGGGAAGATTGAGACAAATCGGCATGGATTGACTTGTAAAGAGCTGCAGGACATATATGAACAGTATAGGAAATATCTGTCAGTATCACACAAGCAGGCACTCACAGAAAACTGGTGCTGGGTGCATGGGGTTGGGCGGAGGTTGGGGGAGGAAGAAAGCTGAGGGCTGTGGGGTACTGGAGGAACTGGTTCTCCTCACGCCATTGACCCGTGCCTATCAGACTCGCTCAAACATAGAGTCACACACAAAGGAGGGCAGCACTCTAGCTCCAGTCTCACTGGTTCTCTCCTAAGGAATGATTTCGTGCCTCAAAGCAAAGGCACCCCTGACAGAGACCTGGTTTCATCCTAAGCCTTAAAATTAGTCCCAAAGCTGCCAAAGTGAAGTCCAAGGAGACGGGGAAAAGATAGTCGCCCCGGGCAATTTCCTTGGTGATCCTGGAGGAGAAGGCTGCTTAAGTGGAAGATAGATGGAGGAAGAACATACACAAACTCAAACGATAAGGGGAGGCCTAGGGGTCTCCCTTCAAGACAGGAGCCAGTAGGAGAGGGCCGCCTCTGTCCTTCATTTTGGCCTGATGGGTCAATAAAAGACTCCTCCTGGCTGCTTTTATCGTAAAGCATTTGACAGTTTTTGCAGACGTGACCGTTCCTGTTTATGTCATCTGTTATGAGACCAAACTGTTAGGTAGCTGGCACAGGGACTGGGGTGCCCATTGTGCAAGCTCAGAGGTTCAAGCTTCCAGCCAGGAAGGGGTGGTACACCTAGGTGGGTGTTACACCTGGATTGGCCCATCTGGGCCAGATGAATTCAACTCAACCAGCGGGGTTGACCAGGATCATTGACCACGGCTCCTAGCGGAGCAACTTTAAAGGCAGGATCCAGAGCCCATTGCGTCTCTTTTTTGACTCTTGAGCAGCTGCTCGGCAGGCTGTGCAGGGGTGAAGGGTCCTGAGGGTGCCTGTGTGAACCTGAAATTTGTTCGATCTTACATAAAACTCACTTGGATCGCAATCCAGTGTTTGGAGTGAATTCTTTCTCATGCAAAGCCAAGGTCGGAGATATTTTTCCCACGAGAGAGATCTAACAAAGCCACTACCAACTCTGTATAAAAAGATCAAATCTTATATAACTTTTTGGATTAAGTCAGGTATAGTCTTGATGGTGTGTGTCCGTCTGTGTCCTCTCTTTTCTCTTGGACACATATGTTTAATAGAACTTTGTTTCTCCCTCTATTAGAATCATGATAATTTCCCCATTGAACAATCCTAACAAAAGTTCTTTGTGGTATGTACTCTTATTTCTCCCCATATGAACCGTCTAATGACCTTCAAGTCAGTTGATTCTCTATTAGAGCTTAACTTCTGAGCGCCCTGGTTTACAAAGGGCTTGCACAAGGAGGCTATGATAGCACCATATCCATTCTCAGAGTTCCCACATAGTTTGAGCCTCCATTGAATGCGTTCTGAGAGTTAACCAATGGTATAGATAATCTTGCCCTCAAGCAGAATGCCTTGGAGAGTGGATGGCCTCCACCCCTCTCCGGCCAACCCAGGAAGCTTAGTCTTTAGGGGCTTGCCACCTTGGTGTGTCCTTGATGATGGTACAGAGGTTGAATAGTCATGTCATGCCCTATCAGTCTCTCCCTGACTACATTGGTCAGAAGTCCCTGGCTCAATCTTGTAAGCCCTTGTGTCTAACAATGTGCCTATCCCACTCATGGTCTTTTTGCTGCTTCTGTGGTCCCACCTGTAATTGGGATGTATCCCTCTGTTGTTAATCATGCGTTTAATCTCCTTTGTCCTCTCAGGCCCCTTTTGAAAGTATTGTATCTCAACAAAACTTGTGTTAGTTCATCCAGATGTTGTGCCTGTGTCATTAGGCTGGTTTTGTCTCTTTTAAGACTCAATAAACATTCTCTTTAAATTGTTTTTGAGATGGGGTCTCTCTTGTACCCTAAAACAATTCTAACCCATGGTTACCTCATGCTTGCAGTGTAGAATTACTCTATAAGGTTTTCAAGGCTGTGGATTTTTGGAATAAAATTGTTGGGCCATTTCTCCACAGTGCCTGTAGGTCTGGTTGAAGAGCCAAGGGCCTTTTGTAAGTAGTCAAGTGCTTATCTTAACTGGTTACAAGACCCAGGGGTCACTCTAAATCAAACATGCATTGCCATCTAATAAATTCTGACTCATAGTGACGCTCTAGGACAAGGTAGAATTGCTCCTGTGGGCTTCTGAGACTCTAACTCTTTTTTTTTTTTAATTCATTTTATTAGGGGTCATACAACTCTTGAGACTGTAACTCTTTATGGGAGAGAAAACCCTGTTTTTTTCCATTGGAGTGACTGGTGGTTTCAAACTGCTGACCTTGCAGTTAGCAACTCAATGCATAAGCACTACACACTCCTGAGACCACTATCCTCACATTAAACCCAAACCCATTAACATTGAAACCCATTAACATTGAGTTAATTATAACTCATAGTGATCACAGTTTCTGAGACAGTAAAATTTTTTAGGGCTTTTTCCCAACAGTTTTATTGGCAGATCATTCATATATTACATAATCCAATCTAGAACTGATTGTTGTGATAATTGTACAACTCTTCTTTTACAGATTTACCTATCCCAGATTTCATATACAGGAAAATATTGAAAAACACACGGACTTATCAAGTAAAACAAATAAAATCTTGAATAGAGAAGAAAGCAGAAAAATATTTAAAAACTTAGTATAAATTTAAATGGATCATTAAGGAAGATCAAATGATAAAGTGCTAAATTTTTTCGCCTAATTGCATCTGTAACAATCTACTTTCCAATGCATTCAGAAGAGATTTACCAGGGGAGTTATTCACATGTATTTCCCTTCATTTTTTAAAAAACCAAAGCCGCTTTAGAATGAGTCAAAAGGGAGATCAACCCTAGCCCTAAGGGAGACGAACAACAGAAAAGTGGGTGAAGGGAGACAACGGTTGGTGTAAGATAGGAAAATGATGATTTATCAAAGGTTTATGGGGGGGAGTAAAAAAATAAGGAGCTGATACCCCTGTCTCAAGTAGGGAGGAAATGTTTTGAAAGGAATGATGGTAACATATGTACAAATGTGTTTGACACAATGGATATCTGGATTGTTATAAGAGAACCCCAATAAATTATTTTTTTAAAAAGGGAGATCAAATGATAATTTATTACATTTTGACTTAACTATGCCTGCTATAATGGATTTTATCATACTTTCTGTCTGGTAACAGGGTTATTCACAGCTCTCTACTATGATCGGAGGGGACTCACTGGACGATTAATTCAGGTGTGGACCCTCCAAATGGATTTTGGGTGAGACTGTAAAGCCTTATGAGAGCAGACAACCTCATCTTTCTCTTATAGAATGGTTGGTGGGTTTGAACTCTGACCTTTTGCTTAGCAGCCCAACATTTATCCCACAGTGCCACTAAGACTCCTGATCCCCACATTAAAGGTGAGGAAACTGAGGAGGAAACGTCAGGTGTGTACTGGGTGGTCAAGTCAGTATTCCATCCAGAGAATCTAGTGTACAGCACCTTCCACAGAGTGTTAGCTGACCTTGGTGTGTGTTTTAGTTTCCTGGAGGTCATCTCTCAGACTACTCAGTTCTGATTCTTATGGCCTCTATCTCCCATCTTTTATTTTTTAGATTTGGTGTACACATATCTACCATTCTCGGTAGATGCATAAAATAAGATTTTGGGGGCTAAGAATTATGCAGAGCAGAGTTTGAATTTGAAGAGCTTAATTCTAAAGCAATGTGGAAAGGTTTGTGAATAAATTAAGACTCTACTTGGGACACCCATGGCAATGATTTAGGGCCCACCCCTCTGTCCGTCAGCTTGCCATTGGAAAGCCAAAAAGGAAGAACACTCAGGCAGTATCTCAAGCTGAAATAACTGAAGACAAAAAGTTAAGTGTAGAGTTGCAATTTTTGAATGAGTCTTTGGGCAAAGTATTGAATAGTGGAAGAAGCGTCAGGAGACAATGCCTTTAGTGCAGCTTGGGATGCTTCCTCGGTGCCATCATTTTCTGGTCATTTTTTTGTGACAGCTAATGTCATGTGGCAACTTGACTAGGTTATGATTCTCAGGTGTTATGTAATTATTATCTGAAATGAGTAGCCGATCAGTTGGAAAAAGGAATTTCTTACATGTTCTGGCCAAACTGTCTTTCTCTTTAAACCTTGCATCTAATTTTGGTTTGGGGGGCATAGGGAGTAAGCCTGTAGAGGCTTCCAGTCCATTGACTGAGCTGCGGATTTGAGTTTCACCAGTCCTTACAATCACTGGTGCCGTGAATTATGAATTGGGCTGCTAACCACAAGTGAAAAACAGGATTGAGCTTGTAGAACAGAGTGGCTCTGGGAGTGGCTGGGGATAAGCCGCAACTGAGGGTGGAGGGCTATCAGAATAGGTCTGAGAAGTGAAGTAGGGTAACATAGAGGCGTTTGTTCTCCAAGGGAAGGATTTTTAGCGGGAAGAAAGGCTTTGGCATTGCTAATTTTGTTAGTTGATTTTGAGTTGGTCCTGACTCAATGACTAACAGAAAGAAAAAAACAACACAGTCTTGAATCAACCTCATCAATGTTATGTTTTAACCAGTTCAAAACCGCCAGCAACTCTGAGGGAGAGAGACCGAGATTTCTACTCCCTTAAACAGTTACAGTCTAAGAAAACCACAGGGACTCACTATCAATCAGCATTGACTCTATGGCAGTAAGAGAGTTTATTGTTGCAGCCATTTTGTCAACCCACCTCTTTGAGTGTATCCCTCTTCTTGCTGACCATCTTCTTGACCAAGCATGATGTCTTTTGCAAGGACAGGTCCCTCTTGATAATAAATCCAACGTAGGTGAGAAAAAAAAATCTTACTATCTTCCCTTCTAAGGTGCATTTTGGCTGCACATTTTCCAAGATAGTTTTGTTTGTCCTTCTGAAAGTTCATGGTAATTTCAATCGTCTTCACCAACACCATAATTCAATGTATCAGTTCTTGTGCAGTTTTCCTTATCCACTGTCCAGCTTTCATATGCATATGAGTGATTGAAAACACCATGGCTTGGGTCAGATGCACCTTCGTCCTCAAAGTAACATATCTGCTCTTTGATACTTTATTATTTTTTTTCCTCTTTGACACTTTAAAGAGAGATTGCGCAACAGATTTGTCCAAAGCAATGTGTTGTTTAATTTCTTTTTCTTTAATAGTCAATGTGTTTTAATAGCAAATGTACAGAAATAACACAGAAGACAAACTCACTTAAAGCATGTACTTGCCATGATTGCAGAAATCTTGTTAATGTGATTGGACCATTAAAATGTATGATGTGTGAATTATATTCCAATAAAACTATTTTAAAAGCATGTACTTTTTAGAGACATTTCGGACCTAAATTAACACAGGTTGATCTGGAAAACCTTAACAATAGAAGTTATAGATCTAGTCATTAAAAAATCTCCCAACATCAAAATGTCCAGGACTAGATGGTTTTGCTGGGGAAGTCTAGCAATCATTAGAGAAGATTTACCAGCCATCCGTAAACTGTTTCAGAAAAAAGAAAAGGATAATATACTGCCAACCGCGTTGAGAAGCAAGAATAACCCTGATACCTAAGTCAGGAAAGACGTCATTGGACGAGAAAACTATAGCCAATATCCCTTATTAACATAGACTTCAAACATTTCACAAAGTTTCTAGGTAACAGAATTCAAGAAAGCATCAAATAAATCATGATCAAGTGAGATTCATATCACCAGGTATGCAAAATGGTTTGATATTAGAAAAACAAGCAATGTAATTCACCATATAGATGAAATAACTATATGATTATATTAATCAATACAGAAAAGGCATTCAATAAAATTCAACACATATCCTTGATAAAAAATTCTCAACTCAATAAAAGAGAAGAGCAATTCCTCAACATAATAAAGGCCATACACCACCCCAGTGGCCAGCATTGCACTCAGTGACGAGGAAGTTGAAAACATCCCTCCTTCAGAATAGGAACCAGAGTTGCCCTTGATCTTCACCTTCATTTAATAGTCCTGAAAGTCTTATCCAGAGCTATAAGACATCAAAAAGATGTTAAAGTCATCCAAATTTTCTTTTTAAATTATTTATTTAGTCAAAATTCCGCAAATTTTCAAAGAAGTAAAAAAATCTATTTGTAGAAGATAAGATTTTATGTATAGAAAACTCCAAAGTCTCATTTTAAAGAATGCTGGAATTAATTAAACAGTTTGGCAATATAGCAGGCAATAAGGTCAACACACAAAATTAAGTAGATCCGGGTGTATTAAGGAAGAAGACTCCCAAAAGGAAATTAAGGAGGCCCCAGGAAACAGCACCAGATAGACTCCCCTGCTGAGAACTCTCCAGACCCAAGGCCGAGATCATTAGACAGAGAAGTCAATTCTGGGAATTCAGAAACACGATCTGAATTCTTGGCACTCCGGGAATATTTCGGATTTCTCTCCCTGCTTTTTTTACTCCCAGAAATCAAAGCAGAGCTCAGCACAATGGTGAGCGCTTGAAGTCACCTCTTTCCTAGCTCTGTGACCAGCCATTGCGAAGGACTCTCCCCCTTCAGACCACCCCCAGTTAGAGCCCTGTTTCACCTAAACCTCCCAGCCCCCAGCCCTCTCTGCGCCCTGGGGCCCTGTGTGGAGGCTGGAGCTCACACTGGGTGGCAGAGTAGACCCTCCATTGGTTCTCTGGCTTATCCAACCCACCCAAAGTCTCCTGCAAGTGTTCAACTCTAATGGCCACCAGATAGAAACTCGCAGCCCACTTGACCAGGGATTCCGCCCCTGTGATCCAGGGACACAATTTGAACGCTGTAGCTACTTCAAGAGAATTTTTGACGATTTCCTATTTTCTTTTATAAAGAACAAAAACCCCACAAAAAACGCTTTTACTGCTGAGAACCCAGAACTCAATGTTCCAGTCCCCGCCCACCCCACCACCACTACCTCAAGACCCTGCTCACCCCTCCTCAGTGGACACACGTGCTTAGCATCTAACAAGTACTAGCACACCTCTTAAATTTCATCTCCCAATTTATAAAAAATCACTCTATGTAACCCGACGACTTCTTTGATCATCACCAGCACTTAAACCCTACCCTCGAGCCCCTACCTCTTATTCATGCAACACACTCACTCCATCCAGACAATACGATTCCCAGCTCCTATTTGATCCTTCTCTAACCCAAAGAGCCAACTTCCCCTTTACACAACTCAGAACCCCGCACACGGTCAGCAGCTGGACCACTGTGCTGTGTAAACGACACTCAACAGCAGTTACCACAACAAACAAGAGAAACAAAAACAACAATTGAAGATTATCCAAACCCAATGAAACACACAGAAAAAGAAGCCCTTGAACTGCCAGAAGGAGAGTAATGTTTAGGGATGTACAAGTGATCTGGGGATCAATCTGGAAACAAAGGAAGAAATTGAGATACTAAGATTCTCACACCCAAAATAAATCCAGAAACTAAGCAATGAGTTATCAGAAATAAAAAACACAGTACACGAATTGAGAAATAGAATGTAAGCAAAGGGAAATTGAACCAGTGAAGCAATCAAATAATAAAACCAAAGAATCTGTAAAAAGCCTGAGGATGATTTGAAATGTCATGAAAATAAAAATCTCACTGGGATATTGGAACAGGAAGAAACAACGAAGGCTACAGATGAAATAGTAAGGGAATTCATGGAAGAAAATCTCCCCAATTCCAAAGGAGGAGACCATATCATGCAGGAAGCAGACAGAACATCAAACAGATTAACCACCCCTCCATATCCACCCCCACCAAAAAAACCACATAAAGACATAGAGTAAGTGTGTTAGTCTGGGTAGACTAGAGAAACAAAATCCTGACAGCAGCTAGAGAGGAATATAAACAAACAAAACCAGCTGGGTATTGGCACAGCGATAGACATGCAGATCAATGAGCAGAGAACCCAGAAGTACAACCAAGCACCTGAAGAAACTAGTCTTTTCAATAAATGGTGCAGGAAAAACTGGATCTCCATCTGCAAAAGAATGAAACAGGACCCACACCCCACTTCATGTACAAAACCAAATTCAAGGTGGATTCAAGACCCAAACATAAACCCTAAAACTGTAACGATCAGAAAGGAAAAAATAGGTACAAACTCAAGGTCACTAATACAAAGCATAAGTGCACTACCAAACATTATGAAAAACCCGCACACTACAAAAGACAAAATAGAGGATGGAGCCTTCTAAAATACTACATTTTCACACATCAAAAGACTCCATCAAAAGAGTAAAATGAGAACCTATAGATTGGAAAAACATATTTGGCAATTAAAATCCAGATAAAGGGTTAATTAAAAAAATCTATGGAATATTGCACACCTGTACAAGAAAAACACAAATAATCGAATATGGATACAAAAAATGGATACAGACATGGACAATTTACAAGGACACCCGAGAGGCAAATAACCATGAAGAAAATGGTATAAGAGAAATACAAATTAAAACGATGAGATGCCATCTCACACCGACACTTTTAGCAAAATAAAAAAACAAACAATAACTGGTTTCGTAGATTGCTGGTAGGACTGCAAAATTGTACAGCCACAATAGAAAAAAAGTTTGACGTTTCCTTAAACAAATGTGAATAGAAAATAGCATATGATCCTGCAGTCTCTCTACTCGGCATATAGCCTCATAAAAACAAAGACCCGTCTGGTTTCTGTTGTTTCCCCTGGAAAATATGCCGGCCATCGGGTCCTGTTCCCCCTTCCTCCCCTCCTGCCCCTCCCTGCCCCCTACCCTTTGGGTATCGCTATTCCCATTCCTGTTCCTGGTTCCGTGTGTTGGGAGCTTTATCTCTTGTCTATACCTGTGCACATGGTCTGGTTCAGTCCTGAGTGGAAGCAGCACTGGGTCATGACAGTGGGGTTGAACAGCAATTTCTATAACAGCAAAAATATGGAAAAATAAAAAACCCACCTTTGGAGGACTGGATAAATAAACCCTGGTACATGCGCACAATGGACTATTATGCATCTCTAAAAAACATTCATGAGACTGTCAAACACCTCATGACATGGACACATTTGTAATACATTATGTTCAGCAACATTAATCAATCTCATAAAGATAGATATTTCATGATATTTATTATAAAGAAAAAAACCACAGGGAAAATCGTTTCCATACCGAAAGGAAAAGACTGCAGGCTGTGGCAAGGCCCGAGGGGGAGGGTTTGGGCGGGGGAAGAGGGAGAAAAGGAGGCAGCAGGCGGGGGAGAAAAGAGCGAGGGCCACATGCTGGGGGGGGGGGGGTTGCTGGATCCTGTCACTTCAGATGTGATGGGCTGTTCAATTATGCACGTCTTTTTCTTTGTATGTGTTATATTTCACAAATAGATGAGAAAAATTAACGATTTGAGACTGTCGCAGTCTGGAAAACTCCAGTTTTCTTATTCGTTAGCTCTAAACATTGATCGGACTTGTTATAAAAGGAGAAAAAGTAAAATTGCAACTGACTTCAATGGCTTGTGACACACCACCTAGTTTCAACAATTGAAAATTTAAATAAAAATAAAAACATGCACTTGTATGTAGCAAAACTCAGCAAAGTATAATGAAGGGCTGAGATCTTCTGTGTGATAAAAATGCTACAAACGCCATTTAACTTCACTTGTTAAAAAAGTCCAAATGCTGCCACTATCCAAAAAATGTGACAACTTAATTTTAAATTGCTATAAAGATGAATTGGTCACTGAAACATTTTGACCGAAATGAATACTTTCGCCCCTGCATTTCCATGAAAGTGATATACAAATGAAAATGAAAAAAAAAAACAGAGCCCAAGGCGGCGCAGGGCCGGGGACGAGTGGATCCCAGAGCCGGGCAGGGTCCTCCGCCGGCCGAGTGTCCGTGTTTCTGTTTTTCCATGTAACTGTTTTCTGAAACGGTGGCAAAAATATGCACAATGAGGCACTTTCCCAACTCAGCAACAACTTCTGCCTTCCGAGCTCAGTGCCACTGATGATACTCTTCGTGCTGTGCAAGCATTCCTGATAGATAACCTTTTCCCAGATTCCCTGAACGTACTCTTTCTCCTTTACCCAGGGTTAACCACAGGTCAAGTGGGGAGACGGGATCATTCAAATGACAGTAGGCTCAGACCGGGGTGGGGTGGGGGCGGTGGCTGGGTAGTACCAAAGGTAAATAACTGGGTTGCTAAGAAACAGGTCGCCCTCTCCAACCGGAAGTGCCTCAGAAGAAAGGCCTGGCAATCTACCGGCCTACCAGCCAATGGAGCACATTTCTGGTGACAAATAAATAAATAAATAAATAAAATGAAAAAAACTGCCAATATCTAATTTCTGTCCCTTATTTTTCCATTTGCAATCATATTTTGGCCCCATAAACATAACTATTGAGCATCAATTCTGACTCATATTGGCCCTATAGAACAGAGTTGCCCTTGTGGGTTTATGAGACTATAACTATTTAGATGAATAGAAAGCCCAGTCTTTCTCTGACGAAGCTGTTGGTGGTTTTGAACTGTTGACCATGTGGATCGCAGTTTAATGTGTAACCACTACACCACCAGAGCTCCACGTAGGAGTAGAAAGGCACGGCTTTATCACATACAGCAGCTGGTGGGTTCCAAGTCCGGACCTTGTGGTTAGCAGCCCAAAGCATAATAATCACTGTGCCCAAAGAGGCAACAAAGTCTAATGTTCAGAACTACCAATATCAGGAAGGAGAGACTTAAAAAAAATAAATGTTTCCCATCATAGCGAATTCTTAAGCGTAATCTCCACATATGTGACATGTTAGTTGGATACAGGTTGGTATCTTCAAAAAGGTCAACTAGAGGTGGGGGGAGAGAGGGGAACCGATCGCAATGATTGACGAACAACTTCCCCCCACCCCACCCCCGATGATGAACAACAGAAACATGGGTGAAGTGAGTCAGCAGATGGTGTAAGATGTGAAAATAATAATAATTTATAACTTATCAAGTGTTTCTGAGGGTGGGAGGTTGGGGAGGGAGGGAAATAAAATGAGGAGCTGATACCAAAGGCTCAAGTAGAAAAAAATGTTTTGGAAAGGATGATGGCAACATATATACAAATGTGCTTGACATAATGGATGTACGGATTGTTCTAAGAGCTTTAAGAGTCCCCAATAAAATCTTTTTTTTTTTTTAAAGGCCAACCAGATAGGCCTCATTTGCCTCCGGCATGCACTAATAGCTGGCTTTCAAAGTGTGCAGATCTATTTTGAAGTCTTGAGCATTTTCTTGCACCAGGAGCTGTAAGAAGTTTGGTGGCCCTCTCATACGTCTACTTTCTCGAGGGCACAGCACCAGGCCAGTAACTACGAGGCTTCTCCATTCCTACAATAGAAGGCACACTCTTGAGACTGGCTTTTGTAGCCTCCTGGGTGTTGAAACCCACAGGATGACAGCAAGCTTTCTGCTTGTCCTTTTAGTTGGCAGCTGTGCCACTGGTTGATTTGCCCATCAGTGGGCTTCCTAAGAGCCGCGATGGAGCCATCTCACTACTCCACTTCTCCTTCAGGACACGCTGGTATTAGTTACAGAGCAATGATAGTGCGGGCAGCTACTGGAAACACAATTGCCATAGTTTGAGTTCTTGACTGCTTTTTCCATGAACTTTGGTTGTGGAGTCAACCCACTTAAAATTCCTGACAATGTCAACCTTTTCTCCATTTTTCATGATATTATCTATCAGTCCAGTTGTGAGGGTTTTTTTAAACCCTGAGTTGCAATCTATATATGAAGGTTTTGGTTCTTGGTCTTCATTAACAAGTGTATCAAGTCCTCTTTACTTTCAGCAACAAGGTTATAACTTCTGCATATCACAGGGTTTAAAATTATTTAGTTTTTCTTTGTATGTGTTTTTCTTTTTCATTAATTGAGATTTAATGCATATATCATTTCATCCTTCAATCAGGTTAGTAAAATTGTACAATTGCTACCACAATCAATTTCTAAGCATTATTTTTCTACACGGACTCCTTGACTTCCTCTCCCTATTTAGCTTTTCAATAGCAATTTATTTATTGTAAATTGGGTGGAGGTTTACATTTCAGATCATCAACTTTTAATTCAACAATTTAAACTAATCAACCCCCAATAACGTACCCTTTATCCACTCTTCGATTTCTGTCCTTCCTGTTGTGGACTGCGGTCTTCCATTTTGCCCCCGTAGCATCCACTGAGAGCCCACTGCTTCCTTCCCTTCCTTCCTGGCTCCATCTTGGCAGTTTCCAGTCTTTTCCTCTTAGTGCGCAAGTCTCTATCTTGTTTTTTCTTTCTTTAGAACAATAGCCTCATATTATATTTGTCCTTTTGTGTCTGGTTCCTTTCACCCCATTACAGGTTGTTCATAAGCATTCCTCCAACCCTCATGCCCTGTTCTTCATGCAGCCCCCCTTCTGGGATTCTCAGCACGTGTATTGAATACGTATGGTGAGAGGATACAACCCTCTCATCGGCAGCAGTCCTTAGACATCTGTGTAGATTTTTGCATCATTTCTTCATTAACATTGGCTACTGTACACTCACAAACAAGGCTCAGAATCTTTTCTGACATCAGTTGTGGTCCTCTCTTTACTTCCTATCTTGTAATGACCATTTGCTTCCTTCATGGATGATGTTCTTGATGTCATTCTAAATTTATCAGGTCTTCAGTTCTTGAGATGTTTTCTAAATTCGGGTAGGATGTCCACCAAGTCATATTTTGGGTCTTATGGATTTGCTTTAAATGTCTTTAGTTTGTACTCCAGGGAAAGAGGTTTTAACAGGGGACAGCATTGCTAGATTTGCATTTTAAGATTTCCATTTGGGAGCTATTTTAGGAGGATGAGAATGAAGATTTTTACAAGAGCAGAAAAACAGAGAGGCCTCAAAAACCCAACGTACCAAAAAAAAAAAAAATCCAAGGTACAAAGAAAATGGCTTCTTCTGGGCCCCTGTTTCTCCGCTTTTCATTCCGGGTCTTTGAGGGCTCAGCTGGTAGTTTCCTCTGCAACCATGTTATTGTTGTTGCTGTTAAATGCCATCAGGTCAGTTCCCACCCATAGCGACTGCATGCACACCAGAACAAAACATTACCCAGTCCTGCCCCAGCCCCATGAAAGGTGCTGTGTGTGAGTCCATTGGTGCAGCCACTGTGTCGGTCCATTTCACTGAGGAGGGCTTCCACTCTTTTGCTGTCTCTACTTTACCAAGCATGATGTCCTTCTCCAAGGGCTGATCTCTCCTGACAACATGTCCAAAGTATGTAAGATGAAGCTTAAGGAGCAGATTTGCTGGTCCTTTTAGTAATTCATGATACTTTCAATATTTGTCACCAGCACCACAAATCAAAGGCATTAATTCTTTTTTTGGTCTTCCTTACTCAAGGTTCAGCTTTCACATATCTATGAGGTACTTGAAAATTCCATGACTTGGGCCAGGTGCACCTTAGTCCTCAAAGTAACATCCTTGTTTTTCAATACTCTAAAGAGACCTTATGAAACATATTTACCATTGTCCCTTCCGAAAATCTTCTCATCTCTTGACTTAAAAAAAAATTCTTTAGCACGCACCTCCTTTATTTTTATAGATATTTTGTAGTCAACAACAAGTAAAATAAACTATTGAGTTATCCACTGAAACTGCCTCTATTTTAGTTTCCTATCTCAGGTTGCTCCAACATTTACCTGTTCACCTAAGCCACTGGTAAACACACTATATGGATATGAGGGATTGATGTGCGTTTTTCCCTCCAAGTATGACTTGTTCAAGGACAAGTACTGTTCATATTGGGTCAACTTCACAGTGGACTAAAGGGGAGTCCTTGAATAATCTTTTCTCTCCCTGTGCAATAATATGCTACTAAAGTGGGTGTCTTGTGGAAGGGTCACAGTGAAGAGACAAGTCAATCAGGGTGCAGTGTAGCAACGATGAAACATACAAATAGAATTTTCTTCTAGTTCCTAAATGCTTTCTCCCCATCCACTATCATACCAATTCTTCCTTACAAATCTGACTGGACCAGAGGATGTACACTGGTACATACAGGAACTGGAAACACAGGGAATCCAGAACAGATGATCCCTTCAGGACCAGTGGTGAGCATGGTGATACCAGGAGGGTGGAGGGTAGGTGGGGTGGATAGGGGGAACCAATTATAGGGATCTACATATGGCCTCCTCCCTGGAGCATGGACAACAGGATAGGGGGTGAAGGGAGACATGGGACAGTGTAAGATATACAAAATAATAATTTATAAATTATCAAGGAAGGGTTCATGAGGGAGGGGGGTATGGGGAAGAAGAGGATAAAAATGAGTAGCTGATGCCAAGGGCTTAAGTAGAGAACAAATGTTTTGAGAATGATGAGGGCAATGAATATACAAATGTGCTTTACATGATTGATGTATGTATGGATTGTGATAAGAGTTGTATGAGCCACCAATAAAATGATTATTAAAATATGCCACTAAAATATTTCAAAAATGCTATTATTTTAGCTCCTTATTCAGCCCCTATCCAATTGTTTCTATTCACTGAAAATCGTCTAGATCATTGCTCAAATTTAGGCCTAATCTTACCTCCCATGGATCATTGGGCACCTCTTCCACTATGCCCAACTTGACTGGATGTTTCACCTAGGAAGCCATCTCTCATGCATCTATCTACATCTCTCCCCTCTACACCCGCTTGTGAATTCTCTTTCATAAGACTAACACCACAGGTAGAGGTCTTATATTTTACCTCTCTTTTCTTCTAAGGTATTAATTGTGGGCCTTTCATATCTTTTAGCTGTCATAGACCAGCACACTGCAGGGATTAAATATGGGAATATGATATGTGAATTAACTATTAAATAGGTTGATTTATCAATTACTGGATAATCTATGGATGGATAGACATGTTTACGGATGATAATTAGATCTTTAAAACCTCTAAACTGCATTTGAAACCTAAAACTCCCCTCTCTGCTTTTTCTCCTCAGACTCTTTATGGTCTCTCATATTGCCTTATGAATGTTTTCCAGATATTGGCAACCTCGCATTTCTTGAAATAAACTCTTGGTTTCCTTTTTAAATGACTCTGCTTAATCGCTACTTTTATTCTCTTATACATGGAATCATTTTGAGTTGGAGCCAGGTTGATGGCGCCCAACAACAACAGTCAACATGATGGCATCTACCATCCATCCAAGTGCTAAGCCAAAGACCTCGCCTGCTTTTAAGACCTGCCTTCTACCTTGTAAAAATTTCTGTAACTTAGTCCCACCTCCTCTTACCCTTACACAAAGTACATACCTTGACCTTCAAGCCTCCCAGAACCACTTTCTCTGGCATGGTCCCTCATGCTTGTAAGCTTGAGCAACTCTGGAACCCTTTAGGTTCAAGACCTTTGAAAAATCTTTGCATAAGTTGCTGTGGTGGCAAGATTTTATCTTAGAAAATTAATAGGTACCCAGATTTATCATGCATAAACTCATTTAGTTTATTGCAAGGTAGTCGTGATAAGGCATATAACAACATTAATTTAGAATAGGAGAATTGGAACGAACAATTACAATGTTTATTGAATATTTAGGATTCAAATCTTTGATTTCAGACTTTCATCTTTAAGGAGAGGCTTAGGGAGGAAGGCTAAACCAGGGCTCAAACTCTGCAGAGATCTCTTGTATCTGGGGCCCCAGATTGTTGGTACTGAACAGAATTTTAGTTTGCACTTTGCCTTCTTTCAGTGAGTGAGCAGAAATTTGGGCTTTATATGTGAATTTGTCACCTTGGCTCACACAACAAGGGTCAGAGTGACATTGAAGACTGGCATGTTGTGTCTTTTCTCCAAGGCTAGCAATGTAGCTTTTCTTTGAAGTTAGAGATTAGGGAGGTTGTTTAGATATGGACAGCTATGTTTTCTTGTGGTCAATGTGAACTGAAAGGTTATTTACGTTATTTACATATTGCACATGCTTTTGTGTGCCTATGTTTAAGCTAATTTTTTCTAAATAACTTAAGTATGACTTACAAATTTCTGATAACTTATAGTTCATGTTAGAGAGCCTCACAAATGCACATTTCTCAGCTCATATATCAATGCTTATGCATATGAACTTTGAAAGTACTTGAGATCATTACAGAAACATACAGAATATGCTTCTTCAATCGGGAGCACTCCTTTCCTATATTCCAGGTTTTTAAAAAACCATGTCATTTTTGCATAGTTTTATGTTGCTGTTTAATATTTTCCACTATGACTTTCAATAACTGCAAAGGGTATCTGTTATATTTTCATATTAATATTTTAAAGTAAAATGGTTACATGACTCTTTTAATATACTCAGTGGAACCTGAACACTATACTATTTTGATTTCAAACATAATAAATTTAAAAAATCATTTTATTGGGAGCTTATATCATAATACATACATACATACATACATGCATACATACATGTGTCAAGCACATTTGTACATTTGTGGCTATCATAATTTTCTTTCTTTCTTTAACATTTTATTAGGGACTCATACAACTCTTATCACAATCCATACATATACATACATCAATTGTATAAAGCACATCTGTACATTCTTTGCCCTCATCATTTTCAAAGCATTTGCTCCCCACTTAAACCCTTTGCATCAAGTCCTCTTTTTTCCCCTCCCTCCCCGGTCCCCCCTCCCTCATGAGCCCTTGATAATTTATAAATTATTATTTTGTCATATCTGCCCTATCCGGCGTCTCCCTTTTCTGCTGACTGTCCCCCAGGGAGGAGGTCACATGTAGAGCCTTGTAATCGGTTCTCTCTTTCCAAACCACTCACCCTCTACCCTCCCAGTATCACCCCTCACACCCCTGGTCCTGAAGGTATCATCGGCCCTGGATTCCCTGTGCCTCCAGCTCCTATCTGCACCAGTGTACAACCTCTGCTCTATTCAGACTTGCAAGGTAGAATTCGGATCATGGTAGTGGAGGGGGAGGAAGCATTTAGGAACTGGAGGAAAGCTGTATTCTTCATCGGTGCTACATCGCACCCTGACTGATCATCTCTTCCTCTAGACCACACTGTGAGGGGATCTCCAGTGGCCGACAAATGGGCTTTGGGTCTCCACTCTGCATTTCCCCCTTCATTCACTATGGTAAGATTTTTTTTTTTTTGATGATGTCTTATACCTGTTCCCTTCGACACCTCGTGATCGCACAGGCTGGTGTGCTTCTTCCATGTGGGATTTGTTGCTTCTGAGCTAGATGGCCGCTTGTTCACCTTCAAGCCTTTAAGACCCCAGACACTATCTCTTTCGATAGCTGGGCACCATCAGCTTTCTTCGCCACATTTGCTGATGCACTCGTTTGTCCTCAGCGAAGGTATCATGGAGGTGTGCACCCAATAATATGATTTTTTGTTCTTTGATGCCTGATAACTGATCCCTTCAGAACCACATGATCACACAGGCTGGTATGTTCTTCCATGTGGGCTTTGTTGTGTCTGAGCTAGATGGCCGCTTGTTTATCTTCAAGCCTTTAAAACCCAGATGCTATCTCTTTTGATAGCCAGACATTATCAGCTTTGTTCACCACATTTGCTTGTTCACCCGCTTTGGCTTCAGCGGTTGTGTCGGGAGGGTGAGCATCATAGAATGCCAATGTAATAGAAGAAAGTATTCATGCATTGAGGGAGTGCTTATATAGAGGCCCAAGGTCCTTCTGCCACCTTAACACTAAACCTGTAAATATAGACACATAGATCTATTTCCCCATCCTCATATATATATATATTTGCATATGTACATGTCTTTGTCTAGACCTCTATAAATGCCCTTTGCCTCCTAATTCTTTCCTCTATTTCCCTTGACTTTACTCCTGCCCCACTACCATGCTCCTTCCCCACCTGGGTCACAGCTGTACCTCTTCTTTACGTAACCTTACCCTTGATCCTTTACTACCAGGCCTGCCACTCCCCCCTCCCTACCAATTTGGATCCCTTGTTGTTCCCTTGTCCCTGGGTTTGTTAACACCTCTTCCTTACCCCCCACCTCCCCCTATCCCAAGTACCCCCGGAACTGTCGGTCCCATTGTTTTTCCTCCAGATAGTTCATTCAGCCTATCTTATTTAGACAGACCTGTGGAGATAATAACATGCACAAAAACAAGACAGTACAAAACCAAGCAACAGTATACAACAAAACAACAACAAACCACTGACAAAGAACAAAACAAAACACATCAAGAAAGAAAAGCCTGTAGTTAGTTCAAGGATCGTTTGTTGGTCTTTAGGCCAATCCTGTCTGTTGGGGGACCATGCCCTGGCCCCAAAGTCCACTTTCAGCATTCCCTGGGGACCTTGCCGCTCCATTCCCTTGCTGTTTTGCTGCATTCCCCCAGTGCTTTGCCTCGGTGTGGTGGGATCAGGTCAGGCGCAATTCCCACACTGTGTCTCTGGTGCTGTCCCCTGTAAGGCATCATGTCTCATAGTGGGGCCGGCCATGTTGTCCTCTCTGTGGACTGGCTGCTCTAATCAGGAACATCATCCTCATGGCCTGGGGGGCCAGGCTGTGCTCCACTCTCTCCTCCCAAACATAATAAATTTAAAGATTTACATAATCAGGATTTGTTTCATGTTAGTTTATTCTATACTGTCATTTTAGCTTAATGTTTCATTCTCCTTCATCCTATATATTTTAACCTAGTAATATATTTTTATGATTGAAACTATAATAGTCATTACCATTCATAGTATTTATTGGTTAATTGATTGCTTAACTCTCATTGTCTGTTCAGGGCCACACATATTATTCTCCTTTTTGTGTCTTGTCTGCACAGTGGAGAAGAAGATACATATATATCATTAACTTCAGGTAAAGGTAGTAATTAATTAATTACCAAATAAGGTTCACATACGATACAAAGAATCCTGTGTTTTTTTTATAAAAGAACAAAAGAAAACAAAACAAACAACAACAAAGCTTTATGGGGAACAGCACTGGAGACACAGTGTGGGAATTGTACCCAGTCTGACATCCCCCACCCCCCACTTCCATTCCAGGAGGAAACATGAATTGAGCTCAGCAGAACACAAGGGGAACAAAGCAATTAAGTCCCCAAAGAATCCCCAAAATAGATTTTGGAATCGTTGGGGAGGGCTTGGGACCTCACCAGACCCGACTGGAAAACATTCGTGAGGGTCAGCAGACAGATCTGAAACTATTTAAAGTCCCCCCTGCCCGCCACCCTGTCAGGTCTGTTCATATACGATAGGGGCTGAATAAATAATCCCAAGGAGAAAACCATGGGCTGATGACTCCGGAGGAACATGGGAGAGGATGAGATGAGGGGAAGGGAAGGGGAAACCAACACTCAAGGCCAAGGGAACATGAGATCTAAAATCAATGGCGATGAGGGCATAGAATACTTGGTGGGAATTGATCAAGTGCATTGTAGACGTGAGAGATTACTGAGAACCAAATGAGGGTCAAACAGAATATTGAGGCAGGAGGAAAGTAAAAAGAAACAGAGGAAAGAACTAGAAGGCAAAAGACATTTATAGAGGTATGAATATAGGCACGTACATATTTAAATATATTTAAATATATTTAAATGTTAAGTATTAAGGTAGCAGATGAACATTGGGCTTCTACCCAAGCACTCCCTCAACACAAGAACACGTAGTTCTAATAACCTGGCATTCTGTCATGCTCACCTTCCCGGCACTATTGCTGAAGACAAAATGGGTGCATAAGCAAATGTGATGACGAAAGCTGGTGGTGCTTGGCGATTAGAAGATATAGTGCCTGGGATCTTAAATGCTTGAAGTTAAATAAGCAGCTATCTATCAGGGAAGCAACAAAGCCACACAGAAGAAGCACACCAGCCTATGTCATCATGAGGTGTGGGCAGGATCAGAAGACCCAAACAAACAATTGTATCTATGCAAATGATGGGGGTCAGAGTGGAGACCTGAAGCCTATCTGTAGACAATTGGACATCACCTTACAGAAGGGTCACAAGGAAGGAACAAGTCAGCTAGGTGCAGCATAGCATCAACAAAACACAAAACATTCCTCTAGTTCTTTAATGCTTCCTCTCCTCCACTATCATGACCCTAGTTCTATCTTACCAATCTGGCTAGACCAGAGCATGTACACTGGTACAGATAATGGCTCTCCACACAGAACCCAGGACAGATAAACCCTTCAGAAACAGTAACTGGAGTAGTGATACCATGAGTGTAGGGGGAAGGTGGGGCGAGATGGGGTAGAAACGGGGAACTGATTGCAGAGATTGATGTATAACCACTCCACTGCTCATGGGGGTGGAACAACAGAAACATGGATGAAGGGATACAGTGGAAAGTGAAAGATATGAAAATAATAATTTATAATTTATCAAGAGTTCATGAGGGTGGGAGGGTGGGGAACAGAGGGAAAAAAGAGAACCTGATACCAAGGGCTCAAGTAGAAAGAGAAGGTTTTGAAAATAATGATGGAAATATATGTACAAATGTGTTTGATACAATTGATGTATGGATTGTTATAAGAGCTGTAAAAGTCCCAATAAAATGATCTTTTAATAAAAACTTTAAAAAAATAAAGTTAAAATGTAACCTTATAATTTAGAGTATTTTTATTTTTAATATAATTAAGTGTTATTTATTAATTCAACAAATACTATGATAATGCAGGCCCTTGTCCAGAACTTAAGAGTTCCAAAGTACACTACACAAAAATCCAAACTTGCCCTGCCAACATCATAGTGGGGCAATGATCAGGGAAAAGAAATAGATAATAGGAGGGGCTTCAAAAAGTTTGTGGAAACATGAAATTAAATGATAATGGAATTTTTTTGGGATCAACTTTTGAAGGCCCTTCATATGAGATTTTAGTTTTTGGCAGGTGTAGTGAAGACATAGGCAGCTCCGTTGATGCAGCGAGAAAAGCATTCTATACTTCACCTAGAGGTCAGAGGTTTGAATTCAGTGGGAGAAAGATGTAGTAGAGATTCTACTTCTGTAAAGATTGTTGTTGTTAGGTACAGTTGCCTTGGTTGCAACTTACAGTGACCCTGTTTATAGCAGAATGGAACACTGCCTGCTCCTGGTTATCCTTACAATCGTTCCAATATTAGGGTCCCTTCTTGCAGCCACTACATCAATCCATCTCACCAAGGGTCTGTCTCTCTTTTTTCCTCTACATTTCCAAGTATGCTGTCTTTCTCCAGGGGCTAGTCCGAGATGAAGTCTTGTCATCCTTGCTTCTAACTATACTTCTTCCAGGACAGATTTGTTTGTTACTCTGTCAGTTCATGGCATATTCTTTATTCTCCACCAACACCATAATTCAAAAGCATCAAATCTTCTTTAGTCTTCCTTATTCATTGCCCAGCTTTTCCATGCATATAAAACCAACCAAACACACTACTCTCAAATAAATTGCAACTCATTATAACCCTATATAGCATTTCTGAAATTGTAAATCTTTCTGGGAGGAGAGAGTCTCATATTTCTCCCAGTTTGTAAGTGGTGCTCTTGAACCTACAACTTTGCAGTTAGTAGTCTAAACTCTAACCCATAGCACCACCAGAACTCCTACCCATGGTGATTGAAATACCATGGCTTGATTCAGGTGTATCTTTGTCCTAAAAGTGACATCTTTGTTTGTGTTTTTGATTCTTTAAAGAGTTCTTTTGTGGCAGATTTACCCATTGCAATAAGTCAGTCGATTTCCTAACAGCTGCTTTTACTAGCATTGATCTGAGTAAAATGAAATCTTTAATAGTTTAAATATTTTCTATGTTTATCATAATTTTGCAGATTCATCTGGTCATGAGGATTTTTTAACTATTGAGGTGTAACCCATACTGAAGACTGTAGTCTTTGATCTTTATCAGTAATGCTTCAAGCCCTCTTCACGTTAAGCAAGCAAGATAGTGTCATCTGCCTCTCGAAGGTTAATAATATTGTAATGAAATATTGGAAAGAGCGAGACTTAGAAAAGCAAAAGGGAAGAACACATTAACTATTTCTCAAACTAAAAGATCTGATGGAAAAAATTAGGCCTTGAGTTGCAATATTAAAAGGTTCTATGAGCAAATATGGATTATCACAGGAAGCATCCAAAGGAGGTGAAAGGAAGGCACAGCATCGCCATACCAAATACAGCTAGGCTGAGGCTCAGTCGTTTGAGGAGCCCTTGTCAAGGAGCAAACATCACGAATTAACAAGCAGGCAATGCTGGAAGTACTCACTTGTCTATGCCAAAAACTCTGAGGACAGTCAACTGGTCGGCTGACTGAAAGCGATCCATTGTGTCCATTCCAAAGACAAGTGATGCAACAGAATGAGGAAATTATCCATTAATAGCACATGCAAGTGAAATTTTGCTGAAGAGAATTTTTAAAGAATTACCATAGTACAACAATAGGGAACTGTCAGAAAAGCAAGCCTGATTCAGAAAAGGGTGTATGTTATGGGTTTAATTCTATCTCCCCCAAATATGAGAGAGTTTCAGTAAATTCATGAAGAAATTCCACTAGAAATGGTTGTAAATCCTAATCTCTATGCCTGTGGTCAAACCCCCATTGAGGAAGGATTAGCATAGGGTGTATCTTGAACCAATCTCTTTTGAAATATGAAAGAGTAGGGAACCAGTGGAGAGGTCTGGGAGACTGGCCCCAGTACCAAATATTAAATGGATGCCTGCGCCTCCCCCCAGAAGAATTTGTTTCAAAGGATGACATTGAATCTGGAGCTCTGGGAGAGGATCATATCTGATGGAAGCATACGGGAGCAGATGAAGGGGGAGTTGGAGAGAGTAGAGCACATCCTGGCCCCCCAGGTCCTGAGGATGATGACCCCAAAAAGAGCAGCCAGTCCACAGAGAGGATCAAATGGCCAGCCCCACTATGAGATATGACGTCCCTCACTGACCCATGGTCCTGCGGGGGAAAGCACCGGAGCCACAGTGTGGGAATTGCGCCCCACCTGATCCCACCACACCGAGGCAAAGCTCTGGGGGAGTGCAGCAAAACAGCAAGGGAATGGAGTGGCAAGGTCCCCAGGGAATGCTGAAAGTGGACTTTGGGGCCAGGGCATGGTCCCCCAACAGACAGGACTGGCCTAAAGGCCAACAAACGATCCTTGAACTAACTACAAGCTTTTCTTTCTTGATGTGTTTTGTTTTGTTCTTTGTCAGTGGTTTGTTGTTGTTTTGTTGTATACTGTTGCTTGATTTTGCACTGTCTTGTTTTTGTGCATGTTATTATCTCCACAGGTCTGTCTAAATAGGATAGGCTGGATGAACTATCTGGAGGAAAAACAACGGGACCGACAGTTCCGGGGGGGACATGGGATAGGGGGAGGTAGGGGTAAGGAAGTGGTGTTAACAAACCCAGGGACAAGGGAACAACAAGGGATCCAAATTGGTGGTGAGGTGGGTGTGGCAGACCTGGTAGGGAATGATCAAGGGTAAGGTAATAAGAGGTATAATTGAAACCCAGGTATGGACGGAGCATGATAGTGGGACAGGAGTAAAGTCAAGGGAAATAGAGGAAAGAACTAGGAGGCAAAGGGCATTTATAGAGATCTAGACAAAGACATGTACATATGCAAATATATATATATGAGGATGGGGGAATAGATCTATGTGTCTACATTTATAGGTTTAGTATTAAGGTGGCGGAAGGACCTTGGGCCTCTACGCAAGCACTCCCTCAACGCATGAATACTTTCTTCAATTGAAAAAAAAAATCTTACCATAGTGAATAAAGGGGGAAGTGCAGAGTGGAGACCCAAAGCCCATTCGTTGGCCACTGGAGATCCCCTCACAGAGGGGTCTAGGGGAGGAGATGAGTCAGTCAGGTGCGATGTAGCACCGATGAAGAATACAGCTTTCATCCAGTTCCTAAATTCTTCCTCCCCACCAACTATCATGATTCGAATTCTACCCTGCAGGTCTGGATAGAGCAGAGGATGTACACTGGTGCAGTTAGGAGCTGGAGGCACAGGGAATCCAGGGCTGATGATCCATTAAGGACCAGGAGTGTGAGTGGTGATACTGAGAGGGTAGAGGGTGAGTGGGTTGGAAAGAGAGAACCGATTACAAGGATCTACATGTGACCTCCTCTCTGGGGGGTGGATGGCAGAGAAGGGGGTAAAGGGAGATGTCGGACAGGGAAAGATATGACAAAATAATAATTTATAAATTACCAAGGGCTCATGAGGGAGGAGGGAGCAGTCAGGATGGGGAAAAAAAGAGGGCTTGATGCAAAGGGCTTAAGTGGAGAGCAAATGCTTTGAAAATGATGAGGGCAAAGAATGTACAGATGTGCTTTACACAATTGATTATGTATGGATTGTGATAAGAGTTGTATGAGTCCCTAATAAAATGTTAAGAAAAAAGACACCACAATAAATAAACTGACAGACAAAAAGAAGAAGAAAGAAGAAAGAGTGAATAATTAAGTAGAAGAGAGATAGGGTAAAACAGATTCGAAGAAGAAAGGACTTTACTCCAGAGCCAACACAGACAGCCTTCCCCTAGAGCTAGCTCTCCTAAACTGTGAAGAAATAAATACATTTGTTAAAGCCATCTATTTCTGTTGTAGCCGACTTAATTTGGACTTTATTAAGTCCTAAAAGAGAGAAAAACAACAGAAAGATACAGACACATCATCCAGTTGAGGGAGGCCATTAGCATGAGGTCAAAATAGTGCCCAAGGGTTTGTTGAGATAGAGAACTTTAAAAGGGTGTGGGAGGGAAAAGGAAAGTGTCACAAAACATGATTGGTGGCAGATTAATACATCACAATTATAGGTGGGGTCACAGAAGCAGGAATGGAGCCATGATTGAGACACTTTGTTAGATAGAAGGGCTTACAAGATTGGTTCAGGGCCTTCTGACCAACGCAGTCAGGGCACAACCGAGAGGATATGACTTATGCATGAGACCCCAGTACTGTCCATCAAAGACATACTCAGACAAATTCCTAAGAACGCTTCCCTCCCTGGGCTGGCTGGAGATGGGTAAAGATAATCTACTTTCGAAGTGAGTTTGTTTTTAAAAAATCATTTTATTGGGGGCTCGTACGCTTCTCACAATCCATGCATCCATCCGTTGTGTCAAGCACATTTGCACATTTGTTGTCGTCATCATCAAAGCATTTGCTTTTTACTTGAGCCCTTGTTATCAGCTCCTCATTTCCTCTCCCTCCCTGCTACACTCTCCCTCATGAACCCTTGATAATTTATAAATTATTATTATTTGTCATATCTTACATCTGTGGGCAACTGGACATCCCCTTTCAGAAGAGTTGCAGGGAGGAGATGAGCCAGTCAGGGTGCAGTATAGCACCGATGAAACATACAACTTTCCTCTAGTTCTTAAATGCTTCCTCCCCCCACCCCAACACCCCCATCATGATACCCATTCTGCCTTACAAATCCAGCAAGACCAGAGGATGTACACTGGTACAGATAGGAACTGGAAACACAGGGAATCCAGAACAGATGAACCTCTCAGGACCAGTGGTGAGAGTGGCAATATCAGGAGGGTGGAGGGAGAGTGGGGTGGAGAGGGGGAACCGAGTACAAGGGTCTACTTTCCAAATGCACTTTGCCTGAAGCCAAGGTGGTATACATCCTTCTCAAAGGTTAGAAGGAATTCATTGGAAGCTTAATCTTTGTGGGGACTCTGCAAATAGATTTTGGGCTGTCATTTTCATCTGTAGCCATCTGTAAACCAAAGTGCACAGATTTTAATCTCTAATAGATTAGGAAAATGGCCACTTAAAGCCGGGAGCTCCGAGCTCGTCAGACTGATAGAAAAATAGATTTAAACCATTTGTAAATTACAGTTGTAAATGTCTGTCATTAAAAAAAGCTTAATTAAGTACATACCCAGATTTTACATTAGAGCATACTTTATTTTTATTTAAAAATTTTTTATTGGGTGCTCTTACATCTCTTATCCATACATCCATTGTGTCAAGTTCATTTGTATATGTTGCATCATCCTTTTCAAAACATTTTCTTTCTACTTGAGCCCTTGGTATCAGCTCACTTTTTTCCTCCCTCCCCGCCTCATGAACCCTTGACTAATTGTTATTATTATTTTCATAACATAACATATTCTGTCTCCCCTCACCCACGTTTCTGTTGTGCATCACCCTGGGGGGGGCATGTTATATGTCAGTCATTGTGATCGGTTCCTCCTTTCTCCCCCCACCTTCTCCCTACCCTCATTGTATTGCTACTCCCATTATTGTTTCTGAAGGGTTTGTCCTGGATTCCTTGTGTCCAGAGCTCTTATCTGTACCAGTGTATATGCTCTGGTCTAGTCGTATTTGTAAAGTAGAACTGGGGTCATGATAGTGGAGTTGGGGTGGGGGGAAGCATTAAAGAACTAAGGGAATGTTGTATGTTTGTTGGTGCTCTACTGCGCCCTGTCTGGCTCATTTCTTCCTGGTGTCCCTTTTGTGAGGGGACAGCAAATTGTCTACAGATGGGCTTTGGGTCTCCACTAGCCCCCCCCCCCCCCCCGTTTGCATCTATATGATTGCTTGTTTTGAGTCTTCTGTTGCCTGATACCTGATCCTGTTGACACATCATGATCACATAGGCTGTGCTCTTCCATGTGGGCGTTGTTGCTTCCCTGCTAGATGGCTCTTGTTTATCTTCAAGCTTTTAAAACCCCAGATGCTATAGCTTTTAATAGCCAGACACCATCAGAGCATAATTTATTAAAACATTTCCTTATCAAAATTCCAAGAAATTTTGGAATTTGTAGCTCTCATTCCAAGAAATGTCTCTCCATGCAATGTTTTGTTGTTTTTTTTAACATTTTATTAGGGACTCATATAACTCTTATCACAATACATACATACATCAATTGTATGAAGCACATCTGTACATGCTTTGCCCTAATCACTTTCAAAGCATTTGCTCTCCACTATCGCTTCTCGGCCTTTTGGCTAAGATCAAGTGTAGCATTTGCTCTCCACTTAAGCCCTTTGCATCTCCCCCCCCCCCCCCGCTCCCCGCTCCCACTTCCCTCATAAGCCCTGCAATGCTTTTATATACATTTTATAAACATAAAGTAGTTATAATTGGATTGAGTTCTTGATAAGTATAATGGTAAACTTTTTGTAACTCATAGAATAAAAGAACGTTTTCATTGATACTGAATGTCTGTTAAAGCTATAAAACTGTAAAAATAGTGGTACATGAGACCGAAGGGCTACTATTTGGAAAGGATTTAACATTTAAGTAGGACTTTGTCCAGTGTGTTAGAAATCAGTGTTCAACAATCATCCTTGTCTCCATAGCTAACTGGCAGTGAGTGAATTCCAATCCGTAGTGACCCTATAGGAAAAAATAGAACTGCCGCAGTGTTTTCAAGGCTAAGGACGGTGAAAATCTTCATGGATGTGGACTGCCAGCCCTGAACTGCTGACCTTTTGGTTAGTAGTTGAAAACTTTCATCACCGTGTCACCAGTGTTCCTCCACAGCAACAGATAAAGTAAACACACAGTAACATTTGACAGTCATTTGTTTTGCTGCTTTACCAGTAAACAAAGGGAACCAATGTCAGAGAGAATTACAACTACCTCCAAGTAATGTTTACCGAGATAAAAAAGAACTATAAAGAAGTTAACTCAAAAGAAGAAAAATCAGTCAAGCTAAAACTATTGTATAGGTACTGCTGAAATAAGCACGGATCTAAAAATATTGAGTAACAAATTTAACTTTTTTCCATAGTATAAAGTTAAATGTCTTATAGCTTGATTTATAAATTCCTTTTTTCACTCTTTAAATTATCTTCACTTCATATTTTTATTGTGAATTGACTTTGTTTACAGAGATCATCTGTTTTATATTCAACATTTAGCAATTGATATATATTCTGTTTTTTCTCATTTATTCAACCCTCTCAATGTGACAGCATTCATCCCACTTCTTTTTCATATTTCTTTTAATCATTTTATTGGGGACTCTTACAGGTCTTATCACAATCCATACATCTTATCCATTGTGTCAAGCACATTTGTACATATGTTGCCATCATCATTTTCAAAATATTTTCTTTCTACTTGAGCCCTTGGTATCAGCTCATTTCCTCCCCTCCTCACTCCTGATGAACCCTTAATAATTAATTTTTTTTTCATGTCTTACACTGACCGCTGTCTCTCTTCATCCACTTTTCTCTTGTCCATCCCCCTGGGGGGTGTTATATATAGATCATTGTGATCAGTTCCCCTCTTTCTCCCTCCACCTTCCCTTTACCCTCCTGGTATCACTACTCTCTTTATTGGTCCTGAGGGATTTATCCGTCCTGGATTCCCTGTGTTTCCAGCTCTTATCTGTACCCGTGTACATGCTCTGGTCTAGCTGGATTTGTAAGGTAGAATTGGGGTCATGATAGTGGTGGTGGTAGGGGAAGCATTAAAGAACTAGTGGAAAGTTGTATGTTTCATTGGTGCTATACTGCACCCTGAAAGACTCATCTCTTCCTTGTGACCCTTCTGTAAGGGGATATCCAATTATCTACAGATGGGCTTTGGGTCTCCACTCTGTGCTCCCCTCATTAATATCGATATGATTTTTTGTTCTGGGTCTTTGATGCCTGATAGCTGATCCCATCAACACCTCATGATCACTCAGGCTGGTGTGCTTCTTCCATGTGGGCTTTGTTGCTTCTCAGTTCCTATTTGTACCAGTGTACATCCTTTGGTCCAGCCAAATTTGTAAGGTAGAATTGGGGTCATGATAGTGGGTGGGGAGGAAGCATTTAAGAACTAGAGGAAAGTTGTATGTCTCATTGTTGCTACACTGCAACCTGACAACTTGTTTATCTTCAAGACTTTAAGACCCCAGATGCCATATATATATAATTTTATTGGTGGCTCGTACAACTGTTTTCACAATCCATACATACATCCATTGTGTCAAGCATATTTGTACATTTGTTGCCATCATTATTCTCAAAACATTTGCTTTCTACTTGAGCCTTGGTATCAGCTCCTCCTTTTTTCCCTCCTTCTCTGCTCCTCCCTCCCTCATGGACCCTTGATAATTTATATATTATTATTATTTTGTCATATCTTACACTGTCCGAGAGATGCTATATTTTTGACAGCCAGGCACCATCAGCTTTCTTCACCACATTTGCTTATGCACCCATTTTGTCTTCAGAGATTGTGTTAGGTGAGCATCACAGAATGCTGGGTTATTAGAACAAAGTGTTCTTGTATTCAAGGAGTAGTTGAATAGAGGCCCAATGTCCATCAGTTACCTTAATACTTAGCATATAAATATATGTACATAGCTCTATTTCCATATTGTTATATATAAATATATTACATATGTACATGCCTGTATTTAGACCTCTATAAGTATCCTTTGCCTCCTAGTTCTTTCCTCTATTTACTTAAAAAAAAATCATTTTGGGGGGGACTTGTACAGCTCTTATCATAATCCATACATGCATCTATTGTGTCAAGCACATTTATACATTTGTTGCCATCATCATTCTCAAAGCATTTGCTTTCTGCTTGACCTGTTGGTATCAGCTCCTCATTCCCCCCTCCCTTCCTCTCCTCCTCCACTTATTCATGAACCCTTGATAACTTATAAATTATTATTGTTTTGTCGTGTCTCACACTGTCGGAAGTCTCCCTTCACTCACTTTTCTGTTGTCCGTCCCCCAGGGAGGGGGTTATATGTACATCCTTGTAATCAGTTCCCCCTTTCTACCCCACTCTCACCACTGGTCCCGAAGGGATCATCTGTCCTGGAGTCCCTGTGCTTCCAGTTCCTATCTGTACCAGTGTACATCCTTTGGTCCAGCCAAATTTGTAAGGTAGAATTGGGGTCATGATAGTGGGTGGGGAGGAAGCATTTAAGAACTAGAGGAAAGTTGTATGTCTCCTTCTTGCTACACTGCAACCTGACTGGCTCATCTCCTCCCCATGACCCTTCCATAAGGGAATGTCCAGTTGCCTACAGATGGTCATTGGAAATCTGCCAAATCTGAACTCCCCCTCATTCACAATGATATGATTTTTTGTTCTGATGATGCCCAAAACCTCATCCTTTCTACACCTCGTGGTCACACAGGCTGGTGTGCTTCTTCCATGGAGGCTTTGATGCTTCTGAACTAGATGGTCACTTGTTTACCTGCAAGCTTTTAAGACCCCAGATGATATATCTTTTGATAGCCGGGAACCATCAGCTTTCTTCACCATGTTTGCATATGCACACATTTGTCTTCAGCAATCATGTCTGGAAAGTGCATCATGAAATGCCAATTTAATAGAACAAAGTGTTGTTGCATTGAGGGAGTACTTGAGTGGAGGTCCAATGTCCATCTGATGCCTTAATACTAAACCTATAAATATATACACGTAGATCTATTTCCTCACCATCCTATATAAATGTATTTACATATGTAAATGCATGTGTTTAGACCTGTATAAATACCCTTTGCCTCCTAGTTCTTTCCTCTATTTCCTTTTATTTTACTCTTATTCCACTATCATGCTCAGCCTTCATTCGGGCTTCAGTAATTTCTCTCGGTTACATTGCCCTTGCTGAATCCCTACAAGGCTGCTCACACCCTCCTTGCCACTGATTTTGGATCACTTGTTGCTCCCCTGCCCCTGGGTTAGTCAATACCATGTCCTTACTCCCGCTTTCCCCTCTCCCATGTCCCCTCCCAGAACCATCAGTCCCATTGTTTTCTCCTCCAGACTGTTCATCCAGCCCATTTAATCTAGAAAACTCTGTAGAGATAATAATATGCATAAAAAACAAGACATAGCAAGGCAAAGCAACAAAAGAGAACACAACGATGACTACAAAAAAGAAAACCAATGACCCATAAAAGAATAAATTAATTTTTTTAAAAGAAAAAATTTCAAAAAGAAAGAAAAACCTGTAAATAGATTAAGGTCTGCTTTTTGACTTCTAGGAGTGTCCTCCAGTCAAGCTCAATAGGGTGCCATGCTCTGGCCCCAGAGGCTGTCCTTTGTACTCCCTTGGGAGCTCCCTGCTCTGCTCCCCCTGTTGCTCTGCTGCACGCATTAGTGTTTTGCCTAGGTGCTGTGGGGTCAGTCCAGGCCAAGCCTGACACTGCATCTCCAGTGTTGTCCCCGTAGGGCCATGGGTCAGCGAGGAAAGTCGTGTCTCATAGTGGGATCAACCATATGGTCCACTCTGTGCATTGGCTGTTCAGAGCGGGGATATTGTCCTCCAGGGTTGGTCAGCCAGGATGTGCTCCAATCTCTCTTCCTCCCCATTCATTTGCTCCCTTGTCCTCTGATAAGACATGTCCCTCTCCATGAGCTGCAGCTTCAGTGCTGTCCTCTAAAGTTAATTCTTCTGAGGAAGGGGCAGTTGTCCACGAAGCTGGTATGGGAACCGAGCCCTCAGGCGCCTCCACTGGCTCCTCACTCCATGTTGGCACACTGCATTCACATCCTGGACACTGGATTTAAGTCTGTTCCCTCTTTCCCTGTGGAGACACAAACAATACCCTCCCTTTTGGTGGATCAGTGCCCTTTCCCCCAGCCACACATCTCTCTCTCTCTTTTCCCTTTTCCCCTTTCCTCCCAACACCTTCCTTTTTAGTTGTCTACCATATGTACTACTGGATTTTGTTTGGCCCCTGCCATACTACCTGGACCTCACCCCTGGCGTGTTTGTATACAGGAGCTTTCCCCCTGTGCCCTTTTTGAATTTTTCTTTTCTTTTTTTATAAACTTACCTCAGCAAACTCATGTTGTACTTGTACTTTTGTGCTTGACTTACTTCACTTAGCATAATTTCCTCCAGTTCTTTCCATGTAGCGATATGCTTCATGCGTTCATCACTTCTTTTTAGCGATGCATAGTACTCCATTGTAGGTATGTACCACAGTTAAAAAAATTATTTTATTGGGGGCTCATACAATTCTTATCACAATCCATACATCCATCCATTGTGTCAAGAACATATGTACATTTATTGCCATCATCATTCTCAAAACATTTGCCTTCCACTTGAGCCCTTAATATCTGATGCTTACTTTCCCGCTCCCTCCTCAATCCCCCCTACATCATGAACCCTTCATCATTCATAAATTATTATTATTTTGTCATATATTACACTGTCTGATGTCTCCCCCCCACCTTCTTCTATGCTGTCCCTCCCCCAGGGGGAGGCTATACATAGATTCTTGTAATCAGTTCCCCCTTTCCACCCCACATTCTCTCCACCCTCCAGGCATCGCCACTCTCACCACTGGTCCTGAAGGAGTCGTCTGTCCTGGATTCCCTGTGTTTCCAGTTGCTATCTGTACCTATGTACATCTTCTGGTCTAGCCAGATTTGTAAGGTAGAATTGGGATCATGATAGTGGGGGGTGGGGGAGGAAGTATTTTAAGAACTAGAGGAAAGTTATGTTTCATCGTTGCTATCCTGCACCCTGCATGGTTCATCCCCTCCCCACAAGCCTTCAGTAAGGGGTGTCTGGTTGACTACCATTGAGCTTTGAGTCTCCACTCTGAACTCATCCACATTTTCAATGATATGATTTTTGTTCCTTCATGCTTGATACCTGATCCCTTTGACAGCTTGTGGTCACACAGGCTGGTGTGCTTCTTCCCTGTGGGCTTTGTTGCTTCTGAGCTAGATGGCCACTTGTTTACCTTCAAGCCTTTAAGACCCCAGATGCTATGTCTTTTGATAGCTGGGCACCATCAGCTTTCTTCACCACATTTGCTTATGCACACGTTTTTCTTCACTTATCATATCAGGGAGGTGGGCACCCATTGATATGATTTTTAGTTCTTTGATGTCTGATAACTGGTCCCTTCTGTACCTTGTGGTCAGACAGTCTGGTTTGCTTCTTCCATGTGGACTTTGATGCTTCTCAGGTAACACAATTTTTTAATTCATTTATCAGTTGATGGACATTTTGGTTGTTTTCATTTCCTTGCAATTGTTAACTGTGCTGTGATGAACATTGGAGTACAGATGTCTGGTCATGGTTTGTTTCTTGCCCCTTCTGGGTGTATGCCCAGTAGGGGGATTGCTGGGTTGTATGGTAGCTCAATTTCCATCAGATTTAGATATTGCCAAATCGATTTCCATAGAGGCTGTACATACCTGCAGGCCCACCAGCAGTGGATGAGAGTTCCTGTCTTCCCACAGCCCCTCCAACACTTGTTGCTTTCTGATTTTTTTGAATTGGGCTATCTTCAAGGGTGTTAGGTGGTCTCTCATAGGTGTTTTAATTTGCATTTCTCTTATGGCTAATGAATCAGGACCATTTTCTCATGTTTACTGGCCATTTGGATTTCAGACTCTGTGACACTTCTGTTCAGGTCCTTTGCCCACCTCCTCAGTGGGCAGTTACTTTTTATCTTATTATAAGCTTGCAAAGTATTGTAGATTTTAGTAATAAGGCCTTTGTCTGATTTGTCATTGCTAAAGATGTTTTCCCAGTCGGTGGACTCTCTTATTACCCTCTTGGTGAATTCTTTCGATGTACACAGGTGACTTATCTTCAGCATATCCCACTTGTCTGTTTGTGACGCCTCTGTGTTTGTGTCCTTCCCTATTTCCAATAGCCTATGTAATCCCTGTGCCAAGGTTCTCAGGTTTGTCCCAATTCCCTCATTAATGGCTCTAGTTGTTTGGGGTTTTACCTCAAGGTCTGTGATTCACCTTGAGTTTATTCTTGTGCATGGAGTGAGGTAAGGGTCTTGCTTCATTTTTCTGCAGGTACATATCCATTTTTTTCAGCACCTTTTATTGAAGATGGCATCTGCTTCCCATTTAATATTTTTGGGCCCTTATCAAAGATCAGTTGCCTGTATGCTGATGTTTTTATTTACACATTCCACCTATTTTATCTAATATTCATGCAGAGACAATAATATGCACAAAAATAAGACAGAGCAAAACAAACAAAAATCAACAACAACAAAAATGAAGGACAAAAAGGAAAAGCCTATAAACAGCTCCAGGTCTGTTTGTTGACCTTTAAGAGTGTTTTCCAGCAGAGTCTTATGGGATTCCAGACCTTGGCCCCAAAGTCTATTTTTGTTATTCCCTGGGGACTTCATTGCTTTGCTCCCCATGCTGCTCTGTTGCACACCCTTAGTGTTTTGCCCCGGTGTGTTGGACATCCCTTCTCTTATCTGTGCTTCCTGTCCCCATTCCTCTTTTACCAATTCTTTTGAACTTTGTCCCAGAGTTAATGCTGTCCCTTTATCCCAAATGGTCAAGGTGTACATGCCTCAATAGTATTATTTCCCCCTGTAGACTTGCCTATTACTGTGCCGAAAATTGAGTCACAGCGATCAGTTCCAGATCCAAAATGTGGCTAAGGGCTGTGTGTTGAACAGGGTTCTCTAGAGAGACAAAACCAGATTGCTAGCTATTATATATAAATATATTTATAAAGATAGATACATAACTCAAGAAATGAACCATTAAATTATATACAGATAGATAATACAAGAAATTAACAGTTAACTTATAAAGCAGTGAGAGACTAGCAGTCCTTTAAATCTTGAGAGCCACCAGTTGCCAGTCCCTTTTTGTAGAGAGAGCTGGGCTATATATACCCAGGTAGCAAACAGCCAGGCAGGTCACCAACTGTCGGTCCCCAGCTCCAGAGACGAACATTCCAATCGTGTGGGCTGAAAGGGACCTTAACTTACAGTGACACAGTCCACAGGCTAGGTATCCCACAGGTAGTGTACCCCTTTAAATTGAGGCACAGAACAAGCAAGGCAGCCACATGCAGGTCCGATGATCATAGAACGAGAGACAAGCAAGGCGAGGCTCACCGAGCCATTTATCTGTCCGCCCTTCAATTAATCCTACTTGTGTTTATCGGCCAGGCTGGCACAATAAACTATCGCAGGCTGTAACCTCAGACTTGCCAGCTCAATTTTCAGACCACAGTCCTGCTTTCTTAGCCACTTTTAAGAAAGCAGACACTGCATGCAGAAGAAATAGTAAGGGCTTTTTTGTTTGAATAGACGAAGAGCAGCACAATGTCTACCTGTTAAAACACCTTGGGCTCAGAGAATTAGGGCCATCTGAATATTCTGGGACTATGATTTCTTCCTAGCCTTCCCTGCCCTCTAGCCTGCCTCTGTTCATAAATGAAGGGCTCATCGTTGAGTCGTGTTCTCCTCGTGTTCCTGTGTCCTGGGTCAGCTAGGAAGCAGTGATGTATTGAATGCACATGCTCACAAAAGTCGTTTGGGCTGGAAGGTTAGTCTTTGCAGAAGATCTTGCAGTGGAATGTTAATAACTCCTGAGGTAGTTAGTTTATTATGCCAACCTGGCCGATGAACACATGTGGGATTAATTGAAGGGCGGAGAGATAAATGGCTTGGTGAGCTTTGCCTTTTTTGTCTCTTCCTCTTTGATCGTCAGACCGGTGTGCAGCTGCCTTGCTTGTCCTGTGCCTCAGTTTGCAAGCCACACTACCGGTGGGACACCTAATTTGTGGACTGTTGCTGTAATTTGAGGTTCCTTCAAGACCTACTTCACCAAACCATTGGAATTTGCATCTCTTGAGCTGGGGACTGTCAGACCCTGTCATCTGGCTGACTGTTGGTGACCTGCCTTGCTGTTTGCTGCCTGTGCCCGGATAGCCTGAATCTCTCTACAGAGGACTACCCAACAGCCCTCGAGACTTGAAGGACTGCCAGTGTCTCATAACTGTCTCATGGAAGTGAGTTGCACTGAGCAATTTGTACTACTTTATAATTTAATTAACTCTTTATTTCTTATGTTATATATCTATTTATCTGTGTAAATATATATTAAATTATTAGCATTCTGGTTTTGTTTCTCTAGAGAACCCTGTCCAACACATTTGGTACCATGAGTGTTTCTAGAGAAATAAAATACAGTAATAAATATGGGCTTCTTAAATTGGCTCTCCAGCCTGATTAGTCTTAACAGCACTAATAATGCTACTTCAATGCCCCAAAGCATGGATAAGTCTGCTACTCTTACTAGTCCATGCTGTGAAATAGCAAAGGTAATATCTACAGTATCACCACCAATAGATGAGGTGCTGGTTAAAAGAGAGGCTCTGAGTGATCGTATCTTTGATATTTTCCAGGAGTTTGCACAACTACTATTCAAAAGATGAAAGATTTAGATAATAGATGGGTGGATAGGAGAGTAATAGATCAAGCAGGGAGCAGTAGATATGTTGATATTAGTCAGTAAGCCTGGTCTCCTTTATGATTTTGAATTTTGTTCCACATTTTTTCTCCCACTTTATGCAGGACCTTCCAGTGTGAACCCTTTCAGAATAGTTGATCACAATAACCAGGTTCTATCTAGTTCCTCTGATCTCAGTATCATAGAGACGATTGTACACGCAGTTCATTAGTTCATTGGACTAATTTTTCTATGTGTCTTTAATTTTCATCACTCTTTTTTGTAGGCAGGGGAAAATCAATAATTGTACTATAAATGGCCACTCTCATGTTTTGAAGATCCTAGTCTCTATTCACCAAAGTTGGATGTCGATTGTTAAGCCAATCAACTTTGGTGTCCCCAGGACTTGGGTCCTGAGCCCCAAGCCCAGAGACTCATATTTGTACGTGGGTATTTGCCTTTACTTCAACTGTATTCTGATTACATCCCGGAACGTTGTGGAGCATACAGTGGGGTAAAAACAAAACAAACTCTCTGCCATAGAGTTGATGTTGACTCAGCGACCCTATACAGCTGGGGAGAACCGTCCCTATGAGTTTTTGAGACTATATCTCTTTAGGGGAGTAGAACGGTCCATCTCCCTCCTGGGGAGTGGCTGTTGGTTTTGAACTGCTGACCTTAACTGTGGTTAATCAGCCAACAGGTCTCCTTGGTGCAGGGGTGTAAAGTGATGAATACATTCTTGAAAACTAGTATTCACCTCCAACTTCTTAATATAAGCCAAGGTTGTTGACTTTGACACTATTCCAAATGGCAACCCCATGCATTACAGAATTGAATTTATCCATAGCATTTTCTTGGTGTAATGTTGTAATGGTGTAAAGCGGCCGTTCTCAACCTGTGGGTCGTGACCCCTTTGGGGGGTTGAATGACCCTTTTATAGTGGTCGCCTGACTCATAACAGTAGCAACATTATAGTTATGAAGTAGCAATGAAAATAATGTTATGGTTGGGCCGGGGGGGGGGGCGGGGCGGGATCACCACAACATGAGGAACGGTAAAGGGTCGGGGCATGAGGGAGGTTGAGAACCACTCTTGTAAAGACTATAATAGTGACACAAAAAAGACCCCCAATTGCCTAAAATTTCAGAACTCAACTGCTAAATCAAAAGTTGGCTGTTTGAACCCACAATCTGCTCCATGGGAGAAAAGACCTGGCAATGTACTCTCGTAAAGGAAATCCCATGAGGCTGTCTACTTTATCCTATAGGGTTGCTATGAGTCAGAATCTACTTGATGGTAAATAACAACATAAAACCCCAACAATATTTATACGGGCAGAGTAAGAATCCTTTCTTCTGTGGAGTGACTGGGTAGGTTTGAGCTGTCAGCATTAAGGTTAGGAGCCAAGGGCAAAATGCTCATGCCACCCAGGTTCTTAAGTCCTTAAAACTAGTAACATATTAATGTATTACTGACTGAAGATTAACATTGGGATTTTCCACACCGAGTTTCTGAAGCCATCCCTCTGCTACAGAGGATTTGGAGAACAGTCTGGCTTCTAGAGACAGGCGGAGTTTTCTGTGTTCTGCTTTTCACTGCTCTTAGGTGGGGTGGGGGTGCACGAGTCTCAGTACCATTTCTGAATTGGAAAAAAATCAGCATTACTTCTGGAAACTGAAGCAGTGTAACTTTCATTCTCTTCCAAGTGCACCAGTGCAAGAGAATACCCGTGTCCCACAAGACTTCACAGGCAGATCTGAGAATGTTCCCACAACTGGATAATGTGAGTTATTCTCTTTAACCCAGGTGGGGACGGAGCATGGTAGTGGGGCAGGAGGAAAGTCAAGGGAGATGGAGGAAAGAGCTAGGAGTCAAGGGGCATTTATGGAGGTCTAGACAAAGACATGTACATGCAAATATATATTTGAGGATGGGGAAATAGAGCTATGTGTCTATATTTATAGGTTTAATATTAAGGTGGCGGAAGGACCTTGGGCCTCTACTCAAGCACTCCCTCAATGCATGAATACTTTCTTTTATTAAATTGGCACTATACGATGCTTACCCTCCCGACACAACTGCTGAAGCCAAAGCGGGTGAACAAGTAAATGTGGTGAAGAAAGCTGATGGTGCCCGGCTATCAAAAGAGATAGTGTCTGGGGTCTTAAAGGCTTGAAGATAAACAAGCGGCCATCTAGCTCAGAAGCAACAAAGCCCACATAGAAGAACACACCAGCCTGTGCGATCATGAGGTGCCAAAGGGACCAGGTATAAGGCATCATGCAAATATATATATATACCATAGTGAATGAAGGGGGAAGTGCAGAGTGGAGACCCAAGGCCCATTTGTCGGCCATTGGAGATCCCCTCATAGAGGGGTTTAGGAGAGGAGATGGGTCAGTCAGGGTGCCATATAGTACCGATGAAGAACACAGCTTTCCCCCAGATTCTGGATGCTTCCTTCCCCCAACTACCATGATCCGAATTCTACCTTGCAGGACTGGATAGGGCAGAGGTTGTACACTGGTGCATATGGGGGCTGGAGGCACAGGGAATCCAGGGTAGATGATACCTTCGGGATCAGGGGTGTGAGGTGTGATGCTGGGAGAGTGGAGGGTGAGTAGGGTAGAAAGGGGGAACTGATTACAAGGATCCACATGTAACCTCCTCCCTGGGAGATGGATGGCAGAGAAGGGGGGGGGGAGGGAGACTCTGGATGGGGAAAGATATGACAAAATAACAATCTATAAATCATCAAGGGCTCATGAGGGAGGGGGAAAAAAAGAGGACCTGATGCAAAGGGCTTAAGTGGAGAGCAAATGCTTTGAAAATGATTAGGGCAAAGAATGTACAGATGTGCTTTACAATTGATGTATGTATATGTATGGATTGTGATAAGAGATGTATGAGCCCCTAATAAAATGTAAAAAAAAAAAAAAAGAAAATGATTAGGGCAAAGAATATACAAATGTGCTTTATACAATTGATGTATGTATATGTATGGATTGTGATAAGAGTTGTATAAGCCCCTAATAAAATGTTAAAGAAAACGACACAAAATTATGGCTTATATTTTATGAAAATTGGATTTAGAATGACAAAAGAAAAATTTGCAAATTTAAAATAAATAAATATCAAAAACATAAAATTCAGAAAAACAACATTTAAAATTAATTACTCAATCATTTTATTAATTTTACTGGCAAAGTTAATTAAGTAATGGCATAAACATGCACAGTATTTTAATTTAGAATATTTTATATTAAATTTGAGCACTGCTGTGGATTGAATTACATCTTCCAAAAATATGACAATCCTAACCCTTATACTTGTGGTTACAATCCCATTTGGGAATGAGTTTACTTTGTATGCTTATGAGGTCATATAGTTGTAGAGTGTATTTATTTTTTAAGCCAATTGCTTTTGAGAGATAGGCACAGTGAAGTAGGCATAGATGGGGAGAAGGATGAAAAATCACTGAGTAAAAGATGCTGAAAGGAGAGAAAGCCCTTCTTCCAAAGCCCACAGCAAGAACAAGCCTTCTCCGAGAGCAGAATCCTGCACTGAAATGTCTAGCCTCCTAACCTGTGAGCAAGGTGAGCAAGGAGCCAGCCCTGCTGGTCCAGTTGTTGAGCACTGGGCTGCTTACTGAAAGAACCCATAGGCTGCTCTGAAGGACCGAGGCGTGGTAGGCTGCTTTTGCACAGGTTACAGCCTGGAAAGCCATACGGGCATCGCCACTCTGTTTTTCAGGATTGCTTTGACATGGTATAGATTGGATGATAATGAGTTTGGTTTTGATTTGGTTAAACTGAAAAAATAAATTTCTGTTAGTTAAAGTCACCCACTGGTGGCATTTCTGCTATAATAGCACTAGATAATAAAGGAACATCATGTGAACTCCAGATAATTTCTACTGGAAAGAATAGAAGATACCTGAAGCTTTTAGCATGAGTGAGCCATGATTTTTAGAATATTCACGCATAGAAACCTGCTTCCTAATTTATTATTGGTGATAGCTTGTAATTAAAAAAATTATTGGCACTTCATCCACACATTAGAAAGTTCAATAGTTCAATCATATCAAGAAGAGTGTATGATCATCATCACAATCAATTTTAGAACATTTTCTCCCTTGTTCTTATTGCTATTAGTGTAAAAATTTTAAAATATTGTGGCAAAAAATATACACAACAAAACATTCTCTAATTCAACAACTTCCACATGTATAGCTTAGTACCATTGATTATACTCTTTGTGTTTTGCAATAATTATTGATATCCTTTCTTAATCATTCCACTACCATTAACATAAACCCAGCGCCCCCTAATCAAAACCTTTTTCTCCTTCACCCATAATTAACATTGGTTAACTTTGTTTTTTGGAGATTTTTTTCTAGTGGTTTTCCTTAGTTATCTTTAAAAAGAGTTGCATATAAATAATCACAATCAGTTCTAGTGCTCTCTCATCCCTTCTGTGATCATTGTTAGCTCCCTGTTTCCCCTCCTCCTCCTCCTCCTCCTCCTCCTCCCCATGACCCCTATCATTGTCTTTATGCATCCACTCTTTCTGTATGTTATAAACTTGGAATTATAGCAGAAGCAAAAAAACCCCAAAAATGAAACAAAGAAAATAATCACAATAATATAAAATATAAACATAAAAATAAAGTGTAAGGAAGAAAAGACCACTAGCAATATTAGGGGAAAAACAGAAAAGAAATCTCTGTCATGGAACAAGTGAGAACTATTTAACTCTAGAACAAATTCAGGTTGACCAAGTATCAAATTTTACCATAGCTCGATCTACGATCCACCATAATCAAGTTTAGAATAATCTCTGTTTGATTGTAAGGCTTTTTGAGTTCCTTTCCTGTGGCCAGAGGGGATGTGCCAAAGGTTTAATCTGCCTGGCTACTCTGCAGATGGATTTTTGGCTGTCTACCCTAGCCTTCTACAAATTGAGTGTTCACAGTTTAAGCTCTTCCTTCATCATATTTGGCTTTTGTTATTGTCCTCTTTGGATCACACAGGCTGGTGTGCTTCTTCCATTTGGTCTTAGTTGATGCCTCGCTTAAATGGCTGCTTATTTGAATACAAGCCTTTAGGACCCCAGGCACTAGTCCAGTTAATAGCTGGGCACTGTCTGCTGTCTTCACCATACTTTGTTGTAGCACCCCTATCTTCCAGATCTCTTCACTAAGCTGAGTAGTAAGCAGAGTCATTTTATAAGAATGGTGTTAGGCCTGTCTGACTAGAGAAACAAATCCAATGACATTCATATATGTGTAATAAAGAACTTTAGATTAAGAAGCTTTATGTAGCAGGAACATATCCTAGCCCAGTCCAACTCAAGTCCATAATTCTGACAATAGCCCATAAGTCTCTCTTCAGACTCACATAATCACAAGCAATGATGCAGACTGCAGGAATACTACAGGCTGGTGGGTGCACAGTCTTGTGGATCCAATGACCCTGGATGCATCTCCAGCGCTATAGCCACCATCAGGGTGACCCAGCAGGAAAGTCAAGGCACAGAGAGAGGAGGAGGTTCCCAGAAACTTCCTTATGAGAAGGCCACACCCACAAGGAGTCATCAGGCTGTGATCTGATTGGCAGGCTGGAATCCTCCCCTACACTTTTATATATCCCAAGTTGACATGACATTATATAACTAGCACAGACCACCCTTTGTAAACTTGACACCTTTTCACAACTCTTAACCATATATAATTTTTAAAACAAAGAAAATAATAAAATCATATTTGTCCCTAGCAGGTTAAAAATAAAACGTGCACAACTCAAAATGTGCCAGCCCCATTTAAACAATATTGTATAGGTGAACAAAATAAAAGTATTCTATGCATAACAATTCCAGTTATGTGAACACCTACACCATAATCCTGTAATCTTATCAACATATACCCCCACCCATGAAAGTTTATCAGCCAGCCACTTCATGCCTTTATCGCCCCCTACCCCCACGATCATTTTCAGTATTCAATTTCTATACTTCCCTTTCTATCAACCCAGGGCTCTGAGGAGACAGGCATGTTATTTGATGTGCGAATCTTTATTCCAGTTGGAACCTTGCTGCATCTATAAGAAAAGTCAAATCAGGGCAGGCCATCCATAAAGTCTGCAGAAATGTGCACCAATTCACAAGCTCAAAAATCCTATCTTTATTGGTCAGGTTCTGGGCAGTTTAATGTGGGCTGACTCACTTAGCCTCGCCTGGGTACCCATTGGATACATCACCTTTTGATCCTGGGTACCTTTACAAACTCTTAACAACCCTAGCCCCTTGGGCTAGGTCATCCCCTAGCCTCAGGTTCTGTACAACTCTTCAGACCAGCAAACCCATTCTCATCTTTTATTTAATCCCTGTGAACCAGGTCCATGGAGTCAGTGACCAGACTCAACCTGTCTCTGTATTGCTGTGTTTCTCCCACTACCACTCAACAGGTAGATCCAGATGGTCACCTAGCAAGCATTTCAGCCTGCCCCCAGGCTCTCTTAACATTCAGTCCTAGAAAGGAGATTTCCTTCATGGTTCCAAACTTTTCTAGCTTCAAAAGCAAACCAGGAGTTCAAAATTCAAAAAGTCAAATGGCTCGTTTTTTTCCCTTCAGTCTATCAACAGCTTTCACTGCAAGTCTCTTCAAATGCGAATGTACAGAGCACTCAAGGCACTGGGTGGGCCTTACATTTTCTATGACTTCTTTGCAAACATTTTTTAACTAACCCATTTAAAGATCCTATTTAATGGCTGAAGGCAGTAGGTTTACAAACTCTATTGATGCTTCCCAATAATAATTTCTATCACATATTATATCAATAAAAACAGATGAAATCAGTATATCCTAGAGCAGCTAGATCCTATATACAATTCTTAAAAGAGTCAAATTTAATATTTTCTTATCTAAACTATGCCATTCATAACCACATTAGTCTATAGGTTTTGTTTGGGTTTTTGGTGGGTGCAAGATAGGGGTTGTGCCCTGAGGGTGAAACACATGCATGAGACATAAACCTTTCAGTAGCTTCATTAACATATTTTAAACGGAAAGAATTCAAGAAAAACTTCAAGCTTCAAGTTGCAATATTGAAGGATTCTATGAATCATTCAAGAAACATCCAAAGAAGATGGAAGAATACACAGTCACTGTATCAAAAAGAACTAGGTGACTGTGTTAAATGAGGTTGACTAGAGAAACAAATCCGGTGATATTCATATATGTGTTAAAAAGAGCTTTATAGCAAGGAGTAATTAGAAATCAAGAAAACATCTGAGCACATACAATGGTGAAAAATACTGGAAGATCATAGACCAGTGGGTGAAGTTTTGTGGACCAAGTGATGGTGGAAGCATCTCCTGGGTTCTTGCAGGTCTCAGTGTGACTCCATGTGGCTTGTCAACAGGAGGGTGAAGCAGAGAGACAGTGTGTGGCCCACCTCCATGGAGAAAGAGAGGAATTTCCCAGATTCCTCATGAGAAAGCCACACCCAAAAGTAAACATCCTCAAGTTGTGACCTGACAGGCTAGACTCCACCCTTACCCTTTTTTTATCAAGTTGATATGAAATTATATAGCTACTACATTGACATTACACCATTTCAGGAGGTAGCAAATGAGCAAGAATCAGTGGTACTGAAGGAAGAACTTCAAGCTGCACAGAAAGCATTATTCAAAAACAAGGCTCCAGGAATTGATGGAATACCTATTGAAATGTTTCAACAAGCTGATGAAACATGGGAAGCACTCACTCATGTATGCTAGGAGATTTGGAAGACAGCTACCTGGGAAACTGAATGGAAGAGATCCATATTTGTACCCATTCCAAAGAACAGTGACCCAATAGGTCAAGTTATTGAACAATATCACATGCTAGTAAAATTTTGCTGAAGATCATTCCACAGTGGTTGCATCAGTACATTTAGAGGAAGCTGCCAGGGGTTCAGGCCAGATTCAGAAGAGAACATTGAACTAGGGAAATCATTGCTGATGTCAGATGAATCTTGATTGAAAGCAAATAACATTACAAAGATGCTTACACTTGTGTTTTATTGGCTATGCAAAGGTATTCCATTGTGCAAATCATAACCAACTATGAATTACCTGGAGAAGAATGGACAGCTGGAGCACTTAATTGTGCTCATGTGGAATCTGTACATGACTCAACAGGCAGTTGTGCAAATAGAACAAGGAAAAACTGCATGGTCTAAAATCACGAAAGGTATGTACCTATCAGGGTTGTGTCCTATTACTATGCTTCTTCAATCTGTGTGTGGAACAAATAATCAGAGCAGCTGTATTATATGAAGAAGAATGAGGCATCAGGATTGGAGGAAGGTTTATGAACAACCTGCAATATGCAGTTTGCTTGGTGAAAGTGAGGGATACTTGAAGAACTTGCTGATGTTGATCACGGATTATCATCTTCAGTATAGGTTATAATTCAATGTAAAGAAGTGCAAAATTCATTGGGTCTCCACTCAATTACTCCCTAAATGCAAGAATACTTTGTTCTATTAAACTGGCATTCCATGATGTTCACCTTCCCGACACACTGGCTGAAGAAAAAGTGAGTGCATTAGCAAATGTGGTGACGAAAGCTGATGGTGCCTAGCTATCAAAAGATATAGTGTCTAGGGTCTTAAAGACTTGAAGGTAAACAAGTAGCCATCTAGCTCAGAAGCAACAAAGCCCACATGGAAGAAACACGTCAGTCTGTGTGATCACAAGGTGTCGAAGGGATCAGGTCTCAGGCATCAAAGAAGAAAAAAAGTCATATCATTGTGAATGATGGGGATCATGGAGTGGGGACCCAAGACTCATCTGTAGGTGTAGACAACTGGAAATCACCTTGCGGAAGGGTTGTGGGGAGGAGACGCGCTGTGTGAAAATAATGAAACATACAACTTTCCTCTAGTTCCTAAATGCTTTCTCTCCACCTCACCCAGTATCATGATCCCAATTCTACCTTACAAATCTGGCCAGACCAGAGGATGTATAGATGGGAACTGGAAACACAGGGAATCCAGGATGGATGATCCCTTCTGGACCAGTGGTGAGAGTGGTGATATCAGGAGGGTGGAGGGAAGGTGTGGTAGAAAGGAGGAACCAATTACAAGGATCTACATATAACTTCCTCCTTGGGGGACGAACAACAGAAAAGTGGGTGAAGGGAGACGTTGAACAGTGTAAGATATGACAAAATAATAATTTATAAATTATCAGGGGTTCATGAGGGAAGGGGCAGTGGGAAAAAATGAGCGGATACCAGGGGCTTATGTGGAGAGCAAATGTTTTGAGAATGAGGGTAACGAATGCACAAATGTGCTTTATACAATTGATGTATGTGTGGATGGTGACGAATTGTATGAGCTCCCAATGAAATGATTTTTTAAAAAGTCCCAAATTCTCACAACTGGACCAATTAGTAACATCATGATAAATGGAGTAAAGATTGAAGTTGTCAAGGATTTCAACTTGCTTGGATCTACAATCAGTGCTCACGGAAGCAGCTGTCGAGTTTAAATGACACATTGCATTGGGTAAATCTGCTGCTCAAGACCTGTTTAAAGCATTGAAAAGAAGCAAGGTTAGAGGACTAAGGTGCACATGACCCAAGCCATGATAGTCCAATGGCCTCATGAGCATATGAAAGTTGGATATTGAATAAGGAAGACTGAATAAGATTTGCTGCATTCGAATTGTAGGGCTGGTGATGTGATGCTGGAGCAGCAGAATATTGAAACTACCATGGGCTTCCAAAAGAACAAGCAAATCTGTCTTGGTAGAGTCAAGAGTGGTGAGACTTCTTATATACTTTGGACTTGTTGTCAGGAGAGAGCCGTCCCTGGAGAAGGACATCGTGCTTGTTAAAGCAGCAGGGTACTGGAAATAAGGAAGGCCCTCAATGAGATGGATTGATACCAGTGCGTCCTTCTGTTATGTATAAGGTTTCTATGGGTTGGAACAAACTTGACAGCACCAAGCAACAATAGGTTACAAAATGTTACAGATCCAGTCTTAGGTTTATAGTTCCCTTTAAATCATGCTGGCACACATATCTCTCCGGTCTTCAGCCTCTCAGACACATGATCCCTTGGCCTTTTCCTCATTCCATGGGCCATGTAGCCCACCCACCACTCTACCTCATGGTCTTGACGCTGCTCCTCTGCTTTGTATCATGATCTTGGTACTGCATCCTTTGGTGCCTCAGCTACTTCATGCGGGGATCTCACACATGTTCACTGCTTGCTTTTCTTTCTTGAGAGTTGTAACATTCCTCTCTGCCTGTTCTTAGATGGCTCACTTTTAGAATAAGTGTCTCACACTGTGATACTATTATATTATTTGTATAATTCCACTCCATTGTTTGGTGAGAGTTCCAAAGACTATGTCTAGAAGAGCCACCCATACAAAATAATTTCACTTCACTGCAATGGCGAATAGAGGGGTGTGGGTTTTTGGAGGGCGCAGGGACAGTTGGTAGCCTAGTTTGGGCAGACTGGGCATTATGGATTGAAGGAAGAGGATGATTTAGTGACTGAATTATATGAGGCATGGGTGGTACTACTGAAGAGAGAAGAACATCAGAAAGCCACAGAGGCAAAATCTCAAGTCTTCTAAGGTTGCTAATAATATTTTATTAGATATAACACTATAGATGTTAGAATCATTATATCCATTTTACAGAGGGGAAGAGAAACTTGGAGAGATTAAGTGACTTCCCCAATGTTAGTATGACTCAAGTTTCCTTTAAATACCACACTTTTCAAATAATAACATTGACTCTTCACCAGCATTAAAATTTAAATTCTAAAGCACTTGATTTGTGGAAGGTTGTGGTTTATAGCAAGAGTATTGTGGCAATGTGGGTTAGGGATCGACTGCTAGCAAGCAAGTGCCTCCTCTAGGCACAGTTCTACCAGGCACGAAGTGTGTAATTGGCTCACCTTTTCTTTTTTAAATTTTAACAATTTATTAGGGGCTCATACAATTCTTATCACAGTTCATACATATACATACATCAGTTGTATAAAGCATATCTGTACAGTCTTTGCCCTAATCATTTTTTCTCCTCTTTTCTTTTTTTACATTTTATTAGGGACTCATACAACTCTTATCACAATCCATACATATACATACATCAATTGTATAAAGCACATCCATACATTCCCTGCCCCAATCATTCTCAAGGCATTTGCTCTCCACTTAATTGGCTCACCTTTTCACTCTCTTTTCTGGAATCTTGTCTGAGCCACCTAACTAAAATACATTAATTTAACAAGCAAGAGCTTCACTATTGTGCTACCAGGACTTACTGATCCAAGGGCAGTTTTCATTTTTGGAGACCTGATAAGTGGCTCTCCTGTCACCAGAATATAGCATCCAAAAGACAGTTCAAGCATTAATAGGTACCCTCCCTTTGCCATCACCTTTCTATACACTCCTTGGTGTAGTTTAGTTATATTTTGGGGGTTTTAAAAAATGCTCTAAGCTATTTTTCCTCTATTATTGTGGAATAGCCTACTAATTCATGGCATTTAAAAGATCAATAAACTTTCTGGCATGGCAGATGTTCCTTTTGGGATTTTTAGCTTCCTCTATTCTAACTGGGAGGAGCCCTGGTGGCATAATGATTTCAAGTTGGGCTGCTAACCATGAGTTTAGCTCCTAGGAACCACAAGTTGCTCCATGGAGGACAGATGAAGCTTTCTACTTCTGTTAAGAATTAGTCTTGGTCAAATGGGTGCATGAGCAGGTTTGGTGAAGAAAGCTGATGGTGCCTGGCTATCAAAAGGTATAGCATCTGGGGTCTTAAAGGCTTGAAGATAAACAAGCAGCCATCTAGCTCAGAAGGAACAAAACCCACATGGAAGAAGCATACCAGCCTGTGTGATCACGAGGTGTTGAAGGGATCGGGTATAAGGCATCATCAGAACAAAAAAATCTTTCCATAGTGAATGAGGAGGGGAGTGCAGAGTGGAGACCCAAAGCCCATTTGTAGGCCACTGGAGATCCCCTTGAAGAGGGGTCTAGGGCAGGAGACGAGCCAGTCAAGGCGTGATGTAGCAACAATGAAAAATACAACTTTCCTCTAGTTCTTAATTGCTTCCTCTCCCCCCCCCCCCACTATCATGATCCAAATTCTACCTTGCAAGTCTGGATAGAACAGAGGGTGTACACTGGTACAGATAGGAACTGGAAACACAGGGAATCCAGGGTGGACGATCTCTTCAGGACCAGTGGTGTGAGTGGTGATACTGGGAGGGTAGAGGAAGGGTGGGTGGGAAAGGGAGAACTGATTACAAGGATCTACATGTGACCTCCTCCCTGGGGCACGGACAACAGAAAAATGGGTGAAGGGAGACATTGGACAGGTCAAGATATGACAAAATAATAATTTATAAATTATCAAGGGTTCAAAAAGGAGTAGGGAGCTGGGAGGGAGGAGAAAAAAATGAGGACCTGATGCCTGGGCCTTAAGTGGAGAGCAAATGTTTTGAGAATGATGAGGGCAATGAATGTACACATGTGCTTTACACAATTGATGTATGTATGGATTGTGATAAGAGTTTTATGAGCCCCAATAAAATGATTTTTAAAAAAAGAATTAGTCTTGGAAATCCACAGGGGTAGTTATACTCTGTGCTACAGGTTTGCCATGAGCTGGAATTGACTCAATGGCAGTGAGTTTACTTTTCATGAATAAATTCCTGTACAGATTTTAGGTGAGCACTTAGTACATAATGAATGCTCAAGGCATGTTGGACATCATCGTGTGTGGATTATCCAACAGACAAGGTAAGCAGAGTATTTCTATGCTTACTAGATCAACTGTAGTGAACAATTATACTTTTTTTTAAACCAAAGGTCTTTCTTCTAGATATGGCTGGTATTTGCCTCTGTCTGTCCCCTCTCCCCTCAGCACTTTGCTATAGAATCAAAACATTTTTTCCAAGTTTACAATACCTGTCAGGGATGGATGATGTAGTAACAAGGTAGCCCAGACTTACTTTACTTAAGTACTAATCTGTAGTGAACAACTTCACATGTGGATGTGGGGCATGTGAAAGTGCTCACTACAGATTAATAAGTGCAATGATTAGGAATTATGGCACCTAGACACTCCTGGGTAAGGGTAGGGGTGGAGCTCAACCTATCAGTGGGGTTACAACTGATGACCCCTTCTTGGAAGTGGGGTGTTTTTTATAAGAAAGAGACCAAGCAGAGTAAAATTTTTAGCTCTATACCTTTTGCTAGAGCTGGATCTTACACCTGGTTCCTTGATTTCCTGTCGCATTGTGTGCCAATCCCAGGAGCCATCAGTGAAATACGGATAGTGGATTTATTCAGCTGATTTGGGATTAATTTACCTCTTCATCCACCAGCCTGTGCCCTCTACTGCCTTTGCTTTGTCATCCTGCTTCCTCTTTATCAGCTTCCATGAATCAGGAGAAGTTAGACTTAAGCCAGTCTGAACTTTCCTACTTCTACAACTGTGTAAGTCATTTCTCAATATACAAATACACACGAGCACGATTGGGTTTGATTGCTCTCGAGAACCCAACCTAACAAAATAAATAAATACGGCGCTGCGTGGCCATCTGGCATTGCTGCTCTGCGCTTTGTGATGCCAGCCTGGTGCCGAGTCTTGAATTTGTGGAATGCCTATGGAATTACAGCTTTTAAAAGAACTGTGAATCCGGCAGTGCTGTGTAGAGCTCTTCATGAAACTGGGACATGCCCACAGTTGAGAATGTAACCAAAGTGAAAACCAAAGCTCATTTTGAGGAATTGCTTAAGACCCACAGTGATCTAGCACATGAAAGGAAAAACTGAAGAAAAAGATCGCCAGATCTGGAGTAAACATCTCCAGTGATCCTTTTGGCTGCAACTTTCATAATACTAAAGAAATCAGCAGTGGTGACAGACGTGTCACTAGTACTAATAACCGTGTAGATCTCTAAAAGCAAACTCAGGAATGTACAGCTGATTGAAAATCCAATGGATGATGCTAATGTAGATGGGCAAAAACAAGGAAAGTCAAAGAAAAAGTTACAAAAGCAATGCTGCATATGTCTACGCAAGACTCGGACCCAGAAGCGTGTGAGAGGAAAGTGGATCCCACACAACAGAAAGCACGAGCAACAGCTCAGTCAGGCGCTGCTCATCAGGAGCGTGAAAAGACAGACGAGAGTAATGACTTAGATGAGGAAGTCCATCAGTTCCAAGTAGCTGAAGAAATGGCAAAGGAAATGAAGAAGAAAACAAGAAGGAAATGAAAGAACAATTGATCTATTTTCCTCCAGATACTTCACTGCAGGATGGCAAACCTAGCAGTGAGAAAAAGAGAAAGTAAAAGGAAAGAAAGCTCCAGTCCCTAGGAAAGCTGAAGCAAGTACATTGACCATCTCTGAACTTGAACTTGACAAAGTTGAAAGTGAACAAAAGAAGGACTCTCCTGTAGGAACAGTAAGTAAACACAACCGAACTAAACACACGAACTAAACACTAAACAGTAACTAAACACAACCGAACAACTGTAAAAGATTGCATGGAAGATGACAAAAACCAAAGCACCCCCCACCCCAAGTAACAAAGAAGTCCAAAGCAGTTTTAGATGGTGAGACAGTTAAATTTTATTGTGCCAACTTGACCGATAAACATGTGGGGTTAATTGAAGGGCGGAGAAATAAATGGCTTGGTGAGCCTCACCTTTCAAGTTCTCAGGTCTCTTGCTTTCTGATGGTCAGACCAGGGTGCAGCTGCCTTAGCCAGTTCCCTGCTTCAGCTGGCAAGGCTCACTTCCTGCAAGACATTCCTGAGGAGAAGCCACATGGACCTGCCCCAATGCAGCCCTAGGTGCTGGACCACCCATGTGCAAACCCCTGCCAGTGCTGAGATGCTTACACATTTACTGACTTGGCTTTCCTCCGGCAGCAGGCATCATTGTGTCTGTTTTGTGAGATGGAAGAGGACTTTGTGGATTGGCATTGGACATATAGGTTAATGGGTTAAGGTTGGACTTGTGGGTTTGGGCAGCACTGAGTTGGGATGTTTTCTTGATGGGCACTTAACCTTTATATAAAACTCTCTAATATACATGAGCTTCTGTGGATTTATTTCTCTAATGTACAAAGATTAACACAGATGATAATGAAGCTGCTAATGGTGATGTTCATGAAATAACAGGTCAAGCAACCCCACTGTATCCTAAATGCTTGCCTCATGATAACCTTGTCTTGGGAGTTTACATTCATTGAACTGATTGACTTAAATCAGATTTTATGATTTCTCACCTAATGGTAAAAATTCACGTGATTGATGCGAGTACAGGTTGATATTCCAAGAAAGATGACAGTGAGCAGTCTGTTTCATCATACTACAAGAGAGTGGATGTAGATTACAGGCTTCCAAGCCATCTGATTTTAAACACTTAAAATCAAGACATCCAGAATGGGAAGAATAAATTATATTTAATGAAATTTTCTCTATTTGCTTCTTGATTTGATGAGAGCCCTAAAGTTACAATATTCTTTGAGATTCTTGATTTCTTAAGCAGGTAGTACTTTGAGAATTGTGGATCTCCGAATATTAGCAGCAAGGGAATTTGTAGGTGCTGTGAATCACCGGGAGACGATCCACAGTACACTGACACACTGTGGGACTCTTCTTTATGCTGGAAGTGACCATGGTACAGGATATGTAAGGAGAACAGGAGCACAGGCAGCAATGTAGTCTGACCTTCCTTTCAAGGCATGCATTCAGGACATCTTTTGCTACCCACTTACTTGCGCATGTGGTGGCGTCTTGTACCTTTGAGCAGAACGAACCAATTCTTTTTTATATTTCTGATTTCCATGTTTCCCAGCAGAAGGCAGAAATGTTCCAATACTACAATGGAACACTGCTGTTAGCTAGAACACAACCAAGTCCAGATGCATTGTGCATCTGTCCCAAGCTGCCTCATGGATTCTTTTCAGACCGATGACTTTGTCCATGGCACACTGCTTATTAAATATGCAGCCTGTGAAACAGAGGCTTGATTCTGTCATGGAGGCGATCCGAGCCTGAGCTGCAAAAGTCAGCTGTGTCCTCTTCATCGCAGCCCACATCAAAGCAGGCAAACTTGTCCACTTAAGCGATTCGGTATCATTTTTGCTCAGATTGGGGGTATCAGTATAGAAAGATGGCCGTGTAGCCATCATGGAGACACAGCATCAACAGTAGTGGCTGTTTATGACTACACCGTGAATCGATCAGATGAACTTACTATCCATTGCGGAGACATTATCTGAATGTTTTTCAAAGATATGAAAACTGGTGGTATGGCAGATTAGGAAGGGGCCAGGAAGGTTATTTTCCAGCTAATTATGTGGCCAGTGAAACACTTTATCAAGAACTGCCTCCAGAGATAATGGAGCGATCCCCTCCTTTAAGCCCCAAGGAGAAAACCCAAACAGAAAAGCCTTCCCCAGCGTCTCCTGAGGGGCAAGTCCCGGGGCTTCAGATTGGGCTCAGAGAACATGATGCTGAGAGATGCGGCGCACACACTAGATATGCAGGTGAACAAGAATGAGAAAATGGACCCAAAACTCACCTTAACAGAGCAAAGCGTTGAAGACAAATGAAGAGGAAAAGGATCAATTGCAGGGAAATGAAGCCAAGTGGAATGTCTTGGTCAACGTTCAGGAATTAAAGATACTGAGGTAAAAATGAAGGATCCACTATTTTTGTCCTAATAACAGAATCCAAGACATCCACAGGAGAGTGGGGGTGGAAAAACAAATGTGGCCTTTGAACTTAATTGTTATAAATTATTGTGATTGTTTTGGCGAAAAGATTGGCACTTTGTTTTTTTAATCAATGATTGTATTAGAGTTATCTGATTGGAATAAGCCAACTTCCTTGTGACTCAGTAAACATGAAGAGAAAGTGTTTGTACTGTTGGAATGTCTGTTAAGTAGTCCTTTAATGTTATTGAATCTGTATTGTGGTTATATATATGAATGCTCAGAATATGAAGGATCTGGGTTTGAACTTTAACTTTATTTAAAGATAAAGCACCTTCAGAATATTGTGTACTCCAAGTGTGTTATTTTAGTTATTAAAATGGGAACTACTTTGCATTTTTAGTATTAAAATTTTATATTTAGTTTGCAAGATTCATCTGTGTAACTTGGGATATACCTAAACCCATACGGATTTTTTTGCTGGACTGGCAACATTCTTCTAATTATTATCATTTTATGTCTTTAAAATACGTTTCATTTAAATCATATAAACAATTTGTGGACTGACATTTTAAAAATATGCAATTTAGTTTTAATATTTTATCTAAAATTATTTCATTGAATTATTTACTTCTTTCGTTCCACAATAGCACTATCATGTACACTATCATGACTCTATGACTATAAATTATTTCATTGAATTATTTGCTTCTTTCGTTCCACAATAGCAGTATCATGTACACTGTCATGACTCAATGACTATATATTTTGAAATATGACATTATCACAGGAAAATCCTTTTTTGGTTGCGTGTGTGTGTGTTTTCCCCTTTGATCCTTCTAGTTTCATTATGTGATTCTAAACTGGTTGATAAAATATTTGACCCCAAGAAGATTAAAATTAGAAAAGCTTTTTGTCAAATTAGACAATTGGCCCCATTAATATAAGAAGTGAGAAGAAAAAGGAAGAAAAGTAAGTACACACAAGCCTGTGCTACGGCTGTGGACATCATTGCCACCCCATGGCATTTGCACCTACTTCTCCTGGAGCGGAGTGTGGTGCTGTCCCCCCTGGTGAGTGTTGCTGTAGGAGCTGACAAGGCTGGCAGGTCCTGGGAGACCTAGAGTACTGTGAAGACAGACAGACTTTGCATGGCCCCACACACTCTACCAAGGCAAGCAGGTCCCAGGAGACCCAGGTTGAGTATGGGCACCTTCCAAGGGTGCCAACGCATATAGGCCCAAAACAGAGCCCTCTTTTTTGTTTCTTCTTTTGACTTTTCCTAGGCCTTTTTTTTTTGGGGGGGGGGGGAAGGCGAGGGGAGGGTGTGTCTACTCTCTTTTTTCTTTTAAACAATGGACCTCTTTCATATTAAAATTTTTTTAAATGTTCATGGTCTTTATTACCCAGTACAGTTCCTTGTCCTCCGGTTTGTGGAAGCAGTGGGCCAGACAGCACTGGCCACAGTCGTGTCTGTCAAAGGGGCTGGCCATGAGAAGCCCAGCACGACACTCGTCTGAAGGGCACTTGCCCAAGTCAGCTGATTTTTCCATTTTCATCCACCTTATAGTGTTTTAAGATGGCCAGTGTAACCTTCTTTCTCTTATGCTTGTTCTTCTTGAGAGCGGTGTACGACTTCTACCTTTTCTTAGCACCACCACGAAGTCTCAGCGCAAGATGAAGCGTGGATTCCTTCTGAATGTTGTAGTCAGGCAAGGTACATCCAACTTCCAGTGGCTTGCCAGCGAAGACCAGCCTCTGCTGATCAGGAGGAATTCCCTCCTTGTCCTGGATCTTGGCCTTCACATTCTCTATTGCATCTGAGGGTTCGACCACGAGAGGGATGATCTTCCCATAAGGGTCTTCACGAAGATCTGCATCCAGGCGGCGGCCCCACCAGATGGCACGTCAGAAAGGGCTTCATTTGAAAAATATTTCAAAGTTTACTTTTCTCTCTTCCCCAACTGCAAAGTCCCTTCAGTATTTTTTATTTCCTTTCAAATTTCATTTTCCTTTGCTTTCTCTTTCTGTTTTTCCTCCCCTTTCTCTCTTCCTTTTTCTTTTTTTCTTTCGTGAGACAGTGAGTGAGAGAGTGAGTGAGTGAGAGAGTGAGTGAATGAGAGTGAGTGAGTGGGAGAGTGAGAGTGAGAGAGTGAGTGAGAGAGAGAGTGAGTGAGAGTGAGAGAGTGAGTGACTGAGAGTGAGTGAGAGAGTGAGTGAGTGAGTGAGAGAGTGAGTGACTGAGAGTGAGTGAGTGAGAGAGTGAGTGAGTGAGTGAATGAGAGTGAGTGAGTGAGAGTGAGAGAGTGAGTGAGAGAGTAAGCGAGTGAGTGAATGAGTGAGAGAGTGAGTGACTGAGTGAGTGAGTGAGTGAGTGAGTGAGAGAGAGTGAGTGAGTGAGTCTCTCTCTTCCTTTTTCATTATTCCTGCTTTCCCCTTTGTTTTGTGGATTATTTCGTTCCTCTCTGGCATCATGTTACAGGGTGAACTACTGCCATGTAACCAGCAGCCCCTTCAGTTCTAACAGATTCAATAAGATATGGTGGAGTCAGCAGTCGATTTCAAAATTAAAAAATTAATAAAAAAAAACACTTTGGATCTGAGTGCTGTTCATATGTTTGTTTTTCCAATTTTTTAATTTTAACAATTTATTGGGGCTGATATAATTCTTTTCACAGTTCATACATATACATACATCAATTGTATAAAGCACATCTGTACAGTCTTTGCCCTAATCATTTTTTTCTCTTTTCTTCTTTTACATTTTATTAGGGACTCAAACAACTCTTACCACAATCCATACATATACATACATCAATTGTATAAAGCACATCCATACATTCCCTGCCCCAATCATTCTCAAGGCATTTGCTCTCCACTTAAGCCCCTTGCATCAGGTCCTCTTTTTTCCACCCCCCTCCCTCCCCATTCCCCCCTCCCTCATATGCCCTTGGTAATTTATACCTCGTTATTTTGTCATATCTTGCCCTATCCGGAGTCTCCCTTCCCCCCTTCTCTGCTGTCCCTCTCCCAGGGAAGAGGTCACATGTGGATCCTTGTAATCAGTTCCCCCTTTCCAACCCACTCACCCTCCACTCTCCCAGCATCATCCCTCACACCCTTGGTCCTGAAGGTATCATCCACCCTGGATTCCCTGTACCTCCAACCCTCATATGTACCAGTGTACAGCCTCTGTCCTATCCAGCCCTGCAAGGTAGAATTCGGATCATGGTAGTTGGGGTGTTTTTGTTTTTAAAGGAATAAAAGGCTCTGGAAATAGTAAACAAACAAACAAAAGAATTCATAAAAATAATGGTTAGGTTCCTTCAATAAATGAAGAAAGTAATTGAAACAGCTCCTGAAAAAAAAAATCTGGAAGATGAATAATAGAAACCAGAAGAAAGCAATACTTTAAAAGACCAGAGAATAGAACTGAAGAAATGAAAAACCAAGTTACGGAGCCTGAAGATAAATCTCTGAACTCCAACAAAATAGGTACCTGAAAACACTTAACAATTATGTGGGTCACTATGAAGAGGAACAACTTATGTCTCATTTGAATTCTGGAGCAAGAAGGAAGAAAGAAACAAAGTATCCAGGAATCTGAGAGAACCACAAACAAGATAGACACCCACCCCTCCAAACAGAAAAAAATATCATGGCATATTGTTAAACTCTTAACTATTAAGAACAAGGCAGATGACTGGGAGCAGCTAGGGAAAAAAGAATGGTCACCTAAAAGGGAAATCAGGAAGAACAAGCTTGACTTTTACAGTAGAAACCCTGCAGGCAATAAGAAAAGTGAATGAAATAGATAAAACCCTGAAAAAAATTGCTAATGAAGATTCTTAAATTCAGTAGTCTTAAATATGAGGAAAACTGAGATTCTTTTTTTAAAAAAATCATTTTATTGGGGGCTCATACAACTCATCACAATCCATATATACAAAAATAAGATTTCTAGAAAAATTAAAAACTGAAATTCACTGCCATTGAGTTGATTCTGAATCATAGTAACCTGTGAGGATGGAATAGAACTGCCCCTGTGGGTTTCCAAGTCTGTCAATCTTTCTGAGAGTAGAAACCCTCATCCTTCTTCCTTGGAGTAGCTGGTGGTTTTGAACAGCTGGCCTTGAGGTTAGCAACCCAATGCTTAACCAATACTCCAAGGGATTTCCAGACAAGGAGAAAAAATTTAATTGTAAAAAGTAAGAGCAGTATTAAAAAATATTAAGTGGAGTAATCTGAATAACCAACAATAACAAATAAACCTGAGATCAATAAACAAGACAACACCACTTGTAAATCAAACTAAAAACAGTTTCCAAAATAGTACAGAAAAAGAGGGAGAACAAAGAAACCAATAAATGGGTGGGGAATGGGGTGGAGGGATAACGGGTGTGACACAAAAAAGAAACACAGCAAAATGACAGCAACAAACCCATACATAACAATAAAAACTTTGGATGTTAATGGGTTAAATGCATCAGTCAAAAGAGAGAGAAAAGCAGACTGGATAAGAACACAAGACCAATTAATATGCTGTTACAAGAAACTAAGAAAATAGATTAAGCAGCAGAGAAGAGGGCAGGGGGAGACGTCAGACAGTGTAATATATGACAAAATAATAATATATGAATGATGAAGGGTGCACAGGGTGGAGGGGAGTAGGGAGGGGGAAAATGAGCAGCAGATATTAAGGGCTCAAGTAGAACGCAAATGTTTTGAGAATGATGGCAACAAATGTACATATGCTTTTGACACAATGGATGGATGTATGGATTGTGATAAGAGTTGTATGACTCCCCAATAAAATGATTTAAAAAAATAGAAAATAGATGAAAAACAAGGGATGGGGGTAAGGGGACAAGACAGGAATCAAACTAGTGGTAACGAATAAACAAGCAACAAGAAGAGTGACAATGTTAATCTCTGACAAAATAAGACTTCAGGCAAAATAGATCATGAGAGACAAAGAAGGATGCTACATATAGAACCTGAAGACATAACTAATAAACAGGTGTACCCAATTAAAGAAAGGCGTCAAATTCTTAAAGAACTGAGAGGGAGAGAAATAGACAAAACCATGATAGTTGGGGACTTCAATATCCAATTCCCGAGGAAAGACAGATCACTGGGAAAGAAATTCAACAAGGACCAAAAGAAATTAGCACAATTAAACAATTCGACCTCCTAGATACATACAGAATACACAGCCCAACAAAAACAAAGCATATAATTGTTCCTTCCAGTGTACAGAGAACATTCTCTAGATAGACCAAATATTAGGTCACAAAGCAAAAAGCCTTAATAAATAAACAAAATAAGATTTGCAATTCATTTATTTCAGACCACAAGGTTATAAAACTGGTATGTCCTATCAAGTTAGTTCTGACTCGTAGTGACTCTAAGTACAGCAGAATGAAATGCAACTCGGTCCTTTGCTGACCTCACGCTTGTTCTGATGTTTGAGGCCAGTGTTACAGTCATTGTGTCAATATGTCTTGTAAAGGGCTTTAGTCTTTTTTCATTGCCCTTCTACTTTACTAAGAATGATGTCTTTTTCTAGGGTTGGCTTCTTCTTGTCCAAAAGTACATGAGATGACGTCTTACCATCCTTTCCTCTCAGGAGCATTTTGGCTGTACTTCTTCTAAGACAGATTTGTCTGTTCTTTCAATATTCTTCACCAGCACTATAATTCAAATGATTCTTCATTAGTCTTTTTTTTTTTTTACAGTGTTCAACATTCACATGCCGACAAGATGACTGAAAATATGGCTTGGATCAGGGAGACTTTAATCCTCAAAGTAATCTCTTCATTTTTGAACATTTTAAAGAGGTTGTATGCAGCAGATTTACCAAATGCAATATGTCATTTAGTCTCTAGACTGCTGGTTGCATGAGCATTGGTTGTGTATCCGAGAAAGATAAAATCCTTGACCTTAATCTTTTCTACATTTATCAAGATGCTACCTATTGGTCCAGTGCTGGGGATTTTTGTTTCTTTTACATTGAGTTGTAATCCACACTGAAGTTCAAGATCCTTGATCTTCATCAGCAAGTGCTCTTCACTATCAGCAAGCAAGATTATATTGTCTGCATATTGCAGGTTGTTAACAAACCTTCCTCTAATCTTGAGACTGCATTCTTTTCATTTAATCCAGATTTTCTGATTATTTGCTCAGCATATAGATTAAGTATGAGAAGGTACAAGCCTTATTTTAAAACATGAAATAATACCTTATTGTGTTCAAATGACTGCCACTTGATCCATGTACACGTTCTGCCTGAGCATAACTAAATTTCTGGAATTCCCATTCTTCTTAAGGCTATTCAGTTTGTTATGAATTCCTTTGCATGGTCTATAAAATAATAAAAAGCTTTGCATGTTATTCTCTACATTGAGCCAAAATCCTGACACCAGCAACAATACCCCTTGTACCATGTCCTCTTGAATCTGGTCTGAACCTCTGGGAGCTCCCTGTCAATGTAATGCTGTAACTTGTTGGATGATCTTCAGCAAAATTTTACTTGCATGTGATATCAATGATATTATTCTATAATTTGTCTGTTCTGTTGGGCCACTTTTCTTTGGAATGTGTGTAAATGTGGATTTCTTCCAGTCAGTTAGTCAAGTAGCTGTTTTCCAAGCTTGTTGGCCTAGGTGAGTGAGGCTTTCAGTGCTGCATCAGCTTGTTACATTTCTTTTTTTTTTTTTTTTTGTTACAACATTTCAATGGGCATTCTAACAATTCCTGGTGCCTAGTTTTTGGCTAAAGCTATTAGTGCAGCTTTGACGTCTATAAAATGAAAAGTCAACAATTAGAAGAAAAGGGGTAAAGAACCCAACCACATGAAAACTGAAAAATACATTTCTTAAAAACTATGGAGTTTTGTGTTAGTCTGTATAGACTAGAGAAACAAATTCATAAACACACATATGTGTATAAGAAAGAGCTTTATATACAACAGCAATGAAATATTGAGAAAACATCCCAGCCCAGTCCAGATCATGTCCATAAGTCTGGTATTAGCCCATATGTTCAATACCAATAGATAAATTCCTCTTTAGACTCACAAAACCACTAGATAAATTCCTCTTTAGACTCACAAAACACATGTAATGATGCTGAATACAGGACAATTACAGGCCAGTGGGTGGAAAGTCTTGTGGATCCAGTGGCCGTGTAAGCACCTTAACTCTGGCAGGGGTCTCCATGTAGCTTCTCTATAGTTTCTTCAGTTGAGGCTCTGGCTTCCATCAACCTGTCTCCATGTGATTTGTCAACAAGAATGTCTCGTAGGAACTGAGCGTGTGTCCTACCTCCAATGAGCTATTTATCTCCTTAGCTCCTCCAAATGAGGTCATCAAGCTGCGACCTGATTGATAGGCTTAACTCCACCCCTTCACTCATAAGTCTCAAATTGACAACAGATAATGTAACTACCACAAGTTTCAAAACTTATGAATTAAAAAATGAAAATTTAAAACTCTTTGAAACAAATGAGAACAAAACACAATATATCAAAACCTTTGGGACAGAGCTAAAGAAGTTCTCAGAGGGCAATTAATTATAGAACTAAACTAAGAATAATTAGTTCTTAAGGCATAGTCCTACTGAACATTGCCTCATAAAGAGATCACTGTAGGTTTAAGTGGTGACATGTGGTGAAGAAATCAGATAGTGCCTGACTATCAGAAAGAATAATGTCTAGCTTCTTAAAGGCTCATCTTTTAAAAAAAAAAGTTTTATTAGGGGCTCATACAACTCTTATAACAATCCATACATACATCAATTGTGTAAAGCACATCTGTACATTCATTGCCCTCATCATTTTCAAAGCATTTGCTCTCCACTTAAGCCCTTTGCATCAGGTCCTCTTTTTCCCCCCTCCCCCCAGCTCTCCCCTCCCTCATGAGCCCTTGATAATTTATAAATTATTATTTTGTAATATCTTAAAGGGTCGTCTTAAAATGAGGTGACAGCTAAGTTCACATGGAAGAATATCAGTCTGTGGGATCCAAGGATTGTAAAAAATAAATATTCAAGACTAGAGGACAGAACAATTTTAGAGGTTAAATCCTGAGCACCTGGTTTACAGAAGACTAGATTAGCGGTTCTCAACCTGTGGGCCGTGACCCCTTTGGGATTTGAACGACCCTTTCACAGAGATCGCCTGATTCATAACAGTAGCAAAATTACAGTTATGAAGTAGCAATGAAAATAATTTTATGGTTGGGAGTCAGCACCGCATGAACTGTATTAAAGGGTCACGGCATTAGGAAGGTTGAGAACCACTGCTAGAAGACAATGAAAACCTAAAATCAGTTCGTAGACTCCCCACCTGGATTAAGCCTCCAGTGAATCCCCTCTGACCACCGACCAGGGATGTGAATAGTCTTGCTATCAGACTCATGCAGATGTATTTAGGTTAAAATGTAACCTAATGTAACATTTGCTCTCTTTTGGCCGATTTTAAAGTTGTTCTAGTTTTTGTGATTTTCTGTTGTTTTTTTCAACTGAGGACTTCCTGTTTTTATTTTATTACAATTACTGGTTTGTTTGTTTCACTTTCATTTCTGTATTTCTCTATGAAATCCAGGATAGGTAAATCTATAGACAGTAATTGTTTCTTGTGGTTAAGGCAGAGGAGGTAGGGAGGAAAAGGGAAGATAACAAAAACAAGTACAAGGAAGAAAAAATGTTCTAAAATTGATTGTAGAGAAGATTGTACAACTCTTCATATGTTCAAATATTTGAACTGTGTAATATGTAAATTATATGTCAATAAAACTGCTAATTTTTTTCCTTTTAAAATCATTTTATTGGTGGCTCATACAACTCTTATCACAATCCATACACTCATCCACTGTGTCAAACACATTTGTACATATGTTGTCATCATCATACACAAAACATTTTCTTTCTACTTGAGCCCTTGGTATCAGCTCCTTATTTTTTGCCCTCCCTTTCTGCCCCATTCCCTCACAAACCCTTGATAATTTATAAATTATTATTATTCTGTCATGTCTTAAACTGTCTGAACTCTCCCTTCACCCACTTTTCTGTTGTCTGTCCCCCAGGGATGAAGTTATATGTAGATCCTTGTAATCGGTTCCCCCTTTCAATCCTCCTTCCACCCTCCGGGAATCGCCACTCTCACCACTGATCCTGAAGAGGTCATATGGCCTAGATGCCCTGTGTTTCCGGTTCCTATCTGTACCAGTGTACATCCTCTGGTCTAGCCAGATTTTTAAGGTAGAATTGGGATCGTGATAGTGGGGGCAGGGGAGGAAGCATTTAGGACCTAAAGGAAAGTTGTATGTTTCAAATGTGCTACACTACACCCTGACTGGCTCATCTCCTCCCCACAACTCTTCTGTAAGGGGATGTTCAGTTGCCTACAGATGGGCTTTGAATTTCCACTCTGCACTCCCCCTCATTCACATTGATAAGACTTTTTGTTCTTTGATGCCTGATACCTGAACCCATCGATACCACGTGATCACACAGGCTGGTGTACTTCTTCCATGGGGCCTTTGCTGCTTCTGAGCTAGATGGCCGCTTATTTATGTTCAAGCCTTTAAGACCCCAGATGTTATATCTTTTGTTAACCGGACACCATCAACTTTCTTCACCACATTTGCATATGCACCCACTTTGTTTTCAGTGATCATGTCGGGAAGGTGAGCATCATGGAATGCCAGTTTACTAGAACAATGTATTCTTGCATTGAGGGAGTACTTGAGTGGAGGCCCAGTGTCCATCTGCTACCTTAATACTAAACCTATACATATATGCAAATAGATCTATTTCCCCATAGTCATATAAAATATATTTACATATGAACATGTCTGTATTTAGACCTCTATAAATTCCCTTTGTCTCCTAGCTCTTTCCTCTCATTCCTTTGACTTTCCTCTTGTCCCACTATCATGCTCAGTCTTCATTTGGGCTTCAGTAATTCCTCTTGGTTATATTAGCCTTGATGAAGCCCTACCAGGCCTCCTACACCCGCCTCACCATCGAATTTTGGATCCCTTGTTCCTGTGTCCCTGGGTTTGTTAACACCCACTTCCTTTCCCTTGTTTCCCTGTCTCCCATGTCCCCCCAAAACCATCATTCTTGTTGTTTTCTCCTCCAGATTATTTATCCTGCCTCTCTTATCTAGATAGACCTGCAGAAATAATAATATGCACACAAAATAAGAGAGAGCAAAACAAAGCAAGAAAAGGAAACAAAACAACAGGAACAAAAACCCACTGACACAAAAAAGAAAAGCCTGTAAATAGTTCTAGATCTATTTGTTGTAATCTGATGGGGTGCCACACCCTAGCCTCAGAGTCTATTTTTGGTATTCCCTTGGGACTTCCTTGCTCTTTTCCCTTTGCTGTTCTTTTGCACGCCCTTAGTGTTTTGCCTCAGTGTGTTGGGGTCAGATCAGGCACAATTCCTGCACTTTGTCTCCAGTGTTGTTCCCCATAGAACTATGGGTCCTTGAGGGATGTCGTGTCTCATAATGGGGCCAGCCATATTGTTCTCTCTGTACTTTGGCTGCTCTGAATAGAAATATCATCTTCATAGCTTGGTAAGTCACGATGTGTTCCACTCTCTCTTCCTCCCCCTTTGTTTGCTCCTGTGTGCTCTGGTCAGACATGTCCCTCTTCCTGAGAGTAGCTTGTGTTGTCCTCTGAAGTAAATTCTTCTGGGAGAAGGGGTCGCTGTCCATGTAGTTGGGATTGGGGCCGACCCCTCAGACCTCTCTACTAGTTCATGCTTCATGCTGGTATGTTGCATTCACATCTTGGAGCACCAGATTGAAGTCTGGTCCCTCTTTCCCTGTGGAGATATAAACAATACTCTCCCCTTGGGTGGGTTAGTGCCCTGTTCCACCACTACCCATGTCCCCCCCCCACAGCCCCCTGCTCTTTTTAGTTGGTTATCATATGTATCCCTGGATTTGGTCTGGCCCCAGCCATACTATGTGGACCTCACCCCAGGAATGTTTGAATACAGTAGATTTTCCCTATGCCCCTTTTGCATTTTTTTTTAAAGGTTACCTCAGCGGACTCATGTTGTACTTGTCCTTTTGTGCTTGGCTTACTTCACTTAGCATAATTTTCTCCAATTCTTCCCATGTGGTGATGTGCTTCATGTGCTCACCACTGCTTTTTAGGGATGTGTAGTACTCCATTGTATATATGTATAACAGTTTTTAATCCATTCATCTGTTGATGGAAATTTGGGTTGTTTCCAACTTTTTGCAATTGTGAACTGTGCCAAAATGAACATTGGAGCACAGATGGCTGGTTGTGGTTTGTTTCTTGCCTCTTCTGGGTATATGCCCAGTAGGGGGATTGCTGGGTCGTATGGTAGCTTGATTTCCATCTCTTTCAGCTATCATCTAATCAATTTGCATAGTGGCTGTACATACCTACAGGTCCACCAGCAGTGGATGAGAGTTCCTATTTCACCACAGCCCCTCCAACACTTGTTGCTGATTTTTTGAAATGGGCTGTCTTTGAGGGTGTTAGGTGGTATCTCATAGTTGTTTAAATTTGCATTTCTCTTATGGCTAATCATCATGAACATTTTCTCATATGTTTCTTGGCCATTTGGATTTCTGCCCTTGTGAAATTTCTGTTCAGGTAAGTGAAAAAAAAGTTCCTACAAAAAATAAAACCCATGGCCAGATGACTTCACCAGGGAATTCCACCAAGTATTCAACTAAGAGCTGACACCAATTATATTCTAATTATTCCAGTATATAGAAAAGGACCGCAAACTTCTGAAGTTATTTTATGAAGTCAGCATGACTCTAATATAAAAATTCAGCAAAGACATCAATTAAAAAATGGAATTATAGACCAATATCCCACATGAATACCTGTCTTGGAGGAGGTACAGCTAGAGAGCAGTAAGAGGAAAGGTCATCTCACAGACCTTGGACATATTTTGCAGGAGAGACCAGAATCTGGAAAAGGTAAAGCGCTTGGTAAAGTAGATGGTCAGCACAAAGTAGAAAGACCTTTAAATCGAGGGATTGGTACAGTGGTGGAAGCAAAGGACTTAAACCTAACAACAATTGTGAGACTGGCACAGGAATGGGCAGGGTTTTGTTCGATTGAACACACAGTCGCTATGAGTTGGAAACAATTTGAAGGCACCTAATAAAAACAACAACATCCATGCAAAGGTTTCAACAAAATTCTAGCCATTAGAATCTATGTAATTATGTATCCAACTATATCAAAGCCAAATAGAATTCATACCACATATGCAATTATGGTTAACCATTAGCAAAACAATCAATGTGACACTGTTGGTAGATGCCATTGTGTTAATAATTTCTTTTAGAATAATTAATACCAGACTAGTCTCAAGATTAGTGATGTTCCAAATGTCAACTTTAATGAGATAGTTAAAGTTTATTGTGCCAACCTGGCTGATAAACACATGTGGGACTACTTGAAGGGCAGAGAGATAAATGACCCGGTGAGCCTCACCTTTCTAGTTCTCGGGTCTCTTGCTTTCTGATAGTCAGACCAGGGTGTAGCTGCCTTAGCCAGTTCCTTGCTTCAGCTGGCAAGGCTTACTTCCTGCAAGACATCCCTGAAGAGAAGCCACATTGACCTACACAGATGCAGCCCTGGGTGCTGGAGCAGCCGTGTGGAGACCCCTGCCAGCGCTGAGATGCTTAGGCACTCACTGATTCAGCTTTCCTCCTGTAGTCTGCAATATTACGTGTGTTTTGTGAGATTGAGAAGGACTTTAGTAGATTGGTATTGGACATATGGGCTAATGTTGGACTTTTGGGCTTGGACAGCACTGGGTTGGGATACTTTCTTTTCTTTCTTTTTTTTTAAAATTAATCATTTTATTGGGGGCTCATACAATTCTCATCACCATACATACATACATCCATGGTGTCAAGAACATATGTACATTTGTTGCCATCATCATTCTCAAAACATTTGCCTTCCACTTGAGCCCTTAATATCTGCTGCTCATTTTTCCCCTCCTTCCCCACTGCCCCCTACCTCATGAATCCTTCATAATTCATAAATTATTGTTTTGTCATATATTACACTGTCCTATGTCTCTCCCCACCTTCTTCTCTGCTGTCCCGCCCCCAGGGAGGAAGTTATACATAGATTCTTGTAATCAGTTCCCCCTTTCTACTCCACATTATCTCCACCCTCCAGGCATCGCCACTCTCACCACTGGTCCTGGATGAGTCATCTGTCCTGGATTCCCTGTTTCCAGTTGCTCTCTGTACCTATGTACATCCTCTGGTCTAGCCAGATTTGTAAGGTAGAACTGGAATCATGATAGTGGGGGGAGGAAACATTTAAGAACTAGAGTAAAGTTATATGTTTCATCGCTGCTTCCCTGCACCCTGACTAGTTCATCTCCTCCCCACAATTCTTCAGTAAGGGGAAGGATGTTTTCTTAATGTACACTTACCCTTTATATAAAACTCTCTCTTATATATATGAGTTTCTGTGGATTTGTTTCCCTAGTTTACCCAGACCAACATATCTTCTAAGATGCAATTCAGTTTCATTCCCCACCACCATCACCTGCCCACTTTTCTCTTCTTTCACATGCTTGTGGTGCCCCACAGAAAATCATGAAACTTTGATGCTGTTAAGTCAAAGTTCTGAAGGTCAGCCACATTCAAGGGCCAGAGCCAGAAATGGCAAAAAGTAAAACAAAACAACATCCTAAAATTACAGCAGTTCTCCTTGCTTCTAACAAAGCTCAGGAAACAGAGGTCTGGTTTTCTGGGTGAAGTCATGTGTGTAGAATGGTGTGGTATCACTATTATACAATCCAAAGGGGGGGAGGGAGGCCCAGTTCACACCCACTACTGAGGTGGGGTCTTAAAGTGTCATCTAGAAAACAAGCTAAGGTTAGGTCTTAGTCCTATACTACTTCTGTCCATTAGAAGAGAATGGCCTCCAAAATGGGACGATAGCCACAGATGTATGAAGTTCATAATGTATCACATAAGGAGTTATGGCTAGAAGGCCCACATCAATTGACTCTAATTCAGGGCACTTTCGGGTTATTCTAGCCATTAATGCATTCATACTTGAACGGAGAGAAGATTATTCTCTTGCTTTGAACATCCCTTAAGTAATGAGCATGAGGTTGGATTTTACCTTCTTTGTAATCCAGTTATTCATTCCTTTACTTCCAGCTATTCTTTCTCCTTCCTTCCATTTATAGTTTATTTTCCCCCAAATGTTTTCACCTTGGGAAGGTTGTTGTTAGCAATCACAGATTTAAAGGTGCATCTCCCTCACTCCATTTCTGTTCATGCTGGGTGGGGTTAAATAGGTGCAAGACTAGTGGACTATCTTGACCATGAGGCAATATGACACTATTCATAGTCAACATCAGTTTATCCCAATGAGGAGAAAGCATAACCCACCTGTATTAGTCCGGGTTAAAAATAAATGCAGATACAGACCCCACCACGACAAGCCAAACTAGGAGGACAACGTAAAGTGCGGAAGAATACACAAAGAGACTGGAGTATATGCCAGCCCCAACCAGAATTAGCCCGACCCCCATAATCGAAGGGAGTACCACAGAAAATGAAAATAGATCGTCTGGTGTGGGAAAGGAATTGAGCTACCACACCACACCCAGAAGGAAGCTGAAGCAAAGGAAGGAGGAAGAATGGAGTGGAGCACACCTGGGCCCACCAAGCTCAGAGGACGATAGCCCGGCTCGAAGGGCCCATTGTACAGAGAGGACCATACAGCCGGACCCACGGCGAGATGCAACACCCTGTACTGACCCATGGCCCTACACGGGACAGCACCTGAGACACAGTGGGGGATGTGCGACTGAGCTGACCTCACCACACTGAGGCAAAACACTGGGGGCGTGCAATGGAGCAGCAGGGGAAGCAGAACAAGGAGGTCCTAAGGGAGTATAAAAGATGGACTTTGGGGCCAGGACGTGGCACCCCATCAGACTCATCCGGAAAACACTCCTAAAGGTCAACAAACAGACCTCAAACTACTAACAGGTGGTGGGTATTTTTTGCTGTCTTTTTTTTTCTTTTTATCTCTTTTCAATTTTGTATGTCAGTGACTTTTTTGTTTGTTAGCATGTCAGTGTTGCTGCTGTTGATGCCATGTTCTTATGTGCCACTTTGGTGCTGTCAAAGCCATCTGCATTTTTATGCACATATTACTATATCTGCAGGTCCACTACATAAGAGAGGCTGGATAAACAATATGAGAAGAAAATAACCGGACCAACGGTCCCAAAGGGACATGAGAGTGTGGGAGGTAGGGGAAGGGAGGAGGTGTTCGCCAACCCAGGGACAAGGGAACAGCGAGTGGTTCAAAACCAGTGGAGGGAGGGGATGGGAGGAGTGGTAGGGAGTGACCAAGGGCAAGGTAACTGAGAGGAATTACTGGAACCAGAATGAAGGCTGAACATGGTAGTGGGACAGGAGGAAAGTGTAAGGAAATAGAGGAAAGGAGTAGGAAGCAAAGGGCATACAGAGAAGCCTAAATACAGACATGTACATATGTAAATATATTTATGATTATGGGGGAAATAGACCTAGGTGCATATATTTATAGGTTCAGTAGTAGGGTAGCAGGTGGACATTGGGCCTCCTAGCGCACACTCCCTCAATACAATAGCACCTTGCTCAGCTAAACGATCATTCCATGATACCCACCTTCCTGACATGATCACTGAAGACAAACGTGTGCATAAGCAAACATGGTGAAGAAAGCTGATGCCGACTGGCTGTCAAAAAGATATAGTGTCTGGGGTCTTAAAGGCTTGAAGGCAAACAAGCAGCCATCTAGCTCAGAAGCAACAAAGCCCACAGAGAAGAAGCACACAAGCCTAAGTGAACACGAGGTGTTGAAGGGATCAGGTAGCAGACACCAAAGAACCAAAACCATCATCATGTGATCACCTAAGGCTGATGGTGCCCGGCTATTGAGAGATATAGCACCTGGGGACTTAATGGCTTGAAAGTAAACAAGCGGCCATCTAGCCCAGAAGCAACAAAGCCCACATGGAAGCAGCACACCAACATGATCATGAAGGACCGAGGGGGCCAGGTTTCAAGCAATAAAGGCGGGGGGAAATCATATCATAGTGAATGAAGGGAGTGCATGATGGGGACCCAGTGCCCGTTTGTAGACAACTGGACATCCCTTGGAGAGGGGTAGTGGGGAGAAGATGAGTCACCCAGGGTTCAGTGTAGCAATAATGAAACTCACAACCTTCCTCTAGTTCTTAAACGCTTCCTCCTACTCCAACTATCATGATCCCAATTCTACCTTGCAAACCTGGTTAGACCAGAGGATGCACAGCGGTATAGTTGGGATCTGGAAACACAGGGAATCTAGGACAGATGAACCCCTCAGGACCAACAGTGAGAGTGGTGATACCGGGAGGGAAAGGGGTGTAGAAATGGGGAACCAATCTCAGGGATCTACATATAACCTCCTCTCTGGAGGATGGGTAATGGGAAAGTGGGTGAAGGGAGATGCCAGGCAGTGTAAGATAAGATAAAATAATAATTTATAAATTATTAAGGGTTCACGAGGGAGGGAGGAGTGGAGAGGGAGGGGGAGGGCAAAAAGGAAAATGAGCTCATTCCAGGAACCCAAGCAGAAGGCGAATTTTGAGAATGACAAGGGCAATGAATGTATAACGGTGCTTTACTCAATTGATGTATATATGGATTGTGATAAGAGTTGTATGAGCCCCAATAAAATGATTTATTAAAATAAATAAATGCAGAGATACTTATGTGTGTAAGAGAGTGTTTTAAATCCAAGAATAATGATATATTATGAAAACATCCCAGTCCAGTCCAGATTAATTCCATAAATTGGATACCCATTAGTCTGATATTAGTCCATGAATTCCTCTTCAGACTCACACAGCACATACAATGATGCTGAATTCAGGAAGGTCACAAGCCAGTGGGTGGAAAGTTTTGTGAATCCAGTGGTGGTGGAAGCATCTCAGCACTGGTTTGGGTCTCCACTTAGCTCCTCCAGCTCCAGAGCTTTGGCTGTCACCAGCATAGCTCCATATGGCTTGTCAACAGGAATGTGAAGCAGAAATATTGTGTGTTCCGCTTCCAGGGAGGAAGACAGGAGTTCCCAGAGTCCTTAGGAGAAGGCCATGCCCACATAGAGGCATCATTGGCTATGACCTGATTGATAGGCTAGATCCCACCCTTTTGTTCAAGTTGGCAGGAGATTATGTAACTGCCACACCATCCCATCAAGACCCTGAGAATTCTCTCATAAATTGCCTGGGATTATAAAGAGACTTTTCCCCAGCTTTGTCTCTCCCAAAGACATACCAAACATTAGGGATTTTTTTGTCATAATATGGTGTGAGGTCAGATGCTTAGAGACATCCTCCCTAAAGGCAGTCAGTTGCCAGACACTGTCTGGTCTCACCAAGGTAGGGCCTGTTCCCTGCTGTTAAGGACAATGGGCTACTTCTCTCTAAAGACTTGCAGTCATGATTTGGTTCCTGTAGGTGGAGTACACATCCTACTGATAATGGTCTCCATAGTTGAGCCAGGGAACAGGTCAAACCGGCTCAGTGACATCCAAAGTTAGGCTGCCATTCTGAATCTAGGATCCACCCTTCTGGTCACATGCATACCCCAATCCCTCCTCTTCCTATTGCGTGTATATCCCTAGATTGTCCCCTCTCGTTGCTGTATAACCTATAGTGCAACCCCTTCCCATGACGACCTGTAATTAGTGGGCTTGCACCACTCCCCCCAATGGCATATAGCCCTGGGTTCGCAATGAAGAGCTCTCCCCTGCTCCTTTCCCCTTGTCCTCCTTCCCTTCACTCTCTCTCCATGTGGACAACCAAGTGAGACTGAGGTGAGCATACGACTATGAAATATGTCTGACTCCATTATTTCAATCTCTCTTCTGTCTCTCATGCTCTCTAGAACTTTACTATAATCTTTAGATATATGAACTGTATAATTGTGTTTATCGAACCCACAATTAGTTTTGGGGTGCTGGCCTTCACCCACAAAACAGTTTTGGGGTATAGTCACAATCTGTTGAGAGACCTCACCTGTTTCTAGCATTTGAAGCCTCATCTTTGATCCTGGGATTGCAGCATCTGGCAGAAAAAAACCAAATTCAGGTGCTGTGGGGAAGAACCTCAGTCCTCTAAAGAGGTCTCGTGCAGCCAATTTACTTAATGCAACTCATCTTTTGATTTTGTGACCGTGGCTTTCATGAACAATGATTGTGGATCCAAGCAAGACACAATCCTTCACAACTTCAAACTTTTCTCCATTTCTCATAATGTTACAATTGGTCTAATTGTGAGGATTTGTTTTTTTTTTTTACTTTGAGTCCTAATCCCCACTTTCAGCAAGAAATATGTCATCTGCGTCTCTCAGGTTGTTAATAAGTCTTCCTTCAATCCTGATGCCACATTCTTCTTCACATAAGCCAGGTTCTCTGCTGATTTGCTCAGCATATAGATTGAATATGTATGGTGAGAGGACACAACCCTGACTCACACCCAGCAATTCTCAACCTGTGGGTTGCGACCTCTTTAGGGGTTATGTTGGACAGGGTTCTAGAGAAACAAACCCAGGACACTAATAATTATATATGTATCATAAAAATAAATAATTAATCTATGAAGCAGTACACATGACTCAGTGCAACTCACTTCCATGAGAAAGATAATACACTGGCAGTCCTTCAAGTCTTGAGGGCCACCAGGTAGTAGAGCAATTCAGGCTATCCGGTCACAGGCAGCAAACAGCAAGGCAGGTCACCAACAGTCAGCCAGTTGACCGGGTCCCACAGTCCCCAGCTCAAGAGATGTATACTCCAGAGCGTGGTGAAGCAGGTTGAAGGAACCTCAAATTACAGCTGCACAGTCCATGGGTTAGGTGTTCCACAGGTAGTGTAGCTTGCAAATTGAGGCAGAGAACAAGCAAGGCAGCCACACACTGATCCGATGATCAAAGAGCGAGAGACAAGAAAGGTGAGACTCACTGAGCCATTTATCTCTCTGCCCTTCAATTAATCCCACATGTGTTCATTGGCCATGTTGGTACAATAAACCTATCACAAGGGTCAAACAACCCTTTCACATAGGTCGCCTAAGACCGTCGGAAAACGCAAAAATATTTCACAATATATAATTACATATTGTTTTATGATTAATCACAATGCTTTAATTATGTTCAATTTGTAACAATGAAAGTATATCCTGCGTATCAGATATTTATATTATGATTCATAACAGTAGCAAAATTATAGTCATGAAGTATCAACAAAAATAATTTTATGGTTGGGAGTCACCATCACATGAAGAACTGTATTGAAGGTTGAGAACCACTGTTGTATTGGCTTCCTCTATTGTTGGAGAAGGAACCCTGGTGGCACTGTGGGTTAAGCATGCTAACAGCTGGTTTAAACTCAGCAGCTGCTCCACAGGAGAATGATGAGGCTATCTGTACCTGTAAAATTTTACCGTGTGGGATACCCTGTATGCGGTCAGTACACGTTGGAGTAGGCTTGATGGCAGTAGTTGTGTTCTAGTGAGAATTAGTAGATGGCCTGTGGCTGTTGTTTCAGCCACTTTTGCAAATGGCAACCACGGCCATGAAGTGAATGAGGACTGAAGGCACTTGCAAATGCAAATGCACTTGCAAGTGCACAGACATAGGAGCACTTGCAAATGCACAGACATAGCTGTGAAATTCACTATCCAGGCGTATTTGTTAGTTTTTTATTATACAGTTTTATTGGAACATAATCCAAATAGCATATAATTCAATAGTTCAATCACATCAAAAAGTGTTGTACAATCATCACCACAATCAATTTTATATTCAGATACGTATATTTTCCCCATATGTTATCAGAGACAGGCCATATCACATAAGACCTTTCAAGTGATTTAATTTTTTTCACTCTCAAACTTCCTGTAGAGCTGTCTGGCTGCTACTTGTCTCGCTTTTCACTTCGTCTGGCATTTGATTTGCACGAGCCTTCAGTGGAGTTCAATAATCTTTAGGGAACTGAGGTGGAGGGAAGGCCTGCAGTAACTGAACTTTACGAAAGCCCACACAGGAGGCCGTCCTCTGCAGCTGGCCAGCCATCTACCACAGCCCTGTCCTTAGCCTTGTCCTCTCCTACTTCAGCTCTCTACTGTGGCTGGTTGAGGAACAGCGGGTACTCATTTCAAGCCCCTGCTGAGAGTCTACGAAGATGTTGCCAGGTTCTTTGGGGCCAACCACAAAATCTGTTGTATTGTGGCCACAAAAAAGGCCTCCAAGCCATGGCTCAGGCCCCCAAATCCCATTTTTTCCTGTCAGAAAATGAATCTGAACTCATAAGCAATAAAAAAATCTTTCTCCCCACAACCTCAGATCCAACTTAGGCTGCTTTGGAAGAAATTTCCAATTCTTCCTTTTGGGGGAAAACCTAATTTTGTTTCCAAACACAGACCCCACGTCTTATGCCTGCAGCTTCTTTTGTCTGAAAGTAATCACAAGTGGCACCAGAGACCCAAAGGACAGGAAGTGATACTCTAGTTCTGTTCTCATTGGATGTAAGCCAGAGGGGAGACCTGTTGCGGCTTTTCAGTCCTAGAGCCTCTCTCCACTAGGCGTGGATATCCTTGTGGAGGAATTGGAAAGATGGGGAGAGTAGACAATCTTTGTACAAGATTTATGCAAGAGCAGTGGAGACAACTTTCCAAGAAGCTATGTCTTCATTGAGTGCCCAGATTTCTTTTTTTCTGGAGGGCTTTCCAAAACAGTATGAGTTCTACTGTGTGGCCCAGGTCCTGGTTTTAGAAGCCCCTGTGGGCAGGACTCTGATCTTCAGGGTAGGAAACCTTTGTGGTATTCCAGCTTTAATTCTGAGCTCTAGGCTTGGACAACATTATGGCTCTATGTTGATGGTCACCCTTATGCAGATGATTTGTCTTTGTCATGTTTAAGACTTAATAAATGTGCCAGTGCCAGCTAGAGCTAGTGACAGCTAAAGCCTGAGTGATCTATGAGGTCTGAATGATTCTCACATGATCCATTCCAATGGTCATTTTAGGTGACTTATTCCAACCATTTTACCTGATCCATTCCACCAATCATGTCAAGGTCAGCTAGAGGTCTGGATAAACCATGTCCAATTGCTTCAGATGATCCATTCCAGCACTCATGTGCAGAGGGATCATAGGCTAACACCACCCTACATGAAAATGAGGCACACAAGTCATGAATTATGAAACCAACAACTGACTGGAAATAAGGACGAATCAGGATGCAAGAATAAGGGCCAGTGGGAAAGCAGGATAGAGGCTGAGGTGAACCAATAGGGTCTCATCACTCAATTCCTTGAGATCCGACTGAGGTCCCCTTCAAATTGCTAGGAATCCACTTTATGATTGAAGTGAAGAGCACTTATTAGACATTTAATCCACTCAGCGTTCTGCCATACTGTCTTTTCTTGCTGTGCTGCATGTGTGGCTCCCTCTGTAGTAGTGACAGATTGCAACTGAGGGACGTGATCGTACCTCGGAGGGCAAGAGCCTGGTAACATAGACTATCGACACATAACAAATGTGTCTCTATAAATTGTATTTGAATTTGAGGTCTCTTTTTCTCCCAGAACATTGTACAATGGCTAAACACTCAACTTCTAATCGAAAGGATGGTTAGAACACACCAGCGGCAGGGAACAATGCAGCAATCTGCTTCTGTGAAAATCACAACCCTGGTACTCCAGGTTCAATTTTACTAGGCCCCACAAGGTAGCCAGTACAAAGGGCTTAATTTAGTCATCTTTAGGGGCGCCAGCTGACACTTTTTTCAGGGGAACTTTAAAGGAGAATTTTAGAAAAATCAAGAAACTAGCATATATGAAAAGGTGGCTTCATATCTAAATCAAAACTCCATTTTCAATTAAGATGTTCATTTCTACCTTTCTAAAGAAAGCCACCTGGCTTTTATCCTTATTAAAATGTTACTGTTCAAATAAAAATCAAAAATAAAAATGTCTAACCTTGATGAAGACTTGTTAACTTCTTTTTAAACTTGCTTTCTTAATTTCACCACGAATCACTAAGTAAGTTGTCTGAGCCATACACTCATACACCATCTGCCACGCAGGTGTTTCATTTTCAGAGTCTTCACACTACACTTGATTCCCCTTCTCTTCTTAGTCACATGATCAGTTTTTGCATTTCAAAGGTTTCGGCAAAAATTGCTATCAGCAACTTGGGCCTTAAAAGCTTTTAAGCAGTCATCTAAGGTGATTATTGGTTTCTCCCTGACCAGAGCAGAGTGAAGAATATTGAAGACACTTGACAACAATTTGTCCTATGGACTAATGGATCACTGCAAGCAATCCTCAATTTCCATGACACTGAGACCAGCTGAACCAGATGGTGCCCAGCTACCATTAAAAAAACAAACAAACAAAAACAAAAAACTCTGAAAGGGATCACATTAGAAAATCCTGCACAGAGTGGAAGAAAAACACGGACCAAAACTCAAAATAAAAAAGGCCCAGTTACTGGTCAGATATAGACCAGTGGAACACCCAGACTGTGGCCCTAGTCACCCTGTAGGCCAGATACAATGCTCACCTTGCTGGCTCAATTTTCATCCAAACAATATAAAATCCTACTAGGGGGACAATAACACTAGAGAGGGATACATCCCTCAGAAATTAAACCATTTGAGATTTTTAAAGAAAAGTAGTTGTGTTAGGCTAGATTGACTAGAGAAACAAATTCAGTGATACTCATATATGTGTAAGAAAGAACTTTATATCAAGAAGCTTTATATATTAGGAAAACACCCCAGCCCAGTCCAACCAAGTCCATAGGTCCAATACTAGTCCATAAGTTCTTCTTCAGACTCACACAGATACGTGCAATGACAGAAAGCAGAAGATCACAGGCCAGTGGGCACAGTCTTGTGGATCCAGTGGTGTTGTAAGCATCTCAGCGCTGGCAGGGCTCTCCATGTGGCTTCTCTGGCTGTGAGTCTCTAGCTCATGTGTCCTGTTAGTAGAGCATCACTCAGGAAGTCAGCATAGAGAGAGAGTGTGTCTCCTGCCTCCAAGGAGGAAATACAGGAGTTCCCAGAATCCTCTGGAGAAGGCCATGCCCACAGAGAAGCCTCATTGGCTATATCCTGATTGACAGGCTAGACTCCACCCTTACACTCTCTATAATCCTCAAATTGACACCAGATTTTGTAAACCACCACACAAGGTTGATAAATCTTCCTTACTCCCTTGAAATTCCTTTTGTCTCTTTTTGTTTGCTTTACCAACTGTAGTAGTTACATAATTTTATGTCAACTTGAAAATATATAACGTGTAGGTGTGGAGTTTAGCTTATCAATCAGACCACAGTCTGCTGGTGACTTCTTGTGAACGTGGCCTTCTCATAAGTAGGGTACTGGGAACCCCTTGCTCTCTCTGACTTCACCTTCCTGCTGGCTGACCCTGATGGCAGCCAGAGCCCTGGAGATGCATCCACGGCCATTGGACCCATAAGACTTTGCACCCACTGGCCTGCAATATTCATCACTGCTTGTGACTGCGTGAGTCTGAAAAGGGGCTTATGGAATAACATCGGACTATGGACTTGAGTTAGACCGCCTGGCATGTTTTCCTGATATATAAAGCTTCTTATACATACATGAGTATCACAGAATGTGTTTCTCTGGTCAATCTGGTCTAACAAACCAACTAAAACGTGATTGTTTCTCCTGCAAGGGAGGACAAGTGATTCATTTGGGGGTGGGTGGGGGGAGGCGGGCAGCAACATGGTGGATAGGATCCTATGTAGAACCCATTTCATGATATGCAATTCATTATTCATTTCATGAAATAACCTTGTTGTAATTTCTAACAGCATTAGTCTCCTGTTCTCACCAAGACAGTTCAAACTGAGTTTTGTGTATAACCACTGTGACATCAAAGAACTCCAAATAGATATATTTTTTCGAAAATTCACCTTACCCAAACTGACTCAAGTAGAAATGACTATCTTACATTGGTTAAGATTAGAATTAGCAGTCAAAAACCTTACCACAAGTTTCCCAAATTTCTTTTTTTTTTCACCAGACAACTCCCCCAGTTTCCCAAATTTCTTTAGGAAATTCAACCAAACATTACTGATAGAAAAGACAATTTCACCCAACATTTTACAGAGCAGTGAGCTTGAAGCTACCCAATCTCCTCCTCCAAACTATCAAAACGTTGGGTTCACTGCCATAGAATCAGTTCTGATTCATAGTGATCCTATGATTACCATCGAGTAGAACTGCCTCTATGGGTTTCTAAGACTGTGACTCTTTGTTGGTGTAGAAAGCCTAATTTTTCTCCTGTGGAATGGCTGGTGGTTTTAAACTGCTGACTTGTGGTTAGCAACCTAACATGTAACCACTATGCTACCAGACCTCCTATAAGAAAGTACCAGCAAAAAAAAAAAAAAAATAGAAACCATCTTACTCATGAACATAGATGCCAAAGTTTAAATTAAAATGTCAATAATGCTCACCCAATGTGATAGTGAACTTAGAAAGACCAGGCTTCTGTGTCTCCGTTAATAAAGAGGGTGCTGCTAATCCTGGCTTGAGATGGTGATATTAATAGGCAAAATATCATCACCAATTGATAATGTATTGGGGAGAAGTGAGGCTCTGGGTTATCACATATTTGATACGTTTCTGAAATTTGGCAGGTTGAGAAATATAAGGAAACTTGTTGGTTTGTTTTGCTTAAAATAGAGAAGGAGGTATAGAATAGTACTGAGCTCAAGGTTTCAGAGTCATAGCTTAAATACTGTGTAAAAGATCCCAAATCTTTCCATTCATATCCTGAATGAAAGAATTATTCTTTGTAGCAGTAGAGTTGATATAGATGAAATTCAAACTTTCAGTATTATCATAAGAGTGGCTGAATTATAACCTAACTGAATTCTCAAACTCAAATGTTGTTCAATCTTAAAGGGTGGGCATTGATCAGGAAGAAATAGTATCCTAAAACATGAGTGGAGATAAACAGGAATGTGGGGACACTGAGTCCCTAATTTCATTGAAATGGTTCTGGCAACAGAACCTGACCTCTTATTCACATATGATGACATTAACCCAGGTGTACCTCATGAATCATTGTCTGAGATATATCACCTTTGGAGAAGCAAATTTTGGCTTGTTATTGGGCCTTAGTTGAGAATGGACTCCTCACCATGGGCCACCAAGTCACCATGCAGCCTGAGCTGTCAATCATGAATTGGCGGTTGTCTGACACAGAGTCATAAAGTTGGATGTGCACAGCAGTACTCCATCAGTGTGTTAGTCTGAGTAGACTAGAGAAACAAATCCATGGACACACATATGTGTATAAGAAAGAGATTTATATACATGAGCAATTGAACATTGAGAAAACATCCCAGGCCAGTCCAGATCAAGTCCATAAGTCTGATATTAGCCCATATGTCCAATGCCAATCTATAAAGTCCTCTTCAGACTCATGAAACACATGCAATGACACCAAATGTAGAAGATCACAGGCCAGTGGGTAGAAAGTTTTTGGATCCAGTGGCATTGGAAACATCTCGGCACTGGCAGGGGTCTCTGCATGGCTTCTCCAGCACCCAAGGCTGCATCAGGGTGGATGCATGTGTCTTGGCAGCTGCTATGTCTCCCAGGGTGTGAGCAGAGAGTCTCCCACCTCCAAGGAGGAAATACCGGAATTCCCAGAATCCTTAGGGCAAGGCTCTGCACACACAGAAGCCTCATTGGCTATGACCTGATTGACAGGCTAGGCTCCACACCTACACACTTAATCCTTAAATTGAAAATTATATGACTACTACAATCAGTAAATGGAAATGGTATGTATGAGATCAGGCTCAAGCAGAACTTGAAAGTAAAAGTAAATTGATTGAAGAAATGGTGTATAATCTCCATTCCATGTCTTTCTCCAAGTTTGTTTGAATGGCTTCATGGGGAGATCTTTATGATCAATTGGTAGAAGAGAACTCATGCTTTGTTTACAGATGGTTCTGAATGATATGAAAGCGCTATTCAAAAGTGGACAGTGGCAGCACTATAGCCACGCAATTGGGCCTCCGTGAAGGACAGTGGTAAAGGGCAGACTGTTGAGTAGTACATCTGGTTGTTCCTTTAACTTGGAAGGGAAAATGGTCAGATTTGTGACATATATCGATTCATGGACAGTGGCCAATGATTTGAGTGGATCTTGAGAGACTTGGTGGACATAAAGTTTGTGAGAAGGAGGTGTGGCGAAAGAGGTATGTGGCTAGATTCTGAACAGGCTAAAACCAGTGAAGATTTTGTGTTCCACGTGAGTGTTCATGAAAGAGTAACCTCTAGGGTCCAGATGGTTTCATTGGGGAACCATTTAGAGAGGACGTAATACCAAGTTTATATAACCTATTCCACCAAATACAAATGTACAATGTACTAACAAACTCACGTGATGAAGCAACTATTACTCTGATCCATGAAACAGGCAAAGACATCACCGGAATTGAAAACTGGCTCCTAGAGACCATATAAGGACAGAGTAGAACTACCCCCCATGAGTTTCCAAGACTGTAACTATTTACAGGAGTAAAAAACCATGTATTTTTCCCAAAGAGTGGCTGGTGATTTTGACCTGTTGACCTAGCAGTTTGTGGCCCAATATATAACCACTACACCCCCAGGACTCTCTAGAATGGACAATTATAGACTAATATCTCTAATGAATATAGATGCCAAGATCTTCAATAAAACACTACCCAACAGAATTCAACAAAGCATCAAAAAAGTAAAACATCATGATCAAGGGATTCTTACTAAATATGCAAGGATGGTCAATAGTAGAAAAGCAATCCGTGTAATTCACCACATAAAGTAAGAGAGAAGACGTTGAACTACCTTACAAGAAGCAAACACAAGAAACTCCATTTCAGAGAAGAAATAAAGTGCGACAATGGGGCTCAGCTGAAAAGGGAGGCCTTGAAACTGCCAAGAATCAACAGATAGCTTGAGGAGCCACCCCAGAAAGTCTGGAGGAACCTAATAAGACCAGAAGGATGTCAAGGAGCCAGCTGAACTGCCTACTTAAACCTGGGTAGAGATACGGACTTTTCAGAGAGATAGAATCCAAGGAGACATCAACTCCTCTCTCCAACTCTACTCAGGGTTATGAGAGTTCACGAGCGAGTTCAATCACGGCCTTTGACGCCATTGCTTTCTAACTTAGAGCCTTCTCTTTGGTAAGTAAAGCCCAGGTCTCTGTGTCTTCACACTCAGGAGATAGCTCAAGAGGAGCTCAAGATGGGTGGGCTGCGGGCTCCATACCACGCTGCCCCACACAGTCCACCGTGATTAACATCCAGAGTGAGCCCTACGTGCCCGACCACGTTGTCTGGTCCATCTTCAATGCACTCTTACTCCACTGCTGCTGCCTGGGCTTTGTGGCCTGCACCTATTCCGTGAAGTCTAGGAACTGGAAGATGGTAGGTGACATGATTGGGGCCCAGAGTCGCGTGTCCACTGCCAAGTACCTGAACATCTTCTCTACAGTCCTTGGCCTCCTGTGAATCCTCATCTTCATTTTCGCCACGGGCACAGTAATGAGCTTCCAAGCCCTGTCACATATGATGGGCCAGCAAGGCCACTAGCCATTGCACCATGCTGTGTCTTGGATCCTCCAGCTCACCCTGCTGGACAACCTGCCCCCTGCCTGGCCTGCCCCCACTCCTGTCTGCAGCCATTCGTGCATGTGTCTCCATCTATCAGCAAGTTCAATAAAGTACCCAGGGTGTTAAACAAAACAAAAAAGAGAGAGATAGAAGAGCCATATAATTATATCAATCGATTTTTAAAAGGCATTAGATAAAATTCAACATCATTCCTGATTAGAAAACATGGTAGAAGCACAATAGCCTGTCTGATCACCAGGTGCAGAAGGGGACCAGTTATCAGACATCAAAGAATTAAAAATCATATCAATGGGTTCCCACCTCCCTGATACGATCAATGAAGACAAACATGTGCATAAGCAAATGTGGTGAAGAAAGCTGATGGTGGCCAGCTATCAAAAGATATAGTGTCTGGGGTCTTAAATGCTTGAAGATAAACAAGTGGCCATCTAGTTCAGAAGCAACAAAGCCCACATGGAAGAAACACACCAGCCTGTGTGACCACGAGCTATCAAAAGGATCAGGTATCAGGCATCAAGGAACAAAAAAGCGTATCATGGAAAATGTGGGTGAGTGCAGAGTGGAGACTCAAAGCCCATTGGTAGCCAAATGGACACCCCTTACTGAAGGGTTGTGGGGAGGAGATGAACCAGTCAGGGTGCAGGGTAGCAACGATGAAACATATAACTTTACTCTAGTTCTTAAATGCTCCCCCACCCCACTATCATGATCCCAATTCTACCTTACAAATTTGGCTAGACCAGAGGATGTACATAGGTACAGACAGCAACTGGAAACACAAGGAATCCAGGACAGATGACTCCTTCAGGACCAGTGGTGAGAGTGGCAATGTCTGGAGGATGGAGAGAATGTGGGGTAGAAAGGGGGAACTGATTACAAGAATCTACATATAGCCTCCTCCCTGGGAGATGGACAGCAGAGAAGAAGGCAGGGGGAGATGTCAGACAGTGTAATATATGACAAAGTAATGATAATTTTTGAATGCTGAAGGGTTCATGAGGTAGGGGGGAAGTGGGGAGGGAGCAGGAAAATGAGGAGCCGATATTAAGGGCTCAAGTAGAAGGCAAATGTTTTGAGAATGATAATGGCAACAAATGTACATCTGTGCTCGACACAATGGATGGATGTATGGATTGTGATAAGAATTGTACGAGCCCCAATAAAATGATTTTTTTAAAAGAAAACACTCAATAAAATAGCTATAGAAATTTCTCAACATAAGAAAGGGTACATATGCAAAACCAATGGCCCATATCTCACTTAACTGACAGTAATGGAAAACATTCCTTCTTCAAATGGGAACTAGACGGTTGCTCTTTACCACTACTTTTATTTAATATAGTCCTGGAAGTTTTAGCTAAAGCCATAAGACATAAAAAAGATATTAAAGGTATCCACATAGGTACAAAGGAAGTAAAAGGGTATTTATTTGTGAACAATATAATTCTATACATAGAAAACCCCAAAGAGTCCATTTAAAAATTGTTCAGATTAGTTAAAAATTATGGCAGCATCGCAGGCTATAAATAAGATCTATGTACAGAAATCAGTTGGATTCTTGTATATTAAAGATGATACTGAAAAAGATATTTAAAAAACAATACTGTTCCCTCCCCCCAGAAGAATTTTTTCAGAGGACAGCACTGAATCTGCAGCTCCGGGAAAGGGACATGTCTGATCAGAGAACATGAGAGCAAATGAAGGGGAAGGAAGAGAGAGTGGAGCACATCCTGGCCCACCAACCTTTGAGGATGATATTCCTGCTCAGAGCAGCCAGTCCACCGAGAGGACAATATGGCTGGCCTCACTATGAGACATGACATCCCTCACTGACCCATAGCCCTACAGAGGACAACACGGGACACACAGTGTGGGAATTCTGCCTCATCTGATCCCACCACACTGAGGCAAAACATTAAGGGTCTGGAATAGAACAGCAAGGGGAACAGAGCAACAAAGTCCCCAGGGAATACCAAAAATAGACTTTGGTGCCAGGACTTGGTGCCCCAACAGACTCGACCAGAAAACATGTATAAAGGCCAACAAATAGTCCTTGAACTAACTACAAGCTTTTCTTTCCTGTTTTTGTGTTTTTTGTCATTGGCTTGTTGTTTTGTTGCTTGGTTTTGCTCTTATTTTTGTGCATGTTACTATCTCTGCAGGTTTGTCTAAATAAGATAGGCTGGATGAACAATCTGGAGGAGTAAACAATTGGACCGATAGTTCTGGGGGATATGGGAGAAGGTGAGGTGGGGGAAAGGTAGTGGTGTTAACAAACCCAAGGACAAGGGAACAAGTGATCCAAATCGGTGGTAAGGAGGGTTTGGAGGGCCTGGTAGGGCCTGATCAAGGGCAGTGTAATGGAGAGGAATTACTGAAACTCAATAAAGACTGAGCATGATAGTGGAACAAGAAGAAAGCCAAAGGAAATAGAGGAGAGAGCTAGGAGATAAAGGGCATTTATAGAGATCTAAATACAGGCATGTACATATGTGAATATATTAATATATGAGGAAATAGATCCATGTGCATATATATATAGGTTTAGTATTAAGGAAGCAGATGGACACTGGGCCTCCACTCAAGTGCTCCCTCAATGCAAGAATACTTTGTTCTGTTAAACGGGCATTCCATGATGCTCACCTTCCTGACACAACCGCTGAAGACAAAGCGGGTGCATAAGCAAATGTGGTGAAGAAAGCTGATGGTGCCCAGCTATCAAAAGATATAGCGTCTGGGGTCTTAAAGGCTTGAATGAAGACAAGTGGCCATCTAGCTCAGAAGCAACAAAGCCCACATGGAAGAAGCACACCAGCTTGTGCGATCATGAGGTGTCGAAGGGTGAGGTATCAGGCATCATCAGAACAAAAAATCATATCATTGTAAATTAAGTGGTGTGCGGGGTGGAGTCCCAAAGCCCATCTGTAGGCAACTGTACATCTCCTTATGGAAGGGTCGTGGGGAGGAGATGAGCCAGTCCGGGTGCAGTGTAGCAATGATGAAACATTCAACTTTCCTCTAGTTCATAAATGCTTCCTCCCCACCCACTATCATGATTCGAATTCTACTTTAAAAATCTGGCTAGACCAGAGGATGTACACTGATATAGACAGGAACTAGAAACACAGGGAATCTAGGGTGGATGATTCCTTCAGGACCAGTGGTGAGAGTGGTGATACCAGGAAGGTGGGTGGGAAGGGGGAATCGATTACAAGGATCTACAAATAACCTCCTCCCTAGGGGGATAGACAACAAAAAAGTGGGTGAAGGGAGACGTTGGACAATGCAAGATATGATAAAATAATAATTTATGAATTATCAAGGGTTCATGAGGGAGGGGGGAATGAGGAGGGAGGGGAAAAATGAGGAGCTGATGCCAGGGGCTAAAGTGGAGAGCAAATGTTTTGAGAATGATAAGGGCCATGAATGTACAAATGTGCTTTACACATTTGATGTATGTATGGATTGTAATAAGAATTGTATAAGCCCCTAATAAAATGATTAAAAAACAAAACAGAACAATACTGTTTATAATAATTTCACAAAAGATAAAATATTTAGGAACAAATCTTACCAGAGAAACAAAAAATATACAAGGAAAACGACAAAATACTCCTATGAGAAACAACAACAACAAAATTACACAAAAAGAATAAGCTACCATGTTCCTGGATGTGCAGACTAAATAGTTAAAATGTCAATTTATAAAAAATACTTCACAAATCCAATATAATTCTCATAGAAATCCTTCCATAATTCTTCAAAGAAAGAAAAATTAATCAACTTTTTGTGGAAAGGAAAGAAACCCAGGAAAAATGAAACCCTATTAAAAATTAAAAGCAACACGGACCGACAGTTCCAGGGGGACATGGGATAGGGGGAGTTGTGGGGTAAGGAAGTGGTGTTAACAAACCCAGGGACAAGGGAAAAACAAGGGATCCAAATTGGTGGTAAGGTGGGAGTGGCAGGCCTGGTAGGGAATGATCAAGGGTAAGGTTATGTAAAGAAGAGGAATAGCCGAAACCCAGGTGGGGATGGAGCATGATAGTGGGACACGAGGAAAGGCAAGGGAAATAGAGGAAAAGGCTAAGAGGCAAAGGGCATTTATAGAGGTCTAGACAAAGATATGTACATATGCAAATATATATATATATATGAGGATGGGGAAATAGATCTATGTGCCTATATTTATAGGTTTACTATTAAGGTGGCGGAAGGACCTTGGGCCTCTACTCAAGCACTCCCTCAATGCATGAATACTTTCTTCAATTGAAAAAAAAATCTTACCATAGTGAATGAGGGGGAAGTGCAGAGTGGAGACCCAAAGCCCATTTGTCGGCCACTGGAGATCCCCTCACAGAGGGGTCTAGGGGAGGAGATGAGTCAGTCAGGGTGCGATGTAGCACTGATGAAGAATACAGCTTTCCTCCAGTTCCTAAATGCTTCCTCCCTCCCCCCCCACCCCCCAACTATCATGATCCGAATTCTACCTTCCAAGTCTGGCTAGACCAGAGGATGTACACTGGTACAGATAGGAACTGGAGGCACAGGGATTCCAGGGCAGATGATACCTTCAGGACCAGGGGTGTGAGGGGCGATACTGGGAGAGTAGAGGGTGAGTGGGTTGGAAAGAGGGAACCGATTACAAGGATCTACATGTGACCTCCTCCCTGGGGGACGGGCAACAGAAAAGGGGGTAAAGGGAGATGCTGGACAGGGCAAGATATGACAAAATAATAATTTACAAATTATTAAGGGCTCATGAGGGAGGGGGCAGCGGGGAGGGAAGGGAAAAAAGAGAACTTGATGCAAAGGGCTTAAGTGGAGAGCAAATGCTTTGAAAATGATGAGGGCAATGAATGTAAAGATGTGCTTTATACAATTGATGTATGTATGGATTGTGATAAGAGTTGTATGAGTCCCTAATAAAATTATTTAAAAAAATTTTTTTAAGTTAAAAGCAAAATTGGAGGCCTTTCACTCCTAAACTTTAAAATCTATCATGTAGGCATAGTAATCAAAACAGCCTGGTATAGGTACAGCATAGCTATGAAAAGCAATGGATTATAATTGAGCATCTAGAAATACAACCAAGTAACTGTAGACACCTAGTATTTTTGTAAAGGATTAAAACACATTAAGTGGGAAAGAGATTGCATTTTCAATATTGGTGCTGGAAAACTGGTTCTTCACCTACAAAGGAATGAAACAGGACTCGTACCATACACTACATAGGAAAACAAACTCAAGATAGATCAGTGACCTAAATATAAACTACACAATTATAAAGACCATCAGTAAAAATATAGGGACAAACCTGAGGACAATAGGCACAAACCTGATACAAGCTATAAACACACTACTGAACATAATAAAAAACATCCACACTATTTCCTCTGTACTTATATGGATACAAGAAATAAAGAACTTGGGCCTACTGAAAATGTGACATTAATGCACATTAAAAACTTCATCAGACAGATTAACAGAGAACCCATTGAATGGGAAAAATATTCAGGAATAATATATCAGATAAAGGGCGAATCTCCAAAATCTATAGAAAACAGTAACATCTTAATAAGAAAAGCACAAATAATCCAATTTTTAAAAATGGCCACAAGAGATGACTAGATAATTTACCAAAGAATACATCCAGGCAAACAACAACCATATGAAGAAATGCACGGGTTCACTAGGAATAAGAGAAATGCAAATCAAAACAACAATGAGTTACCATCTCATACAGACAATGTGGGCAAAATTAAATAAGGCAGAAAATAGTAAATGCTGGAGAGGATGCAGAGAGATTAGATATTATTACACATAATGACACAAATTATAATTACATCTTGCTGGTGAGGCTGTAAAATTGAACATCCACTATGGAAATCAGTATGGCACTTCCTTAAATGCAAATACAAGTACCTTTTGATCCAGCAACCTCTCTACTGAGTGTATACCTTAAAGAAATAAAGAATACAACATGAATGACATAAGCACACCTATGTTTATTGCAGCAATTTCTATAATAGCAAAAACATGGAAGCAACCAAAAGCCCCTATTATAGAGAAATGGATTAAAAAACCTCTGGTACATCCACACATAGAATATTATGCATCAATAAAACAGAATTACAACTTTCAAATACTACAAGGCATGGACAAAAGTAGACAACATTATGCTTAGGAAGTTTAGTCAATTTACAAAGATAAATATTTAATAACACCACTATTATAAGAAAAAAAAACAACAAAGAAAAATGTGGTTTATACACCAAAAGAGAAGACTTTGAAAATTACAAGGAGGCCAGGGATGAGGGTGAGAACAGGTAGAGGGAAGGGATAGGATACTGGGGAAGGAGGTGAGGGCGCGGGGTGGGGGGAGGAAGAGAACCACATAGATGGAAGGTTTGACAGGATATTCTTATTGATTTAAGTTCTTGAGATGGACTGTGTAAATACACAGTGCACTCCTTTTAAAAGAAAATCCTTCCAGACACCTTATCCCTCAAACCTATATATTGGTCTTAATGGTATAAAAACAAAAGGGAGGAAAAGTAAAATTGTAATGGACTTGGAGTCTTCAGAGACAAACAAGTTCATTTTAAACAAATGAGAAAGGGGGCGGGGAGTTAACCTCAGCAGATGAGTTTACCAATCAAGAGGCCAGGAAGACACATTCTGTGGATACCAGTGATCCTCTTAACCTAGTGTGTTAATCTCGGGAAACTGGGGAAACAAATCCATAGAAACACAGATGTATAGGAGCAAGTTTGATATAAAGGGTAAGTGGGCATTAAGAAAGCTTCCCAACCCAGTGCTGTCCAAGCCCAGAAGTCCAGTATTAGCCCATACGTCTGACACTAATCCACAAAGTCCTCCTCAGCCTCACAAAATACACGCAATGATGCCGACTGCAGGAGGAAAGCTAAATCAGTGAGCATGTAAGCATCTCAGCACCGACAAAGGTCTTCATGTGGCTGCTCCAGTACCCAGGGCTGCATCAGGGTAGGTCCATGTGGCTTCTCAGGGATGTCTTGCAGGAAGTGAGCCCTGCCAGCTGAAGCAAAGAACTGGCTAAGGCAGCTGCACCCTGGTGCGACCATCAGAAAGCAAGAGACCCAAGAACTAGGAAGGCGAGACTCACCGAGCCATTTATCTCTGGGCTCTTCAATTAACCCCACATGTGGTGATCAGCCACGTTGGTACAATAAACCTTAACTATCTCACCTAGCCACTCCCTTCACTGACCAATGGGTACAAAGGTGGTTATGTAAAGCTGAGTAACATGGACTTCTGCTCACCAGGCTGCCTTGATTACAGTCGCTGCTAAGGGCGCAATCTCCCAGCAACAGAGACAAACACAGTTCATGATATGGGACCATTCTTCAGGGCGCTCTACCAGCAGCAACCTGGTGGCAAATGTTTTACATCAAACCGCTTTCATCATAGGAAGGGTAGCATTTTGTCCTTTCTTAAATAGACATTTACCTTCCCTACATGCACTGCTTCTCCCAAAATTACCATCCATGAATTTACAGAATGTCTTATCTACTGTCATGGTAGCCCGCATAGCACCTTCTCAGATTAAGGGACTCACTTTACAGTAAATAGAGTGAGATAGTGGGCCCAATCTCATGGAAGTCACTGGTCTTACCATGTTCCCGATCCTCTTGAAGCAGCTGACTAGATAAGACAATGGAATGACCTTCTAAAGCAGAATTCTGGTGCCCTCTGTGACAATACTTTGCAGGCTTGGAGCAATGTTTCATGTGTGCCTAAAGTAGCATCCTGTAGAACAGTTTCCCAAGGTGCGTGATATGACCCTCTAAGCAGTGCTCGGGTGATCCAGGATTTGGAAAGGCACTGCCAAACAAATACCTACACTTTATCCTAGATTATGGTACAAAAGTTTTTAATTGCGAGGGTCCTGAGTAATGTATTATTTTATTATTTTTCTGAGAAGGACCTACCATCAAATCAGTTTGAGAATCTTACAGCTAAGATTCACAGGTCCAGGAACCCAGGTGTCATAATGGAAGTGGCACCACTCATTTCTCTTAGTAACCCACTCTAAAATATTTGTTGACTTTCCCTTGAGCCTATACTTTCAGGGCTGGAGGTCTTAATTCCAAAAGTTAAGAATAACTTCCAAGCACTTTGGGTTTCTTATGTTTCTGGATAAACAAGAAAAAAAGAACATTAGGTGCTATGATTGATCTTCACAACCAAGGGAAAATCAGATTGATTATACATAATGGAAGTAAAGAGGAATATGTTTGGAATCAAGAAGATTCGTTAGGACATCTCTTATGACTACCATGCCCTGTAATTAAAGTGAATGGTAAACTACAGTCTACTCATGTCTGATCGCCACCTCATAGGAATTGGCCTTAGGATGGTGCTAATGTTGTTTCTTCTCTCTCTCCCCCTGATGAAAATACTTCTCTCTAAGGAGCACAAATTACAAGCGTTCTAGTATTACTATTTGGGAGAGAGAATAGTAACATCTGTAACAAGATGGTAAAAGTGCAAAAGAAAATGTAGTAATTAAACATAAAACAAAATAGAAAGACTTCACCAGTCAGTAAGGTCCAATTGGTAAAATGGAGCAATTTAAAAAATAACTATTATTAAACACAAAGCAGTGACTCTAATTGTGTGATACAGAGAGGTTTTCCCCCAGGTTGTCCCCCATACTATATGCCAGACCTAAGGTGCTACTTGCTAACACATTGTCAATGACTATATACTTGGAAGGCAACTGCTTAAAGGTTATCTGCCTGAGGATTATCAACCATCTAGAGCAATCAGAGCCTATAGGTTGTCCCCCCCTAGGTGGGGCCCACTCCTTTCTGATAAGGATAGTGGACTGTTCCCCTGAAGGAGAGCCCAAAGACAAGGTCAAGCCCACTCAAGGAGGATCAAGTTTAGGCTGCCATCTGGAATCTAGAGTCCGCCTATCTTGTCACACGTATGCCCTGCAGTGCCTCCCCTTCCTATTGCGTACACACCCATACCTAGTCCCCTTCCTGTCTCATGTATGTCTATTGTACAGCCCCTTCCTGTTACGTATTTGGTTACCTGTAATTAGGGGGGGCTTGCATGCCCCCTAATTGTAAATAAGCCTTGGTTAGAAATATATTCGCTCTCTCTGCACGGGCCTGGCTGCTGAAATCATGGCATCCGGGAGGTGAGCAATTGCATGCTGTACTTTGTCTGATGTCTCTTATTTTCACCCCTCAATTATACAACCGCCCCTTGAACACATTCAATTGTGGGGGCTGGTACCCCACACTCTAATAACTCTCATATATTCAGGTGGTCTTAAGTCCACTTTAATTTTAAAGAAGCTCTGGTGACACTGTGGGTTAAGTGTTGACTCACTCACCATAAGGTCAGTAGATCCAACTCACCAGTCACTCTGTGGAAGAAAGATGAGATATGTGCTCTTATAAAGATTTCTAGTCTCAGAAACCCTATACGGGCTCTCTGAGAGCCAGGACCAACTGGACGGCAGTGGCTTTCGTTTGTTTGTTTGTTTATAATATCGAAAATATAAGAAGCAGCAGTATACAAAATCTAAAGATTCTACCTGACCTTCGTCTGTGGTCTAGGGCAGTCATCTGTTTGGGGCCATCAGACTGGATAACTTAGGTTCATGAGTGATCTGGACAATCCACTCTGCAATCTTTTAATTAAGAGAAGTGAATTCAAGTTTTAACTTTGTGAAATTCAGTGGCACACGGTCCATAAGAACTCTATACAATTCTTTTTAATGCAGCTTTGTAGAATCTTTTAGCTGATGTCCTCTCTTTTTAATATACATGATCCTTCAGAATGAATGTCAGAAAACTTTGGGGGTTTTGGTTTTCGCTCATTAAAAGGTACTTGCCTATGGAAAAATTCTTTGGAGTATTGAATATGCATAGTAAGGGTGTGTGTGTGACAATTTAATTAAAAGCACTGGATAAACTGTTTATATAACACTATCTTTGAAGACCAATTAAAATAATTATTGATTTGCTCTAAACACAACTATAAGTTAGATCCCTGGAGTTCATTTCTGGAAACAGACGGAATCCATCCAAAGAGCATAATTCCCAGGCAAAGTGGATTCCTGCTTGCATGGATTTTGCCTCTGCCTCTGCCTCTGCCTGCTGATTTTAGACCCACGTGACTCTGCGCCAGCCAGTGGTCTCCCAGCTTCCTGCTTCAGCTTCCTGTTTCACTGACTTGCAGCTCCGTGAGTCTGGAGGGTCGTCCCGCTAGCATTTAGCCCATGGACTTGAGTTAGACTGGGCTGAGCCCTTTCCTTGTTATAATTTTTCTTCTTGATATAATTTTTCTTCTTTCTTACACATATATGAGTATCACTGATTTTGTTTGTCTAGAAAACCCAGCTTAATACAATATCCCAATCATGATACCTCTCCCATTCTTATAGACCCACCTGTGAATGTAATGAATTGATCTTCACCAGTCATGATTATGTGACAATTTTCTTTGTGTTTTTATTTATTTATTTAAATCAAAAATGGGTTTATTAGAATGGTTTGCCACTCGTTGAGATTCAGGGTTTTTTAGTACTGCTTCCGTCTGAAGGAGCATCCTTCTGTGAGCCTTGCTTTTCCTCCTGTAGGCTTGCAGAGGACAGTAGAGCAACCAACACACAAAACTACTGTTTGTGCATGGTTGAAGACTGTGGTGATTTTATAGCAGCCTGGGCATTACATCCATGGTAGGAATTGGGGGTCTGCACCAGGCGCTTCTTCTTGTGATTTCTCCTCTTCGGAGAGGGATGAAGGCGACCCTTTGGAGAGGCATGATCCACAGGGTGGTCGTCAGCACTGGAAGAACGCTTTGTGTTCTTTTAAAGTACCTGTGTGACTGTGACCTTTGGACTCAGGATAATAGTCTCATCGGAATGATTTGTCTTTGTCCTTTTTAAGCCTCAATAAATGGGCCTCTATAAATAACAGAGCTAAAGTTTACAAAATCATAATTGGATGAAAGATATTCAAGGACATCAAAGGTGGAGATCTGAAAGTGCAGTGTAGCAAGGGAAGGTGGAAACCCGTTGGTAGGATTGCATGGTTGCTTAGGGGTACATAATTGCAAGTGAATGTGCTTTTCAGTTTATTAAAGGATGGTCATAGGACCAATGAAAAGGCAGGTTTTTCTGGTAAACTACTATAAAAATGGATCTCTCAATCCTGTCTGTGTCCGAGGGTCACGTGTTTGACTGTTAAGGAGAAATCCTCTGGGGAAAAGCTGACACCAAACCTCAGAGAAAAGGGATGTGTCCTTTAGGGCAGGGAGGCCCACATCGAGGTTATAAGAACTGCGATTAGACGAGGCAGTTTCAGATTCAGTATGCTTTCCAGACTCGTGCCAGTGCTTTAAAAGACTCTCCGCTCTGAGGCTGCTCCACTAACACACCCAAAGGCTTCTGATTTCAGTTCTCAAACCGGACGAAGCAAGATATTCTAAAATGTGTGTTTTCTTTTTTCAAAATAGATAGCTTAAAAATCCCCCAGTACAGGGCTCAATAGAAAGTAAATGTTTAGAAAACAATGATGGCAACATATGTACAAATATGCTTGATAAAACTGATGTATGGATTGTTATAAGAGCTGTAAGAGCCCCAATAAAATGATCTTTTAATAATAAAAAATCCCCAAATAACTCAATTCTATTCTCTCCTGCATAATTTGACAGAGCACCTCTATCATAAAGCAAATGCTTGGCTATATCCAATCTTTCTTACTGTGTATCAAATACATATTTTAAATTGTAGCTCCTTATCATATATGTCTTGATACTAGGTAGGCTGGTCCTTTTTTTTTTTTTTTTAGTTTTTTTTAGGTAGGCTTAGGTTAAGGAGAAAATTAGCATTTTGATTTTTCCTTATTTTGTTTATCTAAAATTTCTAGTAAGGTTTAACAACTTTTCAAGTTTCTTGGCCATTTAAACTTTATTTTAGGGCTATCTAAATCATATCCTCTACTTACTTATCTTAATGCTGTTGGGTAAGCATTAGGCTGCTCACTGCAAAGTCTGCAGTTCAAACCCCCAGTGGGACAGAGAAGAGGCTGAGGCTTCTGCTCCTAGAGAAATTTATTGAAGCCTCAGAGACCCTCTATCCGGTTGCTATGGATTGGAATCCACTTGATTGAAGAGGGTTTTAGGGTTTTCAACTCATTTTTCTATACTATCTATTGAAAATTCCTTCTAGCTCTTGTAGCTTTACTTATGGCTTTTATAAGAATGGAAATTTTAATTTGGGCACAGAAAAATTGATTATTGTGCTACAAGTAGGTATAGCAAAACATCTGCTCTTTCAGCATTTAACATTTAATTTCTTATAATTTAATGATGCAACATTAATACTACCTATTTGCACAATTTACCATCACCTTGACCAGAAACTCAATGCTGAGAACAATGCCTTTTACAGACAAAAACTTGTGTCACAGGCATGTTGCACAGGATTTAAGTTAAAAAAACAACTCAGGTCTGCGATTATTCAGTGTCCCAGAGCGCTCTGTTCCAAAGCTTTCAACATAGACGTGGGACAGTGACATTGATGGTAATGCTGCTGATTGATGATGAACAGTTGCGCCACGCCAGAGGGACGAGTTAGTTCCCAGGTCTCACTTCGCAAGGAGCAGCGGACTCGCTCCGGCTCTCGGCAGTATCTCCTCGGAGCAGCTGCGGAGGGGACCGCCCGCTCCGCCCTCGGCGCCGCCCGGAACGCACGCCGGGGTTCGCGCAGGGCCGCGTCCCCAGGGGCTCCAGCGATGGGGAAGGGCTCAGCCGAGGAGGCCTACTTCCAGAGGGGCAGTCTGCTGTGGCTCACGGTCATCACGCTCTCTCTGGGCTACTACACGGTAACTACGAGGGGCCAGCGCTCGGCCGAGCTCAGGTTCCGCTCCCACCGGCCACGGGCACACCTGGCTGCGGCGCCTGGAGCCGAGCAGGGCGCCCGCGCCCGGAGGCCTTTGTGGGCCTAACAGGGCCGCAGAACCAGTTAGGCGGTCCCGGAGGCGGCGCCAGCTCGCCACCCGACAGCGCAGTGTCTAGATCCAACGGGGTGGCGGTGGCGAGTTCAGAGTCGTAAGGACTGCCACCTCTCGGGTCACAGCTCTGGGTCGGGGGCACGTCCTCCACGGTGAGACTGCGGGGTCGGGGGAGTGATGCTCGCGGGTATTTTGATCCTCGGAGGTGGGGGTGGGGGTGGGGGTGGGGGGAGGGGACGGGTGGGGGTCGTAGAGCGAGGGCAAAGTTTGCCTAGGACACTGGTCAAGCACTGGCAGTTTTCTAGGTTACTGGTACCAGGAAGTTCTGTGCGCTCAGAGAATGTGAATCTTTTTTAGAGCAAACCCGCTTCTCAACCCCCCTGTGATTCTGTGTCTAAGAAAGGTGAGCGAGCGCACGGAGGTGGGAAGACAAGCGCAGAGACTGGCATAGGACCGACCAAGTAGGGCTTTTGGAAGCAGAGGCTTTATAGGCCCTTGAGAGGGCTTTGCAAAGGGGATCAACCCGAAGAAAGAGCAGGTGTAACTGGTAACTGTAGTGTGGTGTGGGCGTGGAAACAGGAAAAATGATCTCTGCGGAGCGCAGGCCAAGCTCTTCAAGGTTAATGGGAAAGATGGCTGTCAAAGTCGGCTGGGGGTGAAGTTGGAATGACTTTGAAGGAAGGCATTTCCAGGAGATCCTGAAGGCTGGGACACTGAAATATGATATTTTGCCCACAGTGTTCTGTTTGATCACCTCTGCCCTGGTTTCGGAGAAGTGAGCTGAGAAATTTCAGAGGTGACTTTCTGTTATAAGGTTCTGGGTCACCTGACTAGTTGGTCTATATACCAGTGGGCTTGTCTTTTTTATGGGGGGGGGGCTTGTCTTCTAATCCCACATTTTCATGAGCAGTTTGAAGCCCCCACTGTACGGAAGAAAGCTTTGGAGAACTTCACATTGGGACTTTGTGGAGCTGGTTACTCCTTCTAGTCCTATGGTTTGGAAGGATGAGGTGATGTTTGCATTTGCATTTTGGTTGTGAAACAGTGTAGGAGAAGTGTTACTTTAGGCTGAGATATGAATAACGTCATGCGTTTTGGGACTGTTGATACTTCAGTTTTCTCAGCGAATCCTAAAGTGGCAGAAGTCAAAACAGAAACTTGGGGAAAGATAATATTACAAAATGTAATTAAACTATTAACACTTCAAAAAGCTGTTCTCGGTTATTTTCAGACTTCAGAGTATTCCATTCTCAGGTTAGAGGTGAAAACAGGGAAGAGGGAGCAAACAATAAAAAACCGAATCGGTTGCCATTGAGTCGTTCTGACTTCTGGCAAACCCACGTGTTATAGAGCTCAGTGAGTTTCCTCAGTTGTGTCATTCTTGTCAGTTATCAAATTTGTTCTGATCCATAGCGACCCCATGCACATCAGAGAAAAACACTGTTGGGTCCTGTGCCATCCTCACAGTTGTTCCTGTACTTTAGCCCTAGTAATTTTTAAAATTTTAATCTTTAAAATTTTTATTGGAGGCTCATACAGCTCTTATCACAATCTATACATCCATCCATTGTGACAAACACATTTGTACATATGTTGCCATCATCATTTCCAAAACATTTTCTTTCTACTTGAGCTCTGTATAAGCTCATTTCCCCCCTTCCCCACACCGCCTCCCACATGAATCCTTGATAATTTATAAATTATTATTTTTTCATGTGTTATACTGACCGCTGTCACCCACTTTTCAGTTGTTTGACCCCCTGGAGGGTGAGTATATGTTCATCATTGTGATCGGTTCCCCTTTCACCCCCCCACCTCCCCCTCCTGGTATCACTACTCTCATTATTAGTTTTGAGGGGTTTATCTGTCTGGATTCCCTGTGTTTTCAGCTCTTATCTGTACCAGTGTACATGCTCTGGTCTAGCTGGATTTGTGAGGTAGAATTGGGGTCATGATAGTGGGGGGGGGGGAGGGGAAGCATTATATATAGAACTAGAGGAAAGTTATATGTTTCATCGGTGCTATACTGCACCCTGACTGACTTGTTTCTTCCCTGTGACCCTTCTGTAAGGGAATGTCCAGTTGTCTACAGATGGGCTTTCGGTCTCCACTCCCTGCTCCGTCCCCATTCACATTGATAAGAATTTTTCTTTTGACTCGAACCCTAGGAATCTTTATGAAAGTAGATCGCTACGCGTTCCTTCTGTGAAGCTGATAAATGGATTCTAACCACCAGCCTTTAGGTTAGCCAGTTGCAAATTGCTTGTACCAGGCACTGAAAGAAGGGCAAGAGAAAATAAACAAACAGATAATTAAAGAAGAAGGGAAAGAGGTAAAAAAAAAAAAAAGAAGGGAAAGAGGATTCAGAAAAGAGGTTGGCTCAAGCCATCGTTTATTAAGTAAAGGAGCTCTCTGAGGTACATACATTCTTTAGACGGTTGAGAATTTTTATAAAATAATCGCCTTGGTAGAATTAATCAAGAATAGAAGCCATCAACCTGTGGCAGCAGCTCCAATAATCACATAGTTTCCTCAGCATGAGTCTTCCCATGGAACAGCTTTTTAGAAATAGAAGTGAAGAATGGGGCTCTACCGATCACAATGGTCTACAAATAACCCTCTCCCAGGGGGACGAACAGCAAGAAAGTGGGTGAAGGGAGATGACATGATGTAAGACATGGGAAAAAACACCAACCAATTTATAAATTATCAAGGGTTCATGAGGGTGGGAGGGGAAAACAAGCTGGTACCAAGGGCTCAAGTAGAAAGAAAATGTTTTGAAAATGATAATGGCAACATATGCACCAATGTGTTTGACACAATGGATGTATGTATGGATTGTGATAAGAGCTGTACGAGCCCCAGTAAAATGATTTTTAAAAAAAGGGGTTCCAGATGACTTTGATCAGAGGTGTTTATCTTGGTTGCAGTTGCTAATCAAACTGAGTATAGTTGTATTAGTTCATAGTCATGAGACCAAAAACTTGACCGGTAAATGACCTAATAGGTATTTTGTGCATGTGGTTCTCTTTCAGTGGGTTGTCTTCTGGCCTCAGAGTATTCCCTATCAGAGCCTTGGCCCTCTGGGCCTCTTCACTCAGTACTTGGTGGATCATCATCAGACCCTCGTGCACAATGGGTAAGGAGATCTGCAGAGATGGATGGCGAACATAGAAGCTGCAGGCTCACTGGAGACGGGAAGACCCGAAGTTGTACTTACATGTATCAGAGGGGGCAAATTCCAACTAGGGTACCTTTTTGAGATTAGTGTTAGAGTTTATCAACAAACAACCACTGCTTTTAATTAGACTGGCTTTCTTTGTTGTTGTTCCAGGTACTGGCTTGCCTGGCTGATTCATGTGGGAGAATCCTTGTATGCCATGGTATTGTGCAAGTGAGTCTCTGGAATAGGTCTTGCTTTCTTCTTGATGTGTCACATAAATTAAAAGCAGCCATGAAATAATGCAGGCTGAAGGTCGAGGCAGGGTAGACTTCATGCCCAATACTGAGCTGGGTCCACAGGGAGGGTTCAGTAAACATTTCCTCAACGAGACCACTCTGTGTTAATCAATTTGTAATTACTTAATTTAGATGATTTTTATTATGTATGTATTTTTTCTTCTGTATAGCTCCAATAAGAACAAAAGATTATTATTAATCTTGCTTCCTCAATGGAACCACTTGAGCTTCTTCAAATTACAGTTTTCTGGCTTCTAGAACCAGAGATTCTGTTTCTAATAGAGCTGATTACAGATACAGGGCTCTATTAACTTTCCAAGTTGCGCCGATACTTTCCATTGAGCCTGATACTACTCAGCAATGCCAGGTTAGGTAATATAAATGCACACATTTATAATTTATAATCATAAATGTGTGCATCCCAGAAAAAATACAGTATTTAAAATCCAAAAACCTCACTGCCATTGAATCGATGCTCTCATAGTGACTCCATAGGAATGGGTGACATTGCCCGTGTGAGTTTCTGAAGCTTTGACTCCTTATGGGAGTAGCAATCACTGTTCCTCTTTCAGAACAGCTGGTGGTTTCAGACTGCTGATTGTTTTACAATGAATATTTTTTCTGGCCAAGATTAGCTATCATCTCTATTATTGTGTAATACTTCTAATCATAGAGAATAAGGTGTTTTATTATATCTGTCTGTTAGTAATAAAAATAACCTGTATTGGTTGAATTCAGACTATGCACATATTGTAGGTGGTTTATATAGGTTACATTACTCTGTCCCCTGATTCATTAAACAAGCTTGGGACATGACCAGAAAACACATTTATTCTCATTCACCGTGTGGAATTTTCCTTATTTCCCAATCCAGCCCTGCATGAGCAGATTTTCTGGTCACTATCTGATATTAATCACGTCCAGTCTAGCAGTTTTTAAAAGCTTTTTATTGGGGGCTCTTACAGCTCTAAGAACAATCTATACATCCATTGTGTCAAGCACCTTTGTATATGTGTTGCCATCGTCCTTTTCAAAACATTTTTTTTTTCTTCTCAAGCCTTTGGTTTCAGCTCCTCAATCCCACACCACCCCCCAACCCTCCTCCCCTCCTCTCCTCCGGAACCCAGCCAGTTTTTGAAACGGTGAACTCCCCATGCAGTGTCTGTTCTCATGCAGCTAGGGATGTGAACGCTGTCGTGGAGAAGGTGCCGCTGCTAGGGTCCCTCTCCAGCGCTCTCGTCACTAGCAGCAGTAGCACTAGCAACAGCTCTAGGCACCCTGTGATGATGGGAGTAGTCCGGGGGCTCCGGCCTTGTGGCCTAGCAGAAGAGTGTTTACGTGTTGGGCTGCTAATGGCAAGGTCAGCTGCCAGCTGCTCCTCAGGGAAAGATGGGGCCTTCTCCGTAAATACTTATTGTCTAGGAAATTTACGGTAACGGTTCTACCCTGTCCTGTAGGGCCATTAGGGGTCAGCGTTGACTCCATGGCAGTGAGTTTTGTGGCCTGGCTGTAGGGTATTGGCTCTCTCCACAGGGGTTTTGGTGGGTTTTTGGAAACTGCCCATCACTAGGGATTTGTAGTTTCCTTGCTTGATCTTTCACATATGTGTTTCAACCATACAGTGATTCTTCTTCAGAACTATATACCTCTTCACAGATATTATTACTACCTTCCAGTTAAGCCTCTGGGACAAGGCCTCTTTTTTTAAAAATCTTTTTTTGGGGGCTTGTACAATTCTTATCGCAATCCATCCATACATCTGTTGTGTCAAGCACATTTGTACATTGGTTGCCATCATCATTCTCAAAACATTTTCTTTCTATTTCAGCCCTTGGTATCAGCTCGTCATTTCCCCCCCTCCCTCCCCACTCCATTCTCACTCATGAACCCCTGATAATTTATAAATTATTATTATTTTGTCATATTTTACAGTCTGACGTCTCCCTTAACCCACTTTTCTGCTGTCCATCCCCCAGGGAGGAGGTTATATTACAAGATAGATCCTTGTAATCGGTTCCCCCTTTCTACTCCACCTTCCCTCCGCCCTCCTGATATCGCTACTCTCAGCACTGGTCCTGAAGGGATTATCTGTCCTGGATTCCTAGTGTTTCTAGCTCCAATGTGTACCAGTGTACATCCTCTGTTCTAGCAGGATTTGTAAGGTAGTATTGGGATCATGATAGTGGCGGGGTATGAAACATTTAGGAACTAGAAGAAAGTTGTATGTTTCATTGTTGCTACGGTACACCCTGACTGGCTGGTCTCCCCGCGACCCTTCTGTAAGGGGGTATCCGGTTGCCTACAGATGAGCTTTGGGTCCCCACTCCCACTCCCTCTCATACACAATGATGTGATATTTTTTTGTTCCTTGATGCCTGATACCTTATCCCTTTGACGCCTCGTGATCATGCAGACTGGTGTGCTTCTTTCATGTGGGCTTTGTTGCTTCTGAGCTAGATGGCCTCTTGTTTACCTTCAAGCCTTTAAGACCCCAGACACTATATCTTTTGATATCCAGCACCATCAGATTTTTTCACCACATTTGCTTATGCACCCATTTGTCTTCAGCGATCATATCAGGAAGGTGAGCACACAATGATATGATTTTTTTGTATTTTGATGCCTGATAACTTATCCCTTCGGCACCCTGTGATCATGCAGACTGGCATGCTTCTTCCATGTAGGCTTTGTTGCTTCTGAGCTAGATGGTCGCTTGTTTACCTTCAAGCCTTTAAGACCCCAATGCTATATCTTTTGATAGCTGGGCACCATCAGCTTTCTTCACCACATTTGCTTATTCACCCGCTTTGTCTTCAGCGATTGTATCGGGAAGCTTGTGCATCATGAGATTCCAGTTTAATAGAACAAAGTATTCTTGCATTGAGGGAGTACTTGAGTGGAGGCCCAATGTCCATCTGCTACCTTAATATTAAACCTACAAATATATATACATTGAAAGATCTATTTCCCCATCACCATATATAAATATATTTACATTGTACATGCCCTTATTTAGACTTCTATAAATGCCATTTGCCTCCTAGTTCTTTCCTCTCTTTCCTTTGACTTTCCTCTTGTCCCACTATCATGCTCAGCCTTCATTCAGATTTCAGTAATCCCTTTCAGTTACATTGCCCTTGATCAAGTCCTACCAGGAATCCTATGCCCTCCTTGCCATTGATTTTAGATCACTTGTTGTTCCATTGTCCCTGGGTTTGTTAACACCCACTTCCTTTCCCTTGCCTCCCCCTCTCCCACATACCCCCAGAACCATCAGTCCCATTGTTTTCTCCTCCAGATTGTTTTCCTGCCTATCTTATCTAGTTAGACATGCAGAGACAATAATAAACACAAAAACAAGACAGATAAAAACAAAAAAAGCAAAAACAATAAAAACCACCAGCGAAAAAGGAAAAGCTGATAAATAGTTCCAGGTTTGCTGACCTTTAGCAGTGTTTTCCGGTGGAGTTTGATGGGATGCCACACCCTGGCTCCAATGTCTTTTTTCATATACCTTGGACCCTTGTTGCTCTGTTGCATGTCCTTAGTGTTTTGTCCCAATGTGGTGGGGTCAGATCAGGCACAATTCCTGCACTGTGCCTCCAGTATTGTCCCTTGTAGTGCTATGGGTCAGTGAGGGACATTGTGTCTCGTGGTGGGGCCGACCCTATGGTCCTCTTTGTGCATTGGCTGCTGTGAGCAGGAATATTGTCCTCAAGGCTTGGTGGGCAGTTAAATCACTTTTACATCGAGTTGTGTAATCACCACTTCTAGAGAGCGCTCCCTTCCTCATTCTGCATACACTGTCTGCTCCTTCACAATTTCCTTGCTTATTTTCTAAGGGAATAAGGTTTTGAATTTTGGAACAGTTTTTTTAACCACTTTATTTTTTAAGTACTAAGACATGACATAGTATGCATTTTAATGTATTCATTTATGTCGTTTCAACAAAACTGGGTAGGAATTAGTACCCTATAATTCATGATCCAGGATGTCTTATTATAGTTATAAAATTTTATTATACACTGTTTAAAAATATTTATATTGTTAATTAAGTGACAATGAATTCTCATAAATTCTGGAGAGAATTATGGCCCAATAGTCCTTGCTGAGATTTCTTTTTAGCCAATCAGAATATTTGGTTTTCCTCTGAACATACTCACATGTGCGACAGGAAGGCTTGTGAATAATTGCTCATTTCGTTCGACCTCTCTGTAATCTCAAGAAGCAATCTCTCAACACAGTTCATCGGCATAGAGTTTATAAGAAGGAGATCATTTTCTTGGGAGTATTTTTTAAATCATTTTATTGGGAGCTCAGACAACTCATCACAATCCACACATCCATCCATTGTGTCAAGCATATTTGTACATTTGTTGCCATCATTATTCTCAAAATCTTTGCTTTCTACTTGAGCCCTTGGCAGCAGCTCCTCCTTTCCCCCTCTCCTTCCCGGCTCCTCCCTCCTGAACCCTTGATAATTTATAAATTTTTATTATTTTGTCATATCTTACACTGTCTGATGTCTCCCTTCACCCACTTTTCTGTTGTCCATCCCCCAGAGAGGAGGTTATATGTAGATCCTTGTAATTGGTTCTCCCTTTCTATCCCACCTTCCCTCCACCCTCCTGGTATCGCCACTCTCACCACTGGTCCTGATGAGGTCATCTATCCTGGATTCCCTGTGTTTCTAGTTCCTATCTGTACCAGTGTACATCCTCTGGTCTAGCCAGATTTTTAAGGTAGAATTGGGATCATGATAGTCGGTTAGGTAGGAAGCATTTAGGAACTAGAGGAAAGTTGTATGTTTCATCGGTGCTACCCTGCACCCTGACTGGCTCGTCTCCTTCCTGCTACCCTTCTGTAAGGGGCTGTCCATTTACTTACAGATAGGTCTTGGATCCTCAATCTACACTCCCCTTCATTCACAATTATTTGATTCTTTTTTTCTTTGATGCCTGATACCTGATCCCTTCGACACCTCATGATCACGCAGGCTGGTGTGCTTCTTCCATGTGGGCTTTGTTGCTTCTAAGCTAGATGACCGCTTATTTATCTTCAAGCTTTTAAGACCTCAGATGCTATATCTTTTGATAGCTGGGAAAACTGTCAGTTTCTTCACTGCGTTTGCTTATGTACCCATTTATCTTTAGCGATTGTGTCGGGAAGGTGAGCATCATGGAATGCCACTTTCATAGAACAAAGTATTCTTGCATTGAGGGAGTACTTGAGTGGAGGCCCAATGTCCATCTGCTACCTTAATACTAAACCTATAAATATATGCACATAGATCTATTTCCCCATCACCATATATAAATATATTTACATATGTACATGCCTTCATTTAGACCTCTGTAAATGTCATTTGCCTCCTACTTCTTTCCTCTATTTCCTTTGACTTTCCTCTTGTCCCACTGTCATGCTCAGTCTTCATTTGGGTTTCAGTAATTCCTTTCGGTTACATTACCCTTGATGAATCCCTACCAGGCCTCTTACACCCTCCTCACCAATGATTTTAGATCACTTGTTCCCTTGTTCCTGGGTTTGTTAACACCACTTCTTTCCCCCCCCTCTTCCCCCTCTCCCATGTCCCTCTGGAACTGTCGTTTTCTTCTCCAGATTTTTGTTTGTTTGTTTGTTTTAAATGTTTTATTAGGGGTTCATACAACTCTTATCACAGTCCATACATATACATACATCAATTGTATAAAGCACATCTGTACATTCTTTGCCCTAATCATTTCCTTTTCTTTTTTTACATTTTATTAGGGACTCATACAACTCTTATCACAATCCATACATATACATACATCAACTGTATAAAGCACATCCATACATTCCCTGCCCCAATCATTCTCAAAGCATTTGCTCTCCACTTAAGCCCTTTGCATCAGGTCCTCTGTTTTTTTCCCCTCCCTCCCCGCTCTCCCCTCCCTCATGTGCCCTTTGTAATTTATACATCGTTATTTTGTCATATCTTGCTCTATCCGGAGTCTCCCTTCCCCCAGATTTTTTATCCAGCCTGTTTTATCTAGATAGACCTGTTAATCTATTCTTTCAAGTGTTGCTTAATTATGTCATCTTAGTACTAAGATTCTGGGTTTCTATCTTATTATTTTGTTGAAAAGTCTCTAGTTTTCCTGTTTCTTTAGCTCTCTATTCCCCCCCCCCCCCATCTTTTGGAGCTATCTGAACATCATCGTAATGCTTTTCCTGGTTACTGAAGAGCCCTTTCTTCTTCAGAAAATTCCTTTGTATATTTGAATTGTTCACTTTTTGTGCCATTTTTCTTGTTTTTCATGTACACCATTATTGTCTGCTTTGTCTGCAACATTGTGATGCAGCCCTTAGGAGTAGGAGTGAGGCTGGGTCCTATGGGGGTAGTTGACTCTGTGAAGTGGTGCAGGAGAGGATTAATAGACCATGAAACAATAAGAGGAGAAAGAAGAGAAAAAGAAAATGTAGTAATAAAGTATATATTAAAAGAGAACAAAGGTGTCAGGGCTTCCTTGGAGAGGAAAAAAAGTGCTATTTATCTGGGATATTTCTTCAACTCAAGAGCCATATGCCTGTTGTAGTTGAGAACATCAGTGAACAAGTGCTGGGTTGGGCACAGAGCACCTACTGGGCACGACAGGGCACTCACCTATGGGCTGGGCTGATGGGGCACCTGCATGCAGACTGGGGCCAGTGGAACCAGGCACACACGTTGTGGCTGCAGTGGCTGTGAATTTTTTTATGTGGCTCTTTGACTAACCATCCTTTCCCTGCATAGGTGTGGTAAGACAGTGGGGGCAGGATTCACCTGTGAGTAATGTTGAGCAGAATTCCCTGGAGCACCGTCCTGCTGTGTATAAAGTAAGCCCTCTAAGAAGCAGGAGGAGGGGTCTTATCACTCTCAAGAGCCAGCAGTTGAGCGCATTCTCCAGACTTGAAATTCCCTGCATGTAAGCTTCCTGCATCCAGAAGATAGTTATGCAATCAGAGGAGCAACGGCAGAACCAGGGATTGGAGCATGAGACAGGGACGGCCTTTCCCAACCACACAGCAGAGAAAGGAGCGTGGTTGGGGGCAGGAAGCTGGCTTGTAGAGGGAGGTGCTGCTGGGCATTTAATTGGGGAAATGGCACTTGCTAATCCAAGAAAGGAGCTGGGTGCCTTTAGGCTGAGGCTTCCTGGAGTGGGGTGCCTCTGGGAACTTAATCCAGAGAGCTGGGTGTGCTGATGTAGGGAGCTTAAGCTGAATGCTGTTGGGTTCTTTTAGCTTCAAAAATATTAAGGATGTGCTTCATTTTTTGTTTTCTAATTCTAGGTCTTTGCACATTTCATCATGATACTTTTGTCTTCTCAAGCCATTCTTTGAAATCTTCTACTTGTCCATTTTTCTACATGGTTTTTTGTCTGTTTGCTTTACCTTTTCTGGAGCAAGTTTCAGGGTTGACAATCATTTTGATCTTTTCTTTTTAATGGTATTTTCTTGTTTTTATAGCATATCCTTGATGTCATCCCCCAAATTAGCTGGTCTCTGCTCATCAGTTTTCAATGTGTCAAATCTATTCTTGAGGTGGTCTTGATAACCTTAGAGGGAATATAGTCAAGGTGATACTCTGGCTTTCTTGAACTTTGTTCTAGGAAGTTTAAAAGACTATAAACCAAACCAAACTCACTGCCATCAAAGCTATATCAACTATTAGTGACCCTGTAAGACAGGTAGAATTGCCCTTGTGCATTTTCCAGACTGAAACTCTTTACAGGAATTGAAAATTCTGTCTTTTCTCTTGTAGAGTGAGATGGTGGTTTTGAACTGCTAACTTTGTGGTTAGCAGCCTCACACATAAGAAAGACTATTGTGGTAGGCCAGGTTGACTAGAGAAACAAATTTAGTGACACTCACATATGTGTAAGAAAGAACTTTATATTGAGAAGTAACTATATATCAAGAAAACATCCAGCCCAGTCCCATTTAAGTCTATAAGTCCAATATTAGTTCATAAATCCCCCTTCGGACTCATGCAGCCACATGCAATGATGCAGAATGCAGGAAGATCACAGGCCGGTAGATCCATAAAGTCGAATGGATCCGAGGTCAGTGGAAACACGGCAGGACTCCAGCAGTTCTCAGGAGGCCAGTAAGCAGGAAGGGGAAGGCAGAGACTGGCCTCCAGAGACCTATATATTTTGGTTGCACCTCTAAGGGATATCATCCAGCTGCGCGCAACCCAATTGACAGGCTAAACTCTACCCATTCTTTTTACAGGTGCCATATTGTCACACAAAAACCTATCACAACTATTGTGTTAGACAGGGTTCTCTAGAGAGACAAAACCAGATTGCTAATAATTATATATAATTCTACAGATAGACAAATATATAACATAAGAAATAAACAGTTAATTAAATTATAAAGCAGTACAAATGGCTCAGTGAAGCTCACTCCCATGAGACAGTTGTGAGACACTGGCAGTCCTTCAAGTCTTGAGGGCTGCCAGGTAGTCTCTGTAGAGAAATTCAGGCTCTCTGGTCACAGGCAGCAAACAGTAAGGCTGGTCACCAACAGTCAACCAGATAACAGGGTCTGACAGTCCCCAGCTCAAGAGATGTAAATTCCAATTGTGTGGTGAAGCAGGTCTTGGAAGAACCTCAAATTACAGCGACACAGTTCATGGGTTAGGTGTCCCACAGGTAGTGTAGCTTGCAAATTGAGGCACAGAACAAGCAGGCAGCTGCACCCTGGATTGTTGATCAAAAAGCAAGAGACAAGAAAGGTGAGGCTTGTGGAGCCATTTATCTCTCCACCCTTCAATTAATTCCACATGTGTTTATCGGCCAGTTTGGCACAATAAACTAAATACCTCAACTATGTAAACAGTTTATTATTTTTATGTGCTAGGTTATACTAAGTAATTTGTATATATTATAAATCATCTCAAAACTTGGTGACATCGTGATTATTCAAATGAGGAAACTGATTCTGAGAGAGATGTAGTGACTTGCCCACGGTTACAGTTTTGGTTGGGCTAGATTAGGGTTCACATCTAGTCCAGGGGGCCACAATCTGTGGCTCGAGAGCCGTTTGCAGCTCTTTCAGCATGTATGTATGGCTCTGAAGTAAAGTTGAAAATGGAAATAAAATGATTATTCAGATAATGTTGATTTAATTTGTTTATAAATTGTTGTGAGGGACTGGATTGGCTCTTCCAGCTCAAATAGTTGCCAACCCCTGATCGAGTCTATTCAAATAATTTTCTCTGAAGTTATACCAGTTCTACTTAATCATGTCTGTATGTTAGAATCATATGAGAAACAATTTTATAATAACAGGTGCCCTAGACAGTAGCAAGATTGGATATTGGTTGAACAAGGGACTGTTTTAAACACATCTATTAAAAACTAATAAAGATAAAACATATATGAACTAACCTCTAAAGTTTAGAAGCCATAGAAAAACAAAATAAACTCAAATGAAAGTTGATGGAAGAAGTATATTTCTTTAAAAATATCAATATTCTTACTTAGCCACATGATTAAAATTCCAGTGTTTCAATTTTACTTTGTCATTCCCCACCCCCCACCCCCTTTTTTTTAGGTATAAAGGCATCACGAATGGCCGGGCTCGGCTACTCTGGTTCGTTCAGACTTTCTTCTTTGGAATAGCATCTCTCTCCATCTTGATTGCGTACCGACCAAAGCACAAGAAGAAAACTTAAAGAAGACATTCTTTCTTTCCATTTTGACATTCAACCTCACCTTTTTAAGGCAGGGTGTATGTGATGTGGGTAACACATTGTGATGTTTGCTTTGTCTACTTTCTAGAAAGTTTGCCTCCTTTGAAGTTATTTCAGACCTTCTAGTTATTAATTTAAGAGAAAGATTAAAGCTTTCTTATCCCATAAAACATCATTCCAATATAAATAAAAAGTCATAGTCTCAGAAACCCATAGGGCCAGTTCTAATCTGTCCTTTAGGATCACCTTTGGGTTGGCATCAGCTCTGGCAGTAAGTTCTGAGTTATTCATTATTCTGTCATATGTTGTGGTTGAGCTTAGTAGACCACTTGTTACGTAAGAGGAAAGTAGGGAAAGAATATAGCTCTTCAGTTCCACAGACTAACTTCTTTGACTTTAAGCTATCTTCTTGAGGTCCTGGAATTTGTTGGTACTCTCTGTACCATCTAGGCTAAGAACCTAGCAACTGCTTTGGATGCTTTCCACTTTGATATACTACTGGGCACAATGAACAAGTTCTTTTGTCACTTCAGGATCTCTTTGTCATTCCCACTCCAGCCACTCTTGTCCAAGGTCTTAGTTAACACTGGACTATGGCAGCAGCTTCCTTAGTTCTGGGTTTTCTGCACGTCATTGGGAAACAAAACCAATCTTTTTTAACTGAAAACATGTTACTCCCTTTCTCTCATGCGTACAAGTGCTCCAGCTAGTCTCCAGAATAAAGACCAAATATACCCAAACCCGATTGTCAGGTGACACTTTAGTAATTTGCCATCTTTCTCGCTCCCCTTACTATTTAAGCAAAGCTCTCCTCTGGCTAGTCTAGTCTATACTTCCTACTGTTCTCCCCAATACTAGATTTGCCTTTTGGCCTATATCCTCCACCATGTAACCTCTCCTTTCTCAAAACTTTCCCCATCATTCTGGAGCAACCCAACCCATCTGGAGCAAGCCTACAACACATCCATTGCTCAGACCTTCAGCAGGCACTGGTGAAGCAAGTTCAGACTCTCACACTCCAGAGAAAGGAGCAAGACATGATTGTCTGGCAGGGCAGACTGAGAGATTACATCCGCTTACATACACAGAGGACAGGGGTAGAGCCCAAAGGAGAAGACGGAGAATGCCTTCTCAGATCCTTCCCTCTGCCTGGGGACCCCACATCCTCTGAATGTGTGTTCTTGGTGTTGAGGTCTTATTGTGATTACTACCAAATTGCTCTTTCAAGTCAGCACCACATCTTAGTTTGATTTTCCCCTCAGCCTCTGACTCATTGCCGTGCATGCAGACTCCCTATCACTGTTTATTGAACGAGGGAGGCAACCTGCCAGCCTAGTTTCCTCTTTTAGTATCATTTCAGCTTTCACTTAAAAATGGCAGAACATAGTCATGTACACTCATGTCATAGAAAATCTCTAAACTGTCCTTGATTCTGGGGGTCCTCTAGTGGGAAACCTGTTAATTGTTTTCATACTTTCTTATTGTCTAGAATTTTTTCAAGACTATGAGTCTCTCTCCCTTCCCCCGACTTACTAAACACACAGACATTCCTGTTGCAGAGACTCTAACCCAGGAGTTACCAGCTAACTACTTCCTCTTCCGTTCACCTAGAGACTCACTCTTACTACTGACTGACCGGCTGCAGGGCTCTGGGAGGATGCACAGACTCGTACTCTAGCATAGTGACAGGCACCCCTGTGAGCCGTCAGGGCTCTGCTTCTCATTCCCACTTGTTGTAGAGGGAGGTGTATAATTTGTATTCAGCAATAGTTTTACGCCCTCAGCCCCCCAAAAGGTCCACATAAAAATACAATCCTGAAAAATTATGAGTGTCATGATTTATTTCTAGTGGAGATAAATTTCTGCACCATCTCTTTTCCTCAGTTTCTATTGTGATTAAGGTATTTATACAGTAAGGTTATATTTTTGACTATTGGTATAAACATGGGAATCCAACCCAGACTTATCCTTATTATCCTTTTCTAGGAGAATAATGACTAAATAATATTAAATAGTAAGTGAAATAATATTAGTGGGAACTGATTATTGTATGAATGGATTAACTTGAATAAAATGCTGTGGATTATATCTCTAATATAATGTCGTTTTTATATTTGTAAGTTTTGATGTATACTTGATTCTACTTTTCTCAAATAGACTATTTCAGAACTATAGAACTGTATGTACAGATCCAATATCAGCTTCTTTTTCACTGATGAGGAAATGCAGGATGTTCCGGTTGTAGAGTGTGTGCTCCCCCTTGTGGTTGCACAGCGGCAATGTCCCATCATCCACACACCGAGCAGTTGAAAAAAGGTCGCCTTTTGGGAGGGGGCTGTGGGGAGGGAGGGGGAAAATGAGGGCCTGATGCCAGGGGCTTAAGGGGAGAGCAAATGTTTTGAGAATGATGAGACCAATGAATGTACAAATGTGCTTTACACACTTGATGTATGTATGGATTGTGATAAGACTTGTATGAGCCCCTAATAAAGCAATTTAAAAAAAGATGATCTGAAAAATAAAAAGATTAAATCTGAACCTAACTTAAAAAAATGTCGCCTTTCATCATACTTTTTGTTTTCATTCTCATTTTCATTCATTCAGCTTTTGATATAGGGTTTGCAGCAAGTGAGACAATTAGAAGCTTATTAGTATGCAAGGTTTTTGTTTTTATTTTTAATGCCAGATGTATCCTATCATGGTTTAGCCTCCAAGGGAATCTTAGGTCCTGTGTTCCTGCCTATTTAGAAGTGAATCTGTGATGCACAACATAACCGCAGAGTGAGAGTCACTTGGATATAAATTTATATCCATCACATCGTTTTGATAAATTACTTCCTAAATCTAAGTCTCAGCCTCTGTAAAAAATTCAGCATATTTGCCATCTCACTGTTTCTAATTGACGTGTGTGTGTGTGTGTGTGTGTGTGTGTCCATATCCCTGGCTCCTTGCGGAAAAGATGAGAGATGAGGCTATCTGTTTGCAAAGATGTGCAACCTCAGAAATCTTGTATAGGATTTCTGTGAGTCAGAATCCACTTGATGGCAGTGAGTTTGGTTTTATATGTGGATGTGTGTGTATTAGTGAAGAAATGCTTTTTGAAAAAAGGAAAACAGCTTTATATGAATTTAGATACTAAAAGACACCTTAAGAACAAGTCTCCATAACTGGGCTCATTGAACAAAAGCAGAATGAATGGAGACACGGCTGAAGCCGCCAAGGATGTTGTCACATTTGAAGCCACAGTGGACACCTATGGAAGCAGCACACTCAACTCACAGGACGGTGCACCGGGCTGATCTGGCTAAAGACTTCAAGTGCTAAAAGGCAAACGGAAGGAAATGTTTAGAAGAGGATGATGGCAACCTACATACAAATATGCTTGATACACTTGATGTATGGAATGTTATAAGAGCTTTAAGAGCCCCCAACAAAATGATTTAAATAAATAAAAAGTGTTAAATGGCAAATATGTCACTTGAGGACTAAGTTGCTCTTGAACCAGATCATAGCAATATCAGTCACATCATGTAAATGCAAAAGCTGGCCAATGGATAAAGACAAGGCAACTGATACCTTTAAAAATAGTGTTGGCAAAGACTATGGGATATATCATGGACTGCTGAAAGGATGGACAAATCTGTCTTGAAAGAATACTCCTTAGAGGCTAAGATGGGAGATAATTCAGGTAATTTGCACATTACCAGGAGGGGCCCATCTGGAGAAAGACATAGTTGGTGTAGTAGAGGGTCAGTGAAGAAAAGTTTCAACAAGATGAACTTGGACAGTGGCTGCTACAATGAGCTCAAATATAGTAATGAATGTGAATGTTATCAACCCACTTCTTGTTGGAAATAGCTGAGAAACAGACTGAATGAAAGGGAAAGCTTTACTTTGGTTGATCAAAGAAGGAGCAATATGTGTTAGTCCAGGCAGACTAGAGAAACAAATCCATAAAAACGTATATGTGTATAAGAGAGAGTTTTATATAAAGGGTAATTGTACATGAAGAAAGCATCCCAACCCAGTCCAGCCTAAGCCCATAACTTCGATATTAGCCCACATGTCTGATACCAATCTATAAAGTTCTCTTCAGACTCATAAAACACATGTAATGATGCCGAATGCAGGACGATCACAGGCCAGTGGGTAGAAAGTCTTTGGATCCAGTGGCATAAGCATCTCAAAGCTGGCAGGGGTCTCTATGGCTCCTCCAGTTCCCAGGGAACAGGTCTATCAGCACAGCGCCATGTGTCTTGTCAGTACAGAGTCTCCAAGGGAGTGAGCAGTGAGAGTCTTTCACCTGCAAGGAACCAAAACAGGAGTTCCCAGAATTCTCAGGAGAAGGCCATGCCCACTCATTGGCTATGATCTGATTGACAGACTAGACACCACCCCTTCACTCTTCATCCTCTCAAGTCCCAAATTGACACCAGATTATGTAACTACCACACAATCCAAGACTGGAGATGCCAAGGCAGGCTTTCTCCCTCCCCCATGCCCCCATGCCCCAAAAAGGGGATTTTCAGTGTTATACTTGTATAGCAGGAAGTAAATCGAGGGGCTTATGAATATGTAACATTTCTGGAGAATACTCATGAATATGCATTAGTTCTATTCTTGGCCAAGCATTAGTTTGACTTTTTGTTTGAAAATGTCTGATTTAAAAATAAATGTCTGATTTAGTTATATCTTTTGTTGTGACTATTGTTTCTTAACCAAAGTTATTTTGTTCTTGGGTCAACTGTAGGTTATGACTATTGGTTTTTCAAAGGTCCGGCAGGCCAGACCTGGTTAAAAGTGCTTGTTGTGTTGGGATACTTTCTGTGTTAGTCTGGATAAACTAGGGAGCAAATCTACAGAAACTCATATGTATAAGAGAGTTTTATATAAAGAGTTAGTGTACATTAAGAAAGCATCCTAACCTAGAGCTGTCCAAGTCCATATGTCCAACATTAGCCCATATGTTTGACACCAATCTACAATACCCTCCTCAATCTCACAAAACACACACAATGACACAATGACAAGAGGAAAGCTGAATCAGTGAGTGTGTAAGCATCTCAGTGCTGGCAGGGGTCTCCACGCAGTTGCTCCAGCACCCAGGGCTGCATCGGGGTAGATTCATGTGGCTTCTCAGGGATGTCTTGCAGGAAGTGAGCCTTGCCAGCTGAAGCAGGGAACTGTCTAAGGCAGCTGCACCCTGGTCTGACCATCAGAAAGCAAGAGGCCTGAGAACTAGGAAAGTGAGGCTCACACAGCCATTTAACTCTCTGCCCTTCAATTAACCCCACGTTTTTATTGGCCAGGTTGGCACAACAAACCTTAACTATCTCAATCCACACCTTGCCAACTTGGCACCTGTACACAATTCTTTAGCTTAACAATTTCAGTTAAGTAATGCCTACACCTTAATCCTATAATCCTGTGACTATGTACCCCCACCTATGAAAGTTTGTAAGCCAACCACTTCATGCCTTATCCCCCCAATTTGGGATATCCAATTTCTATACTGCCTACTTACATCAACCCAGTGCTCTTAGGAGACGATCATGTTTTTGATGTGAAAAATCTTCATTCCAGTTGGAATCACGTGAAGTCCACATCCATAAGCAAAGTCAAATCAGGACAGGCCATCCATAAAGTCAGCAATAATATGCACCAGTTCACAGGCTCAAAAATCTCCATCTGGTTGGTTCTGGTCAACTCAATGTGGGCTGCCTCACTCAGCCTCCCCAGGTTGTCCATTGGTCGCGTCGCCTTGCCTTTAGACCATGGGCTCTCGCAAATACTCAACAAGCCTAGCCCCCTCGTGCTAGGTCATGAATTTTAGACCAGTCAACCTGCTCTTTTTTTCTTCTCCTCTAAACCAACTCCACAGGTGTCACTGGCCAAACTCAACCTGTCTCTTTATCGATGCATTTCTCCCACTTCCACTCAAAAAGTGGATCCAGGTGGGCACCTATCAAGTGTTTCAGCATGCCCACAGGCTCCCTTTAACATTTAGTCCTAGAGAGGAATTTTCTTTGTGGCTCCAGAATTTTTCCAGCTTCTGACAAAGACTGCTGGTCCCTGAGTACTCCAAAGCACTGGGTGGGGCATATCTTTTCAAAGCTTTCTTTGCAGGTGGGGCCTAAACCCATCTAAGAAAGGTGTCTTAGTGCTAGAATAACAGAAATAACACAAGTGATGACTTGAGCAAATTTACTCTCTCACAGTTTGGAAGATCGAAATCTGAACTTAGGGAGCTGGTGCTAGAGGAAGTCTTTTACTTTGTGTCTCCTGGTTTTAGAATGTTCTCAGCACAGGAAGCAGGTCCAGGATACATACCATTCCTGGATCTTTCTTAGTGGTAGTCACTATCCTTTGTTTCCTTGGAAGTATGGTCTGCTGAAAGACAAAACCTACTCCTCCATATAAAAATGAGTTCTCTCAGAAGCAGGAACACACAAAGTAATCCCAAGACCTACAGAAGAGCCACCAATGGAGAACGCTCAAGATCTCTGTCTTAAGTAGCAGAGGTTGAGACCAGAGGCACCAGAAGCTATGGGACGGAGACCATGGGGTAGAGCAGAGGGACCAGGCTGAAACCAGAGGTAAAGGTAAGGAGACCCAGAGTTAGAACCCAAGAACAGCACTGAGACTATAAAACTGTTAGAGCAATAGGTGGGCTTCTTGGTCCGTGAAAGCAGAAACCAAGGGACTACATGGCTGGGAGGTCAAAGACCAGAGAGGGAGATGTGGCTGCTGGTTGAGAAGTGGTGTTTCTACGAACCAATGACTATCCTTACTATTTCCTGATCCTGAGTTTTAGCCTGTTAAATTCCCTTAATTTTGAGTATTGTCTACAAGTTCTATGTGACCATTGCAACGGATTGTTTAACCCAGCGCACAAGCAGTGTTCCATGGAAAGAATGGTTGGTGTTGGATAGTTAAGGACAGACAGAGGGTGGAGGCCTGTCTGACCTCTATCTTGTGGCAGTAGGGAAGCCAGCAGAGGTCAAATATGGCCCCCATGCCATTTTCATGACAGCTAATCCAGCCCATTTTGCTGGTACTCATGAAGAGCGACCCCATACACCAGAACTGCACTAGTGGAAATCTGAGGTTTTGAAATCTGAGGTGCTGTGGTCCCACCTTTAAAAGCTCAGAAATCATGGCCTCATAATTTGAAATCCCAAAGGTTTTGGCCCTGCCCTTTGAGAACCAGGCAGCTCTGTCTTCCATTCTCCTTCTCTCTCCAGTATCTGAGTCCTGCCTTCTTATTCTTTCCAAAAAGAGGCCAGCTTGGCTTCTGCCCTGTTTTAGAGGGCAAGTATCGCAAAGCTCTTTAGCTCTACTAATAACTACCTAAAGGCACCCCACTGCATCAGTGATCCCAGTTCTAAAGATGCTCAGCTCGCTCACTCCGTGGGTCAGCAAGTGTAACTCCTCAGAAAAAAATGCCCAGAGGTATCCCCCTTCACCAGAAAGCCTCCTGTTCGAACACACTCAATCCCCCTGCTCTCTGGGTTGGCTCCCACAGCATCTTACTCTGATCTTGTTCTCCTCTCATATTTCCCTGCCATTGCTCTTGCTATCTGTGCTGTCTTCGGTGTGACATTCATGGCGACAATATTGGAGTCCCCAGGACCGTTTAAGTTGTTCTAGACTTCAGAAGGCCCAGTCTTCCATCAGGAAGTAACTTGGTAGCCAGCCTTATGATGCCAAAGCAGGTCCACCCACTCAGAGCCCCCTTCCCCAATTCACCCTCTACCCACCAAATACCCTCCCTACCTGCCCAATCTCATTGACTAAGCAAGTAGTCTGCTTGTCGTTAGGTGCTGTCAAATTCATTCCAACTTATAGCAACTCTAAACACTATAGAATCAAACATAGCCCAGTCCTGCAGCACCCTCACAATGGTCATGTTTGAGCCTGTTGTTGCAGCCACTGCATTCATCCCTTTGAGAGCCTTCTTTTCTCTCACTCTCCACTTTACCAAACATGATGTCCTTCTTCAGGGTCCAGTCCCTCATGACAACATCTCTAAAGTGTGAGCCATGGAATCTCGCCATCAGCACATGAAACAAAATGTGTATCAGTTTAATGAGAAACTGATGTGCTATGAAATCCTTTACTCAATTAACAATAAAAAGCAAAGGGAAAGTAAGACTACCTAGTTGTATAGTGGATTATGAACCTAGAAGAAATTCATTTTGATGAAGAAAATACGGTTTACTTCTGGAGTCAGACCCTTTTTAGAAGTGGCCAGTTATTCCTCTTATGTGGACTGGTTCACAACACTCACTCCAACCAGAACCAGTCCTTCCTAAAGACAAGAGCCAGAATAGCGCCTAGTTAGTATAAGGTGAAAGGTGCTCAGCTAATAGAAAGGTTAAAAAGAAAATCTTAAAAAGTTAGTAAACAATAAACCAAGAGTAAATAACAAGAAAACCCACAAACAAAATGAACTCAGCACAGAAAATTATGTCAAAGAAATCAGAAACACCACACTGAAAAACTTACTGTCATTTATTTGTTACTGACCCATAGTGGCCCTATGAGGAAAGAACTGACTCTGGTTTTCTGAGACTATATAAATCTTTATGAGAGCAGAAAGTTTCAGTTTTTCCCAATGTAGTAGCTGGTGGTTTCAAACTGCTGACTTTGTGGCTAGCAGCCCAATGCATTACCCACTATGACACCAGGGCACAGGGACAGCAAAAAACTGATACCTATTAATAATTAATACTGAATGTAAATGGACTAAATGTACCAGTGAAGAGACAATGAGTAGCAGAATGAATAAGGAACATTCACTGCATGCATTTCTGCTGACAGCTTTTGAATCTGGAGCTATGATAAAGCATAAGCCTATTAAAGATAAGGGAAACAGCAGGTTTGCAGCTATGGCTGGCTAAAAATTAACTTAATTCTTACTGACAGAATGCTATATTAAACAAATTTCAACATGTAACAATCTCAGGGTGCAATAAATAAATTTACTAACACTTAAGGTTATAATTTAACAAAGCCCTGTAACTTTTTGTGGTAAGACACAAAAGAAACCTTAACTCTCAAAGATAATTTATGGAGACCATTTATTAAGTCTTTAACAATAGAAGACAAAACAAAGACACGTCATCTAGATGAGGAAGATCATTAACATCAAGCCACAATTGCCCCCGATGGTTTGCAGAGATTAAAGGAAACTGGGAGAAAGCATGATTAACGGCAGATAAATATATCACAGTTACTGGTGGGACCAGAGAAGTGGAAAAGGTACCATGGTTGAGATATGTACATTATATTAGACAGAAGAACTTACAAGAGCTTACAGCCTTGACTATGTGATCTCCATCACGGATACAACCTAGGCAAGCCCTTAAGGAGACTGCTTCTCTCTTAGCTGGTTAGTGGGTGGAGGTAATCCACTTTCTAATGCACTCTGCATAAGGGCAAGATTGTTCACATTCCTGGTTAATAGATGGAATTCAATGGAGGTTTAATATACCTCCCAAAATGAGTTTTGGCTTTCACTGCTCTCTATAGCCTTCTGCAAATCTAGTACTTAGATTAGAACTTAAGCTCAGATGCTATCTCCTCTCCAGATCATGGGGTTTGTTTGAGTTAGCAATCTGTTGATTACAGGAAAAGGCAAAACTTACTTTTAGGGAGTTGCATGACCTGTCCACTACTTCCTTTCTAGCTTTCACTTTGAAGCCCTTTACTTCCTGTAAACTCTTAGTGCCAACCAGGCTTGGCTGTTTTCAGGTATTACGATGGTATCTGTGTGCCCTAGCCTTTATGCCTTCTTTAGTTTCTAGGTAGAAAAGCACCAAATGTCCTTTGAAACTAATACTGTGGCCATAAAAAAAAATCTGAACAATCTGGTGATTTTATTAAAGCCATTATCGTGTGTGTGTGTGTATGTGTGTGTGTGTGTTTAAGGCAACAACACAGTTGAGTTTGAAAATTTGATATGCAGAAACCCTGGTGGTGTATTGGATTATGCATTGGGCTGCTCACCACAAGATCTAGAGTTTGGAATCACCAGCTCTCTGCTGGAGAAAGATGAAACTTTCTATTCCCATAAATAATTGCACAGGTAATTCTACCCTATCATACGAGCCAGACTAGCCTTGATAGCAGTGAGCTTGTTTTATGAGAGAGTTGGTTTTGTTTTCCTTTAGTGTTTTTCTTTTTCCAAACATTTTGAGGCATTTTCTCCACTTTTTTTGCCCCTGTGTATTTTTAGTTCATTTCCCCCATTAGGTTTGTGACAATAAAAGTTAGCTTAACTTAAACTTCCAAATATAGGGTTCTTATTTTGCTGATTAAAAATAATGTAGCATTTTCCTTCTACAAAGAAATTTGGAATAGGATTTTTTTCATTCTTTTATTCAGTAAATATTTCTTGGTCCCCCTACTATGTGCCAGCTTAACAATCATGTATTTATTATATCAAAGTTTGGATTATTTGGGGGGGGGGAGGCAGGGTATTTTTTACCCCTTCTTTAGAAATATTTTGCATTACATCTGTGACACGATTGCCATTCTATATGCACTCAGAAAAACTATTAGGCATTTTTACTTCTTTCCATCCTGTACTGTTGTAGAGAACAAAAGGGCCCAAATCCAAATATAATTTACAGAGATGCCTTTAATATTTCAAAATGACAAAGACAATTAATCCAAATGAGGAAAACCAGGCAAGAGATCATAATGGGAGCCAAGTGTTTCTGGAGCGCTTGCTTAAATAGGACATGGAGTGCCAAGGAGTGTTACAAAGGCATAACTGGCAGCAGCTCAGTACATCAGGGTTGCAGGCGGGACTACAGAAGCAAGCGTGGGACCATAATTGGGACATGTACATTATAGATAGAAGAGCTTACAAGATTGGTTGAAGTCCTTCCAATCAAGGTGGTCAGGGTATGACTCATAATCATATGATGCTAATACCTCAATTCCAATCAAGGACACACTCAGGCAAGTCCCTAAGGGCTAGGTCTGTCCTCGCTGGACTGGCTCGGGAAATGGTAGTAATTCACTTTGTTATGCATTCTACTTGAGGGCCAAGCTATTCACATAGTCCGTTAATGGTCAGAAATAATTAAAATGGAGACATAATACATATGGAGATTAAAAAATTAGATTTAAGGTTTTCATTGTAACTTCCACAGAATTGGTGCTCTGAATTTAAGCTTTAATACAATCCCTTCCCCTGATCCTGAATTTTATTGAAAATCCTTTGATCACTTTCAGGATGGTGTGTTAATTCTACATGGGCTAGCTGACACCTTCCTTAAATGATTGTTTGTTATTTTAAAACAAACCTTTAAAGTTTCAGTTGCTATTTCTAATAGCTAGGCACCATTAGATTTATTTACCATGTTTTGCTATATCACCCATATCTTCAGTGATCATTTCATGAAGGTAAATATCAAACAGGGTCATATTATAATAATTAATTGTTCTGAGAATAGGATTTGCACCTTAAGATGTGAACTCAAAATCCATTCCTATATCTCTGGCCCACTTCAGAGACAGCTTATTTGCTTCTTGAGAAATAATATGAAAAGTAACTTCCATGGACATTTGATAGTCCTAATAATATTAGAGATCTAAAAATTATATATATAGATATATGAAAACATTTTAGGATAAAATAAATGGAAAAGTTCACTTATGCAAATAAACAAGATTTAAGTGGTAGACACTTTACAAAAACACAAGAATTAGACACAAGTAAACATTTTCAGTAATACTCATTCACTAAGCAAAATTGTTAGTCTGAGAAACCTGAGGCTAATAATGAGCAAAGAATATAACAATATATGTCAAATATATTATAGGCCTAAATAGTTCATTATCAGCAGATGGGAAAGCAATAGAGATTTGAATATTGCTCAGTGATTTCATACGCCATGACCTTGAGATAGCTGTCCTCTGTTTCTGTTTGTAGGGCATTTCAGCTGAAGTTCAAAGGAGTATTTCACTTCCTTTACTCTGCAACAAGTGTGTTGAAGGTAAAGTGAACTTCACTTTAATATGGCTTTAAATACTTTTGATGTCACCTATGAAAAATGCTGCATATCTTCCAAAGATAAATCTAAAGTCTAGGTCCTATAAAGCATGATCCCTGGATTACTAAAGGAATAAATTTATTTATTTTATTTTAAAATCATTTTATTAGGGGCTAATACAACTGTTATCACAATCCATATATATATCCATTGCGTCAAACACATTTGTATATCTGTTGCCACCATCGTTTTAAAACATTTCTTTTCTACTTGAGCCCTTGGTATCAGCTCCTCATTTTTTTACCCTCCCTCCCTCATGAATCCTTGATAGTTTATAAAATTTTGTTTCATATGTTACACTAACCACTGTCTCCCTTCACCCTTTTCTGTTGTCAACCCCTGGGAGGGGAGTGTGATATGTCAATCATTGTGATCAGTTCCCCCCCCCCCCTTCCCTCTACCCTCCTTGTATCACTACTCTCATTATTAGTCCTGAGTTTATCTGTCCTGGATTCCTTGTGTTGTGAGCTCTTATTTGTACCAGTGGACATGTTCTGGTCTTGCCGGATTTATAATGTAGAATTGGGGTCATGATAGTGGGGAGGAGGAAGCATTAAAGAACTAGAGGAAAGTTGTGTTTCATCTAAGTTGCTGTTCTTAAGGATTTTTTGTTGCTGTTGCTTATCTTGGGTTCTTCCTCATCATATAAAGTTAAATAGTTTTTTCATTTCTTTAAAGATAAAATAAAAATTTTGGTATATATGTACAATGAAGTTGAAATCTGTATCAGAATTGTGTTATATTTGTAGATTATGTTGGGTAGCACTGGTATTTTCACAACATTAAGCCTTCCTATGCAGGAATATGCAATATTCTTTTATTTATTCATTACAAATATATTAAATCCATTAATTTTGATCTCTTTTGGTTTCTTGTAATAGTGTCATTTAGTTTTCTGTGTGCAAATCTCTGTTTCTCTGGATAGGCTTATTTGGAAGTATTTCATTTTTGTTGCAAGGCCACCATTTCAAAATGACCAGCTGCTCCTCAGGAAACAATGAGGCCTTCTGTCTGATAAAGAGTTAAAAATCACAGAAACCCACAGGAGCAGGTCTATCCTGTCTTAAAGATTTTCTATGAGTCAGAAGTGACTTGTTTGCAGTGAGTTTGGTTTTTGGTTATTGCACATGATATATTTTTCAACTCCTTTTTCAGAGCTATCTTTATTAGTATACAGAAATCTGATTGAATTTTTAAATGTGAATCTGCATTTTGTCACATTGCTGAATATCTTAATTGTTTCCAACAATTTTTTGTTGAGTCCTTGGGATTTTCTATAGTGGACAAGGAATTACTCTCTAAAATCTATAGAATACTGCAAGACCTCAATAAGAAAAAATCAAATAATCCACTTAAAAAGTCAGGAACATATATAGATAGTTTACCAAAAATAAACATATGGAAAAAATGCTCATGATAGACTCTGAGGTCACCCTGAGGCACTCAAACCCCACTCTCTTGTACTTCTCTTGCTTTTTCACAACCATGTCTGACAAATCTAATATGGCTGATATGGCTGAAACTGAGAAATTCATATTGAAGAAGACAGAAACACAAGAGAAAAATCCACTGTCTTTAAAAGAAATGAACTGGAGAAGCAAGTAGGTAAATGTATTGAGGTGCCTCTGCCAATATGCAATGTACAGTCTATCAGCATGGGCATCTTTTCCTTCTTTTAGCAGTTTAACTTTGTAAGATGCGAAGAGGTTGGATCAAGTTTAAATGACTGTGCTGTCTCTTTTCACATAAAAGAACCAAGAACTATTTATAACAAAGGCTGCATGTATTTTGTGTTTTTGAGGTGTATAACATTCTTCATGGACCATATAAAAATTATATGATTTGGAAACCACTCACAAACTGGATTTTACTTTAAACACACCAGTTGCAGATGAAAGGAATTGAAATATCCCTTTAGACTTAAGATGAAACACCCTAGTTGTAAGCCCCAATCTAAGAATAACTAGTTCGTATAATATGGCCTTGCTCAGTATTTGCCCTCATGATGTGATCACTGAAGAGGTGGGCTCTGTAGCAAAACATGTAGAGAAATCAAATGATGCCTGGCTACCAGAAAGAACATTATCAGGATTCTTAAAAGCGTGTCTTACAAGAAGTAGTCATCTAAGTGAGGCTAATTCCACACAGAAGAAGCATCCCAGCCAATGAGATCCAAGGATTATAAATAATAAAATTCAAGAGCAGGAGGAAGTGGTATTAGAAATTAAACTCTGAAGACTATGGATGACAATGAAAACCCAAAATCTATTTGCAGAGTCCTGGTTTGGATTAAGCCTCCAACGAATTCCCTCAGCACACTGACTAGGGATATGAATAGTCTTATCCTAAGACAGATTGCACTGGAAAGTGCATTCGTGCAGATATATTGCTGGCGTTTTCATATTATTTTCTTTATATGAAATACAGTCTAAATAATCCATAGAAACAGTAACTAGATTCCTCTTTCCTTAGGATCATGGCAGGGAAGTCGGGAGGGTAGTGAGGAGCTCATCAGAATGGGGACAAAAATGAAGAAAAGGTCCTAAACTGATTGTGGTGATTGTTGTACAACTGAAAAAAATGTATTTAAACCATTGTATTATATGAGATTTATATGCCAAAAATGTTAAAAATGAAGAAAAATATGGGCCAGACAAAATTTATATTTGTATTTTAGTTCTTTTATTGATCCAATATAAATTCCCTTTTTTTGTTGTTGGGAAATGTTGGTCAAATATTTTCAAAAGTTCACAAAGTAAAGCTTATCTGTAGATGACAAAACTTAATTGGCTATAATATATATTAAAAAATGAGAGACCTGATGGAAATTTAGTAACCAATGCAAGCAAAACAACATTAATTTAAAGCCAGATGAGCTAGATGGCCGCTTGTTTATCTTCAAGCCTTTAAGACCCCAGTCGCTATCTCTTTTGATAGCCGGGCACCATCAGCTTTCTTCACCACATTTACTTGTTCACCCACTTTGGCTCCAGCCGTTGTGTCGGGAGAGTGAGCATCATAGAGTTCCAATTTATTAAAAGAAGGTATTCATGCATTGAGGGAGTGTTTGAGTAGAGGCCCAAGGTCCTTCCGCCACCTTAATACTTGAGTCCACATGGAAGAACACACCAGCCTGTGTGATCGAGTGGTACCGAAGGGATCAGTTACCAGGCATCAAAGAACAAAAAATCCTATCATTGACTGCACACCTCCATGATAGGATCGCTGAAGACAAATGGGTGCATAAGCAAATGTGGTGAAGAAAGCTGATGGTGCCCGGCTATCAAAAGAGATAGTGTCTGGGGTCTTAAAGGCTTGAAGGTGAACAAGCGGCCATCTAGCTCAGAAGCAACAAAGCCCACATGGAAGAAGCACACCGGCCAGTGCGATCACGAGGTGCCAAGGGACCAGGTATAAGGCATCATGCAAAAAAAAAAAAAAAGATATAAGTATGTATATATGTATATGTATATATATACCATATTAAATGAAGGGGGAAGTGCAGAGTGGAGACCCAAGGCCCAAGTGTCGGCCAATGGAGATCCCCTCATAGAGGGGTTTAGGAGAGATGGGTTAATTAGGGTGCGAGGTAGTACCGATGAAGAACACAGCTTTCCCCCAGATCCTGGATGCTTCCTCCACCCAACTACCATGATCCGAACTCTACCTTGCAGGGCTGGATAGGACAGAGGCTGTACACTGGTACATATGAGGGCTGGAGGTACAGGGAATCCAAGGTGGATGATACCTTCAGGACCAAGGGTGTGAGGGACGATGCTGGGAGAGTGGAGGGTGAGTGGGTTGGAAAGGGGGAACTGATTGCAAGGATCCACATGTGACCTCTTCCCTGGGAGAGGGACAGCAGATAAGGGGGGGAGGGAGACTCCAGATAGGGCAAGATATGACAAAATAACGATGTATGGGTTGCCAAGGGCACATGAGGGAGGGGGGAAAGGGGAGGGAGGGGGAAAAAAAAAGAGGACCTGATGCAAGGGGCTTAAGTGGAGAGCAAATGCCTTGAGAATGATTGGGGCAGGGAATGTATGGATGTGCTTTATACAATTGATGTATGTATATGTATGGATTGTGATAAGAGTTGTATGAGTCCCTAATAAAATGTAAAACAAAAAAAAAGCCAGATGAATGTTAGACAAAAGTAATGTTGAAATACAATGATTTTCTTAAAGTTTCAGATATATTGCCTAACCACCAAGTTATTAAATTTTTGATTTAAGCTGATAGGTAAAAGCTGATTTAAGCTGACAGGTTTAAAAGAAACAAATTGAAAATTAAAATGAAATTTAAAAAAATTTGGTGACTTTCCATGAAGTTTCAAATTGTTATGAATATATAACAACCTGAGAAATGACTCCTGAGCACTAGCCTTTCTCAAAATCAGGTTGTTTGATGAAACCAATTTACCCTTATCCTGGAAGGGTGTTATTATTATTTTTATTATTATTCAAAGACTGAAGTTAACTCTTTTTTTAAACTCTTTTTATTGGGGCTCATAAGGCTCTTATCACAATCTGTACATACATCAATCGAGCAAAGCACCCTTATACATTCGTTGCACTCATCATTCTCATAATTCACCTTCCACTTGGGTTCCTGGAATCAGCTCGGTTTCCCTTTTTTCCCCTGTCCCCCCTCCCTCCCCGATCCCACCCCTGGTCCCTTGATAGTTTATAAATAATTATTATATCTTATCTTACACTCCCTGGAGTCTCCCCTCACCCGCCTCCCCATTGCCCATCTCCCAGAAAGGAGGTTACACATAGATCTCCGAGATCGGTTCTCCCTTTCTACACCCCCTTCCCTCCTGGTGTCACCACTCCCACCGCTGGTGTTGAGGGGTTCGTCTGTCCTAGATTCCCTGTGTTTCCAGATCCCTACTGCACCGCTGTACACCCTCTGGTATAACCAGGTCCGCAAGGTAGAATTGGGGTCATGATAATTGGGAGGGGAGGAAGCGTTCAGGAACTAGAGGAAGGTTTATAGTTTCATTGTTGCTGCACTGAACCTTGAGTGACTCATCTCCTCCCCACTACCCCTCTGGAAGGGATGTCCAGCTGTCTACAGATGGGCATTGGGTCCCCATCATGTACTCCCCCTCTTTCACGGTGATGTGATTCTCACTACCACCCCACCTTTGTTGTCTGAGGCCTGGTCTTCTCTGCCCTTCACGATCACCTATGTTGGTGTGCTGCTTCCGTGTGGGCTTGGTTGCTTCTGGAATAGATGGCCGCTTGTTTGCTTTCAAGCCTTTAAGTCGCCAGATGCTATATCTCTCAGTAGCCGGGCACCATCAGCCTTCTTCACCACACTTGCTTATGCACACTTTTGTCTTCAGCGATTATGTGAGGAAGGTGATCACACAATGATTGTTTTTGTTCCTTGGTGTCTGCTACACGGTCCATTCAACACCTTGTATTCGCTTAGGCCGTGTGCTTCTTCTCTGTGGGCTTTGTTGCTTCTGAGCTAGATGGCCGCTTATTTGCCTTCAAGCCTTTAAGACCCCAGACACTACGTCTTTTGATAGCTGGGCACCATCAGCTTTCTTCACCACGTTTTCTTACACACACATCTGTCTTCAGTGATCATGTCGGGAAGGTGGGTATCCTGCAATGACTGTTTAGCAGGGCGAGGTGCTATTGTATTGGGGGATTGTGCATGAGGAGGCCCAATGTCCATCTGCTACCCTACTACTGAACCTATAAATATATGCACATAAGTCTATTGCCCCCATAATCATAAATATATTTACATATGTACATGTTTGTATTTAGGCTTCTCTGTATGCACTTTGCCTCCTACTCCTTTCCTCTATTTCCTTTCGCTTTCCTCCCATCCCATTACCATGTTTAGCCTTCATTCTGGTTTCAGTAATTCCTCTCAATTACCTTGCTCTTGGTCACTCCCTACCAGTCCTCCCCGCCCCTCCATCCTCTGGTTTTGAACCACTCGCTGTTCCCTTGTCCCTGTGTTGGGTGACACCTCCTCCCTTCCCCTACCTCCCACGCTCTCATGTCCCTCCAGGACCATTGGTCCTGTTGTTTTCTTCTCTCATTATTTGTCCAGCCTATTTTGTCTAGATGGACCTGCTGATATAGTAATATGTGCATACTAATGCAGATGACTTTGATAGTGCCCAAGTGGCACATAAGAACACGGCTTTGACAGAAGCAACATCGACACACTGATAAGCAGAAAAGTCACTAACATACAAAATTTACAAGGCAAAAAACAAAACAAATAAAAAAACCCAAAAAGATAGCAAATATTAAAAGAAAAATTGCTAGTAGTTCAAGGTCAGTTCGTTGGCCTTTAGGAGTGTTTTCTAGATGTAGCTTGTGAGGTGCCACATCCTGGCCCAAAAGTCCATCCTTTATACTCCCTCGGGATCTCTTTGCTCTGCTTCCTCCGCTGCTCCATTGCACACCCCCAGTGTTTGCCTCAGTATGGTGGGGTCAGCTCAGTCGCACATCCCCCACTGTGTCTCAGGTGCTGTCCCGTGTAGGGCCATGTGTTGGTGCAAGATGTCGCATCTCGTAGAGTGGCCAGCTGAATGGTCCTCTCTGTATGATGGGCCCTTCTAGCTGGTCTATCGACCTTGGGTTTGGTGGACCCAGGTGTACTCCACTACGTCCTTTCTCCTTCTTTTGTTTCAGCTTCCTTCTGGATGTGGTGTGGTGAGTCAGTTCCTTTCCCACTCCAGATGATCTATTTTTGTTTTCTGTGGTATTCCCTTCGAGTGTGGGGGTCGGCCTAATTCTGGTTTGGGCCAGCATGTCGTCCAGCCTCTTTGTGTAGACCTCTGTACTTTACGTTGCCCTCCTTGTTTGGTGTGTCATGGTGGGGTCCGTATGTATGTTCCATATCTGTGGGGACACAACTGATACTCTCCCCCGGGTGGGTTAGTACCCAGTTCCCCCCATACCATCCACTCAGATTCTCCCCATCCTGGTTCTCCCTCTCCGTGTCCCACTACTCCTTCTTTATGCTGGGCTCCCATGTACCTCCCTAAGTGTGGCCTGTCCTCCCTCCAACTATCTATGCTTCCCCCCATTTATTGTGGGATGGATGTTTACTCTTCTATTTCTGTCATGCTGATTGTATTTACCTCAGGGGACTCATGTTGTACCTGTCCCTTTGGATCTGGCTTACCTCGGTTAACATAATTCCTTCCAGCTCTTCCCATGAAATAACGTGTTTCATGTGCTCATTGGTGCTTGTCAGTGCTGCATAGTACTCCATTGTGTGTATGTGCCAAAGTTTGCTAATCCACTCGTCTATCGATGGAAACTTAGGCTGTTTCCAAGTCTTTGCTATTGTGAATTGTGCCGCAATAAACATTGGAGCACATATGACTGGTCGTGTTTTATTTGCTGCTGAAGTTAACTCTTAAACAAGTCATTTCAGTGTCAAGAATAAAAATTTTAGTTATGCAATATAATATTAAAAATCTTCTTAAACTATTAGAGTTTAGTCATACAGGAAAACATTTAACTATATTAAATAAATTCACTGTAAATAGTCTATTGAACATACTTTTATTGCATACTCATAATAACTTCTTAAAGTAGACATAGATACATCTTTCCTTTTAAAAAACTGTGCAATGTGACAAAAACAGAACAGGTAGAGCAGGGTATCAACTTCTGGTAAAAAATGGTGGCATAGACACACTACAAAAACCCTCTATAAAAACAAACAAGCAAACAAAATGGAAAAAAATAAATACAGTGGAGAAACCTGGGCACCAAATCTCTGAAGAGCAGAGGAAAGCTGAGTTATCCAAATCATACTAATAGAGAACAAGCAACTGATAAGCAATTGACCAATCCCTGGGATTAGACTGTCCCCACATAACCTAGACTTCCTACAGCTTCAACAACTGCATCTAGTGGGTAAGGACCCTCATTCACTCCAGTACCATGTGATCAGCAGATAAACACTGATTTGAAAACAGAATATCTCAGAAACAACAGAATATTACTGATCTTATGAAATGCACAAACACTTAGAATTAGAAAACCAAAACGGAAGAGTATGCTCAGCATATCTAAAACTGAGAGAACTGAAAAAAAAGTGAGTCTCAAGATGTAATATTGAAATATTCTATGGACAAAATGTTGAAGGATGCAGGAAGTGTCAAAAGAAGATGGAAAGAATACACAGTCACTGTACCAAAAAGAACTAGTCGACAGTCCACCATTTCAAAAGATGGCATACAATTGAGAACCAATTGTGCTGAGGAAGAAAGAAGTCTAAGCTGCACTGAAGGCAGTAGCCAAAACAAGGGGATATCAATCAAAATGTTGTAATAAACTGATGAAGCACTAGAAACATTCATCAATGCCAAGAAATTTCAAAGAAAGCTGCCTGCAGGGAGTTGGCTGCCAGAAATTCAGGCTGGATATAGAAGAGAATATGAAAGAAAGGATATCATTGCTGTTGTCAGATGGATCTTGGCTCAACACAGAGAGCATCAGTCTGAGATGCTCACCTGCTTGGCACGATCGCTTATGACAATGGGTGCACAGGCAAATGTGGTGAAGAAAGCTGATGGTGCCCGGCTACTAAAAGATATAGCACCTGAAGTTTTAAAGACCTGAAGATAAACAATCAGTCATCTAGCTGAGAGACAATAAAACCCACATGGAAGAAGCACACTGGCCTGTCCTGACTTGATCGCTGAGGACAAAGTGGGTGTATAACAAAAGTTGTGAACAAAGCTTATGGTGCCCGGCTATCAAATGATATAGCATCAGGGGTCTTAAAAGCTTGATGACAATCAGGTGGCCATCTAGCTAAGAAAACAACAAAGCTCACAAAGAAGAAGCACACCAGCCTACCCAGATGTGAATGCTGAAGACAAAGCAGGTGCATGGGCAAGTGCAGTGAAGAAAGCTGATGGTACTCAGTTGTCAAAATATATAGAATCTGGGGTTCCATAGACTGGAAGATAAACAAGGGGCCATCTAACTGAAAAACAACAAAGTCCACATGGAAAACGCACACCAGTCTGTGAGATGACAAGGCATTGAAGGGATCAGGTGTCAGGCATCAAAGACCAAAAAAAAAAAAAAAAATCATAGCATTGTGAATGAGGGGTAGTACAGAGTGGGGACCCACGGCCCATCTGGGGGATATTGGACATCCACTTGCAGAAGGGCTGTGGGGAGGTGACGAACCAGTCAGAGTGCAGTGTAGCAACAATGAGACATACAATTTTCCTCTAGTTCTTGAATGCTTCCTCCCCCCGCCTCCCGCCCACTATCATGATCCCAATTCTACCTTACATAACTGGCTGGACTGGAAGATGTACACTGGCACGGACAGGAATTGGAAATATGGGGAATCTAGGACAGATGAGGCCCTCAGGAACAGTGGTGAGAGTGGCGATATCGGGAAGGTGGAGGGAGAGTGAGGGAGAGAGGGGAAACAGATGACAAGGTCTACATGTAACCTCCTCCCTGGAGGATGGACAGCGGAGAACTCGGTGAGGGAGACATCGGATGGTGTAAGATATGATAAAATAAGAATTATTTATAAATTATCAAGGGTTCAGGGGGAGGGGGAATGGGAAGGGAGAAGGAAATGAGGAGCTGATACCAAGGGCTCAAGTAGAAAGCCGGTGTTTTCAGAATGATGATGGCAACATATGTGCAAGTGTGCTGGACACAAATGATGTATGTATGGATTGTTAAAAGAGTTGTATGAGCCCCTAATAAAATGATTTAAAAAAAAAAAAGAAAATCCACAGGTTGAGAAACGCTGATCTAGATAGAAGAGTGATAGATAAGAAATTTGGTAACAATGAATCCAAGTGTTTATTTTATGTTCGGAGGTCTACAGGTTAATAGAATGTAGGTTGGCAATCTGGTATGCGGTTTACATTGGTGACAACTACAAGAAAGAATGACCTTTATGCGGAGATGGTGACTGAGGTGAGGAAATAAGCCACCTAAAGTCAATGTCCACGTAGCAGTCCAGAGGAAGGATAGTGTGGGCATCAAGAAAGGCAGCGCAAAATTGTTTTGGGGGCTTCTTTGTTTCTTGGTTTCATTTCATATGACTTTCTGTATATGAAATCCAAGCTAGGCAACTCTATAGAGACAATAACTGGATTATTAATTACTTATTGGCTTGGCAGGGGAGGTTGGGGGGAAATCCATGAGAACAACAAGAGAAGAAACTTTTCTGAAATTGATTGTAGGGATGATTGCACACCTCATCTGAATATGCTTGAATGATTAAATTGTATGATGTATGAATTATATGCCAATAAAGCCATTAAAAAAGAATTGTGTGTACTTGTGTTTTATCGGCTATGTAAAGGCATTTGACTTAGTGAATCATAAACTATGGATAGACTTGAGAAGAATGGGAATTCCAGAACAATTCATGGTGGTCATGTGGAACCTAGACATGGATCAAGAGGCAGTTGAATGAGCAGAACAAAGTAATCCTTCATGGTTTAAATCGGGAACGGTGTGTGGCTGGGTTGTGTTTCCTCACCATCCTTATTCCATCTGTGTGCTGAGCAATTAATCTGCGAATGTGGACTATATGAAGAATAACAGGACAGCAAGATTGGAGGTAGGATTATTAACAACCTGTGATATGCAGATGACACAATTTTGTTTGCTGAAAGAGAAGAGAACTTGAAGCACTTGCTGACTAAGAGCAAAGACCACAGCCATCAATATGGATCACAGTTTAATGTACAGTCAACTAAAATCCTTACAACTGGACCAATAAGTAACATCATGATAAACAGAAAAGATAGAAGTTGTCAAGAATTTTCTCTTGCTTGGATCCGCGATCAATGCTCATGGAAGCAGTCATCAAGAAAATTCATGATGTATTACGCTGGACAAATCTACAAGACCTCTTTAAAGTGTTGAAAAGCAAGGATGTTACCATACTTTAAGGACAAAGGTGCACCTGATACAAGTTATGGTATTTTCAATTACTTCACAGGCATGTAAAAGTTGGACAATATTAAGAAACAAGGCAGAATGACACAAACAAATGACCTACACGAGGAACCAAAAAAACCCCGAGCCTAAACAAAAAACCGTAGAAGACTTCAGAAAAACACCATAAGAGCACTCTGACAATATAATTTTAAAAGTTGGAAATCATACAAAAACACCAGGTAAACTCTGGAAGTTAAATACTAAGATACTAGAAATAGTTATTAAATTGAAAGAACAAAGCAGTGGAATGGAAGAAATGGAAGGATGAATTAGTGAGCTTTCAGACAATTGTCTTAAAACCAAACTAAGAAGGACGATCCATAAAAAGTTTTTAAAAAATCAAAAAGCTGCAGAAAGCCTGAAAATGTGGGCCATTATTAGGAAGAATTTCAAAGATTTAACAGAAGTTCCAGAACATGATAAAACAAAAAAAGAGCACAGAGAAAAATTGTCCAAGATGTGCTGGAAGAAATTTTCACTACCATAATGAAAGAGAAAATAATCATCCAAGAGACTGAAGATCACAACAATATGTAATAATTCCACTGCTGCCTGTCAATTTTTTGTACTGAGTTGGCTTGTGTGTTGCTGTGATGCAGGAAGCTCTCTCACTGGTATCTCAAATGCCAGCAGGGTCACCTAAGTGCACAGGTTTCCACAGAGCTTCCAGACTAAGAACAGGTAACAAAGATGAACTCTGCTACCCACTTCAGAGGAAGCAGCCGCCAAAGACCTGAAGCATATCTTGGAAACATTGTCAGGCTTAATGAATGGAAGGAGAACATTGCTGGAGGTAGTGCCGAGGCGCGGCACCTTGGATCCAAGGGAATTTGAAACGTGACTGAGGAGAGTCACAAATGTGACTTTCTCAGGTGGAGTCTGTCTATCATGGTGACAGGAGTGGGGCAAAGCCATGTGAGTGGAGCCTTCAGGATCTTCATTCGCTGAGGGAACAAGACTCCAGGTGAAGGGAAACAGCTGCAAAAATCTACTAATAATAGGAACTTGAAATGTGTGAAGTATGAATCTAGGTATTTTCCATTGCCTCATAAGCATGTGAAAGTTGGACATTGAATAAAGAAGCCTGAAGAATCATCGATGCATTTGAATTGTGGTGCTGGAGAAGAATATCAAAATTACCACGAACTGCTAAAAGGACAAGCATATCTGTCTTGGAAAAAATAAGGCCAGAGTGCTCCTTAGAGGCAAGGATGGCATGACTTTGTCTTACCTGCTTTGGACATATTCTCAGGAGAGGCCAGTCCCTGGAGAGGGACATCAGGCTGGGTCAAGTGGAGGGCAGTGAGAAAGAGGAAGGCTCTCAATGAGATGGATTGACACTGTGGCTGCAGCACTGAGATTGGCATGGAACCAATAATGAGGATGGGCAGGACTGTGCAGTGTTTCATTCTGTTGTCACTACTAACTCAGTGGCATCTAACAACCACAACAACAACAGCATGAATTTAGAAAAGTTGAAATTTGTCAAAAATGAAGTGAAATGCATAAAATGGATATTCTATGCATTAGTGGGCTGAAATGGACTGATATTAGCCATTTTGAATCTGAAAATCACATTATTTCTATGCTGGGAATAAAATAATCCGAGGTAATGGCACTGAATTAATTGTCAAAAAGGATATTACAAAATCAGTCTTGAAGTATAATGCTGTTTGTGATAGAATTATGTCTGTGTGATCATGAGGGGGTCAAAAAAACCAGGTATCAAGCACCAAAGAACAAAAAGTCATATCATTGGGAGTGAGGGGGAGTGTGGGATGGGGACCCAAAACCCATCTGTAGGCAACTGGACATCCCTTGCATAGGGGTAGAGGGGAGAAGATGAGTCATTCAGGGTGCAGCGTAGCGTCGATGAAATACACAACTTTCCTCTAGTTCTTAAATGCTTCCTCCCCCACTCTCCCACCCTGACTACCATGATCCAAATTCTACCTTACAAACCTGGTTAAACCATAGGATTTACACTGGTACAGATAGGAACTGGAAACACAGTGAATCCAGGACAGATGAGCCCCTCAGGACCAGTGGTGAGAGTGGTGATACCGGGTGGAGGGAAGGTGGAGGAAAAAGGGGGAACCAATAACAAGGATCTATATGTAACCTCCTCCCTGGGGGATGGACAACAAAAAAGTGGGTGAAGGGAAACATCGGGCAGAGTAAGATATGATAAAATGATAATAATTTATAAATTATCAAGGGTTCATGATGGAGGGGAGAGCGGGGAGGGAACGGAAAAATGAGGAGCTACTCCAAGAGCCCAAGTGGAAAGCAAATGTTTTGAGAATGATGAAGGCAACAAAGGTCAAATGTGCTTTACACAATTGACATATGTATGGATTGTGATAAGAGTGTATGAGCCCCCAATAAAATTATTTTTAAAATTATGTTTATGTGCCTTCCAGAAAATCCAATCAATACAACGACTATTTAGATTTATGCACCAACTACAAAAGCTAGTGATGAAGAAATTAAAGAATTCTTTCAACAACTTCAGTTGGAGATTTATAAATAATTATCAAGATGCATTGATAATTGTTGGTGATTGGAATGCAAAAGTTGGAAACAAAGAAGAGACAGTAGTTGGAAAATATGGACTTGGTGATTGAAATGAAGCTGGAGAATTATTATAGAAGTTTGCAAGACCAATGACTTATTCATAGCAAATACTTTTTCAACAACACATGTGCTTTATACAATTGATGTATGTATATGTATGAACTGTGATAAGAATTGTATGAGCCCCTAATAAATTGTTAAAATTAAAAAAAAAAAAGGTGACTATGAACATGGATCTCCCCAGATAGAATACACAGCAATGAAATTGACTACATCGGTGGGAGAGACTATGGAGAACCCAATATCAGTAGCTGAAATCAGGCCAGGGACTGACGATAGGACAGAACATCAGTTGCTCATATGTAAGTTCACGTTAAAGGTGAAGACAATTAAACACATCCACAAGAGTGAACCTGGAGTCCAGAATATCACAAGAACGCATTGAACACTAATGACAGAAGACCTGATGAGCTTTGAGAGAACATCATTCATGTAGAAAGTAAAAGGCCACTAAAACAAAACAAAAAAAAACAGGAGAGAAAGGAAAGACTACTTGGAGAGCAAATGCTTTGAGAATGATGAGGGCAATGAGTGTACAGATGTGCTTTACACAGTCGATGTATGTATGGATTGTGATGAGAGTTGTGTGAGCCCCTAATAAAATTTTTTTTTAAAAAAGACTCTTCAGAGTCAGAAGAGACTCTGAAACTTGCTTTTAGTCATAGAGTAGTTTAAAAAAATTGAAGAAAGGATGAAATCAAGGAACTGAAGGGAAATTTTCAAAGGGCAGCTCAAAAAGACAAGCCAAAATTGTATGATGAAATGTGCAAAGACCAGAGCTAGAAACCCAGTAAGGAAGCACAAGCTCAGCATTTCTGAAAGTGAGAGAACTCAAGAAAACAAAATCAAGCCTTGATTTGGAATCTTGAAAGATTCTATGGGCAAAAGATTGAATGATGCAAGAAATATCAAAAGAAGAGGGAAAGCATACACAGAATCAGTTTACCAAAAAGAACTAGTCGACTGTCCACCATTTCAGGAGGTAGCAGATAAGCAAGAATCAATGGTGCTGAAGAAAGAAGTTCAAGCAGCACTGAAAGCATGAGCCATAAGCAAGACCACAGACATGGATGATAGAATACCAATCAAAATGTTTAAACAAGTTCTTGAAGCACTGGGAGCCCTTATCTGTGCTAAGGAACTTGAAAGAGAGCTAATTGGCCAACTGGCTGGAAGAGATGGACATTTATACCCATTTCAAAGACAGGTGACTCCTGTCTCAAATTACAGAGCATCATTGATATCACATGTAAGTAAAATCTTACTGAAGATCATTCCACAATGATTATGGCAGTACATTGACAGACAACTTCAGAGGTTCAGCCCTGATTCAGAAGAGGACATAGAACAAGGGATATCATTGCTGATGTCAGATGTTATGGTGTGTAAATCATAACAAGCTACGGATAGCTCTGAGAAGTTTGGGAATTTCAGAGCATTTCATAATGCTTATTTGGAATTTGTACATGAATCAAGAGGCAGTTATTTGAATAGAACAAGGAAATATTGCACTGTTTAGAATCAGAAGAGGTGTATGTCAGGGTTGTATCCCCTTATCATACTAATTCACTCTGTATGCTGAACACATCACCAGAGAAGTTGGATTATATGAAGAAGAATGTGGCAAAGGATTGGAAGAAGGCTAATTAACCACCTGAGATAAGCAGATGACACAACCTTGCTTGTTGAAAGTGAGGAGGACTTGAAGCACTTGCTGATGAAGGTCAAGTATGGCAGCCTTCAGTATGGATTACCACTCAATTGAAAGAAGCCCAGCATTCTCACAACTGGAACAATAGGTTAACATCAAGATAAATGCAAAGAAGGTCGAAGTTTTCAAGGTGTTTGTCTTGCTTGGATCCACAATCAATGTTCTTGGAAGCAGCAGTCAAGAGATCAAAAGACGCATAGCATTAAGTAAATCTGCTGCACGAGACCTCGCTAGCAAAGAATGTACAGATGTGCGTTATACAATTGATGTATCTATATGTATGGATTGTGATAAGAGTTGTATGATCCCCTAATAAAAGGTTAAAAAAAAAAGACCTCATTAGAGTTTGGAAAGCAAGGATGATACTTTGAGGACTAAAGTGAGCCTGACTCAAGCCATGTTATTTTCTGTTGCCTCATATGCATATGAAAGTGGACACTGAATAAGGAAGATTGAAGAAGAATCCATGCCTTTGAATTGTGGAGCTGGAGAAGAATATTGAAAGTAGGATGAACTGCAAAGAGGACAAACAAATCTGTCTTGGAAGAGTGCTAGTAGAGGCAAGGATGGTACAAGCAAAAGTAGTGTCATAAGCTAAAATTAGAATTTATTTAAGAAGTTATTAGTAATATTCTTTTATATTTTAAGACAAAAATTTTTGGTTATGAATAAAGAGCTAAATTTAGACAGAAGAGAAAAAATACCAGTAACAATGCAGCAGAGTTTTTGCTACCAAATTGTAGTACACCTAAATTGACTAGAAAAAGAAACTATGTCAATTCATTTTTGCAATATAGATATACTTCTAATAATTATGATGGTGTGGAAATGTCTGCTTAATTTGTAATCAAGTTTTGGTTGCATGAAACCAGCCAAACTAAAATCAACGTTCACACTTATACACATGTAGTGGTGATGGTGGAGAATTATTATTGAAGACTTTTTGTCTTTGCTGGCTACAGTGAAAATTCTGTTTCTGTAAAAGAAGATGATTGCAATTTTAAAAACCAAAACATTCTTGTGTTAAACTATTTTATTACGTAATTTGTGTTAAACTAACGATAAACTAATTTGGTATGTACAAGCTGAGGAATGATGGTAAGAAAATATTAAAAGTTTTTATTTTCCATAATTAAACTATTATGCTTCTGTAAGACCAGACAAGTTTGTATGTACAATAGGAACAATGAAACTCATAAGATACAATAGTCTTGAATGTCAGCCTAGGTGTTTCTGTCAGGGTTTGGAGGCATGATGGCATGTGCAACGCAAAGTACACGTGTGTTCCAAACCAAGGCTGCAGTGACATTATGGGATGCAATACGGGCAAGTCCTGACAGAAACATTTCAGATTCTTTACACAGTTGCTTTTGAATTAATTTTTGGTCATTGTGCATTGTGCCTTTTACTATTGCCCAAATTTTCTTGATGTCCACTTCAGTAACCCTCCCAGTTAAAGAAGTTTTAGGATGTTACTGTATGTCAAATGGAGGGATTCATTTCAATATGTCTTATGTGTATAATGCAATCATTACTTTCATTATGCTGTGTAACTACCATCACTATCAGTTTTCAGCACCGTCAAGCACTCAACGAGGAGCCCTGGCGGCATAGCGTTACTATTTGGGCTGCTAGCCATCAATCAGGTCAGCAGGTTGAAAATAGCAGTCGATCTGTGTTAGAAAGATGAGGCTTTCTCAAAGGAAATAGAGGAAAGAGCTAGGAGGCAAAGGCATTCATAGAGGTCACAATAATGTCATGTACATATGTAAATATATTTATATATGAGGATGGGGAAATATTTATAGGTTTAGTATTAAGGTAGCAGGTGGACATTGGGCCTCCACTCAAGTACTCCCTCAATGTAAGAATACTTTCTTCTATTAAACTGGCATTCCATGATGCTCACCTTCTCAACATGATCACTGAAGACAAATGGGTACATAAGCAAATGTGGTCAAGAAAGCTGATGATGCCCGGCTATCAAAAGATATAGCATCTGGAGTCTTAAAGGCTTGCAGGTAAACAAGCGGTCATCTAGCTCAGAGGCAACAAAGCCCACATGGAAGAAGCACACCAGCCTGTGCGATCATGAGATGTCAAAGGGATCATGTATTAGGCATCAAAGAACAAAAAAAATCATATCATTGTGTAATAGGGGGAGTGCAAATTGGGGACCCAAGACCCATCTTTAGGCAACTGGACATCCCCTTACAGAGGGTCACTGGGAGGAGACCAGCCAGTCAGGGTGCAGTGTAGCAATGATTTCATTACCAAGGGTTCATGAGGGAGGGGGCAGGGAAAGGGAAGGGAAAAAATGAGGAGCTGATACCGGGGGCTCAGGCAGAGAGTAAATGTTTTGAGAACGATGATGGCAACAAATGTACAAATGTGCTTGCCACAATGGATGTATGCATCGATTGTGATAAGAGTTTATGAGCCCCCAATAAAATGATTTAAAAATATGAGGCTTTCTACACTTGTAAAGTGTCACAGGCTCAGAAACTCACAGGACGATTCTGTCCTGTTTTGTTAGGCTGTTAGGAGTTGGAATCCTTTGGATCTGAGTGGATTTGTTATTTTTGGCTTTTGGAGATTTTAATCAAGCAGCCCTGGTGGTGATGTAGGTTAGGTGTTTGGCTCCTACCCATCCATCAACTCCATAGAAGAAAGACGCGTCTCTGTTTCCATAAAGATTTAACATCCAATTTGGTCTTTGCTCCAACTATGAGTCAGAATCAATTTGATGGAAATCAGTTTTAGTTTTTATCCATTTTTAAGTTCCATGTGCAACTCCTCATGAAGCCTAATGAGAAGGTCTTTCAGATTGACCTATGTACTCTCTTGTACATCTGCACTGTGCCTTGAAAACATAGCACTTAGCACACTGTAGAACATACACGTTGGAACCAGTGGAGAGGTCTGAAGGGCCGGCCCAATCCCAGCTACTACGTGGACACCTGCCCCTCCCTCCAGATGAATTTATTTCAAAGGATGGCATTGAATCTGCAGCTCTGGGAGAAGGACATATCTGATTGGAGCACATGGGAGCAGAGGAAGGGGACGGAGGAGAGAGTGGAGCACTTCCTGGCCCACCAGGCCTTTAGGACAATGTTCCTGATTAGAGCACAGAGAGAACCAAATGGCGGGGCCCACTATGAGACATGACGTCCCTCACTGACCCACAGCCCTACAGCGGAGACACAGTGTGGGAATTGCACCCGATCTGATCCTGCCACACGGAGGCAAAACACTAAGGGGGTGTGTGTTGGACAGGGTTCTCTAGAGAGACAATACCAGATTGCTAGTAATTATATATAAATATATTTATAAAGATAGATATATAATACAAGAAACAAACTGTTAAATTATATACAGACAGGTAATATAAGAAATTAACAGTTAAATTATAAAGCAGTGAGACACTAGCAGTCCTTTAAGGCTTGAGAGCCGCCAGTTGCCAGTCCCTTTCTGTAGAGAGAGCTGGGCTATATATACCCAGGCAGCAAACAGCAAGGCAGGTCACCAACTGTCATCAACTGTCGGTCCCCAGCTCCAGAGATGAACATTCCAATCGTGTGGGCTTGAAGGGACCTCACCTTACAGCGACACAGTCCACAGGCTAGGCATCCCACAGGTAGTGTACCCCTTTAAATTGAGGCACAGAACGAGCAAGGCGAGGCTCACCGAGCCATTTATCCCTCTGCCCTTCAGTTAATCCTACTTGTGTTTATCGGCCAGGCTGGCACAATAAACTATCACAGGGTGCAACAGAAAAGCAAGGGAATGGAGCGAAGAGGTCCCCAGGGAATGCTGAAGGTGGACTTTGGGGCCAGAGCGTGGTGCCCCAACAGACTGGACTAGAAAACACTCCTAAAGGCCCACAAACAGTCCTTGAACAAACTACAAGCTTGCTTTCTTGTGTTTTGTTTTGTTGGATTTTTTGGTCATTGGTTTGTTGTTGTTTTGTTGTATATTGTTGCTTGGTTTTGCTCTGTCTTGTTTTTGTGCATGTTATTATCTCTGTAGGTCTCTCTAAATAAAATAGGCTGGATGAACAATCTGGAGGAGAAAACAATAGGACTGACAGTTCGGGGTGGGGGGGTATGGGAGAGAGAGAGGTGGAGGGAAAGATAGTGGTATTAACAAACCCAGGGACAAGGGAACAACAAGTGATCCAAATCGGTGGTGAGGAGGGTTTAGGAGGCCTGGTAGGGCATGATCAAGGGTAATGTAACCAAGAGGAATTACTGAAATCCAAATGAAGACTGAGCATGATAGTGGGACAGAGGAAAGTAAAAGGAACTAGAGGAAAGAGCTAGGAGGCAAAGGGCATTTATAGAAGTCTAAATAAAGGCATTTACATATGCAAATATATTTATATATGAGGATGGGGAACGAGATCTATGTGCATATATTTATAGGTTTAGTATTAAGGTAGCAGGTGGACATTGGGCCTCAACTCAAGTACTCCCTCAATGCAAGAATACTTTCTACTATTAAATTGGCATTCTATGATGTTCACCTTCGTGACACAGCCGCTGAAGACAAAGCGGGTGCATAAGCAAATGTGGTGAAAAAAGCTGCTGGTGCGTGGCTATCAAAAGATATGCATCTGGGGTTTTAAAGGCTTGCAGGGAAACAAGCGGCCATCTAGCTCAGAAGCAACAAAGCCCACATGGAAGAAGCACACCAGCCCGTGTGATCACGAGGTGCCGAAGGGATCATGTATCAGGCATCATCATAACAAAAAATCCTATCATAGTGCATGAGGGGTGGAGTGCGGAGTGGAGATCCAAAGCCCATTTGTAGGCGACTGGACATCCCCTTACAGAAAGGTCTCAGGGAGGATATGAGCCAGTCAGGGTGATATAGCACGGATGAAACATACAACTTTCCTCTAGTTTCTAAATGCTTCCTCCTCTCCCACTATCATGATCCCAATTCTACCTTACAAATATGGCTAGACCAGAGTATGTACACTGGTACAGATAGGCACTGGAAACATAGAGAATCCAGGACAGATGATCCCTTCAGGACCAGTGGTGTGAGTGGCGATACTGGGAGGATAGAGGGAGGGTAGGTTGGAAAGGGGGAACCGATTACAAGGATCTACATATGACCTCCTCCCTGGGGGACGCACAACAGAAATGTGGGTGAAGGGAGGCGTGGGACAGGGAAAGATATGAAGGGTTCATGAAGGAATGGGGAGGGGGAGCAAGTGCAAAAAATGAGGAGCTGATGCCAGGGGCTTAGGTGGAGAGCAAATGTTTTGAGAATGATGAGGGCAATGAATGTACAAATGTGCTTTACATAATTGATGTGTGTATGGATTGTGATAGTTGTATGAGCCCCTAATAAAACAATTAAAAATAATAAAAGTTAAGAAAAAGAACATATACTTCAAGACTTAAAGATATTAATATCCAAACTCTATAAAGTACTGGTACTTTATGCCAGATACTGTCCTGGGTGCTTTACAGGTGTTAACTCATTTAACTGACCCCATTTTACAGACAGTAAAATTGCGCCACAATAGCACACAGCTGAAGTTTAGTAAAAAAAAAAAACAAGTCAGCCTCCCGATAATTAGAGCCTGACAGCACCATGGATTCCCAAAGTTTCATCGGGGAGGCTGGCAAGTGAAATCCAGGGGCTTCTCCTCCGGCCACCCGCGGGCTGTGGGCGGGTCGCGGCAGAGAAGGGGCCGCTCTGAGCCCGAGAGCCGCCCGGGGTGCGGCCGCCACCCGAACCGGCTCCCGGCCGAGGGCGGGGACACTGCATTCACGCAGGCGGCGAGGCGCCCGATCCGCGGCGGCCCCGGCCCGCATCCAGATGGCGGTGGCAGCGTCCGAGGCCGGCCGGCGCGCCGCCACCTACTTCCGAAGAGCCCGACCCCTGCCGTCGCTGACCACGGCTTTGGGGCTGGGCTACTTCACGGTGAGGCGCGGGCGCGCGCGGGCGGCTGGGGGCGCGCGGGGCGGGGGCGCGCGGGGCGGGGCGCGCGGGGCGGGGCGCGCGGGGCGGGGCGCGCGGGGCGGGGCGCGCGGGGCGGGGCGCGCGGGGCGGGGCGCGCGGGGCGGGGCGCGCGGGGCGCACGCGCAGACGGGTCCTCCCACTGCGGAGCGGGCCTGCGTGAGCGCGTCTGCCGTGAGGCCGCCGAGAGGCAGCGTGGTCCGGCCGTTGGGATCCCTTAGAAAAAGAATAGACCCAAAGCATGAGGGAGGGCTGACTGGGAAGGAGAGCGAGATGATGTCATTTCCGGCGTCGGCGTGGAAACCAGAAGTCAGAGGACCCCTGCCTGGCTGACAAAGAGTTCGCTTAAAACAGGTTCCCACACGGCCTTTTGCCCGTTTTTCCGGAGGAAAAAAGTTACGCAGCGCCCCCTGGCAATCAAAGATTTGTGCTATAACGTGTAATCCAGGGTAAAGTGTCCAACATCTGAGTCGATTCTGACTCAGGGTAGACTGCTTTCCCATTTATCCTGTTCCACCGTCTCCCAAAGTGGGCGCTATACTTTATTCTGTGTGTAGGTATGCTTTTGCAGCCGCCCTCCTCCCACCCCTACTCCGTCGTAGCACCCTGGAAAGTGAACTAGTAACCGTAGGACTCACTTGGGAAACACTGATAAAGGATAAAGTCCGTTGGCGGGGACGGGGGTGATGTTGAAATAATTGAGACGGAAAGGCACCGCCGTTTAGATATTCCAGGGAGTGCCTGCAGACTGGGTCTGTGAAATGTGTTCTATTAGGCCCACAGTGTTCAAATCTGACCCCCACTGCCCTGGTGTGTCCAGATGTGAAAGGAGGGTTGTTGAACTGAAACATGCCCGACGTGCATGACTCGCAACCTCTCATAAAATGTATCTGGGAGAAAGCTATTGCTGGTAGGTTCTCTGGACTTACAGGACCCGTGTACCACGGCAGGGAGCACAGGCAGCCTCTGCACCGTCATCACTCTCGTAGTGCCTGAGCCCATTGTTAAAGCCACTGCGTCAGTGCGTTTTACTGAAGGGCTTCTCTTTTGATGACCCTCTACTTTACCAAGCACGGTGCCCGTTTCTAGGAGCAGGCCCCCGCCTAACTACACGTCCAGGGTGCTGAGGCAACGTCCTGCCATCCTTGTCTCCATAGAACATTCTGCTGTACTTTCAAGACTTAGTCGCTTCCTATGGAAACCCATGGCACTTTCATATTCTTTGCCAATACTACAAATGAATCTCTTCTTCTTTGATCTTCTTTATTCATTGTATAGCTTTGGCATGCATCGGAGGCAATTGAAAGATACTTAGGAACCCTGGTGGTGGTTAAGCATTGGGTTGCTAACCACAAGGTTAGCAGTTCTAGACCATCATCTGCTGTGTGAGAGAAAGATGAGACTTTCTACAGAAACCCACAGGGCAATCCTACCTTGTTCTACAGGGTTGCTATGAGTCAGAAAGAATCAACTCAATCTTAGTGGGTTTAGGTTTTTGAGTTTGTCAATTTCACCTTAATCTTCAAAGTAATATTTTTCCTTTTGAACACTTTAAAGAGATCATTATAGTAGATTTATTCAATGCAAGGTATCATTTGATTTCCTACTTCTTCTATGAGTGTTGATTTCAGGTCTAAATAAAAGGAAATCATTGACAAATTCAATATTTTCTCCATTTATTACGATACTAGTTAGTGGTAAAGCTGTGAGGATTTTGTTATTTTTATGTCAAGGTGTAAACTGTAGTGAATGCTGTAGTCATTGATCTTAATCAAGAAGTATTGCAGGTCCTCGTGGTTTTCAGGAAGCAAGCGTGTGTCATCTATGTACAGCAGATTGTTAATGAGTCTCCCTCCAATTCTTTTATTATTTATTTATTTTCTTCCTTTAATTCTGATGCTGTGTTCTTCATATAATTCACCTTTTGATTATTGGCTCAGCATACAAATTGAATTAATATGGTTAGACTCAGCCTTTAAGCCCACTTGTCCTAATTTTAAGCTACCCAGTATACGCTTCAAATGACTGCCTCTTGCTTTATGTACAGGTTCAACAGGAGCACAATGAAATATTCTGGAATTTCCATTCTTCTCAATGTTACCTATAATTCTATATGGTCGACATCTTTAAATGCCATTGCATAGTCAATAATACACAAGTAAACATATTTCTGGTATACTGGGGGAAATAGAACGATTTCTCCCAAGTCGTCTCCCCCAAATATATGTTAGGCTTAGGACACTTCTTGCAGTGTAAATGATTGTCAAGTTACCTCCCTGTCTGGTTCCACCACAAGTAGGGTCCACTCCCTGCTGTTAAGGACAATGAGCTATTTCTCCCTAAAGGCTTGCAGTCATAGGTTTGGTTCCTGTAGGTGGGGTTTACACCCTACTGATAATGGTTTCTATATGATCCAGAGAACAGGTCAAACCTGCTCAGTGACATCCAAAGTTAGGTGGCCATCCTGAATCTAGGATCCGCCCTTCTTGTCACATGTATACCTCAATCCCTCCCCTTCCTATTGCGTGTATAGCCCTAGATTGTCCCCCTCTCATTGCTGTATAACCTATAGTGCAACCCCTTCCCATGACGTCATGTCTTTACCTGTAATTAGTGGGCTTGCATTGCCCCCCAAAGATACATAAGCCTTGCTTAGCAATAAAGACCCCCTGTCCTCGCTCCCCTGTTTCCTTTCCCCTTGTCCTCCTTCCCCTCATCCTCTCTCCACGTGGACCACCCAGCGGGGCTAAGGTGAGCATACTACCATGAAACGTGCCTGACTCCATTATTTCAATCTCTCTTCTATCTCTCATGCTCTATGACTTTATTATGATCTTTATATATATCTTAACCGTGCAATTGCACCTATCAAACCCGTGATTAGTTGTGGGGGCTGGTCCTTCCCCCACAGTATACTATGTTTTCAGCCAATATCTACCAGATATCAGCAATGATAATTTCTGGCTCCACACCCTCTTCTGAATCCAGCTCAAATCTCTGGCACCCCCCTTTATGTGAACTACTGTAACAATTTTTGAATAATCTTCACAAAAGCTACTTATGTGTGAAATTAATATTATACTTTATCAGTTTTCTTAACACTTTGCCCTTTTCTTGATTTTCTTGGATTTCTCTCAATTTATTGAGATATAATTAACATGTCATACACTTTCACAGTTTAGTTATATTAAAAACAGTAGTATGTATGTCACTACAATCAGTTTGAGAGCATCCTCTCCTTCCTGTATCATTTGTTTCCTATTTCCCTCCAACTTTCCTCCCTCTTCCCCATCCCCGTGAAGCCATTATCGCAGTTACTGTCGCGATACATCCTCCCTTGCTGTTCATGATAGCAAGGTTATTCACGTTCCTCTGCTGCAGTGAGTGAGGAGTAAGCATCTGGTGGACCCCCATTGGCAGGGATTTTGAGCTCCCTCAGTTATCCAGAGTCTTCTGCAAATTGAGTGTTCACAATTTAAGCTCTGATACCATGTGAGTTAAAGTTTATTGTGCCAACCTGGCCAATAAACACATGTGGGGTTAATTGAAGGGTGGAGAGATAAGTGGCTCAATGAGCCTTGCCTTTCTAGTTCTTGGGTCTCTTGCTTCATGATGGTTGGACCAGGGTGCAGCTGCCTTAGCCAGTTCCCTGCTTCAGCTGCCAAGTCTCACTTCCTGCAAGACGTCCCTGAGGAGAAGCCGCATGGACCTACCCTGATGCAGCCCTGGGTGCTGGAGCAGCTGTGTGGAGACCCCTGCCAGCGCTGAGATGCTTACACAATCACTGATTTGGCTTTTCTCCTGCAGTCGGCGTAATAGTGTATGTTTTGTGAGATAGTGGAGGACTTTGTGGATTGGTGTCGAACATAGGGGTTAATGTTGGACTTGTGGATTTGGGCAGCACTGGGTTGGGATGTTTTCTTGATGTGCACTTAAGTTTTATATAAAACTCTCTCTTATACATGAGTTTGTGGATTTGTTTCTTTAATGTACCCAGACTAATACACCATGCCTTCCTTTGACTTTGAATTTTGTTGTTTATCGTCTGTGGGTCACATAGGTTAGTGTGCTTCTTTTATATGGATTTAGTTGATGCCTCAATTAAATGGCTGTTTGTTTGAAGATGCCATTCTTTAAAAAAATTTATTTTATTGGGAGCTCTTACAGATGTAATAACATTCCATTGTTCAATCACATCAAGCAGTATTGTAAAATTGCTACCACAATCAGTTTCAAAACATTTTCTTTTTTCTTGAACTCCTTGATATCAGCTCCCATTTATTCCCTCCCTTCCCATGCTACTTTTTTTCCTATAATAGTTTGGGATTTTTTGCAATATCATACATGATCCACTATATCCATTCACATATAATTCTTTTGTTCAATCCATCCCATCAGATGGATTTATACAGTCATCAATGCTGTCAGCTCCCTATTCTCCCCTTCCCCTCCCTCTCTTCCCATGCCCCCAGGGCACTCCTGTTACGGTTTCTAAAGCGTTATCTATCTTTGTTTTCATGTACCAAACTCTTTTACATTTATAAATGAACGTATGCAAATCTAACATGATTAATGAAGTAAACAAATAAAAACCGTACTAGTAAGGGGAGGAAATATAAAGAACTAGAGGATAGCTATGTGGTTCATCAGTGCTATTCCGTACTCTGGAGTTTTCATCCCTTCTATATATGGCCCTTCGGAGAGGGACTGTCCAATTATCTTACAGGTGGGTTTTGGGTCTCCACCACATCAATACCCCTTCACATTGATTTGGTTGCTTGTTTTTGAACTTCTGATACCTCTTCCCATCAACACCTCATGATCACACAGGATAGTGTGCTTCTCCAATGTGGTCTTTGTTGCTTCTCTGCTAGATGGTTGCTTGTTTAACTATAAGCCTTGAAGACCCAGATGCTATATCTTTTGATAGCCAGGCACCATTAGCTTTCTTCACTACATTTGTTTATGCACCCATTTTGTCTTCAGTGATCCTGTCAGGAAGGTGAGCATTATGGAATGCCAGGTTATTAGAACAAAGTGTTCTGTATTGAGGACTTGAGTAGAGGCTCATTGTCCATCTGCTACCTTGATATTTAGCATATAAATATATGTACATAGGTCTTTTTCCCGATCGTTATATATAAATATATTTACATATGTACATGCCTGTATTTAGACCTCTATAAATCCCCTTTGCCTCCTAGTTCTTTCTTTATTTCCTTTTACTTTCCCCTTGTTCCACTATCATGTTTGGCCTTCATTCGGGTTTCAGTAATTCCTCTCAGTTACATTGCCCTTGATCAAGCCCTGCTAGTCATCCTACTCCCTCACCATAGATTTTAGGTCACTTGTTGTTCCCTTGTCCCTGGGTTTGTTAACACCTACTCCCTTTCCCTGCCTCCCTTTTCCCATGTCCCTTCAGAACCATCTGTCCCATTGTTTTCTCCTCCGGATCGTTTATCCTGCCTATCTTATCTAAGACAGCCATTTTCTTATGATGTTATTTGGTAATATCTGCAGTCTGTTGAATCACTTTTCTTTAGAATGGATACAAACATGGATCTCTATAAGTTGATTGCCTTACAAATTTCTTGGCATATACAAAAGAGTATTTCTAACCCTGTATCTGTTTATTGGGGCATTACAACTAATATTCTGTCGTTTCTTGGAATCTTGTTTGTCCCGTCCCGTGGGAACTTCAATGTGGATCCTGGAGGAGAGAGTGGGAATTGGGGGGACAAGAGGCATGAGGAATGGAGATAAGACAATAACCTGATCAAGTCTTGTTTATTGAGTGGAAAGTTACAGCTTATATAGGCCAGCAATGGGGGAAGCAAGCTGCAGATATTTCCCTGAGAACAATAGTGGGGGAAGCAAGATGCACGTGCTTATATATAATCATTACACACATGTTTACCCAAGGTTGCAAGCAGAGTTCATTCCGGGAATAGTGACCCAGAACAGAATCGTACAGACAGATAGAGACTTCCTTATCTATGTCTGGCAAGATAATTATGTCAAACACAGCTGCAGTGCTCTGTCACGTAGGCTGGGTTGGAAGAATACGCAGAGCTCAGGCTAATAAATTCCAAGTAATGGCCAGGCCTCATGGTTCCGGACAGGTCCTAATAAATTCCAAGTAATGGCTGGGCCTCATGGCTCCGGACAGGTCCCCCTTTTATATATTTTTTCAAAGCCGAGAGAAATCCCTTCGGGAACTGCGTCTGTCTTGGGTCATCAGGCATCAAGAATCATCCTTACCCGTCATTGATCAATGGAATGCCTTCATTTTTATAGAGGATGGGAGCAAACCAAAGTCTGTCTTAGGTTGGTATGCCTTGTGCCCAATCTTATCCGTCACTGACTGTCCAGTTCAACACAGAAGGGCAGGGGGTCTTATCATAACTACTCGTATGAGCCACCCTGTTCACACATCTCAAGGCTGTGGTAATGGACCTGTATAGGCTTTGCCTGGATGGCCTCAATCTGTTGTCTAATGAAAGCCATGAGCTTGTTAAATACTACAGGCCCTAATGAAATGCTCAATAAAAATATTATGAGAGGGCCCAATAGGGTGGACACCAACGTAGTAAGCCATGGTGACTGGGTGAACCACCCTCAAACCAGCCTTGGTTGGTCTGTCGTTCATGCTCTCTTTTGGCCAGTCCTTCCCGTACTTTTGCTAAAGATTCTTTAACCAGGCCTGTTTTATCAGCACAAAAGCAACATTCTTTTTTGAGGGCCGCAAAAAGGCCGCCCTGCTGAAGAAACAAAAGATCCAGCCCTCTTCTATTCTGGAGGACCACTTTGGCTAAAGAAGACACTGATTCCTGGAGATCTTGGATAGAATCAGTTAAATCCTACAGATCATTATCAATAGCAATTCTCAAGCTTTTGTAATTGTTTTCATGGTAAACCGAAGAGGCCACGCCTGTCCCGGTACCTGCGGCCCCCAGCCTAGCAAAAGGGCAACGGTCAAGGCTGTTAGGGCCTCTCTTTTCTGTCTGAGGATGGGGCCACTGTTGGAAAAAGCCAGCATCATTTCTCTATTAGATCGACAAACTATGTGGGGCCACAATCTGACAAGGACGCAAAAAGCTTGTTCCTGCTCTAAAATTTGAGCATTAACACATGGGGTCAGTCCAGTGGAGCAGGCCCGCCACACATCATCATCTGGGACGTAAAATCCCTCGGATGAGTTTACGGGCAACGTATTATTGCATAGATGTAAATATGGAGATGATGGGTTACCTATACATGTACCTTGGCCTTGGACCTCTTGCAAGGTTAAAGTTCCTATAGTTTTGCCCCAACGACAAGAGCTCACATTACTCTGAAGGGCATACTCCCCAACACAGCTATTCCTTCACAACAAGGTGGTTGATCACTATAACAGAGCCAGCAGGAATCCGTGAGATCAGGGCGTGATGCATTAAGGAGCTGAAAAGTTCCCTTCATCACATCCCAAAGGGGGTGAGATACTCTAGGTGACATACTTGTGGTGTTTTTGCCGGGCGTTTTGGTATCATTAGAGACACTCATCTCATTGCCCAGGGCCTTAATTGGGCCAATAGCCAAGACAGGTTCCCGAGAAGGAACTGAATTTTTAAGTCGAATGCTGAATAAGCAGCCATGATCATATCCAGATTGACAGAGTCTAAGTCCCCACATCTGCGGGTCCTCTCAACTTTGAAATGCCCGGCCTTCTATTGTGAAAGAGATGTTAACCCATGGTTCATTCCCTCGAGTGAAGCCAGTAACTGTGATGAAATCTCCATGTACTGGGGGGTGCCAATGGATGCTGCCTGTAGATTCACAACCCCAACTGGCACAGAAGAAGGAGTCGGCTCCACCACAGGTGACCTGTGATCATTTCTTACTAGGACAGACATAGAATTCCTTTTCGGCGAGGCCGAATCGGATCTGATTACATAACCGATCCTTATTTTGGCCTCTGTCGTCCCCTCTCAACATTTTACAAAGCGGCACCTCTAATGAGGGCCACCATGTGGTGGGTGATGCCTCTCGAGAAGTGCTGTTTAATATACTCCCCTGTCCATTAGTGACTATCCAAGTTACATTCACAGGTTGGTGTGGGTTACCGGCAACGAATCCATTGATGCGGATAAATTGCAAGGCCAGGATCGACCAAAACTTCTGAGGCTCCATTTTCCTGTTGGGGAAAGAAACAGGAAAAATGTTCTCAGGGAATGATCTCTTCCCTGGACAAGTTGTTCTTATCTATTTGTTTTACCAATCGTTCTGGCAGCCATCTGGCTGCATCGTTTTCTTGAGAAAGGCGCAGACTGAGCCTCTCCCCCAGATCAATACTGGGTCTGGACCATGCCATGAGTTGTCTAATGGATCCCTCCATTTTACCATGGCGAATTGTTTTTGAGATTCAGAGTGCCAAAAGCAACCAGCGGCGAATTTTCCGTGATCATCCAATGTTAGAAAATTTTTTATAAAGAGAGCATGATTAAGGATATTTCTGGGGGTACCCTTAGTGGGGTACCATTCCCCCTTTTAAATTTTTTCAATGGTAGTCTTTAAAGATAAATGGGCTCTTTCAACCATTCCCTGTCCGTGAGGATTATAAGGGATCCCTGTGACATGTTTTATTTGTAATTTATCACAGAAATTCCGAAAAGCCTTTGCTGTATAGCCAGGACCGTTATCTGTTTTTATTTGTTTAGGAATACCTAAGACGGAAAAACAGTGCAACAGATGAGCTATAACATGTTTGGTGGCCTCTCCCGTTTGGGGGGTAGCAAGTATGAACCCTCTATAAGTATCTATGCATGCATGATATACTTTAAATTATCAAATTCTGCATAATGGGTAACATCCATTTGCCAAATTATGTTAGGAACAAGCCCTTTGGGGTTGACTCCCAGGTGGGGAACTGGCAAATGTGGTCCTAATAAATTCCAAGTAATGGCCGGGCCTCGTGGCTCCGGACACTTGTTTTTAGCCAATATCATCAGTGCATCTGAAACTTCTTTCCTCAGTATTATTGATTCTTGATCATATGCTTAGGGAGACTTCAAATTCAAACAGTGTGGATCCAAACTCTGCTTTTATAGTTTTGAAGGATGCGGTGATTTTAAATTTCAGTTTGGGTTTTGAAACTGTGGGAGAGGTAATATTGCTCTTAGGTTTTAGGTTTGAGTGGCACAATACATTTTGCAACTGTGAGAAACCTAAGGTGGCAGAAGTTACAACATAAAGGCTCAGAAAAGCTTGATACAATTACAAAATCTAGGGCCATATTAGCACATCAAAATCCTCAATAGAGGATTCTACAGTTTATCATTGCTAATCTAGGATAGAAAGAGTGAAATAAAAGATCAAAACAAAGCCTATTGCCATCAAGTTAATTCTGACGTATGGTGAGCCTACATACTGCAGAGTAAAACTACATGGGGTTTCCTTGTCCGTGACCTCTAGGGAAACCTTCCTTTCACAGCCCTTGTAAATGGGTTCTATTCACCAATCCTTAGGTTAGTGACTGATTGCATGCAGTACCACCGGGGCCTATGAAAGAGGAGAAAGAGGAAAGCAAAAGGGATTCTAAATTAAACAGGGCTTTGGTTCGAGTCATCATTATTTAGCAAAGAAGCTATCTCAGGTACATAAACTCTTAAAATGTGCTAAAAGCTTTTATAAAATTCTTGGTAACATTCATCAAGAGTAGGAGGTATGTACCGGGGGCACCAATAACCACAGTGCCTCCTTCGTGTATATCCCCTATTAGAGTAGTTTTTCAGAACAAAAGTCAAGAGCTGGAGCCCAGATGACTTTGTTCAGAGTTTCTCTGCCTTGCAGTTGCTTACCTTATCTGAGAGCAGATGGTTTTACAGGATTATTTCATAGTCTCTCAAACGCAAAAACTTGATTTTTTTAAAAAAAATTGTGACTTAGGTGAAGGTTTGCAAAGCAGATAATCAATTTTACATTCAACAATTCATACACAGTTTGTTTCAATTCCCTCAATGTACCATTGCTTATCCCACTTTCTCCCTGTGTTTTCTCTTCCTATTTCTCCATATTTACTAACCTCCTGTCCTTGGAAAATGTTGTCATTATGACCGTAAATGATCGAGTATTCTAACACGGGGTAAGCTCAGTTCCAAACCTGAAGGGTGACTAAGGAGGACCTTAGGAAGCTTATGATCATGGGCTCTGTTCCACATTGTTTTCTGCCACTCTACGCAGGAGCTTCTAATGGGATCTTTTTCAGAGCAGTTAGTGGTGGTAGCTGGACATCATCTAGTCTTGTTGTCTCAGGGCTGTGGAGACTGATGTTTGTATGGCCCATTAGCCATTTGAACTAATTATTTCCATATGCCTTTCTACTTTCATCACTCATTCTTCTGATAGGAGAGACCAATAACTGGTCTTTAGCACTGTAATGCCAAGCATGACATTTTTGTAACATTTAATTAAATGTATATATTAATATATATGTTGATAACTATGAAAGTAAAGAATAAAACAATTTTTTCCTGAAATTAAAAATTGAGAAGCTTTCAAGATCTCATTCATTACTTACCACAATAGAATGTACAGCATTGTCTTTGTGAACTGTTATATGTCAGTTGACCATACTTTCCCCCAAGACTATGGTTCTCAGCCCTCAAAGCCAGCATTTTCTCAAGGGATTTGGTTATGTTTATCCTTTACATGCTCTACCACATTCATGGATATATTTGCAGCAAAGGTAACGATGTATATATTAATAGGTTCTGTCAAACTTACATATATATATATTTGGGTATAGTCTACTCACCCTCCCACATCATTTCAGGCTGTATATCTATTTTATAGTTCCACTTATAGATCATCAGTATATAGGATTGTGTATATAACAATATTTGCCTCTGTTGTTTTTAATTCTAACTTGCTGATCTTTTAAATGAGACTTAATTGCTGTTTTGTGCGTCTGGTTCTCTTTCAGTGGGTTGTCTTCTGGCCTCAGAGTATTCCCTATCAGAGCCTTGGCCCTCTGGGCCCCTTCACTCAGTACTTGGTGGACCATCATCAGACCCTCGTGCACAATGGGTAAGGAGATCTGCAGAGATGGATGGCGAACACAGAAGCTGCAAGCTCACTGGAGACAGGAAGACCTGAAGTTGTACTTATATGTATCAGAGGGGGCAAATTCCAACTAGGGTACCTTTTTGAGATCAGTGTTATAGTTTATCAACAAATAACCACTACTTTTAATTAGACTGGCTTTCTTTGTTGTTGTTTCAGGTACTGGCTTACCTGGCTGATTCATGTGGGAGAGTCCTTGTATGCCATGGTATTGTGCAAGTGAGTCTCTGGAATAGGTTTTTCTCAATTTCTTCTTGATGTCCAATATGAGTTGAAAGTAGCCACACTTACATAATTCACACACTTGTAGGATGAAGATAAACTCAAATCCCCATGCCTAATACTGAAACTGGCCCAGAGGAAGTGTTCAGTAAATATTTAACTGAGTTCACTTTATTTGTACTAATCAATTATTTAGTTATTTACTTTAGATCATTAAAAATTTGCATATAGCTCATATAAGAGCAAATTATTATAATTAATCCAGGCTTCACAATGGAATCACCTGAGGAGCCTTTTTCAAAACATTCCTGTCTGATTGCCAGCCCCAAGGTTCTGGTTTTGGAGGTCTGACTAGAGTCATGTTGTTTGTTGCTGTTATGTGCTATTAAATTGGTGCTGGCTCATAGACTCTTCTCAACCCCATTGATAACAAAATGAAAAACAATAATCTGTATTTTTTTCCAGCTCTGCAGGTACTTTTGGAGTATAGAATATGTTGAAAATCACAGAATGGGCTATCACTTGGCAGATATCAGGGCAGGCTAATATGAGACAGTCCCAGAAAAAATCTGTTTATTTATATTTCAAGCATATGTGAGAGTCTTCAAAAACTTAATTGAAAATTATTTTAGGGCAGGGCAAAACAGGCCTAGAGAAGTCAGGTCACTATTGCCATGGTCTTGAAATCTTTTTTATGCATTGAGGGAGTGTTTGAGTAGAGGCCCAAGGTCCTTCCGCCACCTTAATACTTGAGTCCACATGGAAGAACACACCAGCCTGTGTGATCGAGTGGTACCGAAGGGATCAGTTACCAGGCATCAAAGAACAAAAAATCATATCATTGACTGCACACCTCCATGATAGGATCGCTGAAGACAAATGGGTGCATAAGCAAATGTGGTGAAGAAAGCTGATGGTGCCCGGCTATCAAAAGAGATAGTGTCTGGGGTCTTAAAGGCTTGAAGGTGAACAAGCGGCCATCTAGCTCAGAAGCAAAAAAGCCCACATGGAAGAAGCACGCCGGCCAGTGCGATCACGAGGTGCCAAGGGACCAGGTATAAGGCATCATGCAAAAAAAAAACCAAAACAACGATATAAGTGTGTGTATATATGTGTATATATGTGTATATGTATATGTATATATATACCATATTAAATGAAGGGGGAAGTGCAGAGTGGAGACCCAAGGCCCAAGTGTCGACCAATGGAGATCCCCTCATAGAGGGGTTTAGGAGAGGAGATGGGTTAATTAGGGTGCGAGGTAGTACCGATGAAGAACACAGCTTTCCCCCAGATCCTGGATGCTTCCTCCCCCCAACTACCATGATCCGAATTCTACCTTGCAGGCCTTGATAGGACTGAGGCTGTACACTGGTACATATGAGGGCTGGAGGTACAGGGAATCCAGGGTGGATGATACCTTCAGGACCAAGGGTGTGAGGGACGATGCTGGGAGAGTGAAGGGTGAGTGGGTTGGAAAGGGGGAACTGATTACAAGGATCCACATGTGACCTATTCCCTGGGAGAGGGACAGCAGAGAAGGGGGGAAGGGAGACTCCGGATAGGGCAAGATATGACAAAATAACGAGGTATAAATTACCAAGGGCACATAAGGGAGGGGGGAAAGGGGAGGGAGGGGAAAAAAAAAGAGGACCTGATGCAAGGGGCTTAAGTGGAGAGCAAATGCCTTGAGAATGATTGGGGCAGGGAATGTATGGATGTGCTTTATACAATTGATGTATGTATATGTATGGAGGGTGATAAGAGTTGTATGAGTCCCTAATAAAATGTAAAAGAAGAAAAGAGGAGAAAAAAATGATTAGGGCAAAGACCGTACAGATGTGCTTTATACAATTGATGTATGTATATGTATGAACTGTGATAAGAATTGTATGCGCCCCAATAAATTGTTAAAATTAATAAAAAAAATTTGGGGCGTACTATGTTGGACAATATCCTAGGCACTATCAATCTGAATGAATATTCCTTTTGAAGTAAGAGATGAATGAATGTAAATTAATAACGAAGATATATAGTACACTTGCAGCCTCCAAAATTCCACTCACTAAAATCAATTACTTATAATATTTTGGAGAATTCACTTTTAACCAGGGATAAAATGGGGCTATATGTTCAGATTTATATCTGTTACATCAAAAATTACACGTTTTCCAAGTTGTTAGAATCTCTGTTGTAGATCATTTTAGAGCTCATATTGTTTCGCTAAGTCCAAAATTTACTTATATAACCCTCTATCAAGGAAACTTTACTTTTTAAATCATTTAAAAATTTTTATAAGCAGTACCATAATTTCTTTTGAAAATTGATTTGTTTTCTAGGCTGAGTTCCAGGCTATGGAATTGCTAAGTGAAAGTAGGGGAAGATTTCAAGCGCTCGATGCTTTGCATTAAACGGCAGGTTAGTTGTTGCTAGGGCCCATCAGGTTAGTTCTGAGTCATAGCAACTCTGGGTACAACGGAGTGAAACACTGCCTGACCCTGCACCTTCCTTACAATTGTTCTTTCTTTTTGTAAAAAAAAAAATCATTTTATTAGGGGCTCATACAACTCTTTTTACAATCCATACATACATCATTTGTGCCCAGCACATTTGTACATATGTTGCCATCATCATTCTCAAAACACCCACTCTCAACCTGAGCCCCTGGCATCAGCTCCTCATTTTCTCCTCCCTCCCCCCTGCCCCCGAACCCTTGATAATTTATAAAATAATTATTATTTTTATCATATCTTACACTATCCAACGTCTTCCTCACCCAGTTCTCCGCTGTCTGTCCTCCAGGGAGGAGGTTACATGTAGACCTTGTCATCTGTTTCCCGTTTCTCCCTCACCCTCCCTCCACCTTCCCGATATCGCCACTCTCACCACTGTTCCTGAGGGGTTCATCTGTCCTGGATTCCCCTTATTGCCAGTTCCTATCCATGCCAGTGTATATCTCCCGGTCCAGCCAGTTATGTAAGGTAGAATTGAGATCATGATAGTGGGGGGAGGAAGCAGTCAAGAGCCAGAGGAAAATTGTATGTTTCATCATTGCTATACTCCACTCTGACTGGTTCGTCACCTCCCCACAACTCTTCTGCAAGGGGATGTCCAATTTCCCCCAGATGGCCCCTGGGTCCCCACTCTGCACTCCCCCTCATTCACAATGCTATGATTTTTAAAAAACATTTTATTAGGACTCATACAACTCTTATCACAACCCAAAGATTTTTTTGTGTGTGTCTTTGATGCCTGATACCTGATCCCTTCGATGCCTTGTCATCTCACAGGCCGGTGTGCATTTTCCATGTGGGCTTTGTTATTTTTCAAGTGGATGGCCCCTTGTTTATCTTTCAGCCTATGGGACCCCAGGTTCTATATATTTTGACAACTGGACACCATCAGCTTTCTTCACCCCACTTGCTCTTGCACCCGCTTTGTCTTCAGTGTTCGCGTTGGGGTAGGCTGGTGTGCTTCTTCCTTGTGGGCTTTGTTGTTTCTTAGTTAGATAGCCGCCTGATTGTCTTCAAGCCTTTAAGACCCCTGATGCTATATCATTTGGAAGCCGGGCACCATCAGCTTTGTTCGCAACTTTTGCTTATGCACCCACTTTTTCCTCAGTGATCTAGTTGGGACAGGCCAGTGTGCTTCTTTCATGTGGGTTTTCTTGTCTCTCAGCTAGATGGCTGCTTATTTATCTTCAGGTCTTCAGTGACTTCAGGTGCTATATCTTTTGGTAGCCGGGCACCATCAGCTTTCTTCACCACATTTGCCTGTGCACCCATTGTCATCAGCGATTGTGCCAGGCAGGTGTCTCCCTGAGTTTAGTCTGGCCCCTGCCATATTACCTGGACCTCACCCCAGGGACGTATGTGTACAGCATCTTTTTCCCTATGCCCCTTTTGAATTTTTTTTTTTGAGCTTACCTCAGTGGACTCATGTAGTACTTGTCCTTTTGTGCTTGGCTTACTTCACTTAGCATAATTTCCTCCAGTTCTTCCCATGTGGAGATGTGCTTCATGCATTCATCATTGCTTTTTAGGGATGCGTAATACTCCATTGTATGTATGTACCAGAGTTGTTTTTTTTTTAAATCCATTCATCTGTTGATGGAAATTCGGGCTGTTTCCAACTCTTTGCAATTGTGAACTGTGCTGCGATGAACATTGGGGCACAGTGTCTGGCCCTAGTTTGTTTTTTGTCTCTTCTGGGTATATGCCCAGTAGGGTATATGCCCACCTACTACACAGCCACACAGTGGTCAAAACAGTGTGGTATTGGTATAACAATAGATATTCAGACCAATGGAAAAGGATTGAAAACCCAGAAATAAAATCATCAGTGTACCGACAACTGATCTTTGATAAGGGCCCAAAAATATCCAATGGGAAGCCGATGCCCTCTTCAATTCATGGTGCTGGAAAAAATGAATACATAGCTGCAGAAAATGAAGCAAGACCTTTCCCTCACTCCATGCACAAGAATAAACTCAAGGTGGACCACAGACCTTGAGGGAAAACCCCAAACTATTAGGGCCATCAATGAGGGAATTGGGACAAACCTGAGAACCTTGGCACAGGGAATACATAGGCTACCAGAAATCAGGAAGGACACCTACACAGAGGAGGCACAAATTGACCAATGGGACATACTAAAAATAAAACACTATGTACATCGAAAGAATTCACCAAGAGAGTAATAAGAGAGACTACAGACTGGGAAAACATCTTTAGCAATGACACATCAGACAAAGGCCTTATTACTAAAATCTACAATACACTGCTAAACTACAACAAGAAAAAAAATTGTTCACTCAGGATGGGGGCAAAGGACCTGAGCAGGAGTTTCTCAAGGGCAGAAATTCAAATGGCCAATAAATACATGATAAAATGTTCCAGATCTCTATCCATAAGAGAAATGCAAATTAAAACAACTATGAGATACCACCTAACACCCTCAAAGATAGCCCAATTCAAGAAATCAGAAGTAACAAGTGTTGGAGGGGATGCGGAGAGATAGGAACTCTTGTCCACCGCTGGGGGACCTGTAGGTATTTACAGCCATTATGGAAATCGATTTGGTGATATCTAAAACAGTTGGAAATTGAGCTACCGTATGATACAGCGATCCCCCTACTGGTCTTTCTTTTTTTATAGATCATTTTATTGGGAACTCTTTCAACAATCCATCCATTAATTGTATCAAGCACATTTGTACATATGTTGTCATCATCATTTTCGAAACATTTTCTTTCTACTTGAGCCCTTGGTATCAGCTCCTCTTTTTTTCCCCTCCTTCCCCTACCTTCCCACCCTTGTAATACTTTGATAAATTATAAATTATTTTTTCTTTAAAAATCATTTTATTAGGGGCAATCTGTGCATACATCCATTGTGCCAAGCACATTTGTACATTTGTTGCCATCATCATTCTCAAAACATTTGCTTGATATCAGCTCCTCATTTTCTCCCTCCCTCCCTGCTTTCCCTTCCCTCATAAACCCTTGATAATTTATAAATTATTATTATTTTGTCATATCTTACACTGTCTGATGTCTCCCTTCACCCACTTTTCTGTTGTCCATCCCCTAGGGAGGAGGTTATATGTAGATCCTTGTAATTGGTTCTCCTTTTCTATCCCACTTTTCCTCCACCCTCCTGGTATCGCCGCCACTCTCACCACTGGTCCTGAAGATGTCATCTATCCTGGATTCCCCTGTCTTTCCAGTTCCTATCTGTACCAGTGTACATCCTCTGGTCTAACCAGATTTGTAAGGTAGAATTGGGATCATGATAGTCGGTTAGGTAGGAAGCATTTAAGAACTAGAGGAAAGTTGTTTTTTTAATCGTGGCTACCCTGCACTCTGACTGGCTTGTCTCTTCCCCATGACCCTTCTGTAAGGGGGTGTCCAGTTGCCTACAGATAGGCTTTGGGTCTCCACTCTGCACTCACTCTCATTTACAATGATATGATTTTTGTTCTTTGATGCCTAATACCTGGTCCCTTCTACACTTCATGGTCACACAGGCTGGTGTGCTTCTTCCATGTGGGCTTTGTTGCTTCAGAGCTAGATGGCCGCTTGTTTACCTTCAAGCCTTTAAGACCCCAGACGCTATATCTTTTGATAGCCAGGCACCATCAGTTTTCTTCACCACATTTGCTTATGCACACATTTGTTTTCAGCAATCGTGTCGGGAAGGTGAGCATCATGGAATGCCAATTTGATCGAACAAAGTGTTCTTGCATTGAGTAAGTACTTGAGTGGAGGTCGAATGTTCATCTGCTTCCCCAATACTAAACCTATAAATATATGCACGTAGATCTATTTCCCCACATCCTATATAAATATATTTTCATATGTACATGCCTGTATTTAGACCTCTGTAAATGCCTTTGCTTCCTTGTTCTTTCCTCTATTTCCTTTTACTTTCCTCTTGTCCCACTATCATGCTCAGCCTTCATTTGGGTTTCAGTAATTTCTCTCGGTTACATTGCCCTCGCTGAATCCCTACCAGGCCTCTCACACCCTCCTTGTCACTAATTTTGGATCACTTGTTGCTCCTTTGTCCCTGGGTTGGTCAGCACCACCAAATTATTATTATTTTCATATCTTACATCATCTACTCTTTCCCTTCACCCACGTTTCTGTTGTTCATCCCCCTCGGTGGGTGGGAGGCAATATATGTAGATCATTGTAATTGGTTCCCTCTTTCTCCCTCTTCTCCACACTTTTGCCCTACCCTCATGGTATCACTGCTCCCATTATTGTTCCTGAGGGCTTTATCTGTCCTTTATTCCGTGTTTGGAAAACTCTTATCTGTACCAGTTTACATGCTCTAGTCTAGCCAAATTTGTAAGGTAGACCTGGGGTCATGATAGTGGTGTGGGACGAAGCAATGAAGAACTAGAGGATTGTTGTGTGTTTTGTCTGTGCTATACTTCACCCTGTCTGGCTCGTCCTTTCCTTGTGATCCTTCTGTGAGGGGATGCCCAATTGTCTACAGATAGGCTTTGATTCTCCACTTTGAACCCACCTTGTTCACGCTGATTTGATTGTTTGTTTCGGGTCTTCTGATACCTGATCCTGTCAACAACTCATGATCACACAGGCTGGTGTGCTTTTTCCATGTGGGCTTTGCTGTTTCCCTGCTAGATGGCCGCTTTGTTTATCTTCAAGCCTTTAAGACCCCAGACGCTATCTCTTTTGATAGCCGGGTACCATCAGTTTTCTTCACCACATTTGCCTTATGTACCCATTTTGACTTCAGCAATCATATAGGGAAGGTAAGTGTCACAGAATACCAGGTTATTAGAACAAAGTGGTCTTGTGTTGAGGATGGACTTCAGTAGAGGCCCAATGTATATCTGCTACCTTGATACTTAACATGTAAATATATGTACATAGACCTGCAATATATGTGTATATATTTACATATATACATGCTTATATTTATACCTCTGTAAATGTCCTTTGCCTCTTAGCTCTCTCCTCCATTTCCTTTTACTTTCCTCCTGTCCCACTATCAGTTTCGACCTTCATTCAGTTCTCAGTATTTCCTCTCAGCTACGTTGCACTTGACCAAATCCCACCTGGCACTCTATACCCTCCTTGCCATCAATTTTAGATCTCTTGTGTTCCTTTGTCCCTGGTTTGTTGGCTCCCCCTTCCCTTTCCTCACTTTCCCCCTCTCCCCTGTGCCCCCAGAACCATCAGTCCTATTGTTTTCTCCTCGGGATTATTTAGCTTGCCTACCTTATATAAATAGACATTAAAAAAGAGAAGGAAACGGGGGCCTATAAATAGTTCCAGGTCTTTCTGCTGATCCTTATATATGTTTTCTGATTAAGTCTGATGGGGTGCCAAGCCCTGCCCTCCAAGTTCTGAAGGCTATCTTCGGGATTCCTTGGCGACTCATTGCTTTGTTGCACTCCCTTTGTGTTTTGCCCCAGTGCCTGACAGTTGTTCTCATGCCTTAGCCCATTGTTGGAGCCACTGTGTCAATCCATCGTGTTGAGGGCCTTCCTCTTTTTGCTGTCCCTCTACTTTATGTGATGTCCTTCATCGAGGACCGTGTCTCCTGACAACATTTCCAAAATATTTAGGATGAAGTCTTGCCATCTTCACCTCTAAGGAGCACTCTGACCCCCTTTCTACACGGATAAGTTTTTTTTTTTTCAGTCCATGGTACTTTAAAAAAAATTAATAATTTTTTTTTTGGTGGTGGTGGTGGTGGTGGTGGTAATAAATTATTTTTATTGGGGCTCATACAACTCTTATCACAATCCATACATACATCAATTGAGTAAAGCACCCTTATACATTCATTGCCTTCGTCATTCTCAAAATTCGCCTTCCTCTTGGGTTCCTGCAATCAGCTTGGTTTCTTTTTATTCCCCTCCCCGTTCCCCCCTTCCCCCTGTTCCCTTAATAGTTTATAAATAATTATTTTATCTTATCCTACACTGCCTGGCGTCTCTCCTCACCCACCTTCTCATTGCCCATCTCCCAGAGAGGAGGTTACACATAGATCCCCAAGATCGGCTCTCCCTTTCTACACCCCCTTCCCTCCCGGTGTCGCCACTCCCACCGTTGGTCCTGAGGGGTTCATACATCCTAGATTCCCTGTGTTTCCAGATCTGTTACTTTTAATATTTTTCTCCAACGCCATAATTCAAATGCATTGGTTCTTCTTGGGTCTTCCTTATTCAACTTCCAACTTTTACATGCATTTCAGGCAATGGAGAATACCATGGTTTAAGTCAGGCACACCGGAGTCCTCAAGGTAACATCCTTGCTCTTCAACACTCTAAAGAGGTCTGTGCAGCAGATTTACCTAGTGCAATAGATCATTTGATCTATTAACTGTAGCTGCTTTAGTGTATTCTAAATATTTATGATTTTCTTATTTTATTTTGATGAAGCTTACTCATTTTAGTTGAATGTATCCTGTAATCTTTTCAATAGTCTTTTGAATCTTGAATTTTAGTTGAATTCCTCTCCATTTGAACTTTCTGTAACTGCATTATTCCCTCCATTTAATCTGTAATTGTATAATTGTTTTTATTACAAATTGATATGTCAGTTATCCATTTTCAATCTGCTGTCTTATATACTACTATATCTAGGTTTATATACTTCTATATACTTCACCTCTGTGTAGAGTTGTCATATATGTTGATTTCAGGTTGTTGTCCACTGTTGTTGGTTCTGTGTCCAAAGTTCTTAATATTTCTGATAAAGTTGATCTGTTTTAGAAATTCCTTTAAGTTCTGTTTATTTAGAAATGTCCTAATATCACCACCAGACTCAAGGGACCGTTTTGTTGAGTGTATATTTCTTGGTAAGAAATTGTTTTCTTTCAGAATTTTATATATGTCATTCCATTGCCTTCTTGTCTGTCCCATTACTGATGAGAAATCTTATTGCTTCCTCTTAGTTAGGTAACATTTTGCTTTTCCTGAAATTTTCTCACAGTATTTCCTTTGCCTTTGGTTTTAGTTTGAAAGTCTGATTATGATATGTCAGATGGTTTTCTCCTATTTTTTTTCTTGGTTTTGTCTATACTTCTTTCAGTCTACAGAAGGAATTGAAATACTATTTTTTTAAATTCCCTTATTCATTCATTCCAGTGCCTTTTCTACCTCAGCAAAGACTTCAGGCTGTACATATTTGTCATGTATTTGAGAAATTCTGCCTTTTTTCTTCATGTGAACTGAAATGGTCTCTTGCTTCTGAGACACTATGGTATATTATTTTTATTTAATTGATTATATGTTGCTGCCACCTTACCTATTGACCAGATAATTGAGTGTGTGTGAAAACATTCTCTTACTATTCTTATAACACAGTTGAGAGTTTTGTAGCTTGCTATCAATGATTAGGTGGAATAGCAATCGATATCAGCTCTCACAGAGTAAATGTGACTGCAAGAGTTAGGGATGTGGCTGGGCTGTATGGGTGTGGTTGCTATCTTCCTTTTTTGTGGAACAATGGGAAATAATTGACAAAAGAAACAAACAGCCAAAATAAGTAAATAAATACATAAAGAACCCAGGCAAGTTGGCAAAAGCAGAAAGAAATAAAAATTTCAAAAGGAAAGTAAAAATACTGGTGGAAAAATAAAAGTGATAAAATAAAGTAAAATGCAACAAGCAAAACTATGGAGGTATGGGGAAGAAGTGTCAAATAAAAATGAAATTATTAAAAAAGAAACTAAGAGAAAAGGGAAACAGAGAAGGGGCAGGAGAAACAAGGAAAGGGAAAGCAAAGAAAGAAAGGATAAAAATCAAGAAGAAGAAAAAAGAAGCAGATAAACAAAAACAAAGAAAACTGGAGGGAGCAGAGCACTCGGTGGGAGTTGGCACCCTCTGCCGGCCTAGGAGTTTGTGGGGTGGGAGACTCATCCTAGTTGGAGTTTCTACCAGCCTATAGGGTCTCTAGGGGTGGGGTATCTGATCTTGAAGTATTTTGTGCCAGCTCAGATGGTAGCTGAAGTCAGGATGTTTGTGCTGGCTCATATGGTGAGCATCGTGGTGTGTGTTCCTGGAAGAAATTCCTAAGGCCGATGAGGGCTGCTTATAGGAGGAGTTGGCCAGGGACCCAGAACTATGTGTTCCACTGTTTTGATGTGGGGGAGTTCATGCACTCCTAGGCTCAGAGGTGATGCTTTCAGTGCCTGATCCATGAGGGTGGAGCTCTGACCTCAGGTGGACTAAGAGCTACACAAGGGCAGGGTCACTGGCTGCTGGGTGGGTGAGAGTGGGGGCTGGTCACTCCTCTGATCACCAAGAGAATGTGTGGAACAAAAGAGAAACCACCTTTTCTGGTTGCTAGCCACAAATTGTGCCAGACCATAGCTTGTATAGAATGCTGCTTGAAAAATTTCAAAATGGTCAAAGTGCAGCAGGCTGACTGACAATTCACCTTCTGTCTCCTCATTCACTGCATTTGCTTAGCTTCTTCTCCAAGTCAGTATTCATTGCATTCTTCTATCTCTTCCTCTGAATGCCAGTATTCCAAGATTATCATCTTCAGTTCATTAGGTCTCTTGTGTCTTTGTTATAAGTGGTCTTTATAGGGAATCTGCCTAGTTTGCCATCTTGCCAGAAGTTAAGCTTTCAATTTTCTTAACAATTCTTTATAATCAGCCCTGTCGCCTTCAAGGCAATCTATAAAGACTACTCCTAGCGGATACCTAAAGAGCTATCATAATGCTTTTCACTTAGCCTCCTGTGAGTGTGTGTGTGTATAATAAATATGTCAGAGTTTGAAGAAAAATAGAATGAAAAGATAATGACATTTTCCCCAAACTTTTTAAAAATCATTTTATTGGGGGCTCATACAATTCTTATCACAATCCATATATCCATCCAGTGTGTCAAGCACATATGTACATTTGTTGCTATCATCATTCTCAAAACATCTGCCTTCTACTTGAGCCTTTAATATCAGCTCCTCATTTTCCCTCCTCCTTCCCCATTCCCCCTCCCTCATGAATCCTTTATCATTCATAAATTGTTATTATGTCATATGTTACACTGTCCGACGTCTCCCCCCACCCTCTTCTCTGCTGTCCATCCCCCCAGGGAGGAGGCTACATGTAGATTCTTGTAATCGGTTCGCCCATTCTACCCCACATTCCCTCCACCCTGCAGGTATCACCATTCTCACCACTGGTCCTGAAGGAGCCATCTGTCCTGGATTCCCTGTGTTTCCAGTTGCTATCTGTACCAGTGTACATCCTCTGGTCTAGCCAGATTTGTAAGGTAGAATTGAGATTATGATAGTAGGAGGCGGGAGGAGGAGGAAGCATTTAAGAACTAGAGGAAAGTTATATGTTTCATTGTTGCTACCCTGCACCCTGACTGGCTCATTTCCTCCCCACAAACCTTCAGTAAGGGGGTGTCCATTGCCTACCAATGAGTTTTGAGTCTTTGCTCCGCACTCACCCTCATTTACAATGATATGATTTTTTGTTCCTTGATGCTTTATACCTGATCCCTTTGACATCTTGTGATCCCACATGCTGGTGTGCTTCTTCCATGTGGGCTTTGTTGCTTCAGAGCTAGATGGCCGCTTGTTTATCTTCAAGCCTTTAAGACCCCAGACGCTATATCTTTTGATAGCCGGGCACCATTAGCTTTCTTCACCACATTTGCTTACGCACACGTTTGTCTTCAGTGATCGTATCGGGAAGATGGGCACCCACTGATATGATTTTTTGTTCTTTGATGTCTGATAACTGGTCCCTTCTACACCTCGTGGTCACACAGGCTGGTGTGCTTCTTCCATGGAGGCTTTGATGCTTCTGAACTAGATGGCCACTTGTTTACCTGCAAGCTTTTAAGACCCCAGATGCTATATCTTTTGATAGCTGGGCACCATCAACTTTCTTCACCACATTTGCGTATGCATGCATTTTTCTTCAGCAATCATGTCGTGCAGGTGTGCAATGTAGAATGCCAATTTAATAGAACAAAGTGTTCTTGCATTGAGGGAGTACTTGAGTAGAGGTCCAATGTCCATCTGCTGCCTTAATACTGAACTTATAAATATATGCACGTAAATCTATTTCCCCACCCTCCTATATAAAATATTTGCATATGTACATGCCAGTATTTAGATCTCTATAAATACCCTTTGTCACCTAATTCTTTCCTCTATTTACTTTTACTTTCCTCTTGTCCCACTATCATGCTCAGTCTTCATTTGGGTTTCAATAATTTCTCTCGGTTACATTACCCTTGCTGAATCCCGACCAGTCCTCTCACACCCTCCTTGCCACTCATTTTAGATGACTTGTTGCTCCCCTGTCCCTGGATTGGTCAGCACCACCTCCTTACCCCCACCTCCCCCTCTCCCATGTCCCCCCGGAACCATTGATCCTGTTGTTTTCTCTACCAGAGTATTCATCCAGCCCATCTTATCTAGATAGATCTGTAGAGACAATAATATGCACCAAAAATCAAGCCATAGCAAGATAGGTGATGAATGAGAACATAGTGATGACAACAAAAAAGAAAACCAATGACCCATAAAAGAATAAATTAATGAAAAGAAAAAAATTTAAAAGAAAGAAAAACCTGGAAATAGATCAAGGTCTGATTTTCTAACTCAAGGCATGTCCTCCAGTCAAGTCCAATGGGGTACCATGCTCTGGCCCGAGTCTGTCCTTTGTACTCCTTTGGGGGTTCCCTGCTCTGCTCCCACAGTTGCTCTGCCTCATGCCTTTAGTGGTTTGCCTCGGTGTCACAGGGTCAGTCCGGGCCAGTCCTGACACTGAGTCTCCAGTGTTGTCCCCCTGAGGGCCCTGGGCCAGCAAGGGATGGCGTGTCACGTAGTGGGATCAGCCATATGGTCCACTCTCTGGATTGGCTGTTCAGAGTGGGGATATCATCCTCCAGGCCTGGTGAGCCAGGATGTGCTCCACTCTCTCTTCCTTCCCCTTCATCTGCTCCCATGTGCTCTGATCAGACATGTCCCTCTCCCCAAACTGCAGCTTCAGTGCCATACTCTAAAGTAAATTCTTCTGCGGGGAGGGGCAGTTGTCCAGGTAGCTGGTATGGGGGCTCCCGCAAACTTTTTAAAACTCCCCATATATGCACACTTGTTTGCAAGTGAGAAAGTATTGCTACAGGGGTTCCAGGTTTATTGTAAATAAATCATCGTTAAACATGCCTCTCCAACCAATGGATGGGCTGCAAACCAGGTCTCTCAGTAATACATCTGTCTTAGTTTCCTTAGGGTGCCATAAAAAGAAAAAGACCCATTTAACACTGGTTTATGAGGGGAGCTGCTGGACCAATTAAATTCAAGACAGAAAGATGAGATCAGAAGGTTAGGTTAACTGTTTTTGGTTTTTTAATTCCACAGAGATAATCTCAATAGATTTTTTTAAAGGACACAGGATATTCATAGGGCCTTATTATTAAGAAGTGTTAGACAAAATGTATTGCTACAAAATCATACAAAACTTTGATTTAAATCATCAAAATATGACATTGTTTCTCCATTTAAGTTTATACAGTTATGAAGGTGCTGTTTCCATCTTTCCCAAAGAATTCTGTGCTTTTAATTTTCACCATATCAAAATGACAGTGTTGGCATCTTTGAACGATTCAAATCATGTGCCTTTTATCTTTTAATTTATTTCCCCCCTTCTTTTTCTTCTCCCTTCTGCTCCCCAGCCTACTACTACTACTACTACTACTACTACTACTACTACTACTACTACTACTACACACACACACACACACACACACACACACACACACACACCAGCCCTAGTAATCATCAGTCTGTTTCTTTGGGTATGAGAAACTTTTATCTTGATTTTTTCCTAACAGTGGTCCATACAATATTTGTCTTTATGTGATTAATTAACTTCACTCAGCATATTTTCCAAATCCATCCATGTCATGAGGTATCTGACAGTTTTATAATGTTTCTCTAGTAATAATTAATATTCATGTACCAAAGTTTATTTATCCATTCCTTTACCAGTGGACATTTAGGTTGTCTCCATCTCTTTGCTATTTTGAACAGTGCTGCTGTAAACATGGGTGTTCACATATCAGTTGTGTTTTGTTCTGTATTACTTTAGGGTACACACAGAGTAGAAAGATTGCTGGATAATATAAAAACCTTATGTTCAACACCTTTTCTTCATTATGTCATCTGTTTGCTTCCACTACTTTACTTTCAAGGGAAATTTCCAGAATTTCTCCTGACATCCATTTTGATTTCTCCTTTCTTTTCTATTTTTTATTGACTTCTTACTTTCATCATTGATGTATGACATCTTTGATGTTACCCTGTAATTCATGTGGCTATTGATGATTTGTGTTCAATTTGTCAAGTCTTGCCCCCCCTCCCACGAAAGGAAACGTTATTGCTTCCATTTAGTCCATGGCTTGAGAGGGGACTTTCAGGTACTGGCGATGCTGCTGGAAGGGCAGGTTCAGACAGAGGGTCTGAGGAATCAGGCAGAGGCAGAGGTGGCTTGGCAGGCTCTTAGTCTTGCTTGAGGGAGAGTCTCTCCAAGGCATACTCCACCAGCTGCACCATGGGGCTGGTCAGCCCATCTTGAGGAGTTTTACCTCTTTTGCAAGAGGTGGTTCTTCAGAAAGTCACAGAAATGGGGGTCTGTGTGGGTAGAACACATGTCATGAAGGCCCAGAAGGGCCGAGTTGAGATTCTTCCCCAGAGCCAGGGTAGTTTCCATGGCAACTTCTCTTGAGATAACTCTTCCATACACCGGGAGAGGGTGCATCCCATGTGCTGGTTTGGCAGCTTCAAGAATCACTCAGGCCCCTTGCTCTTCTCCTCCAGCAGCTTTGCCTTCTAAGGCCACATTGTCAGGGTTGAAATGGAAATGCAAGAGAAATAGGTGTAAGAAGCCACAGATGCACACTGACCAGATACTTAATCCTGGCCTCAGCCTCAGCAGAATAATTATGATGAATCTGTGAACTCACAAGTGGATCACATGTTTGGTGCTAAACACACACAAAATAAAACGGAGTTAGGTGGTCTCAGAAAAGAGGATGGCCAAGAAGATGGTCCAGGAGGTTATGCCTGTAGAAGTTGGAGGCTGGTGGCAGGGAGTCCCTGCATCTGTTCCATCCAAACACTGTTGAAAGAAGACACAGATCCACGGGACCACTGGGCAAGCTGCTCAAATCTATTCATGAGATGATCTCCAAGGTCTACTTTGACGCTGGTGGACTTTGGTTTAGGGAATTTAACTCCCTGGCGGTCTAAGTATGTCAGTCATTTTGTACCCAAATTCTTCATTGTGAAGTGAAAAAAATATCATCAGGGGAAATCTGTATTCTGACATGACGGTGCCAAAAAATGGACTTGCAAGTAATTTATTGGTGGTTCAATAGCATTTCTGCAGGGGTTTCCCATATAATAATACTTAATATTAGGCCCAGAAATTTCAAAATGTCATCTTTGGTCACTGGTTCCCACTTTCTGCTTCTTGAAAACTTATGAAGCAGAGTAGCGGATTGTTGCTCTTTGTACCGGTTTGTCTCTGTAAAAATTTTTTCAGTGACCTCATCGGTCAGAAATAATTGTAGGTATGCCAAAGGGTTGTTGTGGTCAACGTCTACTTTCATACCAGGTGCTCTAGTAAACGGGAATCTTGGGGGAGCTGCCTGATCCGTACCGCAGACAATAGAGCACCAAGTTCGCACATCACTGAGCTCAGGTGCAGAATCATCACTGTCGTCACTTACCTGATCAGTGTCAGTGCCCGATGATGAATTTCCCCATGAACCGCTATTGCTCAATTCTGCGAGTACTTCTAAGTCACTGTCACTGTCATTTATCTGGTCTAAGACTCCTTTTGTGCTAAAGTGACAATTTTTTGATGCCATGGACAAAAATTTCCAGGCAAAAATTTTTCCAAATGACAGTAAAAGGGCAGGCAGGGCACTGGAGACTGATCTAGGGGCAAATCTGAGGTGATTTGCTTTGATACAATGTAATCCTCACAGATTACACTGTATCACTGTTTGTGTGTGTATGTCTCTTTTAGACTTGCAGTTTTGAATTTCCCGCCCCGTTCCGCCCCATGCAGTGCATGCAGATAATGGACCGGAAGGGAAAGAGGAAGTCAGATTGCTGTGCTCTGCGATCACAGCAGAGGACACCGCTGGCCTGGGAGCAGTTAAGGGACTTCTCTGCGGTGTAATCCCGAGTGTGGCTTCTGACAGTTAACATTGACCCCGAGCCGCACTCGGGATTACCACAAGGGAGGTTAATTTGAAAGAATATATTAGCAAGTATTTATTATGTGCCAATTACTAAGTACTTTTCATCTTTTATAACTCATCTCAAAACTTGGTGAGATAAGTACTATTATTTCTATTTTTCAAATGAGGAAACTCAGTCTGGGAGAGATTGAGTGACTTTCCCAAAGTCACCGGCATGGTGCTGGCCAGGCAAGGATTCACATCTGGTCTATCGTCCAAGCTCTTGTGCTGAAGTTATACTAGGCCTTTATCACGGTGTTTCCATATTAGAATCACATGAGAAACACATTTATAATAAGGTACCCTGGAAAGTAGCAAGACTGTTTTGGGGGCAAAGAACATACCATTTTGAATGTACATGTTAAAAATACTTAAAAATATATGTGGACTGTTAACATTTTAAAGCTAGAGCCAAATAGTGAAATAAACTCAAATGAAAATAGATGGAATGACCAAATTAAAAATATAGAAGATAATTCTATATTCTGTTCAGCCATAGGCTTAGAATTTTGGTGTTTAAATTTTCCCTTGTGTCTTTTTGCCCCTCCCTCCCCACCCCCTTTCTCTTCAGGTATAAAGGCATCACGAATGGCCGGGCTCGGCTACTCTGGTTCATTCAGACTTTCCTCTTTGGAATAGCATCTCTCTCCATCTTGATTGCGTACAGACCAAAGCACAAGAAGAAAACTTAAAAGAAGATATCAGAAAGTTTTTTCTATACATGGACATTCAACCCTACTTTTTTTTTTTGGTGGGGGGGACATGGAGCAAATTCAAGAGGGAGGGGTGGTACAGTATTTACTTGCTCTTTCTACTTTCTAAAAAATATCTGTCCTTCAAAGCATGTTAGGAACAGAACAGGATTTCTGCCCTGCCTTCTAAGGGAATGAACAAAGGACCCTGTGGGCACAGGCCTGGTGAACAGGTTAACCTTGAAGGTAGGCCCTGGTATCCACCTGGTATCCTTCCTGACACAAGACTGCAACTGGAGATGAATCCTTAAACATTCAAACCCGAAGCCGGGCTGGAGCTGAGATAAAATTGTGAGAAACTATGCATGATACCCTAGGAAGAACTGAGTAACTAATTAGAAAGCTGCTTGACCATCTGCAGAGCCGTAACCCCCTCCCCTTTGAAAGTTCCATTGAAAAACTGGAAACCTTCCCATAAACAACGTCCCTTTTCAACTGGAAGGGGGACACCCTTCACTCCAGAAGCAAAGTTTCTCTTTCCTTAAGGGTGTCTTTCTTACCTCAAAAGAAACACTCTTCATTTCTTTTGAAGCAATCTTATACTTTAATAAAACTGTGGCCTAACTCTGTTCAGTGTGTGTGCGTGCTCGAGGCTTATCTCTGGATCCTAACAAACTACACGGGTCTGGAGCTTGCTAGTTCACCCGTGGGCAACCACCCAGCACAGAACTTCACAAGAAAGACTCTAGTTATTCATTGGGGAACGGTGGCTCTGTAAATTAGGCATTGTGCTGTTAACTGCAAGGCCAACAGTGCAAACCCATCAACTATTCCAAGGGAGAAAGATGACACTGTCTGCACATGTAAAGACTCACGGTCTTAGAAACCCTAGTCAGCAGTGCTATGAGCCAGAATTGACTCAAGAGTAGACCGCTCGGCTTCTGGTTTTTAGATATTATTATGTTGTATGCTGGGGTTGGGCTTATGAGACGATAAAGATTCGCTCTTTAATTCCATAGGTTAATCTTTTTGGCGGAGTACTTTGTGTTGTCTTCGTGAGGTCCTTGAATTTGTTGGTATTTTCTCCATCATTTGGACCAAGAACCTAGCAATTGCTGTGGATGCTTTTTTCTTTTGTACATCACTGGACAAATGAACAAGTTCCTTTGTCACTTCAGGATATCTTTCTTATTCTCACTGAAGCCACTTTTGTCCAAGGCCATGTCTCCACCGTGGCAGCAGCAGCCTCATTTCTGCATTTCCTGTAACTTATGGGGCCACAAAATTAACCTTTCTGAACTCAAATTTAAAGCATGTCACCCGCTCAGGTGTTGTCTCTGGCTTACAAAAATACAGACTATACATGCCTAAACCTGATAGTATCTTAATTTGCCATCTTTATTACTACTACAATTATTTAAGCAAAATTCTACCCTCTCATGAAATGAATACTAAATTTGCCTGTTGGCATATTTTTATACCTGCTTTCTGATTAGAACACCTTACATTCACCTAACCATCTTAGCTCACCTTTCTCAAAAGTGTTTCCATCTTTCTATACCAATATAACACAGAACAACCCTTTTTACAACACATCAATTTCAGACATTTATTAGGAACCTGTGAAGCAAGAGCTTTGCTCTCAAACTCAGAAAAAGAAGGAATATGTGATTGCCTTGGCAGGGAGGCTGAGAGATGATCTGCCCTTACATAGAATCACAGAAGACATGACAGAGGAATGCCTTTTTGGATCCTTTTCTTCACTTGGGAACTCTCACTGTCCTCTGAGTGTGTGTACTTGATGTTAGAGACTGGTGGTCATTGCCAGAGGCTCCTTCAAGTCAGTACCACCTCTTAGCTTAATTTGCCCCTGGACCCTTTAACCCACTTGCCATGCATACAGATTCTTAATCATTGTTTAGTGAACAAAGAATCTCTGATTACACTTTTCATTTATTAAACTTATTTCAGCTTTCATGTTAAAATAACGGAACCCATTCTCGTGCCTTCATTTAAAAAAAAATGCTAAAATAGAGCACATGAACAGATACATCATCAAAGGAGACATTCAGGCAGTCAACAAACATGTGAAATGCTCAGGATCATTAACAAATAGAGTGGAATTGAAGATGGCATCTAGGTAGAATCACCCACCCAATGTTCCTGTTGTATCAGACCTCCCCGTGTGATTTTTTGCCCATGGAGCGATTCGAGAACTCACTGAAATGCTAAGTTCACCACACCTACCCTTGGGCTCCTCTAATCCCTCACCAGGGCCAGTGGGAAGGTGCCCATTACCCCTTCCTGTGCCCAAGATCTGAGACCCACAGTGTGCAGTAATTTCCCCAGGCTCCTGGAGATTCTCCAAGAACTGACCACAAAGCCTCACATTAGAGTTCCCCTCTCTGCTAACCTTCCCGCTCAGGCTTTCCTGGGCGTTGCATCTCCCAACCCAAGCCAGAAATGGAGTGACTAAATTGGCCATCCCCTTTCCCACTCTCCACAGCAGTGTGCTTGCCAGTGTGGGTAATGATAATTAGTTAATTAGACACCAACTTACAGCAAATAAAGAGCCCCTTGGATATTTCCCCATGACAGAATGCAGCTCCCTGGAGCACAGTCTGCAGAGCTGTGCAGGAGAGAGCCAGGAGTGACACAAGAGTGCTGTTGGGAGAGAATTCAGACCCAGCCAGCCCCAAACCCACTTAGCTAACCTGGTCCCCCTTCCCTGTGGGACAGCGTGGCACATCCCTGATACCAAGGCACCCCACAAACCCATTAAATAAATAAAACTTAAAAAAAAATTAAAACACTTTCATCCTAGACTGTGTTCCTTTGTGTAACTTTGAATGTAAGCCACCAGAAGTCTGGTTCTTAACAGCATTAATATAAAAAGATAGGCAGAACTGATCCCTGGAGCACAACCTAGGGTTTTAACATAACAAAACAGGAAAAGGCAATGGAGCTGAAAGCACAGAGAATCTTTGTAGCACTAAATAATGGCCAGAGTTCAGTCCAGGCTTGTGCCCTCAGTGCAGCCTAGAGGGCTGCAGGACCTAAGATCCTGGAGTTCTTATAGTTTGAGAAGTAGAGTGTGGCTAATCATAGCCAGTTGTCTTACATGAATAGAGCTCAAGTGGCCCAGGTCATCGGAGTGGGTGGAGTTCACTATGTTTAGTCAGGTGATGGAGATTCCTAATGGAAGATGGAAGAGAGGGGCCGTGTCTAGTATCTTCCAAGGAAGGAAAGGTTGTTTCTCTAAATGAGGTGGGGCTTGGGGTGTTAGTCTGGGTACTTTAGAGAGAAATCCACAGAAATTCATGTGAAAGAGAGAGATTTATATAAAGCTTAATTGCACATCAAGGAAATATCCCAATCCAGACCTGCCCAAACCCACAAGTCCAACCTTAACCCCTATGTCTGACACCAGTCCGCAAAGTCCTCCTCCATCTCACAAAATACACACTGTTATGCCACCTGCAGGTGGAAAGCCGAATCAGTGAATGTGTAAGCGTCTCAGTGCTGGCAGGTTGTCTCTACATGGCTGCTCCAGCACCCAGGGCTGCATTTGGGAATGTCTTGCAGTAAGTGAGACTTGTCAGCTGAAGCAGGGAACTGACTAAGGCAGCTGCGCCCTGGTCCGACCCTCACAAAGCAAGAGACCCATGAGCTAGAAAGGCGAGGTTCACTGAACCATTTATCCCCATGTATTTATTTAACCCCACATGTATTTATCGGCCAGATTGGCACAATAAACTAACTAGCTCAGGGGGTATGAGCCTTCTCTGGGGGCAGGCTTTTGCTTTGGTAGCCTGGGGTGCTCTAACTAGGGTGGAGAGTGGGGGTTGTGAGAGGCTGGGGTGCTCAAGTCTGACAGCATTTTGACTTGGAGCCTTCTGAATTCAGGGCATAGGACTTTGACTTGGAGCCTTCTGAATTCAGGGCAGAGGGGCACTGAGAGCCTGGGTGCTCAGCTGCTTAAGGGTGCCCACCAACTTAGAAATGAGTACTGAGCGTGAGCAGCCTGGAGGCCAGGTGTATGGGGTGCACACTGCTGGGGAATTAAGCTGTCTTCCAAGATCAGCAGCTTAGCTCTGTAGAAAGAAGGGCTAGATCTCTCCCCTTTGCCCTTACCTGTTCCCACGACCTCAGAGGGTGGCCTGGGCTGGGTTGTTTATTAGGTTGTTTTCTGAAGTGCTTCACCTCTCTCTCTCTCTCTCTCTCTTTCTCTCTCTCTCTCTCTCTTTTTATATCTTCCTCCAGGTTTTTGGAGGGAATTCAATCTCTTTGTGATCAATTGGCCATCTTGACCCAGAATCTCTAGAATCTATTTTATTTTAGGAAAAGTTCAGGGATAATTATATATATTTGTATTAAATAAATAGCATCATTTTATCTATATGGTTTTATAATTAATGTCCATGGAGGCAATAGTCTAACGACCTGTTGTGCTAAAAAAAACGTGTTGGAAAAGATCATGTTAAACATTTAGGAAGTAAAACTGTCATGAACAAGGGCCATCATTGCTGATGTCAGGTAGATCTTGGCTCCAAGCAGAGATTGCCAGAATGATGTTAACTTGTGTTTCATTGACTGTCCACACATATTTGACTGTGGACCATAATAAGCAGTGGGTAACGTTGAGAAGAATGGAAATTCAAAAACACTTCACTGTGCTCACGAGGAATTTCTCTATTTATCAAGAGGCAGTTGAACGAACAGAACAAGGGAATATTACATGGTTTAAAATCAGGAAAGGTTTGCATCAGGGCTGTATCCTCTTGTTCCATCTGTATGCTGAGCAAATCATCAGAGAAGCTGGCTTATATGAAGAAGAATGGGGCATCAGGATTGGAGGAAGGCTTATTAACAGCAATATGCAGATGACACAACCTTGCTTGCTGAAAGTGAGGACTTGAAGCACTTGCTTCCCCACCCCCCAACCAAGATCATTTTATTGAGGACTCTTAAAGCTCTTATAACAACCCATACATCAATTGTATCAAGCATATTTGTTCATATGTTGTCATCCTCATTTCCTAAACGTTTACTTTATATTTGAGACCTTGGTATCAGCTCTTCCACCCCGCCACCAACCCTCATGACTCCTTGATAAATTATTATTATTTTCATATCTCACACAAACCACTGTCTCCCTTCCCCCACAGTTTCTGTTGTTCATCCCCCTTGGGGTGACTGGGTGTGGTTATGTGTCGTCGATCAATGCGATGGTTTCCCCCTTCCTCCTCTCCTCTCCCCACCTTCCTCCTTCTCTCCTGGTATTGCTACTCTCATTTCTGTTCTTGAGGGGTTTATCTGACCTGGATTCCATGTGTTGTGAGCTCTTATCTGTACCTCTGTACATGCTCTGGTCTAGCCTTCAGTTAAAGGTAGGACTGGAGTCATGATAGTGGGGGGATGAGGAAGCCTCAAGGAACCTGAGGAATACTGTGTGTTTCATTGGGAAGCTCTGGATTTTGAAGATCAAGTACTATAGCCTTCATTATGGATTACAACTCAATGTAAGGAAGACCAAAATCTTCACAACTGGACCAATAGGCAACATCATGATCAATGGAGAAAATGTTGAAGTTGTCAAGGATTTTGTCTTAATTAGATCCACAACCAATGCTCATGGAAGCAGCATTCAAGAGATCAACAGATGAGTTGCATTAGGTAAATCTACCCAAGATTTCTTTAGAATATTGAAGAGCAAAGATGTAATTTTGAGAACTTAGATGTGCATAACCCAAGTCATGGTATTTTCCATTGTGCATATGCATATGCAAAATGGACATTGAATAAAGAAGAGTGAAGAAGAATTGATGTATTTGAACTGTGGAGCTGAAGAAGAATATTGAAAGTACCATGGACTGTTGTGTTCATCCAGGTTGACTAAAGAAACAAATTCATAGACACTGATATGCGTATAAGAGAGAGCTTTATATAAACGAGCAATTGTATATTGAGAAAACATCCCAACCCAATCCAGATCAAGTTGATAAGTCTGATATTAGCACATATGTCTGATATTAGTCCATACTTTCCTCTTCAGATTCACACAGCACATGCAATGATGCCGAAAGCAGGAAGATCACAAGCCAGTGGGTAGAAGGTCTTGTGGGTCCAGTGGCAGTGAAGCATCTCAATGATGGCATGAGTCTCCATGTGTCTTCTTCAGCTCGGAGTGTCTCAACAGCAGGAAAGGGAAGACAGAGAGAGGGTTTGGCCTCCAGTGAGCTATTTATCTCTTTCGTGCCTCCAAATGAGGTCATCCAGTTGTGACCTGATTGACAGGCTAGACTCCACCCCTTCACAAGTTGACATGAGATTATGTAATGGCCACAGACCACCCTTGTCAATTTGACACTTTTACACAACTCTTTAGCCATATATAATTTTTAAACAAAAAATGATAAAATCAAATCTGTACCTAACAGATAAAACTAAAATGTGTACAACTCAACAAGTGCCAAAGCTTCACGTACCCATAATATTCTACAAGTGAACAACACAATAATATTCTATGTCTAACAGTTACAATGAAAGGAACACCTACACCATAATTCTATGAATATATTTCCCCACCTGTGAAAGTTTGTGAGCCCACCACTTCATGCATTTATCTCCCTAATTTTGGGTATCCCATTTTTATACTGCCCAATTACATCAACCCAGTGCTCTGAGGAGACCATCCTTATCTTTGATGTGAAAAATCTTCATTCCATGTGACACACATCCATAAGCAAAGTCAAATCAGGACAGGATGTCCATAAAGTCAGCAGCATATGCTCCAGTTCACAGGCTCAAAAATCTTTTCTTCATCTGGACAGGTTCTAGTCAACTCAATGTGGACTGCTTCACCAGTGTGCCCATTGGTGCCTTCCCTTTAGACCATGGGCCCCATCACAATTCTTAACAACCCTAGCCCCCTTGTGTTAGGTCATGGACTTCAGGCCAGTTAACCTGCTCTCGTCTTTTCCACTAATCCCTCTGAACCAGGTCCAGGAATGTCAGTGGCCAGACTCAACCCATCTCTTTATTGCTTGGTTTCTCTCACTTCCACTCAACAATTGGATCCAGGTGGTCACCTAGAAAGCATTTCAGCCTGCCCACAGGCTCCCTTTAACAGTTTAGTCCTAGAGCACAGAATTCCTTCCATGGCTCCAATATTTTTCTAGCTTCTGGCACAAACCACTAGTTCAAACTTCTAAAAGCCAAAGATTTCTTTGTTTCTTCAGTCTGTCAACAGCCCCCTAGGCAAGTCTCTTCGAATGCAACTGTCCTGAGTACTCCAAAGCACTGGGTGGAGCTAAGCTTTTCAGAGCCTTCTTTGCAGGCATGTTTTACACCCATTTAAAGATCCACTTTCAGTGGCTGAAGGCAAGGAGGCTTACAAACTCTCTCTTTTTACGTCTCAATAATCATTTCTATCACTCATTATACCAATAACAATAGGCAGAAGCTAAGCATAAAAACCTAGTACAGCCTGATCCTAAACTCATTTTTTAAAATTAAAGGTCATTTTATTGGGGGCTCTGACACCTCCTATAACAATCCATACGTCAATTGTATCAAGCATATTTGTACATATGTTGCCATCATTCTTTTTTAGACATTTATTTTCTATTGAACCCTTGGTCTCAGCCCCTCTTTTTCCCCTCTTCCCGCTCCACCCTTGTGACCCCTTGAGAAATTATAAATTATAATTATTCTCATGTCTTACACTGACTGCTGTCTCCCTTCTCCCATGGTTTCTGTAGTTCATCCCCCTGGAGGTGTGTGTGTGATTATGTGTCAATCATTGTGACTGGTCCCCCCTTCCTCCACTCCTCTCTCCACCTTCCTTCACCCTTCTGGTATCTCCATTCCTATTCCTGTTCCTGGATTCAGTGTGTCTTGAGTTCTTAGCTATTATCTGTACCTGTGCACATGTTCCATACTAAATCGCAGTGAAAAACAGTACCGTGGTCATGATAGTGGGGGTGGGGTGGGAGTGAGGAAACCTCAAGGAACCAGAGGAATATTGTATGTTTCATCAGTGCTATATTGTGCCCTGGTTGACTCATCCCTTTCCTGTGACCCCTCTGAGAGGGGATGTCCCATTATCTGCAGACGGACTTTTGGTCTCTGCTCCGACCCTCCTCATTCTCAACAATATGTTTTTTGTTTGTTATGAGTCTTCTGATGCCTGTTACTCAGTCCCAATGACACCTTATGATTGCACAAACTGGTGTGCTTCGTCCATGTGGGCTTGTTGCCTCTCTGATAGATGGCTGCTTGTTTAACTTTAAGCCTTTAAAACCCAGACATTATATTTTTTGATAGCCATGCACCACCTGCTTTCTTTACCACATTTGTTTATGCACCCATTTTGTCTTCAGTGATGTGTTGGGAGGGTGAGTGTATTAGTTTGGGTAGACTAGAGAAACGAATTCATAGACACTCATATATGTATAAGAAAGAACGTTATATCAAAGAGTAATTGTATGTTAAGAATACATCCTAGTCCAGTCCAGGTCAAGTCCATAAGTCTGATGTTAGCCCATATCTCCAAGACCAAGCTATATATTCCTCTTCAGACTCACGCAACATATGCAATGCTGCCAAATGCAGGACGATCACAGGTCAGTAGGTGGAAAGTCTTGTGGATCCAGTGGTGGTAGAAACATCTCAGCACTGGGGTGGATTTCCATGTGGCTCCTCCAGCTCTGGTCTCTGGCTGCATCAGTATAGCTCCATCAGGCTCATCGTCAGTCATGTCTCTCAGAGAGTGAGTGTGTGTCCTACCTCCAGTGAGCTATTTATCTCCATTCATACCTCCTAATGAGGTCATCAAGGTGTGACCTGATTGGTAGGCCAGAATCTGCTCCTTCACTCTTAATTCTCAAATTGACAATAGATTATGTAACTACCACAGTGAGCATCACAGTTTGTTAGAGCAAAGTGTTCTTGCATTGAGAGAGGATATGAGCAGAAACCCAAACTCTGTCCACTACCTCAGTGTATTGCCATATAACTATATGCCCCTAGGCTGATACCTCTATTTTTTGTGAATTACTGTGTTTACATATGTGCACACACCTAACTTTATACCTCTATCCAAAACTTTGCTTCCTAGATCTTTCTTCTGTTTCCTTTTATCTTCTTCCTGTCCCACCATCATGCTCACTCTACTTCCATCTCTTAGTAATTCCTCTCAACTAGATTGTTGTTTCTCCAATACCCCCAGGATCTCTATGTTTTCTTTGTTGTTGGTTTTAATTCCTTAGTTGTTTCCCTGTCTATGGCGTTGTTTGCTCACCACTCCCTTCCCTCGCCTCCTTCTTTCCCAAGGTACTCTGGGACTGTTGGTCCCATTGCCTTCTCCTCAAGCTTGCTTCTCATGCCTATCTTATATAAGTAGGCACGCAAACAATAATATAGACCAAACAAAAAGAAAACAAAAGATTGGTGGGGAAAAGGGGGAAAAACATACATAATTCCAGGTCTGTCTACTCACCTTTATGACTATCTCCCCACTGGAGTCTGTTTTGGGGGCTCTTTAAGGGCTGTGGCTTTGCTTTGCTCTTGTTGCTGATCTGCTATGTTCCTTCTTGGTTCGCCCCACTGAGGAGGTTTTAGGCAGGACTAACTCTCCCCTGTGTGTCACCAGTATGGTCCTCTGTCGCAGTATGCTCCAGTGAGGGGACAACATATCTTGAGCTGTTGTCAGCCCTAAAGTCATCTCTGTGCTTTAGCAACTCTGTGCAGGGACATCGTCCTCAGGGCTTGGTGTGCCGATATGGGGTCTAGACCATCCCTTTCTCTTTTTCCTTCTTGGTTTGCTTCCCTGTGGGCATGGTATGCTGGCCCCTCTTCCCAACCTGTAGGTTTAGCGTTGTCCTCTGTAGCACCTACTTCTAGGGTGGAGGTCAGTTTGACTCTGATTGGGGCCAGCCCTGTAGCCCAATCTTTTCATGCCTTTCTCCATGTGGTTATGTTGTCCTCAAGGTTTGTGCACTGATGTGGGGTCTGTATGCACACTCTCCATTCTGTGGAGACATAACCAATACTCTCCTACTGGTGGGTTAGTGTCCTGTGGCCCCAATGCCATCTTCTCTCTCCCCTTTCTTTTCTCCCTTCCCTTCTCTCCTTTGTCCTTCTTTCAGTTGGAATAACATGTACCTCCTTGAGTTTGCTTTGTACTCCACCTGACTGCCTGTACCTGTGAGATAAATGGCTTTTCTTCTATACCTACTGTGCTGGTTATGCTTACTTCAGGGGACTCATGTTGTACTTCTCCTTTTGTGATTGCCTGACTTCGCTAAGCATAATTGTCTCCAATTCTTTCCTTGAAATGACATGCTTCATGTGATCATCAGTACTTTTTAGTGATGTGCAGTACTACATTGTGTGTATGAGCCAGAGTTTACTAATACACTTGTCTATCAGTAGAAAGTTAGGTTGTTTCCAATTCTTTGTGATTGTGAATTGTGCTGCAATAAACATTGGAGCACAAACAGCTGGTTGTGGTTTCTTTTTTACCTCTTCTGGGTATATGCCCAGTAGAGGGATAGCTGGGTCATGAGGTAGCTCAATTTCCTTTTGCTTTAAATATCGCCAGATCACTTTCCACAAAGGCTGTATGTAGCTACATGCCACCGGCAATGCAGGAGAGTTTCTATCTCACCACATTCCCTCCAACATTTGTTCTCTGATTTGGGCTATCCTTGAGGGTGTTAGATGGTATTGAATTGTTGTTTTGATTTGCATTTCTGTGCTGGTTAATGACCGGGAGCATTTTATCATATGTTTATTGGCCATTCGGGTCTCCTTCCTAGTGAAATTTCTTTTCAGGTCTTTTGCCCACTTCCTCATGGGGTTAACTGTTTTCCTCTTTTCCTGGCCAGGATGGTATTGTAGATTTTAATAATAAGCCCTTTGTCTGTTGTGTCATTGCTAAAAAACACCCTCCCAGTCTGTGGGTTCTCTTATTACCCTCTTGGTTAAATCTTTTTTTTTCTCCTTTTCTTACTTTTATTGGGGGTTCTTACATCTCTTATCACAATGCATACATTCATCCAGTGTGTCAAGCACATTTGCATATATGCTGCCATCATCATTTTCAAAGCATTCTCTTCCCACTTGAGCCCCTGATATCAGCTCCCCATTTCTTCTCCCTCCCTCCCCCACCCGCCCTCCCTCACGAACCCTTATTAAGTTATAGATTATTATTTTTATATCTTACATCATCCTCCATCACCCCTCACCCACTTTTCCATTATTCGTCCCCCTGGGCAGGGGTTATAGATTGATCCTTGTGATCCAGTCCCCTTCCCCCCCCCCACCTCACCTTCCCCTAATTCTCCTGGTATCTCTACTCTCCTTATTGGCCCTGAGGGGTTTATCTATCCTGGATTCCTTGTATTGCGGGCTCTTATCTGTAGCAGTGTGCATGCTCTGGTCTAATCCGATTTGTAAGGCAGAATTGAGGTCATGATAGTGGGAGAAAGGAAGCACCAAAGAACTAGAAGAAAGTTGTGTTTCATGGGTGCTATACTGCACCCTGACTGGCTCATCTCTTCCCTGTGACCTCTCTGCAAAGGGATGTCCAATTGTCTACAGATGGGCATTGTGTCTCCACTCCTTGCCCCCCTTCCCCCATTCACATTGAGTATGATTTTGTATTGGGTCTTTGATGCCTGATACTTGATACTATCGACACCTCATGATCTCACAGGCTGGTGTGCTTCTTCCAAGTGGGCTTTGTTGCTTCTGAGCTAGATAGCTGCTTGTTTATCTTCAAGCCTTTAAGACCCAACACATTATATCTTTTGATAGCTGGGCACCATCAGCTTTCTTTACTACATTTGCTTATGCACCCGTTTTGTCGTCTGTGATCATTTCAGGAAGGTGAGTGTCACAGAATGCCAGGTTATTAGAACAAAGTGTGCTGCATTGAGGGAGTACTTGAGTAGAGGCCCGATGTCCATCTGCTTTCTTAATACTTAACATATAAATATATGAACAAAGGCCTATATCCCTATCGTTATATATATTTATGTATGTACATTCCATATTTATACCTCTGTAAATGTCTTTTGCCTCTTACTTCATTCCTCTATTTCCTTTTACTTTTCTCCTGTCCCAATATCATGTTCAGCTTTATTTCAGTAATTCCTCTCAGCTACATTGCCCTTGATCAAACCCCACCAGGCATCCACTCCCTCCTTGCCATCGATTTTAGATCTCTTGTTGTTCTCCTGTCCCTGGGTTGGTTGGCTCCTCCTTCCTTCCCTCTCTCCCCTGTCCCCTGGAACCCCAGGGGCTGATTGGTCCCCGTGATGGTAGAGGGCAGGTGTCAGCACTGAATCAACAGAGACAGGGTGGGCATGGTTATAATAGACAACAAGTTTTCAATAATAATCAAAGCAACCTGTCTCGTGTGGAATTATGGCATTGGCTACTTAGCCACGGTGTCCCTAGGAATGAAATAGATGGGAAGCCTACTAAATATTTATGTGATCTGTACAGGCAAAAGAATGGTAGATCAGGTGAACAGCAGAATAGACAGTCATGATCGCTCAATCAATTCCCAGACCTGAGACAGTTTACAGACCCACAACCCCTTGAATGAAGGGGAGGCCGGGTCCCTTGTAAGGAGGATCCTGCTACATCACTGAAGGTTTATACTGTTAGTCTTTCTTCTAGCCTTCCCCAAAGGGACCTGCGGCCTTTCACAAGTGACTGTTCACTAGGGGAAAGGAAATAATCAAACTTTTCAGGGATTACTAGACACCAGCTCAGAACTGACACTAATTCCAGGAGACCCAAAATGTTTTGAAGGCCCACCAATCAGAGTGGGGGCTTATGGAGGTCAAGTTATCAATGGAGTTTTAGCTCAAGTATGCCTCACTGTGGGTCCAGTGGGCCCCCGGACCCATCCTGTGGTTATTTTCCCAGTTCCAGAATGCATCATTGGAATAGACATACTTAGTAACTGGCAGAACCCCCATATCGGATCCCTAAAATGTGGAATAAGGGCTATCATGGTAGGAAAGGCCAAGTGGACACCATTAGAATTGCCATTACCTAGGAAAATAGTGAACCAAAAGCAATACCGCATTCCTGGAGGGATTGCAGAGATCAGTGCCACCATCAAAGACTTGAAAGATGCAGGGGTGGTGGTTCCTACTACATCCCCATTTAATTGACCAATTTGGCCTGTAAAGAAGACAGATGGATCCTGGAGAATGACAGTGGATTATCGTAAACTTAACCAGGTGGCGACCCCAATTGCAGCAGCAGCACTACAGCCCCTTTCTGGGGTCTCCCTAAAGGACAGTGGCGAAGCTAAATCTTCCCAATGGGCAGAACTTCGAGCAGTGCACCTGGCCGTTCAGTTTGCATATAAGGAAAAATGGCCAGATGTGAGATTATATACTGATTCATGGGATGTGGCTAATGGCTTGGCTGGATGGTCAGGGAATTGGAAAGACCATGATTGGAAAATTGGTGACAAGGAGGTATGTGGATAGACCTCTCTGAATGGGCCAAGAAAGTAAAGTTAGTTGTATCTCACGTGAACGCTCACCAAAGGATTACCTCTGAAGAGGAGGACTTTAATAATCAAGTGGATAAGATGACACACGCTGTGGAGACTGGTCCTCCTCTTTCCTCTGCCACTCCTGTTATCGCCCAATGGCCACATGAACAAAGTAGACATGGCGGCAGGGATGGAAGTTATGCATGGGCACAGCAACATGGACTTCCACTCACCAAGGCTGACTTGGCCACTGCCACTGCTGAGTGTCCCATTTGCCAGCAACAGAAACCCACATTAAGTCCAAGATATGGGACAATTCCTCGGGGAGATCAACCAGCAACTTGGTGGCAGGTTGATTACATAGGACCACTTCCATCATGGAGGGGACAGCGTTTTGTTCTCACTGGAATAGACACTTACTCTGGATATGGATTTGCCTTCCCTGCACGTGATGCTTCTGCCAAAACTACTATTCGTTGACTTACAGAATGCCTCATCCACCGGCATGGCATCCCACATAGCATTGCTTCAGATGAATGAACTCACTTTACAGCAAATACAGTGCGGCAATGGGCCCATTCCCATGGAATCCACTGGTTGTATCATGTTCCTCATCATCCTGAAGCTGCCGGCTTGATAGAACTATGGAATGGGCTCCTAAATACACAATTACGGCGCCAACTAGGTGGCAACAACTTGCGGGGCTGGGGCAATGTTCTCCAGGAAGCTGTATATGCTCTAAACCAGCAGCCAATATATGGTGCTGTGTCTCCAATAGCCAGAATTCATGGGTCCAGGAACCAAGGGGTGGAAGCTGGAGTGGCACCACTCACTATTACTCCTAGTGATCCCTGTGCAGCATTTTTGCTTCCTGTCCCAGCAACCCTGTGTTCCTCAGGCCTGGAGGTCCTGGTCCCAAAAAAAGGAACTCTCCCACCTGGATTCCACTGAACTGGCAGCTGAGAATGCCCCCAGGGCACTTTGGACTTCTCATGCCTTTGGATCAACAGGTCAGGAAGAGTGTCACCATACTGAGTGGTGTGATTGATCCTGATTACCAAGGAGAAATTGGACTGGTCCTACATAATGGAGGTAAAGAAGAATATGTCTGGAATCCAGGAGATCCCATAGGCCGACTCTTAGTGTTACCATGCCCTGTTATTAAAGTAAATGGTAAGTTGCAGCAACCCAATCCTAACAGGACTTATAATGACCCAGGAATGAAGGTCTGGGTCACCCCGCCAGGCCAAAAACCACAGCCAGCTGAGGTGCTTGCTGAGGGCAAAGGTAATACAGAATGGGTAGCAGTAGAAGGTAGTTCTACCTATCAATTACGACCACGTGATCAATTGCAAAAGCGAGGCTTGTAATTGTCAATGTATTTTCTTTGTATGTGATTATTGCGTATATTTCCTTTGTTCAAGTATGTTATATCAGATATAATTTGACTCATTGTGTTTTCATTTATATGTATGATAGATGATTGATGGTAAGTATAAGTGTGATTTCATTAATATCTGGAAATTATATAAGTATGTATTGGTAAAGAATTGTGTACAGGTGCCAGGCTGGCAAGGGGTGGATTGCTATAGTTTATTGTGCCAGCCTGTCCGATAAACACAAGTAGGATTAACTGAAGGGCAGAGGGATAAATGGCTCGGTGAGCCTCACCTTGGTTGTTCTGTGCCTCAGTTTAAAGGGGTACACTACCTGTGGGATGCCTAGCCTGTGGACTGTGTCGCTGTAAGGTGAGGTCCCTTTAAGCCCACACAATTGGAATGTTCATCTCTGGAGCTGGGGACTGACAGTTGATGACAGTTGGTGACCTGCCTTTCTGTTTGCTGCTTGGGTATAGATAGCCCAGCTCTCTCTACAGAAGGGGACTGGCACCTGGCAACTCTCAAAACTTGAAGGACTGCTAGTGTCTCACTGCTTTATAATTTAACTGTTAATTTCTTGTATTATCTATCTGTATATTATTTAACGGTTTATTTCTCAAATTATATATCTATCTTTATAAATATATTTATATATAATTACTAGCAATCTGGTTTGTCTCTCTAGAGAACCCTGTCCAATACACTGTTGTTTAATTCTTGGGATTGTTTATCTTGCCTATCTTATTAAAAAGGAGAAGAAGAAAAAGGGGGGGTCTATAAATAGTTCCACGTCTGTCTGTCGACCCTTATGTATGTTTTCTGGTGAGGCTGGTGAGGTGCCAAGATCTGCCCTCCACATCTGTAGTCTATTTTCAGGATTACTTGGGGGCATCTTTTCTTTGCTCCCCTTGCTCCTCTGCTGCGCTCCCTTCTTGTTTCTCCCCGGTGGAGGCGCTGAGGGAGGGGGGCGTCAGACCAAGTACAATTCCAGTACCTTTTCTCCAGTGCCTCCCCTGCAGTGCTGTTCACTCTTCCAGGACACTTGTCTGGTTTAATATCCACCTCATAGAGGTAAACAGCAATCTTCGGGATTTCAACTCATAAACAGTTAGCCAGTAGTTTAATGGGTTTGCCCATGGTGCTATACCCGGTCGTCTGGGCACCATGAGTAGGGGCTGGGCCCCAATAGGTCCTGCAGAGCCAGGGAGTGCTCCAAGTGAGAACAGTGCCTCTGGGAGGTGACACTGCGTGACACTCTCACTCGCCCCGGGGTGGGGTGGCAACAGAGTCTCCTCAGCAACTTCACTCTGAGAGAGAGCTCTCATTCCGGAGGTAGGGGTAGCAGAGGGGAATGTGCGGCCACAGGCAAGAGAGGGGAGCCTCGTAGAGAAGTAGCATCGCAGGTGGCTGCATCCGCTTCCACAGTTCCCACCAGACTCTCTTGGTGAAGTCTTTTGATGCACACAAGTCCTTTATCATAAAACTAAGGTTTATCCCACTTGTCAATATCAGGTTCACCTGTATGTCTAGCCTTCCCTATTGCAGTTAGCCCATGCATCCCTTCTCCAAGGTTCTTAGGTTTGGCCCAATTCCTTCATTGATGGTCCTGATAATTTGGGGTTTTACTTTTAGATCTGTGATCCACCTTGACTTTATTCTTGTGCATTGGGTGAAGTAAGGATCTTGCTTCATTTTCTACCGGTGGATGTCCATTGTTTCCAGCACCACTTGTTAGAGAGGGCGTCTGCCTCCCACTTGATGCTTTTGGGGCCCTTGTTGATCAGTTGTTTATATGACACTGGTTTTATTTCTTGGTCATCTGTTCTTTTCCATTGGTGTGAGTATCTGTCATTATACCAGTACCATGCTGTTTTGACCACCGTTGCTGTGTAGTAGATGTTAAAGTCAAGTAAAGCGAGCACTCTGACTTTGTCCTTCTTGAGGAGTTCTCTGCTAATTGTGGGCTTCTTCCCTTTCCATATCAAATTGGTGGCCAGTGTTTCCAATCTTTGAAGAAGGTTGTTAGTATTTGAATCAGGATAGCATTAAACGTATATAGTGCCTTGGGTATGATTGAGTTTATATTGAGTTTTCTAATCCACGAGCATGGGATATTATGCCATTTGTGAAGTTTGCTTTTGGTTTCCTGTAGTGCATACAGTCCTGTAGTTTTCCTTGTATAAGTCTTTTGCTTTTTTGGTTAAATATATCCCTAGATATTTCAATTTGTTCTTGGATATTGTGAACGGTACTGCTTTCTTGAGCTCCTCATTTATGATCTTTCTATTTTAAAATTAATTAGTTAATTAATTTTTCTTTCACAGTCTTGTCTGATGTATATAGCAAAACAATAGACTTCTGTTTATTGATCTTGTATCTTTCCACTCTTCCATATTCCTCTATTTCTGTCAGTACTCCTGCTGTGAAGCTTTGGGGATTTTCATGCTGTCTGCAAATAGCAATAGTTTCACCTCCTCCTCTCCCAGTTGGATACTTTAATGTCCTTCTGCTGTCTTATGTTGTTAGCTAGAAGCTCCAGTACAATGTTGAATAGAAGTGGGGGCAAGAGGCATCTTTGTCTGGTCTCCTTTTTCAGTGGGATTGTTTTAGCCTCTCTCCATTGACTATGATATTGGCTTTTTGCTTTTTTAGTAGCTTGTATGAACTTGAGGAAATTTCCTTCCATTCCTATCTTCTTGAGTGACTTAATTAGGAATGAGTGTTCATGACTCCCTGGGATGAATCCCACATGATCATGGCGGATGATAAATTTTATATACTTTTGTATTCTCTTGCCAATATTTTGTTAAGGATTTTTGCATCTATGTTCATTAGAGGTATCGGTCTGTAGTTCTCTATTCCTGTGGGATCTTTCCCTGTTTTGGTATCAAAGTTGTACTGGATTTGTAGAATGAATTTGGGAGTTTGCCATCCTTTTCTGTGCTCTGGAATAATTTGTGGAGGATTCATGTCATCTTTACCTTGAATGCTTGGTAGAATTCTCCTGTGAACCTGAATGGCCAGGGAGCTATTTTTGTTGGTATTTTCTTGATTGCCATACCTATTTCTTCCTTTGCTTTGGGTCTGTTGAGGTTCTTGACCTCTATCTGGGATAATCTAGGGAAGGATTGTTTATCCAAGTATTTATTCAGGTCTTCCATGTTGTTGAATTCATCAGAATCCAGACGTTCATAGTACTTTGTGATTATTCTTTTAATATTGTTGCGGTCTGTTGTGATTTCCCCTGTTTCATCCCTCATCAGGGCTATTGCTGTTGCTCTTTCCTTTCTTGGTTAGATCTGACAGCAGTCTGTTGATTCTGTTGATTATTTCAAAGAACCAGCTTTTTGCTGTATAGATTTTTGCATTGTTCTCATCTTCTCACTGGTTTAACTCTGCCCTGATTTTTATTATTTTTTCTTTTACTATTGGAAGAGTTGTTCTGTTGACTCTTCTAGTTGCTGTAGGTTTTGAGATAGAGTGTCAGTCATAAGTCTCTCTTCCTTGTTTATATATTCACCTATTGCTATCAAGCTACCCCTGATAATTACTTTTATATTTTCCCATGTTTTGACACGTTGTATTTGCATTCTCTTTAGTTTCTAGAAACTTCCTAATTTACTCTCTAATCTGGGCTTGTGCCCATTTGTGTCACAGAAGATCATTATTCATTCTCCCATTGTTTGTCCTTGTATTTCTGGTCATCCTTTTACTAATCTCCATCTTTATGGTCTGGTTATCCAAGAAGGATGACTAAATAATCTCTTGAATTTACTCAGACTTGACTCGTGCTCCAGCATGTGGTCTATTTTAGAAAAGAAGTCATGTGCACTTGAAAAAAAAATGTGAATTTTTTTCATTTGGATGGAAAGCTCTATAAATGTCTATCAGGTTCTGCTACCTAATTGTAGTGTTTAGCTCTGTAGCCTCTTTGCTGAGCTTCCTTCCCAGTGATCTATCTTTCTCCGACAGCAGTGTATTAAAGTCATCTACTATGATTGTTGAATCTGTAATTTCTTTTTTCATCTTTTGAATAGTTTGGCAAAATTTGCAGGTCTCTTGTATACATTCACTATGCTCACTGGTTCTTAGGAGGTTTACTGATCCTTTGAGCATTTTCTAGTCCCCCTCTTTGTCTCTTGTTATGGTTTTCACCTTGAGGTCAATTTTATTGGAGATTAGGATTGCAACACCTCCTTTTTTTAAGTTGTCATTCGTGATAGTCTAGGTAGATTAGAGAAACAAATTCATAGACACTTTTATGTGCATAAGAAAGAGCTGTATATACAAGAGCAATTGAATATTGAGAAAATATCCCAGCTCAGTCCAAATCGTCCATAAGTCCGATATTAGCCCATCTGTCTGATACCAATCTATACATTCCTCTTCAGACTCCTGAAACGCATGCAATGATGCTGAATGTGGGAAGACAACAGGTCAGTGGGTGAGAAGTCGTGTGGCTCCAGTGGTGGTAGAAGCATCTCAGCACTGGTAGGGGTTTCTACATGACTCCTTGAGCTCCAGGGCTCTAGTGTAGCTCCGTGTGTCTTCTCAGAAAGAATGTCTCACATGGAGTAAGTGTGTGTGTAGTATGGCCTGCCTTCAAAGAGCTATTTATCTCCTAGCACCTCCAAATGAGGTCATAAAGCTGCAACCTGATTGACAGGCTAAACTTCACCCATTCAGTCTTAAGTCTCAAAATGGCAGCAGATTATGTAACTATCATAGCATTTGCCTAGTATATTTTCTGGCAACCTTTTATTCTTAGTCTATTTTTGTCTGCCATCTTAAGATGTGTTTCTTGCAGGCAACAGATTAATGGGTTATGTTTTCTGAGCCAGTCTTCTAGCCTTTGTCTTTTAATGGATGAATTGAGGCCATTGACATTCAGAGTTATTATCATGATCTGTCAATTCATTGGTCATCTTGTATCTTTTGTGTTGGGTGTTTTCCTATCTCCCTTCATATCAGTGTGCTGTGTTTGTGTGCGGGGCAGAGGGTGGGTCCCTACTTGCCTTGTTTCCCCCCTGAAGCCATGCTATTCTGGTAATTGTTATTGGCAGGTTAGCTTCTGGGTGGAGTTGGGCTATATGATGGTCTCCTGCTTGTGGTAGGTGGATGTTGGTCTTCTGATCATAGTGAGTTGGCAAGTACTTTCAGCAGGGTTTGGTGTCTTATGGTGTATTCTTTGAGTTTTTCCTTGTCCTGGAAGACTCTTACCTCACTATCTATCTTAATAGCTAGTTTGTCAGGGTAGAGAATATTGGGCAGGTTTTTTTTTTTCTTTCAGCTTTTGGAAGATGTTACACCACTCTCTCCTCCTCTTCATGGTTTTTGCTGATAGGTATGAGCATATTCTTACCTGAAAAAGATTGTAGGTGACCACCTTTTATTCTCTTGCTGCTCTTAAAAGTTTCTCTTTTTCCTCGTATTTGGATGATTTAACTATTATATGCCTTGGTGAGTACTTCCTGGCATTTATTCTAATTGGTGTCCTCTCTGCTTCCTGTATGAGTTTCTGAAACTTTGCTTCCCAAAATTCCCTCACTAATTTTGCTGTTGACTTCTTTGTTGTGTCTTGTTCTAGTGAACAAATTATTGGAATATTGTTCCTATTCATAGCATCTGTCATTGATCTCAGATTTTCTTCCACCTCTTTGATTATCTTGTTTGACAATCTTTCCCAGTTGTTGAAAGCTGCCTGATTGTCCTTGAGATCACTGGTATGATTCTATTCTATGGTATGGGTTCTTATTCTATGTTGGTTCCCACATCTCCTGTATTACTCCAAGCAGCCTTCTGAAGATTTCATTTTGTTACAGATCTGGTTCTTCTATTAGTGGTGTCTGGTTCTGCTGTGAATGTTGTTAGCTCCATTGTTGTGTTTTGTCTTTCTTGTTTAATGTGTTGTGGTATGTTACTGTTTGCGTGTCGTTTTACAAAATCTGGGCACCATTTTTCTGGGAGACCTAGGAGTCCTGAGCTGTTTTTCTGTGACTGGTAAGAGTATTTTTGAGGAAATCTTATGGCCCATTATGGTGGTGGTTTGGACTGCTATGTAGGCAGGGTGCCTCAGTGACTCAGTGGCTGAGGGTGGTGAGGGTGGTGGTGGGGCCTCAGAGACTGGGGTGAGATTGGTGACTGTAGGTATGCCCCTGGGTTGAATTGGGGCAGGCCTTGAGCTTGTCAGTGGGTCTGGGCTTTCAGGCCACCATTTGCAGCCTTTCAAAGAGTGATAGGGCCTGTTGGCCTTTTCCTTTTTTTATGTTAAAAACCCTAGTTTGTGCTATGGAGTTTATCTCTGGCTACCTTGTTATGTTAATGGTGCTAATGGATAGAGTTCTGCAGGCTTACATTCAAAGTTATACAAAGGATCACAGCCTGGGATTGTAAGTGGTTTTTACAAACCAACTCTTATCACAATCCATACATATACATAAATCAATTGTATAAAGCACATCTGTACATTCTTTGCCTTAATCATTTTCAAAGCATTTGCTCTCCACTTAAGCCCTTTGCATCAAGTCCTCCTTTTCCCCCTCCCTCCCCGCTCGCCCCTCCTTCATGAGCCCTTGATAACTTATAATTTATTTTGTCATATCTTGTCTCCTTTCACCCCCTTTTCTGTTGTCCATCCCCCAGGGAGGAGGTCACATGTAGATCCTTGTAATCGGTTCCCCCTTTCCAACCCACTCACCCTTTATGTCAGCCATTTTCACTAGGCATGTTGGTCTCTGAGAAATTCAAGGGGTGATTTAGTACCATAGGCTAAACATTTACATCTATCACATTCATTTTTGCCATTTCAAACAAGATTAATCAAAGGCAACTTTTAGGATCAAAATTTTAACTTCCCACATTCTTTCCAGAAAATTACCCATTAAACTACAGGGCTATAACATGACCTCTGACTATCTGAAGAAGAAAACCTACCATGAGGCAGAGGTCAAAAAGCATCCACTCTCCATTTGCATGATTTGTTTCTCTAGTACTCCACCCCCAAGGTGCCATGTGTTAATCCGGGTTGACTAGAAAACAAATCTAGAGACACTTATATGTGTAAGAAAGAGTTTTACATAAAAGAGCAATTGTATATTGAGAAAACATCTCAGCCCAGTTTAGATCAAGTTGATAAGCCCTTATGTTGTGTTTCTTTCTGTTGTGCATAGAGTTGTTATGGGTTGGAGCCAACTTGATGGAATCGGTGTGTCTGACCCAAGTCATGATCTTTGAATCACTTCATAGCACTTCATAGAACTTCAAAAGCAGGACAATGGGGAGAAAGATTGGGCTTTCTACTCCCATAAACAGTACTGAAAACCCCGTGGGGGTGTGATGGGGGAATTAATATGAGTCAACACCAACTTGATGGCAATGAGTTTAGTTTTTGAGTGTGTATTAAAACTGTGGTATTGATAAAGAATACTGAATAGACCATGGATAACCAGAACAAACAAATCAGTTTTACAAGAAATACTACTGTAGTGCACCTGCAACGTCAGCGTGGCAAGACCTTGGATTGCTTACTTTTAAAACATCATCATGGAATACAAACTACTAGAAAGACAAACTAAATTTACTGCTATTGAGTCAATTATGACTCATAGAAACCCTATAGGGTACAGAAATCTGTTCCTGTGGTTTCCCAAAGCTGTAAATCTCTTTAGGAACAGAAAGTCTCGTTTTTCTCTTGAAGAATAGCTTGTGGGTTTGAACTTCTGACTGTATGGTTAACAGTTCAAATCATAACCCACTATGCAACCAGGGATCCTTATAGTTGGTATAGGGTTAAAAAAATAAAAAGGAAATCCTTAATACGATGGATTGGCACAATAGCCACCACCATCAACTTGAACATGCCGACTATCTATGAAAATGTCTTTTTCCTTTTGGAAAGCAGGGGAAATTCAATTACAGCACTCCAAAGCCAATGCTTCATTCTGTGATACTCACATGGAAGGTCCCTATGAGTTGGAAGAAATTCTAGAGAACCTTGCAACAAAGGCCCACTCATGTTGCAACATGCCAATTCTTACTAAACTTTGCTATCTTGGGAGAGACCCTGATGACTGTATGAGCTCAGTAACTTGCTTAGATATGAAAAAATATTTTGATTTTTGATGATTTGCCAACCAGGGCTGGATTATCCACATTCCATGTTGATCCCTCAAAGAGGGTAAACAGCTCTCTGTGAAAGAACGTGAGAGCCAAATGGAACTCTTGGTTTGCAGAAAGGACAGGGATCAAGAGTGTAAGGAAGCCTTGGCTAGCCAACTCGTGTTGCTCATTTTGAATACCTTTCAAAAATGAGCTAAATTTTGCTCTATATAACTAGAGTTTCATTAAACTAGGCAGACTTTGCAATTACATAATGTTTTTATTTGCGGGGGGGCGGGGTGGTGGTGGTGGTGGTGGTTGTGTGTGTGTAATCAAATGCCAGAAGGGACTACAGAAATCTTCAAATAGACACTACTCACCCTTCATATCCTCTATTTTATACTGGGAGAAACTGAGGGCCTATGAGGGAAGTTAACTTCCCATTCCATGAAAACTATTTGGTGAAAGATCTAGGTCCTGTGTACTCCTTGCTATTTCACTAAACTTCCTTTAGAAGTATTAAATCAAGTGTTCAAAGCAGTGTTCTCCAAAGCAAGTCTCACTTCCCAGGCATTTTACAAATGTTACCCCAAAAGTATGCAATAAGAGTGAGAACAAATAGTTCCAATCACTGTTGTGAGCTACCCTAAATCTCCACATCCTGTTTATGTTACTGGAGACTGACAGCCTTTGAGACCATAGCCATAGCAATGCAGAAACATTGTAAACACTTTGCAGATGGAGTTTTCTTGCCATTGGTTAAGGGTGCACGGTAATAAGTTGCACATGTACATGAAATTGGGTTATTTATAGTATTTATGCAACTCCAACATCTATGTAACCAGAAAGCTTGGGGGACTTACATTTCTGGGAATACAGAACATTTCCTCAGAAACACATACTAAAGGGTGACATCATAGAATTTTAATTCTCTCTGTGTGACTAGTGCTCTTCTGGCGTCTTGTTGTGTCTGTTGCAAAACACTGTTGGCTAGAGGCAAGAACTCATTCCACAACCCTGTTAAAACTCGCTGCCCTGGAGCTTATTTTAATTCATGGCAGCCCCATATGTTTTAGAGTAGAAACGGAAGGTTTTTCAATGGCTGTTGTCTTAGAAAAGTAGGTAGCAGAGCCGCTGGGTGGATTCAAACTGACAATAGTTTAGTTAGTACCCAAAGCACCCCTCACAGACCTTCTACAATCTTGTTACAAAAACCAAACCTACTGCCATTGAATGGATTCTGACTTATAGGAACTTTTCTGAGGCTATGAATCTGCACAAAAGCATAGCTTCATCTTTGTCTCTCAGAACGGCTGTTATGTTTGAACCACTGCTTCTGATTAACAGTCAGCACTTACCCCAAAGCACCAACTGGACTACTTTTTATTCTTGTAAAGACCTTTGAATCTGCAGCAGTCTGGAAGAATGGCTTCTATTATAGGAGCAATATAAGAATAATAAGAACAAACATTAATTGAACACAGGCTATTTACCAATACTATGCTAAACTAAGATCTTTGCTTGCCTTCTTTCATTTAATTCTCACTTTGAACCCAAGGAAGGAGTCCTGGTGGAGCAGTGGGTTAAGCACTGGGCTGCTAAACACAAGGTTGATGGTTTGAACTCACCAGCTGCTTCAAAGGAGAAAGAGCTGTCTCTTCCCCCAAAATATGGAGTCCTGGAAACACTATAAGTCAGAGTCAACTCGGTAGCTGTGGGTTAGCTGCAAGGTGGTGGGTTCTGATATTCCACGTTTCCAATGAGAAACCTGAGGCCTAGTGAAACTAAGGATCTTTTACAAATTAGAACCAGAGAAAAGTAGAATCAGGAATCAAAGCTATATCTGTAATGTCAAAGCCTCTATTTGTAGTATGTGCTCACAAGTTGTGAATTTGAGAGGAAACCAGAGCATAAAATCCCTCCTTGATATCACTGTATGCAGAGTAAAACATAAGTGCCCTATTGTGTTAGTCTGGGTAGACTAGAGAAACAAATCCACAGAAACTCTTGTGTATTTAAGAGAGTGTTTTATAAAGGGTAATTGTACATTAAGAAAGCATCCCAACCCTGTGCTGTCCAAGCTCATAAATCCAACTTTAGCTTATGTGTCCGACATCCATCAACAAAGTCCTCCTCAATCTCATAAAACACACCCAATGATGCCAACTGCAGGAGGAAAGCTGAATCAGTGAGCGTGTAAGCATCTCAGTGCTGGTAGGGTCTCCACGTGGCTGCTCTGGCACCCAAGGCTGCATCAGGGTAGGTCCATGTAGCTTCTCCTTGGGGATGCCTTGCAGAAAGTGAGCCTTGCCAGCTGAAGCAGGGAACTGGTTAAAGCAGGTGCACCGTGGTGCGACCATCAGAGAGAAAGAGACCCAAGAACCAGGAAGGCTATGCTCACCGGGCCATTTACCTCTCTACCCTTCAATTAATCCCACATGTATTTATCGGCCAGGTTGGCACAACAAACCTTAACTATCTCACCTGCGAAATAAATAGTTTAGGTGGAATACTTCAGCTAATTCCTTATATAGAAGATATTTAATTTCTACTTCAAGCAAATACTCTATTTGAAAGGTCTCTGCAATGATATCTAGTAGGTAAAGATGTTTCCATCTGAACATGAATCTGAGCAAGGACTGGCCAAAGAAGGCCCCTCTGAAACCATAAAAATAAAAGAAACCAACCATACAGTAGAAGCTTGATCTTGCAAAACATCTTGAGAGTATTCTCAGATTTCCTATCATTGTTGTTGGGTGCCGTTGAGGCCATTCTAAATCCTAGTGACCCCATGGTTTTAGAGTAGAACTGTTTCATGGGATTTTTGAGCACATCTGTAAGGCTGCCTTCCAACGCAGCTCTATGTGGGCTCAGAGCACTAATCTTTGACCAGTAGTGGAGTGCTTAGCCATTTACACCACAGAAACCAACAAACCCCGACCACTGAGTCCACTTTGATTCATAGGGATCCTATAGGGCACAGTCGAATTGCCCCTATGTGTTTCTGGAGTTGTAAGTCTCTACAAGAGCAGAAAGCCTCATATTTCCCCCACAGAGTACCTTGAACCACAACCTGGTGGTAATCCACTACACCATCTGGGCTCTTTTTACACCACATAAAGTGAGTTAATTCAAGAGAAGGAAGAGTAGAGGGGCCAATTCAGGAGCACAGAGTCAGCAACAAAATTTGGCTGAGACATTGATCCAAGGTCATGTTGATGGCACTGAGGACTTCTGGGTGGATGTGGTCATGGAGAGGGAGATGGCCGCATGTTGGCCAGCTGTAACTACCCATTAGAGTATCAATTCTGAGGTGAAGGTTCATACAAACTCAGTGGGGCAGGCTACAAAATGAACATGCACTTTCAGAGATCTATGAATCAGAGATTAGACACCTTTGAGCAAAGTGAAGGTGAAGATTTAGGGGTCACTAGAAGAGAGTCCTGGTGCAAATGGTTAATGTGCTCTGCTGCCAACTAGAAGGCTAGATGAGGATAGTATATCCAAAGGTGTCTTGAAAGCAAGCCTGGTAATCTACTTCCAAAAATTCAGCCATTGAAAACCTTATGGAGCATGGTTCTATTGTGGTCACCATGAGTCAGAGTTGGCTTGGGGAAATTGGTCTTTTGGTTTGAACTAGAAAGAGGAAGGCACCAAGAGGGGTGTGCTTAGGAGCAGAGCTGAATGTTTCTTTAAAAAAGGGTGTGTGTGTGTGGGGGGGGGGGGGGCAAGGTCTATAATATGGCCTAATGTAGCAAGGAGAACTTGGCCTTTGAAATTCAGAAGTTCTAAAACAGACGTTCTCATCCTGGGATCCATGGATGGCTTAGTAGACATTTAATGTCTGGTGTCCAAGCAGTTGTGGCATATAGAAAGTCTGGGGCCTCCAGGAATCTTTTTTTAATTTGGGGGATGGGGAGGATGTTGGTGGATACAGAACCAAGATGCTCAGATGCCTTAAGAAAAATGGGTTTAGTAAGCAAGATTAGAAGGCAGAAGTATATAGCAACCGCCACTTCACTAGTCAGAGGACTTATTAAAAAACCCAACCCAACTTTTTATTGTGATTTGAATGGAAGCTCACAGAGAAAATTTGTTTTCTATTCAACAATTCATACACATTTTGTTTTTGACATGAATTTGCATTTCTCACAATGTAACTGTTCTTCCTGCGTCCCTTTGCTCCTCCTCCTCCTCCTATTCCATCCACTCCTGTATTCTGCGTGGTAGCCCTGAGCACATGTCGACCTGTTGATCACGTCTGGATGTTGTTCTAAGGAGCATGTTAATCTCCCTGGTTTTGCTGTTCATGTTATAAGTCTGTCTGTTATTTGGCTAAAAATTTAGTCAGAAGTTCAAAGTCTGAAAAGCAACCAAGGGCCTTAGTCTTTTTTAAAAAAACTTATCATTTTATTGGGGCTTGGACAGCTTTTATCACAATCCATACATACATACATTGTGTCAAGCACATTTGTATATTTGTTGCCATCAGCATTTTCAAAACATTTTCTTTCTACTTGAGCTCTTAGTATCAGCTCCTCATTTTCCCCTCCCTCCCTGCTCCCCACTCCCTCATAAACCCTTGATAATTTATAAATAATAATTCTTTTGTCATATGTTATACTGACCAATGTCAACTTTTCTGTTGTCTGTCCCCCTGGGAGAGGGTTTTATATATATAAAGAGATCATTATGATCAGTTGCCCCTTTCAACTCCCACCTTCCCCTTCTTCTTTAATTTCTTCATTGTTCTTTGCTTTGGATGGGGTGGGGGGGCAGGCAGGGAGACAAATATTTGGATCTTAAATAGATGCTGGTATGTTTTTAAGACCCCCTCGCTACTCACAAAGTAGGATGTAAAATATTGCCTTTGTGAACTACAGTATGTCAATTCACTTTGATGTTGCCCAGGATTATGGTCCCAGGCCTCTAGGACCAGTGAATCATCCCAGCCCAATACAACTCATGTCTTTAAGTCTTATACTAGCCCACTAGTCCCTCTTCAAACAAACACAGTCACAAGCAATGATACAGAATGCAGGAATATCACAGGTTGGTGAGTGCAGAGTCCTGTGGATCCAATGGCGGTGGGCGCTGGCAGTCATCAGGGTCAGCCAGCAGGAAGGTGAAGCCAGAGAGAAAGAGGGGGAGGTTCCCAGGGCCCTTCTTATAAGGCCACACCCACAATAAGGCACCACTAGGCTGTGACCTAATTGACAAGTTAAAGCCACTCATACATTTTTATATATCTTCAAGTTGACATAAAAATGTAACTACCACAAAATAACAGCTGTCAAACGCTCTTATGATTGTGAATGTCATCCCTTGTGCATACTCATTTTGCCTATCTGCCTATGCTTCCACTTGTAGATTAATATTTGCTATTAGTGATCATTCAAACTTGTATATTTAAATAATATTCACCTTTGCTGTCTATAACTCTTGTCTAACTCTGCATGTCTTCCTTCTCTTCAGTGAAATTGGGCTAAGCACTGCCTGATTTGATATTGTCTTTCCCGTCATGCAAATTATTATGTCGTTTATTATCTAGTTAGTGATTCCCCCACTTCTCTCCTCCTGGTAACCATCAGATAACAAGTTAACACATAGAAAACAAAAGTACTCACAATTGGGCCAATAATAAGAAAGAACCATGATAAAGAAGAAAATACCTTAAATTATCAACGATTTTATTTTACTTGGATCCACAACTAACACCTATGGAGTCAGCCGTTATGAAATCAAGTGATCTTAGGTAAATCTGCAGCAAAAGACCTCTTTAAAGTATTAAAAACAAGGAAGACGAAGGAGTTCCAGTGCCAATCCATGGTATGGGAGGTTCCAAAATAGCTACTGTACAGGTGGACTTCTCCAAATGGAATACGCCATTTTCAAATTGACTACATCTGTGGGAAGAGATGATGGAGATCAATATAAATATCTAAAACCAGACCAGAGGCTGAGTGTGGAACAGACCATCAATTATTCTTATGTAAGCTCAGATTGAAGCTTAAAAATAATGGAAATAAGTCTACAAGAGCCAAAATACAACCTTGAGTCTATCCCACCTGAATTTCGAGAACATCTCAAATCAGATTTGACACTTTGAACACAAATGACAGAAGAGCTGATGACTGAAGACCTGAGCTCTGGAATGCCATCAAGAACATCATTCATGAAGAAGTAAAAGGTTATTAAAAAGACAAGAAAGAAATAAAAAGATCAACGTGTATGTCAGACGAGACTCTGAAACTTTCTCTTAATTGTAAAGTAGCTAATGAAAATAGAATAAACGAGTTGAATAGAAAATATCAAAGGCAACTTGAGAAAACCAAGTAAAATATTATAATGAAATGTGCAAAGACCTAGAGTTATAAAACCGAAAGGGAAGAACACCCTCTGCCTCTCTTAGGATTGAACAAAAAATCCAAGCCTCGCAGGGAGATATTGAAAGATTCCATAGGCAAAATATTGAATGATGTAAGAAGCACCAAAGAAGATAGAAATAACAGACCGAATCAGTGTACCAAAAAGAACTAGTCGACAGTCCACCATCTTAAGAAGTAGCATATGAGCAAAATCCAATGGTACTGAATAAAGAAGTTCAAGGTGCACTGAAAACATTAGCCAAAGGCAAGGCTCGAGGAATTGATGGAATACCAATTGAAATTTTTCAACAAGCTGATAAAGTACTGGAAGCACTTACTCAACTATGCCAGGAAATTTGGAAGGCAGTTACTTGGCCAACTGACTGGAAGAAATCTATAATTGTACCAGGTGACCAACAGAGTGCTCAAACTATAGAACAATATCATTGATGTCACATACAAGTAAAATTTTGTTGAAGATCGTCCAACAACGGTTGCATCAATAAATTAAAAGGAACTTCCAGTGGTTCAGGCTGGATTCAGAAGAGGATGTTTAATAAAAGATATCATTTCTGATATTAGATGGATCATGACTGAAAGCAGGGAATACCAGGAAGCTGTTTACTTGTGTTTTATTGATTATGTCAAGGCATTTGACTATTTGGATGATAAAAAAAAGTATGGATAGTTTTTAGAAGAATGCCTCTATTGTTGTAACTCACACCAAGTCTCGGTGGTCTGCTGGGGCCTCATGCTTGCTTGTGTCTATGAGTTAGCTTGCGACTAGTTGTAAATATCACAGCCCTCAGACAACACGTTGCTGCTTCCTTTCAGAAGTTAGGAATTTATGTAATTATTTCCATATAGTTTGTTCTAGTATTAAGAATTAAAATAAATGAATAGTTTGTGACTGCAAATCATGATTTGTACTCTACTATGTAGAAACTGTGTCTCTCTGCCAGCTTAGAGAGGCTACAGAAAAAGAAACTTCTGCCCATGTTCCCTCATGCAAAATTAAAACTAAGAACTCTCACGAGACAGTAGGAGATAAAGCACAGTGAAGACTGGTTGCCCCTAATCTCCACCTTCTGAGGTAAGTCAAGCTTGGCAGGCGCTGTTCCCAATTTGGCATGTGTTAACTCTTACCATATACACCTCCCCGCCATTTTGTTACTGTTTAATCATTAAGCATTTCAAGCTGATATGTCTCTGTAACTGCCATTCCAACTCACTTCACCAAACTGCTGCACTCAGCAATGAATCCATGCCAAGGGCATGCACACTGTGACTTCCTAGAACCTGAAATAACAAAACTGGGGGACTGAGGCCTATTCTTTGAAATCTTGAGAAATGAAAAAAGTAAGCCACTGGACTGAGCTGTTAGCAAGGCGTGATGAAGGAAGAAAATGTGATGTTTATTAGCTGGTACTCTGTGAAAAAGGAAACAGAGTTGTTAACATTTCTTTCCCAAGATTAAAAAAGAAGAAAACATTTACAAGACTTTTTTTGGTCCCTGTATAAAAAACTTTATTTTCCCTTTGTTCAGAGAGACAATATTGGAAAACAAACACCTAAATCCGAGTCTCCTTTGCCCAAGCAAAATAAACCGTCTTCTCCCTTGCCAGAGTCTGACTGAGGAGGTAAGTGGCTGGAGGAGGCTAGTTGCTCACTTAAGCTCCTAAAGGCCCCTGGTGGCCTAGTGGTTACGCGTTCGGCTGAAAACTGCAAGATCAGCCATTCAAACCATGAGTTGCTACCTGGGAGAAGGGTTGGGCTTTCTATTCCCACAAAGAGTTACAATCTCAGAAAACTCCCAGGGGCGGTTCTACCCGGGTCTGTAGAGTCACTATGTGTTGGTGCAGACTCAAGTGATGGCGATAAGTGAGGGTCTTGCAGAGAGGCCTGGCGACAGAGTGGGCTTTATGTGCTGGGCCACTAACCACGAGGTGCAGCTGGAACCACCGGCCGCTCCCTGCGAGAAAGATGAGTTTTACAGACGATGGTGAAGATCTTCGGCTAAGGTTTACAGTCTAGGAAAACCCCAGGGGCAGCTCTTTTGTGTCGTATATGGTTGCGATGAGTCAGAAATAACTCGATGGCAGTGGGTTTGAATTTGCAGGTCCTCCAATCTCTCAGCTCTGTCTCCTCCTCAGGCCCTGAGCACTAAGTGTAGTCAAAGGCCCTGGTATCCCTGTCTTCTGATTCTGACTCTGTGGGTTGGGCCGGGCTTTCCCTTTCTCTGAGCATTACTTTTCCCATTGATGACTCCAGTCCCTTCATGGACAAAATCAAAGTATCTATCCTCTGTGACTCACTTGTCAAACCCCTGGGAATCTCTTGTTAAGTTTTTCAAGTTGATTCCAATGTTTGGAAATCCCATGTGTATAGAACACAACTGCTCCATAGGTTTTCAGGGCTTTGGGAAGCCAGGAGATCACCAGGCCTGTCTTCTGAGGCACCTCTGTGTGAGCTTAACTCACCAAGTTTGGGATAGTAGTGGACTGTTAGCCATTTTCACCATTCTAAGACTCCTACCCCCTGAGAATCTATAAAAAAAAGAACATGCTCAACATCTTAAATTGAAGGAACTAAAAAAATCCAAGTCTCTCATTGTAAAATTGAAAGTCTCTATAGGTGAAATATTGAATGATGCAGGAAATATCAAAAGAAGATGGGAAAAAATACAGTCACTGTACTGAAAAGAACTCGTCGACAGTTCGACATTTTAGAAGGTTGCACGTGAGCAAGAGTCAATGATACTGAAGTAAAAAGTCCAAGCTGCCCTGAAAACATTAGCCAAAAGTAAGGCTTTAGGAATTGGTGAATACCAATTGAAATGTTTCAACAGACTGATGGAGCAATGGAAACACTCACTGAACTATGCCAGGAAATTTGGAAGACAGCTACTTGTCCAACTGACTGGATGAGATACATATTTGTGCCCATTCTAAACAAATGTGCCTGTGGTCTTAATTAATGTTCACTATTTTACCTTTCTGTGGAGTCCTGGTGGTGCAGTGGTTATGTGTTGGGCTGCGATCCTCAGTGTCATCAGTTCAAACCACCAGGGAGAAAGGCTGGGCTTTGTACGCCCCTGAAGTTACGATCTCAGAAATCCTGAGTGTTGCTATGAGTTAGCATTGACTCGAAGGCAGTGAGTGAGATTTTATCTTTTTAGTTTCTAATAGCCATTGAAATAGCAACACAGAAACTTAGAAAAAATTCATGATTAAAGGTATGGGTACCAACAAACGATCCTTGAACAAACTACAAGCTTTTCTTTCTTGATATGTTTTGTTTTGTTCTTTGTCAGTGGTTTGTTGTTGTGTTGTATACTGTTGCTCTGTTTTCCTCTGTCTTGTTTCTGTGCATGTTATTATCTCCACAGGTCTGTCTAAATAAGATAGGCTGGATGAACCATCTGGAGGAAAAACAACGGAACTGAGAGTTCCGGGGGGACTTGGGATAGGGAGAGGTGGGGGGTAAGGAAGTGGTGTTAACAAACCCAGGGACAAGAGAACAACATGGGACCCAAATTGGTGGTGAGGGGGGAGTGGCAGGCCTGGTAGGGAATGATCAAGAGTAAGGTAACGTAATGAAGAAGTACAGCTGTTACCCAGGTGGGGACGGAGCATGATAGTGGGGCAGGAGGAAAGGCAAGGGAAATAGAGGAAAGAGCTAGGAGGCAAAGGGCATTTATAGAAGTCTAGACAAAGACATGTACATATGCAAATATATATATGAGGATGGGGAAATAGATCTATGTGCCTATATTTATAGGTTTAGTATTAAGGTGGCAGAAGGACCTTGGGCCTCTACTCAAGCACTCCCTCAATGCAAGAATACTTTCTTTTATTAAATTGGCATTCTAGGATGCTCACCCTCCCGACACAACCGCTGAAGACAAAGTGGGTGAACAAGAAAATGTGGTGAAGAAAGCTGATGGTGCCCGGTTATCAAAAGAGATAGTGTCTGGGGTCTTAAAGGCTTGAAGGTGAACAAGCAGCCATCTAGCTCAGAAGCAACAAAGCCCACATGGAAGAAGCACACCAGCCTGTGCGATCATGAGGTGTCGAAGGGATCAGACATAAGGCATCATCAGAAAAAAGAAAGAAAAAAATCTTACCATAGTGAATGACGGGGGAAGTGCAGAGTAGAGACCCAAAGCCTATTTGTTGGCGACTGGAGATCCCCTCTCAGAGGGGTCTAGGGGAGGAGATGAGTCAATCAGGGTGTGATGTAGTATTGATGAAGAATACAGCTTTCCTCCAGTTCCTAAATGCTTCCTCACCCACCAACTACCATGATCCGAATTCTACCTTGCAAGTCTGGATAGACCAGAGGATGTACACTGGTGCAGATAGCAGCTGGAGGCACAGGGAAACCAGGGTGGGTGATACCTTTAGGACCAGGGGTATGAGGGGCGATACTGGGAGGGTAGAGGGTGAGTGGGTTGGAAAGGGGGAACTGATTACAAGGATCTACATGTGACCTCCTCCCTGGGAGACGGATATCAGAAAAGGGGGCAAAGGGAGACTACCGACAGGGCAAGATATGACAAAATAATAATTTATAAATTATCAAGGGCTCATGAGAGAAGGGGGAACGGGGAGGGAGGGGAAAAAAGAGGACCTGATGCAAAGGGCTTAGTGGTGAGAAATGGTTTAAAAATGATGAGGGCAAAGAATGTACAAATGTGCTTTATACAATTGATCTATGTGCGGATTGTGATAAGAGTTGTATGAGTCCCTAATAAAATGTTAAAAAAAAAAAGTTATGGGTAGCCGGGGGAACAGGGCAGTAACCCACGCAGGGGGAGCGTGTTGATTGTGTTTCCACAGGGAAAGAGACAAGACTTCAACCCGGAGCTCTAAGACAAGAACACAACACACTGACATGAAGCAGGGAACCGATAGAGAGGCCTGGGGGTCAGCCACACTCCCAACTAAGTGGACAGCACCACCCTCCCCTCAAGAAGAATTCACTTCAGAGGACAGCACTGATGTTATAGCTCAAGAAGAGGGGAAGAGGGTCTGGTCTGGTCAGAGCACACAGGAGTCAATGAGGGGGCAAAAGGGAAAGAAAAGAATGACCCACATCCTGGCTCACCAAGCCCTGAGGACAATGTTCCTGCTCAGAACAGCAACGCACAGAGATGACCACAGGGCCGGCCCCACCATGGGACACAGCGTTCCTCATTGACCCATAGCACCATTGGGGACAACACTAGAGACACACAGTGGGAATTGTGCCCACCATGAGCTCACCACGCTGAAGCCAGACCCTCGGGGCATGTAGCAGAGCAGCAGGGGAAGCAGAGCAATGAAGTCCCCAGGGATAGAGGAGGTGCCAGGGCAGGGCACCCCATCAGACTTGACTGGAAAGCACCTGTGAAGGAAAACAAACAGACCCTGAACTATTCATACGTTTGTGTGTGTTGTTGTTGTTGTTGTAGTTATTGTTTTACTTTCTGTTGATGTTTCGTGGTACTCAATCTTGTGATGGTACATAGCATGTCTACCTGGAAGGGATAGGCGGAGTAAGCAGGCCAGAAGAGAGAACAGCGGGATGACAGTTCTGGGGGACATAGGGGTAGGGGTGGTGGGGGAAAAGAAGAGGATGTTAACAAGCCCAGGGACAAGGGAATAACAAGTGATACAAAATCAGTCTCTAGCAGAGTGTGGGAGGTCTGGCAGGGCTGGATCAAAGGCAATGTAACCGAGAGGAATTCCTAAAACCCTAGTGAAGGCAGAACATGATAGTGGGACAAGAGGAAGGTACAAAGAAGCAGAAGCAAGAACTAGGAGGCAAGGGGTAGTCATAGAGATTTAAATATAGACATACAAAGATGTAAATATATTTATATACGACGAGGGGGAAATAGATCTCTGTACATATATTTACAGGTTTAGTATTAAGGAAACAGATGGACAGCGGGCCCCTGCTCAAGCACTCCCTCAACACAAGAACACTTTGTTCTAACAATTCGGCAGTCTGAGATGCTCACCTGCCTGGCACAATCGCTGATGACAATGGGTGCACAGGCAAATGTGGTGAAGAAAACTGATGGTTCCCGGTTACCAAAAGATATAGCACCTAAAGTCACTGATGACAATGGGTGCACAAGCAAATGTGGTGAAGAAAGCTGGCAGTGCCCGGCTACCAAAAGACATAGCACCTAAAGTTTTAAAGACCTGAAGATAATCAAGCAGCCATCTAGCTGAGAGACAACAAAACCCACATGAAAAGAAGCACACCGGCCTGTCCCGACTAGATCACTGAGGACAAAGTGGGTGCATAAGCAAAAGTTGCGAACAAAGCTGATGGTGCCCGGCTATCAAATGATATAACATCAGGGGTCTTAAAGGCTTGAAGACAATCAGGCGGCCATCTAACTAAGAAACAACAAAGCCCACAAGGAAGAAGCACACCAGCCTACCCCGACATGAATTCTAAAGACAAAACGGGTGCATGGGCAAGTGCAGTGAAGAAAGCTGATGGTGTCCAGTTGTTAAAATACATAGAATCTGGGGTCTCATAGGCTGGAAGATAAACAAGGGGCCATCTAACTGAAAAACAACAAAGCCTACATGGAAAATGCACACCAGCCTGTGAGATGACAAGGCATCAAAGGGATCAGGTATCAGGCATCAAAGACAAAAAAAAAAAAAAGTCATAGCATTGTGAATGAGGGGGAGTGCAGAGTGGGGACCCAGGACCCATCTGGGGGAAATTGGACATCATCTTGCAGAAGGGTTGTGAGGAGGTGATGAACCAGTTAGAGTGTAGCAACGATGAAACACACAATTTTCCTCTAGTTCTTGAATACTTCCCCCCCACCACCCACTATCATGATCCCAATTCTACCTTACATAACTGGCTGGACCAGGAGATGTACACTGGCATGAATAGAAACTGAAAATATGGGGAGTCCAGGACAGATGAGCCCTTCAGGAACAGTGGTGAGAGTGGTGATATCGGGAAGGTGGAGGGAGGGTGAGGGAGAAACGGGAAACAGATGACAATGTCTACATGTAACCTCCTGCCTGGAGGATGGACAGCGGAGAACTGGGTGAGGAAGACGTCGGATGGTGTAAGATATGATAAAATAATAATTATTTATAAATTATCAAGGGTTCAGGGGGAGAGGGAGCAGGGAAGGAGGAAAAAATGAGGAGCTGATGCCAGGGGCTCAGGTGGAGAATGGGTGTTTTGAGAGTGATGATGGCAACATCTGAGCAGGTGTGCTGGACAGAAATGATGTATGTATGGATTGTAAAAAGAGTTGGGTAAGCCCCTAATAAAATGATTTAAATTTTAAAAAGAGGTGGAGGGGAAAGGTTTACTAAGGAAGTTAACAAGATATAATACCAGTGAGACATGCTCAAAGTTGAGTTGTTCATCAGGACATGTAACAAAGTTCTGTGAAGTGTGCTAAGATATGGCCAAAGGGCATACCAAAGGCATTCAGCTTACACTCCACTGGTCCCACTCTAGTAAGCCTTAGCCCAAAGACTCTCAACTCCACCTCTGTGGGTCAGTAGGTCCAACTTCCCCAATTAAGTGCCCAGAGACACCCCACTCCACAAACCGGCCTCCTACACAAAAGCACTCATCTTAACCTGCTCCAAGAGATGTGAAGTCCATCACTCTGTTGCATAATCTGATTCTACTGTAACTCCTCTGATGGTATAGCTATCTATATGCTGGACTCAGGAAGTTCACTGTGCAGGGTTCTCAGGTCCAGAGGACATGCTCCATTCCTGGATCTTGCTGGTTATGAGAATCCCTCTTCCTGTTTCTCAGAAGGTTCATTTTATATATCAGAGGATGGACCTCCAGGAAATCCTGTTCACTATTACTTGCAGATGCATCCTATTAGTATCTTCTGCCCACCTTTTCACTACCAGACCCATGCAGGGAGAGGCTATTTGGTGGGAGTTGGGGACTTTGGCTAGAAGAACCAGATTAAAAAATCACTGTCCTTGCAAGGTAACTCAACAGAATGTTCAAATTCAGAACAACATTAATATCACATGTTGTGATGCCTCTCATTTAATTTCCTATTTGTGTTAAGTGTATCTTCTCCTTTCCCTTTGTTACATTTATCAGGGCTTTGTCTATTATGCTAACCCTCAAAAACCAAGTTATTACCTTGTTTATTCTTTCTATTGCTTTTCAACATTCTGTTTCATTTATTTCTGCCTTATTCTTTATTCTTATTTGTATTTGACCAGGTTGACTAGATAAGCAAATAGGGACACTCATATGTGCGCATGAGAGAGTTTTATATTAAAGAGCAATTGTATATTGAGAAAATATCCCAGCTCAGTTCAGATCAAGCCCATAAGTCTGATATTAGCCCATATTTCTGATACTAGTCCATAAATTCCTCTTCAGACTCAAGCAATACATGCAATGGTGCTGAATGCAGGAAGATCACAGCTTGGTGGGTGAAAAGTCAGCATCTCCAAGTGACTCCTCCAGCTCTCTGTGAGAGTGTGTGTGTCTCTTCAACAGGAAGGTGAAGCAGAGAGAGTGTGGGCCACCTCCAGGGAGGAGAGGAAGTTCCCATAATCCTCATGAGAAGGCCTTGCCCACCAGGTGGCACCATCAGACTGTGACCTGATTGACAGGCTAGACTCTAGCTCTTTACTCTTAATACTCTCAAGTTGACATGAGATTTTGTTACTACCACATTATTATTTAAATTTTGGTAACTGTAGTAGTTGGTATTTTTACTCTTTTTATTTTGAATTATTTGAGATCTTGGGATTAAGATGTTGATTTTGTTTTGTTTTTAATTTCTTCTTTTTGGCAAGTGCATTTATTGGTATAAATGCCCTCTGAGCACTGCTTTTGCTGTGTCCAAAAAGTTTTGGTATGGTATATGTCTATATTTTTAATCATTCATTGGGGTCTCATTCCACTCATCATAATCCATCCATCCATTGTGTCAAGCATATTTGTACATTTGTTGCCATCATCATTCTCAAAACGTTTGCCTTATACTTGAGCCCTTGGTATCAGCTCCTTAGTTTTCCCCCTCCCTCCCCATTCCCCCCTCCCTCATGAACCCTTGATAATTTATAAATTATTACTATTTTGTCATATTTTACACTGTCCAACGTCTCCCCTCACCCACTTTTCTTTTGCCCATCCCCCAGGGAAGAGGTTATATGTAGATCCTTGTAATCAGTTTCCCCTTTCTACCTCACCTTCCCTCCACCCTCCTGGTATCACCACTCTCAGCACTGGTCCTGAAGGGATCTGTCCTGGATTCCCTGTGTTTCTGGTTCCTATTTGTACCAGTGTACATCCTCTGGTCTAGCCGGATTTATAAGGTAGAACTGGGATCATGATAGTGGGGGGGCGGGGGCTGGGGAGGAGGGAGAAGCATTTAAGAACTAGAGGAAAGTTGTATGTTTCATTGTTGCTACATTGCACCCTGGCTGGCTTGTATCTTCCCCACGACTCTTCTGTAAGGGGATGTCCAGTTGCCTACAGATGAGCTTTGAGTCCCCAATCAGCACTCCCCCTCATTCACAATGATTCTTTAATGCCTGATACCTGATCCCTTCAACACCTTGTGATCACACAGGCTGGTGTGCTTCTTCCATGTGGACTTTGTTGCTTCTGAGTTAGCTGGCCGCTTGTTTACCTTCAAGCCTTTAAGACCCCAGACGCTTTATCTTTTGATAGCCAGGCACCATCAGCTTTCTTCACCATTTTGTTATGCTGTATTTTAATTCTTGTTTGATCCAAAACATTTTTTAAGTTGATTTCTTTTCTTATCTACCTATTTTTAAGCAAGATGTTATTCAGCTTCCTTGTATTTTTTTCCTTTGATCTTCTTATTGCTGAGTTTTAAATTTAGAGTGTTGTAATAACTTGATATTGTAAATTTTGTGGGCTTTTTTGGGCATGATACATGATATATTTTCGAGAATGTTCCTCGTGGATTGGAAAAGAATGTACATTGTACTGTTGCTTGCCAGAGTACTTTTTATATATATATCTAAGAGGTCAAGTTGGTTGATCATGCTGTTTAGATTTTCTGTGTCTTCATTGAGTTTATGTTAGTTGTTCTATCCTTCATTGAAAGTAAGGAGCTTTGATGGCACAGTGGTTACCTGTTATGCTGCTAAATTCAAAGTCTACAGTTCAAAACCATCAGCCACTCCACAGGAGAAAGGCTTTCTACTCCCATAAAAAGTTATCAACGCCCTTTTTGTCCCATCTCCTAGCACTCTTCCTTTTCCTCCGCTGCCGCCCACCTGGTTCAGCCGGTGCCATGGGTTTCGGAGACTTGAAGAGCCCTGCCGGCCTTCAGGTGCTCAATGACTACCTGGCCAACAAGAGCTACATCGAGGGGTATGTACCATCACAAGCAGATGTGGCAGTGTTTGAAGCAATCTCCGGCCCTCCACCCGCTGACTTGTATCATGCCCTACGTTGGTATAATCACATCAAGTCGTACGAAAAGGAAAAGGCCAGTTTGCCAGGAGTCAAGAAAGCTTTGGGCAAGTATGGCCCTACTGATGTGGAAGACACCACAGGGAGTGGTGCTGCAGACAGTAAGGATGATGACAACATTGATCTCTTAGGATCTGATGAGGAGGAGGAAAGTGAAGAAGCAAAGAGGCTAGGTCACTGGGTGGCTGAGATTGAGGTCTGGTCACTCCTCTGATCACCAGGGGGAGGAGGAGCAAAGATCCCACTCCTCTTGTTATCAGCCACCAGTGTGAGCACTCGTGCTGGTCCTTGGAAACCATAGCTAATTATGATGGCACCACATCAGGCCCAAGGACAATTTACCCCCCTGTCTCCTCTCCGGCTGCTTTCATACAGCTTCCTTCCTAACTGGTATTCAGGCCACTTTCTGTCCTTTCTTCGGAAACTCAGGGTTCCAGGATTTTCATTTGCACCAGTTTTCTTTAGTCTCTTTTGTCTTTATGCAGTGTGTCTGCTCAGTCCAACAAGGAGCTGTGTAGTGTGTCTGCTCCGTCCACCAAGGGGCTGTGCAGTGTGTCTGCTCAGTCCATCAAGGGTCAGCATAGTGTGTCTGCTCAGTCCATCAAGGGTCTGTGTAGTGTGTCTGCTCAGTCCATCAAGGGTCTGTGTAGTGTGTCTGCTCAGTCCACCAAGGGACTGTGTAGTGTGTCTGCTCAGTCCATCAAGGGTCAGCATAGTGTGTCTGCTCAGTCCATCAAGGGTCTGTGTAGTGTGTCTGCTTAGTCCATCAAGGGTCTGTGTAGTGTGTCTGCTCAGTCCACCAAGGGACTGTGTAGTGTGTCTGCTCAGTCCATCAAGGGTCTGTGTAGTGTGTCTGCTCAGTCCATCAAGGGTCTGTGTAGTGTGTCTGCTCAGTCCATCAAGGGTCTGTGTAGTGTGTCTGCTCAGTCCACCAAGGAGCTGTGCAGTGTGTCTGCTGAGTCCACCAAGGAGCTGTGCAGTGTGTCTGCTCAATCCACCAAGGGTCAGCGTAGTGTGTCTGCTCAGTCCATCAAGGGTCTGTGTAGTGTGTCTGCTCAGTCCACCAAGGGTCTGTGTAGTGTGTCTGCTCAGTCCACTGAGGGTCAGCGTAGTGTGTCTGCTCAGTCCACCAGGATACTAGAAGTCTGGTACATGATTTTTTGAACACTGTTTCCATGGGAGTTTGACTGTGGATCCACATAAAATGAAGTCCTCATCAACTTAAATATTTTCTCCACTTATCAGAATGCTTATTGGTCCAGTTTTGAGGAACATTCTTTACACTGAGATATGATGTACACTGAAGGCCATGGTTTTAAAATGTTTATCACTAAAGTGATTCAAGTCTTCTTTGCTTTCTGCAAACAGGGTAGTGTCTTCTGCATCTCATTGTTAATGACCCTTTCTTCAGTCCTGATGCTGTGTTCTTCTTCATCAAATTTAGCTTCTCTGATTATTTGCTCAGAATAAAGATTAAATGAGTAGATTGAAAGGGCACAACCCTGATGCACGTCTTTTCTGTTTTGAACCAACAAGTATCCCCTCAGTCTCTTCAAACAACTACTCTTGGTCGATGTCCAGGTTACCCATGAGCATATTTGAACATCCTGGATTCTCATTCTTTGCAATGTCATGCATAATGCTTGACGAGCCACACAGTAAAATCCCCTTGCATAGTCATTAAAGCACAGGCAAACAAACAACTTTCTGGTATTCTCTACTTTCAGTCAAGATTAATCTGATTATCAGCAAGTACATGTGCACATTAGCTGAGACTAGTGGTGCCCCCTGGAGCCCAACACCGATATAGCCTACCCTTGGACTTCGCTGTCAGTGCCCTGCCTTCCCTTTAGTGTTAGCGAGAGTTTGGGGGAGAACTCTTGGCATATCTAACAAAAGATAAAAGGCAATAAACAAAACAAAGCAAAAAGATAAAAGGCTCTGTTCCTCAATGTTTCCACTCGCAAGAATATAACCTTTCAGAAGTACACAAATATGCAATATGTAATAAAAATATATGAAAACGGATGTGTATTTCATGTTTTATATTAGGGGAAAGGAAGCAACCTAAAAGTACATCAATTGGAGGATATCTAAATGATAGTGTTTAGGATACTTTGAAACTTTTGAAAGGGATGAAGCAAATATATGCGTTCTAATAGAATGCTCCTGGGAGCCCTGGAAGCATAATGGTTAGATGTTGGGCTGCTGGCCTCAAGGTGAGCAGCTTGAAACCACCAGCCATTCCATGGGAGAAAGATGAGGCTTTCTACTCCCACAAAGAGTCACAGTGTCAAAAACCTATGGAGGCGGTTCAATTCTGTCCTTTCGAGTCGCTGTGAGTTGGGATTGACTTGATAGCAATGAGTGAGGCTAGCCTGTTCTTTAACATTTGCTGTTCTATAAAAGAGAATGATGGACCTCCAAGACTGTGGGGTTAGCTGCTCTTTAAGTCAAACTGCACTCAGCCGTGTGGTTTAATGTCAGCCAAACAACAGACAAGTCTATGTGGAGACCTTAACACTAGTGAGGTACACAGACAATAGATCAAGCAACCTCTTGAAATAAGAAAAACAGCATTAATCCAATGATAAAGTTAGGAAGTATTAGAAAAGAAGAAAAAATAGAAACAGAAAATCCTGGGAGGAAGTGGAATAAGTGCTGTTATATTGCTGAGTAGACTACAATGCGTGAACTGAAACACATTATATATGCATTGTTGAGTAAAACTGATGATTTGCTTTGTAAACCTTAGAGTCTTTTTTTATGTTAGGATAAACATGAAGGTGAAAGCAAATCCCAAACAATATCTCTTATTTGGTCTTGGTATGTATGTATAAGTTATTTTTCTATTTTATAGATATAGCTATATTACATCATGTATCTATCAGATAGATAAGGACTACATTGACGAAAAATCAGAAGTGTCCGCTAGGTTGGACTGCTGAGGGGACTGAATTTGAATTGCGGGCAGGGAGGAGCTTCATGTTTTACTCTGTGTATAAGTTGTAAAAATCAGCCCATGTGTTGGAAAAGGAGCCCGGCTAGAACAGTGGGTTGTGTGTTGAGTTGTGAGCTGAGTGGCCAGCAGTTTGAAACCACTGGCTCCATGAGGCTTTCTACTCCCATCAAGAGTTAGTCACAGACACCCAGAGGGGCAGCTCAGTCCCGTCCGAAAGGACTGCTCTGTCAGAATTGACTCGATGGTAGTGAGGTTCGTTCTGAACCACAAACATTCCCATAGGCTTGACTGTATTTGGACAGTTTGCTGGCGACACTATTGAAGAATGTGAGAGAAATTCTTGCCATTTCAGAAATAAATTCTTCTCCTGAGCCAGTTCAACTACGCATTCCAAATCCCAGAAAGTCTAAGGGGCAGTTCGACTCTGTCCCGTATGCTTGTTATGCGCCAGACTAGACTCCATGTCGGCAGGTAATGGTCATGTAAAAGGAGCCCTGGTTGTGTGGTGGGTTACAAACAAATTGGGCTGCTAAGCACAAGGTCAGCAGTTTGAATCCACCAGTGGCTCTGAAGAAGAAAGATGAGCTATTCTGCTCCTGTCAAGATTTACAGACACCCAAGGGGGCAGTCCTACTGTGTCCTATAGGGTCACTACGAGGCAGAATCAACTTCATGGCAGTTTATTTGAGTTTAGAACAAGAGCCCTTGTGGTGCTGTGAGCTATGAATTGAGCTGCTAAGGGCAAGGCCAGTGATTCAAACCCATCGCCCGCTCTGCGGGAGAAATCTCATAAAGCGTTAGGGTTCCAGAAACCCTAACAGGCAGTTCTACTTGGTTCAGTGGGGCCATTAGGAATCAAAACAGACCTGATGGCTGTGCTTTTGAGGTGGCCATGTGAATTCTACCCCTTAGTGATTTGGTGGACTCCCATCCAGTAGAAGAGGCCCGTTTTGCCTCGTTTGCATAGTCTTGATTTATAAATGTGTCTGTTCCTCAGATTCTCCTTTGAACTGGTTGTAACATCTATGGTTGTTACAACCAGTTACAACTCATTTAACTTGCAAGCGAGTTAGATAAAATCTTTAGTGTATGTTCATTTTATATCAGTCTCGTAGTATATACACATGATAGGATTAAATCATAATCTTATTATATTACCATTACTCTGGTGGTATAGTGGATTTTTCAGTCTCACTCATCCCTGTGGGTAGTTCTCCTCTGTCCCGTGGGATTATTTTGAGTCAGAATCAGTTCATTGGCAGTGGGTCTTTTGGAGTGTCATCCTTAGGCTTGAAGTATATTAAATGTACCATGGAGATCCAGGAGCCTGAACAAATCTGTCTTGGAAGAAGTACCGCCCGAATTCCCCTCAGAAGTAAGCGTTGTCTCAAATACTTCAGATGCGTTTTCATGAGGGACCAGTCTCCAGACGAGGACTTTATACTTGGTAGAGTAGATGGTCATCAAGAAAAGGGGAAGACCTTTCACAAGATGGATGGACACAGTGGCTGAAACAATGGACTCAAACCTGACAACAATTGTGAGAATGGCGCCCGACGTGAGAGTGTTTTGTTCTGTTGTACTTGTAAGTCAGAATCAACTGGACAGTCCCTAACAGCCTTCCAAACAAAAACCAAATGATTCCTACTTTAGCAACCCAATAGCACAGCAGAACTGGCCCTGTGGGTTTCCAAGACTAATTTGTTAAATCCTCCTCTTTCGCCTACAGAGTGACTGGTGACTTTGAACTGCTGACCTTGTGGGTAGCAGCCCCCCGCTCACCCTCTGCACCACTAGGTCTACAAAGCACCAAGTTTCTATTGAAACTAGACACTAGCTCTGGGATTCCTTCTCAAGTTCAGATAAGGTTTGACCTAACTGCATTAGTGTTAGTGGACTGAGAATAGCTTCCCCACTCCTAGCACTGCAGAGTTGAATGCTCCTGAGAAAAGGCACCTTGCTCTGAGCTCCAGTCTATTCACCTGTGAAATGAGCTGACAACCAATACCTGGGCCGAGCCTGCAGCCCATCACTCACCCCCTTTTTTCCTTGGCCAGGCCCACTGATAGGGGCTGGGGACCTGAGCGGGGGCCTTTCAGGAGGGGGACCTAGGCTGACACATGGGCCCCCCCACCCCTGCTATGTCTGGACTCTGCGCTGCTCGCGGGTGTGCCGGGGCCTCTGGAGAGGACGGGTTCACTGGAGCCAGAAAGCCCAGAACCGCCCAGGAATTTTGGCTCAGAGCTCCTGTATTTCCTCCTGGCTGGGCGGCGGGATCCCGGAGAGGCAACCGCGGGCAGTCTTGATGCTGTGTTGAGCCAGGCAGCACCATGCGGCCCTTGCTCTGGGCTCTGGCCGGGTTCTCTCTGCTCAGCGCTTTGGAAGCCTTCGCAGGTAAGTGAAGCCTGGCCTGGAGGCCCCAGAGGGCGGGCGGAAATGAGCAAGAAAGAGGGAGAAAGATGGAGGGGAAGGAGTGAGAACTGGGAGCAGTGAAATGTAGACAGAGATAGAGACACACAGAGAGAGATGGGGGGTGGGGGGAGAGAGAGACAGAGAGAGAGAGAGAGAGAGAGAGAGAGAGAGAGAGAGAGAGAGAGAGAGAGAGAGAGAGAGACCTACAAATGGAGACAGAGAGGGTAAAGACTGTAGCATGATGGGTGTGGACTAGGAGGAAAGAAAAAGGAGTTGGAGAGACAAACAAAGGGGTCAGAGAAAAGGGAAAGAGGAACTAGATGACAAGAGAAAGAAGGGAGAAGGAGGGGTGGGTGGGGAGAAGAGAGAGACCAGCTTCCTCCCAGAGACCCAGGGGAGGTTTGAGGCCTTGTGTGAGGGGCACAGTGGTAGCTGGGCGTTCTGCGGTGACTCAGCCAGCCCTCAGGGACTTTGCAGGCTGTCCAAGCAAAGACATCACGGCGTCCGTCCGGGTCAGGTGAACTGTGCCGTTTCCGGAGTGTGGCTGAGAAGACAGCCTCCTGGGCTCTGGAGCTTTCCGGAGGGGCCTGAGCTGCCGCGGGTGAGGACTAACATGGGGAGGAGCGGCTCTCCGGGCACTCAGATGACGGGCTATTCCATGGTTTGCACTCTCCCTTTACGCTTAGTGCCCTTCCTACCCCCACCTTAGTACGCTGAAAAACGAGTGAAACTCCTGTAGGGTGAGTCATATCGAGTGACTTCCTCCAGCTGGTGAGGGGCGGGGCTGTAACTTAGGCCTTTAGGACTGGACATTGACATTCATCCCACCACACCAAGCATTTGGGTTTACAGGCCACATTCCTATGCACCCACTGTCTCGCGCTCCTCTGGGACTGGGAGCAACTTTTGTTCAGCCCAGGTGTCCGTATGAGAGAGACTCGGGGGCCATGCGGGCACCAAAACAGAGCCCACATTACCTCAGGCCTCTCACCAGGCAGCCCCTTCCATCACACTGGAGACCAGGATGTTGAGTCACACTGAGCAGTGTGAGCTGATCCAAGTTCCCTACCGGGGGAGGGGGATGCAGTGAAATGTGGGAGCTAGCATTGAGGGAAAGGGTCGAGGCCAGCCCTGACCTGGGATAGGAGTGGGTGCAGGATAGAGCTTGGGCTAGTATTCCGAATAACCTCAGGTAAGTCGCTCACCTTTCTGAGGCTGTTTTCTCCTCTGTAAGCCACGGGGTTGACTACGGGGTTTGGTGAGCAGGAAACTAAACGCCAGTACACACTGACACCTTACCTTTTCCCCTTGAAGGATTCCACTCGTTTCTTTAAGCCTCTGTTTCTTCACCTGTCAAGGAAGACCAACCATTGCTTCTTCAGAAGGCCGTTTAAGGAGTGGCAGGTTCGATGGCTCACAGGTGCATCCTTTCACTCCTTCTTGAAGAACAAGAAGCTCACATCTGGTTCGCCAGTGACTGACTTTTTGTGGCTCCCTCTGACACATTGCCAAGTCCTTCTCCTGCAGAACACTTGGTTCAAACTGCAAAACATATGGGGCTCAAACTGAGTCTAGACCACGGCGATGAGAGTAAAATGAGAAAGGATATATTTTCAAGCATCGTTTCATAATAATTTCACAAATTTTTGTATATGGACTTTCAAACTTGAAGGAATAACCCATGTTAGAAACTTTTTTACTATAAAAATGTTTGGATAAAATAATAGAGGGAGTATTTAACCCCTATCTTCAAACCTCTCTACCCCAACAAGAGTCCACTCATGACCAAGCTCATTCTGTCTGCAATCTCTACTCTGTCCTCCCTCCAGGATTATTTAAAAGGAAGTCCTAGCTCTCGTCTCATCTATACATTTTCCATCTATTTCTCAAAGACAAATGCTCTTTTAATAAACATAGCTGCAATGCCACCATCACAGCTCAATTCCATCAAAATCCAATTTGTGTTCAAATGTTTCTGACTGTGTAATATGCCTTTATATTTGGTTTAGTAAATCAAAATAAGGTTCATGTTGTGTTTGGTTGTTCTGTGTATTAGGTTTCTAATAATTTATAAGTCCTGAGCCCCCTTACCCCCTTAATATTTATTTGTTGCTACATTTAAGTTTTGTGATTACATATCTCTGGTGTAATTTTAATATTTTTCTGGTAGTTAGAGCTAGAAGCTTGATCTGATTCCAATTAGATTTTATTATTTTGCAAGATTTTTTAACTTTATAGATGGCCTTTATGATTTAATTTGTTTATCTCTGATTACTGAAGTTAGTCTTTCTTCAAATTCATGTTGGTTGTTTCTACTCATTCTTGTAAATGAACCTACCCCAAACCCATGGTGGATTCTGACTTTTAGCCACCCTATATAAAGCTGCCGAGATCACAAATCTTTATGGGAGCAGCCAGCCTCATCCTTCCTCCACAGGGCAGCTGGTGGATTTGAACCTCCACTCTTGCCACTAGTAATCTAAGGCTTCCTTAACAGCACCACTAGGGCGCCAGGCATTCTTTCCAACCCAGCCCCCTGTCCACTGAGTCAATTCTGACTCATAACAACCCTATATAAAGTTCCAAGACTTTGTAAATCCTTATGAGAGCAGATAACCTCGTTTTTCTCCATCTAGGAGATTGATAGACCAACGCTTCCCAACAGCTTTAGGAAACAGAAAAACTGCCCGTAGGGTTTCTATAAGTCTTTACAGAAGCAGACTACTGCGTCTTTCTCCAGCACCGTGACTGGTAGATTAGAATTGCTGGTAGCTCAACCACTGCGCCACCAGGGCCCTGGACTCTTCATTATGGCGCCAGTGCTTCACATATGGATCCACAAACCCTCTGCTAGAGGGAGGGAAATAAACTGGTTTATATTACTAGTAGAGACTTTTCTTAAAAGTAAATATTTTCATCTCTCTGATGGTTAATGAAGGAGGCTTGATGGGAGAGAAGGTTAGCTGTGGGCTGACCTTTCAGCAATTCCAACTCACCAGTTGCTTGGGGGTGGGGGACAAAGCTGAGGTTTTCTGCTCCCATGAAGATTTGCAGCCTTGGGGCCGCTCTGCTCTTCTCATCAGGACTGCTGTGATGGTGGTGCCGAGGGTTAAGGGCTGGGCTGCTTATAGAAAGGCCGGCCATTCAAACTTATCAGCTGATCCAAGGAATAAAAATGAGGCTCTCTGGTCCCGTAAAGATGTAGTCTTGGAAGCCCAATGGAGACATTTTCTTCTGTTTTATGAGTTTGTTTGGAGTTAGGTTTTTTGTGGTTTTTTTTGGAGTTAGGTTTTGATGATTATTAATCATGAGCATTTTCCCCTGTGTTTGTTGGCTGCGTTGGTGAAGTATTGGTTCTTATTTGTGGTGGTTGGAGTTTATGTCAATTTACAACAGGATGGCATGTTGAGGTGGAGTCCAACCTATCAAGCAAGTCACAGCCTGAAAATTCCTCATTGGAAGTATGGCCGATTGCTAAGAGAGATGCTGGGGACCCCTCCTCTCTATTGCTCTTCGACTTCCTTCTTGCTTAGATTCTGTGCCTGCCTACCCAGGGAATTGTTGGCAGCTTGCCATGCCCCCACCGCTTTGGATCCACATAACTGTGAGCCCAAGGGCCTGGGGCCTCCCTGCTTCACACTTCGCTTTCTGTGTCATCAACCTGCTGCTATCTTGGAAAAGGGCTCATCAAACCCATGGATTTGAGCCGGGCTGAGCTAGGCTGCCTTTTTGATAAAAAACTATTTCTTAATATAAAGTTTTTCCTTAAACGTATATGGATGTCACTGAGTTTATTTCTCTAGACAACCCAGCCTAATACAAAGTCCTCAACTCTCTCCTCTGGTGCAAGCAGCTCATAGTTTCAAATTAATGAGTTCAAATCCTGTCCCCCGCCCCCCCCCTATTCATTGTGTAACCTTGGGTACATTAATTAACCATTTTGATTGTTGGTTTTCTAATCTGAAAAAAAAAGTGAGGGGGCTGGGAGGATAATAACACTGCTGATTGTACTTGTAGAATTAAAGGTAAAATCTTAGCAAAACGTTTGGCACATAAAGTTTAGCGACTTGCCAGGGCCTACAGGGTTTTCCTGGCTGATCTTCAGAAGAAGGTTGTGAGGCCTTTCTTACTAGTCTACCTTCGTTTCCAAGAGCCACGGAAATCGTCCCGCCTCACAGGAGCAGGCCAGCCACCCCTGACAGATGAAGGGTGGTTGTGCTAACAGTGCATGAGTTGTACATGAGGAGCATCAGTCATGAGAGCACGAGAATAAAACCTATTGCCATCGAGTCTATTCTGACTTATAGCACAGAGGAGAGCTGCCTCATGACCTGTCCCAGGCTGTAATCTTCGCAGAAGCAGCCTGCAACATCTTTCTCCCACAAAGTGGCTGGTGGGGTCCAACTGCCAACCTGTAGACTCACAGCCCAGCTCTTTAACCCTTGTATCCCAGACCTTCTTGGGGGCTTCCCACATGGAAAGCAAAACTTCTAGACCCATAGATTTGACTCACTACCATCAAGCCCATACTGACTCATAGTGACCCTATAGGACAGGGTAGAACTGCCATTGTGGGTTTACAAGACTGTAATTTTTTAAAAATAAAAAAATCATTTTATTAGCTCTTACAACTCATATAACAACCCATACATCAATTGTATCAAGCATATTTGTACATATGTTGCCATCATTATTTTCTAGACATTTACTTTCTCTTTTTAAACCATTTTATTAGGGGCTCATACAACTCTTATCACAATCCATACATACATCAATTGTGTAAAGTACATCTGTACATTCACTGCCCTCATCATTCTCAAAACTTTTGCTCTCAACTTAAGCCCTTGGCATCAGGTCCTCATTTTTCCTCCTCCCTCCCCACTCCTCCCTCCATCATGAACCCTTGATAATTTATAAATTATTATTGTGTCATATCTTGCTCTGTCCAAAGTCTCCCCACACCCACTCTTGTTTTGTCCGTCCCCCAGGGAGGAGGTCACATGCAGATCCTTATAATCCGTTCCCCCTTTCCAACCCACGCTCCCTCTACTCTCCCAGTATCGCCCCTCACACCACTGGTCCTAGAGGGATCCTCTGCCCTGGATTCCCTGTGTTTCCAGTTCCTATCTGCACCAGTGTACATCCTCTGGTCTAGCCAGACTTGCAAGGTAGAATTCGGATCATGATAGTGGGGGGTGGTGGGGAGAGGGGAAGAAGCATTTAGGAACTAGAGGAAAGTTATATTTTTCATCATTGCTACATCGCACCCTGACTGACTCGTCTCCTCCCCTAGACCCCTCTGCAAGGGGATGTCCAGTGGCCAACAAATGGGCTTTGGGTCTCCAATCTGCACTTCCCACCTCACTCACTATGGTAAGATTTTTTGTTCTGATGATGCCTGATACCTGATTCCTTCGACACCTTGTGATCGCACAGGCTGGTGTGCCTCTTCCATGTGGGCTTTGTTGCTTCAAGCCTTGAAGACCCCAGACGCTATATCTTTTGATAGTCGGGCACCATCAGCTTTCTTTGCCACATTGGCTTATGCACCCATTTGTCTTCAGTGATCATATCGTGGAGGTGTGCACCCAATGATATGATGTTTTATTCTTTGATGCCTGATAACCGATCCCTTCGGCACCTCGTGATCACACAGGCTGGTGTGTTCTTCCATGTGGGCTTTGTTGCTTCTGAGCTGGATAGCCGCTAGTTTACCCTCAAGACTATAATTCTTTATGGGAGTAGAAAGCCCAGTCTTTCTCCTGAGGAGGGACTGGTGGTTTCAAACTGTTGTCCTGGTAGTTAGCAGCCCCATGCGTAATTGCTACACCACCAGGGTTCCCTTGACACATAAGAGTCATAATTAGTAATAGTAATAAAATAGTAATACCTATTTTTAAAGATGATTGAGAATATAGCAAGTGAGATCAGCTTAAACTCAAGAGCCCCAAGGGCTGGGCCATGGTTGAGCCTTCGGTGTCCTTGTTGGAGAAGCACCTCTCTTCCAAGCATCTCCTATATTCATCATGTTTCTACATGGGTTTAATCCGACAGCAAATGCCTTGCCTTGCTGATCTGAGCTCTCACTACTTGCTCCAGCTTCTTGGGCTTCAGTTATCTTATGGCGATTTCACATCATTTGGTCCTTAGTATCTTAGTATCTCCTTTGATCAATGGACCAATCCTGCAAAGTAGAGAGGGCAGGACATCCTTGTTTGTAAGACAAGGATGCTCAGTTTGGAGAAGAAAAGCTCACACCGCTGGAGGGAGCGGAGGTAGAGCTGCTGTATTTTTTCCAGGGCATGTGGAGAGAGATTGATTCTGATTGAGTTTTATACTTTCTCCGTGTTTGGGAGTGTTCTAGTACATTATAACCCAGTGGATAACAACAACAACACAGTTTTCCAAAGTAGAAGCAATCTAGGTTCTTATATGGCCTCAGGGAGTAAAGTTGCCCTCCAGCCCTGACCTCTAATCAGTCTACCTGGAACAGGGAAGCGATAGACGAGAGAGAAATAAACACAGGTGTAACTGAGGGGATTCTTTGTTGCAATAAGTTCCTAAGTGTGCACTTGACTACTAACTTAAACCTTGGCGGTTTGAGACTGAAAAATAAAACCAAGCCAAACAAAACAGACTTTGAAAGAAACCGGGAGCAGGAGGCAAGGAGGAAAAGACAGAGCAGAGGTGTGAAGGTAGATATAGGTGAGCTTGGGTGAAAGAGGAGACATGGGTCTAGAAGAAGGCACTAAGGATAAAAGGAGGAGATAAGGATAGGGCAAGCAGTGGGGAAGTTTGATAAATTGTTTCAGTTGTTGCATGCAAAAATGATGCAAATCCCCACCCAATTCACACACGCACATTTTTTTTTTCTTTCTAAAAAAGGCTTGGCTGTTTAAACTCCCCAGAGGCCGGGCAGAAAAAAATCTTGCCAATCTGTTTTCATAAATATGCCATCCAAGAAAACCCTACTCTGAAATACATGGGGTTGATACAAATCAGAAGACCCTTGAGAGATAGCTTATGTTTTGGTTTCTTTGGATTTACAGCCTCAGGAACCCTGTAGGGTCTCCATGATATGGGACCAAAGGGTTGGTTGTTTGGGCTTTGTTGTAGCAGCTCAGCTTGGAGCCTAAGTGAAATGCTAACAGAATTTATTGGAGTGATATAGGTGAGGCCTCAGGGGGATCAGCAAGGCTCAAATCCAGTCCAGACTTGGAAAATAATTTAGGCCAGGGAAATTAGATACACCCTCTAAAGAGATAAATAAACAAATAAAGAAACAAATGTTCCTCAGAATCTGAGCTCTCTTTTGGGGTGCTCTGGGGACCCATTCCTGTTTCAGTCACAGCAGCTTAACATTCTGGAATTCTTCAGATAATCAGATAATACTGTTCTGCTTTAAAAAAAAAGAAAGAAATGAACCCCCATGTGGTTTTAAATAAATCACCTGTTTTTACCCGAACACATGTATTCTGTTATATTGACTGTGGTCAAAGCAGACGATGTCCGTGAGGATTCAGGAGCACCCCTGGGAAAAGCTTTTTAATCACCTTGCATGGACATCATTTGAGTAGTGAGCAGTTTCTTAGTGTTTGAGCTACAGATGCAAATGTTTTCTATGCTCACAAACAGTGGGGGCCTGTTCTTCCTGCAACAGACTAGCATCCAATGGTTCTGCCTCTTTAACTGGAGAAGTTGAGCCAGCATCCGCCTCCTTCCAGACCTCACCCAGCCATATATACCGCACCCTGGCCTCCCTTCAGGATACAAGCCAGGCCTGAGCCAGAGAAAACAGCTCAGCATCCAAGGTCCATTCCCAACTGGCAACCCTGGGACAGCCCACCATAGGGCCAGAAGGAAGGCAGCACTGGACAAGGACTGTTTGAGGCTTATCACAGCCGTGCGTGCGTCCACCTTTCATTCACATGCTGTCTCGTTTGACCTTGCTACCCAGTTCTGCTCCAAGAAGCAGCCCTCTCGTCACTCATTCTGTGTCTGCTTTTATAGCTACAAATCAAGGCCTATGGACAGGCTCAAGGAGCCCTGGTGGCACAGTGAGTTCAGTGTCACCAGCTGCTTCACAGGAAAAATATTAGGCAATCTGCTTCCATAAAGACTTAGAGCCTCAGAACTCCTATGGAGTAGGTCTATGCTGTCATATAGGGTTGCTGTGAGTTGATGGTAATGGGTCCAGGGTTTTGTTGTTGCTGTTGTTTGTTCTGTGGTAGACAGGCTCTGTACATCTCCAGCTGGTGGGTGAACTCCATCTTGAGGCAAAACCTCAGGCCAACCCCATCCACTTCACAGAGTGGGCAGCAGAGGCTTGAGAAAGTCTCCTGTAGCCAAGGAGCAATCAGTGACGGAGCCAAATTGAGAACTGGGGTCATCAGTGTCCATGGTCAGTTGTGTAGCGGTGCAGAGTGCTGTTCTGCCCAGATGTAAGAGATTTGTGCTGCTCAGCCCTCTCCAGGGATAGGTTTTAGGGCCAAGTTCGGCCTCATTGCAGATGTGGAGACAACAGAGTGTTTCGGGGCAATGGAGGGGACTAGCTTCATGTTGTTTGTGATTTACAAAGCTAGCAGATCCCCACTTGACTGGCAGGGCCTCATTGTTTCTTTTTGGCCTAAACTGGGGAAGGGCGTGGAGAGAAGAATATTTTACAGACTGGGAAAGAACAGAAAGGCTCTGGGGGAAGACTTGGCCAACAGCCCTGGTCAGAGCTTGCATGAACACACAGCCACGAGGGGAGCCCCTCTTCTCAGAACAGCCCTGCCTGTGAGTACAGCAAGTCTTGTCCCACAATTTTTCCCCTTCTCAGGATGAATACACCAGGTCTAGCAAATCATATTCACTTGAAGTTTACTTGGCCTGCTCCTCCTGCCAGCGGCCCACAGCCATGACCATAACATTGATGCTGTTACCTGAAACTGCTCCATTGCTAAAGGCTCAAATTGCAGTAATTGTTACAGCATGTTCCTTTTCTTGTTCTCATTGCCCCATCAAGGTCTCCCATCCCTTCATTCCTCTCTAGTTCCCCAAACTTACTGGCTCTCTCTCTTTCTTCTTGGCCTCTGTTCTACCTTATACCCCGAGCTCACTGATGAACCGACCATTGGATGCCTCAAGTCTCCCTTTCTTACTCACTGCAGCCTAAATGGTTTTGACTCCTCACTCAGTGAAAGTGAAGTGAAGAGTGACTACTGTGTCTCATCTGTTTAACCCTTTTCTTGCTGCTCGCTGTCCACATCATCCTCTGTAAAGCCTTTCTGACAGTACCTCTCTTCCTGTCCGGTTCACCAAGCTCCTCGTCAATTCTGATGCCCACAGATATCTTAGAGCCAGTGAATCGAGAAGCTGAGCTCTTAATCAGAGCAGTGAGACTTTGGGTGTGAGGATCGTTAGATGAGAAGAGAGGAACCACCAACATCAGGGAAGAAAATGGTGACTCAAAGTGGATCAGGTCTGTCCTAGAGCTACCACTTATTAGCTGTCCTACTTTGGACATACTATTTTTTAATCGTTTTATTAGGGGCTCATGCAACTCTTACCACGATCCATACATACACCAATTGTGTAAAGCACATCTGTACATTCATTGCCCTAGTCATTCTCAAAACATTTGCTCTCCACTTAAGCCCATGGCATCAGGTCCTCATTTTTCCCCTCCCTCCCCGCTCCGCACTCCCTTATGAAACCTTGATAATTTATAAATTATTATTTTGTCATATTTTTCCCTGTGTGACGTCTCCCTTCATGCACTTTTTCTGTTGTCCGTCCCCCAGGAAGGAGGTCACATGTAGATCCTTGTAATCAGGTCCCCCTTTCCAACCTACTCACCCTCTACGTTCACAGTATCATCACTCACACTGCTAGTGCTGAAGGGATCATCTGCCCTGGATTCTGTGTTTCTGGTTCCTATCTGTACCAGTGTACATCCTCTGGTCCAACCAGACTTACAAGGTAGAATTCGGATGATAGTGGAGGGGGAGGAGGCGGGGGAGAGGAAACATTTAGGAACTAGAAGAAAGTTGTATTTTTCATCATTGCTACATCACACCCTGACTGGCTTGTCTCCTCCCTGAGACCCCTCTGCAAGGGGATCTCCAGTGGCCTACAAATGGGCTTTGGGTCTCCGCTCTGCCCCTTATTCACTATGGTAAGATTTTTTGTTCTGATGATGCCTTATACCTGATCCCCTTAACACCTCATGATCACACAGACTGGTGTGTTCTTCCATGTGGGCTTTGTTGCTTCTGAGCTAGATGGCTGCTTGTTTACCTTCAAGCCTTTAAGACACCAGACGCTATATCTTTTGATAGTGGACATACTATTTAATCTCCTATGTACATTAATTTTCTGACACATAAATTGGGGTTCAATAAATGATTGAAAGCATTGGCACTGTGTGAAATAAATATAGTACTTGGTAGGTGTCATCACATGTTAGTTATTATTAACTGGTCATCAATGTCAATGCTGACCCTTGGTGGTGGTGTGGGGTAAGTGTTGGTCTGCTAAATGCAAGGTCAACCGTTCAAACCCACCAGCTGCTCTGATGAAGAAAGATCCTATGAAGATTTATAGCCTTGGATACCCTAGGGAGCAGTTCTGCACTGTCCTGTAGTGTTGCTATGAGTCAGAACTGACTTGGCAGCAGTGAGTGAATGTCAATGTTACCATGAAAACATCTCTACTATTTTGTCTTCCTATTGCTGATGCCTCGGGTCTGCGTTCTGTATTTCATAACCTGATCACTGCAGTAACCTCCTGTCTTCAAAGACCAAACAAAGCCAAGTCAGTTGCTGTCAAGTTCATTCTGACTCATAGGGACCTCCTATGCTTCGGATTGGAACGGTGTTCCATTGTTTTCAATGGCTGTGAGCTTTTTGAAGTAGATTGATATACGTTTTCTGAGGTATCCCTGGGTGGATTTGAAGAGTCACCTTTTGGTCGATAGCTGTGTTAGTCGGGTTGACTAGCCTCCCTGGCAGTCTAATTATGTCAGTAATTTTGTACCCAAAGCAGTACATTGTTTTGCATACAATTTATTATTTTATATTGTAGGTCTGTAATTCTTAAGAAATTACTTATTTTAATCTCTCTAGTAGACATTCCAGGTATGATAAACTTTAACCTCCCTGGCTGTCTAATTATGGCAGTAATTTTGTTCAGGGACTTCTCTGCAGCGTAATCCCAAGGGTGGCTCGGGGTTACTGCTTCTGACAGTTAACATTTACCCCGAGCCACCCTCGGGGTCACCGCCAGGCAGGCTCGAGAAACAAATCCAAAGACACCCATGTCGTGTGCATAAGAGAGAAATTTCTATACAAGAGCGATTGAACATGGAGAACACATCCCCGATCAAGCCCATCAGTCCGATATTAACCAGATCAAGTCCATCAGTCCGATATTAACCAGATCAAGTCCATCAGTCCGATATTAACCAGATCAAGTCTATCAGTCCGATATTAACCAGATCAAGTCCATAAGTCCGATATTAACCAGATGAAGTCCATCAGTCCGATATTAACCCATTTGTCCGATACCAATCTATAGAGTCCTCTTCAGACTCAGGAAACACATGCAATGACACCAAGTTCAGGAAGATCACAGGCGGGGGGGCGGGGCAAACTCTTGTGGATCCAGGGCCAGTAGAAGCATCTGAGCGTTGGCAGGGTCTCCACATGGCTCCCCCAGCTCCCAGGGCACGGGCTATATCAGCACAGCGCCACGTGTGGGCCAGTAGAGCGTCTCTCAGGGAGTGTCCCGTCTCCAACAAGCTATTTACCTCAGCGCCTCCACTTGAGGTCATCAAAGGACGACCTGATTGACAGGCTCCACCCCTTCACTCTCAGTCCTCATTGACAACAGATTGTGTAACTACCACAGTAGCTTAACCATGTGTGCCACTCACATGTCTCCAATCTGTTCTCTGTGTTTTGAACATTTGTATTTGACTATGTGACTCCTCTGTTCAAACAAATCCCCAAATAATCACTGTCATTTCTTCCCCTTTGGAATAAAGCCCAACAATCTTAAAACTGTAGTAACCACAATCTACCTCTCCAGTTTCTTTTATTATTATTATTTGTAATCATTTTAGGGGCTCGTACAACTCTTATCACAATCCATACACACATCCATTGTGTCAAGCACATTTGTACATTTGTTGTTGCCATTATTTTCAAAACATTTTCTTTCTACTTAGGCCCTTGGTGTCAGTTTCTCATTTTTTCCTTCTCTCCTTCACCCTCCCTCCCTCATGAACCCTTGATAATTTATAAATTATTATTTTTTCATGTCTTACACTGACTGATGTCTCCCTTCACCCACTTTTCTGTTGTTTGTCCCCCTGGGAGGGGGTTATATGTAGATCATCTTCCCCTTACCCTCCTGGTATTGCTACTCTCATTATTGGTCCTGAGGATTCCCTGTGTTTCCAGCTCTTATCTGTACCCATGTATGTGCTCTGGCTTAGCAAGATTTATAAAGTGGAATTGGGGTCATGATAGTGTGGGGGAGGAAGTATTAAAGAACCAGAGGAAAGTTGTATGTTTCATTGGTGCTATACTGCACCCTGACTGGCTCACCTCTTCCTTGTGACCCTTATGTAAGGGGATGTTCAATTGTCTACAGATGGGCTTTGGGTCTCCACTCTGTGCTTCCCCTCATTCACAATGATATGATTTTTTTCTGGGTCTTTGATGCTTAATACATGATCCCATTGATACCTCATGATCACACAGGCTGGTGTGCTCCTTCCATGTGGACTTTGTTCTTTTCAGCTAGATGGCCACATGTTTATCTTCAAGTCTTTAAGACCCCAGATGCTATGTCTTTTGATAGCTGGGCACCATCAGCTTTCTCCACCACATTTATTTGTGTACCCATTTTATCTTCAGCGATCGTGTCAGGAAGGTATCACAGAATTTCTGGTTAATAGAACAAAGTGTTCTTGGATTAAGGGAGTTATGTGAGTAGAGGACCAACGTCCGTTGGCTACCTTAATATTAAACCTATAAATATATGTACATGCATCTTTTTCCTATCGTTATATATCAATATATTTACACATGTAAATGCCTGTATTTAGACCTCTATAAATGCCCTTTGCCTCCTAGTTCTTTTCTCTATTTCATTTTACTTTCCCTTTGTCCCACTATCATGTTCGGCCTTCATTCAGGTTTCAGTAATTCCTCTTGGTTACATTGCCCTTGATCAAGCCCTACCAGGTCTCCTACACCCTCCTTGCCACTGATTTTGGATCAATTGTTAGTCCCTTTTCCCTGGGTTTGTTAACACCACTTCCTTTCCTCTGCCTCCCCCTCTCCTGTGTCCCCCTGGAACGGCTGGTCCCATTGCTTTATCCTCTGGATTGTTTATCACGCCTATCTTATCTAGATAGACACACAGAGACAGTAATAAACACCAAGAAAAGACAGAGCAAAAGAAAATAACCAAACAAAACAGCAACAACACTGACAACAACAAAAACAGAAAAGCCTATAAATAGTTCAAGGTCTGTTTGTTGACCCTTAGGAGTGTTTTCTGGTCAAGTGATGCGTGCCACGCCATGGCCCCAAAGTCTATTTTTGGTATTCCCCGAGTCTTCATTGCTTTGCTCCCCTTGCTGCTCTGTTGCACTGCACACCCTTACCATTTCGTCCCGGAGTGGTAGGGTCAGATTGGGCACAATTCCCACATTGTGCCTCCAGTGTTATCCCTCAAAGGGCTATGGGTCACTGAGGGATGTCATGTCTCATGGTGGGACCGGCCTATGGTCCTCTGTGCATTGGCTTCTCTGAGCAGGCATATCATCCTGGGGCTTGGTGGGCCAGGATGCGTTCCATTCTCTTTTCTTCCCTCTTCATTTGCTCCTGTGTGCTCTGATCAGAGGTGCCCCTCTCTCTGAACTGTAGCTTCAGTGCTGTCCTTTGAAGTGAATTCTTCTGGGGGGAAGGGGAGAGGGGGTGTCCATGTAGTTGGGATTGGGGCTGGCCCCACAGACCTCTCTATTAGTTCCCTGTTTCATGCCAGTATGTTGAATTCATGTCTTGGCACACTGGGTTGAAGTCTGATCCCTCTCTTCCTCTCCAGTGGTACCTCTGCAGTCTCATTCCCAACCCCATCATCTACTTTCTAGCAACGCCAGCTCTCTTGAGCCATGCGTGCTACTTTATGCTTCTTGATTACTGCACAGATCTTTGTTCTCCTTGCTGCAATATTTCCTCCTACACTACCCAGCTGACCCTTATCATTCACGAGGCAACTCAGGCATCACCTCCACGAGGAGGCCCACATGTGACTGTAGGTGACCATGGCTAAAGAGACACCCAAGTGATCAGGAAGGTACATACATGCTAACCCATACCTGAGAGTTCTTGGGTTCTGGTAACTGCTTCATGATTCCCTTCACTTGAGCCAGGGTTTTTCCCAAGTCGCTAGCTATGGTAAAACAGAAGGTCCATGGTAACCAGACTTGTCTTCCCACAGCTGCTGAACCCTTCAGCCCTTCCCAAGGAGACCCAAGCTGGACCAGTGGTTGTGACAGACATGGCCATTTAAACATCATTGAGGAGGTAATAAGGGTGCTCTGGGAAGGATTTGAAGCTTCAGGATCACTTGCTGACATCATGGGACTCAAACCTAACCTGATTTTGCAATGTCAGCAAATGATGGCCCCTGACCAACAAGTGAACGTCTTCCTATCCACCAGCTGTTAGGCTACCAGCTCCCAGTGGACACCGCTCCCCTGCAGCCTCGCTTTCCACCCAGTCAGATATCACGGACTAATTACAGAAAAGAGTGTAGGTGTTCCATCACTACCCTTTATTTTATGGTCATGATTTTTAAGACCTGGGTGCTGGGGAAAATTGAATCTTTATTTTCACAGACTTCTACCGACAACTTAGCCCTTCCCTTCATTATGAACATGGGGTAGCAACCGTAGTGGCATTGACTGTACTACAACTACAGCATCGATGAGGTCACAGATCATCTCATGGCACTAGAATATTGCAAGTAGCTAAAACTTGCACTGATACTCATCAGTATGCCAAATCAGAGTACTTATTGTACCTGATTTTACATCATGTCATTTAATGCATTAATAAATACATATATTATTACATTAAAATTTTAATTGTTAAAACATGAAGGTTTTAATGCAATTCGTGTGCTTTGTGATCCTATATGTTGTTTTTTGCATAATTATTCTAAAAGGGGAAAACATAGGTTTCATCAGATTGCTAACAGGGTCCATTTGTCAAAAACTCTTTTTTTTAAAATCACATAAAAACTCAAAAATCACTGTCATCATATCAATTCTAACTCATAGACACCCCACGGGACAGGGTAGAACTGCTTCTATTGGTTTCCATGGCTGTAAATCTTTACAGGAGTGGAAAGCCTCATCTTTCTCCTGCAGCGTGGCTGGTGGGGTCGAACTGCTGACCTTACAGTTAGCAGCCTAACTCAAAACCCACTGCATCACAGGGTTCCTCAAAATAATCCTTAATAGAAGAAGAAGCCCTGCTGGTGCATTGAGTGACAAGGCTGCCTTCTGCCTCATATGCGTGTGAAAGATGGGCATTAAATATGGAAGACCAAAGAGTAATTGATGTATTTGAATTATGGTCCTGGCAAAAGATGTTGAAAGTACTCCGGACTGCCAAAAGTACAGACAAAACGATTTGGAAGAAGTATCGTCAGAATGCTGTATTTTCTGGAAAGGATGGAGAGGCTTAACATAACAGCAACAACGTTGGGTCTCTATGAGTCAGAATTGGCTGAAAAGCAGTGAGTGAGTTTCTTTGTTGTCATAAGTATGAAATTAAAACTTACTGTTATGTGAGTTGTTAGGAATAGACTAGTTAACATGCTAAGTAAATCTGAACTATAAATAAATTATTTAGGTGGCAGCTAACAATACCAAGTCCTGTCATTTTTTTAAAAAGTAATTTTAATTTTATTTATTTTTGAAAATGGTTTTTAGTGGCACATACTCCAAACCCCAGACCTGTCCTTTGGGAGAGTTGCCACTAGAGGGCAGGACAGGAAAAGGAGTGTGAGCTTCCAGGTAGAGCAGTTCTGAAAAAGAAGGCCGGTATCTCAGAGTGGCTCAGCCACAAACCTGTGACAGTAAAACTAGTGCGTTTCAGAGCCAGAGTCCTGAGCAGCCTTAGAGAAGAGCCCTACACACTGTCATGTCAGGACAGGTTGGTGAGTCTAGATGAGGAGAACTTACGTTCTCGCTACACTCTGCTGGACCACGGGGTGTTCACTAGGATGCGGCTAATAAACTCAGGGTTCTTTCTGACCCGAAGGTCAGGGGTGAAGCTTGCAGCTTTCTTGTCCTTCAGTGTCCCTCTTCTTGTTGTTTTGAACAGACTGTGGAGAAGACAGTGGAGCACCTGGAGGCAGAAGTGAAGGGCCTGCTGGATCTGCTGGAGGGGCTGGCCTGGAACCTACCTGAAAGGCCCTTCAGCCCGGCCCCTGACCTCCTTGAACAGAGTGAGTGGCTTGGGTGGCAGAAATGACAGCTCTCAAAGATGAGGCCGGACAGTGAAGCAAGTAATGAGAGCGATAGCTGGTACACTGTCTGGGTGCCAGCTCATACGTAGGGACTGGTTTGGGCTTTGGACGAGGTAGGGGAGTGAGGGGGGAAGGACACCTTCCTTCCCCCATCCCCACCTCATGGTTACTGCAGTCCACGTCAGGTCATCCAAAGGGCCAGCCCCGTCATTTGAGTTCGGATTTCAGCAAAATCCCGTTGCCAGGAGGCAGCCTCCTTCACCAGCCACTCACAACTCAAGCTCACTGCCATTGAGTCGATTCTGACTCACAGCAACCCCAGTGCCGGGCAGACGAGAATTGCCTCCACGGGTTTCTGAGACTGCAAACCTTTGTGGAGAGAGAACCCCTCATCTTTCTCCTGAGGAGTGGCTGGTGATTTTGGACTGCTGATCTTGCAGTTGGCAGGCCAGTGTGTAACCCACTATACCATCAGGGTTCCGTCAAAACCTGCCTCTTTCACTAGCCATTTCTAATCCTCATAGTCCACCAATTACTATTCTCTCCCTTCTTGGTGTTCATTTCTGTTCCACCATAAAACTCTCAGGGAAGACCGAATTCCCACCGAGTAGGGAGAGGTGTAGCATAGGCGTTCCCAGGGACCGATGGATGGAATCTGCCAGGCACTGGGGCCCTCCCTCAGTGTCCCCTGGTGACTCCCTCAAGGCTGCCCTTGTCTTTCAGATCCTTTCTAAGCACAGATGGAAGCCTGGAGGTTGGCGGTACAATCGTCTCTGCTAGCAACGCCATCGTCCCCCTGCTTTCCCATCATTGCATGAAATAAAAGCACCTCCTTTGGCCCCCTTTTTGTCTGCAGCAGAAGGACCTCTGTAGCCCAGTCTACTCTCATGTGCTGAGGTGTGCATTTTCTCTAGGTTCACACTGGGAGGCCCCGGTGGTCTGCGCTTCAGTCATCTTTATTTACAGGAGCAGTTGGGGCAAGACTTCCTACTCAGTGGGACCACAAATGAGCACAGACATCACCTGCCTTTGAAACTACCTGTTACACAATCTTCAGGGAAAGTATCGCATTAAAGTTTTATTTCAAGTGATGTAGATTTCACATAACAAATGAACAATTTAAGCTGAAATTCCAGTGGCTTCTAATATTTCCACAATGCTGTGAAACTCTCATCACTGTCTAACCCCGGAACATTTGCATCATCCGAAACAGAACCGCTGGCCAGCTGGGAAAGTTGAGGTGGATCCCCATCCCCCCACCATTCCCCGGCAACCGCTAGTGAATTGCTTTTCTTCTTAGGGATTGCCTATATTGGGTATTTCATGTCCACAGAATCCATAATTTGCGGCCATTTGTATCAGACATCTTTCATTTACTATAATGCTTTCAAGATTCATCCATGACGTGTATAACAGTACATTACGTTTTAAATTAGAATATTTCATGACCTATACATACATTCAGTGATCTCTTCATGAGAGGAGGTATCCAGAAAGGGTCATGTCATCGAACTAATTGGTCTTAGATTGGGGCTAGAATTAAGTGTGAGCTCAAAATTCACTTCTATATCTGTGGTTTATATGTGTCTCTGGTTCATTTTAAAGGTCTCATTTTCACTTTATGGTAGAGAACTTCATAAATCATCCCCCTAGAAGATAGGAAACACTGACTGAACCTCTGTGAGTCCCACAGAAAAGCCAGCTCTGGGAAAATCTGACATTCAACCTGAAAACTGGGTGCTCCAAGATTATTTTTGATATTTTTTCTCTTCTCCGTATGTTTAAATTCTCTCTCTCTGTCTCTTTTAAATCCCTTTTCGCCCTGGAGAACCCAGGACTCAGCCATACAATCAGAACCTCTCTGGTTTAGGCCTCCCGGTATCAACTGCAATTTACCACTTAAAAAAGTAAATCATTTTATTGGGAGCTCTTACAGATATCATAACAATCCAGAATTCAATTAGATCAAGCATAATGGTACAATTGCTGCCTCCATCATTTTCAAAACATTTTTCCTCCTTGTATTCTTTGATGTCAGTCCCCTTTTATCCCCTCGATCACCCGCCCTACACCCCAGGAAACATTATCTTATGTATTATTATTCTTTGCCGTATGTGACACCATCCAATATATCCATTCGCCTGTAATTCTGTTATGCGTTCCCCTTGAATGGTGTTATACCGTCATCGTTGCAATTACCTCCCCTTCCTGCCACCTCCCTTCCCCTACCCTCGGAATCATTCCTCCTGTTACTGTTTCTGAAGGGCTTCTCTATCTTGGATTTCATGCATAGAATGATCTTAATTTTACAAATGGACATACACAGGTCTCACAAGATTAATGAGGTAAAACGAAGACCATAATAGTAGGGGGAGGAAGTATTAAAGAACCAGAGGAGAGTTAAGTGTTTCACCAGTGCTATACTGCATCCTGGACATACCATCCCTTCTGTGTGGCCCTTCTGTGAGGGACTGTCCAATTATCTTACAGGTGGGTTTTGCTACTTCACATCACTTTCATTGCGTTTTTGAACTTCTGATACCTATGCCCATCAACACCTCATGAACACACAGGCTGGTGTGCTTCCACCACGTGTACTTTGTTGTTTCCCTGCTACCTGGCCACTTGTTTAAATTCCAGCCTTTATTATTTTTAATCATTTTATTAGGGTTCATGCAACTCATCATAATCCATACATACATCAATTGTGTAAAGCACATTTGTACATTCATTGCCCTCATCATTCTCAAAACATTTGCTCTCCATTTAAACCCCTGGCATCAGGTCCTCATTTTTCCCCTCCCTCCCCACCCCCCCTCCCTCATGAACCCTTGAAAATTTATAAATTATTATTTTGTCATATCTTGTTCTATCCGAAGTCTCCCCTCACCCACTCTTCTGTTGTCCACCCCCCAGGGAGGAGGTCATATGCAGATCCTTATAATCCATTCCCCGGTTCCAACCCACCCTCCCTCCGCCCTCCCAGTTTGCCACTCACACCACTGGCCCTGAAGGGTTCTTCTGCCCTGGCTTCCCTGTGTTTCCAGTTCCTATCTATAGCAGTGTACATCCTCTGGTCTAGCCAAATTTGTAAGGTAGAATTGGGATCATGATAGTAGGGGGGGAGGGGGAGGGGAGAGGAAGTATTTAGGAACTGGAGAAAAGTTGTATTTTTCATCATTGCTACATCGCACCCTGACTGTCTCCTCCCCGAGACCCTTCTGTAAGGGGATGTCCACTGGCCTACAAATTTGCTTTGGGTCTCCACTCCGCACTCCCCCCCTCCCCACATTCACTATGGTAAGATTTTTTTGTTCTAATGCCTGATACCTGATCCCTTTGACACCCTGTGATCACACCGGCTGGTGTGCTTCTTCCATGTGGGCTTTGTTCCTTCTGGGCTAGATGGCTGTTTGTTTACCTTCAAGCCTTTAAGACCCCAGATGCTATATCTTTTGATAGCCAGGCACCATCAGCTTTCTTCACCACATTTGCTTATTCACCCACTTTGTCTTCAGTGGTTGTGTTGGGAGAGTGAGCATCATAAAATGCCAATTTAATAGAAGTATTCTTGCATTGAGGGAGGACTTGAGTGGAGGCCCAATGTCCTTCTGCGATCTTAATACTAAACCTATAAATATATGCACGTAGCTCTATTTCCCCATCCTCATATATAAATATATTTGCATATGTGCATGTCTTTATTTAGACCTCTATAAATGCCCTTTGCCTACCAGTTCTTTCCTCCATTCCCATTGACTTTCCTCCTGACCCACTATCATGCTGAGTCCCCACCAGGGTTTCAGCAATTCTTCTTGGTTACATTACCCTTGATCATGCTCTTCCAGGCCTCCCACACCTTACTCACCACCGATTTGGGTCACTTGTTCCCTTGGCCTTAGGTTTGTTAACACCACTATGTTTCCCCCCACCTCCCACTCTCCCATGTCCCCCCGAACTGTCGGTCCATTTTTTTTTCTCATCCAGACTACCTTATTTAGACAGACCTGCGGAGATGATAACATGCACAAAAACAAGACAGAGCAAAACCAAGCAACAATATACACCAAAACAACAACAAACCAATGACAAAAAACAAAACACAACAATTAAGAAAAGCTTGTAGTTAGTTCAAGGATTGTTTGTTGGCCTTTAGGAGTGTTTTCCAGTTCAATCTGTTGGGCACCATGCCCTGTCCCCAAAGTCCACCTTCAGTATTCACTGAGGACCTTGCTGCTCCATTCCCTTGCTGTTCTGTTGCACCTCCTTAATGTTCTGCCTCGGTGTGATTGGGTGAAATTCCCACAATGTGTCTCTGGTGTTGTCCTCTAAAGGGCTATGGGTCAGTGATGGGCATCACGTCTTATAGTGGGGTCCAGCCATGTGGTCCTCTGTGGACTGGCTCCTCTAATGGGGAACATCATCCTCACGGCCTGGTGGGCCAGGATGTATTCCACTCTCTCCTCCTCCCCCTTCATCTGCTCCTTTGTGCTCTGATCAGATATGTCCCTCTCCTGGAGCTATAGATTCAATGCTGTTCTTTGAAATAAATTCTTCTCGGGGGAGGGGCAGGTGTCCACTTAGTAGTTGGGGTTGGGGGCAGCCCCCCAGACCTCTCCACAAAGTTCCCTACTACATGCCGGCATGTTGCATTCACATCTTGGAGCACTGGGTTGAAGTTTGGTCCCTCTTTCCCTGTGGAGATATAAACAATACCCTTCCCTTGGGTGGGTTTGTATCCTGTGCCCCCGCTACCCATTTATTTATTTATTTTCCTTTCCTCACCTCCTTTTTAGATGTCTACCATGTGTATCCCTGTATTTGGTCTGGTCCCTGCCATATTACCTGGTCCTTACCCGAGGAATGTTTGTATACAGTAGCTCTTTCCCTATGCCCTCTTTGCATTTTTTAAAGCTTACCTCAGGGGACCTTGATTTCTTTCCATCCTTAAGCCAATGCTATATTGGGGTCTGTTTTCTCTTTGTTGCCCTCTGGGTGAGGTTGTTCTATATGGTGGTCTCTTATTTATGCTTGGTGAGTGTTGTTTTCTTGCCCACACTGGGTCGGCAAGGATCTTTCGTAGGGCTGAGTTTTTTCTAACGTAGTTTTTGAGTTTTCCCTTGTCTGGGAAGACTCTTACTTCTCCATCTATCTTGATCGATAATTTGGCTGGGTAGAGTATTCTTGGGTTTGCGTTGTTTTCCTTCAATTTTTGGAATATGTTACTCCACTCTCTCCTCTTCATAGTTTCTGCTGATAGGTCTGAGTATATTATTATTTGGGAAACTTTATATGTGATTGCTTGTTTTTCCCTAGCTGCTCTCATAATTTTCTCCTTTTCCTCAAAGTTGGATAGTTTAACTACTATGTGCCTTGGTGACCTCTTCTTGGGATTCAGTCTACCTGGTGTTCTTTCAGCGTCCTGAATGGTTGCCTAGTTTTCATTCATTAAACTGAGGAAATTTTCCTCCAAAAGTCTATTGTTGTAGATGACTTCTTGGTTGTCTTCCTCCGGTAAGCCAATAATTCTAATGTTGTTCCGCTTCATAGCATCAGACATAGCTCTTAAGTTTTTTTTTCAGTTTCTCTGATCATCTAATTAGATTTTTGTTTACGTTTGCTAAAAGTCTGCTTGGCTGTCCTCCTAGTCACTGATGCAGTTCTCTGCTTCCTCCAGTCAATTCTTGTCCACATTTCTGCTAGTTTTTGTTATCTCCTCCTTAAGCTCCTGTATTTCCCTTTGGTGTATGTTCTTTATCTCCCCTATCATTTCATCCTTTTTCTGTAGTTTCCCTCATATCCTGTATGACTCCAAATAGCATTGTGAAAATTTCTTTCTGTGGCAGCTCAATGTCTGCTTTTTCTATGTCGTTATGTTCAGGACATCTTCTGCCATTGCCTTTTGTTTTTCCTGGTTATTTCATTGAGGTCGTTGGGACTGATGGCTGTTTGCGTTGCATTTAGAGGAGCCAGGTGCCATTTTCCAGGGAGTCGAAGAGCACTGGCTCTCTCTGGGAGACTTGTAGGAATGCTTCTTCGAACTGCCTACAGCTAATTTCACTATGGAATTAACCTACCACTTTATCTTCCTGTGGCTTCCCTCTCTGGGGAGTGACCCAGGAGGCTGGCGGGTTGACTGCTTTGGTGTTGCGGAGGTAGGCCAGAGGTTCCTGCAGCAGCTTGGAATGTTGAGGAGTGTTGGCCAAGCTACTTTAGGACCCCAGGCACACAGGCAGGAATTCCCCAGTAAGAAGTTGGGCAGAGTATCCCCTTGAGGTCAGCAGGGCTCACTACAGAGGGTGGAGCTCACCTAGCTGGGTGTGGCACAGGCATAAATGCCCTAGGCTAAGGGGAGTGGTCGGAGGTCAGCAGTGGAGTGTGAGAGAACAGGAAAGAGACAAAGAGGAGAAAACAATTAAGAAGTAAGCCCGCTGAGCCTGTGGGGATACAGTGAAGAGAGGGAAACAAACACAACAATGTAGCTGAGTCCAGGTCCCGCTGGACTTAAAGGTTAGTCCCTGCCCAAGGAGGTGGGTGGCAGCAAGCTGTGGCTATGTTAAGAAAAAGCCCCTGTACAGCCCTCCAAGACTGTGGTCCGATAGAGAGAAGAGATGGAAATAAAAGTAACAGTGTAGCTGAATCCCGATCCCTGCCCCTGGAGCTGCAAGGGTCCAGTCCCTGCCCCGAGGCAGGCAGTGGCAAACTGTGGCTGTATTGAGACCAAGCCTCCCTACAGGCTCCAAATGGTCCCGGCTCCAGCAGAGACAGTGGTGGGGTCAAGGTCAAGCCCCATCCGGCTTCCACTGAGGTAAGCCAAGTGCCCCCAGCCCCTCAAAACCCCCATGGATCTGTGTCTACATATCTTTATGATGCTCCTCCTGTGTTCCAGCAGTGTTGAATTCCCCTCTAAGCAATTCTCCTGGGCTGAATTCTGCGGAGTCCCTCTGGTATGTGTCACTCTGTCGCCATCTTCCCGAAAGTCAAATTCCAGCCTTTAAGACTCTGGATATTAAAGCTTTTAGTAGGTGGGCACCATCTGCTTTCATCACATTTACTTAAGCGCCCATTTTGTCTTCAGCACATTATTAGAACAAACCGTTCTTGTACTGAGGTAAGATTTAAGTAGAGGCCCAAAGTCCATCTGCTTCCTTATTGTATTTATATATACCTATCTTTATATATTAACATATATTTATACCTATATATAATTTTTACTTTCTTCCTCTTTTTCCTTTCCTCCTGCCCCACTATAATGTTACCCATCATTCACCTCTGAAAAATACCTCTAGGATACCTTTCAATTGATCAAATACAACCAGGAACACTGCACCTGCCTCACCATCAATTTTAGATCCCTTGATATTTCCCTGTCCTTGTTGTTACTTGCTCATTGCTTCTCCCACCTCCCCGCCCCTCACCTCTTCTCCTATGTCCCTCAGGAACCATTGGTCTGTTGTCTTTGGGATTGCCTATCTTATATAGATGAACACCAAGAGGGGGAAAAAAAAGAGAGACCGTACATATAGTTCTAAGTCTAACTGTTGTCCTGACCCAGAGTAAACGAGTGTTCCTCTGTTAAATAGTGAGTAGGCCGTGTTAAAATCTATTGGTCCAATCCCCCTTTCTTTTGGGGATCCATATTCCACGACCCACTTACCTAGTAGCACTAATACCCTTTTAGTTCTCGGCATTCATGTCTGAGGGGCCCTCCTTCTACAAGACCCCAGTGCTCTTCCAGCAGTCAAGGATGGAGCTGTCTAGTGCCCCACCCCTACCCATTACACCTTTAGACTTTCTGTGTGGTCGAATATCCACCAACCAGTTCAGATGAGGTGCCAAGTGCTGTCCCCTGAGGGAGAAGTCTCCAGTCATGCTTCCTCGGGGACTTCCTGGCTTAGCTCCCATTGCTGGTCTGTTGCACTCCTCTCTTGGTTTGCCCCACGTGGGCAGGTCAGACCAGCCGCACTCCCCAAACTGCATCTTCAGTGTTGTCCTCCAGAGCGCTGTCATCTAAGGAGGGGATGTCATGTTTCCAACTGAGGTCGGCCCAGCAGTCCTCTCTGTGAACAAGCTGCTCGGAGCAAGAACCCACCCTCAAGGCTTGGTACACCGGAATGAGGTCTGCTCTCTCTCTCCTTTTCTTGTGGAGACATAAAAAACATCCTCCCCATGTCCTCCCCCAACCCCCTGTGGGCCGTAAAGGCATAGGGGGCAGGGGTGGGATTTGAAAATTTCTTTCTGAAGAGATGCTATTTGCATTTCTTTAATTTTTTTTCTTTTTATAATGTACGCATCATTGTGTTTGGGCTGGCTCTTGCCAGAGTATCTGGCCCTTGGCCTGGGAACTGTGTAGTAGGTACATTTTCCCCTGTGCCTATTCTGTTGTTTGAACTGGATGCATGTTTTATTTGTCCTTTTGTGCTTGGCTAACTTTGCTCAGCATAATATCCTCCAACTTTTCCCACAAGACAAGGTGATTCATCACTACTTTATAGGGATGCATAGTACTCCATTGTGCATATATATCAGAGCTTTTAAAATAAAAAAAATCATTTTACTGGGGACTCGTACAACTCTTATCACAATCCATACATCCATGCATTGTGCCAAGCACATTTGTTGCCATCATCATTTTCAAAACATTTCCTTTCTACTTGAATCCTTGTATACCAGAGCTTGAGTTAAATAGACTGCTGTGCTATCTTGTAGTATTAGCTGATACCTTGGCTCAGAAGGCTGCTAATTTTGAGACAATTCTTTAAGACCACGGACATTATTTTTTCCGATAGCCAGGCACCAACTGATTTACCCACCACACTTTGTGACAGCACCCATATCTTCAATGAGGACAAGTATACGTGGGGCCATGTCAAGGAGTTAATTTTTCTTTGGTTAGGTCTATGATTAAGTGTGGACTCAAAATTCCATTCATGTATTCATGGTTTTTGTATGTCCCTAGTCTACTTCAAAGACATTATTTTATTGGGGAATATTATAAATATTCCCCAGGGGGTACATGGTAATTATTGATATTATCATTAATTTAGCCAATAGTATAAAATTTTAAATAGTATAAAATTTTAAATACAGTTTAGGAAAGGGAAGAATATATGGATATCTTTTTAGACTAAAATACATGGATTGTTGACTTGTACAGGTTAAGAACTTAAGTGGCTGGACACAATTTCTGCATATTAGTAAGGTTGGAGACAGGGGAAAACTTTCATTAACACTCACCTAGGCAGAACTGCCTGCTGGACTAAGGCATGTCATACAAAAAGCAGAGTGGGCAAACAGTAAATCCATGCAGCCAGTTGGTTCCATTCTTCTCAAGGTTATCCAGTTTGTTATGGCCCATACTGTTGAATGCCCTAGCACAGTCAATGAAAAACAAGTGAACTTCTCTCCAATAGTCTGTTTGAGCCAAGATCCATCTGACATAAAAACTATATTCCTTGTTCCACGTCCTCTTCCGAATCTGGCCTGAATCTCTGGCAGTTTCCTGTCAATCAATGGATTGCTGCCACGATTATTGGATGATCATCAGCATAATTTTACTTGCATGTGTTATCGATGATACTGCTGTAGAATTTGAGCATTCTGTTGGGTCACCTTTCTTTAGAATGGGTACAGATATGGATCTCTTCCAGTCAGTTGGCCAAGTCTCTGTCTTCCAAGTGTCCTGGCAGACAAGGGAATGCTTCCAGTGCTTCATCAGCTTGTTGAGACATTCCATCAGTTTCTCTTACAGACAGCATTGTACTTCAAGACTGAGTTTGCAGTGTCACTTCTGACAATGAATGATAAATCATACTATGTTCTGATTCAAAATGGCTTTCACTTCATTCATGCTTAGGATATTCGTCTATGTGTTCCATTGCATTTTTGACCAGTTCCAATTGACCTACCTTCCTACTCTGCATGTTCCAAGTTTCCATCATTAGAAGCATTGCAGCTGTTTCTCCTTAGCTTGAGTTGTGCCCTATCGGGAAATGACGATCCGAGAGCTCGCCTCTTGCAGGCTTTACCCTACTGAGACTTGGGCCACCATCGTCTGCGCCACCGCAGAAAAGCAGCTGTCCCTCGGTCACACTTCCTCTGCCTTCCAACTCAAGTCGCACACCCTCTGGCACGATTCCTGACAAGGCTCTGCTTCCACTGACCAGGCCTTTGGTGTCCAACGATGTCTGAGAGCTGCACATGAGGTTTTCAGTAGCTACTTACTCCGAAGTGGGCAGCTGAGTCCTTCGTGATCTGTTCTGAAGTCTGAAGCTCTGCAGAAACCTGTGCACTTCGGTGACCCTGCTGGCATTTGAAATACCAGTGACAGAGCTTTCCGCATCACAGCCGCACACACAGCCAGCGCAGCACGGCGACCTGACTAGTGGTGGGCATGACACAATAGTTCCTAGAAATACCTCTTCTGTAGTCTTCTCAAATACCACAGCCACACCATAGACACCCCAACAAAGAACCTGCCAGAGACCACACACAGCTGGGATGCGGCCTTTAAGACCAGATGCTCCCAAAGAGGCCTTATACCTCTCTGAGTTAGTTTTATTCTGTCTGCTCCCTGCTTTGTGGCCTGGCCAGGAGCCCACGCCCTTCTATACCTGGATGAAGGGCCACACTATACCTCCAGTGGACTTCGCTGTGCCCTCACTGGACCAAGAGCCCGGTCCTTCAACCTCAAGTCCCTGTAAATGAGCTTATGTAGAGGTTCCTGAGTACAAATTTCTGCTTGTAAGAGTTTTCATTGGCTACTTGGCTTGAACTCCTGAGACGCGGGGCGGAAATCGCAAAGCAGAGGAAAACAAACTGGCACCAGGAAAAGATTTCAGAACATTCCAAAGTTGGCTGGCTTTAATTTGGGAAAAAGGATTTTAGCTACAGACATTCAAATTTAAGGCACATTCCAAAATACAAAAACCTCTGTCACTGGCAAGGACCTGGCTTTCTCCTAACAGTTTCACTGGGAGACGAGACAGGTGACTTTCTTGTCTTTCTTACTTCTCTAGAAAAGGAGTGAGTTTGGCAATAGCAAAACACCTGCCGCGTACTCTCCAGGTGCAAACAGTACCTCTTGACAGTCCTCCTTCTAATTCCTTCTGGAGGAAATGGCAGTGCAACCAATCTCTCTCACCGGAAATGTAGATGTAGCTAATCATCTGGCAAGTAATGTATAAAAATACGCTTCCAAATAGAAATATAAAATTACTGAATGCAAATGAAACCAAGAGTCGCAGCCACGAGTAAAAGAAATGGCTGCTTGAAACAGGAGAGGAAACATCTACTCGAGCAGCGAGCGGCTGTGAGGGATGGGGAAGGAAAGAGCTTCCCGAAAGAGCTCTGAAGGAGCCCGGTCCTTCCGCGTGATTTGTGGGCCAGGAGAGGGGGTGCAGGCTGGGGTAGAGGCTCTCGGGCTGCTCCACACTAGGACACCGCTGGGGTTACTTTTGGCCTTTTCCTCGCATGACTATTGGCGGCAGGTGAGCAGGAATGGCCACCAGGCACCGTCAGTCATTGCCACCACAGAGCTTGAGCAGAATCTTCCGGTAATCCCCCGAAGTGTCGCCCTGCCCGTGGAAACAAGGAATACATCAGTGAAGGGAAGCACCTAACTTTAGACGTTCGACTTCGGCTTTTCTTCGCCCTGAGTTCTCTTACAGAAAAGCAGGCCTCGCACTCTGGGGATTTCTCACTGCCCTAGTCCTACAGTGGGTGAGATGTTCAGACCCAGAGCTGTGTTCCCCACCACCCCAATTCAAAAATGCAGAAGCTGAAAGACATAAACATAAAAAAAACACAAAACACAACAAAAATACCTTAAATCAGGGTTAGCCAATATAAATTGGCCATTTCCTAAAGCATGTGTCTTGAGCTACATGGGAATTACGCCATGACGCAGCGTTAGCTCCTCTGCAAGGGTTGTCACCAATCAATGCGAACAGCAAAGGCAAGCACCATGAGGATTCCGGTGTTCACACGGATGCTTCCTCTCTCCTGCAGCCTCACTGAACACTGGAACTGCAGGCCAGGCTAAGTTCATGTCTAATCACTTCCTGCTACCCCGAACCCCGGGAGAGCAAGCCTCGTGCTTCCCCAGTGCCCACTGGCACACCAGGGATACTCTGGAAACAATCCAGTTCTCTGCTATTGTCATAACTGGGGGCCAAGCTAAGCTAACAATAACATGTATACGAAGCAACATATTTTCCAGGAACTTCCTCATTCAGGATGCACAATCTTCACAGGGGGGAACCATTACTGTCCCCATTTAAAAGATGATGGGACTGGTGTTTAGGAGACTGTAGATCAATTGGCAGAACATCCACAACTGGATTCCAAGCGAGACAACTCCAGAGACAGCTCCCAGTATCTCAAGTGCCTTCCTCTGCCACCTCTACCATGAAGCAGCAGCATCACTGAGCCTGAGGACTTGAGTTCCCGCCGATAGAACCCAGAATCATGGGTGGCGGGACACTCAAGTCAGGCACCAACTAAGGTGGCGGAGAGAGCCTGCTCTCTGTTCACAGAGCTGTGGAGGATGTAGGGTGGGTCAACAGCAGGGTGCAAGACCAAGCTTGTCTTTAAAGAGCTTAAGGTCTGTTTGGGTGCTATAAGACAAATGTAAACTTGATTTTACATTTTATAAATACAAGATTGTAGTATGTGGCAGACAAGGCTTGGACTGGAGGGAGAGGGAAATGGCCAGGAGGTCCACAGGGCAAGTGAGAGGGCAAGCAGCAGCCCGGAAGTCCATACCGAGATATCGTGGTACAGCGACTTGCCATACATCTTCTTGTACGCTGCTCTGATGTCCAGGAGGTCAATCTCACTTCGAGACACCATGATGCGGATCAGCGTCCGGTCCTTTGTTCCTGCTCCCTAAATAGAGCCCATCCCAGGGCATAAGCAAGAGCCTTCCACACCTTCTCCACCCGGACACTTTGTTTCCTCCTGTACGCCCCAGGGCTAAACGTGTGCTTCTCCAAGGTTGTCTGGCCTTAACCCAATCCCTGCCCTAGCAGACTGAGCCTCCCCTCTGCCGGCCCCAGGGAGTGCTCACATACCCTCATGGCCTTGTTAAGCCTTTCAGCAAAGAAGGCTGGGGTATTCTTGAGGCATTTCACTAGAAGAGAGAAACACAGCATGATCAGATCTACAGAAGAATGTCAGTCCTGGTGTTATGGGGCATACAAATGGAGTCGTAGGAGGTTCCAATGTCAAACCCATCACGGCATCCATCTTCCCCGCCCTCTCCAGGCTCAGCTCAGGATCACATGAGCTAGGTTCTTTGGAATTAAAATATGTAACCTCTCTCCCAGCAACCAAGGTGGAGGAAGGGTCCAGAGAGGAGTCGGGGCGGGGGGGGGGGGGGGGTTTAAAAGATGATGGGAGCAGTAGGGAGAAAACGTAAAGGTTGAGGAGAGACCATGTAGGCTGCTCAGGCAGGGAGGGGATCCTCAGAGATATAATGCCTCTTGCGGAGAATGAGACTAAGCAGAACACGGTTTCCCCAGAGTTCTCAGCCTAGAAGACCTCCATGATCCACCATGAGGGGCACACAGGGAAAGGAGGATCATGTTTACATGCTTCCCACTCAGAAAGCTCCAAGAAACAGTGAAAATGTGAAAACTGTCATTCTTTCACGTGGCTCTAAGGAGGGACTGCAGGGACGGACTATAGGTGGAAGAAGGTACAGGAACCAGGAGCCTGTCGGGCACTGCCCTTAGAGGGTATGTGCACTGGCAGGGGCACCAGTCCAGCCTGCGGGCTAAGTTAGCTCTCCTTCGCATAGGCCTGCATTATTGTGCCGAGTAGCCATCTTGCCATGCATTTCTGTCACTAGCTTCAGACAACTGCCCGCAGGGCTGTATTTTTAGAGAAAATCTGGCATGATCTGAGTCATACTCCTCTGGAAGAAAAGCTGGATGCTCTCCCGTGGATACCTATGCAGAAGCTCTCTTCCTTGGAACTGAGCATGGAGTACAAACAGGAGGCCTCTGCGCCAGCTAGAGGCTCCAGTCCACAGTGATCCTGGGAGAAGTCTGACCCAAATGGAGTGAGCCACCTCGGACCCTCTGGGCTTTGCCACTGCTCCTGTAGGCTGTGGGCAAGGCAAATCTGAAACACCTACCTACGGCCAGCATGCCCTGCTCCAGGTCCCCAGACATCTCTCGGCAGATGCTCTTCTCAATGTCCCGACCTGTCATCCGCTGGTACTCGTTAAAAACTAATGGGGAACCAGAAGCAGCACACAGTAAAGATGCCTCTGCTCAAGACACCAGTTGCCCCTTCCCGGAACCCACTCTCCCACTCCACTCCCAGTGCTCTGGACAGCAGCCTGACAAGACGGGCCCAGCCCTCCAAACCCTGCACCCCAGCAAGGTATGTGTACCCTCAACCACCCACTGCATCTTGTTCACTCTTCCTTACTCGGTCAGCCTGCTTGCCGGGCTCGACCTCGATCCCCGGCAGGGCCCGCTCCAACTCCAGTATAATCTCCCTTTCTCCTCCAATCCCAACCCCATCAGGGCCCCTCCTACTCCTCTATCACTTTAGCCAGTTTTGCCTCCACCTTAGTGGAAGCCAGCTGCTTCCCCAGCATCTCAAACATAGCCTGTCTATCAAGGAGCTCAACTTATAGTTGGTAAACGACTAGAGAAATAAACAAGTGGTAAACAAAAATTCCGTCTCAGTGCTCTCAAGCATGTGAGAGGCTTTTTGATGGCTGGTTTTTCAGGAGAATACCTGAAAAGGTCTGCCTTCTGAGGTACCTCTGGGTGGACTTGAACTGCCAACCTTTCAGTTAGGAGTTGAGCACCTTAGACATTTGCACCACCATCCAGGAACTCCTTATTTTTATTATACTTATTTCTTATGCCACACTTTGAGCAACATTGGATTTGGTGCTCACCGGCTGGGGGGCGGGGTACTCTTATCTGCACTCTCCTCCATTCTAAAGACCCCTCCCTTTCCTTCCTGCAGGAGGTGATTAGGGAAACTCAGTAAACCTAGGCCTGGATCTTCTTTTACACTTTTGGAGGCAGCAAACCCCAAACCTAAACCAAACTCGCTGACTGCATCGAGCTGATGCTGACTCAGAGTGACTCTACAGGACAGAGCGGAGCCGCCCTCGGTGGGTTTCCAAGAACAGGAGAAAGCCCCCCCTCTCGCACGGAGCAGCTGCTGGCTGCAAACTGCTGACTTTGTAGCTAGCACACCGAGGCATACCCAGGTCCATGCAGAGCAGAAAAGTCACACGTTCCTGCTAAGATTAGCTTCCCCACACTTGTTTACTTGTTTACTTTGGTCTAACTGGCCCAGGGAAGCCTGCGACATCCTTACCTGCCACAAGGTGAGCTCGGCTCCGGGAGCACAGAACTGCGTTGAACTTAGACTCATCTGTTCCCAGGCGGTTCTCCCCAGCTGCATACAACTCCTGGTCAGAGGACAAGACAGGCATGCCGTGAGGTCCCTGCCTCGACCGCCTGCTTTCGGCTGTCTAGAAAGCACCTTGGGCAGTCTCCTGGCCCTGCGTGCCTGGGGGAAGGCAGTGGGAGGCAGCACACTGATGTGGGAGCTGTGCTTGTTGAAGGCCTGCTGTGAGACATTCATGGACCAAACTGGACACCCTGCACTCCACACACTCCCCTTAGGAAGTGACACAGGGTTCTGAGAGCTCTGGACCAGGAGAACCAAGGTACAACCGGGTTAGTCAAGAACCCATCAAAGGGAGTGCTGCTGCAGGAAAATGGGATAAGAGCCCTGGGTCGGAGTTCTAGTTCTGCTAACAACTGGCCCTGGACCTCTCAGCAGCTCACTGCCTTCTCTGAGCTTCAGTTTCCTCATCAAGAGAACAAAAGGCTGAGAAGAATCCTCTCTTCCTAACAGGGGGACGTTCCAATGTGGTGGTCCTGTTCCAATGTGGTCACGAGACCAGTAGCTGACCCTCAGGCAGGGGGCAGGACCCTCAGCAACAGAGCAGGGGATCAGTGGGGAGTTCTGCTGCAGGTAGAGCTACTAGGTACACCCATCTCCATCTCTCCCCAATGTCATGGGTGTCCAATGCCAATTGGAATACTGCCGTCTAAACTCACTAGTGGGAAACCCAAACTCCACCAGAAAGAGGCAGAGCCCAGATGCCTGGAGAAAGACAGAATATGAGCATTAAGATTTCCCCCTCTCATCAAAAGCTTCACAGGCAAATGCTGCTTGCCCCTTCAAACACACGGACACATGCAAGCAATCACAGGATAAGCACTGAGTCATATGAAATCCCACATCCGCAAATGTGCTCGGCCAACTGTTAAAATATTCCGCATCGCACAAGTTTCCTCCTATACGTGTGGAAACTGAGACCCAGAGAGCCTGGGTGATATGATCAAGGACAAGCAGCAGAGCAGGGCTGACATTCACAGCATCCCAAGCCGTTTCCTTATCCACTACCCTTTCCACCTCGGAGACTTTTCCTCATAAAGCAGGTCAGTCAGTGGTACCTGTGGTAGTTACAGACCTTCATGTCAAAGTGCAGGGGTGGTAGTCAACCTGTCAATCAGGTCACAGCCTGATGGTGCCTCCTTGTGGGCGTGGCTTTCTCATGAGGAGGGAACCTCCCTCTTTCTGTCTGCCTTCCCCATCCTGCTGACGGACCCTGATGGCTGTCAGAGCCCAGGGGTGCTTCATCCACTGACACTGGATCCACACAACTTTGCACCTACCAACCTGCGATCTTCCTGCATTCTGCGTCATTGCTGTGACTGTGTGAGTCTGAAAGGGGACTCGCAGAGTTGGACTGGAATGTTGTCTTGATATACAATTACTTCTTGATAGAAAGCTCTTCCTTACACACGTGTCACTGGATTTCTCTAGTCAACCCAGCAGCTACCTGGATGAGAAAGCCCAGTGGGGTGCCCAGCAGGGCGGTCACTCACCTGGACATCTCTCTGGACAAGTGACAAGTCTACATTTGTGCTCTCATCTCGGTTTCCCTGAAAGAACAAAGGTGGCATGGTCAGGCCCAGTCCACTCCTCAGAGCGGCCCCCCTCTTCTCCCACTCCCTTTAGTGTTATTCAAGGCCCCCCAAGTCCTGAGGTGAGAGAGTACCTGAGAAAGGGAGACGAGGAGCCGCTGGAAGTGCCCTGATGTGTCGTTCCGAATGGCTTCCTCCAGCGTCTTTTTGAATTCTGAATGGGGGAGGTACAGGGAAAGTCTATTTGCAGTCCCTGGGTGGAGCTGTAGACAGTCCACAGTGGGCATAGGAAGGAGTGGGACCCAGCCGGCCAGAGTCCAGGGAACAGATGGATCTGTACAGCACAGTCCCTGGGAGACTTGCAGGCTGCCCCACCTGTTTTGTAGGCTTTGCTCAGCTCCCGGATGTGTTCATTGCTTCGGGAGGCCAGGATCTCAATCAGACAAGCTTCATCAGTGCCAGCTCCCTGCAGAAACAGAGAACACAACCAATCATAGGCTCTCAGCCTCTCCTCACAGCACCCAGGATAGAAAACAGATGCCCAGCAAGGCCTGATCCCACAGAGGACCAAACCCAGCAACCGGCAAGGCTGCTGCTGTCCAGGCTCCTGCTGTTGTTGGGAAACACGAGGCCTAGGAATACCTATTTCTGTGTCAGCCAAAGGCAGAGATCATGTTGATTCAAGAAACTCTTAAGCTTATATCTGCAAGTGCTAGGCAGAAGGAAACGTGGGGTTTGCTTCCTCCAAACTGCTTCAAACACTCAGCAAAAATCAAGCAAAATATGTACCTATGTACCTTAAACTATGTGACAAAAACAAGTTTTGTTTGTGTCCCAGGAGATAATTGACAGATGAGCCCAAACAATGTGAGCATGCTTCACAGGAAAACAATCTTCAAGTCTCCACGGTGATAGGTCTGAGACCTCAAGTTCCACCGCTTCTCTAGAAGGCCCTGCTTGCCTCCTCCATCTTGAATTAGAACATCCTCATTGATTAAGTTTAAAAAGGATATTTTTTTCCAGCAAGGGAGGGGGCTATTACATTTTGGATTTTCAACAAATTCAATCTTAAATTATATTTCCAGTATTTTGATTAAGAGCAAGTTAACTCTTTCACCTCCTTTGTCCCTGTCACAGCACAGCTGAGCTGATTCCCAACCTCACAACCACAAGAACAACAACGGGAAGTTATTCATGGGTAAACTGACAACTAGAGGTGCAGCGTCAGACAACGTGGCAACATGGCCCACAGTCAAGTTGGGATGGGGACCCAGAGGTGCTTTGTTCCAAATGTGGCCGATGAGAGAGATGAGAAACAACTGAGAGGGTGGGATTACCCCACGCTCGGGTACTCTGTTCACAGCCCTGGGCTCAGTCTCTGGATGTCGGGAGCATTTCTTTATCTAATGGACTCCTTGCTGTTGTGCCACTTTCGGACCTCAAATGTGTCTGTTTTTTGGTACAGCCAGTGTCCTAATAAACGAGAATGATATCAACTTCAGTTCTATCACTTTTTCTCATCTTAGTACATCATTAACTTCCTCGACAGCACAAGCCCCCTGAATTATTTTACGGTGGCAAAGACTTAGATGCCTCATGAGGAAATCACCAGAAGTTCAGCTCTTCACGGAACCTGGACTCCAACTCAGTTGCCACGTGGTTTTCTAGGTCCTGTGTCCCCAGCTGTGAACACACATGAGACAGACCCCCATACATACCTTGATGGCTTCCTTTATCTCATACACATCAAAGAGGATCGGGGTCTTCATCATAGCCAAGATGGTCTTCTCGAAGTTCCCTGACAGTTCAGATTTCAGATCTTTGATCAAGTCCTGGTTGAATATTAAATAAACAAAACGGTTGGATTTGGATAACGGCAACACCTAGGGGTCTGGTAGCAAAGCTGAAACTCAGGCCCTACTCCATACCTGCTGACCCAGAGTCTGAATTTTCACAGGAAGCCCAATGGACCTGTGGCAGCGGGTTAGAGCACTACCCTAGCTAATACTTACCCACTTCCTGAAAAAGGAGGAGTCCTGGTGGCACAGTGGCCAGGCATTGGGCTGTTACCTTCAAGGTCAGCAGTGTGGAAACACCAAGCTCCCCAAGGGAGCAAAACAAGGCTTTCTACCCCCAGGAAGGGAGATGGTCTTGGAAACTCACCGGGGCTGTTCTACTGATCCTGTAGAGTGGCTGAGTCACAACCGACTTGATGGCAGTGAGTTTGGTTTGAAAGATTCAAAAACTTCAAAGATCAAAATATATCTGCCTTGGATTTGTTCAATACTGAGAGCCATTTCCTTCACCGCTCTCATACTGGCTAAGAATCTTAGGGTAGTTGTGAAGGGGGCTGCTTTGATAAATGGAAAACAGAATTATGGGTAGATTGGGTAGGAATGACTTGGCCATGGCTTCAGCAAGCTGTGGTAGAGTCAGGGCTAGAACCCAGATCTCCTGCTTCAATTTCACCCAACCTCCCTACTACATGTCCTTTGCGATTTCTCCTTCAGGGCAATTTTCCATTCTAAAAGTTGCCATCAGGCAGGAGGCTCCTTGCTGGGGACCCCAGGAAAGGATGCTGTACTTGCAGTCTATCCAAGAAAGCGGCTTGCTTAGTCCAAGAAAACAGAGCTGAGTGGGGCGGGGCTGGGCTGAGGTGTCCACCCCCCACCCACCCCACCCCTCCCCCACCCCAACATAGGTTGGCAAAGTCCACTCACTTTCCCATAGGCAGTCTTAAAGGACAGGAGGAGCTGCTGCCGCTGCTTGTTGGAGCGACTCCCCAGGCAGTCGATGATGGCCTGCTCATCAGTCCCTGGGGGAAGAAGGGGTGGGTGGGGCTGAGGTCACACAATGCTCACCAGGTGCAGATGTTCCTGGGGTTTTCCCCAAGAATCCTCCTGAGTGTCCCAACCGCCCCTCTATGGCCACCCCTACCAGCTGTCTCAGCTCACAGAGCCCCATGTAGCTGCCTAGGGGATGGAGACGGAGCGGGGAGGGGTGTTGAGCCCCCTGGTTCTCTCACCAAAGCCCTTCATGGCCTTCCGCAGGACTTCAGCATCTCGCAAAGGGTCAAAGCCAGGAGCATCTGCAATGGTGCCTCGGTTTCCAAACTACTTGGATAAGCGGACACAGGTAAGATGATTTGCACACTTGTATCTTCCAGACTCGGGATGGCTCTACCCGAGCCTCTAGGAACCATCCTTTCTCTAAGAGTTGGGGTACCTTAAGGAGCCCACCATCACCCATGTAGAAAGTGCTATGTTCAGTTTCAGCCTGGCTTGACGGTATCTGACCTTGGGTTCTGGAATTGGCACATCTGCCTGGCTTCCATGACTAGGAGTCCCCTTGGAGCTTTTCCTGAATCTGAAAATCCACCCCCAATCAGGCCTTCCTTCCAGCCCAGCAAGGACTGGAGCCATGGGGCTGGGATATGGTTTCCCAATGACAGCCAAGCCTCAGGAGCCTGGGCCGTGGCTTCCCGACACACCTCAGGGTCTTCTTAACAGGGTCTAACTAGCCAAAGTAGCATCTGTATGCCAATGAGAAACAAGCATCCCCTCTGGGTGGATACAGTTCCATCCTAGGTGTCCGATCTCATCAGTAGGACACAGCAGCTCTGACCCTTCCTATGCACGAAGTCCCTCTTGGACTGGCAGTCGTTTCTGGGCACTGCTCTCCACATGCCACCGTCGCTTGCTGGTGGATTTCTATGTTTACAGCTGTATTGTACAGCAAGCTTGAACTTTCCAAACTAACCTGTCTTGCAGTGCATAGCTCCTCCTGACTAGTACACGCTGCATAAGGAGACACACTTTACTTGGAGGGGAGCCGTCAAGGAGAGGGATGGAAAGCAGAGTAGGAGTGGGGCATTGCGTGGATGGCAGATGTGAAAAAGGGGACTCTCCAGCTAAAAATAGCAAGTGTACACCTACCGCCCAGTCTGTCTGCGCGGGTTGGACCACATGACCCTGACTATGAAATCTGGGCTCTGCAAACACAAACTGTTCTCTGAAAGGAGCCAAGATCAACCCAGGGGAGCGGCCAGTTCTCCTCTCCGAAAGGAGGTCCTAAGACTCCGCCCAAACCCACGAGGGTGGTAAGGGAGGGGCCAGAGACAAAGAGTGGCTAGCATCAAGCCTGCGACTCCCAGCACGCAGACCCACAAGGACTCGGCCCCGGTGGTGCTCAGACCCAACGTACACCTGGAACCTCTACACAAAGTGCTAGAACAGGGCTGTTTCCTTCTCAGCTTTCAGGAGTTTTGTAAAACTGATACTTTGTGAAAACACGATGTTCTAGCTGGAAGACCAAGCCCTCCCCACTCAGCCCCAGACCTTGATCGCTGTGTGGCTTCCAGGTAGGTAGCACAGGGGTTGGGGTGGGGCTCACCTGGACTGGGGGTACAGCAGGAGTGACAGTCCCAGAGCCTGGATATGTTGGGTAGCCTGGCACTGGCTGCTGCTGTTGTGCAGGCGGGGGCACTGGTGGCTGTCCAGGGTAGGGCCCTGGAGGTTGCTGCCCAGGGATCGGCAAGGGCTGGCCTGGCACAGGGGCCCCTGGGTATGGGGGGTATGAGGGTATCATGGAGGGTGGGTTTCCTCCAGGGGGTGGGTACATTCCATATGGAGGGATGGGCTGCTGGGCAGGAGGGGGTTGCCCAAAGCTTCCAGGAGGCCCTGGAGGGTAACTGCTGCCGGGGGCCCCTGGGTACAAGTTTGGCATGTTGGCTCCTCCAAATGTTCCCGACATGTTGGCTGCCTGAAAATTGGTAAAGCAGAGTCTGAGGTCAGAGGTCCCAGCATGGCCAACCCTGGTCCTCTCCCTTCCCACCCAATCCGTGTAGTGGGTTCCCCAAACCTTCCCTTGGAGCTCAAATGCTCACAAACTATCCAGCAGCAGCCGTCACACACACCCATGTGCCCACTGTGTGCCCAGTTGTGTTGAGTCCTTCCATATCTTATCCAAGTTCATCCTCACTGCCACAATTTGTGAACTATGAAGTATTCATAAATCACTATACCAATAGTAAAATGGGTTCAAAGAGGTTAAAGCTACACAACCAGTAAATGGCAGGCCTCTCTGGATCTGAGCTGAGTCCTTCTGCAGAGGAGCTGCCTCTCCCTCACCAAACGGCTACTCCTTCCAGCCCAGTCCAACTGGGAGAAGAAGAGAGCTCCCAGTGTAAAATGTGGGGCCCTTTTTGCAGGCTTGGGGGGGGGGGCACAATCTCTGATCACGGTACCACCTGTGGGAGGTAAGGCTCAGCTGTGAGTGTCCCTGTACCTTCTTCCTTGTCAAAACCACAAGCAGAGTCAAAGTCTAAGTGCCGACGCTCCAACATCTAGGCCCCTGAGCTCGTGTCTTCCTTTTCTAAAAACGGATTTTATTGGGGCTCGTGCAGTTCTCAGCACAGTCCATGCACACATCCACCATGTCAAGCACATTCGTACATCTGTTGCCATCAGCATTCTCAAAACATTTGCTTTCTACTTGAGACCTTGGTGTCAGCTCATTTCTCCCTCCTGATCCCTTGATAATTCATAATTTTTTTTCATGTCTTACACTAACCACTGACTCCCTTCACTGACTTTTCTGTTGTTCACCCCCCTGCAGATAGGGGGGAATGTGTTGATCATTGTTATCAGTTTCTCCTTTCTCCCCAACCTCCCGCCACCTTCCCCTTCCCCTTCCCCTCCTGGTATGTCTACTCTCATGATTGGTCCTGAGGGGTTTATCGGTCCTGGATTCCCTATGTTGCAACCCCAGTGCTCATTTCTTGCTCATCTCCCTTGTCTGCACTTAGGCCATGCTGGCTTCTATCTGATGGCTGTGTGCCCCATGGATGGCCTCGTTCCAGCTGCCTGGTGTACTTTCCCTTGGCTGCTTGTGTAGCACACTCACTCCACCCTTCACTATAATGTAGTCTTTGTAGCAAGGCACTCACTGACCACTCAACTTATAATCACTATCCTACATCACCCCTGAGCAGGCTCTTCTTTTCCTACAGCACCAGGGCTGTCTACAACTCTTATGTCTATTATTTGTTCTGAACATGGGATGGTAAGCACATGAGTGCCTAGAAGTGGGCCTGGCACACTTTACAATCTAGTGATTAGATTGTGTATTGTTTCACTGTTTACATTGAACATATATTTGTTTTCTGATTATAAAATAAATACTTTAAAAGAGCAAAACTACAAATACCAAGGAGCAATGTCTGTCATGCTACCTGCCAAATGCCCAGTTTAGCCCAATCAGCATACCCCTCTAATGTAAACACACACACACACACAAACACGAACCTACTCTACCTTTCTCCTTTCCCACCCCCACTCCCAATTAGCCCTAAGCTGAGTGCATACAGCAAGTGTTCAATAAAGGTTCTATGAAGACACTATGTCACCTGACAGGGTTCTAAGACACCACTGGTCTGGGCATTCTCCTCTTTTCCTCAGTCTATAAATGGGAGACAGTAAGGAGGCAGAGCCCTGATGAAAACAGCTTTCCTCCAGTTCCTAAATGCTTCCTCCCTCCCCCTCCCCCCAACTACCATGATCTGAATTCTACCTTGCAAGTCTGGATAGAGCAGAGGTTGTACACTGGTGTGGATAGGAGCTGGAGGCACAGGGAATCCAGGGTGGATGAAACCGTCAGGACCAGGGGTGTGAGGGGCAACACTGGGAGGGTAGAGGGTGAGTGGGTTGGAAAGGAGGAACCGATTACAAGGATCTACATGTGACCTCCTCCCTGGGGGATGGACAACAGAAAAGGGGATGAAGGCAGACGCCGGACAGGGAAAGATATGAGAAAATAATAATTTATAAATTATCAAGGGCTCATGAGGAAGTGGGGAGTGGGGAGGGAGGGGAAAAAGAGGACTTGATGCAAAGGGCTTAAGTGGAGAGCAAATGCTTTGAAAATGATGAGGGCAAAGAATGTACAGATGTGCTTTATACAACTGATGTATGTATATGTATGGATTGTGATAAGAGTTGTATGAGCCCCTAATAAAATGTTTAAAAAAAAACAACAAAAACCTTCTATGTCCTAAAAGGCACCCAAATCCACCTCGGACGTGCAGGGGAACACACAGACACTGTCAAAGCCATAGGCAGTCAGCAGCAGCAGCTACACACACACACACACACACACACACACACACACACACACACACACACACACCACAGACCTGGTCCCAGGGGCAGCCTTGGCAGGAGGGCAGAACTCACCATTCCTGAGAGGTAGTCCTGATTGAACTGCCCTGCATAGTTGGCCACGTTATCCAGCCCAATGGGAGGCATATTGGGTGGGGGGTAGGCAGCATTCCCCCAGGGACCACCACCTGAAAACAACAGCAATCCCCTTAGCCCACTGAGTGCTCCCTAAAGGGGTGGACAAGGACGCTGTGCTCCTGGAGGGGAGGTTGAGGTGAGTCCCTGGGCACACAGCTCTGCAGACACCTGGCAGAGCGAGAGAAGCGGAAGCCTTCACTCCTTCCAGGGAAAAAGGTCAAGTTCAGTAGCACTGCCCAGACCCTTGGGGGACCTATCCTCCCATCTGATAGATGAAGAAACAGGCCAACAGCAGGCAGTGACCGGATAGGACAGAGAGGGCCTAGCTAGGCTGTGGGGTGCACAAATGCTGTTGCTCCCAATGAAACATTCTGGGTTCAGTTACCTGGGTGGACAAATGGTAATAAAAGTCAACCTCCCTCAAAATACTGTGACGAAAACACACCTGTGCAGAGAGCTTGGTACACAGGGCACCGCCGCACACTGTCACTGAGACCCTTGTCAATGACAAGTAGTCCTGCCTCTGGCAGGAAAAGGTGGAGGGCATGAACTGACTGCAGCCCAAGCTCTAGGACACTCAGGGCACATCCTTCTCTAATATCCTGCTGGGAGTCACTGGAGAAGCGGACAAAGGTGGCAATGGCAAGATTCCTCTTAGGCTAGGCTGGCAGGTCTGAGGTGGCAGCTTTGTTCAGATAACCCTATGGGGTCAGTGGCTGGGCCATCTGCTGCTCTGGGCCTGTGTCTCCAGCTAGTAAGTGGGGAAGGTGCGGGGCCAGCTGCTGCTGAGGCCCGCAGGATGACCAGCGTGCAATGGCTCCTCTTCTCCCCCTTGTCTCAGGGCCCTTATTCCCCCCCGCCCCGCTGGAGACTATATCTCATTACTGTAACATTGGCTGTGGCCAGGGTTGGATTCCTTCTCGGTAGGAAGAGAGGGATTGACATGGGAGTTGTATGGTTTGCTTCTCACCGCTTCTGTACAGCCACTGTGAGTAACGTGTGACCCCGAGTGTCTGTGTCCATGAGACAGCCTCAATTTCCTGTTGCTGCAGGACCCTGCTGTACCCCCACATCCCTGAGCACAGGGGGCAAGGGGCATCAAACGTGATAGCACAAAGGTTCTGCCTGCTCTCGAGATCAGCGAGGCCATTGGCAGAGGAGAAGCAGAGTGAAACGAGTGAGAGCCTTTGCCTGCTACTCTAAGGAGCCTGGGTAGCACTGTGGGGCAAGTGTTAGGTTACTATCTGCAAGGTCAGTGGTTCAAAAGCCCACCTGCTCCCACACAGATCTGCAGTCTTGGAAACCACATAGGGGGTCACTACGCGCCAGAATTGACTCAAATTATCAAGTTAGGAATTTCTGTTCCGGCCACCTCGAGCCATCTTCAAGCCCAGGCCTCTGCTGCCTTTGGCACCCATGAGCCTTCTCTAGACCCATTCCCTGCCTTCCTGGGCTGTTTCCCCTCTCTGTCTTCCCCTGTTCTTCTAGATGCACTGTGGGGAAGGAAGGGGAGTGAGAAAAAGACCTAAACCACACACATATCCTTCCCCTCTCCACCGCGCACTCTGAGCAGAGCTGTGTTCATGCGCCCCGGGCCTCACATCAGACGCTCTTACCTGGCGCAGCTGGCGGGTAGCCCCCAGCAGGTGGGGGATAGCCTGGGTAGCTCATGGTTGGAGCTGAAAGGCAAGCAGAAAGTGGGTTCAGGTTGTTGTCTGAGTAAGAAATGGACACACGTGGCTGGACTTGTGAGAGCAGCAATAACCACAGGAGAAGCTGCAGCAGGCCTGACTTGGGGCCACCAGGATTACCTCTCTATCTGCAGCTAGAAATAGCCAGGCCTGCCGACTCCTCGCTCATGCTCCTCAGGCTACATATTAAGATTCACCTCAGTGTGGGTGACTTGGAAACCGCTTTCACGTAAGTTTTATTCCTATGTCTGGAGAACCTGCACTGACCCACTCTCCTCATCTTTTTCATCCTGGGTGGTGCAAACAGTTAACACATTAGACTGCTAAGACAGGTTGGAGGTTCAAGTCTGTTCAGAGGTGCGCAGAAGACAAACCTGGCGATCTCTTTCAAAAGAAGCAGCCACTGAGCACACTTTAGAACCCAGTGACACACATGGGGACACCCTGACCGAATTAGTCTGTTTGAAATCAAATGCATTTCAAAGAAATGCTAAAGTAAAATGGGGAGATTTGGATTTGAGACTAGACTCCATTGCTTCTCATAACTAAAAACATCTTTCCTCTGTAATTGTACAGGTGCAGAGGTCAGTCTTCTTCCCAGAGAGGGAACACTGTCAGAAACCCATGATCACCTGAAGTCCCTTTAATAAAGGATGTTCTCAGAAAATGTTGTTGTAAGCAAGATATTGTCAATTTATCTTATCATGTAAAAACAATGCCGTTTGATTTGTACATAATATTTTAAAGAAAGGTCAATACCATATGCTCTTAAAAAACCTAGGGTTTTGGTGCACCAAGACATGACTGCAACATACTGGCATGAAGCAGGGAACCAACAGAGGTCTGCGGTTCTGGCCCCACTCCCAACTATGTGAACACTGCCCCCCTCCTTCCAAGAACTCACTTCAGAGGACAGCACTGAAGCTTCAGCTGAACGAGAGGGGATGTCTGATCAGAGCACACAGGAGCAAACGAAGAGGGAAGGAGAGAAAGAGGAACACATCCTGGCCCACCAAGCCCCTGGATGATATTCCTGCTCAGAGCACCCAATGCACAGAGAGGACCATAGGGCCGGCCCCACCATGAGACAAGATGTCCTTCACTGACCCCTGGCACTATGACGGACAACACTGGAGGCACAGTGCGGGAACTGTGCCTGGTCTGACCCCACCACATTGGGGTGAAACACTAAGGGTGTGCGTGTAACAGAACAGCAATGGGAGCAAAGCAATGAAGTCCCCAGGGAATACCAAAAATAGACTTTGGGGCCAGGGCATGGCACCCCATCAGACTCCACCCACCTAAAGGTCAACAAAAAGACCTGGAACTATTTATAGGTTTTTCTTTTCTTTTTTTGGTCATTGGTCTTCTTTTGTTCTTATTTGTTTGCTTTCTTTTATTGATTTGTTTTGCTCCGCCTTGTTTTTGTGCTTATTATTGTCTCTGCATGTCTACCTAGATAAGCTAGGCAGGATAAACAATCTGGAGTAGAAAACAGGAACAACAGTTGGGCGGGGGGCATGGGAGAGGGCAGGTGGGGACAGCAAGTGGTTATTAAAAAATCCAGGGACAAGGAAACAACAAATGATCTAAAAATCGACGGCGAGGAGGGTGTAGGATGTATGGTAAGGCTGAGAGGAATTACTGAAACCCGAATGAAGGCCGGACAAGATAGTGGGACAAGAGGAAAGTAAAAGGGAATAGAGGAAAGAGTTAGGAGGCAAAGGGCTTTATAGAGGTTTAAATACAAGCATGTACATATGCAAATATATTTATATATAATGATAGAAAAATAGGTCTATGTACATATATTTATATGTTTAGTAGCAAAGTAGCAGATGGACATTGGAACTCTACTCAAGCACTCCCTCAATGCAGAACACTTTATTCTAATAGCCTGGCATTCTATGATGCTCACCTTCCCGACATGATTGCTGAAGACAAAATGAGTGCTTAAGCAAATATGGTGAAGAAAGATGATGGTGCCCAGCTATCAAAAGATACAGCATCTGGGGTTTTAAAGGTTTGAACATAAGCAAGCGGCCATCTAGCTGAGAAGCAACAAAGTCCACATGGATGAAGCACACCAGCCTGTGTGATCATGAGGCGGTGATGGGATCAGGTGTCAAGCATCAAAGACCCAGAACAAAAAATCATTATCAATGTGAATGAGGAGGAGTGAGGAGTGGAGAACCAAAGCCCATCTGTAGACAACTGGACATCCCCTACAGAAGGGTCACAAGGAAGAGATGAGCTAGTCAGGGTGTAGTATAGCACTGATGAAACATACAACTTTCCTCTAGTCCTAAATGCTTCCTCCCCCCGACTATCATGATCTCAATTCTACCTTAAAAATCTGGCTAGACCAGAGGATGTACACTGGTACAGATAAGAGCTGGAAACACAAGGAATTCAGGACAGATAACCCCTCAGGACCAACAGCTGCTTCAAAAGGGCTCCAGCACAGTGAGCCATCTCCTCCGTATCAGGCAGAACGATCAAGACACCACTCTACCTGGGAATTTCAGAGCTTAAGTCCCTGCAGCTGCAGCTCCTACCCTCTCCTCCTTCCTTGTTTCCCCTCCTGATCAGCTTCAAAACTTCTCTCCACCACAGACAGGCACGACTTCTCAGGCCTCAGCTGGGGGCCCATGGACCTCTCTCTCTGCTCCGCTCTTGCCTCCCTCCCGGGCAGTGCGACCCCACTGACTCCTTGCTGGAGAGCCCGTGAATCTCACGGGGAGTATAGAACAAATGTGTCCTTGCTGACCCAGTGAACATGCTTGGAGAACTGACAGGGACGGGGCAGGAGGGGCATCTGCCTCCTGAAGAAATGAACACTCTGCTTACTAAGAATGAATATTCTGTTTGCTAAGAAAATGGATCCTCAGCTTGTTAGGAACAAACATTCTGCAGGTTAGGAAAATAAACTATGGTTCCAGAGAGAACAAGCCTGATAAATGTCTCAACCTTGAGGTCAGGCTGCAAGGTTGTCCCAAAACATCTTCCTGGGAGCTAGTAGCCTGGGGAAAGTTCAACACCTCCCACCAGATAGATTGCCTGCGATAAGCCTAAAGCCAAGGACACAAAATTGTGCCTGAGATAAATTAGAAAGAAATACGTTCAAGACCTAAGGCTGAACTTAGCGACTAATTAAAAACTGGCTTCTGCGAAGCTGGGGCCCCCCTCCTTTCTTGAAAGTGCCCTTTAAAAACAAGAAGCATTCCGCTAGACCAGGGTCAGCAAACGGTGGCCTTTTTGGTCTCTGCGTGTGGCTCTGAAGTCAAACTGAGCATGAGAATGAAACTACTATTCAGATCATGGTGATTTCATTTGTGTGTGAAAACATGTTTATGGTTCTCGAATAATTTTGAAATTGCTGTAAGGGACAGGACTGGCTCTTTTGTTTCAAAAGTTTGCCAACCCCTGCCCTAGAAAATGTCCCCCCTCTCCCCTCTCCAGGGTACAGGGGTTGGATCTCAGCTATCCCGGTATCAAAGGGACACCAGGCAAGGTATTTGGTATCCTTTCAAAGCAATGTGGCCTAAAGGACCTGGATAATTTCCCAGCAGTGACAAACAATCCAACCCAAACAAGTATATCCACACCCAGTCTGAGGAATGTTAAGGATGACGTGGAGGCCCAAACCCATTTGCAGTGTCCCTATGTAGACTGAGCTCTGGTGAATCCCTACTGACCACAATCTAGGCACGTCAACAGCCTGAATATCGGATAAAGAGCACACTGTAAAGTAGATTTAACAGCTGTCGGTAGGCTGGACTATAACACCTTGCCATTAGATTACCTCTTTGACTCATTTAGAATTTATTCTGGTTTTAAAATATTTGCTTTCCTTTTGATTGAGATTTCTCTCTCTTTTATTTGGTCATTGTGGCCAAGTCTTTTTTTTCTTTTTCTTTTAATGTTCTGTAAGCATTGCTGGGTACAAAACATGGCAATGGATACAAAATGAATGAAAATGTTCCGAAGTTAATTGTGCTGATGAATGAACAACCTTTCTTAATATTATACTATTGAATTGTATATGTTAATTACATCTAAAAAACTATATAAAAACCAAAAATACGTATATACACAGGTAAATCTGGACTACCAACTTTGTTCTTATACAAAATAAATATGATGCAAATTTATATACTTAAGATGTAAGGAACGATTCTAAGCCCCAAAGACAAAAGAAACAAGCAAGCAAATGCCATAAAGACAAGAGGTATGACAATTTTAGGAAAAATGTTTTGTGCGACCCTGCCCTCTGCCCCAATAAAAAGCTCTTTAAAAATAAATCATTATGAAAAAGATCAATAAGCCCTAAAGAAATGATCAAATAATGTCAGCAGGCAATTATAGAACAGGAACTACAGGTGTTATTAACCTGCATAGATATACCATGATAATTGCCAATTTAAAGTATAGCTGTCATTTTTGCTTATCAGCATTGAAAACTTACAAGTCTGGTAGTACACTACATTGAATGGGTGTGGAAAAGGAGGTCATCGTTCTGGAAAGCCTCTGGGAAGGCTTGGCAAAGCTGAAAGCACACACCCTTGATGCAGCGACTGACTTGCAGAAGTGCATTTCCAGGCACTCTGAACAGCTGTGTGGCACGGCACTGGGCCCTGAGTGTTCCTGAAAATCAACTAAATATCCACTAATAATACGTGAGCAAAATTAATTCAGGTGTGGGAAGAGAGAGTGGAGCACATCCAGGCCCACCGGTCCTGGAGGACGATATCCCCACTCTGAACAGCCAGTGCACACAGTGGACCATATGGCTCATCCCACTATGAGACACGACATCCCTCATTGACCCCTGGCCCTACGGGGGACAACACGGGAGACTCAGTGTCGGGATTGGCCTGGACTGACCCTGTGACACCGAGGCAAAACACTAAAGGCGTGTGGCAGAGCAACTGGGGAGCAGAGCAGGGAGCTCCCGAGAGGGAGCGCAAAGGACAGTCTTTGGGGCCAGAGTATGGCACCCTATTGGACATGACTGGAGGACACACCTAGAGTTCAAATATCAGACCTTGATCTAGTTATGTTTTTTCTTTTTTGAATTTTTACTTTTTCTTTTTAAAAATTAATTTATTCTTTTATGGATCATTGGTTTTCTTTTTGTTGTCATTGTTGTGTTCCCTTTTGTCGCTTTGTCTTGCTATGCCTTTTTTGGGGGTGCATATTATTATCTCTGCAGATCTATCTAGATAAGATAGGCTGGATGAACAGTCTGGAGAAAACAAAGGGACTGATGGTTCCTGGGAGACATGGGAGAGGAGGAAGTAGGGGTAAAGAGGTGGTGCTGACCAACCCAGGGACAAGGGTTCCAAAATTAGTGGCAAGGAGGGTGTGAGAGGCCTGGTAAGGGCAATGTAACCAAGAGAAAGTACTAAAACCCAAATGAAGGCTGAGCATGATAGTGGGACAAGAGGAAAGTAAAATGAAATAGAGGAAAGAACCAGGAGACAAAGAGTATTTATAGAAGTCTAAATACAGGAATGTACATATGTAAATGTATTTATATAGGATAGTGGTGATATAGAGCTACATGCATACATTTATAGGTTTAGTATTAAGGCAGCAGATGGACATTGGACCTCCCCTCATGTACAACACAAATGTGGTGAAGAAAGCGGATGGTGCCCGGCAATCAAAAGAGATGGTGCCCGGCAATCAAAAGATACACTGTCTAGAGTCTTAAAGGCTTGCAGGTAAACAAGTGGCCATGTAGCTCAGAAGGAACAAAGCCCACATGGAAGAAACACACCTGCCTGTGTGACCACAAGGTGTCAAAGAGATCAGGTATCATGCATCAAAGAACAAAAAATCAAATCATTGTGAATGAAGGGGGGTGCAGATTGGGGACCCAAAGTCCATCTGTAGGCAACTGGACATCCCTTTATAGAAGGTTTGCGGGGAGATGAGTCAGTCAGGGTGCAATGTAGCAACAATGAAACAACTTTCTTCTCGTTCTTAAATGCTTCCTCCCACCCCCACCCCACCTGCACTATCATGATCCCTATTCTACCTTACAAATCCAGCTAGACGAGAGGATGTACACTAGTACAGATAGGAACTGGGAACACAGGGAATCCAGGACAGATGATCCCTTCGGGACCAGTGGTGAGAGTGGCAATACTGGGAGGGTAGAGGGAAGGTGGGATAGAAAAGGGGAACCAATTACAAGGATTTACATATAACCTCCTCCTTAGGGGACAGACAACAGAAAAGTGGGTAAAGGGAGACATCGGACAGCATATGACAAAAGAGTAATAATTTATAAATTATCAAGGGTTCATGAGGGAGGGGGGAGCAGGGAGGGAGGGGAAAAACTGAGGAGCTGATGCCAAGGGTTCAAGTAGAAAGCAAATGTTTTGAGAATGATGAGGGCAACAACTGTACAAATGTGCTTGACACAATGGGTGGATGTATGGATTGTGATAAGAGTTGTACGAGCCCCCAATAAAATGATTTTAAAAAAAGATGGCTCAGATTGAACAACACAAAATACACACAGAAAAACAGAAACTAACAAATGTTGGATGTTAGTGAAAACATAGGCAAATTAGAAGTCTTACCCATTGCTGGTGGGAATGCAAAATGGCACAGCTACCTCAGAAAACAGTGCTGTGTTTCCTCAGAACATGAAAAATAAAACTACCACAAACAAACACAAAACCAAAACATAAGCTAATAAAGTCTATTCTCGAGATCTTGAAATCCAGGTAGGATGGACCCAAGGTCTTAATTTGGTTCTCATGGACTTGTTCTCACTCTCTTCCATTTCAACTTAAACTCACCTATGAGCCTCATTTGGACTATTGATGCCGAGCATTTCCACCATCTCTTCCCACAGGTGGAGTCAACTTGATTTCTGTATATTCCCTCTGGACAAGCCCACCTGTAGCATGGCTGTTCATGCTGGGGAGAAAAAGGATCTTCGATGAAGTCATGGGTCCTGCAAAATTCTATCGTGGGCTCTCCAGTCTTGTTTCTGTCACTAAGGCAACCTTTCAAATTACCGCTCCATCTTTCTTTCCAACTTTTCCACAGCAATCTCCAATAATTATTGACACATCTTGATTGCATGTTTGATCGATTTCAGACTGAAGACATTGGTAGGATTCATCAGTTTCTTCATCATTAGTTTTAGTGGCTGGTGCATAAATTCAAATATTTTTTGTATTAACTGGATTTCCTTGTATGTCTATAGATATTATCTTACTTCAAGATAGGTCTTGAAATGCCCTTTTAAAAGATGAATACGATGCCATTCCTCTTGAAGCTATCATAAAACAAAACGATTATCTGATTCAAAATGACCAATAACAGTTCATTTCAGCTCACTCATGCCTAGGATATTAATCTTTATTTCGGTCCATTTCATTTTTGGCAACATCTAATTTCCTTAGATTCATACTTTGTATATTTTAAGACACAATTATTCATCACTGTTTGCAGCTGTTTCTTCTCATTGTGAGTCACAATCGACAGCAAATGGCCCTGAAGGCTTTACTCCACCGAAGTTATAGTTATAGGGGACTCTCCTTTGAGAAGGCAGCTCTTCCTCATTCACGTTTTGAGTGCCTTCCAGCCTGAAGGGTACATCTTCTGGGATTGGATCTGACGATGTTCCACTGTTGTCAGGTTTCTAGATGTATTCCTCAGAAGTGGACAGCCTATTCCTTCTTCATAGTCTGTTGTCACTCTTCAATTTCTGCCGGAGCCCGTTCCCTTTGGGTGACCCTGCTGGTATCTGAAATACCAGCGACATACCTTCCAGCAGCATAGCAAGAAGGCCCACAGTATGACCAACTGACTGACAAGTGGTGGCCATAAAAATGTGTATGTCTATCTGTGAGTTTAAATGTGTGTGTGAATGTGTGTACTCATATACGTTTCACAAATGTGTGATTTTTAAAGCAAGAGTGATTTATTTGCTTAGCTGCAAATTTGCACCATGTAATAACAAAGCTAAGTTTAAGTGTGCTCAGGTGTAAACTTCCACATTGTTATACTGAGTAGGTACCACTGAGAACTATTTGGGGAGATTAAGAGTCAGTCAACCCTCATCAAGCTGATCTGCTTCAGCCTGTGCATATGGCCTGGGAGGTTAAGCAGTGCTACATAGCCCACTTGGGATGGGGCAGGAGGGGAGGCGACAGTTAAATAAGGTACAAGTAGTAGGGGGCTCAAAAGCATGAAACAAAAAGCTATTTAAGGTAGCTGAGTCCCAAGAATCTCACCCAGAAAACAACCTCAACCAGGGTGTCGGGTCTTTACCTCCCCTGCCCTAGCGGCTTTAGGGACTGAGAAGGGGCCTGAATGGCCTCACCTCCCAGACCTTGCTTCCTCTTAGATTACAGGCCTTCTGAAAGCATTCATTTCAGAATTACAAAATACTCATCAGAAAGGGATTTTGGAAATGATCAACTTTCCAGTTGTCCTGGTTTTGTGACTAAAATTCTCTAGAGATATATATAGTTTCAGTTTCTCTGAATCTCTCTCTCTCTCTCAAGAGAGAACCTGGCCTGGTGACAGCACAGCCTGTGTGCCAGCTCCCTTCAAGGGCTGAATCTCCATCTGAACCAGCTGCCTTAAGAAAGGATTTAGAAGAGTAGTGGGAAAATTGTAATTTCTATATAAACCTTTGCTTACTTTATGAGTCAGGCTCCTTTAAAGGGCAAATGGCAGGAGGGTAGAACACAATCTGCTAGTTGTTCCATCACACAAAGTTCCCTTCTGTAGGTCAGGCACTCCTGACGGCTGTGCTGGATTTTCCAACTTGGGACAGAAACCACAGCAGGAAACTGGCAATGTCTCCCTTCCATTCCCTCCCTCCGCTGGAGTGGGGACTGGTCTGAGCTCCAGGAGGAGAGAGGGGAGCAGAGCACGATGCTGAAGGGGCAGGAAAGACAGTGAGGGAACTTCTTGGGAGGAGGAATTCACAAAAGCACAAGGCTCCCTCTCTGCAGCTGAGGGAGGAGGAAGTCCGCTCTCAGTACTTTCACTTTGAGCTGCTCTTCGCGACACCAGGACATCCTTTCTACAGAAACGTGTATACAAGCACACGCTTGAATTCATCGCTCCATCACACTCTTCAGCACATTTCTTCGGCACACCTGTATGCCCTTTCCTTTTTGTGGGGTGCCTGTCTCCCAGGGTCACAGGGAAGTGATTGCCTAGGGTCATGGTGGACCTCAGAAGAAAGCTAGTAAATAGAAAGAGTAGAAAGAGCAGTTTCTCAAAGTCCAAGACTAAGCCACCAGCAGTTTCCTTGATTAAGCCCTTCAAAAATACCCCAAACACACAGTGTGATATACACTGAAATTATGAGTGGGAGGCGGAATAATGCCTCCCTCTCCTGGCCTAGTGGTTACACATTGTGTTGATAACCGAAAGGTCAACAGTTTGAAACCACCAGCTGCACTGAGGAAGAAGGAGGAGGCTCTCTTTGTTTGTAAATATTTAAAGTCTTAGAAACTCACAGGGCAGTTCTACCCTGTCTTATTACCGTCACAAGGAGTCACAATTGACTCGATGGCAGGGAGATTTGTTTTGTTTTGTTCTTTCATCAAATGTCCCAAATCCCATAAATGTGCTATGGGAAAATCACTGATTTTAGGAGTGACCTTCCTGGCTAGGTTAAGGATGAAACGATTGGCAGGAGAGCTTCAAAGTGGGAGAGAGACTGGACCTGTGGAGGAATTGGACCATGAGCCAAGGAACACACACAGGCCCTAGAACAGAGGTGCTCAACCTTCCTGATGCCACGACCCTTAAATACAGTTCCACATGTTGTGGTGACCCCAACTGTAAAACTATTTTTGTTGCTACTTCATAACTGTAATTTGCTATTGTTTTGAATCGTAATGTAAATATCTGATATTCAGGATATATTTTCATGCATAATTAAAGCATAGTGATTAATCACAAAGCAATATGTAAGTATAGCTTGTGAAATGTTTACGGGTTTTCCAATGGTCTTAGGCGACCCCAGTGAAAGGGTCGTTCAACCCCCCCAAGGGGTCGTGACCCACAGGTTGAGAACCGCTGCTGTAGCCCCTTGCAGCAGTTCTTATCGCTGTGCCTCTGCTCCTCCTGTGTTCCCCACACTGGAAAGTCCAATAGAAACAGTCAAACAAATAAACAGTGACAAGGATAAAATCATCATCATCATAATACGGAGATAAAAGAACAAATAGTGAGTAAGGAAAGAAAAAACCACCGTGAATACTTAAGAGGTCAGGGAAAAACTTTTTGTCATGGAACAAGCAGGTCTTGCCCACGCGCATCCAGAAGAACCTCCTGGGGCTCTGCCGGAGGCTTCATCACGCTGGATGCGGTGCAGATGGGCTGGGGCTCCCACGGCCTCTACAGCCGTCTACAAACGGAGTGTTTGCGGTTAAGCTCTGACACTTGTCCCTTCCTCGTATTTGAATGTTGTCATTGGCGTCTGGCTCATCCAAGCTGGTGTGCTTCTTCCATATGGCCCTCAGTTGGCTCCTTGGCTGCTTTCTGAAATGTAGATCATGAGGCCTTTCTTCTAAGGTGGCCCTAGCTGGTCATGAACCTGCAGTCTTTCACTGAACAGCCAAGTGTGTGGAACTGCACCATTCAAGGGCTTGTGTAGACATTCAGAGCTGGAATTCCGTGTTGAAGCAGAGGCAGTCGTAGGAACTGTCGAGGCATACCTCACGGTTTACCATCAGGAAAGGTGGGTGTCAGGGCTGTATTATTTCGCCAGGCTCATTGGATCTGTGTCAAGCAGGTAATTCGAGAAACGGAAGAACAAGGCATTCGGATTGGAGGCAGGCTTCTGAACACCCCATGATGTGCAGGTAGCACACATTTGCTTGCTGAACGTGAGAGGGCTCAAGGATCAAAACCTGCTGCCTCCCATGCGAGTTGGAACTCAATCTAAAGCAGTGGTTCTCAACCTTCCAGATGCTGCAACCCTTTAACATAGCTCCTCCTGTTGTGGTCACCCCCCCCCCCACCGTACCATTATTTTCATTGCTACTTCATCACTGTAATTTTGCTACGGTTATGAATCAGGCAACCCCTGTGAAAGGGTCCTTCAACCCCCAAAGGGGTCGTGACCCACAGGCTGAGAACCGCTGTTCTAGAAGATGGAAAAGGCTAGAGCCTGTTGGAGAATGTTTTGTTGTATATGTATTTTTTGCCACAATTAGAAAAAAAGTTACACAAATAACAATGAGTACAAAGAATATGTTCAAAATGGAATGTGGTGATAATTCTTGATATGACTGAATTATTGAATTGTATGACATGTGCATGAAACGCTAATAAAACTTTTAAAAAAGAAAATAGCTTTCTAAATAAGGTTTATGGAAGAGTTACATGTAGATGATGGTAATTAAAAATAATTTAATTTACAAAAACAAAACAAACTAGATCCTGGAAAAGGCAGGGAAGCAGATTCTCCGCTAGAGCCCCAGAAAGGAATACAGCCCTGGTGCACGATGGTATTAGCCCCATGAGGCCTAATGGGTACAAGTGTAAGACACAAACGTTTTTGTTTGAAGCCATTCATTTGTAATAATTTGTTATGACAATAATATAAAGCTAATAAATATCTCATGGCCATTTCTTCCTTCCTTCCTTCCAGATCCTTCCATGACGTTCTCCTTTCTTCCTGCTCAAGTCTATGTAACTCAGCAAGTGTTCATTGACAAGAGGAGCAAGAAGCCAATCTCGCTATTACAACACCGTAACAATCCACCTAACAATGAAAGCCATGGACATGCTGCCTTGTTGCATCGCTGGGGATAAGAGCTCAATAATGGGTTGCTCACTTGTATTATTAGGCAACATGAGTCACCCTGGTGAGACTCAGGGATTTCAGGTGGGTTTGTGAGGCCAGGCAAGACACACCCCGCCAGTCATATGACTGAGCACATGCAAATGCTTTCAGGGAAAGAAAAGGTCAGCAATCTGGTTTGCATTGGTTAGGTCAGAGCAAGCAACCACGCCCCACGAGCTAGAAGGGTGTCTCTAGGGTGCCAGAGTCATTTAGTCCCTTTTAGACTTCTTCATCTCTCCACTGCACCACAAGGCAAACTGGAGATCAGAGAGGGAGAAGTGGCATGCCAGGACAACATAGCAAGACTACAATCAGCTGGCTCAGAGTCTCCACATGCTGCTTCCACGCCACCAGAGCTCGTGGGACTTCTACCGACTGACCTCAGAATGTCTAGACTCACATTTTCTCCATTACAGGACTCTCAGAGTGTAGGCACCACTTGCCACCTAAGTCAAGAGCAGATCAAGTGGGAAGACCAGAGCTGAAGAAAAACTGAGTTTTGAAGTATTTGGGATAGTCCACGTACTTCGGACCTGTTATCAAAAGGGGCCAGTCTGTGGAGAAGGGCACCAGGCTTGGTAAAGTAGAGGGGTAGCAACAAAGAGAAAAAACCCAATGCCAGGAAATGACCCCGTGGCTGCAGCAAGGGGCCGGACATATCACTGTGAGGCTAGCATTACGATGGAACAGTATTTTCTCCTGTTGTCTACCGGGTCAAAAGCCGACTCAAAAGTATCTAAAAACAATCAGCTTTGGAGAATGGTATCAGTCTTTTAGGAAACTCAAAAATGGGGACAAAGAAATTTGATCATCTAATCCTTAAACTCTCCCACCTATCCACACCCCACAGCTTCTAGTCAGAATTTTAGTGTTACACTTTTTAACATAAAACTAGAGATCACAGAATACCTGAGGCAGGTCTCCAATAGGGCAAAAGAAATCAAAAGAAAGAAAAGACAGACAACACTACCCACTGGAGGCATGTGAGACCATATTGTAACTATAAAGAGATGTGAGACAATATTGTAACCATAAGACAAGAAGAAGTTGCTAATAAAAATGGAACAGCTATAGGATAGGAAGGTATCTTTAGAAACTGCATATGCAAGAGATGAAATAAAAATGATAGCAGAAGGATTCGAGGACAGACTCAAGGAAATCTAAAGAGAACCAACAAAAATATATAGAAAAGGTAAGAAAGTGAGAGAAAGAAGAAAAGACAGTGAAAGGAGTCCTGCTATCTGACTAGCAGGAGATCCGGGAGAAAGAACAGAGAACACAAAAGCAAGACCACTGTCAAAGTTATAAGAGTATTTCCCAAGGCTGATGTGAAGACTAGAAAGAAAGGTTTAGTGGACTACTTCTGAAGAGCAGGCACTCCCCGCCCATCCCCCTACCCTCAGGACAGTGCTGCTCCCACTACTGGTGGGGGGTGGTTGGGGAAGAGGCAGGAGGAGGAAGGGGAAAACACTCACAGGTGGAAATATATAGCCCGCCCCCAGGGGATGAATAACATAAATGCAGGTGAAGGGAGACAACAGACAGTGTAAGAAACGAAATAATAACAATATAGAATTGATCAAGGATTCAGGAGGTGGGAGGGTGGAGGAGGGAGTGGGGGAGGGAGAGGAGCTTATACTAAAGGCTCAAGTAGAAAATGTTTTGGAAATGATGGCAACTTATGTATAAATATGTTTGATACAACTGATGTATGGGGTGTTATAAAGCTGTAAGAGCCCCCAATAAAAATGATTTAAAAACAAAAAACCAGGCACTGAAAGCCCTATGAATCACAACAGAACATTGTCTGATACAGCGCTGGACTGAGCCTAAGCATATCAATGATAATGAAGATCGTACAGGACCTGGCAATGCTTCATTCTGTTATAAAGTAGCCATAAGTCAAAACTGGCTCAAGAACTAACCGTAACTATAAGAACCCCTAGTGGCAGTCCAATAACTTATGTGATTGTTGCTAAGTGCTGTCAAGCCCGTTCCACTCCCAGCAACCTTCGACACAAAATGAAAGGAAACACTGTGCCCCCTATAATTGTTGTGTGTGAGCCGCTGGTGGCACTCACGGTGCCAACAGTCTTCCCCCTTTCCCCTGCCAAAGCACCGTCATTTTCCAGCCTCGGTCTCTCCCGAGTCCGAAGCACTGGAGCCCATGTCACCATCCTCGCTGTCAAGGAGCACTCTGGCTGGACGTGCTCCAAGACAGGAGCAATCTGGCTGGACGTGCTCCAAGACAGGAGCACTCTGGCTGGACGTGCTCCGAGACAGACAGGAGCACTCTGGCTGGACGTGCTCCGAGACAGACAGGAGCACTCTGGCTGGACGTGCTCCGAGACAGACAGGAGCACTCTGGCTGGACGTGCTCCGAGACAGACAGGAGCATTTGTTCTTCTGGCAGTCCATGGTACTTCCACTTGAGCCCTTGGTATCAGCTCATTTTTCCTCTCTCTCCCCAACCTCCCTCCCTCATAAACCCCTGATAATTTATAATTATTTTGTCATGTCGTACACTGTCCAATGTCTCCCTTCACCTACTTTTCTGTTGACCAACCCCCAGGGAGAGAGTTATATGAAGATCCTTGTAATCAGTTCCCACTTTCTACCCTGCCTTCCCCTTAACCTCTTGGTATCACTACTCTCATTGGTCCTGAGGGGTTCATCTGTCCTGAATTCCCTGTGTTTCCAGTTCTTATCTGTACCAGTGTACATCCTCTGCTCTAGCCAGATTTGTAAGATAGAATTGGGATCATGATAGTGGAAGGAGGGGGGTGGGGAAGCATTAAAGAACTAGAGGAAAGTTGTATGTTTCATCAGTGCTATACTGCACCCTGACTGGCTCATCTCCCCCACACCCCCAGACCATGGCACTTTTAATATTCTTTGCCCTTCCTTATTAATTGTGCAGCTTTCATAAGAGGCATGAGGCATGTGCACCTTAGTCTTCAAAGTAGTATCTTTGCTCTTTAACACTTTAAAGAGATTTTGTGCAGCAGATTTATCCAATGTCATTTGTTGATTTATTACTGCTGCTTCTGGAAGCACTGACTGTGGATCCAAGTAAGCTGAAATCCCTGACAGCTTTGATCATTTATCCATCTATCATGATGCTATGTATTGGCCCCGTTGTGAGGATTTTTATTTACTTTACATCCACAGGTGCAGTCCATACTGAAGGCTTCAGGTTTTTATTTTCATCAGCAAGAGTTTCAAGTCCTGCTCCCATGCAGCAAGCAGGATTCTATCAGGTGCACACTGCAGGCTGCTAAAAGCCTCTTCCAATCCAGAGGCGGCATTCTTTTGCAGGCCGTCCAGCCTCCTATATTATCCCCTCAGCATACACGGGAAACTAGTAGGCTCAAAGGTACAACCCTGACGCACACCTTTCCTGATTTTCAACCACTCGGTATGCTCTCTACGACAGTCTCTTGGTCTGTGTGCATGTTTTGCAGGAGCACCATAAAGTGTTCCGGAAAGCCTATTCTCCTCAATGTTAGCTGTAGTTTTTGTTTGTTTGTTTTTAATGATTAAAATAAGCTCTTTTATTGGGGCAATAAGTTACTCAGCGTTAGCTGGTTGTAGACAGGGAAGGTAACACGTTAGAAATGCACTGGCAGGAGGCAAACCACTACGACTTCTAAAGGCTCCACTTGACAAACACAAAGTCCCGGGCCCCCCACTTCTTCAAATACAAAAGCGGGTCACACTTTCCAGTCACAGTATCCTGGAGACCAAATGAAACAGATGATCAACCAAGAGTTTTGAGGACTTCTCTCGGCCAAGGCTTCAGGTGAAACAGGACTTCATTTCCCAGACTCCTCTGAGGGATTCAAGAGTTTCGCATCACATCGCCCACCCGTGCTCGCTGCTCTTGGTCCTCTTTTCCGCGTACTCATTTTTCAGGCATTTTCTCATCTCCCGATCAAGATCCCTGCAATGACCACAGAAGTCCACAACGCTGTGATTTCTGTGGCGGTCCTTTAGCAAGTTCATCAAGGCCGTGCATTCTTCAGTGTATAGGTGTGGAGACGAGTCAGGATGCATCTTTAGAAGATGCAGGATCACAGCAGAGCAACTCGCTCACTGCCACGGTCCCCCACCTTCACGCCGTCCCCCCTTCCACCCCGGCCCCGGCCTGGAGAGGGACGACGAAGATGCCCGCGAGGTCAAAGCCAGGCCACCCGGGCAGCCTTATGACCCACTCAGTACAATGCTTTTACACAGTCAATAAAGCACAAGGAAACAGCTTTCTGAATTCTACGGAAAACACTGAACTTTGCAGGAAGCACCAAAAGAAGAGAGAAGGAACACAGAACCACTGTACCCAAAAGAGCAGGTCACTGTGTAACCAGTTCAGGAGGTAACCAACCTATGGCCAGGAAACAATCGTGCTGAGGAACGAAGACACTGAGGGCATTAATGAGAAACACGGCGCCAGGCGCCGACAGACTACCAAGTGAATGGCGAGCAAGCTGACGAAGCACACTGCAGGAAAACCGGAAGGCTGCTACCCGGCCAGAGGACGGGAATCGATCCATACTTACGCCCATTCCAGAGAAAGGTGACCCAGCAGAATGCAGGAATCAAAGAGCACCGCTAATCTCACATTCCAATGCAATTTGCCGAAGATACGGCAATTAAAAAATGATGGCAACAGTACACCGACAGGAAGAAGAAGGAGTGAAACGAGGGATCTACTTGCTGATGTCAGATGCTCATGACTGAGAGTGGAGTGTGACCGCCAGGTGCCGTCAGGTTGACTCTGACGGACTGACACAGAAGACTACGCCATGCCGTTAGCTTGGCCGTGCTCTTCCCAGGAGGACGGCCACCTATCGTCCTGGGTACCATCTTCAGGTCAGCAGAGAAGTACAGAACAGTCGACACTCCACCCCAGGGACGTTAGCAAAGCGTCTCACTACACCAGAGCCAAAGAGAAAGGCATGAAAACTTTTCAGAGAAAGGACAGAAGTTTGTGCTATGGGGATCAAGAGGCAAAATGAGCGTGAGTTCCTTATACTCACAATGAAAATGAAAAGACAATGGACAGAATCGTCTAAAGTCTGAATGAAAATTATTTTCATGATTTTATAGTCAGTTGAAATAGTTACCAGTTGAGGAAAATGATGGAATAAAGACATTCTCAGACATAAAAAAAAAAAACACATTCCAAACAATCTTCCCTTGCACTCTTCTAATGTGGAGGACAACATGTAGCGCTAAGGGAAGGGAAGTTCTTGTCTGTCACCGCGGGGGATTACAGGTTGCTGTGATGGGGAAGCTATGCTAGTGGTCTTTCAAGTGGCAGCAGTGTCACCAGTGGCAGAAAGCTTTCCACGAACTTCCAGACTGAGACAGAGGAATAGGAGCATCGTTGAAATGCTTCTAAAATAAAAGTGTCCGATGGAAACCTGAGGAGCAGCACAGACCATGGTCTCATGTAGTGCCAAGAGAAGCCCTCACACCGAAAGGCACCTCAAATTTGACTGGCAAAGAGCTACCTCCTCAAAGAAAAATGGACCTTAATGGTATGGGCAGAGTAAAGCTTTTACAACCTTCATTTACAGATGTAGCAAATGATGTGCCTCAAAACGAAAGGCGACGGCTGAACACCCCTCTTAATAATCAGAATGTGGATGTGCTAAGCAAGCATCTCAGAATATTGGAATTCTTCAAAAACTGGACTGGAATGCATTAAAAGTGAAACCATAGGCATCAGGGAGCTGCACTGGACTAGTATCGGCCATTTGTAATTAGTCACATGGTTCACTATGTCAGGAATGACAAATTGAAGAGAAATAATACTTATTGTCAAAGAGCATTTCAAGATCTATTCTAAAGTACAACCCTGTCTGTGATGGGATAACATTCATATGTGCACCAAGAAGAGTTAAGAATTATTAAAATGTACTCAAATTTAATTTCAACTGAAATTCAAATTTATTTAACTCAAGTCAAAGAAATGAAAAACTTTTTACAAACTTCCTGCATCCTGTACTTGATAAAATGTGAGATCATGATGCATGGGTAATTATTGGTGATTAGAATGAGAAAGGTGGAGACAGAGAAATAAGATCCATAGGGCGAAAATATAGCCTTCCTGATGGAAACAATGCCAGAAGTCAAGGGACAGAGCTTTGTTGAGACTAATTCACCACAAACACCTTTTTTCAACAACATAAATGGTGACTAGACAAATGAACGGAGAAACCCTGGTGGCATTGCTAACTACAAGGCCGGTGGTTCAAACCAACCAGTTGGTCCAAAGGGGGAGGGGGAGGAAATTAAGGTATCTGCTCTTATAAAGATTTACAGCCTCAAAAACAATGTAGATTGTCTCTGAATCAGAATCGGCACGTGGAACGTGCCAGCTGGAATACACAGAAATCAAATCCACTCCATCTGTGAAAAGAGACAACAGAGAGGCTCAAGGTCACCAGAGGCCAACTGCAGAATAGACCATCAATTGCTCACACGCAAGTTTGAGCTGAAGCTGAAGAAAATTTAAATTCATTAGTACCAAAGTACAACCTTAAGCATATGCCACTTGAATCAAAAGGCCATCTCAAGAATAGATTTGACACATTGAACACTAATGACCATGAACCAGGTGAATTATGGAATCATACTAAAGATATCATATATGAAGAAAGGTTCATTAAGTAGACAAGAAAGCAAGAAAAGACCAAAATGGATGTCAGAAGAGACTCTAATACTTGCCCTTGAATGGAGAGTAGCAAAAACGAATAAAAGAAAACAATGAAATGAAAGAGCTGAACACAATATAAAGTATTTTTTTTATCATGGAATGCCAGTTCATTTATTTATTTATTTATTTTTAACGGTTTTTGGGGGCTCATACAATTCTTATCACAGTTCATACATATACATACATCAATTGTATAAAGCACATCTGTACAGTCCTTGCCAATACAAAGTATTTTAACAAAATGTGCAAAGCCCTGGAATTGGTAAACCCAAAGGGAAGGACACACTGCATATTGCTTAAGCAGAAAGAACTGAATTAAAATTCAAGCCTCAAATATCAGGTAATGCAGGAAGCAACAAAAAAGGGCAAGGGTGGGGGAGAATATGGAGACACTGCCAAAATAATCAGGTAACATCCAGCCATTTCAGGAGGAGGTATATGATCAAGAAGTCAAAACTGCACTGAAGGCATTGGCAAAAACAAAACAAAACCCACCAAGGTTCTGGCAAATGACAGAATACCAACTGGGATGGGCCAAGAGTAGAAGCACTTACTTGCATATATCAAGATATTTGGAATACAAGTATCTGGCCAAGTAACTGGAATAGATCCATCTTTGTACCCATTCCAAAGAAAGGTCATGCAATGGAAATGTGGAAATTATTGAACAAGATCAGTAATACAATATGCAAGTAATATATTGCTGAAGACAATTTTTTTTTCTTTTGCTGAAGACAATTTAACAGGGAATTCTCAGAAAGTCAAGCTGGATTCAGAAGAGGCCAAGGAATGAAATAGTCACATGGATCTTGGATGAAAGCAGAGAATACCAGAAAGATGTTTACCTGTGTTTTCTTGACTATGCAAAGGCAATTGCCTGTGTGGATCGTGACAAAGTATAGCTGACATTGTGAAGAAGGGAATTCTAGAAAACTTCATTGTGCTGACATGAAAGCTGCCCTAGACAAGAGGTGCTTGTTCAAACTGAAGACACTGGCAGCAAACTGAGGCTGCAGCAATCAAACACAACACGTGGCTATGAAGTGGTTTAAAATTTAAAAATATGTGTGACAGTGTTGAATCTACCATAATTACTCCGTCTGTGTGTTGAGCAAATAATATGAGAAGATCATGTTATCAGGTCTCAGAATTAGAGGACAACTCATTAATAATATGTGATATACAGACGACACCATCTTGTTGGCAGAAAGAGAAAAGAACTTACATACTTATTGAGGAGAATCAATGACTGCGCCCTTCAGTACTAATTATTCTTCAACATGAAACAAAAATGTTCACAAGCGGACTAATGAGCAACACCACGAGAAGTGCTGTCATGAAATTCAGTTTACTTGTATCCACAATCAATGTTCACGTAAGCAGCAGTCAAGAAATCAAATGGTGCCCTGCATTGAACAAATATCTGCTGCAAAATAACTCTTTAGTGTGTTAAAAAACAAAGTGATTTGCAGACTAAAGTGTACTTGATCCAAGTCATGGTATTATCAATCTCCTCACATGCATGTTAAAGCTGGACAATGAATAAGACTGAAGAAAAATTGGTATACTTGGATACTGGTGGATGAAGAAGACATAGAATATAACATGGACTACCAGAAGAATGAACAAACCTATCTTGTAAGGAGTACAGCCAGAATTCTCTTTATAAGGAGGAGGATGGGACTCGGTCCACGTACTTTGAACATTACACAGGCGAGACCAGTCAGGGGAGAAGGGTATTTTGTGTGTTACAGGCTCTGGACTGACACTGTGGCTACACAATGGACACAAGCATAGCAACCACTGTGAGGATGGCCCAGGACCGGGCAGTTTACATTCTGTCATTAAGAGTCAGAACTAACTGGACAGCACTTAGCAGCAACAAAACAAAACAAATAAATAAAGGGAATGTATCCAGGAAGAAGGGGAATCTAAATCAGAAGAATGCGAAAGAAGTCCAAAGACTGAGCAGTAGGCCTCAGGAGCAACCAGTCCAGTTTAGTGCAACAAATACACAGAAAATTAGGACAAAAGCAGAAACCATTATAAATTTTTAGAATATGCAACATGAAGACACGTACTCTTGAACATGTGATCATGGTAATTACTTGGCACAGCACTGAATAGACTTACAGTAGTAATGTAAGTCATTATGATGTGTTTGATGATTAGCTATCCAGGTATGAGGTCAACAAACTTACTTACTCACTGCTAGTCAAAAGGATGAAGTTGAGTCTCCCCAGAAGGACCTTGGAAGAGAGGCCTGGGATTTAGTCCTGAAAAATCAGCCACTGAAAACCACAGGGAGCACAGTTCTCCTCTGACACACATGGAGTCCCCATGAGTAAGAAACAACTTGACAGGAGCTGATTTAATAGCAGTATTAAATGGGTATTCCGCGACCTCTTCCTGATGCTCCTATGACCCAATCCCCGGGAGTGTTCAAATCATTTGGGGAAGGCCCAGTGGTTCAAGCCTAGAACTCTTGAGAGTGTATATCCGAGATCCAAATGGCTGAAGTACTCATCTGCCTGTAATCCCCTGGAAATCACACCTTCAAATAGCAGTTCTCAAAAGTTACTCTCATAAGAATTGTTACAAATTCCCTAGTCAATCACCTACTGTCCCAACAGGCTGAGAGCTGGAAAGGCCTGCCAGAACCGCCAGTTCCCACTGGAGAAGATTCTGTTTTAATCTTCAGATCAGCAGGGCTGTAGGCTCTGCCAAAGGGCCCTGGGCTGTGAGTTAAACTGTTCCACGGAGGGATGGCAAGAAAATCGAAGGACCTCCAGGTAGGCATGGTCTAAGAATCAGGAAATGCACACTAACAGTTAAGCCTTGATCTTGACGTTTCCATCTCCGGGAGTTTTGCTCAAACATTCTCTCCACCTGGCCTGCCTTATCTCCTCTACTCAATCTCCATTGTTTGTTGGTGGTCACTATGAGTCGGAATCAAGTCAATAGCAACAGCTGCTGTTGAGTCAGCCCCTGCCTCCATCCACTGCCTCCATCCACAATGGAACAAAGCACCACTTCACCCTGCACCATCCCCATGCGGTTCAGACCACCATGGACCACAGGTGTTTCACTGGCTGACTTTCAGAAGTAGATCACTAATCCTTCTGCCCATTCTGTCTTCGTCCAAAAGTTCTGTTAAAACCTGTTCAGCATCATAGTAACACAAACGAGATTCCACTGACACATTAGTGGTGACTGCATCCAAGTGGAAAGGATTTCCTGCACAGAAAGTGGGAATTCTCCCACTGATCCACTGCCACCCCCTATACCAGCAGTTCTCAACCTGGGGGTTGAACAACCCTTTCACAGGGCTTGCCTAAGACCATAGGAAAACACATAAGTATTTACATAGTGTTTTGTAATTACTATGTTTTATGTTCAATTGTAACAATGAAAATATGTCCTACATACCAGATACTTACAATATGATTCATAACCGTAGCAAAATTACAGTTATGACGTAGCAACAAAAATAATGTTCTGGTTGGGGAGTTACCACAACATGCGGAACTGTACTAAATTCCCTGTGTCCTGTCCTGGCACTGCTTTACCTCTGAAGTATACATCACAGGTGTCCGTAAGTCTCAGCAGCAAGGCAGAGAGCCTCAGCTTGTATTTGTCTAAGCTCTGCACAAAAAGCCTACAGAAGGTGCTGATCAAACATTCATCTCCCCACTCACATGCCATGAACTAAAAATAGCTGGTGCCACCATCAATCATTAGCCAGGCGGTGCCTCAACCTCTGCCCTGAAAGGGCTGGCACCCAGGCCTCCTCAGCTTGGAGAAACGCCAGTCAAGGCTGCTGTGAGTGCAGCAACAGTGTTGTGACTTGGCCCTTACCCAGAGGTTGAAGTGAATGACCACCAAGTTCTTAAAGACCCCTCTTACAAATTAAAAAAATTTTTTAAAGAATTTTAGTTATGTCAGCATTTTGATTATACAGAAATCCTAGAAGTTGGAGCCTGAGGCACCTTCATAAAAACATCTGCTGAGACAGGTTGACTTAACCAAGGTGAGAAATGAGGCCCACTGGAAAGGAAAAGGGTCCTGCCTGAGGTCTGGAGGGGTCTGGAGCGGGACAGGGCTGAGAGCAGGACAAGGACTTGAGCAAGGTTGCTGATTTGCAGGCCGACACTGCCTGCCTCAGTCAGGCTTCCAACATTCTGAGCTCCACCCCCTTCCCTGGGAACTTGGGAAATGTAAACTAACCTGAGAAAGAGATACAATTGACACACAGCCCACCCCCGCCCCCTGCAAAATATTTCTCATATAATCATGCCACACAGACAGTGTCATTTACTTCAGGAGAGTATCTGTGACATTGCTTCTCTCTAGGTTCAGCTAGCTCCCTAGGAGTTGACAATGATCGCAGAGAGCAAGGGGTTGGCAGCCCTTGTTCTCATCATGCTAGGGTAGGACCTGATATCAGCCCCAGATCAAAGTACCTGAGTGCTCCTGGCAATATGCATCTACCTACAGTTACTTCAAGATGGGTTTGGTGGGTTGGGATGAGGTAGCCTTGCCAAGATCGTCCCCATCCCAAAGTTGGGTCTTAGAGGGGCCACTCTTGATACCATGAGGCAAGATCGGAAGATGGGGAGGGTCCTCCACTGGCACAGTGGGCAACCTGTTGCTGACTACAACAATCCAAAAGCTGCAGTAGCATCAGAGCCCCGAGCAAAGCGGTAGGAGCAGGCCAGCTTATTCACCAGCCCAAGGAAGCAAAGGCTGCCTAGCCTTCCACTGCCTGCTGGTTTGTCACTGTCAACAGGTATCACTTCCACTTCCCAACCTGAGGAACCCCATTGGTCTGTCAGTTTTCTGTGTGTTGCAGTGATGTTGAACACCATGTCGTCACTGCTGTTTCAGATGCCAGCAGGTCACCCAAAGTGAACCGGTTTCAGGGCAGCTTCCAAATGAAGAACAGACACTGACGAAGGACTGTGGTGGGCACGTCAAAGGACGTAGTCGTTGAAAGCCTTTTGTACAGCTTCTAAACACGGTCAGATACTGAAGACCTACTCAATAAAGACAGTGGTGCCACAGGATGGGCCCTCAAGTTGGAAGGGCTCAAAATGTGAACGAAGGGGATCTGCTTTCTTGGAGCAGCGTTAAGCATTGCGATGGGAGTCGGGGAAAGGGTGTGGGAGTGGAGCCTTCGGGGCCTTCCTTTGCTGGTGGGGCGGGACCCAAGGTTAAAAAGAAGCAGCTGCAGAAATCTGCTAGTGATCAGATCTTGGAATGGGGAAAGTACGAATCTAGGAAAACTGGAAGTGGAATAAGACAATTAAGAGCAATGGCGGTCATGTATGGTCATAAAGGCCACTTCAAAATCAGTCTTGAGGTGCAATGCTGTCTGTGAGAAGACCATATCTACCTTCAGGGAAATCCAATCAATACAACTTATATTCATACTGAAGCACCAATCACTAAAGCTAGTGATGAAGAAATTGAAGAATTTTACCAATGATATCAGCCAGAAATTGATCAAACACACAATCAAGATGCATTGAAAGTTACTGGAATGAAAAATGTGGAAACAAAGAGGAAGGAAAACTAGTTGGAAAATATGGACTTAGTGATCAAAATGAAATTGAAGATTGCATGATAGAATTTTGAAAGACCAACAATTTATTCACAGCAAATCTTTTAAACACAAAAGGCAACTATACACATGGATTTCTCCAGCTGGAAATACCCAAAATCAAATCTACTACATCTGTGGGAAGAGACAATGCCAAAGCTCAAACCAGCAGGTGAAACCAGGCTGACTGTGGGGCAGATCATCGATTGCTTATATGTAAATTTCGTTTTAAGCTGAAAAAATACAACAAGCTGATAAGAGCCAAAATCTGCCCTGAGTCTATCATGCTTGAGTTTCAAGAATATAAAAACAGATTTGTGCATTTGACGCATTTCGGAAGACCTCATGGGTTGTGGGAGGACAGCAGGAACATCATTCACAAAGCAAGCCGAAGGTCATGACAAAGAAAAAAGAAAAGATCAAAGTGGATGTCAGAAGAGACTCTGAAACTTGTTATTAAATGTAGAATACCTAAAGCAAATAGAAGAAAGTACGAAGTCAGCGAGCTGAATAGAAAACTTTAAGGGCAGTTCCAGAAGACAATGTAAAATATTACAGTGGCATGTGCATAGACCGAGAGCTGGAAAATCAAAAAAGGAAGAACATGATAGGCATTCCTGAAACTGAAAGAACTAAAGAAAAAATTTAAACCTCAACTTGCAAAACTTGCAAACTATGAAATAATGTAGGGAGCATCCAAAGACTATGGAAAGAATACAGAGTCACCATCCCAAAAAGCACGAGTAGGCATTCCATCATGTCAGGAGGTAGCCCAGGAGCAAGAACCAATGGTGCTGAAGGAAGTTCAAGCTGCACTGAGAGCATTAGCCAGAAACAAGGATCGGGAAATGATAGAATGCCAAAAGAAATGTTTCAACAAACAAGCACTGGAAGACCCGACGCCAGGAAATCTGGAAGACAGCTACTCGGCCAAGTGACTGGAAGGGATCCATACTTTTACTCGTTCCAGAGAAAGAATGTGCAGACTGTAGAACAATATCATTAAAATCATATGCAAGTAAAATTATGTTGAAGATCATCCAAAAATGATTGCAGCAGTACATTAACAGGTAGCTGCCATAGTTTCAGGCCCGATTCGGGACAAGGGATATCACTGCTGATGTCAGAGAGCTCTTGGCTCAAATCAGAGACTACCAGAAAGATGTTTATGTTTGTTGACTATGCCAAGGCACTCAACTGTGTGAACCATAAACAACCTGAGAAGAATGGGAACTCCAGAACACTCCATTGTGCTCATTCAGAACTTATGCATGGATCAAGAGGTAGCTGTGGGAAGGAACTAGGACAAACTGCACGGTTTAAAACCAGCTAGTGTGGTGGAAGGGGTGCCAGCCCCTACCACTAATCACGGGTTTGATAGGCACAATTGTACAGTTGTTATATATAAATATTATAGTAAAGTCACAGAGAGCATGAGAGATAGAAATAATGAATTCGGACACATTTTATAGTAGCATGCTCACCTCCTGGATGGCCATGATCTTACTAGCCAGGTCCGTGCACAGCGTGGGTTGAAGCAAGGTCGGGCGGGGATCCAGCAAGATGCTCGAGGACCTTGTTTATTGCTAACCAAGGGTTATATCTACTTAGGGGGGGCGTGATTACAGGTAACCACACGTCACAGGAAGGGGCAGTACAATAGGTATACACATCATAGGAAGGGAATGTTCGATAGGCATAAGTGGGACAGGAAGGGGATGAGCTAGGGGTGTGTGCATAGGAAGAGGGGGGGGAACTAGAGGCATACATGTGACAAGAAGGGTGGACCCTATATTCATGAGGGCAGCCTAACCTTGGTCACCCTTGGGTGGGCTTGACCTCTCTGGGGTCTACTACAAGGAAACAGACTACTATCCTTATCAGAAGGGAGTGGGCCTACTCATGCAAGCAACAAAGACTGCTAAAAGGACAAGCAAATCTGTCTTGGAAGAAGGACGGCTAGAGTGCTCCTTAGGGGCAAGGATGGCGAGAGTTTGGACATACTGTCAGGAGAGAGCAGGCTCTGGAGGAGGAGGGGTGAAAAAGAGGAAGGCCCTCAAGGAGCTGGATTGACACAGTAGCTGCAACAGTGGGTTCAGGCATAGGAACAATTGTGATGGTGGCTCCGGACAGGGCACTGTTTCATACTGTTGTGACTAAGTCACTCTGAAGTGGACCAACTCAATGGTGCCTGACAACAACCATCGCCTAAGGAATACTGGCTCAGTTAAGAAAAATTGCCAACCGTAAAGTTGATTAACATGAGTTTCAAATTCAGGAGGGTGGTGTTCTAGAGTTTTTTTAAAAAACATTTTATTAGAAGTTCATAGAACTCATCACAATCCATACATATACATACATCAATTGTATAAAGCACATCCGCACATTCCTTGCCCCAGTCATTCTTAAAGCATTTGCTCTCCACTTAAGCCCTTTGCATCAGGTCCTTATTTTTCCCCTTCCCTCCCCGCTTTCCCCTCCCTCATGAGCCCTTGATAATTTATAGATTATGATTTTGTCATATCTTGCCCTATCCGGCGTCTCCCTTCACCCCTTTTCTGTTGTCCGTCCCCCAGGGAGGAGGTCACATGTAGATCCTTGTAATCGGTTCCCCCTTTCCAAACCACTCACCCTCTGCTCCCAGTATCGCCCCTCACCCCCTGGTTCTGAAGGTATCATCCACCCTGGATTCCCTGTGCCTCCAGCTCCTATCTGCACCAGTGTACAACCTCTGCTCTATCCAGACTTGCAAGGTAGAATTTGCTGGCTGCACCTCCACACTCATTCATCTCCTCTTGCTTGGTAGCACAATACTCACTGTGATGCAGCACATACCCAAGCTGCTTTGGAGCTGATTTCAGTTCATGGTTACATCAGGAATATTTCTTGTACATCATCATTCTGCTAGAGGAATCTCTGGGTAGATTTGATCTACCAACATTTTGGTTAATAGCCAAGAGTATTAACTGTTTGCACTACCAGGTACTCCACCACATAGCAATCCCTAAGAAAGAATACATTTCCCAGCTTCCCTGGCAGGTAGGCACAGCCCCATTCATGGGGCAGTGAGAAGGAGCGGTCTTGGCTGGATGTCACAATTAAGAGAATATTTTAAAGCCATGTGACTTAAAATGTGGCCCCAAGACCAGCAGAACCCAGTCAAGCCCACCACAGGCCTTCTTAATCAGAATCTTTAATGATGGGGCCCGATAACCTGTGTTTTAAGAAGTCTTCCCAGTTATTCTTATAGATGTCAAAGTTTATAAACCTGGAACAACATTGCACCTCATGGGGCAGGTAGCTATGGACCCTAGACTTCCACTTCTGAGAACGGATAAACTCCTATCTTAATTCATGGTCAAACCTGTATCTAAGTTGGGGTGGGGGACGGGGGTTGAATAATGAGAAACAACCACGTCAGGAAGATTAAGGAACAGAAAGAAATAACATCAAAACGTGGTTAGTAAACAATAAACAAGAAGTAAAATATATCTGACATACAGTCTGAATTCCTCTGGCTAAAGAGGGAAGCCTAAAGTAGGCCTGCTGTTGCTACTGGTGCCCTTGTCCACCGCCCACTCTTTCAGACACATAGTCCACCGCTCCCATACACATGTGCTGATTACAAGAGAAACCTATTTTTTTAAGCAAGAAAGGAAGATTGAAAATTAAGGATTCACATTCTGACCAGGGATACAACAGAAGGTCCAGATACATTAGGGGAAATGCAGAACAAAACCCAAATCCCTAAAATAAAACTTAGACTTACCGGAACAATAGACACACTAAGGAACCCTGAGTCTATTACCCTAAAATAACCTTTGAACTTGGATTCAAAGCTATCTCTAGAGATCATCCTTCAGCCAAATAGCAGATTGCCTTATGAAACAAACGGTATCACCTGGGTGTAATGGGTTCTCTTAAAGTCACATGAGGCCAAACAGTCAACATTTACCCACAAGCAAAGAGAGAAGACAAAGAGGGGAAGGGAAGCAACATCAGCGGAAACATAACAGAATTGAAATCATGAGAATGCTGACGTGCTGTACAAGTTGTAACCAAGGACATGGAACAATTTGTACAAATATGGTTAAAAGACAATGTAGTTTGCTGTGCCAACTTCCACCTAAAATACAGCAAAAGGCATGTTGTTCATTTTTTTTAAATTAGAGATCAAAAACATAACAGGTACACTTAAAGAAAACTCAGAAGTGGAAATGTTACTATTAAAAATGTGTCCCTAGCTTTGAAGCAACAAAGCCCATATGGAAGAAGCACACCAGCCTGTGTGATCATGAGGTGTTGATGGGATCAAGAATCAGGCATCAAAGAAGAAAAAAAATCACATCATTGAGAATGAGGGGCAATTCGACCTTACAAATCCAGCTAGACCAGAGGATGTACAGTGGTACAGACAGGAACTGGAAACACAGGGAATCCAGGGTGGATGATCCCTTCAGGACCAGTGGTGAGAGTGGCGATACTGGGAGGGTGGAGGGAAGGTGGCAACCAATTACAAGGATCCACATATAAGCCCCTCCCTGGGGGATGAACAACAGAAAAGTGGGTGAAGGGAGATGTCAGACAGTGTAAGACATGACAAAATATAATAATTTATAAATTATCAAGGGTTCATGAAGTGGGGGGGAATGAGAATCTGATACCAAGGGCTCAAGTAGAAAGCAAATATTTTGAGAATGATGAGGGCAACAAATGTACAAATGTGCTCGACACAATGGATGGACGGATGATAATAAGAGTTGTACAAGGCCCCAATAAAATGATTTTTAAAAATGTGTCCCAGACTTTTTGCTAAGCCTGCCTCAGCAGGCCAAGGGTTATTAACACCATTTTAACCACCGTTTGCCTTTGCCTGTGAACACAGGACTTGGAAAACTAGAAGAAATTCATGGTATAACAATGCTCAGAGCAGCCGTTCTCAACCTGGGGTCGCAGCCCCTTCGGGGGTCAAATGACCCTTTCACAGGGGTCGCCCGATTCATAACAGTAGCAAAATTACAGCTATGAAGTAGCAATGAAAATAATTTTACGGTTGGGGGTCACCACAACATGAGGAACTGTATTAAAGGGTCACGGCATTGGGAAGGTTGAGAACTGGCTTAGACCATTTCAGTCTCTTGAAATAGCTAATGTAACATAAAAAAAAAAATTAGGCAGACAAAAGAGCCTTCCCTTAAGCATGTAGATAGCTTCTATTTGGACCTGTGAAATCTCTGGGCACCAAGTCCTGTGGAATATCTACCGCAGCACAACAGAGAAAGGACACCTTTCCGGCTCAGAGGAGGCAGAAAAACGAGCAACGCAAGTGAGAATAAACAGCCCTCGGACCAAAGAGAAAGGAGAGAAGAGGGCCTGGACACAGGCCTAAAGATCACAGGCAAGCATGTTTTCTCCATCCCCCAAAGCTCGCTGTCACATGTACCACGACGGAAACGATGCTCACTGTTATCAGAGTTGGAAACGGGGAGAGGCTGAGTCATCAACAGGAGTTGCTAAGTTAATGCGAGTGTGAATAGAACATGAGACCTCCCTTTGCACCCTTTTGATGGATGCCAAGCTTATGATTTCTGGGCTTTTCACTTATTCCCTTATCAAATGCAGTTACTTATTACTTTTAAGACTGTAGAGGAGGGAGAATTCTATTCTCCCTGAGCTCCAGCCATCTACTCCATAAAACACAGCTAATATGGCACTTAAGGGCAAAAGAATTACCATGGACTACCAAAAATACAAACAAATTTGCCTTGTCCGTCAGATACGAGAATGGCTGGTGTTGAATTCCAAAGAAAAATTTGAGCCTGACGGGGTTTTTTCCTTTTCATTAAAAAAAAGACTGAAATTAAAGAAAATTTAATCTTAAAAGTAGAGTCATAGAAAGAAAAAGGATGAAATTAATGACTATCAGAAAAAAGGTAGAAAAAATATGAAAGGATAAACTAAGCATATCAATTAGGACCCCACTCTTGATAGTGGAGGACGGGGAAAGCCCCAAATCCATCGGCAGTTGCTATGAGGATGAAGCCTCCACTCAGTTCCCTCTGTCCTTGGCCAGGGGTGTAGACAGCCATGCCCTCAGAGTACATAAGAAAGTGAATTAATGTGGACAGAGTTAGGTTAATATTTAACATTTATAATCTGTTTTCCCTTTAGATTCACCTTTAATTTGTTCTAGTTTTCTTTTGGATAGAGTTTTCTTCTGGATTTTATGTGTTTTATTTAGTTATCATTTGGGGTTTGTTTTGTAGTATGATTTTCATCATATGAAATCTAGGATAGAACAATCTAACTAGTAACTAGAATAATAATTTCGTAGGGTTATGGATGGGGAGGGAGTTGGGGAAAGTGGGAAGCTAGTAACAGTAAGTACAAAAATGAAGAAAATATTTGAAAATTGATTGTGGTGACAATTACATAACATTAAAATATAATTTTATTGGGGGCTCGTATAACTCTTATCACAATCCATCCCTCCATCCATTGTGACAACCACATTTATACATTTGTGGCCATCATCATTTTTAAAACATTTTCTTTCTACTAGAGCCCTTGGTATCAGCTCTTCATTTTCCCCCTCCCTCCCCCACCCTCCTTCCCTCATGAACCCTTGATAATTTATAAATTAATATTATTTTTTCATGTCTTACACTGACCAATGTCTCCCTTCACCCACCTTTCTGTTGTCTGTCCCCCTGGGAAGGGGTTATATGTATATCGTTGTGATCAGTTCCCCCTTTCTACCCCACCTTTCCCTTACCTTCCTGGTATGGCTACTCAATATTGTCCTGAGGGGTTTATCAGTCCTGGATTCCCTGCATTTCCAGCTCTTAAGTGTACCTGTGTACATCCTCTTGTAGAGCTGGATTTGTAAGGTAGAATTGGGGTCATGATAGTGGGGGGTTGTGGGGCGGCAGCATTAAAGAACTAGAGGAAAATTGTATGTTTCATCAGTGTTATACTACATCCTGACTGGCTTGTCTCCTCCCCCTACACTTCTGTTTGGGGATGTCCAATTGCCTACAGATGGGCTTTGGGTCTGCACTCTTTGTTCTGGGTCTTTGATGCCTGATTACCTGATCCTACAGAAACCTCGTGATCATACAGGCTGATGTGCTTCATCCATGTGGGATTTGTTGCTTCTCAGCTAGGTGGCTGTTTGTTTATCTTCAAACCTTTAAGATCCCAGACATTATATCTTTTGATAGCCGGGCACCATCAGCTTTCTTCACCACATTTGTTTATGCACTTGCTTTGTCTTCAGCGATCGTGTCAGGAAGGTGAGCACCATGGAATGCCAGGTTAATAGAACAAAGTGTTCTTGCATTGAGGGAGTACTTGGGTAGAGGCCTAATGGCCATCTGCTACCTTAATACTAAGCCTATAAATATATGTACATAGATCTATTTCCACATCATCATATATATTTACATATGTACATGCCTATATTTAGACCTCTATAAATGCCCTGTGTCTCCTAGTTCTTTTCTCTATTTCCTCTCACTTTCCTCTTGTCCCACTATCCTGCTCAGTATTCATGAATTTTCAGTATCAACTATTCCCAAAAAAATTCATTTAAGTTAATGACCTTTGATTTAGGATCTGTGTTTACTTCAACACTAAAGTGGGGCTTCATTCCAGTGGAGCCTCATGCTGAGAATTTTCATTTTCATCTATATATACTGAATTAGAAACGAAAAATTTCAGAATGCAGTTGAAGTGTAATGAACTAGCTCAAAAGTGCGATTTGAAGCTACTACAGGGGTTAGGTGTTGGGCTACTAACCAGAAAGCCCTCCATTCAAACCTATGAGCAGCAACTCAGGAAAAAGATATGCTTGTATCAGAAAGCCTATATAGGGCTACTATGCATTGGAACTGATTTGATGGCAGTGGGTTTGTTTGTTTTGGGGGTTTTTTTGGCTATAAAAAAAGTACATGATCTCAATGTCCATCAATTCAGAACAGATAGAACAAATTATAGTATATTGGTATTTCTCAAGAGGAACTTTGGTGGCGTAGTGGTTACACATTGACCAGCAGTTTGAACCCACCAGCTATCAGAAGGGGTCAGGGGTGGAGGGGTGGATGGAAGGGGCTAGGCCTTCTGCTTCTATGAAGACTCATAGCTTTGGAAACCCACAGGGCCAGTTCTACTATGTCTTACAGAGTGACTATGAGTGGGAATAAACTCAATGGCAGTGAGTGAATATGCCTGTATATTAGAAGCCCTGGTAGCACTTTTGGGTAAATGTTGGAATGCTAACCTCAAGGTTCAAAGGTCAAGCCTACCAGCTTCTCCTTGGGAGAAAGATGAGGCTTTGTGTACTCCCATAAGGAATTATAGTTCCGAAAATAAAATATAAGGTTGCTATGAGTTGGAATCACTTCAATAGCAAGGGGTTTGATTTTGGTTTATGATTCTATCGGCATTCCTAGATGGTCTACATGTACCCCCCTACTAACAGAAAGGTGAGTGGTTCAAGTTCATCCATAGATACCTCAGATAAAAGGTCTGATAATCTACTTCTGAAAAATCAGCCACTGAAAACCCTATAAAACTCAGATCTACTGTGGCACATGGGATATAGCAACTGCTGGTGGTGGTGGTGGTGGAGGTAGGTGGAGGTGGTGGTGGTGGTGGTGGTGGTGGTGGTGGTGGTGGTGGTGGTGGTGGTGGTGGTGGTGGTGGTGGAGGTGGTGGTGTTCCTGTATGAATACAACAGGGCCCCCCAGCATGTGTGGATCACTGTCATGCCATCTTTTCAGATGGTATGAAAGTGGAAGGCTGGGTTGAGACAAGCAGAAGCAACATTCTCTCAATCCTACCTTTGTCCAATTACACTCAACATTTCTTCTCTCCTTCAAAATCAGTATCGCTGAAGCCATGTCCATGTTGGTGTTCCCAGATCCTCATCTTCAACTATTCCTACACTCATTTTGTTCCATTCATCAGCATACATCCAGCTGAGGACCAATCTCCCGTATCTCCTCATGCCACTTATCAACAAGAAGCAATGGCCACCATTGAGACCCTACTCCTGAAGCACTCCTCCCCTGTATTCCGTAGCACATACTATCCTTCCTTCCTGGTTTTTCTTCCACCACTAGGCTGCCTTTTCAATTCTTCTATAGCAGCAGTTCTCAACCTGTGGGTTTGCGACCCCTTTGGGGGCTGAACGACCCTTTCACAGGGGTTGCCCGATTCATAGCAGTAGCAAAATTACAGTTATGAAGTAGCAATGAACATGTTATGGTTGGGGGTCACCACCACATGAGGAACTGTCTTAAAGGGTCACGGCATTAGAAAGGTTGAGAACCACTGCTCTACAGGTTCATCCTCTTTTATATGACTGTTGGAGGAAAGCTCCTTAATCGCACTATCTCTAGGCCAAATACAATCTAAACAAAAATGTCTCCTGGTAGCATAGTCTTTATGGGGTGAGCTGCTAACTGCAAGGTCAACAGTTCGAGACCACCAGCCACTCTGCGGGAGAAAGAAGGCTTTCTACGCCCATAAAGAGTTGCAGTCTTGGAAACCCACAGGGGCAGTTCTCCCATCTTATTGGGTCACTACAAGATGGCAGTTGGTTTGAGCACTGGTTTCTTTGGAGCACCAGAGCCACGTGCCTTCTTGATACCTCAAGTGCAACATCTCTGAAACTGAATTTATGAACTGCATCCACTCCAAAAGTAGTTCTCCCCCAGTGGGCCATGTCTCAGGGGCGTCAGGAGGACAAACCCAGGGTTAAGGCCTCCCTTTGTACACATAGCACAAAGCTAGGCCAACAGTGGGTATTCACTAATGCTGAATTCAATACCCATCACCCACTTCCTAAAAATAACTGTAACCTTTCTATTGACCCAGCAAGTCACACCTGTTGTCACTGCCTCTTCCCCGCCAACCCCCTTCCCCATACATACTCTTTCCAAGACACTATTCCCCAGGCTTAACGGGCCCCAGGCTCCCTCCACTTCTGTTAGCAATCTCTAAGTGCCCCTCTCTAGCCTCACCTAGATTTCCCTCATTCCATTTCCCCAAGTCTGCCACGCCCCAGATCTCCCCATAAGTGACAGAGGGTTCCTGATTTCCCTCCCAAATTCAGGAGCGAGTTCTCCCTTCTCTCCTGTTTCCTAAAGCAGTGAGACTTTCAGGCATATGAGCCCCTGAAAAAACTAACATACTAAGAGATCAAAGAGTCAGACTTTGACCCACCTGCACTCAATCCTCAACCTTACTGCTTCTGGCAGTAACCCACCCGGAGAGTATCAACACTTTAATTTTCACATCCTAACGGATCTCAAATCCTTCTGCAGTCATCTCATCTGATTCTCCAAATTTGAAGTATTACCCAGAGCACTAGGCTGTATAGCTAAATGGTTTGTCCTAGATTACAAAAACCAGATGAGAACTCACAACTTAGTGCCCAAACAAACATCTAGGTTGGCCCCACAGGGCGCTATTCTCTCATATCAGTGGGTCAGACCAGCTGTGGCTTAAATGAGTCACTGTTCTGACAGTTCTGTTGGGATCCTACTAACTACCCCACTCCCACTGACACCAAGCTGACTCCAAATCACAGCCGTTCTACAGGCTAGAGCAGAGTTGCCCACAGTGGTCACGTCTTTCTCCCTCGGGGTGGCTGGTGTGTTCGAAATGTCCACCTTCTAGTTAGCAGCCCAGCACTTCAGCCACTGTGCACCAAGGCTCCTTCCCAAGTAAGCGAACATTCTTATTCCAAGGGCCAGTATGTGCCTACTGTGACATGGCTTCTTTGGCTATTAGAAAGTGCCACTGAATTTGGGGATCCCCTTTAAAAATACAAATCTCCACCAGATAAACACTGCTTCTTCATTTCCCCTGAGGTCTTTTTTACCTGGGAATAACTCCAGTTCTGATAGTCTAGAGAGCAATGGGATCAGAGGGTATAATAGCAAAAATTCCAGATACTGGAGAGTTTGTTTCCCCTGCTGGGATGGTGACACTCCCATGGGACTGAATGTAGGGGGTTGGGGGGTGTAACTTTATGATGAAGCAGGGAAAAGATGGCAACTAAGAAGAGAGGAAGGAGGAAGAGAATCCAGGAGGAAGAGGAAGGTGCTCCAGAAAAACTCTAGATCCTCTTAGCATCCAGTACCCGACTTGGGGCTCTCCCAAGATTATGGTTTCACATTCACCTCCTGCCACACCAAGAAGAGCCACCTATCCTAGTCTGTGTCGCCTCTCAGTCAAATACACCAAATTATTCCTCCCCCACAAGTGCCCACAGTGGGCATCACTATTCAATCCTGGTTTTCTAGATACCCAAATCCAGAAGAGAACCTTTCTATTATCCTTGTCCTGGTTAAATACACAGGTCACACTGGGTACCTACCTGGCCTCTGAATCAGCTCCTACTCCCACCTCCCTGTGCTCCCACTCAGGCTCTGGGCCTCCCAACACCTTTTCCTATTGCCTCCAGTCCACCAGGCCCAGTATTTGAAGAATCAACTGTCTATGACGCCTTCCTTCCCTGGCTTCTTTCCTTCAACAAACATTTCCTGAATACGTACAAGAGGCAAGGCCCATCCTGAGTGGGATGAGAGACAAAGCGGTGAGCAAAACACAGTTCTCTCACTCCAGAGACAGAGGATATGGCCGAGAAAAGACCCGTGGCCACACAAGTGCAGAACTGGGTCGTGTGAATCAGGGATGCATTAAGCCAGATCCCTTCCCTTGCTGCTGATGAGCCAGCATCTGGGTAACAACTACCAGGGAGAATAACAAGAGATGGACAGACAGAAAAGATGGCAAGACACTGCAGGAGGCCAGAACAGTATGCATTAAGAGAGAAGGGCAAGTCAGAAGAGCAGTTCAACTTGGTTAGACCTTCAGTTGTGTGAAGGGAATAATACAAAACCAACAAAAACGAATCACTGCCATGGAGCGCATTCCACTCACAGCAGCCGGCCAGGGCAGGGTAGAAGTGCCCCTGAGTTTCCCAGGCGGTTCACCATCTCTGGAGGAGAAATCCCTGTCTTTCTCCCTCGGGACAGCTGGTGGTTTTGAACTGCTGACCTTCCAGTTAGCAGTCCAACTTGTAACCACTCTGACCCCAGGGCTCCTGGAGGAAGAAATAGCTTTTGCTTTTTTCTTATTACTGACATAGACAAGGGAGCCGGACCCTCTGGTAAGCACTTGGTCTTAGTAACATGCAACAAAAGAACCGTCTATTCTGAGTGGTCAGTACCTGAGCTAAGGGGCTGTTAATACATTTAACAAGTTCAATCTTCATAATCACTCTTGTGAGGTAGATTATTATCATCATCCCCTTTTCACAGATGAGAAAAGCAGGCATGCGTCATGGTGACAAGTGAGATAAGGAATGTCTGTAGGAGGCTGAGGTAACAAGTACCCGCACCAGGACAACACACGCCTGTGGCATCTCCAGGCGCTTCTCCGTGAGTCCTGGCGACCCCAACAACTAACTGAAGCAAGGGATGAAGAAATAACGATCAAAGCCAACTAGGGAGGTGAACTACGCGACCGGCCCGGCTGTCTATCCTTTACACAGCCTCCTGTCCCTGTCCTGTAGGCAGGGCAGTGCCCAGGCTCCCAAGGACCAGTTCCGAGTCAAGGCGGGGCAGCAAGGCACAGGGAGGGTAGATCTAGGGGGGAGCGCAGGGTGGGTTCCTAAGTGCAAACCACCAGTATCAGACTCTCTCCCCAGACACCCATTCTCCAGAGAGGTCACCGATTGGCGAGGTAGGGAGGGGTAGAAATGGCCTGCGAAACCCAGGCTGCGCTAGCTTTCCCTCGACGGCTCGGCCCCTGCGCAGACTCTGCTTGACACACTGCCCGTCTGGTTGCCTCTTTGGAAGCCTTCAGGAGCCGGGGCTGCGCGGGACAAAAGCAGGCGGCCCAGAGACAAAGCCCCTAGAATCCCTTCCTAGCACAGGAGAGCAAGGCTGCAGAAGGGAGAGGTATGGAAGGTATGGCACAGGTGTGGCACAGGTGAACACAGACATGGGATGGGCCCCACGTTAAAAGTCACATCTTCCGGAGCAGGTCGCAGGAACTGGCGGCCTCGGTTATAATGGGCAGCAGCCCTGGTGGAGCAGTGGGTGCGCTCCCATAAAGGGTTCAAGTTTTGGAGACGCAAACGGGCAGTGTTAGTCTGTCCCACGGGGTCACTTTGAATCGAAAGTGCCTGAAGGGCAGTGGATTTTCTGGTTTCTGTTCCTACGGAAAGTTCCTGAAGGCGTGAAGGGCACACACGTCCTCTCAGGAATTCAGCGACGTCGGAAGGGCTGGGTCTTCCCAGTGGACCGCGAGGGCGCCGGCACCCTAATGGTCGCAGTCCCAAATCCCAACCCACCTCCGGGGCTGAGGCCGACCCCCGCAGCGCGCGACCCCGGCCCTGGCAGCCGGGGGTCCGGCAAACGCGGCTGCCCCGGGGCGGCAGCACCCGCTCGCCCCCGCCCCCGCCCAGCCAACCAGGAAGCTGCAGGGCCCGGTTTCGGAGCGGGCGTGGGGGTGGGGAAGCAGCCCCGAACCGCGGCCCCCAGACACCAAGCCAGCGAAGACGCTCACGCACCTGGGTACTGAGGACCGGCCTAGGGTCCCGCGCAGGGAACAGGGCGTGACCCGCGCCGGAGCGGCTCAGTCGCGGGGTCCCGGCAGCAGAGTGTGGACAGGACTCCAGCCTCTCCTTCCCCGCTCGGCGACTGGGGCGGACGCGGCGGCCACAGCCTCCAGGCAGGGCAGGAAGGGGAGCGGTCTTCGCCGAGCTCGCCCTGGGGCGGAGTCGCGGGCCTGGGGGCGGGTCAAAGGAAGAGAGGGGTGGCACCTGGGCGGACCCGCCCCCAGGTGAGGCCCAAAGCGGGTCCTGGTCTTTGCTGGCCTCCTAGAGCCAGGAGGAAGAACCCTGGGCCCCAAATAGGGAGTCGAGAACGGGTTCCCAAGGCCGCGAATCTTTCTAGCAGCAGAAAGCCTCAACTTTCGCCCTTGGAGCCACGAGTAGGTTAGAACTGCTGGCCTTGTGATAAGCAGCTCAACGGTGAACCACCGATGATGCTTAACGAGGTGCTAAGTTTTATTCATAGCATGTTGAGGAAGGAAAAGTGTTGGAAAATATGGACCCAGTGATAGAAAGGAAACTGCAGATTGCATGATAGAATTTTATAAGACCAACGACTTGCTCGTAGCAAATACCTTTTTCAACAACACAAAAGGCAACTATACACATGGACGTCTTCTGATAGACTACACAGAAATCAGATTAAATTGACGACGTCTGCTGGCAGAGACGCTGGAGAAACTTAATATCAGCAGCTAAAAGCAGGTCAGGGGCTGACTGGGACAGATCATTAATCATATATATATGATATCATATATATACATATATATTATATTCAGGTTGAAGCTGAAGAATGTTAAAACAAGCCCACGAGAGCCTAAAGATGGCCTCGAGTCTATCCCACTTGAATTTCAAGAACAGACTTGACATTGAACATTAATAATAGAAAACCCGATGAGCTGTGGGAGCTTCATTCATGGAGAAAGCAAAAGGTCATTAAAATGACAAGAAATAAAGAAAAGATCAAAACTAATGTCAGAAGAGACTCTGAAACTTATTGATTGTAGAGTAGCTAAAGAAAATGGGAGAAAATATGAAGTCAAAGAGCTAAAGGGAAAGTTTCAAAGGGCAGCTCCAGAAGACAAAGTCAAATATAATGTAATGTGTAGACCTAGTGCTAGAAAAACGTAAAGCAAAAGAATTCAAATAACAAGTTACAATACTGAAGTATTCTATGGGCAAAATATTGAATGATGCAGACAACATCCAAATAGGATGAAAAGACTACAGTGACTGTATCAAAAAGAACTGGCTGGCAGTCCACCATTTCAGGGGGTGGCATAGGAGCAAGAAACAATGGTGCTGAAGGAAGAAGTTCAAGCTGCACCAAAAGCATTAGTCAAAAACCTAAATTTTTTTTCCCAAAAAGAGAGTTGTGCTGTTTTTGTTTTTAATTTTTTAAGGTCATGCACCAGCTGTATTTAAAAGACCCCAAAGAGAAAAAACTGCTGTTCTCTACATTCATTTAACACGCTACTCCCCACCCCAACAGTTAGCTGTATTCTTCTAGATTCTTTCTTGAACTACACTATTAATGAGTGTGTTCTCATCGATGTATTGTTTACAAAAAGCAATGTGTTTTTCCACTTATACATCAGTGGTTCTCAATCTTCCTAATGCCAAGACCCTTTAATATATTTCCTCATGTTGTGGTGATGCCCAACCATAAAATGATTTTCGTTGATACTTCATAACTATAATTTTGTTACTGTTAACAACCACAGTGTAAATATCTGATATGCAGGATGTATTTTCATTGTTACAAATTAAACATAATGAAGGCATAGTGATTAATCAGAAAAACAGTATGTCATTATGTATTGTGAAATATTTATTTCTAATTACAAATAAATGAAACTTTGTTTTGAACATGGTGTAGCATGGGTAACAGTTTTCATGACCGGTACTCTATGTGGGCATATCTGCATGTGGGCAGACCGCCTGGAGATGGATAGAGGAGCAGTGTCTCGGTTCCTAAGACGGGTCCTTCGAACCTCAAAGGGGTCGCGACCCACAGGTTGAGAACTGCTGCCGTACATCTTGCGGGATCTTTCCACACAACCACGTCTGGATCCGCCTAGTTCTTCTGAAAGACTCCTCGGTGTGCTGGCTTTGGAACGTGGCCGTCTTCTTGATTGCACACCTCACAGTCAGTTCCTGTTGAGGAAGGAGTGACATGAGTAAGAAGTTAAAAATGGGGCCCTAGTGGCGTAGTTGGTTACGCATTGGGCTGCGCTTGGAAAGATGAGCTGCTGTGGGACAGAAAGATAAGACCATCTTCTCTAGTAAAGATCTACAGTCTCCTTACTGTAGCCCGTTCAGTCATTCCCCAAGGGGCAATTCTGCTCGGCTCGGTAGACTCACGATGAGTCAGAATCACTGGATAGCAGTAAGAGCAGCACGTCCAGGCAAAGGCCAGAGGAGACGCTCTGTGCACCGGGTGTGAGTATAGGTGGGAGTCTGTACCCCACAAGGGGCTTTGCCAAACTGTCTGCCACTCCCTCTCCAGGCTTTTAGGTGAAGCAGCATATTTTGGAGATCAGTGAAACTCAGGTGGAAGACTCAGGTACACATTTGGGAACCCCGCCCTCCACCTCCCCCACCCAACCCCCTCCCACCCCCCCCTCACCCCCGGCTTCCGCAATCCCGGTCGAAAAAGCACAGATGGTCAGATACTTCAGCAGAGTCTCACTGGCTTAGTTATTTATGAGCCTGGACGGCTGAGCGGAACAAGAGGTGTGCAGTCCCCACGGAGCCTGCCCGGCATTCTCAGGGGCCTTCCCGCGCAATTCCAGAGGGCACCTGGCGCTGACTCATTCTTTGTACTGGAAACCCCTCCCCTGCTCACAAAGGCGTGGCTTTTTAAAGGTCCGCTTTTCTCTTTAAGGAAATGCTTCTTTAAATACCACATTCATAAAAAGGACAAGGAAGTTGTTTTTCGGGTGGGATTCCTTCTGCATGTAGCACACACGTTGCTACCTCAGAAATTAACTCTTGAAGGCCAGAATAGCAAATAAAACTCCTCTACTTGACTTTTTTATTCAATCACCAAAATTTTCAACAAATATGGGTTGAACTCCTAATGAGTGTGCACACCTCACTGGGTGCTGAGGAGATATTGGCAGAGCAGTGCAACAGGCCAGGAGACGGGCGCTGTGTAGGTGTCCCCAGGGAAACCGCCCTGTGCTGGACAGAGATGACAATGGAGGGAGGAAAGGCGCTAGCCCTGGCTTTCAAACACCTACGTTGCAGTTGTGACGCTGACACGAGGAAATGATGCATCTCACCTCTAATCCCTTCAAAATAATCCATAAACCGGTCATAAAATAATTCCTGCATCATTGCTTCCTGAGGTTGACGCAAACATCGATTGAGGTACAAGAAACTAAATGTCTTATAAAGTAGGCTATGTCCTTTGGAGTTGTGAGGAGGACAATATAATTAGAGTAGGCTGGCAGTGGGAACCCTCTGAGGGATGCATCAGAAGACAGGTCTGGCCACCTGTTTCTGAAAGATTCAGCCTTGAGCAATTAAGTCTAAATGTGAAACCCTTAGACCAATATCCCCCTTTTTCCCAAGCCTTCTCAACTCGTAAGTTAGGCTCTTTCCCATCCTTCTATTAGCTAAAGCTTCCATCTTGTGAATCCTGCTCATCAGAGTTCCACCATAAGATCCTTCTACTACCCTTAGGTTTAGAGCAGACCTAAGAACATGGGAAGTCCTTATAAGCATATGAGTAAAAATAAAAATAATTTTAAAATAAGCATTGGAGCGTCTTCCAACTAACCCTGAGTCCAAGATCCACCAGAAAGGAACACATTATCTGACCCCACTATCTTCCTGGGCCCCTTTGTAAAGCAAGAAAACATGCTGGAGAGCATTACAGAAAATCCAGGCCAGATCTCCGTTGTGGGAAAAGGCAGGTAAGAGGGAAGGGAGGAGGTGAGATAAAGTCAGATTCCCAGAATTCTGGGGATAAAAGATTCAGGTGCTCCCACATCTGGGAACCTCCATTCTTTGGTCATGAGATGCTGAATTGCTCCGTGTCTGAGCAGACAATAAAATCCTCTTCTCTTTCTCTCCCCCAACCTCTACCCCCAGTCCCCTTCTGTTTCTCTTGCATGTTTGTTGTTAGGTGCCATTGAGTCAGCTCCCAATCATAGAAACCCTATGCACAACAAAATGAAACAGACACTGCCTGGCCCTGTGCTGGTCTCACAATTGTCCGTATGCCCATGTCCATGGTTATTATCACTGTGACAGTCCATCTCACTGGAGGCCTTCCTCTTTTTTGCTACCCTTTCACTTTACCAAGCATGATGTCCTTCTCCAGAGACTGGTCTCTCCCGACAATATGTTCCAAAGTTGCAAGATGAAGTCTTGCTGTCCTTGACTGTAAGGAACATTCTGTCCCTACCTCTCCCCAAACAGATCTGATTCTCCTCTTAGCACGTTACTTTCAGTATTCTTCTCCAGAACCACAATTCCAATGCACCAAGTCTCTCTCGGTCTTCCTGATTCAGAGTCCACCTTTCACATGCATGTGGGACAACTGAAAATACCATGGTCAGGCACAGTGTCCACTGTATTTCAATTGCCTAATAAAATAGAACAAGGACCTGTAGGTCAGTGACAGCACATCGACTTAGGATAACTAGCAACAACACAATTGTTCTTGCATTGATTTAGTCAATAACTGGCACTCAATTCTCACTAATTGGTAGCCCATAGAAAGGCAAAAGAAAATCACTTTAGCACAATTCATATATAATAAATAAACTGTAAACACCATATTATAGTAAACCTCAAAACCCCAGTGCCATCAAGTCAATTCCAACTGATAGTGACCCTAGTTTGTGAGGCAGTAAAATGTTTAAAATCATTTTATTTGGGGCTCTTACAGCTCTTATCACAATTTATACATACATCCATTGTGTCAAACACATTTGTACATATGTTCCCATCATCATTTTCCTTTAAAAATCATTTTATTGGGGGCTTGCACAAAATTTATACATCCATCCATTGTCAAGCACATTTGTACATATATTGCCATCATAATTTTAAAACATTTTATTCCTACTTGAGCCTTTGATATCAGCTCCTCATTTGACCCTGTCCTCCCCTATTCTCCCTCCTTCATGAACCCTTGATAATTTATCAATTATCATTATTTTTTCCTGTTTTACACTGACTGATGTCTCCCTTCACCCACTTTGCTGTTGTCCATTCCCCTGGGAGGGGGTTATATGTAGATAATTGTTATCAGTTCCCCCTTTCTCTCCACACCTTCCCCTTCCCTTCCTGGTATTGCTACTCTCATTATTGGTCCTGAGGGGTTTATCTGTCCTGGATTCCCTGTGTTTTCAGTTCTTATTTGTACCAGTGTACATACTCTTTTTTTTTTTAATTTTAACAATTTATTAGGGGCTCATACAATTCTTATCACAGTTCATACATATACATACATCAATTGTATAAAGCACATCTGTACAGTCTTTGCCCTAATCATTTTTTTCTCCTCTTTTCTTTTTTTACATTTTATTAGGGACTCATACAACTCTTATCACCATCCATACATATACTTACATCAATTGTATAAAGCACATCCATACATTCCCTGCCCCAATCATTCTCAAGGCATTTGCTCTCCACTTAAGCCCCTTGCATCAGGTCCTCTTTTTTTTCCCCCTCCCTCCAAACCAGTATACATACTCTTATCTAGCCAGGCTTCTAAAGTAGAATTGGGGTCATTATCATGTGGGGGAGGAAGCATTAAAGAACTAGAGGACAGTTGTATGTGTCATCGGTGTTATACTGTACCCTGACTGGTTCGTCTCTTTCCTGTGACCCTTCTGTAAGGGGACGTGCAATTATCTACAGATGGGCTTTGGGTCTCCACTCCACACTCCCCCCCCCCCATTCACATTGATATGATTTTCTGTTCTGGGTCTTTGATGCCTGATACCTGATCTTATCGACACCTCGTGATCACACAGGCTGGTGTGCTTCTTCCATGTGGACTTTCTTGCTTCTCAGCTAGATGGCTGCTTGTTTATCTTCAAACGTTTAAGACCCCAGATGCTTTATCTTTTGATAGCCGGGCACCATCAGCTTTCTTCACCATATTTGCTTATGCACCCATTTTGTCCTCAGCAGTCATGTTGGGAAGGTAAACATCACAGAATGCCACATTATTAGAACAAAGTGTTCTTGCATTGAGGGAGTACTTGATTAGAGGCCCAATGTCTGTCTGCTACCTTAATACTTAACATGGATGTACATAGATTTATTTCCCTATCGTTATATATTTACATAGGTACATGCCTATATTTAGACCTCTATAAATGTCTTTTGATTCTTAGTTCTTTCCTCTATTTCCTTTTACTTTCCTTTTGTCTCACTATCATGTTCAGCCTTCATTTGGGTTTCAGTAATTCCTCTCGGCTACTTTGCCCCTGATCAAGCCCCACCAGGCATCCTATACCCTCCTCACCATTGATTTTAGGTAATTTGTTGTTCCCTTGTCCCAGGGTTGGTTAACGCCCACCTTCCTTTCTGCTGCCTCCCTCCTCCCCTGGAAACCATCTGCCCCATTATGTTCTTCTCCAAATTGTTTATCCTGTCTATTTTATCTAGATAGACACACAGAGACAATAAAACATAAATAAGACATAAAAACAAGACAGCGCAAACAAAGCAACAAAAGAAAGCAAAACAACAACAACAAAAACCAACTACACAGAAAAGGAAAAGCCTATAAATAGTTCCAGGTCTGTTTGTTGACCTTAAGGAGTGTTTTCTGGTCTAGTCTGATGGGGTGCCACACCTTTGTCCCAAAGTCTATTTTTTATATTCTTGGGGACTTTATTGCTTTGCTCCCCTTGCTGCTCTGTTGCACGCCCTTAGTGTTTTGCCCTCGTGTGTTGGGGTCAGATCAGGTACAGTTCATGCACTATTTCTCCAGTGTTGTCTCCCATAGTGCTATGGGTCAGTGAGGGACGTTGTGTCTCATGGTGGGGCCTACTCTATGGTCCTCTCTGCATTGGGTGCTCTGAGCAGAATATCGTTCTCGGGGCTTGTTGGGCCAGGATGTGTTCCTCTTTTTCTCCTTCCCTCTTTGTTTTCTCCTATGTGCTCTGATCAGACATCCCCTCTCCCTCAGCTGTAGCTTCAGTGCTGTCCTCTGAAGTGAATTCTTCTGGGAAAGGAGGCGGGAATGTCCATGTAGTTGGGATTGGGGCCTGTGGGATACAGAAAGATTTCTCCCAAGTTGTCTGCTCCAAATATATGCCAACACCAAGACGCTGCTTGCTACACAAGGTAAATGACTGTACACTAGGAGGTCAAAAAACGTAGATCAGAGATTATTCTCCTAAGGGTTATCAGCCATCTAGAACAACCAGACTGTGTGGTCTGACTCACCCTAAGTAGGGCCCACTCCCTTCTGATGAGGACAATGATTGCTCCCTTGAAGGAGAGCCCGAAGACAAGGTTGGGACCACTCAAGGATGACTAAGGTTAAGTTACTATATTGAGCCTAGGGTCCACACATCTTTCCACATATGTACCCCTACTCCCTCCTTTTATTATTGCGTGTACACCCCTACGTCCTCCCCCTGTATTGCTTGTATTGCCTATGCTACAACCTATGACCTAGGTTGTTATTTGTAATCAGGAGGCTTGCATGCCCCCAAAGATAACAACCTGGCAGATAAACACATGTGGAGTTAATTGAAGGGCAGAGAGATGAATGGCTCCATGAGCCTCACCTTTCAAGTTCTCAGGTCTCTTGCTTTGTGGTCGGGCCAGGGTGCAGCTGCCTTAACCAGTTCCCTTCTTTAGCTGGCAAGGCTGACTTCCTGCAAAACATCCCCAAGGAGAAGCCACATGGACCTACCTGATGCAGGTCTGGGTGCTGGAGCAGTCATATGGAGACCCCTGCCAGCACTGAGATATTTACACATTCACTGACTCAGCTTTCCTCCTGCAGTCAGCATCATTGTGTCTGTTTTGTGAGATGGAGGAGGAGTTTTTGGATTGGTTTTGGACATATGGGTTAATGTTGGACTCGTGGGCTTGGGCAGCACTGGCTTGAGATGTTTTCTTGATGTACACTTACCCTTTATACATGAGTTTATACATGAGTTTCTGTTGATTTGTTTTTCTAAAGTACCCAGCCTAACACATCTAATAAGTGTATATTCTTGTTAGGTGTCATCCAGTCACTTCCTACTCATAAGGACCCCATACACACCAGAAGGGAACTTCACCTGCTCCTGCAACACCCTCACAATCACTGTGATATTTGTCCCCTTATGAAAGCCACTGTGCCAATCCATTTCCTCACTGCTCCTCCTCTTGTTCACTGACTTTTTACTTTGCCAAGTACAATATCCTGTTCCAGGGAGTGGTTCCTCCTGATAACATGTCCAAAGTACATGAGACAAAGTCCTACTACCCTCACTTCCGAGGAGTTGTACCTCCTCTAGGGCAGATTCATTTGTTCTTTTGGTAGTTGCAAGTCAGTGGCTTCAATTCCTCTTTAGTTTTCCATATTCCTTGTCCAACTTTCATATGCATATGAGGCAATTGAAAATACCAAAATCTTAGTCTTCAAAATGACATCTTTTCTCTTCCAACACTTTAAAGAGTTCTTGTGCAGCAAATTTGCCCGATCAAACATTTTTGATCAGGTCATCAATCTCCTTGGAAGGCATGGTTTGGGAGTCTCCGAGTAGCGACTAACAGAAAGGTTGCAAGTTTGATTCCACCTAGACTCGCCAGGCCCTTATTCTGAGATACCTCTAGGTCCTAGGTACCTCAGAATAAGGGCCTGGTGATGTTGTGGAGGAATCCTGGTGGTGTAGTGGGTTATGCATTAGCAGGTCAAAACCACCAGCTGCTCCTCAGGAGAGAGAGGAGACTTTCTACTCCTGTAAACAGTTACAGTCTCAGAAACCGACAGGGAAATTCACACTTGACTTGATGGCTGTGAGTTTGGGTGAAGTTTGAATCTTGTAGAGCAAGTAAGAGGTAGCCAGACTAGTAAGCTTTTCTGGTGCCTTTTGGAGACATGATCCCTTTGTGCCTTGCTGTTTAGACTCGAGTTACAGATTTATTTAAGGCTGAATTTTAGATTAAGTTCTTTAGATCGTTTTTGCTGTACATGCTAGGGTTATCACGAAACATTTTTTGTCTTTAAAAATTATTTATTCCATTATCTTTTTTTAAAAATTTAATCATTTTATTTGGGGATCATACAACCCTTATCATAATCCATACATCTATCCACTGTGTCAAACACATTTGTATATTTGTTGCCACCATCATTCTCAAAACACTTGCTTTGTACTTGAGCCCTTGGTATCAGCTCATTTTCTCCCCTCCCTTCCCGCTCCACCCCCCTCATGAACCCTTGATAATTTATTATTATTTTATCATATCTTACACTGTTTGACATCTCCCTTTACCCACTTTTCTGTTGTCCATCCCCCAGGGAGGAGGTTATATGTAGATCCTTGTAATTGGTTCCCCCTCTCCACCCCACCCTCCCTCCATCCTTCCAGTATCGCCACTCTCAGCACTGGTTCTGAAGGGATTATCTGTCCTGAATTCCCTGTGTTTCCAGTTCCTATCTGTACCAGTGTACATCCTCTTGTCTAGCCAAAGTTATAAAGTAGAATTAGGATCATGATAGTGGGGGAGGAGGAAACATTTAGGAACTAGAGGAAAGTTGTATGTTTCATCATTGCTACACTGTAAGAGGATGTCTAGTTGTCTACAGATGGGTCTTGTGTCCCCAAGCTGCACTCCCCCTCATTCACAATGATTTGATATTTTGTTCTTTGATGCCTGATACCTGATCCCTTCGACACCTCGTGGTCACACAGGCTGGTGTGGGATTTATTGTTTCTGAGCTAGATGGCTGCTTGTTTACCTTCAAGCCTCTAATACCCCATATGCAATATCTTTTGATAGCTGGACACCATCAGCTTTCTTCATCACATTTGCTGTGCACCCATTTGTCTTCAGCGATCATGTTGGGAAGGTGAGCAGCATGCAATGCCAGTTTAATAGAACAAAGTGTTCTTGTATTGAGGGAGTACTTGAGTGGAGGCCCAATGTCTATCTGCTTCCTTAATACTAAGCCTATAAATAGCACATAGATCTATTTCCCCATCCTTATATATAAATATATTTGCATATGTCCATGCCTTCATTTAGACCTCTATAAGTGCCCTTTGCCTCCTAGTTCTTTCCTCTATTTCCTTTGACTTTCTTCTTGTCCCACTATCATTCTCAGCCTTCATTTGCGTTTCAGTAATTCCTCTTGGTTACATTGCCCTTGATCACACTCTACCAGGCCTCCTACATCCTCCTCACCACTGGTTTGCATCTCTTGTGTGACACAACATTTTTATGGTCCTCGTATGATCTCAACATGCCTTAGTAGACATCAGAATGAAGGCATGACATTCATAAGCTCTTAAAAAAATTTTTTTTCAGGGTATACACCTAGTAGAGGGATTGCTGGGTCAGGAGAAACTTTTAGTCCCAGTTGATTGAGGTAGCATCATATTGCTTTCCACAGACATTGTACATATTTATCATCTGACCAGCAGGGTATGAAGGTTTCAATTTCTCCACAGCCTCTCCAGTATTTGTTATTTTCTGTTTGTTTGTTTAACTTTGCTGTAAATGTTAGCGAAACATGGTATCTTACCATTGCTTTTATTTTTGTCTCCTGGATAGCTAATTATCATGAGCATTTCTATATTTACCGACCATTTGGATGTTATCTTTGGTGAACTGTCTGCTCATGTCTTTTGCTCACTTATTAACTGGTTATTTGTATTTTTCTTATTGAAGTTTTTCTGTTGTCTGTAGATTTTAGAGACCAGTCCCTTGTCTCTTGGGTCATTGCCAAAAACTTATCCCACTCTTTTTACTCTTTGGATGAAGTCTTTTGATGCACAAAATTGTCTTATTTTTAGTAATTACTGTCTATTTAGTCTTCCACTCTGTTTTCTCTATTAAATATTAAACAATAAACAAATTAAACTTGTCACTATTTCCTCATTGATGATCTGGGATATACAGTTAGGTCTTTGATCCAATGTGAGTTCATTTTTGTACGTAAAGTAATATGGGTCATGGTTCATTTCTCTACAGGTAAAAATCCAAGTTTGCTAACACCATTTGTTGAAAAATACTATTCTCCTTGTAAAATTTTTTTATCCTTTGTGAAAGATCAATTATCTATAGGTGAATGAATTTATTTCTAAATTCTCTATTCTGTTCCATTTGTCTGTGTGTTAAACCTGTATAATGCAGTTTTAACTACCATGGCGAGAAATGAGTGGCCCCTTACTTGTTCTTCTTACGTAGTTATTTGCTTATCCTGGCTTTCTTCCTTTGACCTATAAAGCTAGTAATTACTTTTACCATGTCTTTAAAGAATGAATTGCAAAAGTCTCTTTCTCCTTCACCCCTGGTAACCACTGGTCAACTTTGGTTTCTTTCTCTCTTTTTTTAAAAGTAGTTTTCTTGATATAAAATTCATACACAATGCACTTCTATAGTCATTTTTAATAAGAATTGTAAATACATCATCACAACCTACTCTAGTGCTCCTGCCCCACTCTAGCATTCATTGTTTGCTCCCCTTTCAACGACCATCTTCAACAAGCCATTGCATCAGTTATTGTCTCCATGCCATCCACTCCTTCTGCACTTCTTGAGCTGGGAACAAAACTAAAGGAAACAGAAAGAAGAAGAAAAAATAACCACATAAAGATAAAAATAAAGAGTAAGAAAGAAAATACTACAAACAACATTTAAAAAGCCAGAGAAGACATTTCTGTTGTGGAATAAGCAAGAAATATTTAAGCCTAGAGCAAATTCGGATTGGGTTAAGAGGTAGATAAATTGACCAAGTATAATACTATACTATGGTTTGCTCAACCATAGTCAAGTTTACAATATCTACCCGTTGGAAAATCTTGGTATTTTAAAATATATTAAATCTTGCTTTGTGTCCTAACATATAGTTTATTCTACAGAATTTTCCGTGTGTACTGGAAAAAAAATGTATACATTGCTGTTATTTGGTGGATTACTCAAATGTATAGGGGATCAAACTGATTGTGTTGTTTTGTTCTTATGTGTATTTTTTGAGTTTCCCTATGATTTGTCCTTCAAGAGTGCTGTGTTGAATTCTCCTACTATTGTTTATTGTCTAATTCACTCTCAAGTTCTGTAAAGTTTTAATGAATTTAAAGTATTTTGTTGGATGCATGTTATTTTTATTATTCTCCCTTTAATAATATTAAATTCTCTTCTATTTTTCCTTTCATCATTATGTGGTGTCTCATTGGGCTAAGGTGAAGCAGGCAGGTCTCCCCTCCCCCCACTCCCTGGAATGAGAAGACTGAGAAACAATGCTCAGAATGCCTGACTCCCCAATAACTGGACAGCCTACCTGCCATAGCTGATAAACTACATCCTGGGCCATAAACCTTACGGCTGACATCCTGGGCCATAAACCTTGTCCCCTTCCCCAGACAGCACTACCCCTTTCCTTTAAAACTTCCAGACCCTGAACAAAGCCCTTGATCTGCCTGGGATACTTGCTAGAGCAAGGGATTTCACCCAGGGGCTCTTTCCCTCTCTCTTTCTCCCTGCTACAATAAAACTGTCTCTGACTGCATTTATGTCATCCCGACTTTGTTCTCGTCCTGTGCCTCAGTTTGTTTTTACAGTTGGAGCCAAAGCCTGGGAGAAGTACGGGCAAGGGGCTCCATGCTGTCCTGGCCCTGCTTCAGCTGGGCCGCAGCCCACCCCTCCTCTCTTCTCAAACCTCTGGAAGGCCGCCTGGATGGGTGATTTCTGGTCAGTATCTCCCTGTGTATGCTCGTTCATTTGTCTTGTTTGTCTTTCCGGACACCGAAGACCAGCAAACTCATATGGGAACATAGAGTCCCTGCTTTGGGGTGCCATGGAAGGGGTTTATTCTTCTACTCTAGTACTAAGAAGAGCTGGAAATAACTGCCTTTCCCCAAAAGGGGTGCGATGATAAGGACAGTTTCTCATGTCCATCTTGTCCTATGTGGCCCTAGCCCTGTGTCTTTGTGTCTACTTTCTAGGCCCTCTGCCAATAACAGGATTCCTGGCACTGGGCCTGGCAGCCACTTCACCTTTTGACTGGACTAAGGGGTAAAGGGTGTGTCTGAGCTTTTGCCACCTGTGTGTGTGTGTTTAGTGTTTGTGGCTCTTACATGCCTGCTCTCAGAACTACTCTAAGACTTTCCGACTTTCTCTTTTCTCACCCTGAACAAAAGCTTCTGACCCACCTCCATTTTACTGGCCACGAGGTCAGCCCCCGCCCACCCCCTCGGCTCCCTGTTCTGTCTCTCACTGATCCAAGGTCCCTGTCTGCTGGATGAAAGCCACAGGTCTGTGCCAGGGAGCTTTCCTGTTCTGGAGAAGTCCCAGACTCTCCCCTAGGTCCCTAACCCTGATTGGGATGCCCCCTTAGGGTTAACGGACCATTTCTTGACTGACAGATGCAGATGGGGACCAGGGGACACTCTTCTCCTCTGCCCATACCCTATGCAGTTTGAGACACCATGGGGAGCCCTGCCGAAGCCCCCTAAGGACAGTCCTTTGGGGTGCCTACTGGCCAACCTCACCGAGCTGGGCCTGGCTCCAGACATTGCCCTAAATGGTTTAGTCTCTTTCTGCAACCAAGTGTGGCCACAATGACAATTGGACAATGAGTCACGCTGGCCAGAAAATGATACTTTCAATTTTAACATTCTCCGCGACATTGACAATTTTTGTCAGCGAACTCACTGATGGTCAGAAGTCCTGTATGTTCAAGCCTTCTTTCCCCTTTGCTCCCACCCCTCCCTATGTTCCTCATGCCAATCTGCACTGCTTCTCTTGGCTCAGTCCCCCATGCCTGCACAGCTTAAGACGGAGTCATCAAGTCATCCGCCATCCAAGTCTAAGTCCATCGGACTCCCTGGAAGCTCTCTCTCCCTCCTTTCCTTTCTCCCCCTTAATCCACATCTCCCCAAACACTGCTTACCTCCTACCAGACCTCCACTTTCCCAATCACCCCCACCTCCTCCATTACCATCCCTTGATTTTCCTTCGTTGCCATCTCCTGTTGCCAGCCACACCCATTCCTGCCACTCTCTTGTCTGCCAACTTTCGTGAAGTTGCAGGAGCTGAGGGACCTGTCCAAGTCCACTAGCTGTTTTCCTTAACAGACCTTTCTCAGATAGAAAAGCGTCTAGGTATTTTCTCACAGGACTTTACTACCTTTATTAAAGAATTCTGATACCTAACACAAGTTTATGACCTCACCTGGCAAAAAGTCACCTGACTTTTTGAAGTGTTAGCCTCCACCCTCACCCTGATGCGCGAAAGCGCGTTTTCAGCAGCACGCAGAGAAAGTCCTTTTAACCAATGTTACCGTGCCAGTAGGCTCCCAGGCTGTCCCAAGGGAAGAACCGGATTGGATTTACCAGGTAGACACTCCCACGGGACCATGATACAGTGCTTACTGGCCTACTTGCAAGCCATCTCTCACAAAGAAGTCAACTTTGACAAGGTGCGGGAAATCACCCAGCTTCTGAGCAAGAACCCGGGAGTTTTCCTTACACATCTAACTGAAGCCTTAACTCAGTATACTAGGCTACACCCAACCTCCCTGGCTGGAGCTCCTGTACTAGCTACTCACTTTATAATGCAGTCAGCCCCCAATATTAAAAAGAAACTTTAAAAAGCTGAAGATGCCCCTCAGACCCTTATCCGTGACCTGATCAACCTGACCTGGTAAAGATGACATTTGAAGTTTTTGACACCCGAGAGGAACAGGCATAAGCAGCACAGTAGCCTGAGCCCATCAAAAGGCCAGCCGACAAGCCCAAGCCTTGGTCACCGCCCTCAGGCCGGCAGGAGGAAAGGGTCCGAAGACCGCCATAAAGGACAGCTTTCACCAGCTGCTGCCAGGACCTTGCTTCAAATGCGGCAAGGAAGGGCATTGGGCTAAACACTGTCTGCAGCCCCAACCATCCACAAAGCCTTGCCAAGTGTGCCGTCAACAGGACCACTGGGAGAAGCAACCGCCTCTTGGCACCTAGCCACAGAGAGACTGTCCCCCAAACCCTGACCTACTGCTGGGTCAAGCAACTGATGAAGGTTGATGGAGCCTAGACTCAACAACTCTGGTAACTCTGGCAGAGCCTAGGGTGACAATTAAGGTAGCAGGTAAACCATTCTTTTTCCTGATGGACATGGGGCTACCTTCTCAGTTCTCCCTGCCTTCTCGGGCCCAACTTCTCCTTCCCTGGTCAAGGTTATGGGAATAGTTGGCAAACCCGCAAAACTCCTAATAACTTCCCCTTTGTTCTTAGACATAGGGGGCTCCCCTCTTTCCCACTACTTTTTAGTAATGCCTTCATACCGTACGCCATTACTGGGTAGAGATCTGCTTTCTAAGCTAGGAGTCAGCCTTCAGTGGAACTGCCTGCTACCCATCTCTCCTTCCCCAGCTCCCTTTTTGTTAACATTTTCCTTCACCACTCCCCTTCCCACACCCTTCTCGACACTGCTGTCACACTGGGTAAACCTGGAGGAATGGAACACTGTGTGGCTGGTCCTCGCTACCCATCACCAACTTGTCCTTATCTGCCTTAAAGACCCCTCCACTTTCCCATCCCATCCCCAGTTTCCAATTTCACTCACCCACTATAAAGGCCTAAAACCTATCATCCAGCACCTCCTTGCTAGTCAGCTTCTTATACTGGTTCACTCTCCCTGCAACACTCCTATCTTGCCTGTTAAAAAAGCAGATGGTTCCTGTCACTTAGTGCAGGATTTACGCCTTGTCAATGAAGCTGTAGTCCCTAACCCCTACTTTGGTCTGTCCCGTATTGTCCCTAGTACTACCCACTTTTCCGTACTCAAATTGAAAGACACTTTCTTAACCATTCCACTGGACCCCACTTGTTTGCCTTCATTTGGGAAGATCCAGACACCAGTATTGCCTCCCAATACATGTGGGACGTCCTCCCCCAGAGTAGTTGCGACTAGTCCCCACTGGTTCGGCCAAGCACTGGCCATAGATTTGTTAAACTGTCCTCTCTCGCTGTCTACTTTGCTGCAATATGTGGATGATTTGCTGTTGTGTAGTCCGTCTGAGGCCAGTTCACTGGAACATACGGCCCAGCTTTTAAACTTTTTAGCTTCTAAAAGCTATTGGGTGTCACACGCCAAAGCCCAGCTCTCCTGCAGGTCTGTTGCTTACCTGGGCTTGCTCCTCACCCTCACCACCTGGGACCTCACAGCCAACCGTCTCCTGGCGGTAAAGGAGCTCTAGGCCCTGGAAACTGCAGACCAAATACTTTCCTTCTCAGGCTTCGTAGGATTTTTCAGACACTGGATCCCAAACTGTGCCCTGCTTGCTAAGCTTCTGTATGAAGCTGCTAAAGCCACCCCTTCCACCCCTTTGGTCCTCTAGATTCCCCCCGGGTCAGACAAGATGGCCTTACACAGCTCTGAAAATCCCTCCGCCAGTCTCCACCTTTACATTTACCAAACCCTGAAAAGCCTTTTTCCTTGACATTGAGGAAAGACAGGGTGTGGTGGTCCAGGTCCTCACTCCACCCTTGGGACCTACCCACTGGCCAATAGCTTTACCTATCTAAACAGTTAGACCCAACAATCAGGGGGTGGCAACCATGCTTGTCGCAGCCGCTCTCACCAAGGAAGCTGTCACACTGACTTTAGGAGAGCCCATTCAAACCTTATCTATTCACAGGTTACAGGACCTTTTCTCACACAGCGCCCTGTCTACTCTCTCCTGGCTGCATGCAAGAAACTCACCTTTTGTTTATTGAAAACCCTGACATGTGTGTGCATTAGTCTCCCTCCCAGCAACTCTCCTGCCTCAGGAAATGTCCACCTCGACCGGACTTTCAGATCAACCCTACCCCAATTCTGATCTGATTTTATTTGTTTATGGCAGCTCTGTTGTTTACATGCAAGGGCGTGGCGGGCTGCCTATACTGTAGTCTCACTTGACCGGGTCTGGGAAGCCCAGCGCCTCCCGACGGCACCATCTCCCAAAAGCAGAGCTCATTGCCCTAACTTGGGCACTCCATTTGCCCAAGGGAAAGATAGTTAATATTTTTACGGACTCAAAATATTCTTTCCTTATTGCCCACTGTCACGCCACTATCTGGAAGGAAAGGCTAAAGTGGCTATCATCAGTCACTGCAGGGGCACCAGACTGGTCACTCTTTTGTCCCCCAGGGCAATGACAAAGCAGACGCTACTGCCAGAAGGCTGACTACCAGCTTTGCCGGGCCAGCTCCAATGCTCTACTTTACTATCCCTGAAGTGCAGCCCTCTCATACACCTCAGGAAGAAGCCGCCCCAACTCAAAACGGAGGAAAGGTGGATACTTTTCCATGGAAAAATAGTGTTCCCAACACAGCAAGCCCCAGACCTTATACGCCAGGTACATCACTCCTTACATCTAGGACCCTGTGCCCTATCCCAGTTCTTGCAGCCGATCTTTTACAGCCCCACATGGACGCAGCTCATTCAGACCACTTATAAAGCCATTAATGCCCAGGGAGCCCCCAAAGTCCCCACACACCAACTGCGTGGCTATCTGCCTGGCCAAGACTGGCACATGGATTTCACTCATATGCCTACCCACAAAGGTTTTCAATTTCTCCTCACGGTAGTGGACACTTTTATAGGATGGGTTGAAGCCTTTGCTACCAAACAGGAGAGAGCAGATACAGTCACAAATATTCTGCTAACTGAAATCATCCCCAGGTTTGGACTCCCCAGCTCTATTCAGTCTGATAATAGCTCATGTTTTCCTTTTGTAATTAAATCATTTTAGTGGGGGCTTGTACAACTCTCATTGCAATCCACACATATATCCGTTGTGTCAAGCACTTTTGTACATTTGTTTCCCTCATCATTCTCAAAACATTTGCTTTCTGCTTGAGCCCCTAGTATTCACTCCTCACTTTCCCACCCTCTCTGCTCCCCCTTCCCCAGGAACCCTTGATAATTTATAAATTATTATTATGTTGTCATATCTGACACCATCCAATGTCTATCTTCACCCACTTCTCCGCTGTCCATGCCCCAGGTTATATGTAGATTCTTGCAATCTGTTCCCCCCTCCCACCCCACCCTCCCTCCACCCTCCCGGTATTGCCACTCTCACCATGGGTCCTGAGGTGTACATCTGTCCTGGATTCCCTGTGTTTCCAGTTCCTATCTGTACCAGTGTACATCTTCCCGTCCAGCCGGATTTTTAAGGTAGAATTGGGATCATGATAGTGAGGGGAGGGGGGGCGGGAAGCATTTAAGAACTAGAGGAAAATTGTATGTTTCATCATTGCTACATTGCACCCTGACTGGCTCATCTCCTCCCTGTGAACCTTCTGCAAGGGGATGTCCAATTGCTCATAGATGGGCCCTGGGTCCCCACTCTGCACTGCCCCTCATTCACAGTGCTATGATTTTTTGGTCTTTGATGCCTGATACCTGATCCTTTAAATGCCTCATGATCACACAGGCTGGTGTGCTTCTTCCATGTGGGTTTTGTTGTTTCTCAGTTAGATGGCCACTTGTTTATCTCCAAACCTTCAAGACCCCAGATGCTATATCTTTTGATACCCGGACACCATCAGCTTTGTTCACCACATTTGCTATGCACCATTTTTCTTCAGCGATCGTTTCAGAACAGGCTGGTGTGCTTCTACCATGTGGGTTTTGTTGTTTCTCAGTTAGATGGCTGCTTGTTTATCTTCAGGGCTTTAAGACCCCAGATGCTATATCTTTCGATAGCTGGGCACCATCAGCTTTCTTCACCACATTTGCATATGCACTCATTGTCTTCAGGAAGGTGAGCATCTCAGACTGCCAAATTGTTAGAACAAAGTGTTCTTGTGTTGAGGGAGTACTTGAGTAGGGGCCCACTGTCCATCATTTCCTTAATACTAAACCTATAAATATATGTACATAGATCTATTTCCCCCCATTGTATATAAATATATTTACATCTGCATATGTCTTTATTTAGATCTCTGTAAATGCCCTTTTCCTCCTAGTTCTTTCCTCTATTTCTTTTTATTTTCCTCTTGTCCCACTATCATTTTCAGCCTTCATTTGGGTTTCAGGAATTCCTCTTGGTTACATTGTCCTTGATCCAGCCCTGCCAGACCTCCTACCCCCTCCTTGCCACTAATTTTGGATCACTTGTTGTTCCCTTGTCCCTGGGTTTGTTAACACCCACTTCTTTTCCCTGCCTCCCCCTCTCTTATGTCCCCCCAAAGCTGTCATCCCATTGTTCTCTCTTTTGGCTTGTTTATCTCGCCTATCCCTTCCAGATAGACATGCAGTGACAATAATATGCACCAACACTAGACTGAGTACAACGAAGCAATAATAGAAAATAAAACAATAGCTACAACAAAAAACCCTATATATAGTTCAAGGTCTATTTGTTGTCCTTATGAGTGCTTTCCAGTCAAGTCTGATGGGGTGTCATGCCCTGGCCCCACATCTATCCCTGGCATTCCCTCGGGACTTCATTGCTCTGCTCCCCCCGCTGCTCAGCTGCATGCCCCTCAAAGCGTCTGGCTTCAGCATAGTGGGCTCAGGGCGGGCACAATTCCCGCCATGTGCCTCTAGTGTTGTCCCCATGGTGCTACGGATCAGTGAGGAATGCTGTGTCCTGTGGCGCAGCCGGCCCTGTGGTCGTCTCTGTGCACTGGTTGCTCTGAGCAGAAATATTGTCCTCAGGCTTGGGGGCCAGGATGTGCTTCCCTGCTTTTTCTTTTTTGCCTTCCCCCTCATTGGCTCCTGTGTGCTCTGATCATACAAGTCCCTCTTCTTGAGCTGTAGCTTCAGTATTGTCCTCTGAAGTGAATTCTTCTGGGAGTGGTGGTGGTGCTGTCCACTCAGTTGGTAATGGGGCCAACCCCTCAGACCTCGCTATTGGTTCCCTGATTCGTGTCAGTGTGTTGCATTCTTGTCTTGGAGCATCAGGTTGAAGTCTGGTTCCTCTTTCCCTGTGAAGATATAAACAATACTCTTCCATTAGGTGGGTTAGTGCCCTGTGCCCCGGGCTCCTCATGTCTCTCTTTTTTTGCCCCTCCTCTTTAGTGGGCTACCATATGTATCCCTGAGTTTAGTCTGGCCCCTGCCATATTACCTGGGCCTCACCCCAGGGATGTATGCATACAGTATCTTCTTCCTTATGCCCCTTTTGGATTTTTTTGAGCTTACCTAAGTGGACTCATGTTGTACTTGTATTTTTGTGCTTGGCTTACTTCACTTAGCAGAATTTCCTCCAGTTCTTCCCAAGCAGTGATGTGCTTCATGTGTTCATCACTGCTTTTTAGGAACGAGTAGTACTGCATTGTATGTATGTATCACAATTTTTAATACATTTGTCCGCTGATGGAAATTCGGGTTGTTACCAACTCCTTGTGATTGTGGACTGTGCCGAGATGAACACTGGGGCACAGATGTCTGGCTGTGGTTTGTTTCTTGTCTCTTCTGGGTATATGCCCAGTAGGGGATTGCTGGATCACATGGTAGCTCAATTTCCAACTTTTTTAGATATCACCAAATCGATTTCCATAATGGTTGTACATACCTACAGGTCCACCAGCAGTGGACAAGGGTTTCTATCTCTCCAACACTTGTTACTTTCTGATTTCTTGAATTGGCATATCTTTGAGGGTGTTATCTCATAGTTGTTTTAATTTGCATTTCTCTTATGGCTAGAGATCTGGAACATTTTCTCATATATTTATTGGCCATTTGGATTTCTGCTCTTGAGAAACTCCTGCTCAGGTCCTTTGCCCACCTCCTGAGTGGACAATTGGTTTTTTTTTTCTTGTAGTTTAGCAGTGTATTGTAGATTTTAGTAATAAGGCCTTTGTCTGATGTCATTGCTAAAGTTGTTTTTCCATTCTGTGGTCTCTCTTATTACTCTCTTGGCAAATTCTTTCGATGTACACAAGTGTTTTATCTTTAGTATATCCTACTGGTCAATTTGTGCCTCCTCCGTGTTTGTGTCCTTCCCTATTTCCGATAGCCTATGTATTCCCTGTGCCAAAGTTCTCAGGTTTGCCCCAATTTCCTCATTAATGGCCCTAATAGTTTGGGGTTTTATCTCAAGGTCTGTGATCCACCTTGAGTTTATTCTTGTGTATGAAGTGAGATAAGGGTCTTGCTTCATTTTTTCTGCAGATATGTATCCATTTTTTTCAGCACCACTTCCCAGTTTATATTTTTGGGCCCTTATCGAAGATCAGTTTTCTGTGTGCTGATACTTTTATTTCTGGGTTTTCAATCCTGTTCCATTGGTCTGAATATCTATCATTATACCAGTACCACACTGTTCTGACCACTGTGGCTATGTAGTAGGTACTAAAGTCTGGTAAAGCAGGCCCTCCTACTTGGTCTTTCTTCTTGAGGAATTCTCTGCTAATTCTCAGTTTCTTCCCTCTCCATATGAAGTTGGTTTTTCCAATTCTCTGAAGAAAGATGCCAGAATTTGAATCGGGATACCATTGAATTTTACAGTGCCTTGGGTAGAATTGACATCCTTACAATATTGGGTCTACTGATCCACGAGCCTGGGATGTCCTTCCATTTGTTGAGGTGATCCTTGATTTATTTTAATAGTGTTTTGTAGTTTTCCTCATACAGATCTTTTGTTCTTTTAGTCAGGTATATCCCTAGATATTTCAATTTGTGTTTGGCTATTGTAAAGGGTTCCCCCTTTTTGATTTCCTCTTCTGTGGCCTTGTCCGGTGCATACAGTAGTGCAATAGACTTCTGTTTGCTGATCTTGTAACCTGCCACTCTGCCATATTCCTCTATTGCTTCCAGTAATCCTCTCGTGGAACTTTTAGGATTTTCCATATGTAAAATCATATCACCTGCGAATAACAATAGTTTCACTTTTTCCTTCCCCACACAAATCCTTTTGATGTCCTTTATTTCCCTTATATTGTTAGCTAGGACCTCCAGTACCATGTTAAAAAGGAGTGGGAACAAGGGAAATCCTTGTCTAGTCCCTTATTTCAGAAGAATTGATCTTGTCTTTTCTCCATTGACTACCACATTGGCTGTTGGTTTTTCATATATAGCTTGTATTATATTGAGGAATTTTCCACCTATTCCTATCTTCTTGAGTGTCTTAAACATGAATTGGTGTTGGATGTTGTCGAATGCTTTTTCCACATCTATTGATATTATCATGTGGTTCTTATACTTTTCCATTTCAATGTGGTGAATAATATTAATGGTCTTTTGTATGTTGAACCATCCCTGCATCCCTGGTATGAATCTCACTTGGTCATGGTATATTGTTTGTTTTATATACTTTTGTATTCTGTTGGCTAGTATTTTTTAAAGGACTTTTGCATCAATATTCATTAGGGAAATTGGTCTGTACTTCTAAATTCTTGTGGAATCCTTGCTCAATTTAGGTATCAGAGTTATACTAGCTTCATAGAAGGAATTTGGGAGTTTGCCATCTTTTTCTATGTTCTGGAAGATTTTGTGTAGGATTGGTGGTAGTTCTTCCCTAAATGTTTGGTAGAATTCTCCTGTGAATCCATCTGGTCCAGGTGATTTTTTGTTGGTAATCCCTTAATAACCTTTTCTATTTCTTCTATTGATATGGTTATGTTGAGGTTCTTGATGGCCATTGGGGATAGCCTAGGGAGAGATTGTTTTTCCAAGAATTTTTCCATGTCTTCCAAGTTTTTAATTCTTTGGAGTACAGTCCTTCATAGTACTGTGCAATTATTCTTTTGATTTCTCTAGGGTCTGTTATAATATCCCCTCTTTCATCCCTCATCCTTTCTATTGAAATGTGTTCCTTCCTTTCTTTGGTCAAATTTGTGAGAGGTAAAATGAGCAGCCAATATTAAGGGCTCAAGTAGAAGGCAAATGTCTTGAGAATGATGATGGCAACAAATGTACATATGTGTTTGACACAATGGATGTATGTATGGATTGTGATAAGAATTGTATGAACCCCAAATAAAATGATATAAATTTTTTCAAGAGGTTTGTCTATTTGATTTATCCTTTTGAAGAATTAACTTTTAGCAGCACTAATTTTTTCCATAGTTTTCTTATTTTCCCTCTCCTGAATCTCAGACCTAATTTTTATTATTTCTTTTCTTGTGTGATTAGTTGGATTGTCTTGTTGACTCTATTCTAGTTGCTGTAAAATTTGTGCCAGTGTATCAATCATAAGTCTCTTCCTTTTTTTATCTGTGCATGTAATGCTATGAGACTTCCTCTAATGACTGCCTTTGCTGTGTCCCATACGTTTTGGTATGTTGTGTTCTCATATGTTGTTTTCTAGAAATTTCCTAATTTCATCTCGGACCTGGGCCAGTACATACTCCTTTTGCAACAGAGTTATTCATCCTCCAGTTGTTTCCCCTTGATTTCTTTATCTTCCTTTTGTTGATTTCCAATCTTATGGCACAGTGGTCAGAGAGAGAGGTCTGTATGATATCAAGGTGCTGAAATTTATGCAGATTCAACTTATGCCCTATCATGTGGTCTACCTTCGAATATGTGCTGTGTGGGAATGAGAAGAAATGTGAATTTTTTGGTATTTGGGTGGAGAGCTCTGTAGATCTCTATGAGGTCAAGTTGTCTAATTGTAGCGTTTAGATCTTTAGCCTCCTTTTTGTGTTTCTTCCCCAATGATCTATTTTTCTCAGAGAGAGCTGTGTTGAAATCACCTACTATAATTGTTGAGGCTGTGATTTCTTTGTTCATTTTTGGGAGCATTTGATTGACATATTCCGCTGAATGCTTGTTCTGCAAATAAATGTTTAGAATGCTTAGTGGTTCTTGGTCTACCATTGCCTTGAGCATTATATAATGTCCCTCCTTATCTCTTTTTATGGTTTAAACTTTGAGGACTATTTTATCCAAGATTAGGATTGCAAGCCCTGTTTATTTTGAATTGCTGTTTTCTTGTTATGTTTTTCTCCAGCCTTTGATTCTCAGTCTGTAATCTTGAGATGTGTCTCCTGTAGGCAGCAGATTGAAGGTTGTGTTTTCTAAAGGCTCATGGTTTGTGTCTCAAATAACCCAACAGGTTCATCCGCTTTAGACATCAAGTGGTGCTTACACATCCCATAAGACCTCAGTCCTCAGGAAAGATTGAGAGAATGAATGGGATTATAAAAAAATCATTTGTCAAAGCTGTCCCTAGGATTCCATCACTCATGGGTGGACCTGTTCCCTCTCGCCTTAACTTGAATTTGCACCACTCCCTGCTCCTCCTCCTTCTTAAGCCCCTGTGAGTTAATGTATGACAGGTCCTTTCTAATCAACCATAATCTGCCGGTCCAACCACCACCACTAGCAAACCATTTTCCTTTCCCTTTTAAGGAAGCTGCTCTGGAAGCATTCAGACAGGTGTCTCCCCACCCCAGACATTGGCTTGCTAGTGATCAACCCGGGACATTCTGTTCTGCTAAAAGAACTTCATCCTCAGCCCTTGCAGCCTAAGTGGATGGGACACACTGTCATCCTCACTATCTCTAGTGTGGTTAAAGTCCATGGTGACCTCAACTGACATCATCTTACCAGAGTAAAACTATCCCCTGAAGTAAAATGACCAGATTTTAACATTGGTAAAGCAGGACAACAGCGGGATACCATTGATAAAACTCATATCCTGGTGAAATAGCCACATGGCATCCAAAAACCGTATACCCTAGCTTGTCGTGCATTGTTTCAAAAAATTGGGACTTTTTTTGAAATGCCGCAGGATACGGGGAAAATTGTTAAAAATCGGGACTCTCCTGCCAAAAGCGGGACGTCTGATCACCTGACCCTGAAGTGAACCATGCCCAGTATTCAACCCAGGTGTGGGGCCTACAACACTGTGCTTTACTAAGGTACTTTCTGCTTCTCATACCTGATACATACCCATGGCTTGCTGGTTCCTTTTACATCTCCTGCCTGTCCCAAATCCCATCCCCCCGCCCCCGGGTCTTATGTATGGGAGTTCATTCTCAATGGAACCACTCAACATAGAAACCATGTCATCAGTAAGGCACACTGTGATCAGGGTGGATGCCAACAACTAATTTGCTTCCACTTCAATTTCACCCAACTTCAATCCATGGATCGTGACTATGACTCTCCCCTAAATTTTGGTCACTTCAGAGACAGTCTTGCACTCTGCTCTCGTTATGACCAGGTAGAAGATTATTGTAAGCAGTGGCCAGACACATACAAAGGATGCCCTTACTGCTCATGTGTAAAGCACAAATGCACTATTAAAGATATTGTCTTTACCACAGATGGTATTGGAAACTATCGAATTTACATTAAAGATCCCCGGGACCCAAGGTGGGAAAAAGGTGTTGAAGGGGGCCTGTATAGAGCCTTCACCTTTCAATATCCTACCACCATATTAAAAATCCATAGACAATATATTCAGGTTCAACACCCACCCAAAAATCTAGATGAAGTTGCCAAGGAAATACGAGACAATGAACTTAACTTGTTAACCCAATTCAGGAAGAAAAGCAGCAGCCCTCACTCTTTTGAAGGGGTAAAGCTGATCCAGGAAGCTGCCCTCCTCTTCAAGGCCTCCGGGATAGAAAACTCATCCTGTTTTCTCTGTGCTTCTCTCCAACGCCCATTGTTAGCAGCTGTCCCAGTAAATTCTCTCCCCTTTGGTAATGACAGCAGCACTTATCCTGCCCACATTCCTAATATACTGTTGTTTTCTCCAGAAAGCAACATCAGCATTAGCTACCCCCTATGCTACTTACCATCCACAACCCAAAGCCTGAGCTTACCCTGCAACCGCACCGAAAGCCTTACAGACTCGCTTAAAGCCCCCTGGGGACCTTCTTTTGGTGAAATGGGACTTTAACAAAGTGCCTCAATGCCTCCTGCTGTATCCCTTGCCTCCCGGTCACCATAGTCCCTCAACTCACTATGTATGGGCAGGCAGAATTCAAGTGGCTGTGGGACCTACACACTTGTTCCAGCCCTCGGTCCCAGTGAGAAGTATTCCTACTGGTTCTAGTAGGCCTCAACCTTGCCTCCTCTTTAGCTGCGGCAAGAGTTTCTGGTGGGGCTATGGGACAAACCATCTTCAATCTTAAACTCTTAACCAAAAAAATTCAACTGTAATGGATTCCACCTCTGACTCCCTTACATACCTGCAAAGGCAGCTTATGTCACTGGCACGGGTAACCCTTCAGAACCACCGAGCCCTGGACTTGTTAACCACCAACAAAGGAGGTACGTGCATGTTTCTAGGAGAAGAATGTTGTTACTACATTAATGAGTCAAGTGTGGTGGAGCAAAATGTAAAAGTGCTAAAACCCGTGTCCAAGGAAATCAAGAACCAACACTGGGACAACGCAGCCACCACCCCATGGTTCCAAAACTCTATCATGGCTGGGTCATGCCCCTAGTAGGACCCCTGGTAATAATTTGATTACTGTTACTTTTATTCCCCTGTCTCTTTAAGTTCCTTCAAGAATGAATGAGAGATATATCCAATCTAGCTATTAACTAACTTGTTGTTACATGCTTACATCCCCCTGCCTGCTGATGCCGTTCCAGCCCATTTCAGCCCATAGCCCTCCCCGCCACCCCCACCACTGTCATCCCATACCAGCAGGAAGCAGCCAGATCAGACCCCAATGCCCCTGTCATTACTAAAGAGGCTGGGATGGTTGGGCTAAGCTGAAGCAGGCCGGAGGCCCACTTCCCTGTATGTCCCTGGAGGTCAGCAGCTGTCCCCTGGAATGAGGAGACAGAGAAAAAACATGTGGAATGACTCCCTGATAACTGGACAGCCTACCTGCCAGAGCTGATCAACTACATCCTGGGCCATAAACCTTGCCACTGCAGCACAACCCACTTCTCCCGCTTTCCTTTAAAAATCCCGGACCCCAAACAAAGCCCTTAATCTGCCTGAGTTACTTTCTAGACCAAGGGGTTTTTCCGGGGGCTCTCTCTCTCTCCCTCCCTGCTACAATAAAACTGTCTCTGATTGCATCTACTTCGTTCTGACTTTGTTCTCATCCTGTGCCTCAGTTCATCTTTACAGTGTCTTTTGTCTTTCTTGGTGGATTTTGCCTTGAAGTCTATTTTATTGGAGATTATATGGCCATTCCTGTCTTTTTGTTGCCATTAGTTCGATGGATCTTTTTCCTAACCTTTGATTTTTTTCATCTATTTTTACCTTTGTGTCTAAGGTGTGTTCATGTAAGTAGCATTTTGATGAGTCTTGTTTTATTTTTTGGTCTGTATCTCTCTGTTCTTGAGTGGTACATTTAATACATCAACATTCATATGTGGATATGATGCTATCATTATGCATTTTTTGGTAGTATATTGGTTTCTCTGTTCTTATTTCTATGCTGAGTTCCTTTTGATGTTAGATTTTCTCATCACTTTTCCATCTTCTAATTTTTAATGTTTTCTTTTCTATTTTTGATTTCTTTTCCCCATTTTTATTTGAGGTAATCCTCTTGTTTATTGTTTATTTAAAACAGTCTGTACTCTCTAGTGAATTATTAGTCTTTCTCTCCATTAGAATGTTTTATATTCCGTTTTCCCTACGTTTTCTTTGTATTTGTCTTCATTGCAGATTGATATTTCGGGTTCCTAATTTTTGATCTTGTACTTTGATTTTGAATACTCTTTTAAGTGTGCTGAAATCTGAGTGGTGTTGTCTTGTATGTTGATCTCAGGTTGTTTTCTGTTGTCGGTTTTCTGTCCAAAGTGCTCCACTTAGTATTTTTTGTAATGCTGATCTTGTTTTTACAAACTCCATCCATTTCAATTTGTCTGGAAATACCCTTATTTTTCCTTCATAGTTGAGGTATGATTTTACTAGATATAAGATTCACACTTGGCTATTTCTTTCAAGGTTTTATATACAAGGGGGTACCGCCCCCAAAACAGGTTTTCTTTCAAAGCTATGTATTTAATTTTTTTTTACAAAACACCTTTATCACCTTCAAAGTACTCTCCATTACACTTAATACATTTTTCAAATCTGATTCCAATCTTGGAAACACTTTTCAAACTCATCATTTTGGATGGTTGACAGAACCTCCCTCATTTTTTTCTTCACGCCTTCTATGTTGTCAAATCACTGTCCTTTCCTGTACCTCTTCATTCACTGAAACAAAAAAGAAGTCACATGTAGAAAGGTCAGGTGAGTAAGGTGCATGGGGCAAGAGAGGGATACTGTTTTTTGCCCAAAATTGGTGCACCGAGATGTTTGGATGAGCAGGCACATTGTCGTGGTGGCAAAACCAGTCCCCTGTCTGCCACAAACCAGGCCTTTTATGTTGCACACTCTTCTACAATAATTTCAGAACTTCTATATAGAAAGCTTTCTATATGAAATGAACTTCAAATGCACTATCCCCCTCACATTAAAAAAAAAACACCAAATGAGCATTGTCTTGATCTTTGATTTCATTTGATGAGCTTATTTGGGGGCAAGGTGACAATAGCATCCTCCACTGGCTTAATTGGTGTTTGCTTTGGGTGTTGTAAGAATAGCACTGTGTCTCATTTCCAGTAATGACCTTGCGGGGGGAAAGTCTGGGGCCCTTCAGAGCTGTTCTTTGAAAGCATGGCCATGTTTCTACTCAGCACTCTTTTTACTGCTCAGTCAGAACCCTTGGCAATGACCCTTCTCATCCCCAAATCTTCTGTTAAAATTTGCTGAACGCAGCTCCAAGACAGCCCAGATAACGTCCCCATGTTTTCAACATCCGCAGTCAGTCTTGGAGCACAGGTGCAAGAATTTTTATTGATATTTTCATCCATTCAGGAATATTGATGGACGTCCAGAATGAAGTTTCAGTGGACATTTCACCTTATTTGAAATGATAAAACCACTTGTACACTTAAGTTTTTCCCACAGTGCTATCCTTGTAAACCGTGTTCAACATCACAACAGTTTCTACAGCATTTTTCCTGAGCAGGAAACAAAATTTCACAGCTGCGTGCTTTTCTCTTAAATAGACCATCACAAAAATGAGGTTCAAATGAAGCTGCTTTTACCAAAAAATTCACTGACCAGAGGGAACCTTCCCAGGCAATGTCACTAGATGCACTAACCCAGAGTAACTAGCCCGATACTCACCTGGCGGGAAAAATGCATACTATGAAAGGTCCACCCAATATAGCTTTTCCCCATCTTATGGGGATACCCCCTCATATATCATTCTCTTGTCTTCTTACTTACAAGGTTTCTGCTGAGAAATTTGTACGTATTTTTACTGATGCTGCTTTGTAAGTGACTATCATTCTCCCTAGCCACTCTGGGGATCCTTTCTTGCTCTCTGATTTGTCAAGTTTTACTCTGATATATTGTGATGTTTTTCTTTTGGGGTCTATACTATCTATTTGGTGTTCTCTCGGCTTCTTGAGTAGTCACTTTCTCCTCTTTTATGTTATTATTATTTTTAATCATTTTATTGGGGCCCAACTCTTATCACAGTCCACACATCAATTGAATCAGGCATGTTTGCACATAGGTTGCCCTCATTCTCTTCTAGACATTTTCTTCTATTGAGCCCTCAGTACCAGCTCTGTTTTCCTCCCCCCACAACTCCCTGAGAGATTGTACATTGTTATTATTTTCATCTCTCATATCGACCGCTGTCTCCCTTCCTCCATGTTTACTGTTGTTCTTCCCCCTCCTCCTTTATGTTATTAAGGAAGTTCTCTTCAGGGTCTCGTACTATTTTCCTGTGTATTTTATTTGTTTATTCCTGTTCCAGAATACCAATGAGATGTAAGTCACTCCTTTTGATGGTGTATCACTTAATTCTTAGACTTTCTTCAAGTCTATATGCTCTTTTTGTTGATTATTCCTCTCACAGATTATAGTCAAGGTATTTCCCTTCAAACTCACTAGCTGGTTTTCTGTTTTTTATTCTATTACTCTGCTCTTTTAACATTTTGTTAACAAATGTCTCGCATTTGTCTAATTCTGTTGTTTCTGCGTTTTATTAGTGTTTTCTTTTTAATTGTAAAGTGTCTAGTTTTTTTCTGTAGCTTTCTCTATCTCTTCTTCCATCTGTTGGAAGTATCCAAACAAGACGCTTCTCAATGCCCCTGCCCGCCACGTCCCCACAATAATTCCAGAACCTTTTCTTCTTCAGAAATTTTACTTGGATTTGAATATTGTCCACTTGTTTGTGCCTATTTTGTGTGTGTGTGTGTACTGATATTGAATGCTTTTTCTATGCCATTATGAGGCAGCTTTTAGGGGTGGGAGACAGGCTTGGTCATGTGGGAGAAGTTAACTCTGCCAAGTGGTATAGCAGAGGAATAATAGAAATCATAAAAGAAAAGGGAAGAAATAGAGACAATAAGATAAGAGAAATTAATAATGATGATAATAAGCATTTATAAAAATGATAACAAAAATAAAAGTGCTGTTTAGGATTGTCCTTCAGCCTAGAAGTGTTGTAGCTAGCAAACCGAGTATGGGTATGTTACTGTGTTGAGCACAGAGTTTATGCCAATGAGGCAATAGACCCAGGGCCAGTGAAACAGGCATATGCAGTGTCTGGGGGTAAAGTGGGCCCACATAGCATCTGCAGGTCGAGTAGGCATGTGAGGTGGCCATAAGCAGAGCAGGCATGCATGGAGGTCACATGCTGGCAGAACAGGCACATGTTGCAGCCAGGGATGAGTGTACACACTGGCTGAATGCTGAATGTGCATGCAAGAGAGCACCGGGCACTTCATGGACATGCTTGCTATTGCCTCCCCCCCCCCCCACGCACCAATTTATTTATCTATCTATCTATCCAGCTATTTATTTATTTATTTTTCCTGAATTTTTTGCACAGCAATTTCCTCTTAGTGTGTTCAAGTGATCATCTTGAACATGAAGTCTTGACGATTAACTTTTTACAGGCTAGATTTTAAGATTAAAGAAGCATGGTACCCTCTCACAAGGCAGTAGAATTTTATCTGTGGTAGAGGTTCTAGGAGTAGATCTCTAGCTGAACACTTTCATGGTAGTGGAAAGTACCCGAGGCAACCAAGACAGCAAAATTTTGGTTAAAAGCCCAATAAGAGTTATATTAACACATCAGTCTTATTTTAAAAGATGCCCATTAACAGAATGACACTGAGGACTTTGTGTAATCAGGTTTAAACCCAATATATCCTTAAGGATGGAACAACCTGTCCAGAGAATCACTTAAAAAAAAAACAACTTTAGTACTATCCTACAGCTGATGTGTTTTGTGCCCAAATCAGTAAGTTGGTAAGAAGCTGTGTGTGGCATGTTGTATTATTTTGTGGCAGGACACGCCTGGAAGATCAGAAACATCTTGAGTTGTTTTCTCCTCAGAGACAAAATTTGGAGATTCAAGTATGTCCTTAGAGATGAAGTTGAAAATGAGTTATGGTAGTTATACAATTTCATGTCAACTTGATAAATAGGAATGAAAGGGTAAGGTCTAGCCTGTCGATCAGGCCACATCCTGGTGATCCCTCCTTGTGGGCATTGCCTTCTCATGAGGATTCTGGGACTTCTTCTCTTCCTCCCTGTAGACGGGACACACACTCTTTCTCTCTGCTATACCTTCCTGTTGACACGCCACATGGAACCACGCTGGTGGCAGCCAGAGGCCTGGTTGATGACAAGTCCATTGCCATTAGATCCACAAGACTTTCCACCCACCGGCTGGTGATCTTCCTGTATTTTGCATCATTGCATGCACTGAATTTGAAGAGGGAATTACATACTTGTATTGGACACATGGGCTAAAATTGGACTTATGGACTTGAACTGGTGTGGGCTGGGATGCTTTCTTAATGTACAATTTTATTTGGTATAAAACTTTCTCTTATACCCATATGAGTGTCTATAAATCTGTTTCTCTAGTAAACCCAGACTAACACCGACCCAGACAGGACCCCAACCCAAGTGACTTTTTTACATATAGCCTTTCATGCCTCATATGCATTTTGCTCAGGTGTTTGCCAATCATTAGCCAACCTGGGCTGATTGCCAAACTCTTGTGCATGCATTACTCAGAGTTGAAGAATGGATAATGGTCAGAAGCCAGGGAAAGAGCTGAAGGGAAAAAAAAAAACTTGACTGACATGGCAGTAGACAAACCTCAGAGACTGTCCTTCACCCATCCTAAGTGGCTTTAGTGGGAAGAATGGGGAAGAGCTAAATTGTACACATTGTGATTATTTGTTTGTGCAGGCTGAAGGAAAGGGCATTTAGACTGATTAACTGCAACAAAATTAAAGAAGACATTCAAGAATCTGATAGGAATACTCTGACATTTCTTAAGAGTCTGATTCTTGCTTATCCAAAGCAAGAATTGTATACACTTTGAGGTTGTATACAATATCACTCTTGGAAATATGACTTTCAATCGCCAGAGTATCCTTGACATAAGGAGGAAGTTGCAGTAGGGTGAGAGTCGTGTAAGGACCCTGTCTTCTAACACATTTGTTGAATAACATATAGAGTATATTCAAACCTGTATCAGCAATGAGCTAACTAGAAAAGCAATAAGAGAATCAGGAAATGAAGAAGCAAGCTACCCAGGGGCAGAAAGGAATCCCTGTGAATGTAGACATGAATATGATTGGGCATTCAGCCCCCAAAAGCTCAGTTGATAGGGCTTGAGTGTTTAGGCTACCAGATTAAGAAAAAAATCACTTGATCTCTGTGCAGATGAGAGATGAAGCACAGCAGTAGGGTTGCTAGTTCAGCATTTGGGAGCCTGGGGGTAGTCCATGGTATACTGGTTTCTAAGAACATGACCACAGTTTGCTAGGGTTGGCAGGCCTGCCTGTGAGCTGTGACAGACGACAGCAGTCAAGGAGTACTCCCTGAGGCACCCAACCCTGTAACTGTGGTTTTAAAACAACAGCAACATCAACAAACACCTGTATTTCACCTCTACTGGTTAGCCCTGTATCAGTCATAGCTTCTTGGGATTTTAAGCCTCACTCTAGGTCAGCATCCACCCAAACATAACTACTTTGCTTTGGACCAAACTGGTTGCATCAATAAAATATTGCTGCCTAGAGATCTGGACATAGTTGATGTAAGCAGTTCAGATGTCATTGACTGGTTGTTAGACAACCCAGACGTTGAATGGCTTACTGATGACAGCAGTTTTGTGCAAGATGGCGTGCATTATGCTGGATGCACTGTCATCTTTGTAAATGATTTAACTGAGAGTGGGACATGGCCTACCAGGTTTTCTGCCCAGAAGTCTGAGCTCATAGCTATGATCTGAAGTCTCTAATTGGCAGAAGGTGATTGTTTTTACTGACTCAAATTTCGGTTTCAAAGTCTGGCATGTCCATGTAGTTATGGAAAGAAAGGGGATAACTTATTGCTAAGAGAGATCAAGTCACTAACTGATAAGAGAGAGCAAGTAAAATATAGAATTGAAATTACTTTAATCCTGCTTAAAAGAGTATCACAAACTTGAAGATAGCAGTTAAATACTGCTGAGCTCACCATAAGGGAAACTTAGAGTAAAAAGGAAACACAGTAGCAGACAGGGAAGTAACGAGAGCAGCCTTCGCTCCACCATGTACAGCATTACTAACAACTCTCTTTTCCTTTCTGGAAGGACACCTTCAATATGCCAAGGAGGTCTTATAGAGGATGAAGAGACAAAATATGACACACTGAATTTAGTGAACACTCAAGAACAGATATGATACACTGAACACTAGTGATACAAGACATGAGAAGCTATGGAATGACATCGAGGACCTCATAGATGAACGAAGAAAAAGATTATTACAAAATAAGAAAGAAAAATTCCTAAGTGGGCACTGGCCTGCTGGGTCACAGTGACAGAACTACCGCAGCTCCGTGTACAGGAGGCGTTGGCTGAGAAGTCTGGAAAAAGAGAACTTGCATAAGATGCAGAGCACCATACTCTGCTGTAGCACCAGTTGTTGTGAGGACAACCTGTCCCTGGACATCAATTCTCTTATAAATTTTAATCCACGCGAGGTTAAGTGGGGGAAAAGTGGTGCTAAAATTTGGGTTTGAGGTAGCACACGAGTTATTTAGAGCCTGAAGTGTATGTATCAAGTATCTATACTCACAGTAGGTAACCCCCTTGCTGTATCAAGCCAGAGCCCACCAAAGCGCCAGATTCTCCTTGTTTTACACGTTCCAGATGGCTGGCAGGTTCCTCCGACCTGTATATGATCTGGTAGAATTTTAGGAGGAATGCTTCTATTGTTTGCCAAACTCTTGTTTATAAGAAGCATCATCATCTCATTTTCCACAAGCTGTAAAAATATCCCTGATAGCACTAATCAGAAGTGGAAAACAGATATCTAGGTCTTTGTTTTGCTTGATTTTATTTTATACACAAGGGCCCGGAATTGATTCACATGTCAAGTTCGGAGACAGGGCAGTTTGGATAAGAACTTTAAAAGGTTCTTTGGCTACATCATCTGGCTGTCAAGATACTGCCCTTGAAGTTCTCATACAATGCGGTTATTTTTCTTTTAAAAATATTATTGTGGATAAACCCCTTAGGACCAATACTGAGAGTAGCGATACCAGGAGGGGAAGGGGAAGGTGGGGGAGAAAGGGAGAACCGATCACAATGATCTACATATAACCCCTTCCCTGGGGGACAGACAACAGAAAAGTGGGTGAAGGGAGACATCGGTCAGTGTGTAAGACATAAAAAAAATAATTTATAAATTATCAAGGGTTCGTGAGGAAAGGAGGGTGGGGAAGGGAGGGGGAAAATGAGGAGCTGATACCAAGGGCTCAAGTAGAAAGCAAATGTTTTGAGAGTAACGATGGCAACAAATGTACAAATGTAGGTATGGATTGTGATACTAGTTGTATGTGGCGCCAATGAAATGATTTAAACGTATATATAAAATAGTGATTTGGGTGAAAGTTTACGATTTCTTTATGTTTTGTTTTGCAATCCCTACAATTTAGCAACTCTATTCCCATTTCTCCCTGTGCTTACCATTTCCCTTAATTCTTCTTTCCAACTCCTTTCTATCTTCTAAGCTCTATCTCTGGGTCAACACTTCCCTTTTGATCCCACATGGTGCTTGCTCTATGGCCTACAGGCCTCTATTGTTGCTCAACTCAAAAGGCTGTATGTAGGTTGGCTAAAAGTTTCATATATTGCCTCTTTCATTATGGACACTAGGTAAAAACATAAAAGATTGTCATACTGGCTATAGGGAAGCAGAACTTCCTTCTCACTGATAGGTGACGCTAATGCTGTGTGCAATAGATTGACAGGATCATCTTGCAGTGAGATCGTTCCCCTGGAAAAAAAGGGGGAGGGCTTGATTGTGATACATACCAGTGTCTGGGAATGAACTAAAGAGAAATTGTTGGATGCTTAACGAAGAAGGGGTTACTAGATTTGGAAAGACCAAGTTTTCCGCACAACCACATGGAGTCTAACCGGCATCCCTGCTCGTGTTAGTCTTGGTTGCCGTTGAGTTGGCACAATTCCTGATGACCTGATGTGTCACTGAAGCAGATGGCCACAGAGACTCCATTTTGTTGACTGCCGAATGACTGCCTCCTTCCCCCTCCCATCTCAGAAAGCTCCACTGGGAGTCCATTTCGAAATGCAGTCATGTGTACCCAGAATTAGCACATTGTAATTAATCTTGTTATTTTCTTTGAACAGTATTCCCTTTGATGTTGTAACCAGGATGTTATAATTAATCTTACCGTGGTTTTTGTAACAGATGTACCCTGCTTCGACCAAAAGAATGTCAGCATTAATTTTGCTTTCTTCCTTTGTCACATCTACTCCCTGTATAAGAAAGTCCCTGAGAAATATCTATTCCCTCTATAAGAAAGTCCCTGAGAAATGGGTCTGTCTATATAAGCTGGCTGTTACCTTCACCCAGGGTGGCAATCTAAAGAATTGCTTTTATGGATGGAGGTATAAGCATAGGTGTGTACATCTGTAAATACATTGATCCACAAAAATAGAGGTATTGGCTCACGTACATCTATTTATACGGCAATACACTAAGGTAGGGGGATGGACTTTGAGCTTCTGCTCATATCCTCCCTCAATACAAGAACACTTTGTTCTAACCAATCGGCGTTCTGAGATGTTCACCCTCCCAACGTAATCACTGAAGACAAAACGGGTGCATAAACAAATGTGGTGAAGAAGGCCGATAGTGCCTGGCTATTAAAAGATATAGCATCTGGAGTCTTTAAAGGCTTGAAGTTACACAAGCCGCCATTCAGCACTGAAACAACAAGTCCACATGGAAGAAGCAAACCGTCGGTGCGATCATGAGGAGTCATAGGGACCAGGTAATAGGCTTCAGCAGACACATAACAAACAAAAACATATTGTTGAGGATGACGGGGCTGGAGCAGAGATCCAATGCCCGTCTGTAGGCAGTGGAACAATCTCCCCACAGGGGGGGCACAGGGAAGGGATGAGTCACCAGCATACAGTAAAGCATCAAAGAAACACACTCTATTCCTCTGGTTCCTTGAGGCTTCCTCACCTTCCACTACCATGACCCCAGTGCGACATCTCAATTCTAACTAAACCGGAACATGTACACAGGCATACAAAGGGATGGGAGCTCACCACACACAGAATCCAGGAACAGGAGTGGGAATAGTGTTACCAGAAGGGTAGGGGGAAGTGGGGGAGAGGAAGGGAGAAAGGGGGAACCAATCGCATATACCCCACTACAGGGGGAAGAACAACACAAAACATGGGGGAAGGGAGAGAGCAGTCAGTGTGAGAGATGAAAATAATAACAATGTATAATCTCTCAGGGGGTTATGATGGTGGGGGAGGGGAGGGAGAGCTGATACCAAGGGCTCAATAGAAAGTAAATGTCTAGAAAAGAATGAGGACAACATATGTACAACCATGCCTGATTCAATAGATGTACGGATTGTGATAAGAGTTGTATGAGCCACCAATAAAATGACTTAAAAAAAAAGAATTGTTTTTTTAGATTCTTGCAATCCAGTTAACCGAAAAAAAGACTCTTCTAAATTTCAAAACATTTTAGTGGATGTTCAGCATAAGGAAATAAAATCTGACCTGGCCCTGTGCAATCCTCATGATGATTGACGTGTCTGGACCCATTGCTTCAGCTGCTGTGGCAGCTCATCTCACTGAGGCTTTCTTTGTTTTCTTGGCTCTCTTCTGAACATAATGTCCTTTTTTGGTGATTGGTCTTTCCTGATGACATGTACAACTGCGTATTTAGTCCCTGTTGTGGGAGACTGAAACCCAGGAAGAGTATATGAGGACAAATTCCCTACACTCCTATGTTAGGGAGTCTGGGAGACTGAGGCTCCTGTGGAGAGAGGCCTCCTGCCAATTTTAAGGTTCTGACTATACTCTTAAAGGTCAACTGCTTGAAGGCTATCTGCCGATGGTCAACTGCCAGCAAAAGCTGTTAGTCCATCTAACCCCTTTGATAAGGATTCTAGAGTGTTCCCTTGGAGAAGAGCTCAGGGGCACTTAAGGTCAAGCCAGCTCAGAGACAACCATCTTAACTCTAGAACCCACCCATCTTGTTATATATGTACCTTCCTGTCACATGTATACCTCTAGTACCTCCCTTTCCTATTGCATGTACACCCCTAGCTTGTCCCCTCCTGATATGTGTCTGCCTCTAAGGAAACCCCTGTTATGTGTGTGTATAAGATAGCTTGCCTGCCCAAGATTATATAAGCTTGTGAGAGAATATATTCCTCTCTCACTCTGGTTCCTTTCGCCAAGGAAGAGTTGAGCCCTTGCATGCCTTGTCTCTTGTTCCTTTAATTTACCCTTCAATTACACAACTGCCCCTTGGAACCACACCCTGTAATAACAGAATCCTGCTAAACCAATCTCCTGGCAACAGGAAAGTCAAGGGGGAAAAAGTGAGTGACTCAGGGGCTCGAGAACTGTGACTCATTTCGAGCAAAGGAGGGGCACCCGCTCTACTACCAAACAACACTCTCTGCATAAGGCCTCTGCAGTATGTAGTTTTCCTGCTCCAATAACATCTTATTTTGATAAGGGCTTTGTCACATTTATACCAACTTAATACTTAAAGTGGTAATACAGCCTGTCTGCTGGCTGTTTCAGGGCTGTGACACATTTTCCAGTGCAGGGGTGCTCAAACATTTAAACCAGGGCCAGTTCACTATTCCGCAGACCTTTGGAGGGCCAGACTATAGTTTAAAAAAAGAAACTATGAACAAGTTCCTAAGCACACTGCACATATCTTATTTTGAAGTTAAAAAACAAAATGGGAACAAATACAATATTTAAAATGAAGAACAAGTAAAGTTAAATCAACCAATTTACCAGTCCTTCAACGGGAACTATGGGCCTGCTTTTTGCTAATGAGATAGATGATCAGTGTCCGGTTCCATATTTGTCACTGCTCGTCCTAACAAGCGATGCAAGCGTGCATCAGTTAGCATGGACCTGGTTGGAGATTGCAGATGTTTCATTCTGGAAAAAGTCTGTTCACAGACATAAGTGCTGCCAAAGCTGGCTGCCATTTTGAGCGCATGGTTCCTGAGATGAGGACATGTCTCAGAGGGGAGAGCTGCATAGAAATAGGAAGGCTGCTAGCCTTGAATGCGTCTTTCAGAGAGTCACAATTCTGCAGTTCAGCCAGTTCCATTTGGTAAATTGTATCCACATTTTCAGTGCCAATAGGAAATGGGTTACGGAAAAGCTGTATGTCCTGTTCATGGAGATGAAGCTCTTTAAATCTAAGTTGGAACTCCTTTTGCAACTTTTCCAGTGAATCCACAGGTTTGGTTTGGGAACACAACCAATAATTTTTCCGCTAACAGATTTTGAGTTGTGGGGAGATGGCAGAAATTTTCCTCCTTCACTTGTTTGATGAGGGGCCCTGATTTGACTTCAAATGCTCTCACATGTGATTGCATATCACAGAGGAGCTTCCCCTTCCTTGAAGCTGCACATTGAAACTGCTGAGTGGCTCTGTTACGTCTGTCAGAAAGGCGAGGTGCCATTTCCATTCTGCATCGTTGAGCTCTGCTACTTCTTCGTTTTATGAAAGCAGAAAAGCTGTAATCCGTGGAAGTAAGTCATAGAAATGTTTCAAAACTCTCCCTCGACTCAGCCAACGGACTTCTGTGTGGGACAGACATCTTCACAGGCAACATTTAGCTCAGACAGAAATTCCTGAAGTTGTCTGTGGTTTAGTGCATTAGCTCTAATGAAGTTAACACAAGATACCACAATTTTCATAACAGCGCCCCACTTCAGTGATTTACTACACAGCGCTTGTTGGTGGATGAGGCAGTGCATGGCTATTGGATGAGAATGGTTATGTTTGTCCATCTCTTGGTTAATGCGAGCAGTTACTCCTTTCTTAGACCCCACCATCCTAAGAGCACCATCAGTTGTCACACTGGCTCATTTAGCCCAGTCTAGCTGCAAACCATTCACAGTTTGGCAAACCTTTGCATACATATCCTCTCCTGTAGTTGTTCCTCTGATGCTTTGCAGTGCAGCAAGCTCTTCTTCGAAATAGTCATTCGTCCCACGAATAAAAATTACATGAACATCATTACTTTCGTCGAGTGCCAAGGAAAAATAGGAAAGTCTTTTTGCGGAGTTTTGAAAATGCTGATGCAAATTGTCTCCCATTTCTTCCATCCTTCGTTTAATTGTAGGTCCTGAGAGACTCACTGTACTAAATAAATAGGCCTTCTCTGGACACATCTCTTTGGCAACAGAAAGAAGGCATTCTTTAACAAATTCTCCCTCCACGAATGGTTTGCCAGTGCACGTTATCAGCTTGGCAACTTGAAAACTTGCTCGCAGTGATGAAATATTTAGCTGCTCCTGCTTCACAAAAGTATTTTGCTGAGTTGTCGGTGTATTTTTCAGTTTTAATATTTTATCTTTTCTCACTTCTCTGACCAATCATATTTATCTTTATGTTGAGTTTGATAGTGTCAATGCAAATTGTATTCTTTGAACACAGAAACTGTTAGGTCTCTCTCTCCGGGCTAAATTTCAGCCTCGGTCCTTGGCTCCACACCAGAAAGAATTCACGCTGAAGCCGGGCTAGTGATCCAAGTGAATTTAATGAGAGTTAAAAGAAGCTTCAGGTTTTACACGGCACCCATAGGATTCCTTTGACCATGGGCCTGGGAAAGACTGCTCAGGGTCACGCAAGGATCTCTCTCCCAAGTTTTCCTCCAAAAAAGACCAGACAAGCCCCTCTCCCTCTTGGTTCCTGCCTTTTCAAGGGTTCCCGGGGGAGGTGTGGTGAATGACCCCAGGTTGATCCCATTGGCTGAATTGCAATCACCTGGCCCAGGTGGGCTGCTCCAGGTTTAACATGTATCTGTGCCCACCGGCGGGAAAATCCAGCTTTGTCCTATGCTGGCTCTCCTGGGCATGCATCAGTGGACTTCCCAAACCCTATGGTAAGCTACCTAACAAAACTATATTCTGCCATATCAAACACACAGCTCTTACCTTGTACTTCATGAAAAAGTAATCATAAGTCCACTATTCTTTGAATATCCTACACTCCGAGTCAATTTTTCTCTTTCTTGATATCATTGCTTCCTAGGGATTCCAAATTGCTATTAGTAAAATACATACATACATATATATATATACAATATATATGTATTATATATATGTATATACACACAGCACGACAAAAACAATATACCAGCAATAATTCTGCCCACACAGAGACATATAGACTGAACTGCCCATTAATGCATCCTGATCAGTGCCCATCAATGCAGCCTTGCCAGTCCACATCATTTCAGCCTCTCCAGTGCCCATATTGGTGGAACTCCGCTTTTACCTCAGGCTCACACTGGTGCAGTGCGGAACCGGCACGATTACAGAGCCGGCTCCTCCACCACCTTTCCAGTTCACACTACCCTGTGCAAACCACACTGCGATCTGTGAACTCGCACAGGAATCTGATCGCATGGGTGAGAAGACTCATGTGATCAGATTCCACTGCAGCAAAAAAGAAGGCGCGTATGCTTTTTTCTTCCGAATCTAATGCGAGTTCACCCATACAAGCCTATGGCTGAGCTCACACTGCTCAGAGATGACAACAGCGTGAATCGGGGCTTACACAGCACACAACATACAACATCATACACAACTGAATAGCAATCAGAATAGAAATGCACCTTACTGTCAATTAAATTGGGTTTCCTACTCCTCGATTGTCTGCAGAGCAGGAATAAGTCCCCATGGAGCCCTAGGAAGATTACCAGTTTGGGGCCCCCATGCAATAACACTGACCGCTGACAATTTGCATTAATACTGAGTGCTGACCATTTGCATTAGCACTGAGCACTGACCATTTGCATTACCTCTGAGCACTGACTATTTGCATTAGCACTGAGCACTGTCCATTTGCATTACCTCTGAGCACTGACCATTTGCATTGCCTCTGAGCACTGACCATGTGCATTACCTCTGAGCACTGACCATTTGCATTAGCACTGTGATGCAACCCCCCTGGAAACCACCCCCAACCAACTAAACAACTAAAAAAAAAAAAAGACCTCCTAACTTCAGAAAAAAAAAGGCCCCTACTTAATCGCAAAAAAAGCCATACTAACTTCAAAATAAAAAATAGACCTCAAACTTAAAAAAAAATTGTAACTTGTTCTTACCTCAGTCCTCAGGCAGCAGCAGGCTCTGCACAGGCAAGCTTGTGACTCATCCTATCACACCTGAGACTGAGAGAAGGAGTCAAGAGACAGAGAGAATGAGGGGAGTCGGAGAGTGCACATTCCACACATGCGCACTGAGGGCCCTGGACGAATCAGCTGCTAAGCAGGACAGGCAGCTGGGGCAAAAGCACCCAGCGGGCTGGATAAATGTCCTCAGTGGGGCCGCATGTGGCCCACAGGCCATAGTTTGAGGACCCTGTATGGTTTATTATTATTATTATGAGAGTTTTAATTTTTAAAGAAATAAAAAGATCTAAGTGGATATCTGCAGAGACTCTCAAAACTTGCCCTGGAACACAGAGTAACTAAAGAAAATAGAAGAAATGATGAAGGAAAAGAACTGAACACAAAATTTCAAAAGATAGCTTGAGAAGACAAAGTCAAGTATTATACTGAAATATATAAAGAGCTTGAGTTGGAAGTCTGTAAAGGAAGAAGGTGCTCAACATAGCTGAAACTGAAGGAACTGAAGAAATACATCTTGGAGTCGTAATTGACTGTGAGGAAATATTGCATTGTGCAAGATGTTTCAGAAGATGAAAGGAATATGCACCGAACCCAAAGAGCTGGTCAGCACTCAGCCACGCCACGAGGTGGCATATGAGCAAGAGTTGATGGAACTGAAGGCAGACGTCCACGCAGCAAAGAAGGCAGAAACACAAAGCAAGGCTCTTGGCACTGATGGGCTAGCACTTGAAATGCTCTAACAAGATGATGAAGTACTGGGAGCACTCGCTTGTCTATGGCATGGAATTTGAATAACAGCTTCTTGGCAAGCCAACTGGAAGAGATCTATATTTATGCCCATTTCAAAGATAGGCAAGCCAACCCATTGTTGAAATTATCAACCAATATCATTAATATCACATGTGGGTAAAATTTTGTTGAAGATCATTATCTATGGTTATAACAGTATATTATTAGAGAATACAAGGTGGATTCAGAAGTGGGGGTGCTATGAAGGATATGGTGGCTTATGTGACACGAATCTTGCCTAAAAGCAGAGAATACCAGAAAGATGTGTACTTGTGTTTTATAGACTAAGCACGGCATTTAATTCTGTGGATCATAACAAACTATGAGAAGAATGAGAATTCTAGAACATTTTCTTGTGCTAATGCAGAAACGGTATGTGGACTAAGAGGCAGTCATCAAAAGAGGACAAAAGAATATTGAGTGGTTTAAAAATCAGAGAATGTGTACATTGGTGTTGTATTCTTTGGCCATACCTACTTAATTTGCATCCTGTGCAAAGAATCAGAGAAGCTAGACTACCTGAAGAAAAGCTGTGTATCAGGATTGGAGGAGGCTCATGCATACGACAGCCTTGCTTGCTGAAAATATCACCTGAAATGCAGCTATTTTACTGTGGAAACATAGCCAATTTACTCACTCCAAGTCAGAGGAAGAAAAAGAGTGTTTTTATTTACCAGTGAAGCCACAGATGTTCAGAACAGACTGTTTTTATGGTACCCTGTTTGAAATCAGAATACATTGAGAATGGATGCTTTTAGCTTTGGAACTTATACTTTGGGAAGTCATGCATAAATGTTTTACCTTAACTCAGGTTGACAGTAATCACGGGGAAGTAACTGCTGACCGTGAGCAAACAAACAGAACAATGTGGTTCTTTAAATCATGGGCCAACCTTAGGATGTCTTAGTTGACTGGACAGCAGGACCTAGCTTTTAATCAGACAATCAAGTAAATGAGAGAAGACTCTCTGAGTTATCTGGCCCTTTTAAGTGACATCAATATTCAATTGGCCTGCTTTTGAGCAATGTGATTAATTATAAAATTTCCATAGATACTGCATTAAGAAAAGGGCCTTGGACTAAGTGCAGTTTGCAAGGTGAGTGGGAGAGGGTTTCCAACCACAGTAAGTAAAATAACTTGGCTTACAATAGCAATGAGGACTTGATGTCCTCACTGATGAAGAACAAAGACTGCAGCCTTCAGTGTGGATTACAACTCAAAATGTGAAGGAAAAAATGTCCACAACTGGACCAATAGACAGCATCGTGATAAATGGAGGAAAGATTGAAGTTGTCAAGGATTTCATTTTGCTTGGGTCCACAATCAATGCTGCTGGAAGCAGCAGTCAAGAATTCAAAACACAGGATGGAGGAATATGGCTGTTTGGACTAAGCGGAAGCAGGTCAGGGCCCAGCATGTGCTTCCCTGCATGTCCCTGAAGGTCAGCAGCAGATGGCCCAGGTAAGATAACCCGGTGAAACCAGATGTTCCGGGTTTGAAGAAAGCCACGAGGAGTCAACAAACAATTCTGGGGAGTTTCCAGAGGCCATATGCTAATTGACATAATTCCCATGCATTCCTCACCGCCCTCTTTAAAAGCCCTGGCCCCAGGCTGCTGAGCACTACTTCTCCCACCTGTTGGCCCAGGTCATGGAACCTCTTCCTTCTGTCCTTCCGGGTATTCCCCCTAATAAAGCTATTTCTGTTTTTGCTCTCCCTTGTCCTGTCAGTTATGTCTGTCCATTTCCCTGTACCTCAGTTTCACCTGTACATCCTTGAGTGGGGCTATATAACCATCAATGCAATCAGCTTCCCCTACCCCCTTTCCTAAGGTGACCAGATTTTAACATTGGTAAAGTGGGACACCATTGACAGGGGTGGGGGGGGTAGGGGAGTGGGAGGGGGGTGAGGTTGTGGTGGTGGTGTCATTCTTGATTAAAAATTTGGTCTTTATGGAGCAACAAAAATTTTCATAGAAAGCAAAAATATTATTGTAATATATATTTTTAACTTCAACATAAGTACAATTTACAAATATAATACATTAAAAAGTATGCATACTGTTATTTTATTCTTTGGCATATTTCTCATTTGAGTGAATTTTTTAGTAGATTGCTGTCGTTTAAAAGGTCATGATATTTTTCACAAGAATTTGTTAAATTATATTTCACACATAAAATGGCTTTCAAAGTCTCAACACTTAATTGTGATTTTTTTGATGTCCACACTTTATTTATTGTAGAAAAATGCCTTCAGTCACAGCATTAGTTCCTGGTAAGGACAGCACGTATTCCACAATTTTTAGTGCATTATTGGATGGAACATGGTTTGTTTCAAAATGATGAGATATCTTTATACAATTGATGTATGTATATGTATGGATTGTGATAAGAGTTGTATGAGTCCCTAATAAAATGTAAAAAAAGAAAAGGGAAAAGAAAGAAAGAAAAGAAAATGATTAGGGCAAAGAATGTACAGATGTGCTTTATACAATTGATGTAAGTATATGTATGGACTGTGATAAGAGTTGTATGAGCCCCTAATAAAACATTTTAAAAAATGATGAGATATTTCTAACCATTTGTTCTCTATTGTGATGCCCAAGATTTAACCTTTTCCTTATCAATATATATATTTTTAATAATGATTCACCATTAAAAAGATCATTTTCGGAAATATTACTATATGGGAAATTTTGAGTAAGATGATCGAATGATTTTTGCAGATCATTCCAATTAAGTTCTTGTTTTAATGTAACCCAAGGAAAATGTTCAACATCATTGTAATGTACCGTCCACTCTTCTAAATAATCTATGCAACTACTATAGAACTTTTTAACATGATTCATGATATCTGCACGATTTATTGAACCTTGTTCTTCTAGCTGGCTTATACTATTATGGATAGTTAACGGAAGAAAATTATTTTCTAACTGCTCTTGACACTGAAATTTTAAATTATTAACTTAATTTGCTACTTCGATTACCAAACTTTTGTCACCTTCCATAAGTTGTATAGCATTTTAAAAAAGAGCTGCTTGATTGTGTACAAACTCTAGCCAAATTTTTGAAGATTCTTTTTCAAAAAACTCTTCTAAAATTCTAGGACATTTATCCTGTGATAGAAAGTAGGATTTCAAGAATCATGTTTTCAAAATTCCTTCAACAGCTGGCAAAAGAGCTAACCAGCGTGTTTTACTGTATCCAGGTATTTTCTGATATTCAACTTCCACAGTTTCACAAAATTCTTTAAGCATTTCAACGTGCACAGTGTATATATAGAAATAAGAATATATTTTAATAACAATATTTTCCACATCTGTTTGAATGGTGTTATGTATTATGGGCACTGCACAACCAACACCAATAATGTTTTGATTAAGATTTTTGTTTAATTTATCAAATATATTATTTGCACCTCTTCTTGCTTTTCCTCCAAAATTTGTATTCGTGTTGTCTGCACAATATGCAATCATTTTATGTTTTAAATGTTTTCTCCAAAATAATAATAATGAAACAAAATTATTTCAGAAGTTTCGGCAGGCACAGAAACAAAATCTAAAATTCTAATTTTTATTTCAGTTTCCAAATTAAAAAATTGAATAATGGTTGGCAATAACTTTATATCCTTATGATTAGATGTGTCAGAATATATGGACATAAAATTAATTTTTTCTAGATTTGTTAGGTAGCTTAGCCTAGGGAATTGGGAAGTCCATTTATGCATGCCCAGGAGAGGCAGCAAAGGACAAAAGGTGGATTTTCCCGCCGGTGGGCCCAAATGGGCGTTACACCTGGAGCAGCCCACCTGGGCCAGGTGACTGCAATTCAGCCAATGGGATGGACCTGGGGTCATTCACCACGCCTCCCCCGGGAACCCTTGAAAAGGCAGGGACCGGAAGGGAGAGGGTCTTGGCTTGCTTGGGTGGTCTGGTCGTCTTCGTGGGAGGAGAGAGATCCTTGCATGACCTGGGGCAGTCTCTGCCAGGCTGCATGGTCAAAGGAATCCTATGGGTGCTGCGTAAAACCTGATATTTCTTTGAACTTTCATTAAATTCACTTGGATCACAAGCCTGGCTTCCACGTGAAATCTTTCTCGCGTGGAGCCAAGGACCTAGGCTGAAATCTAGTCCCAGAGAGAGAGAGACCTAACAGATTTTTGTTTAATTCTGAAAATGCATATGGGGAAAGCACATTACATACAATTGCTTCAGATTTTGTTCTAGCACAGGAAAATTTTTTGTTGATTAACTTTTTGACAACTTGTGATGTACAGTCCACAGAGCTGAAGAAATGATTGTGATTAATAGCATGAAAAGACATAAGTCCTTCTACTAATACTAATTTCTTTTCTTAGTCTCCATAAGTTGTTTTAAAAAAAATTCATGTATTTTGGAGGAAGATGCAGCAGTATTTAAATATCTTTTATGTGTCTGTGTCTCCAAGGGCTTTGAAATATCATTCTTCCTGTCATGTGAAATAGAAAATTCACCATTACATTTCTCAGATTTTACCATGTAGTCGCTTTTGGTTTTTTTAATAAAAGGAAATTCACTTCTTAGATCATTGTTGAATTTGCATCCTCTTTTCTTAGTCATTATCTTAAAAATCTAAAAAAATAATTTAAAATTATATTATAAATTATATTGCTTAAAAACAGTGCAAGTAGGTACATAATTACATGAACATATTTATTGTTAGTTTATGAATAAAATTAATTGCATTGTTATAAAGTAACTATATTTTTAAATTATTTTAATCCTATATTTCTTTTATTTTTTTATTTTATTTTTTTTTAATTATTTTTTATTTTTTAACAAATTATTGGGGCTGATACAATTCTTTTCACAGTTCATACATATACATACATCAATTGTATAAAGCACATCTGTACAGTCTTTGCCCTAATCATTTTTTTCTCCTCTTTTCTTCATTTACATTTTATTAGGGACTCCAACAACTCTTACCACAATCCATACATATACATACATCAATTGTATAAAGCACACCCATACATTCCCTGTCCCAATCATTCTCAAGGCATTTGCTCTTCACTTAAGCCCCTTGCATCAGGTCCTCTTTTTTTCCCCCCCCCTCCCTCCTTTTTCCCCCCTCCCTCATATGCCCTTGGTAATTTATACCTCGTTATTTTGTCATATCTTGCCCTATTCGGGGTCTCCCTTCCCCGCTTCTCTGCTGTCCCTCTCCCAGGGAAGAGGTCACATGTGGCTCCTTGTAATCAGTTCCCCCTTTCCAACCCACTCACCCTCCACTCTCCCAGCATCGTCCCTCACGCCCTTGGTCCTGGAGGTATCATCCACCCTGGATTCCCTGTATCTCCAACCCTCATATGTACCAGTGCACAGCCTCTGTCCTATCCAGCCCTGCAAGGTAGAATTCGGATCATGGTAGTTGGGGGGAGGAAGCATCCAGGATCTGGGGGAAAGCTGTGTTCTTCATCGATACTACCTCACACCCTAATTAACCCATCTCCTTTCCTAAGCCCCTCTATGAGGGGATCTCCATTGGCCGACACTTGGGCCTTGGGTCTCCACTCTGCACTTCCCCCTTCATTTAATATAATATATATACGCATACATATATACATATACACATATATACACATACATACACACACTTATATCTTTTTTTTTTTTTGCATGATGCCTTATATCTGGTCCCTTGGGCACCTCGTGATCGCACTGGCCGGTGTGCTTCTTCCATGTGGGCTTATTTGTTTCTGAGCGAGATGGCCGCTTGTTCGCCTTCAAGCCTTTAAGACCCCAAACACTATCTCTTTTGATAGCCGGGCACCATCAGCTTTCTTCACCACATTTGCTTGTGCACTCATTTGTCTTCAGCGATCCTATCATGGAGGTGTGCAGTCAATGATATGATTTTTTGTTCTTTGATGCCTGGTAACTGATCCCTTTGGGACCACTCGATCACACAGGCTGGTGTGTTCTTCCATGTGGACTTTGTTGCTTCTGAGCTAGATGGCCGCTTGTTTATCTTCAAGCCTTTAAGACCCCAGTCACTATCTCTTTTGATAGCCGGGCACCATCAGCTTTCTTCACCACATTTACTTGTTCACCCATTTTGGCTCCAGCTGTTGTGTCGGGAGAGTGAGCATCATAGAGTTCCAATTTAATAAAAGAAGGTATTCATGCATAGAGGGAGTGTTTGAGTAGAGGCCCAAGGTCCTTCCGCCACCTTAATACTTGACCTATAAATATAGACACAAAGATCTATTTCCCCAACCTCCTATATATATTTGCATGTGCATGTCTTTGCATTGTTATAAAGTAACTATATTTTTAAATTATTTTAATCCTATATTTCTTTTAAAATAATAACAATACTAACTTGTATTACTTTTTCTCTGAATTTGCCATAACGTAAGTCGCATCACTTTCAAGGCCAGCGCTAGACTTTTTGCTGCCACTATAAAATATAAATAATATGAGTACTGTCTGCTAAATTCAAGAAAAAATATGTATTTATGAAATAAATAAATTACTTACCCAAATTATCTGAGTAGCTGATTTGTTGACATCACTTGTTTAACTAGCACTAGCACGCAGTACGATGTGTATCGTCTGAGAGACAGTTATAAAATGTTTTCATCATTGCGAATGCCAAAAAATGCCATTGTTGATTAAGTCCAAACAATGGTGGTCGGATTCTAACAACTGATCAACAATCTGAACTTTGATAAGCAGTTCTTGATAATCAGTTCTCAACAATTATTTGTTACTATTAAAGTTGAACATTATAAAATTAATAAAAATAATATGAAACTTATGTCCTGGCTAAATAGCCACATGGCAACCTAAAACCCTATATTCCCTTCCCGTTCTCCCGCCGTTCCCTAGCTTGTCATGCATTCTTTCCAAAAATCGGGACTTTTTAAAAACGCCTTGGGACGCGGTACAAATTGTTAAAAATAGGGACTGTCCCGCCAAAAGTGGGATGTCTGGTCACCTTACCCTTTCCCTGTCCTCCCTCTTCCGGTACCCTCAGGGCTGTCATTCTGATGTTTGGGGCTGGAAGGGAATGCGAGGGTGGGCAGTTTGACCCCCTTGATGCCATGTGCTGAGGATGTCCTCAGAAGCCGACTTTACTTTGGTATCCACAGCCAAGAGCAGGCAAGGGCTCTGCTCCGGATCTTTGACCTGCTGGCTGCTCCAGACCTGGGCCGACGAGGCTGGACCTCTCTGTTCTTCTCAGAAGCACGTTTGTAAATCCAAGTAACGTTTGTGACAGAAAGGGGAGTTTCAGGTATTACAGTCTCAGAAACTGCATGCTATCTCTGGAAAGCTTGCAAGGCCGCTGGGGGACCACACAGAGTTTGCTGCCGAAGATGGCTATTTCAGGGGACAACAGAAATAAACCAAGTGAAAGGAGTATGGAACAAAAGCGTGAAACCAGAGTGCAGAGCAAAGAGAGCGGAGCCACAGAGAGCAATAGGGAGAGTTCGAGCCCCAAGCGGGCGCACAGGCGTGAGAACGCTGCACACCGGAGAAATCCCACCCGTGGACCTGCAAGAGAGTGACTTCCAGTATAGGTCATCTTCTTCTGGTCTGAATATTCATTGACATTTTTCTCCTGCCCCACCTACTCTCTCTCTCTCTCTCTTTTTATTAAAGATCACTTTACTTGGGCTCTACAACTTTATAACAATCCAGACATCCATTGTATCAAGCACATCTGTACATATGTTGCCATAATTGCTTTCTAGACATTTAATTTCTATTGAGCCCTTGGTATCAGCTCTTCTTTTCCACCTCCCCCCACCTTGATAAATTATACATTATTATTATTCTCATATCTTACACCGACTTCTGTCCCCACCCCATGGTTTCTCTTGTGTGTCCCCCTGGAGGGAGTGTGTGTGGTTATGTGCTGATCATTGTTATTGGTTGCCCCTTCCCCACCTCCTCTCCCCATACCCTTCTGGTATTACTACCCATTCCTGTTCCTGGATTCTGTGTATCCTGAGCTCTTATGTCTTATCTGTACCTGTGGACATGCTCCAATCTAGACCGCAGTGAAAGGCAGTACTGGGGTCATGATAGTGGGGGGTGAGGGAGCTTCAAGGAACCAGAAGAGTATTGTGTGTTTCATCAGTGCTTTACTGCACCCTGATTGACTCATCCCTTCTCTGTGACCCCTCTATGAGGGGATGTCCCATTGGATCTCTTCTCTGACCGCCTGGTTCTCAACAATATGGCTTTTTGTTTGTTTGCTTTGGGTCTTCTGATACCTTTTACTCAGTTCCAGTGATACTTCATGATTTCACAGGCTGGTGTGCTCCTTTAATGTGGGCTTGTTTAACTTCAAGCCTTTAAAACGCCAGACTATATTCTTGATAACCAAGCACCATCGGCTTTCTTCACATTTGCTTATGCACCCATTTTGTCTTCAGCAATTGTGCCAGGAGGGGGAGCATCCCAGAATGCCAGGTTCTTATAACAAAGTTTTCTTGCATTGAGGGAGGGCATACGCAGAAGCCCAAAGTCCATCTATTACCTCAGTGTATTGCCATATAAATATATGTACATAGAACGAATGTATTTACATATGTACACACCACCTACTATCTCTTTATGCTCGCTCTCTTTTTCCTTGTGAACTATATTGTCATGGAGCCTATTAATTCTGATTACTACTCTTAAATACAATTTTTAATTATTTTGACCAATCAGTGGGCCTCGTCAGGTGGCTGCTTTTTATTATATTCATTACTTTTATATTATTCATTCTCTTCTTCTCCCTGCTTTCCTCACTTACGTATCTCTCTCCCCTTTCTCCATTTCTCCGTAGTATGTTTTCCAGCTCCTATTGGATGTCCCCTACATCACTAGTTAGAGCCAATTACCCCTGCATAAACCAGCAAGTCAGACACTACTAATAGCTGCACCATGGTGCTATGGAAACAGTGGACAACCGCAATCCACCACCCAAACCCAAGAAAAACAACCGACCTGAAATCACCCAAAGCCAACGGAGTACTTTGAAAATCAGGCCCTACCAGAAACAGAATTCAAAATTACGGTGTTAGGTCCCTTCAAGATAAGTGGAATATGTTCTTTTTTCTTTTCTTTCTTTAAAAAAAATTTTCATCCTTAATGAAATGACTTTGGAAATAACATACATTTCCATGACATAAACACTACAGTTTTTGGAGTCACACTTAGATACGCCGCATCGTATCCATTCCGTAATTAACGTAAATATCAACATCTCTAGCCATTCATTTGTGTTACATGGCAAAAAACAAACAAACAAGAAACCATCTAGCAAACAGAACAGACCTATAACTTCAGACAAAGCAAATCCCAGGATGGTGTATCAGAACAGCTGCTGCTTCCACGAAGTGTTTCTGGCATAACCATTGATGATGCTGACAGCGACTGTTCCTATACCGCCACCAGAAGCAGCCACTCCTACTGCTGCAGCAATCGCACCAATACATTTGGCACCGTTAGCAGTAGTTCTGAAACTCCCTTTGGATTAGTGAAGACACACCATCCAGGATCCCATTAAACACTGCGGAGCCCTCTCCACTCCTAGCCTCCGGTCGAGATAACACTGATACAGAAATTGGTCTGTGTGCAACTCTGGATCCAGCTCGGTGAGCTTGGCACAGGTGAGCATCTTAGTCTTCAGAGGGGCCCAGTTGGTGGTCTTAGGTGACAGAAATGTGGGCTTCCTTTCTTCCCTGGTGGGAGTACTCCAAACCAGCGCCATATATTCTTTTACAGCACACCTGGAACATTCCCAGGGTTTACCTAATGTAAGGCACAAAGAAAACCTCGTAAAACATCAAAATGCTACAAGTCTTCTTAGATCACAATGCTATAACATTTGACATTAAAACAAACAAAGCAGGAATATTAATAATGTTAACAGAATATTATGAATAACTGTAAACTTGAAAACTGAGGAGAGATGAGCCAATTTTTAGTAACACATTTCCTTCCGAAATTAAGAAAATCTGAGGCAGAAAACTTGAACAGGTCACCACAAAAGAAGAAACTCAAGAAGTCATTTAAAACAAAACTTCCAACAAATAAAAGTCCTTGCCAGGATGGTTCCCTAGCAAATAACATACAAACAGAGAACAGCTGATTCCAATTCTACTCAACCTATGCGAGCACTTGGAGAAAGAAGTAATGCTCTTCAACTGATTCTGTGAAAGAGCATAATCTTGATAAGAAAGCCAGGCAAAGACATCACTATGAAAGAGAAAACTCCTGAACCAAGACACAAATATTCTCAACAGAATCCTAGCCAATAAAATCTGGTAACATATATTTAAAATCGTAAAAAAAAAATCGTGATTAACTGTGATTCTTACTAAGTATGCAAGGATGGTTCAGGCTTAGAAAAACAATCAACACAATCCACAACATATGCAAATACAAAGAACCACATGATCATTTCAATGGATGGAGAAAGGGCGTAGGAAAGAAGGAAGATTCTTCAACATAATTCAAGATCTACAGAAAACCAATGGCCAACATTGCTTTAAATGGAAAGAGACTGAAGAAGTTCTCTTTGTAAATAGGAATCAAACAAAGATGGCCCTTATTACCACTCCTGTTCACTGTTGTATCAGAAATCCTAGCAATAGTGATAAGGCAAGAAAGGGAAATAAAATGCACCCAAACTGTCAAAGAAGAAATAAAATTAGCACTATTTTCAGATGGTATTATGCTGTAGATTAAAAAAAAAAAACCTTCCAGACTCAGCAAGCAAATTACTGAAACTAGTAGAAATACTCAGCAAAGCAGGCACAAAATCACCTTACAAAAGTCATCGGAATCCTTCACATTGTAAAATTCATACTAACAAACAGACCCCAAAAATCATGAAACAATTCCACTTACAATAGCCACCCAAGATGAAATACATTGCAATAAATATAACCAGAGAAACAAGAGCCAGACCCAAAGAAATTTAGTCAATTCTGACTCCTAGCAGCTACCTGGATTTCAGGACTCAAAATGTCTATGGGAGCAGGGACCCTAGTCTTTCCCCTGTGGAGCAGCTGGGGGCTGGAATGCCCCATGTTCATTGCAGCAGTATTCACAAAAGGAAGGCGAAGGAAACAAGATCTAAATGGGAGAATGAATAATAAATTTTGGCATGTACACACAATGGAAAACTGTGTGTAGTTAAGAATATTGATAAAGCTGTGAAACATGGATGGATTTGGAGGGCATTACTCTGTGAGAGGTTAGTCAACACAAAAGGACAAAAGGCATGAAATCACTTTTACCAAAATAAATCAGAAAAGATTTTCCCACCAAAAGAAACAGACTTTGATGGTTACCAGAGGTGGGCGGGGAAGAGAAAAAAGGGGAAGAAATATGCTAGAGGGTAGACAGGTGTACTTGGGTGAAGAGACTTGGGCGGGGAAAAGATGGAAACGGGGCAAGCCATGTCCTCATTTTTGGTAAATTGAGTTGTTGAATGTAAAAACAAGGATCTGATATGTAAACCCCACACCATTCATAATTTTTAAAAAATGAAGGGACAAAAGAAATCAGATCTGGTGATCTGGCAAAGCTGACAAATAAGGACAGTTAACTCTGATGACTGACTGGCAGTTACTGATAAGTTACCGATACTACTGGTAGTTACTGATAAGAAAAGTGCAATTCTCCCTTGCTCCTGAAAACCTCCTGGTCATGAGACGTGTAGCCAGGTTCCGCCCTTTCCCACCTGGCAGCCAACGACACCTCCTTTGCACATGTTCTGCTTCCCCTGAGGTCACAGGTATGTCCTTGGGATTCTTTTCTGTGCTCTGCCTAACTCAGTTTTCCACTTTTATTTCATTTCCATGATTTTTCTTTGTTCTCCCCCCTCCCTTTCTTCTGTTTCTCTTTCTTTCTTCCTTTCTTTTTTAAATCGTTTTACTGGGGGCTCATACAACTCATCACAATCCATACATACATCAAGTGTGTAAAGCACATTTGTACATTCATTGCCCTCATCATTCTCAAAACATTTGCTCTACACCTAAGCCCCTGGCATCAGCGCCTCATTTCTTTCCCCTCACTCCTCCCTTCCTCATAAATTCCTGATAATTTATAAATTATTATTTTGTCAATCTTGCCCTGTCCCATGTCTCCCTTCACCCACTTTTCTGTTGTCCGTCCCAGGGAGTAGGTCACATGTAGATCCTTGTAATCGGTTCCTCCTTTCCAACCCACCCTTCCTTTACCCTCCCAGTACCACCACTCACACCACTGGCCCTGAAGGGATCATCCGCCCTAGGTTCCCTGCATTTCCAGTTCCTATAGGTACCAGAGTACATCCTCTGGTCCAGCCAGGTTTGTAAGGTAGAATTGGGATCATAGTGGGGGAGGAGGAAGCATTTAGGAGGTAGAGGAAAGTTGTATGTTTCATTGTGGCTACATCACACCCTGACTGGCTCACCTCTTCCCTGAGACCCTGCTGTAAGGGGATGTCCAGTGGCCTACAAATGGGCTTTGGGTCTCCACTCCAAACTCCCCCTCCTCATTCACTATAAGATTTTTTTTGTCTTGATCATGCCTGTTACCTGACACCTCATGATGGTACTGGCTGGTGTGCTTCTTCCATGTGGGCTTTGTTGCTTCTGAGTTAACTGGCCCGCTTGTTTACCTTCAAGCCTTTAAGACCCCAGACACTATATCTTTTGATAGCCGGGCACCATTAGCTTTCTTCACTACATTTGCGTATTCACCCACTTTGTCTTTAGCAGTCGTATCAGGGAGGTGAGCACACAATGATACAGTTCTTTGTTCTTTGATGCCTGATAACTGATCCCTTTGGCACCTCATGATCACGCAGGCTGGTGTGCTTCTTCCATGTGGGTTTTGTTGCTTCTGAGCTAGATGGTCACTTGTTTACCTTCAAGCCTTTAAGATCACAGATACTATATCTTTTGATAGCCGGGCACCATCAGCTTTCTTCACTACATTTGCTTATTCACCCACTTTGTCTTTAGTCGTTGTGTTGGGAAGGTGAGCATCATAGAATGCCAATTTAATAGAAGAAAGTATTCTTGCAATGAGAGAGAACTTGAGTGGAGGCCCAATGTCCTTCTGTTACATTAATTCTAAACCTGTACATATATGCACATAGATCTATTTCCCCATTCTCATATATAAATATATTTGCATATGTATATGTCTTTATTTAGACCTCTATAATTGCCCTTTGCCTCCTTTCTCTTTCCTCTCTCTTTTCTTTCTCCTTTTTTTATCTTCCCTTTTTTACCTTTCACCTATATTTTCCTGTACTATTCTTTTTTATTTCCTCCTCCCTAGGTTTTACAGTGTTTCTTTCTCTCGCCTCTTGTTTTTATTTTCCTTTTCTGGGTTAGCACCCAGTCTTGTATCATCTAATCAATGATGACACAACCAGTGCCAACCAAACTCAACCTCAATTCCACAGCATGAACAGTGAATACCCTTCTTTATCACACTCACTAGGAAATTGGTAGAGATGCCCAATAACTCATAAGAATATAATCACCACTTAAATACAAATACATGGTAATTCTATCCTGTCTTCTAGGTCCTATAGAATACCTGTGAGTTGGAATCAATTCAATGGCAGAGAAAAGAGATTAAGAGAAATAGCTGGCATGTAACCAGAATTCCAGAACAGAACAAGATTAAAAATAAAAGGGCGGCAGATATTATCAAAGGACTGCTGACAGAAAATTCCCCTGTTATCATGAAAGATGAAAAGATAGGCATTCAAGAAGCTAAATGAATATAAACAGAAAAAACTCCAAAGGGGAAATTACCCAGACTTTCAAGAAACAAATACAAAAAAGAAAAAAACAAACAAGAAAAGAATTCTGAAAGAAGCTCCTGGAAAAATATTTTTTTAATTACTTACAAAAAAGAATAAAAAAACTAAACTCTAATTTCTTAACAGAAACCATACAGGCAAGAAGGCAAAGAGATTGCATATGTGAAATGCTGAACGACAAAAGAAAACCAAACGCAAACCAACCAAGAATTGTAAAGCCAGAAAAATAGTCGCTCAAATATGGTCATGAAATCGGGATATTTCCATATAAATAGAGATTAAAATGATTTTTAACAACTAGACCAAGTTTATGAAAAATATTAAAGAGAATTCTCCAGACTGAGAACCAAAAATGGCAGATAACAACAAGAAATCAACATATACGCCAAACTATTCAGAAGCCAATCCAGATAAAGAAGTATCCAGAGTGAAACCAATTTATCTGGATAGTGTTCTCAGTGCAGAAACCCATATGGAACACAGAAAGCAGCAGCAATATACACACATACTATAGCACAACAAAATGACAGCAGTAAAAAATATATATCAATAATTAATCCACTGACTATACATGGATTCAATACATCAATCAAAGGAAAGTGAGTAGCACAGAATGAATTAATAAAACAGACTCATAAATATATCCCCACAAGAAACACCTGAAACACAAAGACAAAAAGACTAGAAATCAAAGAATGGATCAAGCAAATTGCCGCCAAAATGAGCAGGCGTGGGAATAGTGATTTCTGATCAAATAGCCTAAGAAACAAGGAAAGATACTAAATGATGATGAAAGAGCCAACTGAACTAGAGGACACAGTCCTAAGAAATATCTCTGAAGTCAAATAAAGAGCCTCAAAATAGATAACTCAAACTCTTAAAAGAATTAAAGAGATAGATAAACAACTCTACAGTAATAGTGGAAAAGTTTTAAAATACACTTTCAATGTAGCACATAACAGTAAGAAAGAAACAAAACACAAACTGACCACTGAAAATACTTACTCATTTATGTCAAGAAATATGGAAGTCAGCTACCTGGCAAACCAGTTCACAGAAATCCATATGCAAGTAAAATTTTGCTGATGAAATTTAAGCTGGATTTAGTAGTGGCTGTGAATCAGAAACAAAGGGTAAATCCACTGAAGATAAGTTAAAAAGTCTTGCCTCAAAATCATAGAAAATGTTTAAAGCAAAATGACCAAAATTTGAAGCTGCTACTTTTTTTTTTTTTTTGATTTTTTTTTTTTTTTAGGTTTCATCATTGCTACACTGCACCCTGACTGGCTCGTCTTCTCCTTGTGTGTTCTTTTTTTAAATTTTTAGTTAGGGGCTCATACAACTCTTATCACAATCCATACATGTACATACGTCAATTGTATAAAGTACATCTGTACATTCTTTGCCCTCATCATTTTCGAAGCATTTGCTCTCCACTTAAGCCCTTTGCATCAGGTCCTCTTTTTTTTCCCTCCCTCCCTGCTCCCCCCTCCCTCATGAGCCCTTGATAATTTATAAATTATTATTTTGTCATATCTTGCCCTGTCCGACGTCTCCCTTCACCCCCTTTTCTGTTGTCCGTCCCCCAGGGAGGAGGTCACATGTAGATCCTTGAAATCGGTTCCCCCTTTCCAAACCACTCACCCTCCACTCTCCCAGTATCGCCCCTCACACCCCTGGTCCTGAAGCCACTACTTCTTAACATAGTCCCCATCTAGATCCATATATTTCTTATTTTGATTCCTTGTTTTAGGACTAAGCACGTTATTAGAAATCTGCTCCATACAGAGAACAAATTAGTAGTGAGAAGTAAAATATATTACCACCCTGTGAAGTGTTATCAGTTGTGTTCTGTTGCTAGCGTTGTATACTACTGTTATTGCCACCATAAGTGCATATTTCTATACGGTAGGTGGGGAAAGAAAACATGAGGCCAGGAGATAACTTACTTTTCTTCCAGCATGAAAAGATTCCCTTGTGCTTTTCCCGTCTTCTATCGGCGATATCTTGGTTTCTCGTGAATTAACATGCGAGGGCACATAGCATGACAGTGGAAATGCGGTCTCTCGCTCATGCTTTACTCCGAAGGCAGACGGGGACTGATTCACACGTCCTTGAGAAGCTAGTTTCATTTGGGAAAATGTTACACTTCGTTTCAAGGAAAATCTGAAGCTCATGAATATATTTAGACATGAATAGGGACACCATTTGGAAGGCAGCTGCAACCCTGAGATCCTGTTCAGGGGGTCATCAGACAGCATGACTAATCAGGAATGTGTCCCTGTTTGGTTGAAGATTGTCTAAAACAAATGAAGAAATCATTTCAGATACAAGTTCAATTAGCTTTTGATTCATGTTAGATAAAGGGAGAGGAGAGTACAAGACAATGTTTACATTGAAAGCATTAGTACCAATTCCTCTATTGATCTCAGCCATATTTTTTGTTGTTGGATTCTATCAAGTCTCTTCCAACTCATAGCCACCCAATGCACAACAGAATAGAATAATGTCCACCGGCTCCTTTGTCACAATTGTTCCCATGCTGGAAGCCCTTATTGCAGCTGCTGTGTCAAGCCCTCTCATTGGGCAACTTCCTCTTTTTAGCTGGCCCTCTACTTTACCAAACCGGATATCCTTTCTAAGGACTGTTATCACCTAACTGTGTAGACACAGTATGTAAGAGGAAATCTTGCCATTCTCGCCTCCGAGGAGCGCCCTGGCTGTACTTTAGGATACATTGCTTTGCCCTTTCGGTATTCCATGGTACTTTTAGTATGCTGCCCGAGCACTACAACTCCAATGCGTCGGTTCTTCTCTGGTCTTCTTTATTCCATGGCCACATTGCACATGCATATGAAGCAGCTGAAAAATACCATGGGCCTCACTTTAGTCCCCAAAGTAACATCCTTTATTTCCAATACTCTAAAGAGGTACCGTGCAGCAGATTAACTTAATGCACCTCAGCTTTTGATCTCTTGACTACTGCTTCCATGAGCAAAATCCTTGATAACTTCAACATCTCCATTTATCATGATGTAAACTATGGGTCTTTGTTACATTGGGTGGTAATTCATACTGAAGTCTGCAATCCTTGATCTTTATCAGCAACTGCTTCAAGCCCTCCTCCCTTTCAGCAAGCAAGATGTGTCAGCTGCTTAAAAAGCCTTCCTCAAACTCGGATGCCACATTCGTCTTCATATAATCCAGCTTCTCTCTTTATTTATTCAGAATACAGATTGAATAAGTCTGGTTAGAGGGACACCTATCCTGATTTCTAAACCATGTAATTTGCCCTGTTGTGTTCCCAAAGTGTATCTTGATCCATGTATAATTTCTGCCTGGGAAAATGAGTGTTCTGGAATTTCTGTACTTCTCAAGATTATGCATAGTTTGTTATGATTCACATAGTCTATTGTCTTGGCAATAAAACACAAGTAAACACCCAGTCAATAAAACACAAGTATTCTCTGCTTTCAGACAAGCTCTATCTGACATCAGCAACGATATCCCTTATTCAACAGCTTCTTCTGAACTCAGCCTGAACTTTTGGCCACTCCCTGTCAATGTATTGCTGTAATCAGTTTTGGATGATCTTCAGCAAAATTTTACTGGCATTTGATAGCAAGTAAATTTGAGTATTCTGTTGGATCACCTTTCTTTGGAATGGTACAAATATGGAGCTGTTCTAGTCAATTGACTAAGTAATTCTCTTCCAAATTTCTTGCCATAGACAAGTAAGTGCTTCCAGTGCCTCATCAGCTTGTTGAGAAATTTCAATTGGTATTTCATTAAGTCCTGGAGCTGTGTTTTTGGCTAATGCTTAAACTTCTTCCTTCAGCACCATTGGTTCTGATATTGGACACTGGAATATCCACTAGTTCTTTTTGGCACAGTGACTCTTTGTTTTCTTTCCATCTTATTCTGATGCTTCCTGCATCATTCAATATTTTGCCAATAGAACCTTTAAGTATCGTGACAGCACTTGAATTTTTTTAAGTAATTTCAGCTGTTCTTCCCTTTTGATCTTTTAACCCTAGGTCCTTGCACATTTTATTATAATATTTGGTTTTGTCTTCCTGAGCTGGCCTTTGAAATTTTCCATTCAGGTCTTTGACTTCATAATTTATTACTCTTTCGTTAGCCACTCAGCAATTAAGAGCAAGTTTCAGAATATTTTTCTGACATCCACTTTGATTTTTTCTTTTCTCCCCTGTCTTTTAAATGCTCTTGTTGTCTTCATGAATGATGGTCTTGTTCTCCCACAGGTCTTCTGTCATTTTTGTTTAGTACATCAAATCTTTTCTTGAGATGTTCTTGAAATTCAGGTGGGATAGACTCAAGGTCATATTTTGGCTCTTGTGAATTTGTTTTACTTTTTTTCAGCTTCAACCAGGACTTACCTAGGAGCAATGAATGGTCGGTTCCACAGTCAGATCCTGGCCTGATTTTAGTTGCTGATATTGAGCTTCTCCCAAATCCTCATAACTGGACCAATAGTTAACATCATGCTAAATGGAGAAAATGTTTATGTTGCAAGGATTTGTCTTGCTTAGATCCACAATCAATGCTCACAGAAGCAGAAGTCAAGAAATCAAGAGCCAAATTGTACTGGGTGAATCTGCTGCATTTCTGGATTCAGCATCCTGCGTCCTTTAATTTTCGGTAGTTTGCTAGTCTGGGTGGACTAGAGAAACAAATTCATGGACACTCATGTGAGTATAAGAAAGAACTTTATATAAAGAATAACTAATATGTTAAGAAAACATCCCAGCACAGTCCAGATCAGATCCACAGTCAGATATTAGCCCATATGTCCAATACCAGTCTATAAATTCCTCTTCAGACTCACACAAAACATGCAACGATGCCGAATGCATCTAGCAGATCCAGTGGTGGTGGCAGCATTTCAGCACTGGCGTGGGTCTCCACATTACTCCTCCAGCTCCAGGGCTCTGGCTCCATCAGCTTAGGTCCATGTGGCTTGTTAACGGGAGTGTCAAGCACATAGTGTGTCCCACCTCCTGGGAGGAAGACAGGAATTCTAAGAATCCTTAGGAGAAGGTCATGCCCACACAGAGGCCTGATTGGCTATGACCTGATTGACAGGCTTGACTCCACCCCTTTACTCAAGTTGACAAGAGATTATAGATCTGCCACAGGAATAAATACACTAAACTAAAAAATGATTAATGGTAAAAAATAAGATTTTAAGACATTTTCATAGCAAAACAACAGGTTCCTTATTAACAATTAGAAGGGATCCAGTTTTAACAGGCCAAAATAAAAATGAAGTCTGTCCAAATGTACACATATAGCATCATACAGCTGTGACCTGAGACCCATGTGTTGAACAAGAGTCACTCCTGAGGTATAGGGGCTATAAATATGAAGAATCACATGGGAAATAGTAGATGTCCTTCTGTGTTGGTCTGGGTGGACTAGAGAAACAAATTCATAGACACTCATATGTGTTCAAGAAAGAGCTTTATATAAAAGAGCAATTGTATACTGAGAAAACATCCCAGCCCAGTTAGGATCAAGTCCTTAATTCTGATACTAGCCCATATATCAAATACCAATCTATAAGTTCCTCTTCAGACTCATGCAAAACATGCAATGATGCTGAGTGCAGGAAGATCACAGGTCAGTGGGTGGAAAGTCTTGTGGATCCAGTGGCGGTGGAAGCATCTTAGAGCTGGCAGGGGTTTCCACATAGCTCCTCCAGCTCCAACGCTCTGGCTGCATCAATATAGCTTCATCTGGCTTGTCAACAGGAATGTCTCACAGGGATTATATCTGGTCTCCAGTGAGCTATTTATATCCTTCACGCTTCCAAATGAAGTCACCAAGCTGTGACCTGATTGACAGGCTAGACTCCACCCCTTCACAAGTTGACAGGAGATTATGTAACTGCCACACCTTCTTATCTATCTATCTATTTATTTCCATGCACCTTCTTATTTAGTCATCCTCTCAGCTCTCCCCATACATTTCATCTGTAGTCATTTTCCAATTTGTACTTTTGTTGATCCTTCTCTGTATTTTGTAATTATCTATAAGGATGTGGATTTTTTTTTCTTTCTCTTTTTCCTTTTGTTTTTCTTAGTGGCTCTTTCCTTACTCTCTGCAGGTGCCGAGTCATCTGACTGAGAAGGGTCATTTTCTGATTCTAAGCCCAAGTCAGCTTTTTTGAGAGACTTCTTTTCTGGATTGTTTGGGTTGCTGTGGGCTTTATGTGGTGTTTCCCTTTCATGCTATTGGAAGCTTCAGTTTTTACTGAGTTAATTGAGGAATCTGCTGTTATAGCTATTGTTTCCTTTTTGCTTGCGTGTGTGTGTGTGAGAGAGAGAGAGAGAGAGAGAGAGAGAGAGAGAGAGAGAGAGAGAGAGAGAGAGAGAGATTTTTTTTCTCTGAAAAAGAACATCTCCCCAGGTAAAATCAACTACCCCTGAATCTCACACACATCTTGCTGATCACGACTGTCTGTTTAAAATTCTGCCAAATCTATCTGTCTAGAATAACCATGTATCTTCTTGTTTCAGGATTTAGCCTGAGGAAGTCAACTTCCAGTGTCCCCAAAATTTCATGCTTTGGTTTCCAGTAGTCACTGAAAAGTATAACTATGTATCCGACGTGAGCTGCAAGGTAGTATTTTCCTGCTGGGCCTGTGGCAAGCATATTTTTCTCTAGTTCTCTTATTTTCCACATATTTGGTTTTTCCTGAGACTTATTGTGAGCATCTGTGTGCTGGATAACATTTTTCTGGAGGACTTTCCCTAGTGGAACCAGGGACATATTTCGGTCCCTTGATCTGCGTAGCACAGTCCCACATGGCTAATCTACACACTTCTAAAGGCAATATTTCCAGCCTAATCCCTCCCTGAAAATCCTGCATTCTTTGATTTATACAATGTCAAATGGTAGTTCTGCCATCCTTGAGGGACTCAAATCTTATTTCTTTTAAACATTTTTTGATTTTTCAGACAAAATAGACGGAAAATTCAAGATCAGGGATGTACAGTGAAATTCTCATGGGACCGCCATGGCTACCCTCAGAGCACTGTCACGATGAAAAAGCTGTTCCATGGTCTAACTTTCCCGGTCTTTTTCTCATCAGTGAAGTTTTTAATTTTTTACAAAACATCTTGGTATGAAGCCCCCATAATTGTTCTGTGTCCTTCAAGAAAATCAATCAGGTCACACCACAGGAATGCTCTAAAAAACAAAGCAGTAACTGTAATATTCTGAGCTGAGCTTGTTGCCTTGAATTTAATTGGCTCAGCAGATCCCCTCGGAAGGCACTGTTTAGATTGGATCTTTTTATATGTTTAAGAAAATCACTTAGTGTTAGACAAGGAGAACTTGTCTGTGGACATGCAGTGACCATAGAGACATGTTTAAATATATTTTGTTTGAAATAAACCGATGCAGTATGAACGGGACCGAGCTTGGACACTGTTCACTTACCCTCATCTCATTGCTCGTGTCAGATGGATCTTGGATAGAAACAGAGAATATCAGAAAGCTGTTTTCCCATGTTTTCTTAACTATGCAAAGGCATTTGACTTAATGAGTTATAATAGTTTTGATGATTAAAGTGAATCTGACCCAAGCCGTGGTATTCTAAAATGCACGTGAAAACTGAACAATGAAAAAGGAAGACTGTAAGAGAATTCATGCATTTGAATTATGGTGTTGGCAAAGAATATTGAATAAATCGCAGCCTGCTAGAAGAATGCACAAATGTGCCTTAGAGAAAGTACACTAGAGTGCTCCTTACAAGTGAGCATGGCGAAACTTCGTCGAACATACTTGGAGGATGTTATTGGGAAAGACCAGCCTTGGATGAGAACTTCATTCTTGGTGAGAAAGGGTCATCAGAAAGAGGAAAGTCTTCAATGAGATGACATGACACAGTGGATGAGGTAGCAATGATTGCGAGGATGGCACAGGCTCGGGCAGTGTTTTGTTCGGTTATACATACAGCACAGGGTGACTGTGAGTTGGAACTAGCGCCGTGGTACCTAACAACAACGACTACTATTTCACTATGACCTTGTGTTACTATATCTAATTACATCTATGAAGGCTCTATTTTAAAGTAAAATAGAGTCAATTATGACACACATTGACCCTATAAAATGTTTCCAAGATGTTAAGTCTTTATGGGAGCAATCAGCCTATTCTTTCTCACCCAAAGCAGTTGACGGATTTGATCCACTGGTTTAGCAGTCCTCCACCTAAACCCCAGTGCCATCAGGGCCTCGACATCAACATATCACTGTTGCTCTGAGTTTCAATTTCCCACCTGAAAATGAGTATCTTAAGATGCCTTCCCAGCTCACTGTACCCAGGTCTGTTGTGAAATGAACATTTCATAAAGCTCTGCAGTAAGTAAAAAGGCTCTTGTACTTTTGTGAGGAGCCCTGCTGGCGTAGTGGGTTACACAATCACAAGGTCAGGAGTTCAATCCTACTTTGGAGAAAGATGAGGCTTCCTATTACTGTACCGAGTTACAGTCTTGGAAACCCAGGGGCAGTTCTCCTCTGTCCTCCAGGGTCGCTAGGATCCATGCCATGGCCGTGACTTTGGCTTGATGCTTTTGTGATCCAGTCTTCCCCACCCTCGCCATGGCAAAACCCGGAGCTTTGGTAGATGTGCAGTGTGCTCTGTTCAGCTAGAGAGTGAGAGTAGGGGAGCTTCAACGGGGAGCAATTGCCTTTCAGGACCACAGACGGCCAGCAGAATGAACAAATATGCCTGGTAAGAAGCACGGCCAGAGTGCTTCTTAAAAGAATGAAGAGGCTAAAGCTTCATCTCATGCACTGTGGGTATGTTTCAGGAAGGACCATAGAGTTTAGAGTGAAAAACCAACTTTTCTCAAGAGGCAAGAGCTAGAAAAGCAAAAAGCTCCAAGAAAGCAAAATGCTCCCATCTCCTGGTCATTTTCTGTACAGCAGCATTTACGTGTTAAATTTAGAACAGGGGCTAGAGGGGCAGCTGACATTTGCAGAGCACCTGTTGTTTACGAGAGACTGTGCTAGTTGCTGTGAATGTAGACAGGGGTTACAGTTGGATGCCGCCACTTAAGACGACATGGGTTTTAAGACTGACTTTTAAAAAGTTTTACTGAGTTATAGTTCACAGCATACACTTCCACAGTTCAGTTGCATTAAAAAGAGTTGTGTAATCATTGCTACCTACAATCAATTCTAGAGCATTTTCTTCCTTCTTGTATTCATGATTTGCTCTCCATTTCCCTCCAACCTCCCCTCCCATATCCCCAGTAAGCCATTACTCCAATTATTGTCCCTATAGGTTCACCTATTCTGGATTTCACTTACTGGAAAATGTACAAAAAGTCCAGCAAATATATAGCCAACAACAATATAAAAATAAACCTGACCCCAAAAAACTCAATTCAGAAAAAAAATCAGGCAATATTAAAAACTAGAACACATTTAAAATGGGTCAAGAGGGAGGTCAAAAGACCAGGAATTATAATGTAAGCTAACTGCAACTGCCATAATCCAGCTTATAACACGCTGTCTGATAGCAATTAGCCCAATTACATCCCTCAATCATGGTCAGAGGCTTAATCCATGTGGGGACCGTGCAAATGGATTTTGGGCTCCTACTGTCCTCCATAGCCTTCTGAAAATTGGATGGTCACAATTTAAGCTCTGATACCATGTCCTTGTTCATATTGAGATTTTATCATTTGTCATCCTTGGATCACACAGCTGGTGTGCTTCCTCCATCTGGACTTAGTTGATTCCTCTTTTAGATGGCTACTTATTTGAAGACAAGGCTTTTAGATCCCAACCACTATTCTTTTTTGGATAGCCAGGTACAACCTACTTTCTTCATCTCACTTTGCTGTAGCACCCATGAGAGCAAACATCAAGCAAGGCCATGCTGTAAGAGCTGATTGTCAAAAGAAGAAGAAGCAGCAGGAGGAGGAGGAGGAGGAGGTGAGGAAGAGGAGGAGGAGATGAGGAGGAGGAAGAAGAAAAAGAAGAAGAACTAATTGTCCTTAGATCGGGGGCTAGAATTAAGTGATAGCCCCAATCTATTCAGATTTCTATTATATATATATATATATTTCACATTAGAGCCCGCATTTTTTTTAACACAGAGAACATTATCAATCATCCTCCTTGGGCATAAGGTAATTCTGCTGACAGTGTCATTAATTTATCCAGTGGTTTAGAATATAACACTCTGTTAAGAAAAGGAAGTTATACAAATATAGACCAGCACTAAACCACAACCATGAATTGTTAATTTGTATAGATTGAGCTCTTAAATGATTGAGCACTATTTACTATGGGTGTTGGTGATAAGGCAAAATTTCCAGTAATATTCATTCACAAGGGCAGAACCATCCCCATCAGAACAATACATGCCATAATAAAGCAAAGAAAACAGTAAAATAGTAACTATATGGTGGTCCTAGGCCACCTTTCATTGAGCACCCACAGAGCAAGGGATCAGAACCAAACCCCAGTAATCACCAATTCCAGAGCTTTGGGGTGGCAGTCATTAGTTTCTTTCAATACCAGGGAGCTTCAGTCTGAAGTCCAAGGGCTATGGGTAAGTTTAAGGTAAAGCCCAGTTTATTAGTGAGTTTGCACATCGAATCTTTCTGATGTTGTCTATGAAGAATGTATTTAAATTAGGAGAACTCAAAGAACCCACACTGCCACAAGAAGGAACAACTCTGTGTTGCATGAAGTACAGCCAGAGTGCTCCTTAGAAAGCAGGATGGCGAGACCTTCTATCACCTCCTTTGGAGATGTTAACAGCAGAGAAAGGAGCCCTGGTGACTTCATGGTTATGGGTTGGCTGTTAACCATAACGTCATCTGTTCAAAACCACCCACTGCTCCTTGGGAGAAAGAATTACAGTCTCCGACACTCACAGGAGCAATTTTACTGTCATGTAAAGCTGCTATGAGTCTCCATCAACTCCATGGCAGTGAGTTTGTTTTTAGTTTATCAGCAAAGACAAGTCCCTGGAAAAGGACATCATAAAATAGAGGGACAGTGAAAAAGAGGAAGATCCTCAACAAAATGGAATGACATGTGGCTGCAACAATGGGTTCAAATGCAACTGTTAGGATTTCACAAGCCTGAGCAATATTTTGTTCTGTTGAATATGGGGTTGCTATGAGTCAGACCCAACTTGACATCACCTAATAACAACAAGTAAGTGTAAAACCCAGTGGAGCAATTATGTGCCTACATGCCATTCCATTACAGCCATGTAGCTCATAACGCGACTTCAGGCAACACCCAACCACATATCCATACCCATGGTCCCTTTAGATTACAATGCTCATAAAGTTTAGAAACACTGATTGGAGAACAGGACAAATGCAACAACCCCTGACTACAACACATGCATCTCATGGCCCTTTTGAATAAAATGATGTGCTGTCGGGTATATAATAATACAGTACATGTGGTTGTGATCTTTTCTGCTATTGGTCCAGTTGTGAGGATTTTTGTCTTCTTTACATTGACTTATAATCCATATTGAAGGCTGTGATCCTTGATCTTCATCAGAAAGTGCTTCAAGTCCTCACTTTTGCAGGCACAGTTGTGTCATTTGCATCTCTAAGATTGTTAATAAACCTTCCACCAATCCTGATGTCACATTCTTCTTCCTATAATACAGCTTCTCTCAATATTTGATCAGAATACAGATAGAATAAATATGGCAAGAAGATAAACTCTGATGTATATCTTTTCTGATTTTAAGTAATGCAGTATTCCCTTGTTTGGTTCCTGCAACTGCTGCTTGATCCATAAGCAGGTTCTGCATGAGCACCAGGGATTATTCTAGAACTCCCATTCTTCTCAAAGCTATCCATGGTTTGTTATGATTCACATATTCTAATACCTTTGCACAGTCAATGAAACACAAGTAAGCGTCTTTGTGGTATTCTCTGCTTTCCGCCAAGATCCATCTGACATTAGCAATGATATCCCTTGTTGTGCTCTACTCTACATAAATAACACTCTTGTGTTATCTGTAATACATATGTTTAGATGGTAATAGTAATGCCTTACGTTTTGCAACTCCCCACTAGAAGCAAAGAAGAAATCTGTGATGCCTGTGAACAACTAGTTCAAAGGCCTAATGAATCTCACAAACCTTCATCTCCACAATCCAGAGACCAGAAAAATGAGATGGTGCTCAGCTATGACAGGGGCTCACTTTGTTGTCTAGAAGAGTAGTAGTAAACTGTGAAACCAAACTAAAGCTTGTTTAAAACGATGAAGCTTACTAGTCTAGTAGACACTGGTGGTACCCGAGAGCTACGACTGTTAGTCACCCTTCAAGCCTGGAACTGAACTCACCCTCATCACTGAACTTTCAGTCAAAAATGGATCAGTAAGTTGAACAAAAGCATAAAAAGGTATACACCCCTTAGAACAATCAATTATACAAGGACAGCATTTGCCCTGGGATAAAGTTCAGAATGGATGAATGGATAGGAAAGGTGGACAAGGAAACAAGACACACAGGCAGGAAAAATGCAGGAACCACAATTAATGTCAAGAAAAAAATGTAGGAATTATTGAATGAAAAACCAATTTATTCTTAAACTTTCACCCAAATCATAATAAAAGGTTAAAATTAAAAGAACTGCTACTTGCTTATGCTTACACTGTACTATAGTTTATCTAAAATGTTTACTATATAACAGTGGGTGCTTTGACTCATATGTAACATATATCTCACATCTTATGGATATTATAGGGTTACCTTTCTGTTTCATCCCCCCCCCCCCCCAAATACTACGGTGAAGTGCATTATGACTCAAATGCAACAAAACCGTTGGCATTAATAATAGCAGTGAGAGGTAAGGGGGGAATATTTATTTGGAGGGGAAACAAATGATTATTAAACACGAAGTTGGGAAATAGAAATTTACTGCTATGGTTAGGCGTGTTGCATTCAACAATGTGACAATCCGCCAAAATAAAAAATTCTTCAAGCTTCATTAGGGGAAAAGAGAACACATCTCATTATTTAGTTAGTTAGTTACCAAGAAATGTTTTATTTTCTTGTAGTAGCTTTTGTTGATTTCACAAAATCATTTTGTTTGTTTTTTCCCCAGATCTCATTATTTAACTAGGCCCTCCCTTGCCATCCTTGGGGTCTCCAATTCCTGACCATGTCCCGGATTCTGTTACATGTATGTTAAACTCTCTGCATTTTTCTCTCCAAAGGGAAGAGTCAGTGTTCAGCAGTGTTGTCTGTTAAATCAGTTATTACCCATCTGTCTCTTTATTCCTTTATTTTTACAGTCATCACCATAACAGGACAAATATTGCCAGGCATGTCAAATAATCTTTTTGTTTCCCAATGCATATAAAAGTTATGTTTACACTATGCTATAGTCTATTAAGTGTTCAATATCATTATGAAAACATTTGAAATATTGTGAGAATTACCAAATATGACACAGGACAAGAAGTGAGTACATATTGTTGGAAAAATGATGCTGATAGACTTGCATAAATCTTTAATTTGCTAAAAAAAAAAGAAAAGAAAATAGAAAGGAAGGAAGGAAAAATAACAACATCTATGAATTCTAATAAAAAGAATCACAATAAAATTAGATATACCTATATATTAATTATTCTTGGGGAAGGGTGACAATGAATGCAGGAATTTGATCTGCTGTTTTCCAAAAGATATCATTTAAATTATGTCTTTAAATATTGCTTTAGATTCTTTAAAATCCTATTATATTTTGGGGGTATACCATTGTTGCTTATTTTTATGTTCTACTATCTTCCATAACTATATTTTTCTCTCTAATCTTTTAACTTGTATGGTAAGTGTTTGTGTGAATTTAGCTGGGCCAGGATTCTCAGTAGTTTGACAGTAAAGACAAAGTAATTCTCTCATGATAAAATTTCTTCTAGTATATAGCCTGCTTCCAAACCAAGTGGCTATAGAGTGGGACAGCTTTCTTGCTTTTTGATAGGTCTCCATTCTGCATCTGGCACATCTTCTGATGTGCAGTTCTTTGGACTTGACTCAACAACCTGCTAAGCTTGGATTTATTTACTCTGCAAATAAAAGTCTGACTTGCAGTTCTTGAGTTCATCAACCCCTGAAGCTACACGTCAGGGGAAGCCTCCAGCCTAACCTCTGAGCAGCCCATGAGAACGTTGCCTACTTCTCCAACTACATGAGCCACTTATTTGCTATTGCTCCACCTCCAATAATAAAAAGGCACTGCTAATCCATGGAATGAGGTAGCAATAGTAATATGAAAACTAGCACTACCCTTGGGTGGAAAATGCTCACCACTGGTGAGCATTTAGGCATATATATATTTTAATAAATCATTTTATTGGGGGCTCTTATAACAATCCATACATCAATTGTATCAAGCACATTTGTACATAAGTTGCCATCATCATTTCCAAAACATTTTCTTTCTACATGAGCCCTTGGTATCGGCTCCTCCTTCCCCGCCTCCCTTCCCCACCCTTCCACCCTCATGAACCTTTGATAATTTATAAATTATTTTAATTTTCAGATTATACACCATCCACTGTCTCCCTTCACCTACATTTCTGTTGTTCGTCCCCCTGGAGGGTGGGGGGAGTAGTACACCAATCACTGTGATCAGTTCCCCCTTTCTTCCGCCACTTTTCCCCTACCCTCATGGTATCACTACTCTCATTATTGGTTCTGAGAGGTTTATCTGTCCTGGATTCTGTGTGTTAAGAGCTCTTAACTATACCAGTGTACATGCTAGGATCTAGCCAGATTTGTAAGCTAGAACTGGGGTCATGATAGTGGGGTGGGGTGGGAGCATTAAAGAACTAGAGGAATCGTGTGTGTTTTGTCAGTGCTATACTGCATCCTAGCTGCTCATCCCTTCCTTCTGACCCTTCTCTGAGGGGATGTCCAATTGTCTACAGATGGTATGGGGTCTCCATTCTGACCCCCCTTGTTCTCATCAAAATGGTTGTTTGTTTGTTTTGGGGGGTCTTCTAATGCCTGATACCTGATCCCTTCGACACCTCATGATCATGGATTGATGTGCTTCTTCCCTGTGGGCTTTGTTGGTTCCCTTCTAGATGGTCACTTGTTTAGCTTCAAACCTTTAAGACCCCAGACGCTATATCTTGCAACAGCCAGGTACCATCTGCTTTCTTCAGCACATTTTCTTATGCAACCATTTGGTCTTCAGTGATCATATCAGAGAGGTGAGCATCACAGAATGCCAGATTATTAGAATAAAGTGTTCTTGCATTGAGGGAGGGCATAAGTAGAGGCCCTATGTCTGTCTGCTACCTTAATACTTAACCTATAAATATATGTACACAGGCCTATATCCCTATCATTATATATTAATATATCTACATATGTACATGCCTATGTTTATACCTCTATAAATGTCTTTTGCCTCCTAGTATTTTCCTCTATTTCCTTTTACTTTCCTCCTGTCCCAGTATCATGTTCGATCTTCATTCGGCTCTCTGTACTTCCTCTTGGCTACATTGCACTTGATCAAACCCCACCAGGCATTCTGTGCCCTCCTCACTATCGATTTTAGATCTCTTGTTGTTTCCTTGTCCCTGGGTTTGTTGGCACCCCACTTTCCCTTCTCCTCTTCCTCTCCCCTGTCCCCGCAGTATAGTCGGTCCCATTGTTTTCTCCTCGGATAGGCAGGGATTGTTTATCTTACCTATCTTTTATAGATAGACATGGGGAAAAAAAGAAAAGAAAGAGAAAAAACTGACCTATGAATAGTTCCTGGTCTGTGTGCTGACCCTTATGACTGTTTTCCAATTGTGTCTGAAGTAGTGCTTATCAGCTAGGCATCTATATTATACTTTTCTGTAATTTTGTCAAGATGAGAAATTGGTTTGGTCCTACTGCCAATACACAAAGTGGTGAAGGTAGGAATTGAACTCTGTGCTTTGGAGTCACAGCTCAAGTCTTGCATTAAAGACCTCAAAATTTGCACTTATCACCTGAAAGAAACCCACTGGACCCCAAGTCCAAATTTTGACCAAAAGAATGTCTTGATTTGCAATATGTACAAGAGGAAACCTAGAGGATATCCGTGGCTATTAAGGATGTGGAATAATATTGCATGGAACATAAAGATGGAATATGTCTAAGTTTATTGATATGAGCCTTCTATGCAAATATTCTTTCTTCAATGTTCCAGCACAAGTGGTTAGGGAAAGATCTAATATTTTATTTGATTAGATTATTGACACATGTATTATAAAGTGGGATATAATAAATTTAGTTGAAGCACCTTGGTATCTTGTAGATAAAATTTGTGTTAGAGTGGATTTATTTATTTTATTATTATTTTTAATGTAGGCTAGGAACAACGTGAATAGAGTAATATTTTTTACCCAGTCATTTTACCCAGTCATTTTCCCAAGCCTGTTTTAATGTCCCAAAGTTTAATGGACAGAACAGAGAAGCTGCCCTGAACTGAACTCAACACTTTGGAAGAGAGTGGATTTATTAAGATAACCCATACACCCACACATGGAATTCCCAGATGACACACCCTTTACCATAGCAGAGAGGAAAAAATCTTTGAGGGCTCTTCATAATCTTTGAAAACTGCAATTGCTATTTTATGTAAGTTATATTTTATGGTGGGAATGATTGTAACTGAGTTAAGACACCCAACTACAGTGGATCTGATTGGACTCCATTGGACCCCAAGTGGCAGGACTTAATCAATAAAGACAAAAGTGAAGAGCAAATTCAAGGTAGTTATCACAATTGTCAGATTTGTACAGACTTATGGCGTTGGATGCTTAGGCAGATTGTCTCTAGGAGTGAAATGGATGGGTAATCTACTAAATATTTATGTGATGGGCACAAGTGGAAGAATTCGAGACCAAATGAAGAACATTATAACTTGGATTATCAGACTAGACAATCGTGATTCCTCGATCAATTTCTAAACTTGAGCTAGCTTACAGAATCACAACACCTTGAATGAAGGGAGGTTAGATCCCCTTGAGGAAGTACCTCACTAGATCACCAAATATTTATACCATTAGTCTTTCCCCCGCCCTTCCCTAAAGGAAAATTACACAAGTGACTGTTCACTAGGGAAAAGGAAATATAATCAGAATTTTCAAGGATCACTGGACATTGGCTCTGAATTGACTTGAGTCACTATCACTGTGGTTCACCAGTCAGAGTGGGGGCATATGGAAGTCAAGTTTAGCTCAGGGCCATCTCAGAGTGGGGCCAGTGGGGCTCTGTACTGATCTTGTAGTGATTTCTCCTATTCCAAAATGCATAACTGGAAAAGATATACTCAGCAATTGGTAGAACTCTCCTATTAGATCATTAACATGGCATAAAAGATATTATGGTAGGAAAAGTCCAATGGAAGACATTAAAACTGACGCTACTTAGGAATATAGTAAGCCAGAATGTAGTCTGCCTTCCAAGAAGTATTGCAGAGAGTCGTACCCACTGAAGACTTGAAGGATAGAGGGTGGTGATTCCCACCACCTTCCATTGAACGTACCTCAATGGACTCAGACGGATTTTAGAGAACAGTGAAATATGGTAAACTTAACCAAGTGATGACTCCAATTGTACTTGTTGTTTCAGTTGTGTTTTCATTGTTTGTGCAAATTAATACATCACCTGAAACTTGGTATGCAACTATTGATCTGGTCAGTGCCTTTTTCTCATTTCCAGTTTCAAAGGATCTCCAGAAGCAGTTGCCTTCAAGTGGCAAGGACAACAACACTCATTCACAGTCCTACCTTAAAGGTATAACAACTCTCCAACTATACATCATAATTAAAAAAAATCATTTTATTGAGGGCTCATACAACTCATCACAATCCATACATACATCAGTTGTGTAAAGCATATTTGTACATTTGTTGCTCTCATTATTCTCAAAACATTTGCTCTCCACTTAAGCCTTTGGCATCAGCTCCTCATTTTCCCCCTCCCTTCCCGTTCCCCCCTCCTTCATGAACCCTTGATAATTTATAAATTATAATTTTGTCATATCTTACACTGTACGACATCTCCCTTCACCCACTTTTCTGTTGTCTCTCCCCCAGAGAGGAGGTTATATGTAGAAACCTGTAATTGGTTCCCCCTCTCTACCTCACCCTCCCTTCACCCTCCCGGTCTCGCCACTTTCACCACTGGTTCATCCGTCCTGGATTTCCTGTGTATCTAGTTCCTATCTGTACCAGTGTACATCCTCTGGTCTAGCCAGATTTGTAAGGTAGAATTGGGATCATGATAGTGGGGAGTGGGGGGAAGCATTTAGGAACTAGAGGAGAGTTGTATGTTTCCTCGTTGCTACATTGTAGGTTATAATTTAATCTACAGGGACCTTGATCAACACTCCCTTCCACAAGATGTCACCCTAGTCCATTAAGTTGATGAAATCATGCTGGACCTAGTAAGAAAGAAGTAGCAATGACCAGAGCAGTGGTTCCCGACCTTCCTAACACCATGACTCTTTCATACAGTTTGTCATGTGGTGATGCCCCCCAATCATAAAATTATTTTTGTTGCTACTTCATAACTGTAATTTTGCTACTGTTATGAATTGGACAACCCCTGTGAAAGGGTCATGTGACCCCCCAAAGAGGTCGAAGAACCCACAGGTTGAGAATCACTGCTCTAAAGGTATTGGTAAAATCTATGACCTAGAGGGTAGAAAATTAACCTGACAAAATTTGGATGCCTTTCCAAAGGGATTTATATAGGTCTAACTACAGGCATATACATATGTAAATATATTTATATATGATGATGTGGAAATATATCTATATACATAGGTTTATATGTTAAGTATCAAGGTAGCAGATGGACATTGGGCCTCCACTCAAGTACTCTCTCAATGCAGGAAACACTTTGTTCTATTAAACTGGCATTCCATGATGCTCACCTCCCGACACAATCATTGAAGACAAAGCAGGTGAATAAGCAAATGTGGTGAAGAAAGCTGATGGTGCTCGTCTATCAAAACATATAGTGTCTGGAGTTTTAAAGGCTTGAAGATAAACAAGCAACCATCTAACTGAGAAGCAACAAAGTCCACATGGAAGAAGCACACCAGCCTGTGTGATCATGAGATGTCGATGGGATCAGGTATGAGGCATCAAAGACCCACAACAAAAAATCATAAAAAGGTGAATGAGGGAGAGTGCTGAATAGAGACCTGTGTTAGTCTGGGTACTTTAGAGAAAAAAATCTACCGAAACTAATGTATAAGAGAGAGTTTTATATAAATAGTAAGTGCACATCAAGAAAACATCCCAACCCAGTGCTGTCCAAGCCCACAAATCCAACATTAACTCATTAACCCATATGTCCAACACCAATCCACAAAGTCCTCCTCCATCTCACACACAAAAAACAACACAATGATGCCAACTGCAGGAGGAAAGCTGAGTCAGTGAATGTGTAAAAAACATCTCAGCGCTGGCAGGGGTCTCCACACGGATACATTGGGGTAGGTCCATGTGGCTTCTCCTCAGGGACGTCTTGTAGGAATTGAGCTGGCAAGTCTTGCCAGCTAAAGTAAGGAACTGGCTAAGGCAGTTTCACCCTGGACCAACCATCAGAAAGCAAGAGACCCGAGAACTAGAAAGGCGAGGCTCACTGAGCCATTTATCCCTCTGCCCTCAATTAACCCCACTTGTGTTTATCGGTCAGGTTGGCACAATAAACTAACTACCTCAAGGCCCAAAGCCCATCTGTAGACAATTGGACATCCCTTTACAGAAGAGTCACAAGGAAGAGATGAGCCAGTCAGGGTACAGTATAGCACCAATGAAACATACAACTTTCCTCTAGTTCTTTAAAGCTCCCCCCACCTGCCCACTATCATTATCCCAATTCTACCTTACAAATCCAGCTAGACCAGATCATGTACACAGGTACAGATAAGAACTGGAAGCACATGGAATCCAGGACAGATAATCCCCTCAGAAACAATAATGAGAGTAGTGATACCAGGAGGGTAAGGATAAGGTGGGGGGAGAAAGGGGGAACCGATCACAATGATCTACATAAGCCCCGCTTCCTGGGGCATAGACAATAGAAAAGTGGAGGAAGGAAGATATTGGTCAGTGTAAGACATGAAAAAATAATAATTTATAAATTATCAAGGATTCGTGAGGGAGGAAGGGAAGGAGGGTGTTGGGGGAGGGAAAGAACATAAGGAGCTGATACCAAGGACTCAAGTAGAAAGAAAATATTTTGAAATGATGATGGCAACAAATATACAAATGTGCTTGACACAATGTATGTATGTATGGATTGTGATAATAGTTGTATAAGGCCCCAATAAAATTATTTTTAAAAATTCGTCCAAATGTTATTGAAAAAATTGGATGCCTTTCACCTCAGTGAAAGGGTGTGAAGCATGTTGAAATATCTACTAAAGGGAAGACTAAATTATTTCATTTTTCCCCTCTCACAGCAAAAAGGATGCACAATGCCTAGTGGGTCTCCTTGACTTTTAGAAGTAACATATTCCTTATTTGAGTGTGCTGCTCCTATTAATCAAGTGATTTAAAAAGCTGTTAGTTTTAATCCCTGCCATCCTTTGAAGATAATGACTTCCTTTTGAGAAACAATCTTTGACTTGTTACTGGAACTTAGTAGAGAGTGAATGCCTAACCATGGGTTACAAAGTCATCATGCAGCCTGACCTACCTATCATGAACTGAGTATTGTCTGACTCGCAGTCACACATTTGGATGTGCACATCACCACTGCATCATGAAATTGAAGTGGTTTATATGATATCAGACTTGAGTAGGGCAAAAATGTCACGAGGAAGTGATTCAACTGTCCTTCCTTCATAGGACATTTCTTCCCCCGTCTGCACCTATAGCCTCATAGAGAATCCTTGTGATCAGCTGACTGAGGAAGTGAAAGCTTGTGCTTGCTTCCAAGACACCACTCAATGTGCTTGTTGAAACATATCCATTGATCTTCCATGCTTTTGTGGAACCTTGTTTTGGGGTAATGCAGCAGTTCTCAACCTGTGGGTCACGACCCCTTTCACAGGGGTCACCCAATTCACAACAGTAGCAAAATTACAATTATGAAGTAGCAACAAAATAATTTTATGGTTGCAGGGGGCAGGGGCTGGTCACGACAACATGAGGAACTGTATGTAGTAAAGGGTTGTGGCATTAGGAAGTTTCAGAACCACTGGGCTAATTCTTTCAATGCAGCTTGAACCTTTTCCTTCAGTACCATTCATTGCATCTTGCTACCTCTTGAAGTAATTGAATGTCACCTCCCAAAATTTTTTGTAGTGACTTTGTATATGCTTTCCAAATATTTTGCTCATAGAATCAATCATGTAGTATTGCAACTTGAGGCTTAACTTTTTTCTTGAGTTTTTTTGTTTTGTTTTAAAATATGCTGAATGTGTTTTTCCTTTTTGGTTTTCTAGCTCTAAGTTTTTTGGAGATATCATAATATTTCACTTGACTTTTTGCTGTTCTTTGAAATTTTCTATCTAGGAACCAACAAAATGGTCTTGGAAGAAGTACAACTATAATGCTCTTTAGAGTCAAGAAGATGAGACTTTGTTTCATGACAACTTTGAACATGTCAGGAGAGAACAGTCTCTGGAAAAGAAAATCATGCTTAGTACACTAATTAGGTAATAAAAATAGAAAGACCTCTAAGAAGATGGAAGACACAGTGGCTGCAGTTATGGACTGAAACACACGAACAGTTGGGATGATGGTGCAGGACTGGCCAGTCTTTCATTTTATATTGTACAAAAGAGTAAAGTTGGCTGCAATCCTCATGGTGAGCAGTTTGAAACTACCAGCAGTTCCGTGGGAGAAAGACAAGACTCTCTACTCCTGTAAACAGTTACAATCTTGGAAACTCACAGGGTGTCACTATGACTGAGCATTGACACAGTGACACAGAGTTGGTAATGTTGGCATTTTAATAATATTGTCTTCCTATCCATGGACATGGAATATTCTTCGATTTGTGCAGATATCTTGGAATCCAATTGACTTATGCTTGTTAATTTTGAATCCTGCTACTTTACTAAACCCCAAATTTCAACAACCTTTTTGTTGGAATTTTTAATGTGTTTTTGTTTTCCTTTGTTATGAATCTGTTCAGGTTTTCTGGATTGTGTTAATTTGGGGAGATGGTGTATTTCTAGATATTTGCTTATTTTTCTGTGTTATGAAATATGTTAGAGTGTAGTCTTTCTTATTAGTGTTACTGTTCTTATTCACATTACAGATTGGTTGTGAGGTCATCCTTTTAATCTTCAATTAAAGATAGTTTCTTTTCCTTTATTAAGTTTCCTAGAAGTTTGCCAATTTTGTTAAGCATTTCAATTGATGTCTGTTTTTCTCTGAATGCTTGGTAGAATTCCCTAATGAAACCACCTTCCTAAGCTTGTGTGTGTGTGTGTGTGTGTGTGTGTACGTGTGTGAGTTTATGACTTGCTCTATTTCTTCTTTTGTTATGTGTCTGTTTAAGTTTTATCTGTCAGTCTGCATCAATTTAGGCAGATAGTATGTTTCTAGAAATCTGTCCATTTCATCTAGCTTTTCAATATTTTTCATGTACAATCTTTTGTGGTATTGTGTTATTTTTGTTTTAATTTCAATTGGTTCAATTAGTTATCATGTTTCCCCTTTTGTTTCTTATTCTTGGTTTTTGTATCTTATTTTCTTTTGCTAAGTTTGACAATTTCATTAATATTTTCAACAATTTCTTATCAGATTTTCTATTGTTTTTCTCTTTTCTGATTAATTTATTTCTGTTCAGATTTTCATTCCTTATTTCATTAATTAGTAGATATTAAACAGGTTGTTCAGTTTTCATGTACTTGATTTATTTCCATATATCTTACAATTGCTGATTTCTAATTTTATAGTATGGTGGTCAGGGAAAATTGTTTGTAATATCTCTTAGGGATGTTTTAAAACTTATTAAAGATATGGCAATAATAAAGGGGAAAGAAGGGAGCTGATATCAAAGAACTAAAGAAGAAAGAAAATATTTGTTAAATGATAGTGGCAGTAATTGCACAATGATGCTTGATCTAATTGAATTATGGATTGCTATAATATCTGCAAGGACGTCCAGTAAAATGTTGAAGACAACAACAACAAAAAGCATAGACCTTCTTCCATTGTCTAATCACATGTGTGTTGGACAGAGTTCTCTAGCAAGACAAACCAGATTGCTAGTAATTATATATAAATATATTTATAAAGATAGATATATATAATACAAGAAATGAACCGTTAAATTATATACGGATAGATAATACAAGAAATTAGCAGTTAAATTATAAAGCAGTGAGACACTAGCAGTCCTTTAAGGCTTGAGAGCCACCAGTTGCCAGTCCCTTTCTGTAGAGAGAGCTGGGCTATATATATCCAGGCAGCAAACAGCAAGGCAGGTCCCCAATTGTCATCAACTGTCGGTCTCCAGTTCCAGAGATGAACATTCCAATCGTGTGGCCTTAAAGGGACCTCAACTTACAGCAACACAGTCCACAGGCTAGGCATCCCACAGGTAGTGTACCCCTTTAAACTGAGGCACAGAACAAGCAAGCCATTTATCCCTCTGCCCTTCAGTTAATCCTACTTGTGTTTATCGGCCAGGCTGGCACAATAAACTATTGCAACATGGTTATCATTTTCTTTCCTTTTTTTTTTTTAACAGGCAGGGAGGGCTCTATTCTCATTTTCGTTGACGTGGGCTCGGAAGGGGCAGAAAAGCGCACATTTCAGTGGCTCAATGTGAACAAAAGTATAAACAAAGTCCCGCACATCAGTTATTTCACATTAACAGCAGATTAAAAAGAAAAGTCAGTGCTGTGCTGGAATGTCCTGATGGCCCAGTGGTGACAACGTTCAGCTTCGACCTCCAAGGCCAGCTGTTTGGACCCCGGCAGCCAGTCGCTCCCAGCTCCCAGAGAACAACAGCCTTGACCCTCCAATAGGGTCGCTTGGAGTCAGAAGCGACTCAGCACTGGGCTTGCGGCTTGCATGGACTGCAAGATACGCATTTATTTCCATTCAATAACCAACCAACCTAGCACCTTCAAAACAAATACCCATAAAGCTCTTTGTAACCACAAAAGTTTTTCAACAGGGTGGGGTGGGGGCCCCCGTTCAGGGACAATGTAAATAGCAGCACGTTCAAAGCCGAGATGAGACACGTTCTGCACATGGCTGCCTGTCACCCTGCCTTGAACTCTCGACCTCACACTGCCGCAGGGGAACCCTGCCTCTCTGGCTCACAGGAACTCCCACGGTATGTCTTCAAGACCCCAAACCTTCACCGTCCCTAGGCCCCGAGCTAGACAAACGTGTTTAGAACAAAGGAGACCAGTGTTTGAACCAGGGTGGAGAACTTTCTCAGTGGGGTTAGTTAGCTGGCCACATTTCCTGTTGAATGCCCACGGAACTGTGGCCCGGGCCTCCCAGACGCCATCGAGCCGGCTCTGCAGCCAGTGCCTTCAGGTCTGCTGAGTGGGGGCAGAACATCTGTGGTTCATGCCCCGTTGGGCAGAAATGAGCTCTTACCCCACTGGAACACAATGGTGCCTAAGAGGGCGCCCTCACGGGTTCCGTCCCCTTTGGCACACGTTGGTCGTCAGTCTTTCCCGGTGCGTCTGACAGATGCACCAGTTTGGTTTCTTGCGGGCACTCCACCTGGACACTGGCACTCCCAGTCTTATTCTTAACAAGTCGAACCAGATACATAAAAAAAAGTCAAGCATGGACAAGCAGCCTGGGCAGTTACTGGAGTTACAATGTGAGAGTGGGGGAAATAAATCATTGCTAGTACATTTTCTGTTTGGTCTTTCTCTGAGCCATGAGTTTACCAACCGTCCAGACCATCGGTCCTTTCCGAGTGGGGACGTTCTGAATCCTGCTCGTCCGCCGGCCAGCCTGGGACCGTCATCCTGTTTCCAAGTCCTTGGAAGAGTGCCCGCCCTTTCCTGGTCACCGCCACCGAATGGGCTTGTAGACACAAAATGCCATAAGGACCATGATGACCAGCAGGATGCTGAACACAGTGCCCATCAACACCAGGTTCTGCCTACGCAGCACGGCATACCGCCGGCTCCGTTCCGGCAGCTGCACCGCGCCCTGTGCCTCCGCCGGCCCCGCCAGGAGGGCGCTCCAGCAGAGCCCCAGCCCGAGCCACGGCCACGGCCACACGCAAGCGCCGCATCCTCCTGCCCCGGCCTGGCCCACCGCCGCGGAAGGCTATCATTTTCTTTTAAAGCCTTATCAGAACCACAGTTAATTTCTATATTTCTAGTAATATTCTTTGCTGGTGACATATATATTCTTTATAGGATTTTGAATAGCTATTTTCTATAGGGATTTTTTTTCTTTTTAAAAATTTTGATCATTTTATTAGGGGCTTATACAACTTCTTACCACAATCCACACATACATCAATTGTGTAAAGCATATTTGTACATTCACTGCCTTCATCATTCTCAAACATTTGTTGTCCACCCAAGTCCCTGGCATCAGCTCCTCATTTTTCCCCTCTCTCCCTACTCCCCACTCCCTCATGACCTCTTGATAATTTATAAATTATTACTTTGTCATATCTTGCACTGTCTGACATCTCCCTTCACCCACTTTTCTATTGTCCATCTCCCAGGGAGGAAGTTATATGTAGATCCTTGTAATCTGTTCCCCCTTTCCAACCCACCCTCCCTCCACCTTCCCAGTATCGCCACTCACACCACTGGTCCTGAAGGGATTATCCATCCTGGATTCCCTGTGTTTCCAATTTCTATCTGTACCAGTGTACATCCTCTGGTCTAGCCAGATTTGTAAGGCAGAATTGGGATCATGATAATAGGGGGGAGGAAGCATTTAGGAACTTGCGGAAAGTGATATATTTCATCATTGCTACATTGCACTCTGACTGGCTCATCTCCTCCCTGAGACCCTTCTGTAAGGGGATGTCCAGTGGCCTACAAATGGGCTTTGGGTTTCCACTCCACACTCCTCCCCCTCAAACCACAATGATATGATTTTTTGTTCTGATGATACAAGAAACCTGATCCTTTCAATACCTTGTGACTGCACAGGCTTATGTGCTTCTTCCATGTAGGCTTTGTTGCTTCTGAGCTAGATGGCAGCTTGTTTATCTTCAAGCCTTTAAGACCCCAACACTATGTCTTTTGATAGCCAGACACCATCAGCCTCTTCACATTTACTTATTCACCTGCTTTGTCTTCAGTGATTGTTTTGGGAAGTTGAGCATCATAGAATGCCAGTTTAATAGAACAAAATATTCTTGCATTGAAAGAGTACTTGAGTGGAGGCCCAATGGCCATCTGCTACCTTAATACTAAACATAAATATATGCACATACATCTATATCCACATCCTCGTATATAAATATATTTACATATGTACATGCTTTTATTTAGACCTCTATAAATGCCCTTTACCTCCTAGCTCTTTCTTCTATTTCCTTTGACTTTCCTCTTATCCCATTATCATGCTCAGTCTTCATTTGTGTTTCAGTAATTCCTCTTGGTTACATTAGCCTTGATCACGCCCTACCAGGCCTCCTTCACCCTCCTCACCACCGATTTGGATCACTTGTTGTTCCCTTGCTCCTGTGTTTATTAACACCACATCCTTTCTCCCCACCTCCCTCTCTTCCATGCCCCCCCAGAACTGTTGGTCCAGTTGTTTTCTCCTCCAGATTGTTCGTCCAGCCTATCTTATTTAGACAGACTGGTGGAGATAATAACATGCAAAAAACAAGACAGAGCAAAACCAAGAAACAATACAAAACAAAAGAACAAACCAATGACAAAACAAAACACAAGAAAGAAAAGCTTGTAGTTAGTTCAAGGATTGTTTGTCAACCTTTAGGAATGTTTTCTAGTCCAGTCAGTTGGGGCACTAAGCCCTGGCCCCAAAGTCCACCTTCAGCATTCCCTGGGGACCTCACCACTCCATTTCCTTTCTGTTCTGTTGTACCCCTTTAGTGTTTTGCCTTGATGTGGCGGGATCTGATCGGGTGCAATTCATAGGGGTATTTTTTCTATGGCTTTCTTTACTTCCTTCTGAACCCTAATCAGAAGTACCTCTGATGTACATAATAATAGTTTCATTGAGGTAATCTAGGCTTTCATTTTAGGCATTCTGAAGCTCTTCCAGTTTCAGCCCTAATCCTATTTCAAAACCACTTCTACATTACAGGTACTTATTAGAGTAGCACCTCCATTTCTTGGCACAAATTCTTTCTTAATTTACTAGTGAAGAATTAACACAAGAGAGTGGAATTAACAAACACAGAAATTTATTTTCTCAAAGTGTAGGCTGTTATAAATCTAAATTCAGGGGGCCATTCTAAGAAAGGACTTTTCCCCTCAGATGGCCCTGGAGGAAACTTCTTGTCATTTTTGGCTTTCACTCCTGGGCAATCCTCAGGTGCCTTGGCATCTTTCTTCCCTCACCTCTGTTTTCCAGTTTGTGTGGTTAATTTCCTTTATATCTCAAAAGAGATTGGCTCAAGATGTACCCTACAGAGGTATTCTCCAACATGGTGACTGAGTAATAACACACTGGAGGGACTGTGCAAAAGTCGACCCCAGAGAGCCACTTAGAGGGGTACTCCACTCTCCCAGGTCAGAGGAGGAACATCGTAAAGATTAGATGCAGGGACACTCAGTTTTAAAGAGCAGCAGGCTCTTGGCTAACCCTGGCAGGGGCTGGCTGGGGCTTAGCTTTAGCCCTACCTTAGTCGTGGCTGGCACAGGGCCACGTCAGTTGCTCCAAAGGCTTTACTTCAATACCACCACAGCTGCTGCCACCTTGGGGCTGTGTTTAATCCCCCTCCCCTCACGGTCTGGCAGCTGGGGCTCTTTTATTTATTTTCCCCTCTTCTCTTTCCTGCCACAGTCTTGTCTGCCTCGGGGTGTTTTTGCCCCCTCCTGCCACAGCCACCCTCCGGGGCCCTCCCTGCGGCCTAGGTCAATCCTGTCGACCCACCTTGGTGCTCCACAAACATGGGGGAACTTCTGCATGCCTTCCGTGGCACTCCATGTGGCTCTAGGAAACTCTGCTCACCCTCCACAGTGGCTCACTCAGCTGCGGGAACCTCTTCTCTCAATGGTGCTACACACCCCCTAGGGCAACTCTAGCCCTCCTCTTAGGCACTTCACATAGCTGAGGTAAATCCTGCCTGCCCTTTGAGGTATTCCATTACTGCTCTGGGAACTTCCACCTGCCCTCTGTGGCACTGCACAGTGCTGTAGTAACTCCCACCAGGCCTCCAGGGAGCTCCATGCTGCCTAAGGCAGCCCACTCAGCCTCTGTGGCACTCTCTGCACAGCGGGATCCCCAGCATGCCCTCAACGGTGCTTCATGCCACAGTGGGCCACATCACTAACTTTCCATGTGATTGACTGGCGCAGCACCAACATCAAGGCCCACAACCATCCGACCAACATACCCTAAGAGAGCCATCCAACTTTTCTCCAACAAACAGAATCCTGGTTAGCTAGGGAAAGAGTGAAACCACAGTGGGGTAAAGCACTAGTCCAACCCCCGAGCACTGACTACAGGCAGTCCACAGAAGTATCCCTACAAGCCTCCCAAAGAGTGAACCTGGTGATCCTTGACTTACTGTAAAATGTTGCTGATGTCCTTTATAACAACACGCAGACAGCAACCTACCCCAACAAACTCAATGCAAAAATAGGATAAACAAAATGCAATGTTGGAGGAAGTCCAGAACCTAATGATCTGCATATATAAGCAGATATTGATCCACCACAGAAAGAAATATTCAGAAGAATGCTTGGAGTCATACTTATGTGAGGGAAGCAATACAGAAAAAGGATGAAAAGTAGAGGAGAAAACGGCCACAAACCAAAGGGAAATACAAGAGTTAAGGATGAGGTGAAAAAGGCAAATAACAAGTTAACAGACATCTCCAACAGACTATAGGAAGCAGAGAACCATACTAGTGACCTTAAGGACAACCAGGCAGACTTCAACACATGGGGAAGACAATCAAACAAGTTAAGGAAACTGAAGAAAACCTAAGAACAATGCCTGAAGCTATGCAGAGAAACATTTGAATAATTGGATTACCAGAACAAGACACAACCAAGAAATCAACGGCAAAAATAGAAACTTTCCCCAGCTTAATGAAAGAGAATCAGGCAACCATTTAAGAAGCAGACAGAACACCAGCTAGACTGAATTCCAGGAAGAAGTTTCCAAGGCACATAATAGTTAAACTATCCAACTTTGAGGAAAAGGAGAAAATCATAAGAGCATCTAGGGGGGAAAAGAGTCACCTATAAAAGTAGTCATATAAGAATATGCTCAGACTTATCAGCAGACACCACGAAGAAGAGGAGAGAGTGGCGTAACATCTTCAAAAAGTTGAAAGAGAACAATGCCAACTCAAGAATCCTCTACCCCGCCAAACTATCTATCAAGACAAGGAAAAATTCCAAAAATACATGAAAAAGAAACCGATCTCTACAAGAAATTCTTACTGACCCACTGTGGTCAGAAGAACAACATGCACCAAGCACAAATAGGAAACCACCACATAGAGTAACTCCACCCAGAAGTCAACACATCAAAAACAAGCCCCAAGATAATATTAGGTCAACAGTGAAAAGAGGGCAAGAATGAAACCCCACCCCCATGCACAACATATTGAAAAGAAGGGAGGTAGGTAAATACCCAACATGAAAGGTATGAGATAACATTACAGAGTCTACAGATTGATGTAATAATTCTGAATGTCAATGGACTGAAATCACCCATTAAAAGAGACTACCAGATGGGCACAGAAAACATAACCCATTGATGTATTGTCTACAAGAGACAAGCTTGCAAACAAAATTAGTCTGAGAATTAAAGGCTAGTGAAAAATATACCAATCAAACAGCAACTCAAGAAAGCAACTCAATCTTAATCTGATCTGAAGGAGCAAGCCTTAACAAGAGATAAGAGAGATAAGGAGGAGCACTATATAATACTCAAGGGGTCAGTAGACCAAGAACCAGTGAGCATAAAAATTTATATGCACCCAATGAATGACTCATGAAATTCATCAATCAAATTCTCCGAAAGATGAACAAAGAAATCATAGCTTCAACAATCATAGTAGGTAACTTTAATACACTGTTCTCCAAGAAAGATAGATCACAGGGAGAGAAGCTTAACAATGAAGCTAAAGAACTGAACTCTAGAACTAGGCGACTTGACCTAATAGACATTTGTAGAGCTTTTCACCCAAATGTAAAAAAAACCCCAACATTATTTTCAAATGCAAATGGTACATACGTAAAGATGTATTACATGCTGGGACGCAAGTCAAGCCTGAGTAAATCAAAGCACATAGAGGTCACTTAGACTTTCCTCTCAGACCACTATGCAATGACATTAACAAAGGACAGTTAAGAAAACAAAGGCAAATAATTGGAGGATGAATAAATCCCTACTGCATAATGAATGGATACTGGCCCAGATCAGAAAGGAAATTAGGAAGCTTTTAGAAACCAATGAGAACTAGAAAACAACATACCAAAACTTTTGGGAAACAGCAAAAGCATAGTGATAAATGATCACATGAAAAAGGAAGAGAGAATTATGATTGATATGCTGTCACAAAGCCTCCAGCAATTAGAACAGTCAACAGAATAATCCTACTAGTTGCAAAACAAAAGAAATAATTAAAAAAAGAGGCAGAACTAAATGAATGGGGAAACAAGAAAATAAGGGGGAAAAATCAATGCAGCAAAAAAGCTGATTCTTTGAAAGTATCGATAGATGGTTGGCAAACCTAACCAAAGAAAAGAAGAAACAAACATCAATAGCCAGGATGAGGGATGAAATTGGAAATTACAACAGACCCTAATGAAATTAAGAGGTTAATTATACAATACTATGAAGGTCTGTACGCCAATGACTGTATACGTTTAATGCTATCCCACTACAAATACCTGTTGGGAGCCAATAGCCATTAAGACCTTGGCCTCAGACACGTAGCAGAAACTTGGCCGCTTTCTAACAACAAGGCTTTGTTTCCTGCCCAACTTCGCCCCCACGTTCCAAGCAACGTGCTCAGTAGCATGGGCAGTTCCGATAACTGACCTTGTTGCCATTAGTCAAAGTACTGAGCACCCATTGAACTGCAGATATACCATATTAGGAACATAGTGATAAGTTCACCCGGTAAGCCTTAATTTGCATGCGGACGTCACCACGGACGTCTTTGAGTATTGTTGCGCACCCTTTGTACCTTATTAGGAACATGTGGCTAATTGGTTGTTGTACAGTGTGCGGTTGTTACACAGTGTGCTTCATTGCAATATGTGCCTCCCACTTCCTTCTCTGTTGTAAATATATACCCCGAGTTTTTGCAAAATAAACGGGCTTGATCAGCACTTGTCTTGCCCCATGTCTCTGTGTCTTTCTTCCATCCAGGTTCGTTGCCCCTCCGGGTCACCGCGTGAGGGTCTCGCTGGACAAGACCCCAACAAATACCAACATCTTTTTCCAAGGAATTGGACAAGCTGATGACCAACTTCAAATGGAGAAGGAAGAAGCCCATAATTAGCAGAGAACTCCTCAAGAAGAAGAACAAAGTAAGAGGGCTTGCTTTACCTGACTTTAATACTTATACAACCACTGTGGTCCAAAAAAAGTGGTACTGGTACCACAACAGATACTCAGATCAATGGGAAATAACAGGAAATCCAGAAATAAAACATCAGCATACAGACAACTGATCTTAGGTAAGGGTCCAAACATATCAAATGGCAAGTGGATGCCCACTTCAACAAGTGGTGCTAAAAAAATGTATATCTACTAGCAGAAAAATGAAGCAAGACCCTCATCTCGCTCGATGTATAAGAATAAAGTTGAGGTGGATCACAGACCCCAAGGTAAAGCCCCAGACTATTAGGGCCATCAATGAAGGGATTGGGACAATTCTAAGAAATTTGGCACAGGGAATACACAGCTATTAAAAATAGGGAAGGACGGTCCATGCTCCAGGGTCCGAGTCCTGCGCAGCGACAGTCCTCACCCCACCAACGAACATGGCGCTGCAAGCAGCGCGGAGTGTGTGGACTGCAGGCTGCAGCTTGCACGCACCTGCCTGGCGAGATGCTTGGGTCCAGGGTGGGCCATGTGGACGCTGCGCTCCAGCCGGGCTCTGCTCTCAGTGCGCAAGTTTACAGACAAACAAGGGTGGGTAACAAGAGAAGATGGTGTTGGAACAGTGGAGATCAGCAATTTTGCACAGGAAGCATTGGGAGATGTTGTTTACTGTAGTCTTCCTGAAGCTGGGACAAAGTTGAACAAACAGGGTAAGTTTGGTGTTTTGGAAAGTGTGAAAGCTGCTAGTGAACTCTACTCTCCTTTATCAGGAAAAGTCACAGAAATTAATGACGCACTTACAGAGAATCCCAGGCTTGTGAACAAATCCTGTGATGAAGATGGTTGGCTCATCAAGATGACACTGACTAATCCTTCAGAACTCGATGAACTAATGAGTGAAGAGGCCTATGAGAAATACATAAAATCCATCTAGGAGTGAAAATGGGACCCCTCAATAAGCTACGATGAAACAACTTACGCCAGCATAGTTGTCTTAAATTAGTGGCGGAAAGAATTGAAGTAGCCTTTAGCAGCACCACTGGAACAGAGAAACCAGTTGGGCAACTGTGCTATTGGAAGAAAGTACCCCTTAACTTCCTAATGATTGCCGAGAAACACAATGCACACTTTTTCTGTGATTTTTATGTTAGGAACTAGTTATAATACTGAGAAGTCATGAAATGATCTGTGGTGAGAATAGTCACAAAACGATGTGACTGAAAAGGTACATTGTTATCTTAAGCCTCCTATAACATAGCTACTGCTGGTATCCAGACCTGGGTTTGGGCCAAGATACTTAATTCTCTTCCTGCTAGAAATGACCGGGAGTGGAGATAAGTTTTTATTAATTGTACAGTAGCAGCTAAAGAACAACACAATTTTAAGTTTGCAATACACTTGCCTTTGCTTGTGCTACTTTTATACAATGAAGCAATAGCCTTGCAGCAACATAAGAAACCATTTAATAAAATCTTCAGCTTCAAAAAAATAGGGAAGGACACACAGAGGAAGCACAAATTGACAAGTGGGATATACTGAAGATAAAATACCTGTGTACATTCTCCAAGAGAGTAATAAGAGATCCTACAGACAGGGTAAACATCTTTAGCAATGAGACATCAAGCAAAGGCCTTATTACTAAAATCTACAATACTCTACTACAACAAGAAAAAACAAAGAGCCCACTGAGGAGGTGAGTAAAAGACAACAGTAGTTTCACAAGTGTGGAAAACCGAATGACTAATAAACATAAAAGAAAATGTTCTTTATCATAAGCCATAAGCAAATTAAACAGTGGTGAGATGCCACCTGTGTTAGACAGGGTTCTCTAGAGAGATAAAACCAGATTGATGATAATTATATATATATATATTTATATAAAGATAGATATATAATACAAGAAATGAACAATTATGTTATAACAGATTGATTTATAATACAAGAAATGAACAGTGAAATTATAAAGCAGTACAAATGGCTCAGTGCGACTCACTCCTGTGAGAGAGTTGTGAGACACTGGCAGTCCTTCAAGTCTTGAGAGTCACCAGGTAGTCCTCTGGAGAGAGAGAGAGAGCTAGGCTATCCCAGCACAGGCAGCAAACAGCAAGGCAGGGCACCAACTGTCAGCCCTCAGCTGCGGAGATGTAAATTTCATTCGTGTGGTCTTAAAGGGACCTCAACTTACAGTGACACAGTCCACAGGCTAGGCGTCCCACAGGTAGTGTGCCCTTTAAATTGAGGCACAGAACAAGCAAGGCAGCTGCGCACTGGTCCAATGATTAAAGAGCGAGAGACAAAAAAGGCGAGGCTCACCAAGCCACTTATCTCTCCACCCTTCAATTAATCCCACTTGTGTTTATCAACCAGGCTGCCACAATAAACTATCTCACCACCTAACACCCTTAAAGATAGCCAATTAAAAAAAAATTAGAAAGCAGAAATTACTGGTGGGGTTGTGGTGAGATAGGAACTCTCATCCACTGCTGGTAGTCCTATAAGTATGTGCAGTCACTATGTTAATTGATTTGGCAATACCTAAAACAAATAGAAATTGAGTTACAGTATGATCTAGCAATCCCCCTATTGGACATAGACACTAAAAAAAAAAACAAAAACAGACCAAGACCAGACATTTGTGCTCCAATGTTCATCATGGCACAGTTCACAATCATTACAAATTAGAAACCATCTAAATGTCCCTCACTGACGAATGGATTAAAAATCACTGGTATATACCTAAAACGGAGTACTATGCAGCCCTAAAAAGCAGTGGTGAACACATGAATCACACCATCTCATAGGCAAAGTTGGAGGTAATTATGCTAAGTGAAGTTATCCAAGCACAAAGGGGCAAGTACAACATGAGTCCATTGAGGTAAGCTCACAAAATACAATGGGCATAGATAAGCTATTTAATGCATAATTCCTAGGTTGAGGTCCAGGTACTTCGGCAGGGGTCAGACCCAATGCGAGGATGTATATAGCAGCCAACTAAAAAGGAGGGGGAGAGAAAAAAATACAAGGGTGGTGGGGGAACAGGGCACTAATCCACCATGGAGAGGGTATTGTTATATCTCCACAGGAAAGAGAGAGAGAGAGAGAGAGAGAGAGAGAGAGAGACCAGACTGCATACCAGTGCACCAAGCCTTGAGGGCAACATACTGTCAGGGAGCAGTGAACTAATAGAGGACAATGGGGCTGGACTCAAGCCAAGCTATATTGATCCCCTCCCTTCCCTCCCCAGTAGAATGTAATACAGAGGACAGCACTGAAGATATAGCCTGGGGAGAGTGTTGAGTCTGCCCAGACCATATGGGTGCAAATTAACAAGGAGAGAGAGAGAGAGAGAGAGAGAGAGAGAAGCTCACCATGATCCACCAAGTCCAGAGGATGACATCCCTACTCAGAGCAGTTAACTGCACAGGACCAGACCCACCACGAGACATGACATCCTCTTATTGACCCACAATGCTACGGGGACAGCACTGGAGACACTGTGTGGAAAGTGTGCGTGGTATACCCACACACAGTGGGGGGAAACATGAAGGGAGTGCAACAGGGCAGCAAGGGGAACAAGATAACGAAGTCCTCAAGGAATCCTGGAAACAGAGTTCTGACTCTGGGGACAGGACTAGATACCTCATCAGACCCAACTGGAATACATGCATAAAGGTCAGCAGACAGACCTGGAATTATTTATAGGCTTTTTTTTGTTTTTATCATTATTTGTCTTTCTTTAGTTCTTTGTTCATCTATATAAGATAGAATAAATAATACTGAAGAGAAAACAATGGGACTGGCCCTTCCAGGGAGCATGGGAGAGGAGTAGGCAGGGAGGGGGAGAGGGGAGCCAACTATCTCAGGGACGAGGGAACAAGAGATCTAACATTGATGGTGAGGAGGGTGTAGAAGGCCTGGTGGGGCTTGATCAAGTGCAGTGTATCCAAGAGGAATTACTGAGATTTGAATGGAGGGCAAGCATGATAGTGGGACAGGAAGAAGGTGAAAGCAAATAGAGGATAGAATTAGGAGGCAAAAGCTATTTATAGAAGTATAGGTATAGGATGCATATATTCAAGTATATTAATTTACAATGATAGGGATAAAAGTCAATGTATATATATTTATATGTTGAGTATTAAGATAAGAGACGGACTTTGGGCCTCTACTCAAGGCCTCCCTAAAACACAAGAACACTTTGTTCTAATAACCTGGCACTCTTTGATACTCATCTTCCTGATATGATTGCTTAAGACAAAATGGGTGCATAAAGAAATGTGGTGAAGAAAGCTGATGGTGCCCAGCTATCAAAAGATATAGTGTCTGGGGTCTTAAAGACTTGATGTTACATAAGCGCCCATCCACCAGAGAAACAACAAAGTCCACATGGAAGAAGCACACCAGTCTGTGTAGTCATGAGGTGTCGACAGGATCAGGCATCCAAAGATCCAAAACAATTATACCATTGTAAAGGAGGATGGTGTCAGAGTGGAGATCCAAAGTCTATCTGTAGACAATTGGACATCCCCTTACAGAAGGGTCACAAGGAAGGGATGATTCAATGAGGGTGCAGTATAGCACTAATGAAATACACAACATTCCTCTGGTTCCTGAATGCTTCCTCCCTTCCACTATCATGACCCTTACAAGTCCAGGTAGGCCAGAGTATGGACATTGGTACAGATAACAGCTCTCAACACATGGAATCCAGACAGATAACCCCCTCAAGAATAGTAGTGGGAGTAGTGATGATATGAGGGTGGGAGTGGGGAAGAAGAAAAAGGGAGACCTGATCACAAAGTTGGATATAACACACACACACACACACACACCTGGCCAAGGGGAGCGGATAATAGAAATGTGGGTGAAGGGATACAAGGAATAGGGTAAGATAAGAAATTACAATAATAGTATATATTGATCAAGGATTCATGAGGCTGGGAGGTTGGGGGAGGGGAGGAAAAAGAGGAACTGATATCCAGGGCTCAAGTAGAAAGAAAATATTTGGGAAATGATGATGGCAAATGTACAAGTGTGCTTAAAACAATTGAAATATGGATGGTTGTAAGATCTGTAAGAGCCCAAGAAAAATCATTAATTAAAAAAAGATACACCCTACACTAATCCTGCCTCATTAGCATAACAAGGACAATCATTCATAAATGGGATTAAAACCACATGCACAACAAACCCCCTAACTGTCCCTAAAGTTATAAGGATCATGAGCAAGATGATGGGGACAAATTCAAAGACACTATTGCAAGGCATCTACAGACTGCCAAGTGTAATACAGGAATCACATACAGAGGAAGACCAAATAGACGACGAGGGCCGATTAAAGAGAAGCAACAAAGCCCACATGCAAGAAGCACACCAGCTTGTGTGATCATGAGGTGTTGACAGGATCAGGTATCAGAAGACTCCAAACAAACATATCGATATGAATAGGAGGGGCTAGAGTTAAGACCCAAAACCCAACTGTAGAGCTAAAGGAAGGACTTAAGTAGAAAGAAATGTTCTGGAAATGATGATGGCAACATATATACAAATGTACTTGATACGATTGATGTATGGATTGTTATAAGAGCTGTAAGAGCACTCAATAAAATTATATATATATATATGTATGACATTTATTCATATCAAATTATTTTTACCAAAAGAAAAAAAGAGAACCACAGAATGGAAAAAACATACTTTAGCAAAGATACAATGGACTAACTACTAAAATGTATACAACTCTGCCTCCTTTCAGCTAGAAGAAAACAAATAATTTAATTAAAAATTGGGCAAACACTATGAACAGAAAATTCAGCAGAGAAGACACTTGACTGACAGACAAATACACGAGGAAATGCTCATGATCACGAGCTATTTGGGAGATGCAAACCAAAACAATAATGAACTAACACTCATAATGATAGCAAAATTAAAAAGAGAAAGCAGAGTGCAACAAAGCATGAAAGGATGTGGAAAGATTGAAACTCTCATACACTGCTGGTAAGATTGCAAACATGGACAATCATTGTGGAAAGGGCTATGGCACTGTCTGAAACAACTAGGAATAGAAATACCATACAAGCCAGCAATACCTCTGTTGAGCATATACCCCCAGGAAGCAAGATAAGTAACACAGGTATATGATCTCCCATGGTCACAGCAGCACCACCCACAATGGCAAAAAGCTGGAAACACTCTAATTTCCCCCAAAACAATGAATGGATAAAGAAACTACAACAAGGTAGAGAACCTACTTAGCATTCATGATGCCTGTGGTAGTTATAGAATCTGTTGTCCATTTGAGAGGATTAAGAGTGAAGGGGTGGGGTTCAGCCTGTCAATCAGGTCGTGGCTAGATGACCTCATTTGGATGTGCTAAGGAGATAAATAGCTTGCTGGAGGCAGGACGTAGGCTCACTCCCTGAGAGACTCTCTACTGTCAAGACACATGGAACTATGCTGATGGCAGCGAGAGCCCTGGACCTAGAGGAGCCACGTGGAGACGCCTGCCAGCGCTGCGATGCTTCCACTGTCACTGGATCCACAAGGCTATTCACCCACTGGCCTGTGATCTTCCTGCAGTTGGTGTCATTGCATGTGTTTAGTGAATCTGAAGAGAACTAATATCAGACTTATGGACTTGATCTGGACTGGACTGGAATGTTTTCTCAATATTCAATTGCTCTTGAATATAAAGCTCTTTCCTATACACATATGAGTCTCCCTGGATTTGTTTCTCTAGTGTACCCGGACTAACACAACCCCCCTTTATATTTTCATCTTAAAATCCTCTTTGACAAAAGAGACCTCGTTTCAACTGGGGTCTTTTTTCAAGTACAGGTAGATGACCATTAAGTCATTGCCATACAACACTGTGCTAAGATCACCTCAGATCAACAGACGTTCCTAGAAGAGGGATAAACGAACCTTACTGGAAACTCGAGTCAAAATGTGGGGAGGAGGGCATGTGCATCTTGGAGAAGGTAATTAATTACATGTCTGTTGGTGTGTAAACCAGGAAGAACAACCTCCCATTAGGGTGAAAAAATAGCTTAATAATTCTTATATAGAACCCAAGGGGAGAATATACCAGGGACTATGCTCCTAATTGGACACTTTTGACCTAGTTTTCACCCAGCCCTTGGTGACCATGAGGGATGATCATTTATTATGTGGCTTTCGGCTAGGTTGTATAGAGAAGGAAATCCAGTGACACTCGTCTTTGTATAAAAAAAGAGCTTTGTATCAACAATTAATTATATATCAAGAAAGCATCCCAGTCCAACTTCAGTCCATAAGTCCAATGCTACTCCATGTGTCCCTCTCAAGACTCAAGTAGCCTCATGCCAGTGTCATAGACAGGAGAACTGGAAAACAGGAAGATCAAAGGCTGATGGATACAGAGTCCAAAGTTGGTGGAAATAACCATGACTGGCCTGCAGCAGCCATTCTTCAAGGCAGGTAGAGTTCCAGCAGGCAGGAAAGCAGAGGGACAGAGAGAGGGAGTTTCCCAGTTTGCCCAGCCTATTAAGCCACACACCCCCAAAAGGCATCTTTAGGCTGTGACTTGATGGACAGATTGGATTCCACCCCTATATTTTCATATATGTTCAAGTTGACATAAAATCACAAATGTTCTCTATCATAAATAACAATAATATCTCTAAAGTGAACCCCTATATTTGAGGAGACTACACATTTTTATCGGCATCTAAGTATATTTGATCTCTGTCTTCCTTTTCCAGCCCAGAGATTGCTGTGACTGTGCTTGGGTCAGCTCCTTTTCTTTCTTTTATATTAAATAATTTATTTCTGTTGTTGTGTACATAGCAGAACACACACTAACCCATCAATTTCTATAAGTGTCATTCAATAAGGTTCTTCTCTAATCTTTGAAGTTGCTGAATTGGTCTCATATAGCTAGATCTGAAAAGAGTACAATGCAGAGAAGTTGTCAGTATAGAATTCCTTTTGGTGACTTCTATGAAACACCTAGGGTAGGGTGGGACTGTATGCTGCTGCAACTCTCTGACTCTCTTCCCAGACAGGGCTCTCTGGCTTCTATAGGTGCTCTCTGTCATACCATGGCTCTGCCCGCTCTACTCTGGACAGCTCATGCTGTCAAGAATCTCTTTCTGTTGGGTCCCAAAGTGAGATGAGATGGCCTCTCATGCAGCCCCTTTTCACATCCTGTCTGGCTCCATTAAGCCTCCACCTGAAAGCACCAATTGTCCCTGCTCCTGTTTGTGCTTTGTGGAGTGTAATATACCTGGGACCTGAGAGACAGGAGTAGTCACTATGGCCCCAAATAAAAATGTTTCCTCCATGGCTCAGGCAACAAGGCATTCCAATTTTGTGTACACAATTAATCCTAGCCATGATCCAAGTTCTTATGATGGGACCCTACTCAATACTCACCCTAATAGAGAGATCACTGAAGATATGGGTGCTACAGAAAAATATGGTGAAAAAATCAGATGGTGCCCATTTATCAAAAAGAATAGAATCTAGGATCTTAAAGGTTTATCTCAAAACAAGTAGCCATATAAGTAAGGCATAAACCAAGTCCACACAGAAGAAACACACCAGCTGGTGTGATCCAAGGATTATAAATAATAAAATCCAAATCCAAAGGAGGAATGTATCAGAACTTAAATTCTGAACAACCAGTTTTCAGAAGGCTATAGAGGACAATAGAAGCCAAAAATCCAATTATAGGACCTCCATGAGGATTAAGCCTTTGACCACAATCCAGAGATGTGAATAGACCAATGCAGCAGCATTGAGTTGGTGTTGACCAACAGCAACATTATGCACAACAGAATGTAATACTGTCCACCAACCTCACAATTGTTCCTATGTTCCAGCCCATTGTTGCAGCATTGTGTCACTCCATCTCCATGAGGAGCACTGTGTCAATCCATCTTCATGAGGAGCACTGTGTCAATCCATCCCCATGAGGGTGTTCCTTCTTTTTGATGCCCCTCTACTTTACCAAACATGATGCCCTTCTCCAGAGGCTGGTCTCTCAACAACATGTCCAAAGTATGTAAAACAATATCTTACCATCCTTGCTGCTAAGGAGTACTCTGGCTGTGTGTTAGTTTGGGTACTTTAGAGAAACAAATCCACAGAAATTCATGTATAAGAGAGTTTTATATAAAGGTTAAGTACACAGCAAGTAAACAACCCAACCCAGTGCTTCCCAAGCCCACAAGTCCAACATTAACCCATATGTCCAAACCAAGCCACAAAGTCTTCCTCCATCTCACAAAATACGAAAGACAAGTCAGTGAATGTGTAAGCACCCCAGTGCTGGCAGGGTCTCCACACGGGAGCTCCAGCACCCAGGGCTGCATCGGGGGTAGGTCCTGCAGAAAGTGAGCCTTGCCAGCTGACGCAGGGAACTGGCTAAGGCAGCTGCACACTGGTCCGACAGATGAGGCTCACCGAGCCATTTATCTCTCCGCCCTTCAATTAACTCCACATGTATTTATTGGCTAGGTTGGCACAATAAACTATCTATCTCAGGTGGCACTTCTTACAAGACAAGTCAATTTGTCCTTTTAGCAGTCCATAGTACTTTTAATATTCTTCTCTAGAGCCATAATTCAAATGCACCAGTTTTCTTTGGTCTTCTTTATTCAATATCTAACTTTCACATGCACATGAGACAACTGAAAATACCATGGCCTGGGCCAGGCAAACCTTAGTCCTCAGAGTAATATCCTTGTTCTTCAATACTCTAAAGAGGTCTTGCATAGCAGATTTACCTAATTCAACTGATCTTTTGGTCTTCATATATGTTCCTAATATAGTGAATAGCCCTACTATCAAATAAAGAGCATTGGACAGTAAATTATGACTGATGCTGTGAGGTGAAAATGTAACACCATACCATTTGATCTCCCTTTTGACCCATCGTAAATTTTAGTTTTTAATATCTTATGATTTCTTTTCTATGTTAGTCCAAGTTGACTACAGAAACAAATCCAGAGACAGTCATATGTGTGTAAGAGAGTGCTTTATATCAAAGAGCATTGTATATTGTGAAAACATCCTAGGTGAGTCCAGATCAAAGCCATAATTCTGCTTTTAGCTCATGTGTTGTATGCTAATCCATAAATTCCTCTCAGACTTATGCAGCATATTCAATGATGCCGAATGCAGGAAGATTGCAGGCCAGCGGGCAGAAAGTCTTGTGGCTCCAGTGGCAGTAGAAGCATCTCAGTGCTGGTGCAGGTCTGCTCATGGCTCCTCCAACTCTCTGGGTGTCTCAAAAGTAGGAAACGCAAGGCAGAGAGAAAGTGGGTCCGGCCTCCCATGAGCTATTTATTTCCACTGTGCCTCCAAATGAGGTCATCAAGCTGTGACCTGACTGACAGGCTAAACTCCACCCCTTCACTCTTTTTTTTTTTTTTTTGGTTTGATTTACATTTCTTTTTTTTTTTTTAACAATTTATTGGGGCTGATACAATTCTTTTCACAGTTCATACATATACATACATCAATTGTATAAAGCACATCTGTACAGTCTTTGCCCTAATCATTTTTTTCTCCTCTTTTCTTCTTTTACATTTTATTAGGGACTCCAACAACTCTTACCACAATCCATACATATACATACATCAATTGTATAAAGCACACCCATACATTCCCTGTCCCAATCATTCTCAAGGCATTTGCTCTTCACTTAAGCCCCTTGCATCAGGTCCTCTTTTTTTTTCCCCCCCTCCCTCCCTTCCCCCCCCCCTCATATGCCCTTGGTAATTTATACCTCGTTATTTTGTCATATCTTGCCCTATTCGGGGTCTCCCTTCCCCCCTTCTCTGCTGTCCCTCTCCCAGGGAAGAGGTCACATGTGGCTCCTTGTAATCAGTTCCCCCTTTCCAACCCACTCACCCTCCACTCTCCCAGCATCGTCCCTCACGCCCTTGGTCCTGGAGGTATCATCCACCCTGGATTCCCTGTATCTCCAACCCTCATATGTACCAGTGCACAGCCTCTGTCCTATCCAGCCCTGCAAGGTAGAATTCGGATCATGGTAATTGGGGGGAGGAAGCATCAGGATCTGGGGGAAAGCTGTGTTCTTCATCGATACTACCTCACACCCTAATTAACCCATCTCCTCTCCTAAGCCCCTCTATGAGGGGATCTCCATTGGCCGACACTTGGGCCTTGGGTCTCCACTCTGCACTTCCCCCTTCATTTAATATAATATATATATACACATACATATATACATATACACATAAATACACATACATACACACACTTATATCTTTTTTTTTTTTTTTTGCATGATGCCTTATATCTGGTCCCTTGGGCACCTCGTGATCGCACTGGCCGGTGTGCTTCTTCCATGTGGGCTTATTTGCTTCTGAGCGAGATGGCCGCTTGTTCACCTTCAAGCCTTTAAGACCCCAGACACTATCTCTTTTGATAGCCGGGCACCATCAGCTTTCTTCACCACATTTGCTTGTGCACCCATTTGTCTTCAGCGATCCTATCATGGAGGTGTGCAGTCAATGATATGATTTTTTGTTCTTTGATGCCTGGTAACTGATCCCTTTGGGACCACTCGATCACACAGGCTGGTGTGTTCTTCCATGTGGACTTTGTTGCTTCTGAGCTAGATGGCCGCTTGTTTATCTTCAAGCCTTTAAGACCCCAGTCACTATCTCTTTTGATAGCCGGGCACCATCAGCTTTCTTCACCACATTTACTTGTTCACCCATTTTGGCTCCAGCTGTTGTGTCGGGAGAGTGAGCATCATAGAGTTCCAATTTAATAAAAGAAGGTATTCATGCATAGAGGGAGTGTTTGAGTAGAGGCCCAAGGTCCTTCCGCCACCTTAATACTTGACCTATAAATATAGACACAAAGATCTATTTCCCCAACCTCCTATATATATTTGCATGTACATGTCTTTGTCTAGACCTCCATGAATGCCCTTTGACTCCTAGCTCTTTCCTCCATCTCCCTTGACCTTCCTCCTGCCCTACTACCATGCTTCATTGCCACCTGGGCTAGAGTATACCTCTTCTCTAAGCAACCTTACCCTTGATCATTTCCCACCAGGCCTGCCACTCCCCCTTCTCTACCCTTTGGGATCCCATGTTTTTCCCCTGTCCCTGGGTTTGTTAACACCACTTCCTTACCCCCCCCTACCCCCCACCCCAAGTCCCCCCGGAACTGTCGGTCCCGTTGTTTTTCATCCAGATAGTTCATCCAGCCTGTCCTATTCAGACAGACCTGTGGAGTCACTAACATGCACGAAAACTAGACAGAGGAACACAAAGCAACAGTATACAACCAGACAACAAAACAACCAAAACAAACCACTGAAAAAGAACAGAACAAAACAGTTCACAAGAGAAAAGCTTGTAGTTAGTTCAGGGATCTTTGCTGGCCCTTAGGAGCGTTTTCCAGTCCAGTCTGTTGGGGCACCACGCCCTGGCCCCAAAGTCCACTTTCAGCATTCCCTGGGGACCTTGCCACTCCATTCCCTTGCTGTTCCGCTGCACTCCCCCAGTGCATTGCCTCGGTGTGGTGGGATCAGGTCAGGTGCAATTCCCACACTGTGTCTCCGGTGCTGTCCCCTGTATCGCCCTTAGTCACTGAGGGGCATCATGTCTCATAGTAGGGCCAGCCATGTTGTTCTCTCTGTGGACTGGCTGCTCTGCTCAGGAACATCATCATCACGGCCTGGTGGGCCAGGCTGTGCTCCACTCTCTCCTCCTGCCCCTTCATCTGCTCCCGTGTGCTCTGATCAAATATGTCCATCTCCCATAGCTGCAGGGTCAATGTCGTCCTTTGGAACAAGTTCTTTTCGGGGGAGGGGCAGGAATCCACTTAATTTATGGTGCTGGGGCCTGCCTCCCAGACCTCTCCACCGGTTCCGTCCTCCACGCCGGGATATTGCATTCACACCTTGCGACACTGGGTTGAAGTCTGGTCCCACTTTCCCTGTGGAGATATAAACCATACCCTCCCCTTGGGTGGATTAATGCCCCATTTCTGTCATGCTGATTGTACTTACCTCAGAGGACTCATGTTGTACCTGTCCCTTTGGGACTGGCTTACCTCGCTTCGCATAATTCCTTCCAGCTCTTCCCATGAAATAACGTGTTTCATGTGCTCATTGGTGCTTTTTAGTGCTGCATAATACTCCATTGTGTGTATGTGCCAGAGTTTGCTAATCCACTCGTCTATCGATGGAAACTTAGGCTGTTTCCAAGTCTTTGCTATTGTGAATTGTGCCGCAATAAACATTGGAGCGCATATGACTGGTCGTGTTTTATTTGCTGCTTCAACCGGGTATATGCCCAGTAGAGGGATGGCTGGGTCGTAAGGTAGATCAATTTCCATTTTCTTTAGGTATCGCCAGATTGCTTTCCACAGTGTCTGTACAAATCTGCACGACCACCAGCAGTGGAGGAGGGTTCCTATTTCACCACAGCCCCTCCAACACTTGTTGCTCTCTGATTTACTGATCTGGGCTAGCCTCAGGGGTGTTAGGTGGTATCTCATGGTTGTTTTGATTTGCATTTCTCTTATGGCAAGGGACTTCGAGCACTTTCTCATATATTTATTGGCCATATTGATCTCCTCTCTAGTGAAAGTTCTTCTCATTTCTTTTGCCCACTTCCTTAGGGGGTTAACTGTTTTCCTCTTTTTGCAGGTCATGATGGTGTTGTAGATTTTAGTAATGAGCCCTTTGTCTGACGTGTCATTACTAAAAATCTTCTCCCAGTCTGTGGGTTGCCTTGTCACCCTCTTGGCAAAGTCTTTCGAGGTGCACAGGTGTTTTATTCTTATTAGATCCCATTTGTCGATTTCCAGATCACCTGTGTGTGTCCCCTTCCCTGTTGCAGTGAGCCTATGTGCTCCCTGGGCCAGTGCTCTGAGATTAGTCCCGATTCCCTCCTTAATGGTCCTGATGGTTTGGGGTTTGACTTCTAGATCTGTGATCCACCTTGAGTGTATTCTTGTGCATGGGGTGAGGTAGACGTCTTGTTTCAACTTTCTACATGTGGATATCCATTGTTTCCAGCACCACTTATTAAAGAGGGCATCTGCTTCCCACTTGACGTTTTTGGGACCCTTGTCGAAGATCAGTTGTCTATATGCTGATGATTTTACTCCTGGGCTTTCTATTCTTTTCCACTGGTCTGAGTGTCTATCATTGTGCCAGTACCATGCTGTTTTGACCACTGTAGCTGTGTAGTAGGCATTAAAATCAGGCAGGGCGAGTCCTCCAATTGTGTCCTTCTTCTTGAGGAGTTCTCTGCTAATTCTGGGTTTCTTCCCTCTCCATATGAAGTTGGTGGTCAGTTTTTCCAATTCTTTGAAGAAGGTTGATGGTAATTGGATTGGTATAGCATTGAACTTGTAGAGTGCTTTAGGAAGAACTGTCATCTTTACTATGTTCAGCCTACCTAACCATGAGCAGGGGAGCTTCATCCATTTGTGAAGGTCACTTTTGGTTTCCTGTAATAGGGTTTTATAATTATGCTTATATAGGTCTTTAGTCTTTTTTGTTAAGTATATTCCTAGGTATTTCAGTTTGTTCTTGGCTACTGTGAAGGGTACTTCCCTCTTAATCGCCTCTTCCATGGCCCTGTCCGATGTGTATAGAAACCCTACCGACTTCTGTTTATTGAACTTGTATCCTGCTACCCTTCCGTATTCCTCTATTGCTGTAAGTATTCCAACTGTGGAGTTTTGGGGGTCTTCAATGTATAGGATCATGTCATCTGCAAATAACGATAGTTTCACCTCCTCCTCTCCCAACTGGATCCCTTTGATGTCCTTCCGCTGTCTTATGTTGTTAGCCAGGACCTCCAAAACGATATTGAATAGAAGAGGGGACAGGGGGCATCCTTGTCTTGTACCCTTTTTCAGTGGTATTGTTCTTGTCTTTTCTCCATTGACTATGATGTTGGCTGTTGGTCTTTCATAGATAGCTTGTATGAGCTTGAGGAACTTACCTTCCAATCCTATCTTCATGAGTGTTTTGATTAGGAATGGATGCTGGATGTTGTCAAATGCTTTTTCTGCATCTATGGGAATTATCATATGGTTTTTATCCTTTTTCTTCTCGATGTGGTGTATGATATTGATGGATTTTCGGATGTTAAACCATCCCTGCATCGCTGGGATGAATCCTACTTGGTCGTGGTGAATGATATGTTTGATGTTCCTTTGTATTCTATTGGCCAATATTTTGTTAAGGATTTTTGCATCTATGTTCATTAGAGATATTGGTCTATAATTCTCTACACTTGTGGGGTCTTTTCCCTGTTTGGGTATCAAAGTAATGCTGGCTTCGTAAAATGAGTTTGGGAGCTTGCCGTTCTTTTCTATGTTATGGAATACTTTGTGGAGGATCGGTGTCAGCTCTTCCCTGAATGTTTGGTAAAATTCTGCTGTGTAGCCATCTGGCCCTGGGGCCTTTTTCCTTGGTAGGTTTTTGATGACACTCTCTATTTCTTCCTTCGCTATGGGTTTGTTGAGGTTCTTGATCTCTGTCTCAGATAATCTAGGGATAGATTGTTTTTCTAAATATTTATCCATGTCTTCCAGGTTTCTGAATTCATTAGAATACAAACCTTCATAGTACTTTGTGATTGTCCTTTTTATCTCATTGGGGTCTGTTGTTATTGCCCCCGATTCATCCCTCATCCTGGCTATTGATGATTGTTCCTTTCTATCTTTGGTAAGCTTTGCCAGGGGAGTGTCAATTTTATTAATTCGTTCATAAAACCAGCTTCTAGTTGCGTTAATCCTTTGCATTGTTCTTTTGTCTTCCCACTGGTTTAACTCCGCCCTGATTTTTATTATTTCTTTTCTCTTGCTATTGGAGGGGTAGTTCTGTTGACTCTGTTCTAGTTGTTGGAGGTTTTGTGTTAACATATCTGTCATACGCCTTTCTTCTTTTTTCATGTATGCATTCAGTGATATCAAGCTATCTCTGATAACTGCCTTTGCAGTGTCCCATAAGTTTTGATATGTTGTATGCTCGTTCTCATTAGTTTCTAGAAATTTCCTGATATCCTCTCTGATCTGGACCTTAACCCATTCATGTCGCAGGAGATCGTTGTTTATTCTCCAATTGGTGGCCCTTGCTTTTCTGGGTGCCCTTCTATTAATCTCCAGCTTTATGGCATGGTGGTCTGAGAAAGACGTCTGGATAATATCTATGTGTTTGAATTTACTCAGGCTGGCCTTGTGCCCCAGCATGTGATCTATTCTTGAGAAAGATCCGTGTGGATTGGAGAAGAATGTGAAACCTTTTGCTTTTGGATGAAAGGCTCTATAGATGTCTATCAGGCCCTGTTGCCTAATTACATTGTTTAGCTCTCTGGCCTCTTTGCTGAGCTTCTTTCCCTGTGACCTGTCTTTCTCTGATAGTGGAGTGTTGAAGTCCCCCACTATTATTGTTGTTTCCGTGATTTCTTCTGTCATTTTTTTAATAGTTTGTTTGACGAAATTTGCCGCACCATTATTAGGTGCGTAAATATTCAGTATGCTTATTGCTTCCTGGTTTACTGAGCCTTTGAGCATTATGTAATGTCCCTCTTTGTCTCTTTTTATGTTTTGGATCTTGAGATCCATTTTGTCGGAGATTAAGATAGCCACTCCTGCCTTCTTGGAGTTACCATTTGCTTGGTAAACTTTCTGCCAGCCCTTTATTCTCAGCATATGCTTGTCTGCTTGTTTAAGGTGTGTCTCTTGCAGGCAGCAGATTGATGGGTTATGTTTTCTAATCCAATCCTCCAGCCTCTTTCTTTTAACATATGAATTGAGCCCATTTGTATTCAAAGTGATTATTACAATCTCTGGCTTCATGGTTGCCATATTCTGTTTTGTGTTTTGGGTCTTTGCCTATCTTCCTTCATATCAGTGTACTGCGTTTGAGTGGAGGGTTTCTATCCTGTCCTCTTTTCCATCTGAGACCTTGTTGTCCTGGTACGTGTTGCTGGCATGTTGGCTTCTAGATGGAGATGGGCTATATGGTGGTCTCCTGGTGGTTCTAGTTGGAGCTTGATCTTCTGGCCATAGTGAGTCAGCCAGTATGTTCTGCAGGGTCGGGTGACTTGCAGTATATTTTTTGAGTTCTTCCTTGTCCTGGAAGACCCTTATCTTACCCTCTATCTTAATGGATAACTTGGCAGGGTATAGGATTCTGGGGGAGGCATTTTCATCTTTCAGTTTTTGGAAGATGCTGCTCCATTCTCTCCTCCTCTTCATGGTTTCAGCTGATAAGTCTGAGCATAACCTTACCTGCGCTCCTTTGTATGTGACTGTCTTCCTTTCTCTTGATGCTCGTAGAATTTTCTCTTTTTCCTCTAAGTTGGATAATTTTACAATTATATGTCTTGGCGTGTTCTTCTTGGTGTTTAGCTTAGCCGGCGTCCTCTCTGCTTCCTGTATGAGAGTCGGATTCTCCTTTGTTAGGTTGGGGAAATTTTCTTCCAGGAATTCCTTTGCTATCTTGGCGGTCGATTTGTGTGTTATGTTGTGTTCCGGTAGACCGATTATTCGAATATTATTCCTCTTCATAGCATCTGTCATTGATCTCAGGCTGTCTTCTGTTTCTTTAATTTTCCTATCTGATTGTTTTTCTCGCTTGCTTCGTTTGGTTTGAGCGTCCTCGAGTTCACTGATACGGTTCTCAGCCTCCTCAAGCCTAGATATAGCTTCTGTGACCTTTTGTGTGGCCTCTGCTACCTCCTCTGTTAGTTTCTGCAGTTCCTTTTGGTGGATAGTATTCATCCCCTCTATTGTGGACTTCATCCCCTCTATTGTGCATTTCATCCCTTCTATCGTTGCATCCTTATTTTGGTTTGCTTCTCTTAGCTCCTGTATTACTGCAAGCAGAGTTCTGAAGATTTCCTTTTGTGGCTGATCTATATCTGTTTCTTCTATGAGTGACGTTAGGTCTGTTAAAGTGCCTCGTTTTTCTGATTTTTTTGTTGGGAGTGATGTGGTCTGTTGATTTTTCCTTGATCCTTTAATAGGCCCCATGCTTCTGGGAGACAGGAGTAACCTTATTGTGTGGAGGCTCAGGCCACTGTGCCGTCTCCTGGGGTGGCTGGGGCGGGCTGCGGCAGGCTTAGGGCTGGCACTGGGGACCCAACAGGGCCCCAGGTGGTGAGAGCTGGCTGGAGCTCACTGACGGCTCCTCAGGGACTGCAAAGCCGAGACCCAGGCTCCACTGCAGGTGCAGTGTTTGATCTGCCCGGGCTGTGAGCGGGCGCGGGGAGGCCCCTTGGATAGCTGCGCAGGCAGCTGCGGGACACTGCAGGGAACAATGGTGTTCGCTCTCCGCCCTTTTGGCGCGAAACCGCAGGGGGTAATGGCGCAGGCAAAGGAGGCTTGTCGCGAAACCGCAGGGGGCAATGGCGCCCTTCCTCTGCTCAGGCTCAGAGTCGCGGCCGCCGGGGTCCCCGCAGCACCCTGGGGAGGGCACCTACTCTTGTGCCTTGCGCAGGGGGGGGGCCCTTGGTGGGCAGACTCAGCAGCGCGGGGCGCGGCGCTCCGCGGAAGCTCAGGGTCCGGGACAGGCGCGGGTTGGGCTATGGCTCCTGTTGGCGGGAGGTGCTCAGGGCAGGGTCCCCGCCAGGAGTGGAGCTGGCGCTAGGCTGCCAGGGGCTGGCGGGGGCGGGTGGGGGTGGGAGGCCGGCGCACGGAGGGCAGGTGGAGAGGTCCGCGGCAGCGGTGTGGGTGGATGGTCCCCCGTGGGGGTCGCCAGACAACCCGCGGGTCCGCTCCCCTGAGCTTGGATGAATGGAGGGAGGGACGTGGGCCCGAGGGCAGATCGCTGCCCTGCGGGGAGAGGGGAACTGCGGGAGAGGAAAGCTTCTCTCCCAGTGGAGATCCGCGAGTGGGGAGTGGGGAGTGGGCCGCTGGAGTAGGCAGGGCAGGCAAGCGGCTCTGGGCTGGCGTCCGGTTTGGGGATGGAGCCTAAGCCGGTCGCCAGTGAGCTCACGGCAGCTTAGTGGCCAGAGACGTCCCACGAGTCCGGTCCTCTTTCACCTAGACCCCTGCTAGGACTGGGGTGCTGTCCCAGGGGGATATTTCACTCACCAGACTCTTACTATTCAGCTACCTGGTCGCCAATCCCGCTTTGTTTGGAGGAGCTCTCAGAGTATGCGGGTGTCCCTGTCGGCCATCTTCCTCTCCTCCCCCCTTCACTCTTAATAGCCTCAGGCTGACAGGAGATTATGTAACTACCACATTTTCCATTGAGATTTTTTGGTCTTATTTTGTCATTGTTGGCATTGTGTGTGTGTGTGTGCTTGTGGTCTCTATTTTGCTTCATATGTTTTTCCCGTCTATGAAATTTAAAGTAGGTAAATCTATCGTCTATAACTGGGTCAATACTTAACCAAGGGCATGGCAGAGGGAACGAACAACCATGAGGACAAGAAAGAAGAAACTCTTCTAACACTGTGGTGACGATTACACAACTCTTCTCAATATGACTGGACTATGATATTGTATGATATGTGAATTATAAGCTAGGATTATTCCATTACGTTTTGAAATGTAAAATAAACTTTCTTTATAAATAAATTTATAAGAGAATACATTTACTAATTTGGGTGTGAGCAATAGGATGACTGGATACATAGGATATATTCTCCAAGTACGGATTTCTGAGGCATTGAAAATAAAAAAGTAATGATCCCACCAAAAAATTAAATATATGACTGATAATCCTGCCCTATATTATCATATTTTTCAGATTATAAAGCAATTTCACAGACTATCATTTGAGAAGTTATGTAAAACCAATTTTTATTTTCATTTTAGAGATGAAAAAGCCAGAGACTTACACGGGCAAACAAACTTATCCAGTGTCATGTAACTGAGACTAGCAGGACTAGAACTAAAACCAAATTGTTAGACTTTGCATCAAAGGGCTGCCTCCATTTCCCGTGTGCATCACGGGGCTTAAGAAAAACTGCCCTTCCTTAGCACACATTTTATGCAGTGACGCTTAGAGAATTCTGACCTTCTCCCGCTCTCCTGCTCTGGAACAAAGATATGAAAGTTGTGGATGCCTCAGGAAGTTGGAACCTACCTATGTTATAAAGTGATGGTGACAGTGTTGAAGAGTAGGTCTAGACACTTCAGACTTGAGCCTTACAATAAAATGTGTATGTGGGCGTGTGATGTGTGTGCGTGAGCTTTGCCTGTGATGTTCATGTGTGTAAGTGCATGTGATGGGGCCATATGACTGTGGTACAGTGTATGTGAGTATACATGGTATATGTGTGGAGGATTATGGGTGTATGTGATGCATCGAAATGATGTGTGGATGTGAATGTTGGGTCTCAATGAGTATGTGTGGTTATATATGAGGGGAAACAGTTCTGGATTGGGGGACCATAGTAAGTTCTGGGATCCTCCAAGAAACTGGTCATCTTTCTCTGCTGTGAGTCCTGACTGGGATCCTATGCTCCAATACTGCCTAGACAGACAGGCATGCTTTGCTAAGGCCTGTTTCAATTTTCCAACTGTTTAAAAAATTATTATTATTTGTTTGCGCTTTTTTTTAAAAGGCCTAAATGTTTAGTGTAAGCTGATTTCAACTTGGCCCAGTTTGTGACTGTAGATCTTTTGAGGACCACCAACTCCCCTAAACCCCACTAGGACTTCCACCCACAGAAGTGCCTCCACCCAGCCTGGAAGAAGAAACCATCTCTCAATCCAGACCCCAAATAGACCACCTCAATTACTCCTCTTCTTCTCTATCTCTGCAAAAATAAAACCAGTATCTGACATCAGTATTTCCAAAGCTTCAGTCCTTGAGGAGGAGCGGTCTGGAATCTCCTTAGTTGCTAACCATCCCCCCTCCCCCATCCCACCACCCCAGGATGTCCTGTCCCAACTTCCTTCTTCATAGCACAGTTCTTCCCTGCCTCTTGATGTCCCCCACTCCTGATCCCTTCATGTCCTCTCTCTTTTTTTCTCTTTTCAATTTTAATGTTCTATATAAGGCATCCTGGTGGAGCTGTAGCTTAAAATTTGGGCTTCCGACTGAAAGGTCAGTGGTTCAAATCTATCAGCCACTCAGCAGGAGAAAGATGAGGCTATATATTTCTGTAGTGGAAGAAACCCTGTCTAGCAATTCTACCCTGCCCTATAGAGTGCCTATGAGTTGAAATTGACCTGATGGCAGTGGGGCTTTTTGCTTAACATTCTGCGTAATTTACTTAATGTTTATTATTTGTATTCCTCCCCTAGAATGTACGGTTCCTGAAGATAGGGATCTTTGCCTGTTGTATATCTTGAGAAGAAGTTCCTGGGGAGTGTGCTCCACTATTAACCTAAAGGTTGATCATTCGAAGTCACCCCGTTGGGCCACAGAAGAAAGACGAGGAGCTCTATTTCTGTAAAGATTAAGAAAATCCCATGGATGACTTCCATTCTTAACACGTCAGGTCACTACAAGTCCAGATCAAATCAATGTCAACATGTTTAGTTATTTTTTGCTCTTAAAAAATCATTTTATTATCACAATTCATACATGCACCCATTGTGTAAAGCACATTTGTATATTCATTGCTCTCATCATTCTCAAAACATTTGCTCTCCACTTAAGCCCCTCATTTTCTCCTCCCTCCCCACTCTCTCCTCCCTCATGAATCCTTGATAATTTATAAATTACTATTTTGTCATATCTTACACTGTCCGACGTCTCCTTTCACCCACTTTTCTGTTGTCCGTCCCCAGGGGGGAGATTATATGTAGATCCTTGTAATCAGTTCCTCCTTTCTACCCCACCCTCCTTCAACCCTCCCGGTATCACAACTCTCACCACTGGTTCTGAAGGGATCATCTGTCCTGGATTCCCTGTGTTTCCAGTTCCTATCTGTACCCATGGTCTAGCCAGATTTGTAAGGTAGAATTGGGATCATGATGGGTGGGGGGGGGGCATTTAGGAACTAGAGGAAAGTTTTATGTTCATCATTCCTGCACTGCACCCTGACTGGCTCATCTCCTCCCCACGACCCTTCAGTAAGGGGATGACCAATTGCCTAGAGATGGGTCTCCACTTCGCACTCCCCCTTATTCACAATGATATGATTTCTAGTTCTGATGATGCCTGATACCTGATCACTTCAACACCTCGTGATTACACAAGCTGGTGTGCTTCTTCCATGTGGGCTTTGTTGCTTCTGTGCTAGATGACTGCTTGTTTACCTTCTAGCCTTTAAGACCCCAGACACTATAACTTTTGATAGCTGGGCACCATCAGCTTTCTTCAGCACATTTGCTTATGCACCCATTTGTCTTCAGCGATCATATCGGGGAGGTGAACACACAATGATATGATCTTTTGTTCTTTGATGCCTGATAACTGAAAGTGAAGGTGAGCATCATGAAATGCCAGTTTAATAGAACAAAGTATTCTTGCATTGAGTGAGTACTTGAGTGGAGACCCAGTGCTCATCTGCTACATTAATACTAAACCTATACATATATGCACATAGATCTATTTCCCCATCCTCATATATAAATATATTTATATATGTACATGCCTTTATTTAGCCCCCTATAAATTTCCTTTGCCTCCTAGCTCTTTCCTCTATTTCCTTTTACTTTCCTCTTGCTCTATCATGCTCAGCCATTTGGGTTCAGTAATTCCTCTTGGTTACATTGCCCTTGGTCACACCCTACCAGGCCTCTACACCCTCCTCACCACCAATTTGGATCAATTGTTGTTCCCTTGTCCCTGGGTTTGTTAACACCACTTCCTTTCCCCCCCACTTTCCCTTCTCCCATGTCCCCCCGGAACTGTCAGTCCTGTTGTTTTCTCTGTTCTGTTTTGTTTTAAAGAGAGCATAATGTTTGTTACCCAAACCCAAATCCACTGCCATTGAGTTAATTCCCTCTCAAAAGGGCCCATTGGTCAGAGGAGAACTGCCCATAGGGCTCCGAAGGCTGTACATCTTTATGGAAGCAGACTGCCACATTTTTCTCCTACAGAGCGTGGGGAGTCCAAACAACGAAACATTCAGTCAGCGTTCAAGTATTTAACCACTGGGCCACCAGGGATCCTGAACATTTGGAAAGTGTTCAAAATCACTGTGGACAGGATAAAGGGGTGAAGGGAGGATGAGAAGGAAGAGGAGTGGATAGACTAAAGGAAAGGCGGAGGGACTTAACACCAATGTCTACAAGTGTCCACAAAACCATAGACCTTTGGTTGAAGGATATACCCTATAGGGAAAGCTCCCCTCTTCCTCCTGCCCCCAACCTTGGCAACCAGAGGAGAGCTTCTGTTGGCAAAGAGGGCAAATCTGTCAGCTTCCCAGCCCCAGACCTGATGCGCAGGCAAAGCTGTGGTAAGAGGGGAGCCAGGGGGAGCAATCTGTCCAGTTTGTCAGGACTGAATGGCCAAATATAAACGGAATATAGCTCAAGTCTGGTGGGGACACATTAATATAGCAAGGTTAGGGCTATGGCTCAGGGCCAGGGTATGGTTTTCCTGAGGTCCAGACAAGAGTGTCCCTGGTCAAAGGGGCATAAAGCCAGGTCCAGAGGGATGGGGCCAACACGTTTTCCTCCAAGAAGACAGGACACTCTCAAAGAGCCATTCTTCTTATCTTTCTGTGATTTCAACTTTACAATGTACAGATCTCCTTTTGGGAGTAGGGTTTCACTTAGGCCCATAACCACATATCAGATACCTGCACTTTCCATTGTGCAGCAGAGGGAGGTCGGGAGAGTGGAAGAGGCCTGGAGGATGAGGGTGAACTGGCTATTGGAGCTCCTGCTTGGATTTGGTGTTAGCCCGTGCTCGTTGTCTTAATGTGGGTCTTCTGGAGGCGCGATCCTTTCCTCTGCCCTCAATTCTTCATACACTTCATTGGTTTTGCTGACACACACACACACACACACACACACACAGAGAGAGAGAGATTTACTTCAGGAAATGGTTCATGCAATTGTGAGCCCCCACAATGGGCTCACATGGTTGTGGGGGCTGGCTGTTTCAAAATCTGTGGACCAGGATGGCCGGATGAAGACCTCTGTTTATCCACATAGTCGCAGGGGATGATAAACACAGTTCTGCAGGCTAGAGGCCTTGACTGATTACAGGGTGCGAAGCCAGAGATTTCTGTAGGCTTGTGTCCCAAGAACCAGAGGTCAGCTGATGAGAGGAAATACAGAATTCAAAGACAGAGCAAACTTTACCAGAATATCTATATACTGGAAACAGGCAAATACCTCTTTTGACTGGCTGATCGTGTCAGATCACAAAATGGAGAGTAATTACAGCGTATCTTCCAGATCACTGAGAATCATAGTCTATCCAAATTGACACACAGCATTAGCCATTACATACCCCTAACATTCAGACACCATCATCTGCTTCTCGCCTCTCTGTCCCTGGCTATGAAATGAGTCCTTGGTGAAGGTGATGGTTCTTCCAAACCCACAGCTAGCCTCTGTACTGGTGTCAGGAAGCCAGAGCAGGACAAGTAGGGAAACAGAAAATCAAGGCTCAGCCAGAGATTGCACAAATTGCCTCTTCTTCTAGGACTTTGCTTTCCAATCTGGACAACTCAATCCCTGTCCAGTCAATAACACTAAAGCAAGCTTCAGAGAGACTCAAGCACAAATCAGTTTTAGACTCCAGTCATAAAGTCAGGAGCTCCTAGAAGCTTCCGAGGGTGCTCGTTCTGACCCTTCCCCTTTCCTCCAATCTTCCCTTTCTCTTATCTCTTGGTCCTGACATCTGATTAAAGGCCAGCAACCCAGAAACACTCCCCAAGGCTTATTCCCCAAGCCACCGTAGTCACCATAGCAGCTTCATGGGCAAGAGGGACCTGAGGTGATCATGAACTCCTGTGCGGCAAATGCACTACTTGACAATGGATCATCTGGCAAAAGTCTTTGGAACTCCCACCAAATGACTAGGTGGCACCAGGCAGACTGGGTATGTGAAATACAAAGGTGGGAAATGGTCAATTTTGTCATCCCACTGGTATTAAATACCACATTTTTTTTAACAATTTATTGGGGCTGATACAATTCTTTTCACAGTTCATACATATACATACATCAATTGTATAAAGCACATCTGTACAGTCTTTGCCCTAATCATTTTTTTCTCTTTTCTTCTTTTACATTTTATTAGGGACTCAAACAACTCTTACCACAATCCATACATATACATACATCAATTGTATAAAGCACATCCATACATTCCCTGCCCCAATCATTCTCAAGGCATTTGCTCTCCACTTAAGCCCCTTGCATCAGGTCCTCTTTTTTTTCCCCCCCTCCTTCCCCTTTCCCCCCTCCCTCATATGCCCTTGGTAATTTATACCTCGTTATTTTGTCATATCTTGCCCTATCCGGGGTCTCCCTCCCCCCCTTCTCTGCTGTCCCTCTCCCAGGGAAGAGGTCACATGTGGCTCCTTGTAATCAGTTCCCCCTTTCCAACCCACTCACCCTCCACTCTCCCAGCATCGTCCCTCACACCCTTGGTCCTGAAGGTATCATCCACCCTGGATTCCCTGTACCTCCAACCCTCATATGTACCAGTGTACAGCCTCTGTCCTATCCAGCCCTGCAAGGTAGAATTCGGATCATGGTAGTTGGGGGGAGGAAGCATCCAGGATCTGGGGGAAAGCTGTGTTCTTCATCGATACTACCTCACACCCTAATTAACCCATCTCCTCTCCTAAGCCCCTCTATGAGGGGATCTCCATTGGCCGACACTTGGGCCTTGGGTCTCCGCTCTGCACTTCCCCCTTCATTTAATATAATATATATATACACATACATATATACATATACACATACATACACACACTTATATCTTTTTTTTTTTTGCATGATGCCTTATATCTGGTCCCTTGGGCACCTCGTGATCGCACTGGCCGGTGTGCTTCTTCCATGTGGGCTTATTTGCTTCTGAGCGAGATGGCCGCTTGTTCACCTTCAAGCCTTTAAGACCCCAGACACTATCTCTTTTGATAGCCAGGCACCATCAGCTTTCTTCACCACATTTGCTTGTGCACCCATTTGTCTTCAGCGATCCTATCATGGAGGTGTGCAGTCAATGATATGATTTTTTGTTCTTTGATGCCTGGTAACTGATCCCTTTGGGACCACTCGATCACACAGGCTGGTGTGTTCTTCCATGTGGACTTTGTTGCTTCTGAGCTAAATGGCCGCTTGTTTATCTTCAAGCCTTTAAGACCCCAGTCACTATCTCTTTTGATAGCCGGGCACCATCAGCTTTCTTCACCACATTTACTTGTTCACCCACTTTGGCTCCAGCCGTTGTGTCGGGAGAGTGAGCATCATAGAGTTCCAATTTAATAAAAGAAGGTATTCATGCATAGAGGGAGTGTTTGAGTAGAGGCCCAAGGTCCTTCCGCCGCCTTAATACTTGACCTATAAATATAGACACAAAGATCTATTTCCCCAACCTCCTATATATATTTGCATGTACAAGTCTTTGTCTAGACCTCCATGAATGCCCTTTGACTCCTAGCTCTTTCCTCCATCTCCCTTGACCTTCCTCCTGCTCTACTACCATGCTTCATCGCCACCTGGGCTAGAGTATACCTCTTCTCTAAGCAACCTTACCCTTGATCATTTCCCACCAGGCCTGCCACTCCCCCTTCTCTACCATTTGGGGTCCCATGTTTTTCCCTTGTCCCTGGGTTTGTTAACACCACTTCCTTACCCCCCCCTACCCCTCACCCCAAGTCCCCCCAGAACTGTCGGTCCCGTTGTTTTTCATCCAGATAGTTCATCCAGCCTGTCCTATTCAGACAGACCTGTGGAGTCACTAACATGCACGAAAACTAGACAGAGGAACACAAAGCAACAGTATACAACCAGACAACAAAACAACCAAAACAAACCACTGAAAAAGAACAGAACAAAACAGTTCACAAGAGAAAAGCTTGTAGTTAGTTCAGGGATCTTTGCTGGCCCTTAGGAGCGTTTTCCAGTCCAGTCTGTTGGGGCACCACGCCCTGGCCCCAAAGTCCACTTTCAGCATTCCCTGGGGACCTTGCCACTCCATTCCCTTGCTGTTCCGCTACACTCCCCCAGTGATTTGCCTCGGTATGGTAGGATCAGGTCAGGTGCAATTCCCACACTGTGTCTCCGGTGCTGTCCCCCGTATCGCCCTTAGTCACTGAGGGGCATCATGTCTCATAGTAGGGCCAGCCATGTTGTTCTCTCTGTGGACTGGCTGCTCTACTCAGGATCATCATCATCACGGCCTGGTGGGCCAGGCTGTGCTCCACTCTCTCCTCCTGCCCCTTCATCTGCTCCCGAGTGCTCTGATCAAATATGTCCATCTCCCATAGCTGCAGAGTCAATGTCGTCCTTTGGAACAAATTCTTTTCGGGGGATAAATACCACATTTTATTTATTCATTCATCCATTGAGGGAAATTGCGTGTTTTCACCATGGGTCCCTTCAAAATGACTGAATTGGGATAGACCTCAAATACATTATGCCAAGAAAAAGCAGCCAGGCACATAAGGCAATAGACTGTGAGGTTCCATTTATATGAAACATTTAGAGTAGGCCATGTCGCAGCGAGAGAAGACAGCTGGTGGATGCCAGGCGCTGGGGAAGGAGGGAGTAGGCAGCACCGACTCAAGGGATACAAGGTGTCCTTTGGGTGCCATGAAAATGTTTTGGAATAAGTTAAGAGGTGGTGGTTTACAACAATGCAAATGTACCAAATATCACGAAATTGTGTACTTTTAGGTGGTTATTTTGGGTTATGTCCAATTTTTCCTCTCATTAAAAAAAATTAGGCCAGGCACCATGATGCTTCCATCTTCTTGACTAGTCCAGTCTCTGCTGCCTCCAGCTTCCCACCCACTCCCCTCCCCGTCCCATCAAGTTTTGAGCCTGCTTCCATGCCGAATCCGTCCTAAAGGCAGGTACACTGTCCCTGGGTTGTGGACATCCACCTAATGGAGAACTCGTCCTGCCCTTTATTATTGTATAAATCCCCTCACTTTGAAGCAATCGAGCCAACCCCTCCCTACTTGGTGCAAAGCTTGCATGGACATCACTTTCGCTTGTTGCCATGCAGCTTTTAAACCACGGCAAAGGCTTCAAGCCTTGTCTTACACTAAAACCAAAATCAAACTCACTGCCATTAAGCCAATGCTGACTCATATCGTCGATGCAGGGCAGGGTGGAAATACCCCTGTGAGTTTCCAAGACTGTAACTGTTTCCGGGAGTAGAAAGCCCTGTCTTTCTCCCTTGGAGTGGCTGCTGGTTCTCAATTGCTGACCGGGCAGTTAGCAACCCACCACAAAACCACTACGCCTCCAGGGCTCCTTTCTTACACTAAGGCTAAGTATGAATGGTATATGCCTGTTTTGCCTCACCTACACATTCAATTTAGAGACAGCAGTGGAGCTGGTGGAGCTGCCGGCAGAGTTCTGAAGCCACCAGCTGCTCCAAGGTAGAAAGATGAGGCTGTAAGTATTTATCGTCTCAGAAATCCACAGGGGTCATAGTACTATGCGTCATAATCAACCATAGCAGTGAGTTTCCGTTTTGTCATCGCAGCCTCTATTTTACAAATGCGCAACTAGGGCTCAGCTGGCATTACAGTAGCTTTGGGTAAATAAGTAATGTTTCTAAATGTTTTACATTTATTGTGATAAAATGTATACAACAATTCCTGGATGGGGGGCGTAGGAGTGCTTGTCCCATAATCTTATTTGACAGATGAGGAATCTGTGGCAAATGGGGCTACAAATGACTTACCCAAGGTCCCATTGCTGAGCTGCTTTAGGGACCTATCACATTCCCAGTCACCGATGTCTTCATTCACCAAAACCTACAAGGGAGACAAAAACAGGCAGCTCCTGGCATGTGAGGGTGTGAGTCTAAGATCCGAGAAAGGCCCCGGGTCCCCAGACTTCTCCCCTGTTCTTGAGTCCCTTCATGAACTATGAATCCCCTGAGAGTTGAGGACAACCCTCTAGCTCCTGTTTGGGAGCTCCTCATCCCAAAGCATAAATTGTAGCCTTGAAAATTCACAGGACATGTCTTGGGGGGGATCCTCCATGCAGCCCCTCCCTGGCCCCACCCCGTCAGTCTTTCCTGTTTCTCTATTGGACACCAGATCCTTTTGTCTCAGGGACACTTTGTATGAAAAGGACTTGTCCGGTAACCTGGAATTATTCTTGCATAGGGTTGCAACCAACAGAAGACAACGGACTTGGTGTCCCCGTCTCATGCTTCACTCTAACGACACATTCCCAAGAGGAATTAGCACATTGAACTCTTCTGTACTAGCTATATCATTCTCCCTTCTTATTCCCACTCTTGCTCAAATGTGTTCAGCTGAAATTGCCAGAATCCCTGACTCAGCTAGAACTCTGCTGTGGTGTCCAGAGGTCAGCCATACTACACACTGCTTTGCATGTTTCTGCTGCATGATAAGGTGGGGGAAAGAGCATGGTTCAAGTTTTGGCTTTGATGTTTCACATTTAGTTGACTAAGTCAAGTCTCTTACCCATACTCACCTTCTATGTCCTTATTTCTGAAAGAGAAAAAATGCGATACTGGAAGATGAAATTCATGGAGTAGTGGGTATCTCATAATTGTTAGTAAGTGGTAGTGAGCATGCTTACTTCCAGCAAGGGATGGATGGAAACATGGAGAAGGAGCTCAGAGGTCTAGTGCACTGGTAGGCAGTTGGAAGAACAGGTAGGTGCCTGGGGAAGGAGGAAACTAGAAAAGCTTACAGATAGGGTACTGCTGAGCCAAAAGGAATCTCAGCCCAACCCTTTCCTCTGCCCACACTGGGTGAAACGTGTTCTGGGAAACCTGGCCAGCAAGAAAGCAAAAGAGTCCAATACAGCAAAGCTGGGCCTGAGGGCTTGGGACCTGGAAGTTGAGCAAAAGATGTGTATTTATAAACACCATGTGTCTGAGCTTTCTGAGACTGCAGGAAGACTTGGGTTGAGTGCCTGGGAGCCTCTGGAATCCATCCAAACCCCTCTCAGCTGTCTATTTGGCACATGTTAGGAAAAAGGAGAGAAAAAATGGAGATGGGGGAGGAAAAGCTACACAGCTTTTCCTGAGCCGAGGACCTTGGGAAATGGAGCCAAGCTACAGATGACAGGGCCTTGTGGAAACCTACTTCTGAGGCACTGGCCCAGCCTTACCAGCAGCCCCTGGATTAGCCCAGCAGATTCTCTGAGCTCTGAACAACTGCAGCCAGGAGTCTATTCCCCTCACTCCAGCCCCAAGGGACAGCCCCTGGGGTGAGGAAGCAGCAGAGAAGCAGACCGCTGCAGCCTGGAAGGGGTGGTGGGAGGGACCCTGGCTGTCCTAAAATTCAAGGATTAGGATACAGCCTTGGTACAGGAGATTCCTGGGCCTCCTTCCAGAAATGCCTTCCTCTTTTCTCATCTTGTCTGCCTGATAAAAATGAGGGTATTAAAGTGAAAGGGAGATAATATCTGTACAGGCCCAACAGATGTGAGGGAACCTGACACTTTACCTGATGGTTGCTGTTATTGTTTCAGAGAAATGAAGGAACTTGTCCACAGTGACCCAGCAAGGATATGGAACAGACAAGATGAAAATTAAGCCAATCTAGTTCTAAATGTGGAACCCTCTCTTGGTCTAAAACCAAAGGTTCAGAAACAGCTAGGGCACAGTGGAAAGCAGGGTTTGTTTGCTTGCCAATAGCTCAGAGGGGAGACTCATTGGCCAAATCACTGAAGGAAGAAAACGTGACAGACTTTAAAGATTACTCCTGAGGAATTGTGTCCACTTTTCAGGCTGCACTCTCCCCAGAAGAAAAAGATCAGATGAGAAATGAACAGTCCACACTATAGGAGGCTCAGTTGGAAAAATCAGGGGCTCTGTAGCTTGAGGAGGAAGAGTCCTGTAGCACTGGTTGGGTAATCATTGGACTGTAATCACAAGGGAGGTGGTTCAAACCTACAAGTTGCGCCAAAAGAGAAAGATGAGGTTATTTGCTACCTGTGTTAGGTTGGGTTGATTAAAGACACAAATTGAGTGACATTCATATATGTGTATAAAAGAGCTTTATATCAAGAAGTAACTATATATCAAGAAAACATTCCAACCCAGTCCAACTCAAGTCCATGAGTCTCATTTTAGTCACAAGTCCCTCTTCAGGCTCACACAGCTACATGCAATGATGCAGAATATAGGCAGATCACAGGCACAAAGTTGGGTGGATCCAATGGCAGTGGAAAAAACACAGGGCTCTTACAGCAACTAGGGTCAGGCCAGCAGGAAAGTGAAGGCAGAGAGAGAGAAGAGGAGGTGCCCAGTCTTGGTTTTGTCATGATTCTGAACAATTCTCAATCTGTTTATTACTTGCTCACATTGCATGTTCAGCAAAGGCCACCAGGAGCATTGTCCACCCTAGTCTCTCGAGGATCCAGGACGGGAGGGTCTTCTGCAGACATGAACACTCCCAACCGCAGCAGCCTTGGAGCAGGAAGAGGCGAACCACGCAGTCTCTCTTAAAACTTCTGCTCACGTTGCATTGGCCAAAGGAAGTCACATAGCGACACCTGACCTTGGATACAATCCCACCCAATGCCCAGGAGCAGACTACAACTGCTTGATGGTAAAAGGAGTAACTGGGTCTATTGATCAGTGTATTTGACAGCCAACTTTCACTTCCAATGATCAGGACTTTCACAGTGAAATAATGAGTACCCATCCATAGAGGTGGCAAACTACAGCAAGATGAGTACAGGAAGGTGACAGAAGATATTGGGCCATCACTGGGGTCATGGGAGATGGCCTGTGTGGCAGTATAAGACAGTGATGGTCAAGAGCAAGGGCTCTGGGACTAGAAGGGCCTGCATTCAAATCCCGTCTTCTTCTCATTAGCTGTGTAACTTTGCACAGATTAGCTAGCATCTTTTTGCTTCATTCCCTTTGGGCTCGGTGTTAGTCTGAGTTGATTAAAGAAACAAATCCAGAGACACTCATATGTTTGTTAGAAAGAGCTTTATATAAAGGAGCAATTGTATATCGAGAAAACATCCCAGCCCAGTCCAGATCAAGTCCATAAGTGTGCTATTAGTCCATATGTCCAATGCCAGTCCATAAAGTCCTCTTCAGATTCACGCAACACATGCAATGACGCTGAATACAGAAACATCACAGACCATTTGGTGAAAAGTCTTGTGGATCCAGTGTCAGTAGAAGCATCTCAACACTGGTGTGGGTCTCCAAGGGGCGCTTCCAACTCCAGAGCTCTGGTTGCATCAGCGTAGCTCCATGTGTCTTCTCAACAAGAATGTGTAGCAGAGAGAGAGTGTCTGGCCTCCAGTGAGCTATTTCTCTATCTCCATTGGGCCTCCAAATGAGGTCATCAAGTTGTAACCTGATTGAAAGGCTAGACTCCACCCCTTTGCAAGTTGACAGATTATGTAACTGTCACAGGCTCCATTTCCTCCTCTTTAAGGTGGGGGTAATAATAAAGGCCAGAGTATTGCTGTCAGGTTTCAACAAGGCAATATATGTACACCGTCTGGCACTTGGGACACTCTGATCAAATCATTACTCTTATTGTTGTTCTCATTTCATCCGTTTGTTTTATCTAGTACTATTGTAACAAAAATACCACAAGTGGATAGCTTCAACAAACAAATGTATTTCTCACTGTTTAAGAGGCTTGGAGTCTGAATTCAGTGTGCCAGCTCTAGAGTAAGGCCTTCTTTCTCTCCCTATTGACTCTAGAGCAACAGTTCTTAACCTCTGGGTTGTGACCCCTAACACATAAATATTTCACAATATACAATTACATATTGTTTTGTGATTAATCATTATGCTTTAATTATGTTCAGTTTGTAACAATGAAAATATATCATGCATCAGATATTTACATTATGACTCATGTCAGTAGCAAAATTACAGTTATGAAGTAGCAACGAAAATAATTTTATGGTTGGGTCACCACAACATGAGGAACTGTATGAAAGGGTCACGCATTAAAAACGTTCAGAACCACTGTTCTAGAGGAATGTCCTTATCTCTTTGAGTTGTGTTCCTGGGAAATCTTCATGTGCCATCTGTCTCTCTCATTCTAGCTTTCGCATCTTTGCTTTATCTCTTGTATATCTCAAGATACACTCTAAACTAATCCTGCCTCATTAACACAAAGAAACAACCCATTCTCAAATGGGATTTTGACCACAGGCATCAAGGTTGAGATGTACAACACATATTTGTGGGAGGACACAGTTCAGTTTATAATACCCTCCCTTCCCAGAATCCTTGGTAGAGCTGGGACCCCAGGCGTCTCACACTCCTACGAAATGAGTTGGTGCCGAGGGTACGGTGGGAAGGGTTCTGTGCACTGGTGAGTAAACTCTGGAAGCAATGTCTCGCCTCCTCCAGCTCCTAAGACTGGTTTCCATAAGGCAGAAGTCAGCCATACCTCCACCCGCCATCCCTTTTTACCTTATCCTGATACCAACTGTCCCTCCCAATGCACTCTATTTCTGTGGCTGGTTTTTTTGTAGTAGTCACATAGAACTCACACACAATGTGATTATGGATTTATTAGGGACATTAATAGGTTACAATTCAGGTGATAATTTCCAGGACACAGTTGTTCAGCTGGGACAGCTTCACCTTTGTCATGCCCACAGGCAGTCCTCTCTCTGGTCACCTGGCCTGGCCTTTGCTAGTCTTAAGCAATGTTAGAAAGCTCTTTTAGGGCTGCCAATAAATGCCTAACTGGCATGTTAGCCTCAACCAAGGGCACTCAGCTCCAGCTCTGTGGGTCAGCAAAAGCCAGCTTCCTCCTTTAATTAAGTACACAGAGGCATCCAACTCCACAACTGAGCCTCTTGCCCCAAAGCACTCAGTTTTATTTGTTCTGTGAGCTGTGTTCCACCCGTCTTACACTCCGGTCCTCAGTTGTGCTATTAAGCTCCTCTGGCCTCAAGTTGTTTCCTGGATCAAGGAGATTCATGGTACATGGGTCTTGGGGTTCAAATAACACACTCCATTCCTGGGTCTTCTTTTTTGTTAGTGAAATTCCACCCACTTCTTCTGAGATAAAGAGTCCTGGTGGCATAGTGGACTATGCATTGACCTGGAAAAGAGGAGGTCAGCGGTTTTGAAACCCACCAGCTGCTCTGAGGGAGAAAGTAGAGGCTGTCTATTCCCATAAAGATGTAAAGTCTTGGAAACTCAAAGAGGAAGGTCTACCTTGCCCTATAGGACCACTATGAGTCAGAATCCACTTGGCCACAGGGGCTTGAGCTTTTGGATATTTATGAGATGGCTGATTTTATACCTTACGTGATGGCAATTGCAATTAACTCTGTTGACAATAACTCATAGACAATCACATAATCCAATTAGTACCTTCCCCCACCTTCTTACCCAGACTATCAGGAAAACCAAGACTATGTCTAAAAGAGTCCTATTAAATAATTCACTGTATTGCAACTGTTCAAAAGACAGAGCTACTATTGTTGAATGGTCTAAACAGGAGGGTGCTTTCTGAGACTTTTTCTAGCCCAGACCCATTCCTCAATATATTTCCCCACTTCTTGACTCCTGGAAAGACTACTGAGCAATCGCCTTCTTTAGCTCTCCCCAAGTCTTCCCTGTCAACCATTGTTCTGATCCATCTGTATTATTTTGCCTTTTCTAGATTCTCATAGAAAGCGATACATCATTATATCTGTGTTCCGTGATCTATCTGCTTATTAACATTTACCCATATGAATGAGGCATGGCTCTCTTCATAATATTCTCTTGGCTGTAGCAAAACCTTCAAGCCACCCACTTCCTAAGCTAAAGCTATCGAGGTTCCTACTCTGCTCATAAGCTCTAACATTATGATTACAGAGACACTGGGAGGATGTGTGGTGGGAGGTGCTGTTTTAGATATGGGTGCTGCAGAAGCACTTGGAGTTCAGGAGTTTTAAGAGAAGCTTTTTGGGATGAGGTGAGATTTGAACTGAGTGTTATCTTGTATCTCTGAGCTCTAGGTCCTGTCTGCAAACCTTGCTGCAGTATCTCATTTCAGACACCAGCGGGGAAAGACGAGTGGTTTCCAAGATAGAGATGTCTGGTCTTCTGGAAGCGCATGGTACTTTCAAGAGTCCCCAGATCTTTCCTCTTTGCCAGTCTCAGTCTTGCAGTTTTACTGAAACCTACTGTGACTAGAACAGGCTGACTAGAGAAACAAATCCAGAGACACTCATAGATATGTAAGAGAGAATTTTATATCAAGAGTTAATTATACATCAATAAAACATCCCAGTCAAGTCCATAACTTCCATATTATCCCATGAATTCCTCTTCAGACTCATTCAGCACATGTTAGGGTGGTGAATGCAGGAAGATCACAAGCCAATGGGTGGAAAATCCTGGGTGTCCAATGGCAGTATGGTCCAATGGACGCATCTCCAGGGCTCTGGCTGCCATCAGCGTGGTTCCATGTGGCTTTTCAATAAGAATGTGAAGCAGAGAGGGTGTGTGCCTTCAGGGAGGAAGCGTAGTAGTCCCAGAGTCCTTATGAGAAGGCCATGCCCACAAGGAGGGATCACAAGGCTGTAGCCTGATTGACAAGCTGGACCCCTTCATTCTTATTTATCAAGCTGATATGAAATTGTGCAACTACCACATTAATCAGCATCATAACAGCACATAAACCTCCAATGACAAATGGGCACGGGTAGTACTTGAGATGCATTGGCCAAGAATCAGTCTCCCTAGTAGGAATTCTACCTCTGGTTCCCCACTGCCTTTGTAAAACAAAATGGAATGGAATGGAAGTAGAATTTGGAAGTGGAAGAGGATAGAGACCTGGAAGCACAAATCTGGGAGAGGACTTCGAATATCAAGTAACCAGATCCACCTATCTTGCTGCAATTCTTTCCTCAACTGTCTACGGTGATGTTCAGTCTCAGCTTGTATACTTCCAAAGGTGGGGAGCTCAGTAACACAGAGAATAACCCATATTTGTTCTAGATAAAGCTCTAGTTGCTCCATAGTCTTCTTATGTCTTTCTTATTTGGCCTACCCCTGCCCTTTGGAGTCTCCAGGATGCATTTGCTTAGGCGTCCTCAAATCTGAGTCCTAGCAAGATATGTAAACAGTGATTACATTTCTCCAAGACTTCTCAGGAACTAAGTTTTGACTACCTCTTGGCTATTGCCTCAGAGATGTTGGCCATGGAAGCCCTCCAACATCTCATGTGGGGACTGGGGAGGCCCCTCAGGCAGGTATCAGGAGCTGTTGAATGTATCATTCAGTCTCCCAGATAAGAAACAGTTTATTGGATTCAGTTACAGAGGAGACTAGTACACTCATGTCTGTGTTTGTTTGAAAGACATACCCACTGCTTGCTTCCCAGCCATCGGGTCTATAGGACAGGAGTGGCCTTGGTTGCCTGCCGGTGCTCACATGTCCTCTAGCTTTAGTTCCTGGAGTCTAGGCTGCTCCAATCGATACCCTCCTCCCACCACCTCAGAATGGAAAGAATCTGAGCTGGAATAGGAAGTTTTCCCTTAATCCTGACTCTACAGGAATGAAAGGCTTGGCCTTTCAAAGCCTCAATGTACCTTATCTGAAAGGTGGGGAAGGAGCTCGTTTGCAGCATGGCCATAGGCAGGCGGGAGTACTGAGTCCATAATGGGTTCCTGACAGGTCCGTATACTCCAGTGCTTGGAAACAAGTTGGTAGTGAGCGTTTTCCTCAGTCTTCTCTTGATGACAACTCTGTCAAGGAAGTAACGAATTCCACATTCCAGTAATCCTGCAACTTTGAAAGCACCACATGGTAGATAATTCGCTTATCACAGAAACTCCCCAAATCCTGCCTTCCTCCCAGAAGCCCTCACAGATTGATCAGATAGGCTAATCGCTTATCCCTCAACTCTGTCTAATCCCTCAACTCTCAGTTTATTTTCCCTGTAGAAGATATCTGTAGTTCTATCTTCTCATCCTTCTTGAGAACTGTACCCCCCTTTTCACTCCCCACCACTACCACCACCCATGGGTGTACCTCCCTCATATGACAAATCTGGGCTAGGGAGCATCTTCCTTGGAAGTGAATGAATTCTTCCTTGTCCAGAGTGTGTAGGTCTGGAGCTGCTGGCAGCCATCTGGAAAAGTCCATTTTCAATGACCAGAGATGTCCCTCTCCCTGAGCTGCAGCTTCAGTGCTATCCTCTAAAATAAATTCGTCAGGGTGAGGGGCAGCTGTCCATGTAGTTGGGGTTGGGGCCGGTCCCTCAGACCTCTCCACTGGTTCCCTACTCCATGCCAGTATGTTATATTCTCCTCTTGGAGCACCGGGTTGAAGTCTGGTCCCTCTTTCCCTTGGAGATATAACCAATACCCTCCCCTTGGGTAGGTTAGGGTCCTGCTCCCCTGTTACGCATTTCTTTTTCTTTTTGTTCCTTTCCCCAACTCCTTTTTAGTTGGCTACAATATGTATCCCTGGATTTGGTCTGGCCCTTATCATACTTACTACCTGGTCCTCGCCCCAGGAATGTTTGTAAACAGTAGCACTTTCCCTATGCCCCTTTTGCATTTTTTAATTTTAACCTAACTTCAGCAGACTCATGTTGTACTTGTCATTTTGTGTTTGGCTTACTTCGCTTAGAATAATTTCCTCCAGTACTTCCTATGCAGCGATTTGCTTCATACGTTCATCACTGCTTTTTAGTGAGGTGTAATACTCCATTGTATGTATGTACCATTTTTTAATCCACTTGTCAGTTGATGGAAATTTGGGTTGTCTCCAACTCCTTGTGATTGTGAACTATGCCATGATGAACACTCGGGCACAGATGTCTGGCCGTGGTTTGCTTCTTGCTTCTTCTGTGTGTAAGCCCAGTAGAGGGATCGCTCAATTTCCATCTGTTTTAGATATCATCAAATCGATTTCCATAGTGGCTGTACATACCTACAGGGCCACGAGCAGTGGATGAGAGTTTGCGACTCCCCCCCAACACTTGTTACATTTTGATTTTTTTATTTGGGTTATCTTTGAAGGTGTTAGGTATCTCATTGTTGGTTTAATTTGCATTTCTCTTATGGCTAAATACCAGGAACATTTTCTCATTTGTTTATTGGCCATTCAGATTTCTGCCCCTGTGAATCTTCTGGTCAGGTCCTTTGCCCACCTCCTCAGTGGGCAATTCGTTTTTTTCTTTTTGGAAGCTAGCAGAGTATTGTAGATTTTAGTAATAAGGCCTTTGTCTCATGTGTCATTGCTAAAGATATTTTCCCAGTCTGTGGACTCTATTATTACTCTCTTGATGAATTCTTTCGATGTACACAGGTGTTTTACTGTTAGTATATCCCACTTGTCAATTTGTGCCTCCTCTGTGTTTGTATTCTTTCCTATTTCTGCTATCCTATGTATTCCCTGTGCCAAAGTTCTCAGGTTGGCCTCAATTCCCTCATTGATGGCCCTAATAGTTTGGGGTTTTACTTCAAGGTCTGTGATCCATCTTGAGTTTATTCTTGTGCATGGAGTGAGATAAGGGTCTACTTCATTTATCGGGAGGTAGATATAAATTTTTCTAGCATCACTTGTTGAAGAGGGCATCTGCTTCCCATAGGATATTTTGGGTCCTTATCAAAGATCAATTGTCTGTATGCTGATGATTTTATTTCTGGGTTTTCATTTCTTTTCCATTGGTCTGAGTACCTGTCATTATACAAATACCATTTGGTTTTGACCACTGTTGCTGTATAATATGTGCTAAAGTCAGGTAAAGCAAGCCCTCCCATTGTGTCCTTCTCCTTGAGGAGTTCTCTGCCAATTCGGAGCTTCTTCCCTCTCCATATGAATTTGATAATCAGTTTTTCCATTTTGTTCAAGAAAGATGAGAGTAATTGTAATGGGATTGCATTAAACTTATATAGTGCCTTGGACAGAACTGACATCTTTACTATTTTGAGTCTTCCAAACCACAAGCATGGGATAGCCTTCCATTTGTTGAGGTCACTCTTGATTTCTTGTTATAGTGTTCTGAAGTTTTCCTTATATAAGTATTTTGTTCTTTTAGTCAGGTATATCCATAGATATTTCAATTTGTGCTTGGCTATTGTGAAGGGTACCACCTTTTTTATCTGCTCTTCTGTGGTCTTATCCAATGTGTATAGCATCTGATGGACTTCTGTTTGTTGATCTTGTATCCTGCCCTTCTGCCAAACTCCTCTGTTGCTTCCAGTGCTCCCCTTGTGGAGCTTTTGGGATTTTCCATATATACAATTATATCATCTGCATATAACAGTAGTTTCACCTCTTCTTTCTCCAGAAGAATACCTTTGATGTCTTTTCTTTGCCTTATGCTGTAAGCTAAAATCTCCAGTACGATGATAAATAAGAGTAGGGACAAGGGGCATCCTTGACTGGTCCCCCTTTTCAGTGGGATTGTGTTAGTCTTTTCTCCATTGACGACCACGTTGGCTGTTGGTTTTTCATATATAGCTTATATTGTCTTGACGAATTTTCCTTCCATTCTTATCTTCTCTAGTGTCTTATACAGGAATTTGTGTGGGATGTTGTCAAATGCTTTTTCTGCATCTATCGATATTATCATGTGGTTCTTAGAGTTTTTCATGTTAATGTGGCAAATGATACTAACGGTCTTTTGTATGTTGAAACATCTCTGCATCCCTGGTATGAATCCCACTTGGTCATGGTGAATTATTGTTTCATATACTTTTGTATTCTATTGCCAGTATTTTGCTAAGGATTCTTGCTTTGATGTTAGGGATATTGGTCTGTAGTTCTCCATTCTTGTGGAATCTTTGCCTGGTTTTGGTATCAGAGTTATACTAGCTTCATAGAAGGAGTTTGGGAGTTTGCCATCTTTTTCTGTGTTCTGGAAGACTTTGTGTAGGATTGGTGTTAGTTCTTCCCTAAATGATAGGTAGAATTCTCCAGTGAAACCATATGGTCCAGGGGATTTTTTTTGTGTGTGTTGGTAATCCCTTGATAACCTTTTCTATTTCTTCTATTGCTATGGGTCTGTTGAGATTCTTGGTGTCCACCGAGGATAGTCTAGGGAGGGATTGTTTTTCCAAGAATTTGCCCAAGTCTTCCAAGTTGTTGAATTCATTGGAGTACAATCCTTCGAAGTACTCTGTAATTATCCCCTCTTTCATCCCTCATTCTTGCTGTTGAAAGCTGTTCCCTCCTTCTTAGGTTAGGTTTGCCAACGATCTGTCAATCCTGTTTATCCTTTCAACAACCCAACTTTTAGCAGCATTAATTTTTTCACGCAGTTTTCCTATCTTGCCTTTCCTGAATCTCAGTCCTGATTTTTATTATTTATTTTCTGTTGCTATTAGTAGGATTGTCCTGCTGACTCTGCTCTGGTTTTTGTAAATTTTGTCTCCCTTCCTTTTTCAGGTGTGCATGTATTGCTATGAAACTTCCTCTGATAACTTCCTTTGCTGTGTCCCATAAGTTTTGGTACGTCATGCGCTCATTCTCGTTGGTTTCTAAAAATTTCCTAATTTCCTCTCTGATCCGTGTCAGTATGCACTCCTTTTTCAATAGAGAGTTATGCATCCTCCAATTGTTTGCTCTTGTTTTTTTCGTCTTCCTTTTGTTGATTTCCAGCCTTGTCTCTTTTTAGGTTTGTACTTTGAGGTCAGTTTTATCCGAGATTAGGATTGCAGTCCCTGCTTTTCTTGAATTGCTGTTTGCTTGGTATGCCTTTCTCCAGCCTTTGATTCTCAGACTATTTTTGTCTGTAGCATTGAGATGTGTCTCCTGTAGGCAGTAGATTGATGAGTTGTGTTTTCTAAGCCAGTCTGCTAGCCTCAGTCTTCTAATGCTTGAGTTCAGTCCTTTGATATTCAGGGTTCTTATCTCCATCTTCTGACCCTGATGTCAAGGATCTTTTGTAGGGCTGGGTTTCTTCTAACTTATAAGGTGACCAGACATCCCGCTTTTGGCGGGACAGTCCGATTTTTAACAATTTTTCCCGTATCCCACGGCGTTTTAAAAAAGTCCTGATTTTTGGAAAGAATGCTTGACAAGCTAGGGTATATGGTTTTCGGCTGCCATGTGGCTGTTTCACCAGGATATGAGTTTTATCAATGGTGTCCCGCTTTACCAATGTTAAAATCTGGTCACCTTATATATTCTTTGCGTTTTTCCTTGTCTGGGAAGACTCTTACTTCTCCATTTATCTTGATCGGTAATTTGGCTGCATAGAGTATTTTTGGGTTTGTGTTGTTTTCCTTCAATTTTTGGAATATGTTACTCCACTCTCTCCTGTTCTTTATAATTTCTGCTGATAGGTGTGAGCATATTCTTATTTGGGAACCTTTATATGTGATTTCTTCTTTTTCCCTAGCTGCTCTCATGATTTTCTCCTTTTCTTCAATTTTGGATAGTTTAACTATGATGTGCCTTGGTGACTTCTTCTTGGGATTTAGTCTAGCTGGTGTTCTTTCAGCCTACTGAATGGTTGCCTCGTTTTCATTCATTACGCTGGGGAAGTTTTCCTCCAAGAATTTTCCAACAATTGTTGCAGATGACTTTTTTAGTGTGTCTTCCTCTGCTAATCCAATTATCCTGATGTTGTTCCATTTCATAGCATCAGCCATAGCTCTTAGGTTTTCCTGAGTTTCTCTGATGATCTTATTAGATTTTTGTTCATGTTTGTTAAAGTGTGCTTGGCTGTCCTCCAAGTCACTGGTGCTGCTCTCTGCTTTCTCCAATCGATTCTTGTGGTCTGTTAGGCTGCTACTGGTTTTTGTTATCTCTTCCCTAAGCTCTTGTATATGCCTTTGGTGTATGGACTTTATAGCCTCTATCATTTTGTTCTTTTTCTGTACTGTTTCCCTCATATCCTGTATGACTCCAAGCAGCATTCTGAAAATTTCTTTCGGTGGCAGCACAATGTCTGCTTCTTCTATGCATGTCGTTATGTTCAGGACATCTTCTGTCATTGCCTTTTGTTTATCCTGGTTTTTTGTTGAGGTCGTTGGGACTGATTGCTGTTTGCGTTGCGTTATTTTAGACGATCCAGGTGGGGGGATAGAGAGAAGAGAGGGAAACAAAAGTAAAAATATAGCTGAGCCCTGAGCCCTGCCCATGAGTCTGAAAGGGTTTAATCCCTGCCCCGAGGTGGTGGTAAACTGTGGCTGTGCTGAGATTAAGCCCCTGTTGGCTCCCAGTGGTCCCAGCTTGTCAGAGAGAGTGGTAAGGCTAAGGTCAAACCCTCACCAGCCTCCACTGTGGTAAGCCAAAAGCCCCAGCCCCTCAAAACCTTGTGGATCTGTGCCTACTTATCTTTACGATGCTTCTCCTGCAACACAACAGTGTTGAATTTCCCTCTTAGTAACTCTCCTAGGCTGATTTCTGCAGAGTCCCTCTGGTATGTGTTACTCAGTTGTCATCTTCCCATGAATGTATTTTCTAATGGGTATATATAATGGGGCTCACAGATATTTCCAAAGGCATACACCTCACACAGTGAACATACTACAGAATCAGTGGCAATATTATAATAAATAAGCAATGAAATGACTCATCCTCTTGACCTAGTTCTAGTTGACCTTGAATACCCCTAAGTGCCCCCCAGGGGAACAATCTATGATCTGTATCAGAAGCAAACATCGGAAAAGGGATTGCTGCATTTTATGGTGGACAGGGCTATAGAACCTGATTGTTCTTATCTACAGATAACATTCAGGCATAGTGAAGATCCAGCGAGACTCAGGAATGGTTCATCTTTTATGGTATAGCTCCTTTATAACTGCTCCTCAATGGAGGTGTATTACAGGGGCCGCATTTTTAGCCTGGAGAGTGTGATTTGAAAACATTCCTTGGAACAATGGAGATATTTTTCTCAAAATATGGTTAGTTTTCTATGCCAGTGGTTGCAAGTGTAGAAATAAGGCCAGGAAAACTCATCCGAGTCCTCAGTTTACCACCCCATAATATTTTCAATTGCCTCATGTGCATGTGAAAGTTAGACATTGAATAAGGAAAACCAAAGGTTCGATTCATTTGAATTGTAGTGCTGGAGAAAAATATTGAAAGTACCACGGACTCCTGAAAGAACAAACTAATCTTTCTTGGAAGAAGTACAACCAGAGCGTTACTTAGAGGCAAGGATGGAGAGACTTCGACTTTCATACTTTAGACATATTTTCAGGAGAAACCAGGCCCTGGAGAAGGATGTCATGTGTGGTAAAGTAGAGGGGCAGCAACAAAGGGGAAGACCCTTGACAAGACAGATTGACAGTGGTTGCAACAATAGGCTCAAGCATAGGCATGTTTGTAAGAATAGAGCAGGACTGGACAGTGTTGCATTCTGCATGATGATGTATGTGTTACTGGTGCCACTTTTGCCTTTAGGCTTAAAATCTTTGGCTTGTAGCACTGCAACCTTCACATGGGTTAGATACTACTCTGCCTTTTATGCTCAACACAGTGTTTCCAAGCACAGGGAGAGCTTAAGAGTTTGATCATACATCCTAAGGAAACTTAAGGTCCCAGGTGAACTCCTTGTAGCTGCCCCATGTCCCTGGGGCTCAAGTCAAAATGCTCACCTGGGACAGTCTGGGGGTCATGGCTGCTGGGGCGAGGGGTCTACTTTTCTCTGGAGCATCAGGGACCCACTATCCCCTGGATAGGCTCCAGGGCTTGGTCTCTATGATTCTGAGTTTTATTCCACATTTCCCCCACTCTAAATAGGATCTAATGTGATCCTTATAGGAGGATTTCATAGTCATAGCCAGACACCTTCTTGTTTTTCTCATCTTGGGTCCATTTGAGGTCCATCAGTCCATTGGACTAATTGCTTCCATGTCTTTCCATTTTTATCACTTTGATTGCCTCTGGGTGGGGAAAGATCAATAGTTGCACCTTAGATGGTTGCTCAGGAGCTTTTCAGACCCCACACTCTACTCATCAAAGTAGATGTAGAACATAACATAGTTGTTGACCTTGGTGCCCCTTATGGCTATGGTCCTGGTCTTCTAGGCCCATTGATTCACACCTTAAGACTACAGACGTTTTCATAACTTTGTCCTCTGTATGATGCACCACATTCATAGATATATTTGCAGCCCCACTCCTCCTTCCCCCACCCCATGAAAAAGCATGTATAAATATCCCAGGGGACAATCCCTGGGAATCTTCCCAGATCTTACAGGTCAAGTCAGCCCTGAACTAGAATACCCTGTGCTAGTGGGCAGGACCACACATGACCAAATTCAGAGTCCAAGTGCTCCCCACTCATCATTTTGGCTTAGCTTACTGGCACATTCTCGTTTGTTATCACTTACAGAACTTCTACTATATGCCTGTGTCCCACAGCATCCTCTAGACTGGGCCTCAGCCTGAGCCTGGGCATACTAGGTGTGTCTAATGAGTTGGTTCTTGAATGTACAATGGCCCTGCTAAGAACCAGAGACAGTGTAAAGAGCATGGGTTTTGATGTAAGAAAAATTTTCATGTTGGACTAAAATTTAATTCAAGTGTGACTCTGAATATCTTGCCTACATCTGGGGAAATTATATTACAAGTTTCCCCGGATGGTTATGAGAGTCAAATGAGGTAAGGTACATAAGTGTTAACTGCAATACTCAGTTAATAGATGGTCTTGATAAATGCAAAATATTGTTATCATCATGTAGAATCAGCTTTCTTCCTAATTTTGCTTTTATTTCCTCTTTAATTTCATTGATCAGTACCTCCAGCCCAGATGTCTCCCCTACAGATTGACTCAGTGCACCCCAATCTCTGTCTGCCTATGCCAAACTCTTCATCATCCTCTGGACACTGGCTTCTTTTCCTGTGTTCCATATACAGAAAGATCCCAACATCCAGTCAGCAAGTGGAGTCAGAGGCAGGGAATCAGCTTTGCTCTTCCAAAATCTCTAAGCCTTCCTTAATATCTCTTGATTCTCTGTCCCTCCTCTGTCCCTATGGCCTCCCCAGGCCCACTTCAGAATATTCATTACTCCCTCCTCAGTGTTGTCCCTCAATATTCCCAATACCAACTACACTCCAGTTCTTACTTCCACCAACTGCTCTCATAAAAGTCAACATTGATCCCCAGGAGGCCAAATCCAGTAGGCAACTCCAGTCCTCCCCTTCTCTAACCCTTCAACAATATTTGATACAATGTGTCACATCCTCACCCTGGAGATACTTCCTTTACTAGTGTCCAGATCATGTCCTGGGCCTTATTTTTCTCCTAACTTTTAGGCTGATTCTTCTCAATGTTTTTTGATACTTCACCTTCAACTACTAATTTTTTTAATGTCAGAGTTCCCCGGAACCCAGTTCGTAGTTCAAGACTGATAACATCATCATATACCAGGGATTGTAATGGCTCTGCATGCTAATGATTCCTAGATCTAGTTCAGGCCTCTCTTCTGACTTAGAATATCTAACTGCCTACTTAGCCTGTATATTAGAGGGTCTAACCGACCTCTCACTTGAAATTACCCCAAACTGGACTCCTGATTTTTTCCCACACCTGACCACCCACAGCCCATCTTCCCTATTCTTTTTTTTTCTCTCTCCCTATTCTTACTTGAGGGCACCTCCACCATTCTAGTGGCTTAGGTAAAACAAAACAAAGCAATTTGGTGCCATCTTTTATACTCCACAAGGAATTTTACTGGAAATCTGATTAGCTCTATTATCAGAATACATGCAAAATCCAACCACTTCTCACTTCGTCACCAGCTAACAACCTGTTTTCGGTCAACATCATCTCTTGCCTGAATTATGACAGTGGCTCTCACCAGTATGCATTCTTCTACTCTTGCTTGCTAATAACATGTCACATCACTCAGAACACTCTCATGACACTCTCTCAATAAAACCTGAAATGTTTACAAGACTCATATTCCTAGAGTGGTGCACTGCAGAGAGCTAGAGGTCCAGAATTCATTAATGCTTTGCCTAGTAGCCACAACTCAGAGCTGATTAAACACAAGAAACCAGGCTGGAAGGACAGGATTTCAGGGAGTTAGGGAGCTAAGGGCTTTTATGAACTCAGTCTATGACTGCAATTGTGGGTAAGTTTATGTCTGGAGTGAAAACTGACTTGGTGAGCGCTACATGTTGAAAATTTGCTCTGAGAAATTGGGTGGTCAGGTGGCAGGGGCCATTCCTAAGCAACCAAACAGATAATAGTATATTCACTCAAGAAGTGAGGTAGTTGGGTGAAGTGAAGAAGGGATTCATTTTAAATGTACATGAGGTGCCCAAAGAACTCCAGGAGGAAAAGCAACACAAGAGAGCAGTTAAGAGCACCGATTTTGAGCTCAGGAGCAAGCATAAATGAGCAATCCTAGCAAGTATTCCCTATTTCCTTATTAGAATAAGAATCTCAGTTGTTATGTAAGTATATTAAGGGCTAGAATAAATTTCACGTCTCCTAGGGTCCCTTGCATTAGGTATGGCCATGTGACTAAATTGTTGTTTCCAAGTTGTCATCAACAGTGTCTTGAGCTGCAGTAGCCATCTTGGACCAGGAGGTGACTTTAAGAGTGGGAATCAACATGAAAAGTATGAAGCAGAAGTCGAAAAATCTAGGCCCTTCAAAGTCATGAACAATTCTTAGACATAACCAAACACCTTGAGGAAATGAGTTGAGTGGGCCTGGGGGCTCAGACGACACCAAGGTCAATTAGGATAACAGTCGAAAAAGAAAATTTTCTGTATTTTCCTTTGGCAAGTAGCATAGAGGGTCATAAAAGCTCCTGAGCAGCCATCTAAGGTGCAACTATTGGTCTATCTGTTGAGAGGAAAGAATAGAAACAAAAATCATAGACTCAAGGAAACAAGTAGTCCAATGGACTAATGGACCACAAAAACATCATAATCTATGAGCCTGAGACCAGAGGAAGTAGATTAGCCACTCTGAAAAAGGTCACATTAGAAGGTTTTAGACAGAGTGGGAAAAATATGGACCGCATCTCAATATCATAAAAAACAAAGACAAGACTCACGGTTGGATAGAGACCGGTAGACTCCCTGAAATCGTGGCCCTTGATTTCCCATGAGTCTGGAACTGAACGCAGCTCAATTTAAGTCAAACAACACAGAAATTTATAAGGGCAACAATAAACTAGGGAGGTACATGTACCTTAGAATAACCAAATATTTGAGATCAAAAGGGCAACATTTACCCAAGAACAAAGTTGAGGAGGGTAAGGAAGGAAGGAGGAATGGAAATGGGAAGCAAAGGGAGGCAGAGGGCTGAGTCATGTGACACTATGGAGATTGCAATGAAAGAAAAGACAAAATGTACACGAGTTATTGAATGGAAAACTTATATGCTCTGTAAACTTTCACCCAATTCACTATAAAATATTTGAAAAGAAAATTTAAATGACACATTCAAACTCCTCATGAAACATGGAACTTCAATGCTGAACCTAGACATCTATTTCCAGACTACATGTATGCAAGGGAGAATTAAATGTCTATATTATTTAAAGCATATTAGTTTGAGGTTTCCTGCTATATGCAAATGAGTATATTTTAATTGACAGGAGACTTACTTTACACTGAGTGACACCCTCCAAAATAAATCCATGCCGAATGCAGGGAATTGTGAACGTGGCAAAATTTAGGGAAGAAGTTTTGCAGACATATAATTATAAGTTAACAATATATAATTATATATAAGTTAACTATTTTGAGATGAGATCATCCTGGATTATCTTGGCAGGCCTTAAATCCTGGCAAATATCCTTATAAGAGGCACACAGAGAAGACCAGATACACAAAGAAGATGGTGATGTAATCACAGAGACAGAAATTGAAATGATTGGTCACAAGGCCACAAGTCCAGGAATATTGATAGAAGCCAGAAGGTAGAAGAAGCATGGAAGGGTGCTCCCTAGGCCCTCCAGAAGGAGTGCAGGGTTGACAGCACTGTACGTTTAGACTTCTGGACTCCAGAACTATGAGAGAATACATTTCTGTTGTTTTAATCCACCCAGTGAGTAAATAATTTGTTATGGTGGCAATGGGGATTTAAAACAGGAGCCATCAACACAAACCAGGTGATCAAAACAATAAAAAATTATCCAGGGAATGTTCAGCTCCTGGTGAAGCATTCGCATTAGTATTATTAAAGATAATTTTATTTGGAGCTCTTATAACAATCCATACATCAATTGTATCAATCATATTTGTACATATATTGCCATCATTATTTTCTAAACATTTTCTTTCTATTGAGCCCTTAATATCACCTCCTCTCTTTTCCCTCCTTCCCACATCCCACCCTCGTTACCCTTTGATAAATTATAAATGATTATAATTTTCATATTTTACAACAAGCCACCTTTTCCCTCCCCCATGGTTTCTGTTGTTCGTCCCTCTAGGGGTGAGGTGGTAGTGGTGATTATGTGTTGATCATTACAATCTGTTTCCTCTTCCTCCCTCCCCTCTCCTCACCTTCCCCCTACCCTCCTTACATTCCTACTCCCATTCCTGTTCCTGAATTCTGTGTGTCATGAGCTCTACTCTCTTATCTGTACCTCTGCACATGCTCCAGTCTAGCCTGCAGTGAAAGGCAGGACTGGAATCATGATAGTGGTGATTGAAGAAGCCTCAAGGAACCAGAGGAATATTGTGTTTCATCGGTGCCGTACTGCACCCTGGTTGATTCATCCCTTTCTTGTGACCTTTCTTGTGAGTGGATGTCCCATTGTCTACAAATGGGTTTTGGGTCTCTGCTCCAAATCCCCTCATTCTCAACAATATGGTTTTTGAGTAGTTTTGAGTCTTCTGAAACCTGTTATCTAATCCTGTCGATACCTCATAATAGCACAGGCTGATGTGTTTCTTCCATGTGGGTTTGTTGCTTCTCAGCATGATGGCTGCTCATTTATCTTCAAGCTTTTAAGACCTCAGACACTATATCTTTTGATAGCTGGGCACTATCAGCTCTCTTCACCACATTTGCTGTTTTTCTTTTTTTAATCACACTCCGCACTCCACCCCTCATTCACCATGGCAAGATATTTTGTTCTGATGATACCTGATACCTGATCTATTAGACACCTCATGATCGCACAGGCTGGTGTGCTTCTTCCATGTGGGCTTTGTTGCTTCTGAGCCAGATGGCCCCTTGTTTACCTTCAAGCCTTTAAGATCACATATGCTGTATCTTTTGATGGCCGGGCACCATCAGCTTTCTTCGTCACATTTGCTTATGCACCCATTTGTCTTCAGCGATCATATCATGGAGGTGACCACACAATGATATGATTTTTTGTTCTTTGATTCCTGATAACTGATCACTTTGGCACCTCGTGATCACACAGGATGGTGTTCTTCTTCCATGTGGGCTTTGTTTCTTCTGAGCTAGATGGCCGCTTGTTTACCTTCAAGCCTTCAAGACCCCAGATGCTGTATGTTTTGATAGCCGGGCCCCATCAGTTTTCTTCAACACATTTGCTTATTCACCTGCTTTGTCTTCAGAGGTTGTGTCAGGAAGGTGAGCATCGTAGAATGCCAATTTAATAGAAGAAAGTATTCTTGCATTGAAGGAATATTTGAGTAGAGACCAAATGTCCTTCTGCTACCTTAATACTAAACCTATAAATATATGCACATAGATCTTTTTCCCTATCCTCATATATAAATGTATTTGGATATGTACATGTCTTTATCTAGACCTCTATAAATGTGCTTTGCCTCCCAGCTCTTTCCTCTATTTCCTTTGACTTTCCTCCTGTCCCACTATCATGATCAGTCCCCACCAGGGTTTCAGCAATTCCTCTTTGTTACATTACCCTTGATCATGCCCTACCAGGCCTCCCACACCCTTCTCACCACTGACTTGGATCACTTGTTGTTCCCTTATCCCTGGGTTGTTAACACCATTACCTTTCACCCCACTCCCCCTTCTCCCATGTCCCCCCAGAACTGTCAGTCCATTGTTTTCTCCTCCAGATTGTTCATCCAGCCTATGTTATTTAGAGAGACCTGCGGAGATAATAGCATGCACAAAAACAAGACAGAGCAAAACCAAGCAACAACATACAACAAAACAACAACAAACCAATGACAAAAAACCAACAAAACACAACAATTTTAAAAAGCTTGTAATTAGTTCAAGGATTGTTTGTTGGCCTTTAGGAGTTTTTTCCAGTCCAGTCTGTTGGGGTACCACTCCCTGGCCCCAAAGTCCACCTTCAGCATTCTCTGGGGACCTTGCTGCTCCATTCCCTTGTTCTGTTGCACCACCTTAGTGTTTTGCCTTGGTGTGGCGGGATCAGATTGGATGCAATTCCCACACTGTGTCTCTGGTGTTGTCCCTGTAGGGCTATGGGTCAGTGAGGGACGTAGTGTCTCATAGTGGGGCCGGTCATATGGTCTTCTCTGTCGACTGGCTCCTCTAATCGGGAACATAGTCCTCAAGGCCTGGTGGGCAAGGATGTGCTCCCCTCTCTCCTCCTCCTCCTTCATCTGCTCCTATGTGCTCCGATCAGATATGTCCCTCTCCTGGAGCTGCAGATTCAATGTTGTCCTTTGAAATAAATTCTTCTGGGGGGAGGGACAGTTATCTACTTAGTAGTTGGGATTGGGGGCAGCCCCTCCGACCTCTCTACTGGTTCCCTACTCCACTCTGGCATGTTGCATTCACATCTTGGCGCACTGTGTTGATGTCTAGTCCCTCTTTCCCTGTGGAGATATAAACAATACACTCCCCTTGGGTGGTTTAGTGCCCTGTGACCCCACTACCCATTTCTTTTTTATGATTGTTATTTTTCCTTTCCCCACCTCCCTTTTGGTTGTCTACCATGTGTATCCCTTTATTTGGTCTGGTTCCTTCTATATTACCTAGACCTCACTCCAGGAATACAGTAGCTTTTTCCTTATGCTCCTTTTGCAATTAAAAAAAAAAAATCTCACCTCAGCAGACTCAAGTTGTACTTGACCTTTTGTGCTTGGCATAGCATGATTTCCTCCAGTTCTTCCCATGCTGCAATGTGTTTCATATGTTCACACTGCTTTTTAGCGATGTGCAGTATGATTTATATACCATTGTATGTACATACAACAGCTTTTTAATCCAATCGTCAGTTGATGGAAATTTTGGTTGTTTCCAACTCCTTGCAATTGTGAACTGTGCTGCAATGAACACTGGAACACAGATGTCTGGCAGTGGTTTGTTTCTCATCTCTTCTGGGTATATGTCCAGGAGCGGGATTACTGGGTCGTATGGTAACTCGATTTCCATCGGTTTTAGATATCGACACATCAATTTCCATAGTGGCTGTACATACTTACAGGCCCACCAGCAGTGGATGAGAGTTCCTGTCTCCCCACAACCCCTCCAACACTTGTGGATTTCTGATTTTTTTGAATTGGACTACCTTTAAGGGTGTCAGTTGGTACCTCATTGTTGTTTTAATTTGCATATCTGTTATGGCTAAAGATCAGGAATATTTTCTCATATGTTTGTTGGCCATTTGGATTTCTGCCCCTGTAAAACTTCTGTTCAGGTCCTTTGTCCACCTCCTCAGTGGGCAATTAGTTTTTGGGTTTTTTTGGAAGCTACAGAGTATTGTAGATTTTAGTAATAAGGCCTTTGCCTGATGTGTCATTGCTAAAGATGTTTTCCCAGTCCATGGACTCTTTTATTACTCTCTTGGTGAATTATTTCGATGTACACAGGTGTTCTGTGTTCAGTGTATCCCATTTGTCAATTTGTGACTCTTTTGTGTTTGTGTCCTTCCCTATTTCTGATAGCTTGTGTATTCCCTGTGCCAAAGTTCTCAAGTTAGTCCCAATTCCTTCACTGATGGCCCTAAATAGTTTGGGGTTTAACTTCAAAGTCTGTGATCCACCTTGAGTTTATTCTTGTTCATGGAGTGAGATAAGGGTCTTGCTTCATTTATCTGCAGGTAAATATCCATTTTTTCCAGCACCACTTGTTAAAGAGGGCATCTGCTTCACCGCATTTGCTTATGCACTCATTTTGTCTTCAGCGATTGTGCTGGGAAGGGGAGCATCACAGAATGCCAGGTTGTTAGAACAAAGTGTTCTTGCATTGGCGGAGAGCATGGGCAGAGGCCTGAAGTATGTCTACCACCTCACGATGGTTTTTATATTTGAGCCCATTGTTGAAGTCACTGTATCAGTACATCTCATCAGTGGGCTTCCTCTTTTTTGATGACCTTCTACTTTACCAACTATGATGTTTATTTCCAATGACTACTGGTAATATGTTCTACTAGTTTTTACTGGTAATATGTTCGTGTAAGGCGAACTTGCACCATCATCGCTGATAAAGAGCAGTCTGGCTAACTGCCTTCAAGATGGATTTGTTTACTCATAGTATCTTTAATATTCTCAGCCAATACCATAAAGCAAATGCAGAGATTCTTCTACAGTTTTTTAATTCATTGTCCAACTTTCACATGTACAAATATGTGAGGCAATTGACAATCCTGTAGCTTGGATCAGGCACATAGCAAACCTATAGGACAAAGTAGAACTGCCATGTTGGGTTTCTCCTACTCAGGGACTGGTGGGTTCAAACAGCTGACCTCGGGGTCAGAAGACTAACTCATAAGCCACTATCCTTCCAGGGCTCTTTGATTATGGATCCAAGTAAAGTGAAATGTTGGCAACGTCAGACTTTTCTCCATTTATTGTGATGAAACCTACTGGTTCAGTCGTGAGGGTTTGGGTTGTCTGTACACCGAGTTGCAATCCATGCTGAAGGCTTCACATCTCGATCTTGATCAGTCAGTGCTACAAGTCCTCTTCATTTTAAGCAAACGAGTTGTGTCATGTACATATTGCAGACTGTAAATGAGCCTTTCTCTAATTCTGATGCTGTGTCCTTTTTATAGTCCAGCTCCTCAGGTTTTTGCTCCACATACACATTGAATAAGCATAGTGAAAGGATACACCTTTCCTGATTTTAAACCATGTTTATTCCCTTGTTCTTTTCAAATGACTGCATGTTAGTCTATGTACACGTTCTTCGTGAGCACAAAGTGTCCTGGAATTTCCATTCTTCACAATGTTATTCATAGTTTGTTGTGATCCACAGAGCTGAACAGTTTTGCAGTGACAAACATAAAATAAAACAAACATCTTTCTGTTAAGGTTCAGTTAAGGTTCAGCACTTGTTTCATATTCTCTTGTGAATCCAGCTTGAATTTCTGGCATCTCCCTTTTGATGTACATTGTATAATAATTGGGAAAATTATCTTCAGCAAAATTTAATTACTTGTAATCTTAATGATATTGCTTGATATTTTTTGCATTCTGTTTGGTCATCTTTCTTTGGAATTGGCACAAATATTCCAAATGTCTTAGCATGGATGAGTGAATGCTACATCAGTTGGTTGAAACTTTTCAATTGGTATTCCATCAGACCTTGGAGACTTGTTTTTCACTAATGCCTTCAGCATAACTTGAGCTTCTTCTTTCAATACCAATACGTCTTTAACATATGACACCTCTTGAAATGGTTGGATGCTGACTAATCCTTTTTGGTACGCTGACTCTGTGTGTTCATTCCATCTTTTGGTGCTTCCTGCATCACTCAATATTTTGTCCATAGAATTCTTCAATATTGCTTGAGCTCACACCTTGAACTTTTTCTTCAGTTTTTTCAGCTTGTGATAATGCTGAGCATGCTCTTCCTTTTTGGTTTTCTAACCATAGGTGTTTGTACATATCATCAAAATGATTTAATTTGTCTTCTTAAGCTACTCCTATTCAACATTTTTTACTTAGTTATTTATTCCATTTGCTTTACTTATTCTACTTTCAAGAACAAGTTTCAGATTCTCTTTGGTCATCTTTTCTTTCTTTTTAATGACCTTTTGCTCTCTTCCTGTTTGATTTTCTTGATATCATCACACATCTTTCTGGACTTTAGTGCTCAGTGTATCAAATCTGTTCTTGAGATGGTCTCTAAATTCAATTGGGTAGTATTTTGAGTTGTGTGGACTTGCTTTAATTTTAGCTTTGATATGACATTGATGGTCTGTTCCACAGTTGGACCTGGGCCTGACTTGGGCTGATGATATTGAGATTCCATATCATCTTTTCTCCACAGATACAGTCAATTTGATTCCTATGTATTTGACCTGGTGATGCCCATATGGATAGTTACTGTTTATGTTATTGAAAAGGGTGCTTTTAATAAAGAAATAATTGGTCTTGTGAAGTTCTGCCATGCTCTATCCAGCTTAGTTTCTATCACCAAGGCTACACTTTCCAAGTACTGATCTTTCCTTGTTGTTTCCAACGTTTGCATTCAAATTACCAGAAGTCACGTAATCCATGAATTCTGATTGCATGTTTGACCAATTTTAGACTGAAATTGGTAAAATTCCACAATATCTTCTTCGGTTTTATAAGTTGATGCATAAATTTGAACACCGTGAGTATAAGCCAACCCGAATATCAGCCAAGGCACTTAATTTTATCATGAAAACTGCATTAAAAATGTGCTGGAGTCACTCAGGGTGCAGTGTAGCAATGATGAAACACAAAACTTTCCTCTAGTTCTTAAATGCTTCTTCCCCCTACTCCTCCCCCGGCCAACTATCATGATCCCAATTCTACCTTACAAATCCGGCTAGACCAGAGGATGTACAGTGGTGCAGATAGGAACTGGAAACATAGGGAATCCAGAACAGATGAACCCCTCAGGACCAGTGGTGAGAGTGGCGATACCAGGAGGGTGGAGGGAAGATGGGGTAGAAAGGGGGAACTGATTACAAGGATCTACATATAACCTCCTCCCTGGGGAATGGACAACAGAAAAGTGGGTGAAAGGAGATGTCTGGCAGTATAAGATATGATAAAATAATAATTTATAAATTGTCAAGAGTTCATGAGGGAGAGGGAGGGAGCAGGAAATAAAAAAGAAAAATGAGGAGCTGATTCCAAGAGGCCAAGTGGAAAGCAAATGTTTTGAGAATGGTGATGGCAACAAATGTATAGGTGTGCTTCACCCAATTGATGTATGTATGGATTGTGATAAGAGTTGTTTGAGCCCCTAATAACATGATTTTTAAATGTGCTGAAAAAACTCTGCTTATACATAATTATACATAGTAATAGTCATATTAGCTTGTATTCCTTATAGGCAGATAGATATTATACTATCACATTCAACTTCAAGATAGACATTAAAATGCTCTTTATGATGTGATGCCATTAGTCTTGAATTTTTCATTCCTGCCTGCAATGGTAAGCCATATGATTATCCACTTTAAAATGGTCAATATCATCCCATTTCAGCTCTCTAATGCCTTAGATTTCAATATTTATTATTCCATTTAATTTTTGATGACTTCAATTTTTCCTAGATCCATACTTCATACATCCCATATTCCAGTGATTAATGGATATTTGCATTATCCCCTTCTAGTCACATCATTAAGGCCAACTCTATTTGGAGGCAGTAGCTTTTCCTCAGTTGTACTTGCTTTTCCAACCCGAGGGACTTCTCTTTTGGTAGACTATCAGACAAAGCTCCACTGCTTTTCAGGAGGTGTTTGTTGATGAATTTTTCAGAAGTAAATTTCCTCTTCATTCTTCTAAATCTGTTCCTCGTGGAAGTGCCACTGAAACTTATTAACAGTGGGTGACCTTGCTGCTATTTGAAACACCAGTGGCACAGTTTCCAGCATGACAGCAGCATACAATTCAGCAGAGTACAACAAACTGACAGAGGAATGCGTATCTGAACCTATGCATAAATAAAAGACTATAATACGGTGTATCACAGTGCTAATACTGGTTATCAATGACTGGTGGGACTGGACTGTACGTGGTTAAATTTTTCAATACTGATAATATATAGTCACTTTGAAATGTTTTATTTTAAAATAGGAAAGAATCTGGGATAGTGTTCTGAAAACCTAGCACATAGATGACACATGCACATGGCAAAAGAAACTGCAGGAGGATGTGTACCACGTGCATTCTAGGAGAGACCTGAAAAGACCGGGACTTTCTCTCATTCGAGTGCTCCCTATGACTTACTGTGTGGCCTTGGGAAAACCACAAGCCCTCTCTAGACCTCAGAGGGACCTTGAAGAAGATGCCTACAAGCAGCGATGTACTGGTCATTGATTAACACTGGATCCCCTTCCCCAAGTGCCCTTGATTAGTAATGTTTACTAATTTCTGCTGTGTAAATGCTCTTACTGACTTTATACTACCTACCTGCACAGATGGGTAGGGAGGTCATGGCACCAGCATACTACTATAGAATATTTCCACCATGCAAGTATTGTATACACAAATCTTCTCAAGAGCAGACATCATTGTAAAATGTAATGAAACAATTAGGATATGTTGACTCTTGAGTACTTATTACCTCCAAAACATTTATTAGTAAAATATCTACAGCAAAGTATTTGTTGTTTTGGCTATTTTAAGTGTATAGTTCCATGACCATGTACATTCACAATGTTGTACAACCACAACCACTATCCATTTTATTATCCTAAATATTATTTTGCTTTTAATATAATTTATTTAATTGCAAGTGTGTATAGCTTATTTTTCAGTAATGACTATATTTAATAACTAGCTAACAAATTCCTAAAACTTCTCGTAAGTGTCTCTAGTGAGTCAGTTTGAGCCGATTGTGGCATACCCTTGCTTAGGGGCTGCTGGTGGTCTACGTAACAGAAGCTATAAGCCCACTGTCGCAATTTCAGGTGTAAACTTCACACCCATCTCCTTGGGCTCACGCAGTGTCTCAACTTGGACCATGGGCCCGAAGGCGGGAGAGGATAGCACGCAAAGAGGAATACAACCAGGAAGGGCAAGCAACAGCCATGTTCTCATGAGAGCTATTTTTCTCTGTTTTATTAATGACAGAAACCAGGGGAAGCAGTGTCCTGATTTCAGTGTCACTGAATGAACTAAAGAGACACTCTCACCCTGACACCCAACTGTGAGTTTCTGATGACTTGACCAATCTGGAAGGACTGGAGTCCTGTCCCAGTGCTGCTCTCTCATGGTCTACCTGCTTCTGCTTCCATCTTCCATGCTGCTGATCACACAGCCCAGTGTCCCCGTGTCCTCCTCTCTGAAAGCTGCAAAGTCCTGGAACACTCAAGGAGCAGCTACTTGCCCACACAAGAAACAAAACCATCATCCTGCTCCTTGGATCGCAGTGGCCGGCATGGATACTACCCCCTGCCAGGGTCGTTTTCACTTTGGGAGCTGCGTAGACACCGAGTGTGTTAACCCCTTTCTGCAGATTTGGAAATGGAGAAGGTCGTCTTTAGTGACAAAGAACAAACTGCATACATACTTGACAAAATGTACAAGTCTGGCAATGCTCATCCTGGTGACCCTCTAGGCCAGAGTAGAACCGCCCTTGTGGGATTCTGAGACTAAATTTTTACTGGACTAGTTAGAGGCAACTCGATGGCAGTGAGTTTGGACTTTTAATTCGGCAACTTTCAATGTTGAGGAGATTGTGGAAAACACTGGTCAGTGAGTCAGAGAAATGATGTTTATGCATCAGGAAGATGTGTGGCAGCACTCTGTACCGCGGCAAAACACTTCACATAAGAATGGTTGGATTGACAGTAGCATAGTCACACAATGAAATAAAGGCTCCAAACCAAGCCTGCTGCTCTATGGTAATCTAATTAATACTGTATATGGTAAGCAAATTAATTACAGCAAAACACACACACAACATGATTAAAAGAAACTCTCACCCTCAACCCCAACTGTGAGTCCCTGATGACCTGACCAACATAAGTTGTTGCTGCTGTGAGCTGCTGTCAGGTCACTTTCGCCTCATGATGACCGTATGTCCACAAAGTTAAAAATGACTCCATAGGACTCCTAAGGCTGGGTCTTCCAAGGTCTCTCAGAGTGGACTCACACAGTCAATATGTCAGCTGGCAGTTGACCTCAGAAACTTGGGAGCCACCCAGGAACTCCTTGACTAAAATTTAAGAGCATAGTATTAAGTAAAATAACTAAGTCACAAAAATTTCTTGTAGGATGAGATAATCACATTAAACAAGAAGCTAAAGGTAGGTATATTAGAATACATACGGATGAGAACGTGATTTACATAGAGAAGAAAGGGGATAGCTCAGATGGTGACTGCCTCTGGCCGGTAAAGGCTGAGGACTTGGCTAGGGTAGACATAAGTTATGGTCAAGGTTCTATTTTCATGTTGGCTTGGTTGCTCACAGCAGCTTATTACTTTAATAAACAAATAAAAGTGACATTATGAATGAAGGATTTGGTTAATATCCTTCTATGCTCCTGGCCTGGGAGGAATAGCAAAATTTGGCAGTTCCCGCTGGCTTCTACTCCCAACTAGTTTTCAGAAGCCAAGCTCATTGTGATTTCTCCTCTAGGCCTCCAAAGCGTATGGCTGTATAAGATATCTGGACCAGATCACCTCTGAGCCATTTATTGACTGAGGTAGGCCAAGTTCTGTTGCAGTAACAGCCTACTGATCTTACTGGCTGGAGTCGGAAGTTTATTTCCAACTCACACCATGGTCTGAAAGGTTCTCCTCGTCAGATCACTCCTAGGCGGATTTTAGGATCTGGCCTTTTCTGTCTTGGAATCACTTGCTTTCAGCTTCAAAGATGGGAAAGAGAAAATGTGGAGGCTCCACACCACTCTTCCCTTCCTGTTACAGATAGAGTTATGATAAACCAAAGACATAGTGAAGTCCTGTACCTGTGAACATGATCTTGTTCAGTGAATTCTTTTGTTGAGTCTAATGAAGTCATATCAGAGTAGGGAGCATCCCAATTATAATCTCTTCTAGGTAGTGTTCTAGAAAAGGAAAGAATAGACACAGAAACAAGACTCACAGGCAGGGGAAAGACGGCATGTGACAATCCGTCCACAAATAGCCAAGGAATGCTAAGGTTTGCCAGGAGTCACTGGAAGGTAGGAGAGAAGCATTCGGCAGACCATCTCTCAAAGCCCGCAAAAGGGTTCAACAAGCTGACAACAGCCTGAATTTGGACTCCCAGTACCCAGGTCTTCGAGGAAATAAGTGTCTGTTATTTAAGCCGCTCCCTTGGTTGTGTGTTGTTATGGCAGGCCTAGGGCACTCAGACACTGCTTCACAAGAAACACGTGGCCCCCAATCCTATTTCTGTTTTCAAGAACTAGTCATAAGGCTTTAGTCCAGTTGCAAGAGACTGGGAAATAGGGGAGCATATGCATGGATCCTTGATGAGGGTCAGTCCTCGTTGCCTGAGTCTCCTTGACTTCAATAATCCCCCGAGTCTCTGGGTTCCTCAGACTCAACAGTATGTGAGCCTACGAATCACAAATACTGATCTGGGTTTGCCCACCCATCCCCCAAGTAAACAGAAGCCTGCTCTATTCCAGCCTTAGATTAGACCAAAGGAATAATTCCTATCCAAGGAATTCATAGTTAAATGGTGGTGCTGGGTGGGAGGGGGCAGGGCTGCAAAACTAATCATTTTACAAATACCATGATGCCATACGAACATCCTATAGTCTAGCATAAGAGAGAGAAAAATCACACATGTGTAGGTGTGTGCGTGCGCACGCGTGCATGCCTAGAGTAAAGGGTTGTGATAACAAATGGCTTCTTTATTTTTTAACTGGTCTTGAAGGGTAGGAGAAGTCAGCTCAGAAGACGGAAGCAGAAGGTTTTTCCTGTGGCAAGAGCTGATGGGAAGGCATGGAGCCAAGGAAGGCTTTGCTTGATGGGAGACGGGGGGAGCACACATGAAGCTGAAAGTAGATGATTCCAAGACAGGAAAGGCCAGATCCTAAAATCCGCCTAGGAGTGATCTGATGAGGAGAACCTTTCAGACCATGGTGTGAGTTGGAAATAAACTTCCGACTCCAGCCAGTAAGATCAGTAGGCTGTTACTGCAACAGAACATGGCCTACCTCAGTCAATAAATGGCTCAGAGGTGATCTGGTCCAGCTGTCTTTTACAGCCATATGCTTTGGAGGCCTAGAAGGAGAAATCACAATGAGCTTGACCTCTGAAAACTAGTTGGGAGTAGAAGTCAGTGGGGACTGCCACTGGAGCTAGCAGCAGTCAGACATCTCAAGAGGCAAGAATGCAATGCCTAATAGGCGCTAAGACCTTATCCAGGCAACAGTCATGCAAAGATACTAAATAGGCAAGGGAGGCCCAGAGGGCACTGAAGAACAATGTCAATCCCTCCCCACATCGATCCCTCTTCATTAGTCAGCTTCCCACACCTATTCATTCTGTGGACACGTCTTTTCTCGAAATACTGCGGCAAGTGCAGCGTTAGAGTCAATGTCTTCCCTCCCATCTCTCAACACAGAGGATTGCAGAACTATCCACGTCAGTTCCCATGAGGGGATAGGTTCACATTTGATTGTTGGCCCTGCGTGACAGGTATCTCTTCTCCACTCCCAGTAAACTCAGGTATTTGAAGTCTGCTAAGGGGCTATTACAAAAATTAATGTACAAAGGAAACTTAAAACTCATAGGAAAGGTCTGGTATCTTTTAATTCTATTTTCTTTCCCCACTAACTTTTTAAAGTTCTTCTTGCACATGGTTTGGCTGGTTTTGTTGTTGTTTTAGGGCAAGTGGATGTGAAAGTGAAAGGAAGAGAAAAAGTTGCTGCTCCCTTTCCTTCAGTGGGAGGAAGGGCCCACTTTTCTGAGGCTGTCCCTTACAATCTCGGGAGCCTTCTAGGAATCAGAGGTTTTGGCACTTTGCCCAAGCCTCAAAGTTTGCATTGGAAATCTCTGGCATGGAGGCCTGAGCTGGAGCCCCCTCACATCCACCTCTCACTGTCTCGCTTTGAAATCAAGCAGGCACTTAGTGACAGTCAGAGACCAGGCCCATCAGTGTCCATGCTTCTCTGTGTCCTGGGATTCAGCAAGGAAACAGGCTCAGGGAAGATGCTGCACGAAATAGCTCACATCTCGGTAGGGCTCCATTCCAATATCTCCAGCACGTTCCCCAACTCAGAACCTTCATGGTTCAAGAATGTACCTACCCCATTTTGAAGAAATCTTAAGGTCGGACAAGGAGCAGTGAAAAGGTCTGTTGAGAAGAGGGGCTGAAATTGGTGTGTTGGCAAAGCATTTCATTGTGAGGAGGAGGTATTCCCACCCTTATTTTTCCCGAACAAAGATGCCTTTTAACCAAGGTCAGAGCCCATTGGTTTTGGAGATAGCCTCTTTATGATTTCACATGGCATTACCATCTAGAGCAGTGGTTCTCAACCGTCCTCATGCCGTGACCCTGGGATACAATTCCTCATGTGGTGGTGACGCCCAACCATAAAATTATTTTCATTGCTACTTCATAACTGTAATTTTGCTACCATTATGAATCGTAATGTAAATATCTGCTATGCAGGATGTATTTTCATTGTTACAAATTGAACATAATAACAGCATAGTGATTAATCTTAAAATATGTAACTATATATTGTGAAATATTTATTTCTAATTACAAATAAATGAAAAATTTTAATAATCATTTTATTGGGGGCTCATACAACTCTTATCACAATCCATACATTCATCCATGTGTCAAGCACATTTGTACATTTGTTGCCATCATTACTCTCAAACATTTGCTTTCTACTTGAACCCTTGGTATCAGCCCCTCATTTCCCCCTCCCTTCTCCACCCTCCTTCACTCATGAACCCTTGATAATTTATAAATTATTATTATTTTTCATGTCTTACACTGTCCGATGTCTTCCTTCACCCACTTTTCTGTTGTCCGTCCCCCAGGGAGGGGGTTTTATGTAGATCATTGTGATCAATTCCCCCTTTCTCCCCCACCTCTCCCTTATCCTCCTGGTATCGCTACTCTTATTATTGGTCCTGAGGGGTTTATCTATCCTGGGTTCCCCGTGTTTCCAGCTCTTCTCTGTACCAGTTTACATCCTCTGGTCTAGCTGGATTTGTAAGGCAGAATTGGGATCATGATAGTGGTGGGGCGGAAACATGAAAGAACTAGAGGAAAGTTGTATGTTTCCTTCGTGCTGTACTGCATCTGACTGACTCCTCTGCACAACCCTCAGTAAGATGGTGTCCATTTGCCTACAGATGGGCTTTTTGTCTCCACTCTGCACTCCCCCTCATTCACAATGATATGATTTTTTGGTCTTTAATGTCTGATACCTGATCCTATCAACGCCTCATGATCACACAGGCTGGTGTGCTTCTTCCGTGTGGGCTTTGTTGCTTGAGAAGCAACAAAGCTAGATGGCTGCTTGTTTGCCTTCAAGCCTTTAAGACCCCAGACACTATAACTTTTGATAGTCAGGCTCCATCAACTTTCTTCACCACATTTGCTTATGCACCCACTTTGTCTTCAAGAGAAGTCAGGAAGGTGAGCATCATGGAATGCCAGGTTAATAGAACAGAGTGTTCTTGTCTTGAGGGAGTACTTGAGTGGAGGCCCAATGTCCATCTGCTACTTTAAAAGTAAACCTATAAATATATGCACATACATATATTTCCAAATCATCATATATAAATATATTTACATGTGTACATGCCTATATTTAGAACTCTATAAATGCCCTTTGCCTCCTACTTCTTTCCTCTATTTCCTTTTACTATTCTCTTGTCCCACTATCATGTTCAAGCTTCATTTGGGTTTCAGTAATTCCTCTCGGTTACATTAACCTTGATCATGCCCTACTAGGCCTCCTACACCCTCCTTGCCATCAATTTTGGATCACTTGTTGTTCCCTTGTCTCTGGGTTTAACACTCCCTTCCTTTCCCTTGTCTCCCCCTCTCCCATATCCCCCTGGAACCATTAAACCCATTGTTTTCTCCTCCAGATTTGTTTATCCCACCTACCTTATCTAGATAGACCTGCAGCGATAATAATATGCACAAAAAACAAGACAGAGCAAAACAAAGCAACAACAACAAGAATAACCCAACGACAGAAAAAACAAAAGAAAGAAAGAAAAGAAAAGCCTGTAAATAGTTTAAGGTCTGTTTGTTGACCTTTAGGAGTGTTTTCTGGTCCAGTCTGATGGGGTGCCATGCCCTGGCCCCAAAGTCTATTTTTGGTATTCCCTGGGGACTCCATTGCTCTGTTCCCCTTGCTGTTCTGTTGCACACTCTTAGTGTTTCACCTTAGTGTGGTGGGGTCAGATCGGGCGCAATTCCCTCACTTTGTCTCCAGTGTGGTCCCTGGAAGCGCCATGGGTCAGTGAGGGACATTGTGTCTCATAGTGGGGCCGGCCCTATGGGCCTCTCTGTGCTTTGGCTGCTCTGAGCAGGAATATCGTCCCCAGGGCTTACTGGGTCAGGGTGTGCTCCACTCTCTCTTCCTTTCCTTTCGTTCACTCCCGTGTGCCCTGATCAGACATGTTCCTCTCCCTGCGCTGTAGCTTCAGTGCTGTCGTCTGAACTGAATTCTTCTGCGGGGAGTGGGGGGTGTCCACATAGTTGGGATTGGGACTGGCCCCTCAGACCTCTCTTACAAATAAATAAATTTTTTTCTTAAAGCATGGTGCAGCATGCTAGGTAACAGTCTTCATGCTGGGTAATTTTATGTAGGCGTATCTGCATTTGGGCAGACCCCCCTGGAGATGGATAGAGGAGCGGTGTCTCAGTTCCTAAGACCATTGGAAATATGTGTTTTCCGGTGGCCTTAGGAAACCCCTGTAAAAGGGTCATTCGACCCCAAAAGTGGTCGCGACCCACAGGTTGAAAACTGCTGACGTGTCCTTGAAGAGTGGACCAGACGGCTAGTAGTTCTCATGTTGTGCATCAACTCCAGTGAATTGTCCGTGGGAACACAGGGTGCTGCATGGAACGTTGTGTTGAAGAGGGTTCTGAAGTCACATCTGGGAAAGAGTTTTGAAATCAGGAAAGGTTGTCCTAGGGTGAGGGTGGAGCAGTGGAGTTCACAGGGACGCTATTGGCCATTTTGCCCTCTGCTGTAAATCAGCACCTTCTATGTCAACACTTAGTTCAAAGGAACCCAGTGTCCAGGCCTGGCCCAGAGGAGAGGTCAACCTCAGCTTTCCCAGCATGTGTTTTAATATTTGCTCCTGAGGCATGGGGTGTAGGATGTCTCAAAGGATTGATAATTCCTTTGCATTATAATAAACCACCAGGCATCTTTTCTTCTTCTTTTTTTAATCATTGTATTGGGAGCTGTTATCACAATCCATATATACATACATTATGTCAAGCACGTTTGTACATATATTGCCATCATTATTTTCAAAATTTTTTCTTTCTACTTGAGGCCTTGGTATCAGCTGATTCCCCCCTTCCCCATTCTCCCTCTCTCATGAACTCTGAATAATTTATAAATTATTTTTTCATGTTGTACACTGACCTCTTTCTCCCTTCATCCATGTTTCTGTTGTTCATCCCCCTGGGAGGGGGTTATATATAGATCCTTGTGATTGGTTCCCCCTTTCTTCCCCTTATCCTCCTGATATCACTACTCTCATTATTGGTCCTGAGGGGTTTATCTGTCCTGGATTCCCTGTGTTTCCAGCTCTTATCTGTAACCAGATTTGTATGCTTTTTCAGTGCTATACTGCATCCTGATTGGCTTATCTCTTCCTTGTAATCCTTCTGTAAGGGGCTGTCTGATTGTCTATAGATGGCCTTTATGGACTTTGGGTCTCCATTCCCCACCCCCACCCACCATTTACATTGATATAATTTTTTGTTCTGGGTCTTTGATGCCTGGTACCTGATGCCATCAATTCCTCATGATCGCACAGGCTGGCCACCAGGCATCCTTAGAGAAATGCTGCTGCTAGTTGCCCTAGGATCCGTTTTCATTCACAGCGACCCACTTTGCTGTAGAGTACAATTGCTTTGTACTGTTTTGTTGGCTTTAGTTTTTCTCCCCCTCCAATTTTATATGGGAACATTTTATTGTGGTTTGGCTGATTTAGCTATAATCTTCAAAAAGCGGGTCTTTTCAAAATTCCATAGTACTCTTGCGTGGGCTCCAACAACCAACTTTCAGGTTAGCCATTGAGTGCAAATCATTTGTGCCACCCAAGGACGTAAGCAGCATTAATTCGCACAGGATTGTGAATCTCCATATTCTTCCCTTGCCCACCTCTGCCTGTCTTTTAGATCCAAATAGGATGCTGACTTCCTCATAAAGAACCCCTGGCTTTGTTCCTGCTTCTCTGAGCTCAAAGCTCTTACTTTTAAACTCCATCAAATGTGTATCAGAATGGTTCCCTGCATAATGTCCCTACTTGCTCCACATTCCCTCTACCCTACTCTACTTCAGATAAATTAATTTTTAAAATTAAGTTTATCAGTGACCCCACCCCCATGCCCGAATATTCACTATGTTCAAGTCCCTCATTTAATCCTGTCAGCCCCTAGAAATTGTAGGAGTGGAATTCACACTTGATAATTGAGAACACTGAGGGTCAGTCACAAAGAGGTCAGAGACCTGCTTAAGGTCACTCGGCTAGGTTTCCCCATCAAATCCTGAGCTCTGGAGATAATGGAGTGGATAGAGTCACCATACAGAGATAGGAATAAGGACTGAAGCCTCCCCGGGGAGGTCCCTACTACCTGCAGTTCTGAAGAGCCTGTATGGGAGTCAGAGCTGCTGTATTGGGACCAATGGAAGGAAAGCTAGGGTGTGGCAGGCGATTAGGAGCAGAGGACTAGCCCCCAGATTTACTGATAAACCTGGGCTCCTCCTTTCTTTTTCGGGGTCTCAGGGCTGTCTCCCCTGGAAATTAAGGGCTTGGGTTAGGACCTCTGACTTTTCTTTTTTTCTAACTTTTTATTGTGAATTTGGTGAGAGTTAACTGATTCGATCATCCATTTTATGTTCAGTAACTTATCCAACCATCTCAGTTTGCCCTGCTGTCATCCCCCCTCTCCTGCTTGCTGGGTGTTATCTTCCCCTTCATCCGAGTTAAGGCCTGTTTACTCTCTAGCCCAGAGGCCGACTAACTCTTGAGAGGAAAGAGCCAGTCCTGTCCCTCGCAGTAATGTAAAAGTTATTTGAGAGCCATAAACGTGTATTCAACAACAATCGCCGTCATCTGAATAATACTTTTTAAATGAAACTATGGTAATTTGATTTTCAATTTTACTTCAGAGCCACATGTATACACCCAAAAAAGGCTCATATGGCTAATGAGCCACATTTTTTGAACACCTCTAACCCATTGCTCCCCCTTTCCTCCTTGCACTCCCACCCCAGGTCACCATTAAAATGGCTTTCTTTTAGTGTGACCAGTGCTGTAGTGAGCATGGGTGTGCATGGATCTGTAAATGCAATGCCTCTTATCTCTGGACCATGCAGAATTGGGTCACAGGACATTTCTATTCCTGGCTTTTTTATGTAGGGTCCTATGGTTTTCCAGCATGGTTTTCCTACAGTCCCAGCAGCAGTGTATGAGAGTTCCAATCTCTGTACCTTCTCCAGCATTGGTTCTCTGGTTTTGTTTTTTAATTTTGCTACCAAATGTGGGGTGAGGGAGTGTCTCACCATTGTTTTGTATTTCCAATAGGGCTAAAGATTGCGAACATTTCTTCATACATTTGTTGTTCACCAGGATGTCTTCTTTGATGAACTGTCTGTTCATAGCCTCCAGCCATTTTTAAACGGGAATATTCATCTTTTTCTTGGTGAGGTGTTGAAGTTTTCTACAGATTTCAGAGATTAGTCCCTTGTCTAAATGTCATTGTCAACTTTTTTGCCAGTCCGCTTGTTCTTTTTTTAACTCTTTTGATGCCCGTAGTACCTTATTTATAAGGAGCCCCTAGTTGTTCATTTTGTGTTCTTCTGTACGTGTTTTTCATTATGTTTCATAGTGCATTTATACCCTGTATTAGGGCCTTTTATTTATTTGTTTGTTTGTTTATATTTGTATTTGGGGCTCACATTACCCTTATCACAATTCATGTATATATCAATTGTGTAAAGCACATTTGTACATTCATTGCCCTCATCATTCTCAAAACATTTGCTGTCCACCTAAGCCCCTGGCATCAGGTCCTCATTTTTCCCCTCCCTCCACGCTTACCCCTGCCTCAAGAACCCTTGATAATTTATAAATTATTATTTTGTCATATTGTGCCCTGTCCGACGTCTCCCTTTACCCACTTTTCTGTTGTGCATCCCCCAGGGAGGGGGGTCACATGTAGATCCTTGTAATTGGTTCCCCTTTTCCAACCCACCCTCCTCTCTCCTCCCAGTATTGCAATCACACCACTGCTCCTGAAGGGATCATTTGCCCTGGATTCACTGTGTCTCCAGTTCCTATCTGTACCACTGTACATGCTCTGGTCTAGCCAGACTTGCAAGGTAGAATTGGGATCATGATACTGGGGGAGGAGGAAGCCTTTAGGAACTAGAGGAAAATTGTATGCTTCGTCGTTGCTACATCGCACCCTGACTGGCTCATCTCTGCCCTGGGACTCTTCTGCAAGGGGATGTTCAGTGACCTACAAATAGGCTTTGGGTCTCCACTCAGCGCACCCTCCCCCCATTCACCATGATGCGATTTTTTTGTTCTTATGATGCCTGATACCTGATTCCTTCAACACCTCGTGATCGCACAGACTGATGTGCTTCTTCCATGTGGGCTTTGTGGCTTCTGAGCTAGATGGCCGCTTGTTTACCTTCAAGCCTTCAAGACTCCAGATGCTATATCATTTGAGAGCTGGGCACCATCAGTTTTTTTCTACAGTGATTGTGTTGGGAAGGTGAGCATCATAGAATGCCAATTTAATAAAAGAAAGTATTCATGCACTGAGGGAGTTCTTGAGTGGAGGCCCAATGACCTTCTGTCACCTTAATACTAAACCTACAAATATATGCACATCTACTTCCCCATCCTCATATATAAATATATATGCATATGCCTTTATCTAGACCTCTATAAATGTCCTTTGCCTCCCAGCTCTTTCCTCTATTTCCATTGACTTTCCTCTTGTCCCACTATCATGCTCAGTCTTCATTTGGGTTTCAGTAATTCCTTTTTGTTACATTACCCCTGATCCCACCCTACCAGGCCTCCCACACCCTCCTCACCACCGATTTGGATCACTTGTTGTTCCCTTGTCCCTGGGTTTGTTAACACCACTACCTTATCCCCCATCTCCCTCTCTCCAATGTCCCCCTGGAACTGTCTATCCCGTTGTTTTCTCCTCCAAATTGTTCATCCAGCCTATCTTATTCAGACAGACCTGCGGAGATAATAACATGCATAGAAACAAGACAGAGCAAAACCAAGCAACAATATACAACAAAATAACAACAACAACAACAACAATCCAATGACAAAAAAACAAACAAAACAAAACACAACAAGAAAGAAAAGCTTGTAGTTAGTTCAAGGACTGTTTGTTGACCTTTAGGAGTGTTTTCCAGTCCAGTCTGTTGGGGCACCACGCCCTGGCCCCAAAGTCTACCTTCCGCATTCCCTGGGGACCTGCCACTCCATTCCCTTGCTGTTCTGTTGCACCCCCTTAGTGTTTTGCCTCTGTGTGACGGGATCAGATCGGGCACAATTCCCACTTTGTGTCTCTGGAGTTAACCCCTGTAGGGCTATGGGTCATTGAAGGATGTCATGTCTCCTAGTGGGGCTGGTCATATGGTCCGCTCTGTTAACTGTCTGCTCTAATCCAGAACATTGTCCTCAAGGACTGGTGGGCAAGGATGTGCTCCACTCTCTCCTCCTCCGCCTTCATCTGCTCCCATGTGCTCCGATCAGATATGTCCTTCTCCTGGAGCTGCAGATTCAATGCCGTTCTTTGAAATAAATTCTTCTGGGGGAAGGGACAGCTGTCCACTTAGTAGTTGGGATTGGGGTCAGCCTCTAGACCTCTCCACTGGTTCCTTACTCCACGCCGGGATATTACATTCACATCTTGGAGCACTGGGTTAAAATCTGGGTTGAAGTCTGGTCCCTCTTTCCCTGTGGAGATACAAACAATACCCTCCCCTTGGGTAGAGTAGTGCCCTGTGCCCCCGATACGCATTTCTTTATTATGATTATTTTTTTCTTTTCCCCACCTCCTTTTTAGTTGTCTACAATATGTATTTCTGTATTTGGTCTGGTCCCTGCCGTATTACCTGGTCCTCACACAAGGAATGTTTGTATATAGTAGCTTTTTCCCTGTGCCCCTTTTGCATTTTCATTTTTTTAAGCTTGCCTCAGCAGACGCATGTTGTACTGGTCCTTTTGTGCTTGACTTACTTCGCGTAGCATGATTTTCTCCAGTTCTTCACATGCGGCTAAGTGCTTCATGCATTCCTCACTGCTTTTTAGCCATGTGTAGTACTCCATTGTATGTATATAACGCAGCTTTTTAATCCAATCATCAGTTGATGGAAATTTGGGTTGTTACCAACTCCTTGCAATTGTGAACTGTGCCGCAATGAACATTGGAGCACAGGTGTCTGGCCTTGGTTTGTTTCTTGCCTCTTCTGGGTATATGCCCAGTACGGGAATTGCTGGGTCGTGTGGTAACTTGATTTCCATCTGTTTTAGATATCGCCAGATCGATTTCCATAGTGGTCGTACATACTTAAAGGCCCACCAGCAGTGGATGAGAGTTCCTGTCTCACCACAGCCCACCCAACACTTGCTGCTTTCTGATTTTTTTGAATTGGGCTACCTTTGAGGGTGTTAGGTGGTACCACATTGTTGCTTTAATTTGCATTTCTCTTATGGCAAAAGATCGGGAACATTTTCTAATATGTTTGTTGGCCATTCGGTGGGAAACTTCTGTTCAGGTTCTTTGCCCACCGCTTCAGTGGGCAATTAGTTTTTTGTTTGGAAGCTAGTAAAGTATTCTAGATTTTATTAATAAGGCCTTTCTCTGATGTGTCATTGCTAAAGATTTTTTCCCAGTTGGTGGACTCTCTGATTACTCTCTTGGTGAATTCTTTAGATGTACACAGGTGTTTTATCTTCAGTAAATCCCACTTGTCAATTTGTGCCTCCTCTGTGTGTGTCCTTCCTTATTTCTGATAGCCTATGTATTCCCTGTGCCAAATTTCTCAAGTTGGTCCCAATTCCCTCATTGATGGCCCTAGTAGTTTGGGATTTAACTTCAAGGTCTGTGATCCAACTTGAGTTTATTCTTGTGTATGGAGTGAGACAAGGTTCTTGCTTCACTTTTCTGCAGGTAAATATCCATTTCTTCCAGCCCCACTTGTTAAAGAGGGCATCTGCTTCCCATTGGATATTTTTGGGCCCTTATGAAAGATCACTTGTCTTTATGCTGATGATTTTATGTCTGGGTTTTCTGTTCTTTTCCATTGGTCTGAGCACCTGTCATTGTACCAGTACCATGTGGTTTTGACAACTGTGGCTGTATAGTATGTGCTAAAGTCAGGTAAAGCAAACCTTGACACTGTGTCCTTCTTCTTGAGGAGTTCTCTGCTAATTCTGGGCTTCTTCCCTCTCCATATGAAGTTGGTAATCCATTTTTCTATTTCTTTGAAGAAAGATGAGGGTAATTGTATCAGGATTGCATTAAATATATATAATTAAATATATATAATGCCTATGGCAGAACTGACATCTTGACTAGATTGAGTCTTCCAATCCACAAGCATGGGATATACTTGCATTTGTTGAGGTAGCTTTTGGTTTCTTTCTTTCTTTTTTTAAAATTCATTTTATTAGGAGCTCATACAACTCTTATCACAATCCATACATACATTGATTGTGTAAAGCACATTTGTACATTCATTGCCCTCATCATTCTCAAAACATTTGCTTTCCACTTAAGCCCCTGGCATCAGGTCCTAATTTTTCCCCCTCCCTCCACGCCCACCCCTCTCTTCCTTGATAATAAATTATTATTTTATCATATCTTGCCCTGTCTCATGTCTCCCTTCGCCCACTTTTCTGTTGTCCATCCCCCAGGGAGGAGGTCACATGCAGATCCTTGTAATTGGTTCCCCTTTCCAACTCATCCTCTTTCTACTCTCCCAGTATAGCCACTCTCACCAGTTGTCCTGAAGGGATCATCCGCCCTGGATTCCCTGTGTTTACAGTTCCTATCTGTACCAGTGTACATCCTCGGGTCTTGCCAGACTTTCAAGGCAGAATTGTGATCATGATATTGGTGGGGGGTGGGAGAGGAGATAGCATTTAGGAACTAGAAAAAAGTTTTATTTTTCATTGTTGCTACATCACTCCCTGAGACTCCTCTGCAAGGGGATCTCCAGTAGCCTACAAATGGGCTCTGGGTCTCCATTCCCCACCCCATCTTTATTCACTATGGTAAGATTTTTTTGCTCTGATACCTGATCCCTTCGACACCTCGTGATCGCAGAGGCTGGTGTGCTTCTTCCATGTGGGTTTTGTTGCTTCTGAGCTAGTGGCCTCTTGTTTACCTTCAATCCTTTAAGACCCAAGATGACACGTCTTTTGATAGCCAGCCACCATCATCTTTCTTCGCCACATTTGCTTATGCACCCATTTGCCTTCAGCGATCGTGTCATGCAGGTGAGCACACAATGATATGATTTTTTGTTCTTTGATGCCTGATAACTGATCTTTAGGCATCTCGTGATCACACAGGCTGGTGTTCTTCTTCCATGTAGGCTTTGTTTCTTCTGAACTAGATGGCCACTTGTTTACCTTCAAGCCTTCAAGACCCCAAATCGTATATATTTTGATATCCAGGCACCATCAACTTTCTTCACCACATTTGCTTATTCACTCGCTTTGTCTTCAGTGGTTGTGTCAGGAAGGTGAGCATCATAGAATGCCAATTTAATAAAAGAAAGTATTCTAGCATTGAGGGAGTATTTGAGTGGAGGTCCAATGTCCTTCTGCTCCCTTAATACTAAACCTATAAATATATGCACATATATTTGTCCCTGGGTTTGCTAACACCACTACCCTTCCCCCCACCCACCCCTCTCCAATGTCCCCCCGGAACTGTCGGTCCCATTGTTTTCTCTTCCAGATTGTTCATCCAGCGTATCTTATTTAGACAGACCTGCGGAGATGGCAACATGCACAAAAAGAAGACAGAGCAAAACCAAGCAACAATATACAACAAAAGAACAACAACAACAAACTAATGACAAAAAACAAAACACAGCAAGAAAGAAAAGCTTACAGTTAGTTAAAGGATTATTTGTTGGCCTTCAGCAGTGTTTTCCAGGCCAGTGTGTTGGGGTACCACTCCCTGGCCCCAAAGTCCACCTTCAGCATTCCCTGGGAACCTTGCCGCTCCATTCCCTTGCTGCTCTGTTGCACGCCCCCAGTGCCTCACCTTGGTGTGGCATGTTCAGATCAGATGCAATTCCCACACTGTGTCTCTAATGTTGTCCCCTGTAGGGCTATGGGTGAGTAATGGGTGTAATGTCTCATAGTGGGGCCGGCCATGTGGTCCTTCCTCTCTGTGGACTGGCCGCTCTAATTGGCATCATAGTCCTCAGGACCTGGTGGGCCAGGATGTGCTCTACTCTCTCCTCCTCCCCTTCATCTGCTCCCATGTTCTCCAATCAGATATGTCCCTATCCCGGAGCTGCAGATTCAATGCCATCTTTTGAAATAAATTCTTCAGGGGGAGGGCCAGGTGTTCACTTAGTATTTGGGATTGGGGCCAGCCCCCCAGACTCTCCAGTGGTTCCCTACTTCACACTGACATGCTGCATTCACATCTGGGAGCATTGGGTTTAAGTCTGGTCCCTCTTTCCCTGTGGCAATATAAACAATAGCCTCCCCATTGGTGGGTTAGCCCTTGTGCCCCCACTACCCATTTCTTTTTTATTATTAATATTATTTTCCTTTCCCCACCTCCTTTTTAGTTCTCTACCATGTGTATCCTTGTATTTGGTCAGGTCCCTACCATATTACCTGGTCCTCACTCCAGGAATGTTTGTATACACTAGCTTTTTCCTATGACCCTTTTGAAAAAAAATTTTTTTAATCTTACCTCAGCGGACTCAAGTTGCACTTGTCCTTTTGTGCTTGGCTTACTTCACTTTGCATGATTTCCTCTAGTTCTTCCCATGCAGCAATGTGCTTCATACATTCATCACAGCTCTTCAGGGATGCTTTTTAGGACAGAATACCTTTCATGTCTTTTCTTTGCCTTGTGCTTTAGCTAAAATTTCCTGCACAATATTAAATAAGAGTGGGGACAAGGGGCATCCTTGTCTGGTCCCCGTTTTAAGTGGGATTGTGTTAGTCTTTTCTCCATTGACAACCACATTGGCTGTAGGTTTTTCATATATAGCTTGTGTTGTCTTGACGAATTTTCCTTTCATTCCTATCTTCTCAAGTGTCTTAAACAGTAATTGGTGTTGGATGTTGTTGAATGCTTTTTCTGCATCTATCGATATTATCATGTGGTTCTTATAGTTTTTCATGTCAATGAGAAGAAAAATACTAATTGTCTTTTGTATGTTGAATCATTCCTGCATCCCTCGTATGAATCCCACTTGGTCATGGTGACTTACTTGTTTTATACTTTTGTATTCTGTTGGGTAGTATTTTGTTAAGGATTTTTGCATCGATGTTCATTAGGGATATTGGTCTGTAGTTCTCGATTCTTGTGAGATCCTTGTCTGGTTTTGCTATCAGAGTTATACTAGCGTCATAGAAGGTGGTCTGGAGTTTGCCGTCTTTTCCTATGTTCTGGAAGAGTTTGTTTAGAATTGGTATAAGTTCTTCTATAAATGCTTGGTAGAATCCTCCAGTGACGCCATCTGGTTCAGTGGATTTTTTTTGTTCACAATCCCTTGAAAACCTTGTCTATTTCTTCCATTGTTATGGGGTTGTTGAGATTCTTGACATCCAGCGAGGATAGTCTAGGGAGGGATTGTTTTTCAAAGAATTTGTTCATGTTTTCCAAATTGTTGAATTCATTGGAGTACAGTCCTTCATAGTACTGTGTAATTATCCTTTTTATTTCATTGGGTCTGTTGTAATGCCCCCTCTTTGATCCCTTATTTTTGTTATTGAAATTTGTTCCCTCCTTTCTTTGGTTAGGTTTGCCAGCAGTCTATCGATCTGTTCATCTTTTCAAAGAACCAATTTTTAGGAGCATTAATTTTTCCCATAGTTTTCTAATTTTTCCTCTCCTGAATCTCAGCCCTGATTTTTATTATTTCTTTTCTGTTGCTATTAGTAGGATTGTTCTGCTGACTCTGCTCTAGTTGTTGTAAATGTTGTGCCAGCATATCAATCATGAGTTTCTTTTCTTTTTTCAGGTATGCATGCATTGCTATGAAACTTCTCTGATAACTACCTTTTCTGTGTCCCATAAGTTTTGGTACGTTGTTTGCTCATGCTTGCTGGTTTCTAGAAATTTCCTAATTTCATCTGTGATCAGTGCCAGTGCACACTCCTTTTTCAGTAGAGGGTTATTCATCCTCCAATTTTTTGCTTTTGTTTTCTCCATCTTCCTTTTGTTGCTTTCCATCCTTATGGCACAGTGTTCAGAGAGAGAGGTCTGTATGATATCAATGTGCTTAAATTTATGCAGATTTGCCTTATGCCCGAGCATGTGGCCTATCTTCGAATATGTACCATGTGGACTTGAGAATAATGTGAATTTTTGGTATTTTGATGAAAGGCTCTGTAAATATCAATCAGGTCAAATTGTCTAATTGTAGTTTTTAGATTTCTATCCTCATTGTTGTGTTTCTTTCCCTGTGATCTTTATTTCTCAGAGATTGGTATATTAAAGTCATCCACTATAATTGTTGAGGCTGTGATTTCTTTTTTTTTTTTCATCTTTTGGAGTGTTTGGTTGATGTATTCAGCATGTCTCTTATTCGGAGAATATATGTTTACAATGCTTAGTGGTTCTTTGCCAACCATTTCCTTGAGCATTATATAGTGTCCCTCCTTATCTCCCTTTCATGGTTTGCACTTTGAGGTCTATTTTATCAGAGATTAGGATTTCAACCCTTGCTTTTTGAATTGCTATTTGCTTGGTATGCCTTTCTCCAGTCTTTGATTCTCAGCCTATTTTTGTCAGTAGCATTGAGATGTGTCTCCTGTAGGCAGCAGATTGATGGGTTGTGTTTTCTAAGCCAGTCTGCTAGCCTCAGTCTTTTAATGCCTGAGTTCAGTCCTTTGATATTCAGGGTTATTATCTCTATCTGCAGACTCTGTGATGTCATTGTATACCTTTGTGTTGGGTGTTTTCCTACCTTCCTTTCTCATCAGTGTGTTGTGTCATTCTTGACTTCTTTCCATCCGTAATCCAATGCTATCTTGGTGTCTGTTTTCTTTTTGTTGCTCTCTGGGTGAGGTTGTTCTATGTGGAGGTCCCTTGTTTATGCTTGGTGAGTATTCTTCTGCCCATTCTGGGTCGGCAAGGATCTTGTGTATGGCTGGGTTTCTCCTACCATATTCTTTGAGTTTTTCCTTGTCTGAGAAGACTCTTTCTTCTCCATACATCTTGATCGATAATTTGGCTGGGCACAGTATTCTTGGGTTTGTGTTGTTTTCCTTCAGATTTGGAATATGTTACTGCACACTCTCTTCTTCATATTTTCTGATGATAGGTCTGAGCATATTCTTATTTGGTAAGCTTTATATGTGATTGTTTGTTTTCCCTAGCTGCTCTCATGATTTTCTCTTTTCCCTCAAAGTTGGATAGTTTAACTATTATGTGCCTTAGTGATTTCTTGGGATCCAGTCTAGTTGGCATTCTTTCAGCCTCCTGAATGGTTGTATGGTTTTCATTCATCAAACTGGGGAAGTTTTCCTCCAAGCATTCTCTCAATATTGTTGCAGATGACTTCTTTGTTCTGTCTTCTTCTGGTAAGCCAATAATTCTAATGTTTTCCCGCTTCATAGCATCAGACATAGCGCTTGGGTTTTCTTCAGCTTCTATGATGATCTTATTAGATTTTTGCTCGCACTTTTAAAAGTCGGCTTGGCTGTCCTCCAAGTCACTGATGCGGTTCTCTGCTTCCTCCAGTCAATTTCAAGTTCCGTATTTCTGCTTCTGGTTTTTGTTATCTCCTCCCTTAGCTCCTATATTTCCCTTTGGTGTATGGCGTTTATCTCCTCTATAATTTCATTCTTTTTCTGTATTGTTTCCCTCATATCCTGTATGACTCCAAGCAGCATTCTGAACATTTCTTTCTGTGGCAGCCCAATGTCTGCGCTTCTATGCAGGTCATTATGTGTGGGACATCTTCTGCCATTCTTTTGTTTCTCCTGTTTTTTCGTTGAGGTCGTTAGGGCCGATGACTTTTTGTGTTGCATTGTTTTAGTGGAGCCAGGTGCCATTTTCCAGAGAGTCAAACAGCACTGGCGTTCTCTGGGAGACTTGTAGGAATGCTTCTTCGAACTGCCTACAGTTAATTTCAATATGGAATTAACCTACCACTTTATACTCCTGTGGCTTCCCTCTCAGAGGAATGCTGCAGAAGGCTGGTGGATTGCCTGCTTTGGTGTTGCGTAGGTTGGGCAGAGGTTCCTGCAGCAGCTTGGAATGTTGATGAGTGTTGGTTGAGCTGCTTTAGACCCCCAGGTACACAGGTAAGAATTCCCCATAAGAAATTGGGCAGAGTATCCCCTGGTGGAGGTCAGCAGGGCTTTTCCCAGTCTTGGGCTATGCTGCACAGCGTGGAACTCATCTACTTTGGTGTGGTTTAGGTTTAAATGCCCTAGGCTAAGGGGAGGGGTCTGGAGATTAGCAGTGGAGTGTGAGAGAACAGGATAAAGACAAAGAGGAGAAAAAAATTTTAAAGTAAGCCCACTGAGACTGTGTGGGGATATAGAGAAGAGAGGGAAACAAAAGTAACAATCTAGTTGAGTCCCAATCCCTGCCTGTGGACCTGAAAAGGTTTAGTCCCTACACTGAGGCAGGGGCAGCAAGCTTTGGCTGTATTCAGAAAAAGGCCCCGATCATCCCTCCAAGACTTTGGGGGGATAGAAAGAAGAGAGGGAATAAAAGCAATAATGTAGCTAAACCCCATCCTTCCCTGCCCATGGAACTGCAAGGGTTTAGTCCCTGCCCCAGACAGGCGGCGGCACTGTGGCTATGTTGAGATTAAGCTCCTTATGAGCTTCAAATGATCCCGGCTCCGGCAGAGACAATGGTGGGGCTAAGGTCAAGCGATAGCCGGCCTTCAATGTGGTAAGCCCCAAACCCCCAGCCCCTCAAAGTAGTCTGTGACTACTTATCTTTATGATGCTCCTCCTGAGTTCCAGCAGTGTTGAATTTCCCTTGAAGCAGCTCTCCTGGGCTGAATTCTGTGGAGTCCCTCTGGTATGCGTTACTCCATCACCATCTTCCCGGAAGTTTCTGTATTAAGGCCTTTTAGTTGGCCTCTACTTTAAAAAAAAATCATTTTATTAGGGGCTCATACAACTCTTATCACAATCCATATATACATCAATTTGTAAAGCACATTTGTACATTCATTGCCCTCATCATTCTCAAAGCATTAGCTCTCCACTTAAGCCCCTAACATCAGCTCCTCATTTTACTCGCCCCTCCCTGATCCCCGCTTTCCACTCCCTCATGAACCCTTGATAATTTATAAATTATTATTTTGTAATTTCTTACACTGTCTGACGTCTCCCGTCATGGCCCCTCCTTTTTATCGATGATCATTATAGTTCAAGGGTGAATGTTTAGGTTTTTTAATCCATCATGAATCCATTTTTTACAGGGGGTAAAGTATGGGTCCTGCAAGTGTATGTGTGTGTGTGTGTGTGTATACATATATATGTAGATACATACATATATGTGTATGTATACATATATATGCATATACATACATATATGTGTATATATAATTTTATTGGGTGCTCATACAGCTCTTATCACAATCCATACATACATTCATTGTGTCAAGCACATTTGTACATATGTTGCCATCATCATTTTCAATACATTTTCTTTCTACTTGAGCCCTTGGTATTGGCTCATTCCCCCACCACCCCACCGCTTCCTCATGAACCCTTGATTATTTATAAATGTTTTTCCATGTCGTACACTGACTGATATCTCCCTTCAACCACTTTTATGTTGTCAGTCTCCCAGGGAGGGGAGGTTATATGTAGATCATTGTGATTTGTTCCCCTTCTCCTTCCACCTTCCCCTTCCCCTCCTGGTATTGCTACTCCTCTCATTATTGATTCTGAGGAGTTTATCTGTTCTGGATTCCCTGTGTTTACAGCTCTTATCTGTACCAGTGTGCATGTTCTGGTCTAGCTGGATTTGTAAGGTAGAATCGGGGTCATGATAGTAGACGGGAAGTGAGGTGGGGAAGCATTAAAGAACTAGAGGAAAGTTGTATGTCTCATCAGTGCTATATTGTACACTGACTGGTTCATCTCTTCCTTGTGACCCTTTCATAAGGAATGTCTAATTTTCTACAGATGGGCTTTGAGTCTCCACTCCGCACTACCCCTCATTCACATTGATATGTTTTTTTATTCTGGGTCTTTGATACCTGATACCTGATCCTATCGACACCTCATGATCACATAGGCTGGTGTGCTTCTTCCATGTAGGCTTAGTTGCTTCTCAGCTAGATGGCTGCTCATTTATTTTCAAGCCTTTAAAACCTCAGATGCTATATCTTCTGATAGCCGGGCCCTATCAACTTTCTTTACCACATTTGCTTACGCACTCATTTTGTCTTCAGCATTCATGCTTGGAAGGTGAGTATCACAGAATGCCAGATTATTAGAACAAAGTATTCTTGCATTGAGGGAGTAATTGAGTAGAGGCCCAATGTTTGTCTGCCACCTTAATACTAAAGCTATAAATATATGTACATAGATCTATTTCCCTATCATTATATATAAATATATTTACATATGTAAATGCCTATACTTCGACCTCTATAAATGCCCATTGGCCTCCTAGTTCTTTCCTCTATTTCCGTTTACTTTCCTCTTGTCCCACTATCATGTTCAGCCTTCATTTGGGTTTCAGTAATTCCTTTCCATTTCATTGCCCTTAATCAAGTCCCACCAGGCACCTCTGATACTTTTAATGCAAGGCTTCTTACTGAGAGTATGATCATGAACAGAGAGGCACAGAGTTTGCATCTGGGCTAATCTTCTAGGTCTGGTACTTGTGATTCTGGTACCAAATGATAGCTTACCACCCCCATCACCACCTTTATCACACAGGAGATGCAGTCTCAGGAAACCCTGGACACATTCTCTGGGTCTAGAGGGAGAACTGGCAGACACTGGTCAGTCATCAGTTATCTAGGTAAGCTGCCTGTTACTTGCTTGTGTCTATTGATCACGTACTCGGTACAGAACCCAGTGTTGGATAGATGTTCTGTGACCAAAGAGAGGGAGAATAGTATAAAAATGAAAGACAAATATTCAGACCTTAAAAACAGAATTTTAAAAATCCTTAATCCATTGCTATTGTATGTAGCAAACACCGTTCCTTAGTGTTTACTTGGCTGTAATCATTATGAATTTGGAGTTCTGGTGTTGCAGTGGTTCGGCTGTGATTTGCATGGTCAGCAGTTCAAAACCAGCAGTTCCATGGGAGAAAGACTAGTCTTTCTACTCCTATAAAACGTTACAGTCTCAGAAATCCTCAGACGGTCATTATGAGTCAACATTCACTCGATGGCAGTGAGTTTTTTGTTTTTAATCTTTATGGAAATAGATCACTAAATATTTCTTTCTCAGTGCCCCGGGAGGGCTCAAACCACCAACCTTTAGGTTAGCAGTTGAATACAAGCCATTATACCATCCAGGGACCTATTTGGATTTTATAGAGGAGCACAATCTGGCTATCCACCCATCTTTCAATCTGGTAAACATTTTGGAACATCCCCAATGCAACAGGCCATGTGTAGGAAATACAGCGAGGGGAGAGAGGAGAAAGTAGAAGAGACCATGAGTGTAGTTACCACATAGTGTGAGCACTCTCACAGCATCAAGTGGTGCTTGACAAAAAGATCTTTGGTGTTGACGAGAGAGCTAGGAATTCGAGGAAAAGTACCCCTCTAAGCAAGTGCCACATTGGTGATTTCAGTCTGAGAAGTATGGCAGAAGCATTCAGTTTGGACAGCACATTAATTGTGCTTTTGTTGCCTTATACACAGGGCTGGGATTCAGCCAGTCCGCACAGGTTCAGCAGACAGATACCTAATTTTTTGTTGAGTTCAGTGATCTGATTTTTAAATTTCATTGTAATCAGAGTTCTCTCGAAGTCTGGGAAGTTACCCAATGTAGAAATAACCAATTTATGTTCCTTAATCTTTTTGAATTTTCATCTACACAACTTATTCTAAGAACCTGTAGTAATGTTCATTCTGTCCATACGTAGAAAAAATAGACGGAACTATGCTTGTAATATTTATGTATTCACTTCATAAAGCTTGTGGTAGTTACATAATCTGGTGTCAGTTTGGGACTTGGGAGGATTAAGAGTGAAGGGGTGGAGTCTAGTCTGTCAATCGGATCATAGCCAATGAGGTCTCTGTGTGGGCCTGGCCTTCTCCTGAGATTTCTGGAAATTCCTGAATTTCCTCCTTGGAGGCGGGAGAGACTCTCTCTGCTCACTCCCTGAGAGACACACTACTGACAAGATACATGGCAGTACGCTGATAGACTCCATGCCCTGGGAACTGTATGAGCCACGTAGAGATCCCTGCCAGTCGCTGAGATGCTTACAACACCACTGGATCCAAAGACTTTCTACCCACTGGCCTGTGATTGTCCTGCATTCGGTGTCATTGCATGTGTTTCGTGAGTTTGTAAGAGGATTTTATAGAATGGTATCAGACATATGGGCTGATATCAGACTTAAAGGCTTGGACTGGACTAGGTAGTATGCTTTCTTAATGCACATTTCCCCTTTATATAAAACTCCCTCTTATACACATATGAGCTTCTATGGATTTGTTTCTCTAGTCTACCCGGACTAACCTAAAGCTCCTTATAGTGTTGATGAAATACTACATTTTCATTATTTTGTGTTTGTTACTTCAGGAAACAAACATATAACATAAAAATCAAGTGCCGAACAACCAGAGGGTAACAAGCAGTCATTCATTTCAGCTTTGTGCTACGCTTCCCCCCAATCCCCACAAGCTATTATGAGTGAACTATGCAATTCCTAAAAGTGTTCAAAGAGCTAAACATATTTCCAGAAGAATTGCTGCAAGTTCAGCAGAAGCAGAAAGAGGTTTTTCAAAGATGAACATAAAGGGGTGGTGGCATTTGGAAGGTTGAGAACCACTGCTGTAAAGGAATGGGATCCCAGTCCTACAGTGAAAAGATTGTTACGGATAAATCCCATAGCCAATGATGCTCAGATAAAAGCAAAGAATATTGCAAGTGAGGACACCAATCAAGAAGCAATATGGAAATATCTAAATCACAGTTTTTGTCAGGTAATACTTAATATTTTTCATTAATATTTCAAACTTTCTTATAATATAATCTAGTTGTGTATACCTCTTTTATTGTTCTTAGTTAGATATTAACTATATGAAATAATAGACTACCTTTTAGTATATCTTTTTTTATACTTAAAACTGTTATTAGGGTATGGGACTGGTTGTTAAATTATTTGAATCCCACGACTGCTTATCCATATGGCTTACCACCGGAACCCTAAATAACTAATATTTACAGTCTACAGTGAGTGGACGGGGAACCAGAGGCAGACCAGGAAGCTTGGTAGCCTACTGGGTAACAAGTTGGGTTGCTAACTGCAAGGCTGGCAGTTTAAACACACCAGCTGCAAGATTGGAGAAGGATGAGGCTTTCTGCTCAGGTGGGCTTTGGAAACCCACCGGGGCAGTTCTGCTCCCATCCACAGAATCAATATGAGCTAGAATTGATACCACAACCACTGTACGTTGGAGTTTGAGGTTCCTGGGGGCTATGGTGTGATGTCCTCTGTCTAAATATCAGGGTTTTTAATATGAAATCTAGGGAAAGCCTCGGTTACTAATTCTAAATCCTACCCTCTCCCCGACCTTAGAACCTCAAAGTGAGAGTCCAGGAGAGTGTCCATATGTCCCAAAGTGAAATGGTTCTCACATTTATTCCCCACAACAGTGTACCTTCTCTTTAAGCAAATAGTTTTAACAAGAAACAAAAATATACTGTGCAGAGCGGTGCCTTCGATGAACAAAAATATTACGCTATAATTGCATGAAAAGGCAGGAAGCTGGTTACCAGCTTCCAGCTGGTAAATCACAAGCAATCTTGCAGGTAGAATGGTGACCCACCCTTATTTTGAAGGGGAGAAAACAGCTTGCTTCCAGAGGCCAGGCTCCACGCTGGAAGGTAGTCAAGCTGGCACCGGAACGCCAAGCAGAACAAGTCCAGAGGCAGGTCTGATGTGGGCAAGGTGACAGGTTCTAACCAGGAGGTCAGTTCTGCTGAGTGGGCACCACGCGGGTAGGCCTCACCCCTGGGTTCCCAGCAGTGACGCTGCATAGGGGCTCCATGGCTTCTTGTGAGACTGAGAAGATGAGCCTTCCAGGGCTTCCGGGGTGCGCCAGCGAGGCAGGGGGCCAGGGCTCCCCCTAGACAGACAAGGAGCAGCTGGGCCATCCAGGAGTGGGTGACAGGCTCCTTCTTCTGTCCCTAGGCCCCGTCTGGCTTCTTGGCGACCTGCCCAGCCACGGGCAAGAGGCGAGAGGAGGGCAGGGACTGGGGCTGGGCCCCCGCGGAGTGCTGGGGTGGGAGACCAGGCGAGCTTATAGCCGAAATAGGAGACGCTGGAATGGGGGAGGGGGAAGCAAGGGAAAGGGGCGGGGAGTCATTCCTGGGGCAGGAACCCGGGGCCCCCCTTGGTGAGCTGGCCCGCAAAGCGATTCTGCAGATGGAAGGAATTAAGCGGGAGGGGGAGGGGCCTACAGTGATAGCTAGTGGAGAGAGGAGGGTGAGGGTGTGTGTGTGTGTGTGTGTGTGTGTGTGTGTGTGTGTGTGTGTGTGTGTGTGTGTGTGTGTGTGTGTGTGTGTGTGTGTGTGTGTGTGTGTGTGTGTGTGTGTCTCTACGAGGGAAGAGAAAAGAGGGGAAAGGACTGAGCGAGCAAGCACACAGCTGGCGAAGTTTGGGCAGAGGCGGCGGCGGCGCCCGCGGGGATGCGTGGTAGGGCGCGCTCCCCGGCGGGCGGGCGGGCGGAGGCCGGCCAGCCGGGCTCTATATATGCAGATGAGCGCCGTTTCCCGTCGGAGCCCGCCCGCGGCTCCACTTTGAATGGAGCGCGAGGAGGGGCCGGCGGGGCGGAGCGCGGGGGGGGGGGGCATGGACCCCGCCCCGGGAGCGGCGGCCGAAGAGCGGTCGGTGCGGAGCCGGATAGCGGGGCGCGCGGGCGGGCGGGGCCGGAGGAGCGGGCGGCGCCGCGGGGCGGGGCCAAAAGTTTCGCGTCCAACTTTCGCAGGCTGCTTCCTGCGCCCGCCTGCGCCCGGCGGCAGTCGCGGGAGGTGGTGGCGACGGCGGCCGCGGGCTGCGCGGGAGGCGCCGGGCGAGGGGCAACCGCTGTCCGGCCTTGGGCGCCGGGCTGTGAGCGCGGGCTCCCCGGTGCCCGCCCCTCCTCTGGGCGGGGGCGGGGGGGGGCTCCGTCGGGCGGCCGGGGAGGGGCCGCGGCCCCAAAATGAGCCTGCTGTCTGCCATCGACACGAGCGCCGCCTCGGTGTACCAGCCGGCCCAGCTCCTCAACTGGGTCTACCTGTCGCTGCAGGACACGCACCAGGCGAGCGCTTTCGATGCCTTCCGGCCGGAGCCACCCCCGGGCGGCGCGCCTCCGGAGCTGGCCTTCAGCAAGGGTCGCCCGGAGCAGCTGGGCTCGCCCTTACACTCCAGCTATCTCACCAGCTTCCTCCAGCTGCAGCGCCGAGAGGTGGGTGCCTCCGCGCGCCCGCGCCCGCGCCCCCGCCTCCCACCCCTCCACTCCAGGTGGTTTGCGATCTGCTCGCTCTTCTGCCCTCGCCGGAGCTGGCTCTGTATTGCCTGACCCAGCTTGGCTTGGCTTGACTCCGTTCTGCCAAACTCGCCTCCCGAAGTCCCCCGGGCGCCGGGAGCACGTCACCTCCTGGATGAGCCCAGAGCCCAGCTCAGCCCAGGGCCAGGCGGGCGGGGCCCTTCTGTCCCTCTCCCAGGCTGGGCTCCCTGCTCCAAAGTAGGGGCTTCTCTCCAGACAGCTCGGGGGCAAGGCCAGGGCGGGGAGCCCCTTCTAAGTGTCCCACCCATGCCTAGCCCCATCCCCTGCTCCCCCCCCAGCCCCCGCCGCTGCCACAGGCTAGGGCCCAGAATGCAGATTCTACTCCCAGCTCCTCTATAAGCGCCTACAAAGGTTTTCCCCCCCTGCTCTCAGTTGTCCCCACCCCAAGGGCCCTGTGGGGAACAGTGACTCCGACAGATTTTCTTGCGGTTCTCACCCTCGGACCCTCAACCATATCCTCCAGCCAGTCCTCTCTGCCCCCAATCCCCACCCCCTAGCCAAATAGGAAGTGGCTTTTTGAGGGCTTGACCCCACAGACTGTGCGTGTCCCCCCCATCCCCCTTCCCGAGCCTGAGTCTGGAAGGAAATGAAAGGGAAATCCTGCGCTCTTGGAAGTTGGGGGAGTAGGGGGAGAGCTTCCAGCTGCCCAGTGCTTTCCCCAGAAACCTGTGCTAGTTGCTCGCAAAGTCCGCCTGTTCAGTGGATTCTGTTACAAAGTCGATGGGGGCAGTGCATCTGGCCAGACTCAACAGAAACACAAATGGCCAGGACCTGCCAGCCCCTTTGAGGAATCTCTGGAGAATCTCCCCAGCTACCAGCCTTCCCCACGACACAGACCCCTGAGTGCCTCTGGGAATTAGTTGCTGACGCTTCTGTGTCCTTCGTTCTCCTTGCTGCAAAGTGGGAATGCACATGGGTTTCACAACTTGGGGTCCCTTTTCTTTATGCGGTCAGTTTAAAGAGATCTGCCCCTCACAATGGAAGAGTAGAAGACTAGGGTTTCTAGCAATTACGATCTTGGAATCTCATGGGGGTAGTTTACCCTATCATCTCCAGTCGCTATGAGTCGGCCTGGACTGGCTGGCAGTGATTTTGTTTGTTTGGTTTTGAGTTTTTGTCTGCCAGCATGAGTTGGAGGAGAAGGTGTGCATGATGGTGGTGGGGATAAGAGTAGGCTATAAGGGGTGGACCTATTTAACCTCAGTAGACTCAAATGACTTTGCATTTATTTACTAAACTCCTATTGTGGGCCAAGCCTGGGACTAGGGTGTGCCCTGGCCCCTGTCCAGGGGAGACATGTTCACTGGCCTAATACCCAGAGGTGGGCAAGTCCTAGCCCAGTTGAGGGAGGAGTGGGTGACTTGTGTGGTTAGAGGTAATGTGTCATGCTTGCCAAGAGGGAGCAGTAGAGAGACCTGAGCTGGGAGAGACATTCATCTGTGCAGGGAGAAAGGGTAAAGCCCCCCTCTGTGTGAGGAATTGCTCTTGACTAGGGCTCTCTCTATTATAAGAGACTGGCCTACCTCCCTGTGGGATACTGGGTTCAGGTGACCATAACTTTGGAGGACTGTTTGTGAGGTGGTTCCTCATGATCAAATTATTTTTGGTTTTTCATTCTCTTACCCAGTATTTTTTATTTACGTTCAGGTTGGACCATAAGCTGATGGGGGCCACAGAGAAGTAGACAGACAAAACTATACAGTGTGAATGGTGGGTGATTTGGTGGGGGTGCTAGAGAAGTCTCAGGGGCCGCCTCACTCAGGGAGGAGGGTAGGCGAGGCCTGTCGGTTAAGTGGAACCCCCTAATCAGTCTCTACTGGCCTCCCTCTGCCCGTACTCCATGATGGTCTTATTTCCTGTTTTTGTGTCTTTTCTGAGACAGCCTGGGAACGTTTGACCATTAAGACACTCCTCACACTAGGGTGTTGTACTCTTCTTGGGGATTCCTGGAAGCCCGGGTATCAGCCGAGTTCTTGGTGAGCATTGCTGCTTGCCACTTCCCTGCTACTTGCCTTAGTTTCCCCATAAAGATACACGCCCCCTTTCTGTGGCCAGTGTAGCACTGGTAAAGGCGTTCTATGACAATGAATAGAAAAGTCTCATGACATGACTGAGACATTTCTGTCTTTTCCTGGGCTTCGATTTACCCGTATGTTAACGTTAGACTCTCCCATCCCCCAGGGTGATACATATGGGGGTTGAGGGTTGTATACACAGGAGAGGACCTACCTGCAGATAGGCTGAGGTTGAGGGGACAAGAAGGGCTTGCTTCACTTAGCAGTGACTGCTGACTTCTCAAAGGGTTGCTTGGTTTCAGGCTCACTCACTCACCCTAAACCCCCAATTCTTTTTGCCTCCTAACCCCTCTTGGAGCCCCAGCTGTGCTCCTGGGGACAGGCCTTTCCTTTGTCCAAGACTTAAATGGTGAACTAATAGAGCCCCCAAATAGCCATTGCCAGAGAAAACAAGGAAAAAAAACCAACAACTCCCTACCCAGGGGCTTATAGAGCAGCGAGACTACAAGGGAACTCGGGGTCTAGCTGTGGTACCATTCGGCTGGCGGCTTGGCCGGCCTAGTGGCAGTGCCTGCGGATGTGACTCGCATGCTGACCACTGACCGAGGCCTGTCTGTGCTGGTTTCTATGCCAAGAGCCCACTCCCTCCTGCGCCACCTCCAGGCTGTTCCCACCACACTTAGCAAAACAACACGAATGCAGCTGGGATTTGGTGGGGGTGGCGGTGCAGACATGGGGCCATGGAAACTTATTGTGCCCATCAAGCCTCATTTGGGATGTTGAAGACAATCCCAGAGTTCTGAGTGGAGCTCCAATCCTGGGAACAGGGAAAAGGGAGATCACAGGGTTTATGTGTGTGCAGGAACTAGCAGTGGATAGTGGCTTGGACTCTCAGTGTACCCAAGGACCGTGAGGGTGGCTTTCCAAGGTCTATAAGTCTAGAAACTGGGCCCTGTCCCTCATAGACTCTCACCGCAGATATTGTACCAAGGTCTTTGGTACTAATCTCAACACATGACTCTCAGATCTTTTTTAAAAATCATACAACTCTTATCACAATCCATACATACATCAATTGTGTAAAGCACATTTGTACATTCGTTGCCCTCAACATTCTTAAAACATTGGCTTTTCACTTAAGCCCTTGGCATCAGCTCCTCATTTTTTCTCCCTCCCTCCCCGTTCCCCCCTTCCTCATGAACCCTTGATAATTTATAAATTATTATTATTTTGTCATATCTTACACTGTCCAATGTCTCCCTTTACCCACTTTTCTATTGTCCATCTCCCAGGGAGGGGGTTATATGTAGATCATTGTGATCTGTTCCCCCTTTATCCTCCCACCTTACCTTTACCCTCCTCGTATCACTACTCTCATTATTGGTCCTGAGGGTTTTATCTGTCCTGGATTCCCTGTGTTCCTATCTGTACCAGTGTACATCCTCTGGTCTAGCCAGATTTGTAAAGTAGAATTGGGATCATCATAGTGGGGGGAGGGGAGGAAGCATTTAGGAACTAAAGGAAAGTTGTATGTTTTACCGTTGCTATACTGCACCCTGACTGGCTCGTCTCCTCCCCGAGACCCTTCTTTAAGGAGATGCCCAGGCGCCTACAGATGGGCTTTGGGTGCCCACTCCGCACTCCCCCTCATTCACAATGATATGACTTTTTGTTCTTTGATGCCTGATACCTAATCCCTTCGACACCTTGTGATCACACAGACTGGTGTGCTTCTTCCATGTGGGCTTTGTTGCTTCTGAGCTAGATGGCCGCTTGTTTACCTTCAAGCTTTTAAGACCCCAGATGCTATATCTTTTGATAGCCGGGCACCATCAGCTTTTTATCACCACATTTGCTTATGCATTTGTCTTCAGCAAACGTGTGGGGAAGGTGAGTATCATGGAATGCCAGTTTATTAGAACAAAGTGTTCTTGCATTGAGGTAGTGCTTGGGCTCTCAGATCTTATGAGAAGCTGTCAAAAGCTTGTAGAAACATGTTTATCATATGCATATACACACATATATGTGTGCATATATATGTTCATACAATTTTGCATACAGCCTCAGGCTGACTATGAACTCTAGGTTCAAAATTCTAAATCTCTGGCAACAACGAAACGTGTCTTTGGAGAAGGATTCCCAAGGCCCTTGAGTGAGCTGCCCCTCCTTCTGCAGATACCCAAAGAAGGCAGTTCTCTGAGGGAGTGGGGCTTGGGCCAGATTGGAGTGTGTGTGTGTGTGTGTGTGTGTGTGTGTGTGTGTCTTCCTGCCAAGTTTTGTTTGAAATTTAAATCTGTAGTAGTGTGGAACTATGGGGTTCCTCCTTGGGAAAAGCAAAGCTGTTCCTTTGTGGAACACTAGCTCTTGGGTCCCGGTAACCAGACCCCCTCCGGGATCATCTCTGAACCCCTTAATGGTCTCTGTGACTTTCTCACTCCAGTCAGTCAGTGTCCATGCAGCCATTTTCTTCCCGCTTGCTCCATGAACAGATATGACTTGCTATTTAGTAATTCTTCATGCAGTGAGGGAAAGGTTTAGTGACAATAAGTTTGGGGGGAATAGCATGATATTTGTCTGGAGACGCACAGTGCCCACTCGCACAGCCAAAGCTGGCCAGTCTTCAGCCCCATATTTCCCATTCCTCTTCTCTTTGACCAGAGAATGCCTAGGGCTGCGCCCACAGAGGCAGACCTTTCCCTTGGCGGGTAGTTCCAATCCCTGGGGAGCTCTTCTAAGAGCCATCATAAACTTGGGTGCCTTCCCAGGGTTCTAGCCCCATCTTTTGCTGTGCTGAAGACCACCTCCTCATCTCTGCTTTGGTCAACCCACTGGGGACCTGAGAACAGCAGGGACAGTGTCTCCTGAAGTTTAATGGCATTCTACCAATGCCGTTGGCTTTTTCCCAAAGACATGCCTACTAGAACCTGTAGAAGAGAGATTGGGTTGCATTCAAGCCGCCAGGTCTTGTCTGTTTTCTGAGGGTCTGATATGTCTCCTGTGCTCTTGACAGAAGGCCACCTGGCCAGTGAGAATGTGCAGGGGAAAATCTCATGTTTGGCAGATCATAGGAGTTTGGCTACCTTGGAGCCCAAAGTAGGGGTAGGGTTTAGGAGCTAAAGCTGGGTATCATTGTTCTTTGCTGCTCTGGTCTGTGTGTGCTGTGGTTGGGAGGAAGCCTTGCTTTCCAGGAGGAAACTTTACATCCTGGGAGGAACAGATGTTCTCACCAAGCTAGGAGTTTGGAGGATGCTTCAGACCCTTAGCAGCCCTTGGGAAGCTGAGCTGTGAGTCGAGCAATAAGGTTTCTCATTTGAGAACCTGGCCCTCTTTCATTTAAATTCCATTGGTTGGGTGGGCCTCGGGCTGGGAGGAAAAGAAACCATCCCTCCTGTTGCTCATGAGTCTAGTGGAGGGAAGAGAGTGAGTAGCATTATCCGGTCATGATTAGTAGCAGGCCCGCTCGGCCAGGCACTGTCAACATCAGACAGGAGCCTGCTGAGAAGATGGCCTCTGGAGTAGCCTCTTGGGTGGCATCTTATTCTTGATAATTCTTCGTGGCTTCTTTGTACAAAAATGAAAACAGAGGCCTGACAAGTCTCCAGCAAGTTAGTGGCACAACAAGATCTAGACTGTTTCTGTGTTAGTCCATGTGTTAGTCTGGGTTGACTAGAGAGACAAATCCAGAGACACTCGCTCTCACTCCAGGGCTTGGGGTAGACTCATTGCTCCATGTGGCTTGTCAGCAGGAAGATGAAACAACTAGAGTGTGTTCCGCCTCCAGGGAGGAAGACGGAAGTTCACAGAATCCTCAGGGGAAAGCCATGCCCACACAGAGGCACGATTGGCTATGACCTGATTGACAGGCTAGACTCCACCCTTTACTCAAATCTACAGGAGATGCTGTAACTGCCGCTCTGTGTTCCATCTACCAATTCTCCCTGGGGCTCATCTTACATTGGTCCCCAGGTTGGCTCTCACCTAGTTTTAAGGCGTTCTAAAAATACAAAATAGTTCCACTTGTCCAAACTTTTGCACTTGAGTGGCAAAAAGCCATTCTCTACCCTTAACAGATTCCAATTTCTCTATGGTCATAAAGCTTTACTAGATTACTATGGGAAGCAAACTTCTTCCGGATTCTGTGTCCCTGGGATAGACCTGTTGTATTTGCTTCTGGCAAAGCATGTTATAATCATTATTCTTGCTGATAATTTGCAACATATGTGTCTGTGTGTTAGTCTGGGTACATTACAGGAACAAATCCACAGAAACTCATATGTAAAGAAAGAGTTTTATATAAAGGGTAAGTGTACATTAAGAAAGCATCCCAACCCAGTGCTGTCTAAGCCCATAAATCCAACATTAGCCCATATATCCGACACCAATCCACAAAGTCCTCCTCCATCTCACAGAGCACACACAATGATGCCGACTGCAGGAGGAAAGTCGAGTCAGTGAACATGTAAGCATCTCACGCTGTCAGGGGTCTCCACACGGCTGCTCCAACACCCAGAGCTGCATCAGGGTAGGTTCATGTGGCTTCTCCTCAGGTATGTCTTGCAGAAAGTCCAACCATCAGAGAGAAAGAGACCCAAGAACTAGAAAGGTGAGGCTCACCGAGCCATTTATCTCTCTGTCCTTCAATTAACCCCTCATGTGTTTATCGGCCAGGTTGGCACAATAAACTTTAACTTTCTCAGTTTGTTTTGATAACTAAATTGTCAGTCCTCTGAGAGTAAGAACCCTGTATTTTTCCCACTTGGTCATCCTAGAATCCAGTCAGATGCTTAGTGAAAGTCCAGAACAGTGGTTCTCAACCTTCCTAATGCTGTGACCCTTTCATACAGTTCCTCATGCTGTGGTGACCCCCAACCATAACATTATTTTAGTTGCTACTTCATCACTGTAATTTTGCTACTATTATGAATCAGGAGACCCCTGTGAAAGGGTCATTTGACCCCCAAAGGGATCATAACCTACAGGTTGAGAACGGCTCGTCTAGAACATACTAGGGACTTTGATCACGTTTGCTGTTGACTGGATGAATGAATGGTTTGGGCTGAAATGCTCACCTCTCTAGTCTCCATGCTTGTGACTCAGTTTCTTAACCATTTGTTTAGTCTTGCAGAAGATCTTTCGATTGATCTCTTTGTTCACAGGGGTGAGTGAGCAGAATGGGTGTGCTAATGACTCTTCTTCTCTTTTGTTTATGGACCCCTTTGGGATTCTGAAGACAGTGAGAGCGCTCCTCCTCTCTACAATGCAAACTGCAAGCGTTTATACACTTAGGTACTCGGATAACATGACATTTCAGGGGGATCACAGGCCTTTGTGTCAACAATAGAGCTTATGTCAAATCCGCCAGCTGAGTCTTGAAAACCTCAGTGGTAGCCCAAACTGGCTAAATGCTAAGTCCCTCTGGTCCTGGAATACTCAGATGTGTGCTTTCGTCTTTCAACCACCAAGAACACTCTGGGAGTAAGAAGCCCCCAGTTCCCGGGGCTTGCTTCAGAGCTGGGCAAAGGGCACAGAGCTAGGAAGCAGGAATGTGTATCAGGTGAGTGGTGACCTGAAAGGGAGCTGGAGTTGTTCAGTGGGTCAGGAAGGGACTAGAGGTCTCCCATGGGTCTTCTCCGATCGGCCTTACTGCCCCCTCTGCTCCTCCATCAGCCGGTCCTTTTCCTCCCACGAGACTGCCTCTGCTTTGATTGATTCTGGCTCTACTGTACATGAACGAACTGCATTTCCCAAGCCTCCAAGAGGCCGTGGCTCCAAAAGGGGGCCCCGGGAGAAAGGAGTACCACCTCTGTCATAGCTCCCCCGCAACCTCCTTGCGCCTCCGGAACAGGTTCAAGGCCGGGGGCTGACTGTACTCAGGTGTGTCTTTATTTTCCATCATCCAGCTCTGGCTTTGCCCACCTATTGTCTCCTTATCTCCCTCCTAGACCAACCCTGTCTGTGTGTGTACAGTGTGTTTTTGATTCCAGAGGGCTGAAACCCCCAATAGACTCTAGGCATAGAAGGGCAGATCTATCTCTGTGGAGAAGTGGTAGGGCCATCTTCAAGATGAATGATTTCTTATTCCAAAGAGAGGAGGGTGTGTGTGTATGTGTGTGTGTGTGTGTGTGTGTGTGTGTGAAGTATAAAAACCAGCTGCCATTGGTTGAGTCGATTGCAACTCATTGCAACCCCACATGTGTCAGAAGAGAACGGTGTTTCTTCCCTGGTGACACTGCATGGACTTGACCTCCAGCGTTTTGGTTAACAGCTGATGACTTAACAATTTGCACCACTCAAGCTCCATAGAGATTATAGAGATGGTTTTTGGTGAGAAGAAAGCACTTGTTTAGGTGATTAAAAGATCCACCCCCCAGGGAGCTAAAACCAGAGAGTTCTTCTCCCAGGACCAACTCAGTACCCATGGAGCAGGATTCAGCCTTGCTTCTTACAGTGGCCCTTCAAGGGGTTGCCCGCCAGCCCCATGTTTTCACCTATGGCCATGAACTTCATCTGCAGTTGTCCCTGCCCTTCTATGTCTGCTGCCCCTTCCTGCTCCCCACACCAGTCTCTTTTCCTTCTGGGCAGCCTTTGGAAGCATCTGCCACCTCCATGAACTCCTGCTTGCCCCCTGTCATTGTCCTCAGGCTTGGGAAAGGAAGGGAAGAGTATGACAAATGGGTCAACTCTGGACATTTCTGCCACTGTATCCCTTTCCTCAGCATATCCCCAACCCCCGTGCCCACCCTCATTCAGCCCAGAGAAGCTGATGCCTTATTTTGCAGGCCAAGAGGGCTATGCCAAGGACCTAGAACTTTCCTTTGGCTCCCCTTCCAGTAGAGGAAGCCAAGCCTTGTAGGCCATGTGGGGTCTGAAACACAACAGCCTGAGTGTGACTATCATGATAACACAGACTATGTTACCTTGGGCAAGTTACTCAACTTCTCTGAGCCTCACTTTCCAGTTCTACAAAATGAGGAATCTAATGCCCAGCTGAATAGTGAGTGGTCTGGCCAAGTGTAACTAAGGAAGGAAGGGATCAAGTATGTCACACATAGTAGGAGAAAAATGAGTGTTTTCATGTCTTCCAGCTAACTTCCCCCTAATATCCAAGAGAGAAGCTTGGAGAAGCCCCAGCAGCAGGCAGGAGTTTGACACTCTCAGTCCTCCAGATGTGGCATGACGATCCCAGGCTTTCTGCTGCTAGGGTACTGACCAGGGAGGATGAAGGAGTAGTCTCTTCCCTAGGGCTGGTAATCTGAGCTACAGATGAACCAGGGGCTACCCGCCCACCACATGAGTGGGGTTACACTTGACCAGCACCTAGAGGAATCACATCTTGGATTTAGTCTGTGGAACCACGAGGCCCATGAATCCTTCAAGGTATGAGATGGGGCTACCACATCTGTTAGATGGGGCTCCAGGCCTTTCTCTGCCCTTGATCGTCCAGACCCAGAAGAAGAGTAGACACACAAAAGTGACTCATGTAGCCTGTGCTTTAGAGTGTTGCCGAATCAGTGCCCAGCCATGTGGGAGAGATGGGGAAGGGTCTCCTGTGCAACAATAAGCAAAGAGACTTCAGGGTCACAAAGTTCCCCCAACTTCAGACCAGCATGTTGAGGTCAGAGAGACCCCTAGAAAAGAGGGGAGCCCTCCAAGAACACCTGAATTGATACTTTTCTTCCTGATCCTTGGAGCCTGTGGTCTTGAGGAAGAGAGAACGGTTCATCCACGGCCACCTAACTGGAGTTAGGGTCAGATATGGACCCAAGGTTGGATGGATGGATGGACGGCGAGAGGGCAGTTCAGAGTTAGACAGTGAGTGCGGAGCCAAGGGAGCAGTCAGGCAGCCTGGAGCTGCCCCATGGGGCAGGGTCAGACCTTACCAGTAAGGGGAGCCTACAAGCCTGGCCTAGAAGCACGAGTGTTCAGCGCCCTCTGGAGGCTGGGGATCTGGACACAAAGAAAGCAGGACTGGGGTCACCATGCCATTCACCTTCCTCTTCCCCTCCATTTGCCATATGGGAGACCCCAGGTGCCAGCCCTCAGCTCCATGGCTGGAAGGGAGGGAACGTTTGTGTACTGACCTCTGCTTTGCCCTGTACAGTCTCCATTGGCCTGTCACCTCCATGGCCAGAGCTCCTCTGTGCCTTGGGAGAGGAAACAGCTTGACGCCCCACCCGCCTTTTGCACAGGCGTGGCCAGTAAAGCTCCTGGCCCTTAGGCCTGGTTGGTGGCTGTTTGCCCAGGCTCTGTATCCAGTACCTCAGTTTCTCTATGCGAATTATGAAAGGAGATTGAATCAACTGACCACTCTCTGTCCTTTCTGCTCAAAGGTGGTGTTTTTCTTGAGTTGGGGGCAGGGAAGGGGAGCAGATGGAGGACACTGGAGGTATCTACGTGGTGGTGCTGGGAACTCTGGCCTCCTTTCTCTGGGTCCATGGAGCTTCCAGTGGGTCAGTTTCAGTGCTCATGATGCGGTAGGTGGGGTCCCAAGCTGCAGGGAGAGGGTTGCCTGCTCTGAGATCTCCAGTGCCCAGGGATGCCTGAGGAGCTGTTTGTGGGCAGTGGGGCCCAGGGCCGCAAGAAGTTCTTCAGAGTGTAATTAGTGAACTTTCTGGCATCTACTAAACTTCCCCTTCCTCTTGACAATTTGGTGCCAAAATATCTTATCCAGATAAAAGAGGGGAAAAATTGGGGGCGGGGGCAGACAGGAGTTGTTTATAAAACTGTATTCCCAGCCATAAGGGTGAGTCACACACACCACTTGGAGCTTCAAGTTTCTTGACTGATCTTTTCCCTGGCACACTGGGATGCTGCCGCCTTCTCTCAGACCAACTTTACTGGGGAAAGGGGCCTCCTGGTCTGGCAAGAGTTCTAGAAGAAAGATAAGCAAAGACTTTACTGGCTAGGAAGTTCAGGGGTTCCCATACCCAGGTGGGTTGGACAGGCTGGATGCAGAAGAGCTCTCAATGCAGATTCTGGGTCTTCAAGCAGTCCCAGGTAGCTGTTTGGGTGGGTCGGAAAATGACTTGCTAAACATTTCTCAGGTCAATCGATGAAAATTTAAATATAATTAGAGCATCTGTGAAACGGGGGCCTTGACTCAAAGAGCTGTGGGGGTGAGAATCAACTACTGTAGTCCCTAGTCACATTTCCAGTGAGCCCAGGACCTGCTCAGTGTATGAGTGTAGAACCCAGTTTCCAGCCCACAGGGACCCCATCACGGTCTCACAGGTACCAGTCCTGGAAGGCCTTTTAGCTCTCAGGATACATCATTCCGTCTTGGGCTCAGCAGAGAGCTGGAGACCGAAAGCAGGTGTGTGATGTAGTCTCTTCCGCTGGTCCTGGGTTTAATGCATCCCAGAATTTTATAAAGGACTGGGCAGTGAGAGAGCAGAGGTGGCCATTAGGAACCACTGAGTCCTGTCCCTAATCACAATAGGTTAGCAGTGTGTTGGGCCTAGGCTGCCTATATGCAGTGTCTGTCTTTAATATCCCAGGACAAATATCCCCCTGTACACAGGAGGTAATAGGGGCACAGAGGTGGAAAGGACTGCTTCAGTCCTACAGCAGCAGGATACTCAAGGGCCAGAGACAGCGATGGCACCAGGAGATGAGGGCTGTGTCACTGCCCAGCAGGGGAGGGCCACGTGCAATATAAAGACTGCCTGGTGAGGCTAGGGATCCTGCCTGAGTGCTAGGTTCTGTCCTGAGGGGGCATCTGATGCCCTGGGGCAAGCCTGACTTCCTCCCTCCCTGCCCTTCCCTCAAGGGGCCGTCTAGGTTCCCATCTGCCTCATCTTTTTAAGGGAGCTCCTCCCTCGCATCAGGGGTCCTGAGACCCTATCAACTTTGGAACTACCAGGAAAATGCCTTACTTCTATTATCAGGCCAAAGGTTTCCCAGTGTCCATGACACAGTCCTGCATTTCTTGGACCCCTGGGTTGGGCCACGGGGGAAGCTGCCTCTTTCTAGCCTTCGCGTTGGCCCCTGTCAGCCTCACTGCAGACTCCACCTTCACTAAATTCCAGTGTGGCCAGCCCCTCCTGTTAAATACAGACTGTATACAGTAGAAGGGGCCTGGGCCTTCCATGCTCTGAAGCCAGGCAAGACGTCTGGTTCCCATCATCTGGAGGTGAGAAAGGAGGGAGAGGTGGGTGACTTCCCTCTGCAGACTCCCAAAAAAGTGGCCTGGACTGGGACCCACAGGCACAGGCCTCATAGTGCAGGAAAGCCACTGAGCTGCCTAGGGACCCGATGAGGGCTGGACTCCGATCCCATTCCCACCACCACCCTCGCCCCCTTTCTGGTAAAATAGAAACAGTGCTGTAAGTCAACTTCCTCTTCCTTACAAGATGGGGAAACTGAGTCAACCCAAAAATTAGTGACTTGCCTAAAATCACCGTAAGTGGCACAGCCCTGATTCTAACAGACTACTTTCTGCTCTACCTTTCTACCCCTGGCAATGTGTGAAAGACAGAACTAGTGATATTAATCATCGTTATTGTTGCGGCTGTCGTCATCCTCATGACCAGGCACAAGATAACTGGTATTACCCCTGTGACCTGTCACAGCCTTCCTGCTGGTGGCTACTGAAGGTTCAGCATGGTTTTGTGTGTGTCGGCAGGGTGCTGGGAGGGTGGCATGGAAGTGCTCAGGCTTCCAGAAGCCTTACAGTCTCCGTCTTCCTAGGCACTGAGCAACAGTGTGTACAAGAGTGTCTCGCCCTACGGCTCTCTCAACAACATCGCGGATGGCCTCAACTCCCTCACTGAGCACTTCGCCGACCTGACCCTCACTTCTGAGGCCCGCAAGCCCAGCAAGCGGCCCCCGCCTAACTACCTGTGCCACCTCTGCTTCAACAAGGGACACTACATCAAAGACTGCCCCCAGGTAAGGCAGCCGATGGATTCCCTTCGGACCTGCTTCTGTGGGTGGGACAAGGTGGGTGGGGAGTGGGGCAGTCTTCCTACTCCCGGCTCATAATTGTTCCTCAAGTGAATATCTGGCCACAGAATTCTGGACCCCCCTTTACACCCTTCTTATCCCCTCTGCTCCAAGGCAAGATTGACTGGTGCGAACAGAACAGACACGCAGTCTAGACCATGTGTGGAGCAAGTAATTGGAGTGGGGATGGATGGGGTTCTGGACCCCCAAATGAGGTTCTGTAACTTCAAGTCCCTAACAGTCTCCCGCAGGGGTAAATCCAGTTTCCACTTGTGGCCGGATGGTGATGGGCCAGTAGTCTCCAAATGGCTCCCTCTCCTCACACTCATAGTGAAGAAATGCAGGCTTCAGGGCCAGGACTCCAGATGTGCTCCCCTCCTCCACCCCCACCTCTGCCTCCTCCTCAGTGGCTTAACGCTCTGTTTCGAGCCCAGGAGAGGTCTGGGTGAGGGCTTCAGACACTGTGGACTGGGCATCACACCTGTGGGACGGGTGGGGACCAGAAGATGAAGGACAACCCAGGTGTCCCTATACCAGGACAGCCTACGGGGCAGCTCTTGCTTATGGGAAGAATGCCCCCCCAACCCCCCCACCCCCACCCCTGCCACACACATACCAGTGCACTGGCAGAGATGGCTTTGGAATCTGGGAAGGAGGAATAACATTTGTTTTAATATGGTCGTGAGATTATACATGGTTTTCTTCCTATTACTTTTTCATTGCACTAACTTTATTTTCTATATATAATAGAAATGGGATCCTTGAAAATATGAAATCTATGTAGTAGTATTCTCCAGCTGTTGGAAGCTGAGGGTACACTTAGGGTGGGTTTGGGGCTCTTCCAGGATTTGTGAGAGTTCTAGTCATGGTTGTGACCTATGATATTACCATGAAGTAAGTACCATGGCAAGCTGAAGGTCTCTGATACTTCATGGATGGCAGGGAGAATGGCATCAACAATTTTGGAAGCTTGCTAGAAATGCAGGTTCTCAGACCCCACCACAGAGCTGCATTTAGTGAGATCCCCAGATGATTTGTGGGATCTGGGCCTGCCTAACTGCTGTACAGGAGAGGCCCACCCAGGCCCTTGATGGTGGGAGCTGAATCCTTGATGGCTCTCCTCAAGATTCCACGCCCTGATTGGACTCTGTCTTCCTTTCTATGTCTGAAATAAGCAAAGGGCCCTTGTTTGGGGAGATCTCAGCAGAGGGTTACGGCCCTTCTCTTGGTGATTCTTCTGGGAGGGAAAGGACCAACAGACAGCTGTGGATCTGGACATGACTAGCTCCTGTTTCTTTCCAGCCAAGTCCCCCAGCACAGGCTACTCCATGCATGTCCATACCATCATTCACAACATATTAAAAACTACTACGTAGAACCGTGATGTGTTCAGAGCAGGAATTCAACCCCATTTTAGGGGGCGCTATTAGGTTATGTTGGTTCCAGGTTACAATTCTTGCCTTCTGTTCAGAGACCTAGATTTAGTTCCAGATCTCTTGATGCCCTTCATGGGGAGCCACTATCTGCCTGTCGGTAGAGGCTTGTGAAGTCCTGAATGATAGACAGGTCTCAGAGCACCTTCTAGACTCAGATAGACTAGGAAGAAAGGCATCACATTCATTGTCAAACAGGACATCTCAAGATCTATCTTGAAGTGCAGTGCTGTGGGTGGTAGGATTACATCTATCCAAATACAAAGAAATCCAGTAACTACAACTACCATTCAAATGTGTGTACCAACCATGAAAGCTAGTGTTGAAGAAATTAAACAATTCTCCCATCAGGACCAATAATGGGAGGAGCAATACCAGAAGGGTAAGGAGAAAGTGGGGGGGGAAAGGAGGAACCAATCACAATGATCTACGTATAACCCCCTCCCTGGGGGCTGGACAACATAGAAGTGGGTGATGGGAGACATTAAGCAGTGTAAGACATGAAAAATAATTTATAAATTATCAAGGGTTCATGAGGGAAAGTGGGGGGTGGGACAAGGAGCTGATACCAAGGGCTCAAGTAGAAAAAATGTTTTGAGAGTGATGATGGCAACAAATGTACAAATGTGCTTGACACAATGGATGTATATATGGGTTGTGATAAGAGTTGTACGAGTCCCCAATAACATGATTTTTAAAAGAAAAATAAATAAATAAAACTGCCTTGCTGGTCAGGAAAAAAAGAAATTAAAGAATTCTAAATGTCTTCAGTCCAAAATTGATCAAATATGCAGCCAAGATGCATTGATAATTATGGCAATTGGGATGTAAAAGTTGGAAACAAGGAGGAAGGAATAATAGTTGGAAAATATAGTCAGTGATAGAAATTAAGCAGGAGATTACATGACAGAATTTTGTAAGACCAATGGATTTTTAAATGTTTTATATATACACACACACACACACACACATGCAACTAAATGGGCGCTATACACATGGACTTCCCCAGATGGAATACACAATTGACTACAATTGTGGCAAGAGACAACAGAGAAGTTTAATATCAGCAGCTAAAACCAGGCCAAGGGCTGACTGTGAAACAAATCTCCTTTTTAAGTTCAGGTTGAAACTGAAGAAAATTGAAATAAGACCACAAGAACCAAATTATGACCTTGAGCCTACCTCACCTGAACTTCAAGAACAGATGGATGCGTTGAGTACTAATGACAGGGGAGCTGAAGAGCTGTGGGAGGACATCAAGAACACCGGTCTTAAAGACAGCAAAGGGTCATAGAAAAGAGAAAAGACAGTGGATGTCAGGAGAGACTCTGAGATGTCATACTCTTGATATTAGAGCAGCTAAGGAAATGGAAGAAATGATGAAGTCAAAGAGCGGAACAAAAATTTCAAATGGCAGTTTGAGAAGACAAAACCAAAAATTATAATAAAATGTGCAAAGACCTAGAATTTGAAAAACGAAAAGGAGGAATATGCTCAGCCCATCTTAAACTGAAAGAACTCAAGGAAAAATTGAAGACTTAAGTTGCAGCATTGAAAGATTCTATGGGCAAAATATTAAATGATGCACCGAGCAAGCAAAGAAGATGGAAAGAAGCCACAGTCACTGTACCAAAAAGTACTTGTTGACATTCCATCATTTCAGGAGGCAGCATCTAAGCAAGAACTAATGGTGCTGCAGGAAGAAGTTCGAGCTGCATTGAAAACATTAGCCAAAAACAAAGCTCCAGGAATGGATGGAACACCGATTGAAGTGTTTCAACAAGCTACTGACTTGTCCATGCCAGGACATTTTTTGAAAACAGTTTTATTAGCACACAGCTCAGCTATCACACAATCCAATCATATTAAGAAGAGTTGTGCAATCACCTCCGCAATTAATTTTAGAACATTTTCTTTTTTGTACTCATTGTTATTAGCTCCACATTTCTCCTTAGACTCCACGGCTATCCCTTATGAAACCATCAATCTAGTTATTGTCTCGCTGGGTTTATCTCTCCTGGATTTCATATACAGAGAAAAATACACAAACAACAACAAAAACATCTAAGAACAATAGCAAATTAAAACAGGGAAGACTCAATTGAAAAGAAAGTAGAAAATATTAAAAACTAGAACATGTTTAAAATGGGTCAGAAGGGAGATCAAATGATAAGATATTAAATTTTAACCTGCATCTACCTGCATCTGTAATAATCTACTTTCCACTGCACTCTACAAACTAGCAAGCCTATTCACACCCCTCAACCAAGAGGGTATTCACCAGAGACTTAATTTATATGTATTTACTCTTCCCCTTGCTGCTTTAAACAACTTTAAAATGCATCAAAAGGGAGATCAAATGATATTACATTTTAAGCTAACTGCATCTGCCACAATCAACTTTACAAAGGTCTCTGTCTGATAACAAGACTATTCACATCCCTCAGCCATGGCCAGAGGGTATTCACCGGAGACTTAATCCATGTGTCACCACGGCAAATGAAGTTTGTGGTTTCATCATCATCTATAGCTTTCTGTAAACCACGCGTTCCCAATTTAAGCTTTGCTCCATTCCCTTCTTCAAATTTGGATCTTATTATTTACAACCCTTGGATCCCTCAGGCTAGTGTGCTTCTTGCACGTAGACTTACTTAAAGCCTCACCCACTGTCCTTTCCTCATGAAGAGATCCCTGACGATATGGGTGGCTGTGTGGCGAAGAAACTAGATGGTGCCTGACTGTCAGAAAGCATAGTGTCTGAGGTCTTAAAGTCTATGCCAGGAAATTTGGAAGACAGGTAATTGGCCAGCTGACTGGAAGAGATCCATATTTGTACCCATTTCAAAGAAAGGTGATCCAACAGAATGCTCAAATTATGTTGTTGTTGTTGTTGTTGTTGTTAGGCACCCTGGAGTTGGCTCTGATCCATAATGACCTTATTTATGCACACTGCCTGGTTCTGTGCCATTCTGACAACTGGCTGATGCTTCGGCTCATTGTTGCAGCCATGGGATAAATCCGTCCCGTTGAGGGCCTTCTTCGTTTCTGCTGCCCTTCTACTACAACAGTATCATTGACATCACATTCAAGTAGCATTTTGCCGAAGCTCACCCAACAATGCTTACAGCAGTACATTGACAGGGAGCTGCCAGAGGTTCAGGCAAGATTCATAAGAGGACATGGAACAAGGGATTTGTCAGATGGATTTTCGTCAAAGCAGAGATACTAGAAAGATGTTTACTTGTGTTCTATTGACTATGCCAAGGTATTCGGCTGGGTGGATCATAACAAACTATGGATAGTCTTGAGAAGAATGGGAACTCCAGACCACTTCATTGTGCTCATTCAGAACTTGTGTACGGATGAAGGGACAGTTGTGGGAAGAGAACACGGGAATACCACCTGCTTTAAACAGGAAGGGCGGGCTTCAAGGTTGTAGCCTCTCACCATACTTATGTAGAGTGCTGAGCGAGTCTACAAAGAAGCTGGGTTATAGAAAGAGGGATCAAGATCAGAGGAAGGCTTATTCACAGCCTGTGATATGCAGATGACACCACCTTGCTTGCTAAAACTGAGGAGTACTTGAAGCATTTGCTGATAAAGATCAAAGAGCGCAGCCTTCAGTGTGGATTAGAAGTCAATATAAAGAAGACCAAAATCCTCACATCTGGCTCAATAGGTAACATTGTGATAAATGGAGAAATGATTGAAGTTGTCAAAGATTTTGTCTTGCTTGTATCCAACCAATGCTCGTGGAAGCAGCAGTCAATAGATCAAATGATGCATTGCATTGGGTAAATCTGTTGCACAAGACTTCTTTGGAGTGATGAAAATTACGGAGGTTACTTTGAAGTCTAAGGTATGCCTAGCCCAAGCCATTGCCTCATATGCTTGCAAAAGTTAGACATTGAATTAGAAAGATCGAAGAAGAATCCATGCATTTGAATTGTTGTGCTGGGGAAGAATAATGAAATCTTCATGACCAAATCCATGTCCATGGATTCCTAAAGGACAAGCAACTCTATCTTGGAAGAAGACTGGCCAGATTGCTCCTTAGAGGCAAGGATGGCAAGACTTCATCTCACATACTTTGGGCATGTTGTCCAGTGAGACCATTCCCTGGAGAAGGACATCTTGCTCGGTAAAGTAGAGGGGCAATGAAAACGAGGAATGACCTCATGGAGATAGATTGACAGTGACCACCACAGTGGGTTCAACAAAGGAAAGATTGTGAGGATGGTGCAGGACTAGGCAGTGTTTTGTTCTCTTGTGGATAAGGTCGCTATGGGTCGACACCAGCTTGGTGGCACCTAACATCAACAATAGGAAGAAAGGCCTGGTTATATGCTTCTGAAAATCAGCATATGAAAAGCCCATGGAGCACATATGTATGATCCCATTGTTCATGGGGTCACCATGAGTCAGGGCTAGGGAACAGCTAGATGACAGCTAGCAATCATAAGGGCAGGTTAAATAATAATAATACGTCTCAAGCATTATTTCATTAAACCCTCAGAACTGCCCCGCATGCCAAGTGTTCACATAGTCTCCTGTTACAAATGATGAGCTGGGTCCTTTGAGTAAGGCGCTTGCCCAGGCTCATAGTGCTAGCCAGTGGAGGGGCTGGAATTGTAACTCAGGGAGGCAGGTGTCCCTCAGACACTAGCATGGGCGTGGGGCTCTGAAGATGTGCCCACTTGGCTGGCAGTCTGGGAAAGCTTCTTCCAGGAGGAGGGCTGGTCGGCAAAGGTCAGCAGTGTCTCCCACAATGCAGTAGTATTCTAAGGCAGAGATGTTCAGCCGGAGGTTGGGGACAGAGAACGGGTCATGTGTTTTTGAGTTAGTGAATGTACATTGCCCTTTCTAGAAAAAGGCCAGGCCTACACAAGTTTGAGGGCACAGGGTCCCTGGCCTCAGTATGTAAGACTTACTCTGGTTCTTTCATTTGTCTTATCTCATGCAGGGAACTTAGCTTTATGGTAGAACTAGAAGTACTCGTCTATTTTGTAATCGAAAAAACAGTCTCAGAGAGGTGAAATACTAAAGAGTGAACAGAATTTGCTTGCCTCCATGAGAATCCATGCCATTCCAGCCTGAGACCAATGCCCCTATGCCTGAGGGGGAACCTCAATTTCTTCTTAGGGCTGGGTGAGGCTCTCTCCTGGCTCCATCACAAAGTGACTCTTTCACTTACACGTCCCTGCGTCTCACAAGAAGTCGTAGGACTGAGACTCTGACGTCAGCTTCATTATCTGTAAAGTGAGGCTCATGTGAGTACTACACACAGGATTGTGAGTTTCCTTGAGTTCTTGCGTGGCCAATGCTTCGCACCATGCATGGTGCTCAATAAGAACACAGTAAATGCTAGCAGGAGGAATGTATGCACCTGGCAGGATGCGCAGTATTTTGCTGTCCACCCCTCATCTGACCACAAGCTCCAGGGGCAGATGATTGGTTACATTCATCCCTGTACCCATTCCTCTCTGAACCCTGTGACAGGCCAAGTTTCAGTAGACAGTACATGTACAGTAATAGCCTTCCTAAATAAAGTAATATTATAAAACGCTGCTTCCAATAAGTTATTATGTAAGACTTCAGTATCTGTGTCTCACATTTTAAAATGGAAAGCTTTTTTGGTGATAAAATTACTGAGAAATAATCCAGATACTATACAATTCACCCCTTTAAATAGTACCATTCTGTTGTTTCTAGTAGATTGACAGAATGGGTAACCATTACCACAGTCAACTAGAGAATATCTTCCTCACCTCAAGAACCGTCCTGTTACCCATTGGCTGTCACCCACAACCTGTTTGACCCAGTTCTATGCAGCTACTAATCTACTTTGTATTTGTAGATTTGACTGTTCTTGACCTTTAATATAAATGAAATCATATGTGGTACCTTGTGATTGGTTTCTTTCACCTAGCATTCACTTGTCAGCGTTCATCCATGTGATAGTATACGAGGGCTACCCAGAGAAGCTGGAATCTTTTTTCAAAGCTATGTATTTGAATTTTTTTTACCAAACAACCTTGTCACTATCAAAGTCCTCTCCATTATACTTAATGCATTTGTCAAATCGGCAATTCCAATCTTGGAAACATTTTTCAAACTTATCTGTTTGGATGGCTGACAGTACCTCCCTCACTTTTTGCATCACCTCTTCCACATTGTCAAGTCCCTCTTCATTCATGTCCCTCTTCAGTCATGGAAACAAAAAGTAGTCACCTGAAGCAAGCTCAGGTGGGGCAAGAGAGGCATGCTGGGGTTATTTTTGGCCAAAAGCTGGTGCACTGCGATGGCTGTGTGAGCAGGGGCATTGTTCTGGTAGCAAAACCAGTCCCCCATCTGCCACAAATCAGGGATTTTTCGTTACACACTGTTGCACAATCTTTTCAGAACCTCTAAATAGAAAGCTTGATTAACAGTCTGACCTGTTGAAACGAACTCCAAATACAATACGAGTCGATGTTTTCATCTGTTTGTTATCAATCAACATTTCAGTTTTTCTGAAATGAAAAAACCACTTGTACACTTGAGTCTTTCCCATAGCACGGTCCTTGTAAACTGTGTTCGACATCACAACAGTTTCTGCACATTTTTCCCAAGCAGGAAACAAAATTTCACAGCTGCACACTGTTCTCTTAAATCGGCCATCACAAAAAACAAAGTTTGTATGAAACTGCTTTTATGAAAATATTCACTGTGACCGGAAGGAACCTTCCAGGCGATGAAGCTGCTGGGCGCACGAACTCCGATTGAGTTGCTTGATGCTCACTTAGCAGGAAAAAGGCCTACAATGAAAGCTACACCCAGCGGTGGCTTTTGGGGGTTTGGGGTCTCAATACTTCATTCTTTACATGGCCAAATCATACTTCCTTGCATGGACATACTTAAGCGCTCACCGCCACGGAGCCCACTCGGATGCCTAGTGACCCTGTACAGCAGGATAAAACTACCTACTGGGGCTTCGGAGGCGACATGTCTTTAGGAAACCAGAAAGCCTCTTTCTCTCACAGGCTGGCTAGAGGTTCTGAAGTGCTGACCTTGTGGTTAGCAGCCCAATGTGAAATCCACTATGCCACCAGGGCTCCTGTGAATATGCTACATTTGGGCATTTGGATTGTTTTTACCTTTATCTGCTGCAACTCAATCACCGTAGGGGTGTTTACAAGACTGTGCATGGCTAAAAGAGCCGCACCAAGCGATCCGCTGCAACACAATCGACATAGAGTTGCTGATGGTATTCCTTGATAGTCCTGTTCATTTCTGTAAATTCAGTGGTAATGCCCTTCTTTTATGTCTTAGTCTAGTACTTTGGGTCCTGTCTTTTTTTGCTTGGTCAGTCAGAAAGTTTGTGTATTTTGTTCATCTTTTTAAAGACCATGTTTTTCATGTGGACATATGTTTTCATTTCTACTGGGTATACTTCTAAGAGTGGAATTACAGAGTCATGGTAAATCTCATGTTTAATATTTTGAGAAACACATGTGTTTTCTGAAGTGGCTGCACCACTTGACAATCCTACTGGTAGTTTATGAGTTATGTAAATAGATGTCTTTCTATTTATTTATATCTTTACATTTTTTCTTCCAAAAGAATTGAATAATTTTTGGAGAATAAATTTTACACTGCTTTGCTTAAATTTATTGGATTCCCTCCCCTTTCTAATGCTATTGTAAATGGAGTTGCTTTCTTAACTATATTTTTGGATTATTCATTATAAGCATATAGAAATAGATCAACAGATCTTATATCCTGGAACCTTGCTACCTGCAATAATTTAGGGGTATATGGCCATGTCATCTGCACATAGATCTCTTTACCTCATATTTTCCAATCTGCATGAATTCTGTTTCTTTTGCTTTTGTAATTTCTCTGGTAAGAAACTAGCACAGTGTTGAGTGGATTTAGTGAGAAAGGACCTCCATGTCTTATCCCTGATCTCTGGTTGGGCGGGGGGAGCTTAAGTTTCCCCCAATAAGTATATTAGTTGAAGCTTCCCGTAGATGTTCTTTATCAGGTACAAAGAACCCCTCGTGAACCTAGCTTGTCGAGTACTTCTGCCATTATTAGTGTGTTTGGATTCTGTTTAATGCTTTCTTTGCAACTATCGAAATGATCGTATACTTTCCAATTTTTGTAGATTTTTACAGCTGTTTATTCTCACTTCCATTTTATTTATTTATTTAAATCATTTTATTGGGGGCTCTTACAGCTCTTATAATAATCTATACATCCATTGTGTAAAGCACATTTGTACATATGTTGCCATCATCCTTTTCAAAACATTTTCTTTCTACTTGAGCCCTTGGTATCAGCTAATTTTTTTCCTCCCTCCCCCTACCCTCTCTCCCTCTTGAACCCTTGATAATTTAGAAATTATTATTTTCATATCTTGCACCGACTGCTGTCTTCCTTCACCCATGTTTCTATTGTTCTTTCCCCTTGGGGGGGGGTCAGTTATACGTTTATCATTGTGATCAGTTCCCACTTGCTCCCCGCACTTTTCTCCTCTCCTCCTGGTATGGCTACTCCATTATTGTTCCTGAGGGGTTTATCTGTCCTGGATTTCCTGTGTTGCAAGCTCTTATCTGTACCAGTGTCCATGCTCGGGTCTAGCCAGATTTGTAAGGTAAATTGCGGTCATGATAGTTCCGGGGGGCGGGTATTAAAAACTAGAGAGGAACGTTGTATGTTTCTTTGGTGCTTTGTTGCACCCTGGCTGTCATCCCTTCTTTGTGACCCTTCTGTGAGCGGATATCCAATTGTCTACAAATGGGCTTTGGGTCTCCACTTCCCCCCACCCCTCACCTAGTTTGCATCATTATTATTGTTTGCCCTGGGTCTTCTGATGCCTGATACCTAATCCCATCAATACCTCATGATTACACCAGTTGGTGTGCTTCTTCCACGTAGACTTTGTTGCTTCCCAACTAGATGGCTACTTATTTATCTTCAAGCCTTTAAGACCCCAGATGCTATATCTTTTGATAGCCAGGCACCATCCACTTTCTTCACCATATTTGCTTATGCACCCATTTTGTCTTCAGTGATCGTGTCAGGAAGGTAAGCATCACAGAATGCCAGTTTATTAGAACAAAGTTTTCTTGCATTGAGGGAGTACTTGAGTGGAGGCCAATGTCCATCTGCTACCTTACTATTTAACATAATATACGTACATAGATCTATGTTTCTATTGTTATATACAAATATATTTACATATGTACATGCCTTTATTTATACCTCTATAAAAGTCCTTTGCCTCCTAGTTCTTTCCTCTATCGTAGTTTCTAATTTTTATGCTAATGATAAGGTGTATTACATTAATTGATTTTTCAGCTGTTAAGCCAACTTTGCACCTCTTGTATAAATCCTACTAGGTCATAACACTCTTAACATTGGAGGGTTTGCTAGTATTTTGTTGAGAAATTTTGTGTCTATCCTTCTAAGAGATATTGGTCTATAGTTTTATTTTGTTGTAATATCTCTGCTTTTGTTGTTGTTAGGGTAATCATGTGGTAATAGAATGAGTTGGGAAGTGTTTCCTCCCATTTTGGAAGAATTTCTAAACCGTTGCTATATTAATATTAGTATAGTGTTTTAAAATGTTTGGTGGAGTTCAACTATGAAGCTTTCTGAGCTTGGACTTTTCTCTGTAGGTATTAAAACCAAAAACACCTTTTAATTACTAATTCAGTCTCTACTTGTTGTAGAACTAAAGAGAACTATGGTCTCTCTTTAGTCAGTTTTGTGTTTGTGTCTTTCTAAAAACTTGCATATTTAATCTTCGTTATCTAACTTATTGGTGCAAAATGGCATGAAAGAGTCAGGTCGCTTATTTGGAGGCTAGAAGGAAGAGAAAATCAAGAATCAAAATGATCAGCCCTCAACCTTTTGTGCCTATTGTGACACTAGCCATCTCACATAGCACTCTGTGTCTGTACTAGATTCAACAATGTGTTGCAGTAGGAACACAGAATTCACAGACCATAATCACAGTTATTGAGTGATTAGGGGAGTAGGACCCAGAACAATTCAAGATGCAGGTCTTCAGACAGCCCAGCTTCTTGGCTGTGTCCACAGGCAGGCCTCTCTCTTGGTCCTTGGCTCTTGGCCCTCAACCCTCAGCCCTTGGCCTGACCTCTATTCTTTTAGCAAGTGTCACAATGCTCTTTAGCTTCATCAATAACTGTCCAAAAGCACCTCACTTCACTAGCTAGTGTCCTGTCCAAAGGTACTCGGCTTTCTCCCTCCTCTGCATCAGTACCCTTACTGTAGCTATCTCACTCTGAAGACCAAGACGCTTACCACGCTTCTTCATACTAGTCTCCTGGTTCTGCCGTTGCCACATCTCAAAATCCTCGTGTCTCCGTTTCCTGGGTCTAGGAAGTTCTCAGCACAGGGACCTTGAGTTCAAGGATATACTCTGCTACTAACTTCTCTTTCTTGATAGCAGTGAAGTCCTCTCTCTGTTCTGAAATCAGCTTGTTCTTTTTAAGCCTAAAAAAGCAATCCAAAGTCACTGCCATTGAGTCAATGCTGGCTCAAAGTGACCCTGTAAGGCAAAGCAGAATTGCTCCTGTGAGTTTCTGAAACTGTAACTCTTTAAGGGAGTAGAAAGCCTCATCATTCTCGAGGAGCTGCTGGTGGTTTCAAACTACTGACCTGTGGATCACAGCCCAATGCATAACCTCTATGTGACTAGCATGGCAAAATGGATCAATCCCCTTGGTTAGGTTTCATATACCTCATTTGCATGATCCTAACTCTATAAGGTTCCATGCACCTTATTCACTTTGTTAGCAAGCTGTCTAATCCCCTTGAGGGGTAACTAGCATCTTGTTAACATACTCCCCACCCAATCACTGTTTAAGAGTTACAAGACAAAAGAGTTACATGACTAAAACAGGCCATATTAAGTAATTCACTGCATTGCAGTTGGCATATAATTGTTGGTAGCATCCCATTGCATTTCTGTAGTCAGTAGTAGCGTCCCCTCTTTCATATCTTAGTCCATTTATTTGGGTCTTTTCTCTCAATTTTCTTGGTCAGTCTGAAAGTTTGTCTATTTTATCCATCTAGTCAAAGATCACTCTTTTGTTTAATGAGTTCTTCTGTTCTTTGTTATGTTCTAAACCAACACACTGTCATCAAGTTGATTTTGACTCACAGAGACTCTACAGGGCACAGTAGAACTGCCCCTTTGGATGTCTGAGACTTTCAGTCTTTACAGGAGTAGATAGTTTCATCTTTTTTCCCCATGGAGCCACTCATGGGTTTGAACCACTAGCCTTGTGACCCACTTTGTAGCCACTACACTCTGTCTTCATTGTTTACTTTCTTCGGCTTGCTTTAGCTTTAGTTTATCCTTTCTTGTTTGCTCTTAAAGTGGAAAATCAAGTTGTTGATTTGAGATATTTCTTGTTTTTAATGAAGACATTTACAACTATAAAATTCTGTCTGATCACTACTTCTGTAAGTTTTCCTGGGTTATATCTTTTTTTTTCTTTCAATAATCACAGGGTTGATTTATTAGCTATTTAGGAGTGGATTGGTTAATAGCCACATGTTTTTAATTTTCCTAATTTATTTCTGTTATCAATTTCTAACTTCATTACATTGTAGTCAGAGAACATATTTTGCATTATTTTAACACTTTAAATTTTATTGTGGTTATATACGATCTGTCCAAGAGAATTTTCCTTGTGTATTTGAGGAGAATATGTATTCTGCAGTTTTGGGTGAAGTGTTCGACAGATGCCTGTTAGGTCTAATTAAATTGGTGGCATTTCCAGGTCTTCTCATGTTGGTGCTGTCGATCATCTGCCTAATTCTTCTATTTATTACTACAATGGAGCACTGAAGACCCCAGCTGTTATTGTTGGATTATCTATTTCTCTTTAATTTAACCTCAGTTTTTGCTTTATGCCTTTTGGTGATCTGTTGTTAATTGTATATATGTTTATTGTAATCTTCCTCATGGGATGCTGTTTTATTATCATAAAATGTACTTCTTTAGCTGTTATAGCATTTTCCTGTCTATTTTGTCTGACGTCTGTACACCCATTCTTAGGCTTGCTGTTTGCATGATTCGTGTGTATATTTCCATCCTTTTCTTCTCTTTTTTAGACCATTTTTTATTGGGGGCTCATACAACTTTTATCAAAATCCATACAAACCTCAAATATATAAAGCACATTCGTACATTTGTTACCCTCATCATTCTCAAAACATTTGCTCTGCACGTAAGCCCCTGGCATCAGCTCCCCATTCCCCCCTCTTCCTGTTCCCCCTCCCTCATGAACCCTTGATAATTTATAAATTATTATTTTGTCATATCTTATACTATCCCACGTCTCCCTACACCCACTTTTCCATTGTCCGTCCCCCAAGAAGGAGGCTTTATGTAGATCCCTATAATCAGTTCCGCCTTTCTACCCCAGCCTCCCTCCACACCTCCCAGTATTGCCACTCTCACCACTGGTCCTGAAGGGATCATCTGTCCTGAATTCTCTGTGTGTCCAGTTCCTATCTGTACCACTGTACATTCTCTGGTCTAGCCAGATTTGTAAGGTAGAATTGGAATCATGATAGTAGTGGCGGGGTGGAGTAGGGTGGGGGTGGGGGCAGAGGAAGCATTTAGGAACTAGAGGAAAGTTGTATGTTTCATTGTTGCTACCCTGACTGGCTCGTCTCCTCCCGTGACCTTTCTGTAAGGGGATATCCAGTTGCCTGCAGATGGGCTTTGGGTGCCCACTCGGCACTCCCCCTCATTCACAATGAAATGAATTTTTGTTCTTTGATGCCTGATAACTGATCCCTTCAGCACTTTGTGGTCACACAGGCTGGTGTGCTTCTTCCATGTGGGCTTTTTTGCTTCTAAGCTAGATGGCCACTTGTTTACCTTCAAGTCTTTAAGACCCTAGATGCTATATCTTTTGAGAGATGGGCTCCATCAGCTTTCTTCACCACATTTGCTTATGTACCCACTTTGTCTTCAGTGGTTGTGTCAGGAAGGTGAGCATTATGGAATGCAAGTTTAATAGAAGAAAGTATTCTTGCATTGAGGGAGTACTTGAGTGGAGGCCCAATATTCATCTACTACCGTAATACTAAACCTATAAATGTATGCACATACATCTATTTCCCCATCCTCATATATAAATATATTTGCATATGTACATGCCTTTATTTAGACCTCTATAAATGCCCTTTGCCTCCTAGCTCTTTCCTCTAGTTCCTTTGACTTTCCTCTTGTCCCAGTATCATGCTCAGTCTTCATTTGGGTTTCAGTAATTACCCTTGATCACACCCTACCAAGGCTCCTACACCCTCCTCACCACTGATTTGGATCACTTTTTATTCCCTTGTCCCTGGGTTTGTTAACACCACTACCTTTTCGCCCAACTCCCCCTTTCCTATCTCCCCCCAGAACTGTTGGTCCCATTGTTTTCTCCTCCAGATTGTTCATCCAGCCTATCTTAGTTGAATAGACCTGTGGAGATAATAAGATGCACAAAAACAAGACAGAGCAAAACCAAGCAACAAAAGAAAACAAAACAGTGATAAAACAAACAAACAAAACCCAACAACACAACTACAACAACAAAAAAGAAAAGCTTGTAGTTAGTTCAAACACTGTTGTTGTCCTTTAGGAGTGACTTCCGGTCTCATCTGAGGGTCCCAAAGTCTATTTTTGGTATTCCTTGGGGACTTTGTTGCTTTGTACCTCTTGCTGTTCTGTTGCACACCCTTAGTGTTTTGCCTGAATGTGGTGGGATCAGATTAGGCACAATTCCCACACTGTGTCTCCAGTGTTGTCCCCTGTAGGGCTATGGGTCAGTGAGGAATGTTGTATCTCAAAGAGGGGCCAGCCATATGGTCTTCTCTGTAGATTGACCTCTGAGATATGGTCGTCAAGGGTTGGTGAGCCAGGATGTGCTATATTCTCTCTTCCTTTCCTTTCATTTGCTCCCTTGTGCTCTGATCAGACATGTCTCTCTCCCTAAGCTATAGCTTCAGTGCTGTCTTCTGAGATAAATTCTTCTGGGGGGAGGGCAGCTGTCCATGTACTTGGGGTTGGCGCCGGCCCCTCAGATTTCTGCACTGGTTTCCTACTGCATGCCAGCATGTTGCATTCACATCTTGGAACACTAGGTTGAAGTCTGGTCCCTCTTTCCCTGTGGAGATATTAACAATACCCTCCCCATTGGTGGGTTAGTGCCCTGTTCCCTAGCTACCCATTTATTTTTTATTTAAAATTTTTTTTCTCCCCCCTTTTTTTAGTTAGCTACCATATGTATCCCTGGATTTGGTCTGGCCCCTACCATACTACCTGGTCCTCTCCCCAAGAATGTTTGTATACAGTTGCTTTTTCCCTATGCACTTTTGCATTCTTTAAGCTTACCTCAGCAGACTCATGTTGTACTTGTCCTTTTGTGCTTGACTTACTTCATGTAGCATGTTTTCATCCAGTTCTTCCCATGCAGCGATGTGCTTCATACTTTCATGACTGCTTTTTAGCCATGCGTAGTACTCCACTGTATGGATGTACCACAGTTCTTTAATCACTCATCAGTTGATGGAAATTAGAGTTGTTACCAACTCCTTGCAATTGTGAACTGTGCCACAATGAACATTGGAGCACAGATGTCTGGCCTTGGTTTGTTTCTTGCCTCTTCTGGTATATGCCCAGTAGGGGATTGCTGGCTCCTATGGTAACTCGATTTCCATCTGTTTTAGATATTGCCATATCTATTTCCATAGTGGCTGTACATGCTTACAGGTCCACCAGCAGTGGATGAGAGTCCTGTCTCCCCACAGCCCTCTCCAACACTTGTTGCTGTCTGATTTTTTAAATAGGGCTATCTTTGAGGGTGCTAGGTGGTATCTCCTTGTTGTTTTAATTTGCATATTTCTTATGGCCAAAGTTCAAGAACATTTTCTCATATGTTTGTTGGCCTTTCGGATTTCTCACCCTGTGAAACTTCTATTCAGGTCCTTTGCCCACCTACTCAGTGGGCAATTAGTTGTTTTTTGTTTGTTTGTTTTCCTTTTTGGAAGCTAGCAGAGTATTGTAGATTTTAGTAATAAGACCTTTTTCTGATGTGTCATTGCTAGGATGTTTTCCCAGTCTGTGGACTCTCTTATTACTCTCTTGGTGAATTCTTTCGATGTACACAGGTGTTTTATCTTCAGTATATTCCCACTTGTTAATTTGTGCCTCCTCTGTGTTTATGTCCTTCCCTATTTCTGATAGCCTGTTTATTCCCTGTGCCAAATTTCTCAAGTTGGTCCCAATTCCCTCATTGATGGTCCTAAAAGTTTGGGCTTTTGCTTCAAGGTTTGTGATCCACCTTGAATTTATTCTTGTGTGTGGAGTGAGATAAGGTTCTTGCTTCATTTTTCTGCAGGTATATATCCATTTTTTCCCAGCACCACTTGTTAAAGAGGACATCTGCTTCTCTTTGGATATTTTTTGAGCCCTTATCAAAGATCAGTTGTCTGTATGCTGATGATTTTATTTCTGGGTTTTCAGTTTTTTTCCGTTGGTCTGAGTATCTGTCATTATATCAGTACCATGCGGTGTTGACAACAGTACCATGCGGTATAATATGTGCTAAAGTCAGGTAAAGCAAGCCGTCCCACTGTGTCCTTCTTCTTGAGGAGTTCTCTCCTCATTCTGGGCTTCTTCCCTCTCCAAATGAAATTGGTAATCAGTTTTTCCATCTCTTTGAAGAAGGATGAGGTTATTCGTATCAGGATAGCATTAAACTTATGTAGTTCCTTGGGCAGAACTGACACCTGTACTATATTGAGTCTTCCAATCCACGAGCATGGCCTATTTCTTCCATTTGTGGAGGTCACTATTGTAATTGCTATGCACTTGTCCTCATATAGATCTTTTGTTCTTTGAGTCAGGTATATCCCTAGATATTTCAATTTGTGCTTGGCTATTGTAAGGGTACCACCTTTTAGCTCTCTTCTGTGGTCTTATCCAATGTGTATGGTATCTGATGGAATTCTGTTTATTGATCTTGTATCCTTCCACTCTGCCACACTCCTCTATTGCTTCTAGTGCTCCCCTTGTGGAGCTTTTGGGATCTTCCATATATAAAATCATATCATCTGCAAATAACGATAGTTTCATCTCTTCCTTCCCCAGATGAATACCTTTGAAAGACTTTCTTTTCCTTATGCTGTTAGCTAAAACCTCCAGCATGATATTAAATAAGAGTGAGGACAAGGGACATCCTTGTCTGGTGCCCTTTTTCGGTGGGATTGTGTTAGTCTTTTCTCCATTGACTACCACGTTGGGTGTAGGTTTTTCATGTATTAGCTTGTATTGTCTTGAGGAATTTTCCTTCCATTCCTATCGTCTTAAGTGTCTTAAACACGAATTGGTGTTGGATGTTGTCGAATGCCTTTTCTGCATCTATTAATATTATCATGTGGTTCTTACAGTTTTTCATGTCAATGTGGTGAATGATACTAATGGTCTTACATATGTTGAGCCATCCCTGAATCCCTGGTATGAATCCCACTTGGTCATGGTGAATTGCTTGTTTTATATAATTATATATTCTAATGGCCAGTATTTTATTAAGGATTTTTGCATCAATGTTCATTAGGGATATTGGTCTGTAGTTCTTGATTCTTGTGGGATCCTTGCCTGGTTTGGGTATCAGAGTTAAATTAGCTTCATAGAAGAAGTTCAGGAATTTGCCATATTTTTCTGCTCTGGAAGAGTTTGTGTAGGATTGGTATTAGTTCTTCCCTAAATGTTTGGTAGAATTCTCCTGTGAAGCCATCTGGTCCAAGGGATTTTTTGTTGGTAATCCCTTGATAACCTTGTCTTTTTCTTTTATTGCTATGTGTATGTTGAGATTCTTGACTGCCTTTGGGAATAGTCTAGGGAGGGATTGTTTTTCAAGAATTTGTCCATGTCTTCCAAATTGTTGAATTCATTGGCGTACAATTCTTCATAGTACTGTGTAATTATCCTTTTCATTTCATTAGGGTCTGTTGTAATGTCTCCTCTTTCATCCTTATTCTTTGTATTGAAATTTGTTCCCTCCTTTGGTTAGGTTTGCCAGCAGTCTGTTGATCCTGTTTATCCATTCAAAGAACCAACTTTTAGCAGCATTATTTTTTCCCCCGTACTGATTTCTCAGTACTGATTTTTATTATTTCTTTTCTGTTGCTATTAGTAGGATTGTCCTGCTGACCCTGTTCTAGTTATAAATTTTGTGCCAGCAAATCAATCATGAGTCTCTCTTCCTTTCTCAGGTGTGCATGTATTGCTATGAAACTTCCTCTGATAACTGCCTTTGCTGTGTCCCATAAGTTTTGGTACGTTGTGCTCTCATTCTCATTGGTTTCTAGACATTTCCTAATTTCATTTCTGATTTGTGCCAGTACACAGTCCTTTTCCAATAGAGAGTTATTCATCCTCCAATTATTTGCTCTTGTTTTCTTCATCTTCCTTTTGTGGATTTCCAGCCTTATTGCACAGTGGTCAGAGAGAGAGATCTGTATGATATCAATGTGCTTAAGTTTATGTATCACATTACATCCCAGCAGGTGATCTATCTTTGAATATGTACCATGTAGGAATGAGAAGAATGTGAATTTTTTTGTATTTTGATGAAAAGCTCTGTAAACATCAATCAGGTCAAATTGTCTACTTGTAGTGTTTTGATCTCTAGCCTCCTTGTTGAGTTTCTTTCCCTGTGATCTTTCTTTCTCAGAGAGTGGTGTATTGAAGTCACCCACTATAATTGTTTAGTCTATGATTCTTTTTTTATCTTTTGGTTGACATATTTAGTGGGTCTCTCATTGAGAAATATATGTTTACAACGCTTCGTGGTTCTTTGTCTATTATTCCCTTGAGCATTATATAGTGCCCCTCCTTATCTCTTTTTATCGTTTGCAGTTTGAGGTCAATTTTACCTGAGATTAGTATTGCAACCCCTGCTTTTTTTTTTTTTTTTTTTTTGATTGCTGTTTGCTTGGTATGCCTTTCTCCAGCCTTTGATTCTCAAACTATTTTTGTCTGTAGCTTTGAGATGTGTCTCCTGTAGGCAGTTCAGTCCATGGATATTCAGGGTTATTATCTTCATCTGCGGAATCTGTGATGTCATGTTATACCTTTTGTGTTGGGTGTTTTTCTACCCTCCTTTCTCATTAGCGTGTTGTGCATGTGTGTGTGTGTATCATCCTTGACTTCTTTCCATTCTTATGCCAGTGTTATCTTGGGTCTGTTTTCTCTTTGTTGCCCTCTGGGTGAAGGCTGTTCTATGTGGCGATCTCTTATTTATGCTTGGGGAATGCTGTTCTTCTGCCCATACTGGGTCAGCAAGGATCTTTTGTATGGCTGGATTTCTTCTAATGTATTCTTTGAGTTTTTCCTTGTCTGGGAAAAAGACTTCTCCATCTATCTTCATCGATAATTTGGCTGGGTGGAGTATTTTTGGTTTTGCATTGTTTTCCGTCAATGTGTGGAATATGTTACTCCGCTCTCCTCTTCTTCATAGTTTCTGCTGGTAGGTCTGAGCATATTCTTATTTGGGAACCTTTATATGTTATCGTTTGTTTTTCCCTAGCTGTTCTCATGATTTTCTCCTTTTCCTCAATGTTGGATAGTTTAACTATTAGTGCCTTGGTGACTTCCTCTTGTGATTTAGTCTAGCTGTTGTTCTTTAAGCCTCCTGAGTAGTTGCTTGGTTTTCATTCATTAAGCTGGGGAAGTTTTCCTTCAAGAATTCTCTCAAAATTGTTGCAGACGACTTCTTTGTTGTATCATCCTCCTATCCTTTTATTTTCAAGCAACATATCTTTAAATGTAAAATGTGCCTTCTGTGAATCACTATAATTTAATCTGTTTTCCTATATTCAGTCTGACAATCTTTGCTTTTTGATTGGATTGTTTAATTCATTCACATGCAATGCTATTTTTGATGTAGTTAGCTTATATCTATTGGTTTATGATTTATTTGCTTAATATATCATGTCCTTTTTTGTTTTCTTTTACTTTAATTAGAACTTTCTAATGTAACATTTTAATTGTTTAATGATTTTTCACTATCATTTATTGAGTTATTTCCTTGGGGCTAACTTTATGCACCTTAATTTGTCAGAATCTGCTTTAGACTCGAACTTAATCCCAATGAAAATTGAAACGTTACTCTTATATAGTTCTCCTCCCTTTTGCCAGTGTTTATAGTATTATTGCTATGCAAATTGTATCTATACATTCTATAAATCCAACTATATTGACAAAATATCAATATCATCAAGTCAAATCTGACTCACAGTGAACACATAAGACAAAGTATTACTGCCCCTTTGGGTTTCTGAGATTTTAGATCTTTATAAGAGTAGACAGCCTCTGAAGGTGAACAAGCGGCCATCTAGCTCAGAAGCAAATAAGCCCACATGGAAGAAGCACACCGGCCAGTGCGATCACGAGGTACCCAAGGGACCAGGTATAAGGCATCATGCAAAAAGAAAAAAAGATATAAGTGTGTGTATGTATGTGTATATGTGTGTATATGTATATATGTATGTATATATATGTATATATATATCATATTAAATGAAGGGGGAAGTGCAGAGTGGAGACCCAAGGCCCAAGTGTCGACCAATGGAGATCCCCTCATAGAGGGGTTTAGGAGAGGAGATGGGTTAATTAGGGTGTGAGGTAGTATCGATGAAGAACACAGCTTTCCCCCGGATCCTGGATGCTTCCTCCCCCCAACTACCATGATCCGAATTCTACCTTGCAGGGCTGGATAGGACAGAGGCTGTACACTGGTGCATATGAGGGTTGGAGGTACAGGGAATCCAGGGTGGATGATACCTTCAGGACCAAGGGTGTGAGGGAAGATGCTGGGAGAGTGGAGGGTGAGTGGGTTGGAAAGGGGGAACTGATTACAAGGATCCACATGTGACCTCTTCCCTGGGAGAGGGACAGCAGAGAAGGGGGGAAGGGAGACTCCGGATAGGGCAAGATATGACAAAACAACGATGTATAAATTACCAAGGGCATATGAGGGAGGGGGGAATGGGGAGGGAGGAGGGGAAAAAAAAGAGGACCTGATGCAAGGGGCTTAAGTGGAGAGCAAATGCCTTGAGAATGATTGGGGCAGGGAATGTATGGATGTGCTTTATACAATTGATGTATGTATATGTATGGATTGTGGTAAGAGTTGTATGAGTCCCTAAGAAAATGTAAAAGAAGAAAAGAGAAAAAAATGATTAGGGCAAAGACTGTACAGATGTGCTTTATACAATTGATGTATGTATATATATGAACTGTGAAAAGAATTGTATGAGCCCCAATAAATTGTTAAAATTAAAAAAAAAAAAGAGTAGACAGCCTCATCTTTCTTCATTGGTGACTGGTAGTTTATAACCAATGACCTTATAATTAGCAGCTCTTACAATTATCCACTACCACACCAGGGCTCCTTGATCCTATTGTATAGTTATAACTATTAACATTTATCCTTTTATATTTTCAATAAAGTTTCACATGATAAAATTGAGCAATAATATGCTTATAACTGTTGCTATATTAGCATTTTATAATTTCCCATTTCTGGTTCTCTGCATTTGTTTTTGTGAATTCAAGTTACCATCTGGCATCATCATTTCCTTTAACCAATACAACTTTACTCCCACTCACCTCCTTTTTGTTGTAATTATAAAACATATTACATTTTAATGCACTATAGGACCAAACATGCATATTTTTATACAATTGATTTTTAAATCAGCTAGGAGAAGAATGTATCTATATGGTCATTTCTAATTGCATAATTATCTATATTGAGGCTTTTCATTTTTTCATATGGATTTGTATTACGATTTGTCATCACCTGCTTTTAGTTTGAGAAGGCTTCTCTATTTTTTTTTTATAAGATGGGTTTGCTAGCAACAGATTCTTTCAGTTCGTGTCTTTATTTACCTTCTTTTTGTTAAAGGTAGCTTTGCTGTTTATCAGGTTCTTTTAGTTTGAGAAGATTTCTCTATTTTTTTTTATAAGATGGGTTTGCTAGCAACAGATTCTTTCAGTTCTTGTCTTTATTTACCTTCTTTTTGTTAAAGGTAGCTTTGCTGTTTATCAGGTTCTGATAAACAGCAAAGCTACCTTTGTTTTGTTTTGGTTTGGTTTTGGTTTTTGCGGGGGGAGTAGTGGTAGGAGTTTGAGTATGTTATTCTATTATAATTTTTGGTGAAAAGTAGTTATTGGTTGTTGCTGTTTTCTTATAAGTAACAGTTCATTTTTCTCCTTCTATTTTCAAGATTCCTTGTTTTTGACTTTGAACATTTTTCTTATGCTGTATCTCTTCAAATTTATCATAATGGAGTTTTTGCTGGTCTTCTTCAATGTGTAGATTAAAACCATAATTTTTTCAAATGTTTTTCCTGCTCTTTCTTTGCTCTACCTCTGGATTGACCTAGTGGCTACAATGGGCTCAAACTTAACAGTCATTGTGAGGATGTTCAGGATTGGGCAGTGTTTAGTTATGTCACACACAGGATCACTGTGAGCCAGAACTGACTCACCAGCACCTACCAACAACTCTAAGTTGGCAAGGGGGAAGTACCACCACTCTTAAAGTGCTAGAATTACTGCTTATGGAGCCTGAGGGCTCAAAGAAAGGCAACTTGGAAAATGGGATTGAAGTATTCATTGCCAATTGCCTAAGAGGAGAAATACAAGAGTTATGGGGATTTTCTTCCAGCCTGAGGAATAGAAGGTGTCCACAGTGCAGCTCACCAGACTGACAAGACTTCTCACGGATTCCAGGGCCAGGGTGAGGAATATTGGGGTCTCCCAAAGTATAAGGGAAGGTGTTGGCGATGAATCCCCAATGTTAGTAAAGGTAGCCCCTCCTTGCAGGGTAAGGTTGCGCCTGGGTCTATCTCTAGCCAACAGTGTCTACCGCTTGGTTATTGAAAAAGCTATTCATTCTATTGCCCACGCACAGAGTGCCAGGCTTGTAGTCCAAGAGTAAGAATAATATTAATAGCAATAATAATGGCCTCTAAGTATTGAAGCAATCACTGAGTATAGTGTGTTATATGCATTAACTCCTTTAATTTTGTTAACAATCCTGTAAGGTAGGTGCTATTTTGTTCTCTAGTTTCCAGATGATAAAAGTGATGTCTGGTTGTGTGACTTGCCTTAGTGACTAGCAAAGCTGGAATTGGAACTCAGGGCTTCCTGATTCCAGAACTCAGGCCTTTCCAGTCCTATTCTTCCATTTCCCATTGCACCCAGTCTTTGATTTTCACTGTCATTTCCAGGAAGTCTGGATAGCGTTAAGGGATGAGTACAGTGACAGAGGTTATACTGAGTTTGTGTTTTCAAGTGGATATGCCCAGTGGATTTCAGCACAGTCCTACTGCAGGCTGTCTACTGCCCAGGTGTAGGCAAGAAAATGGGGTGGATTGGGGCTACCAGCTCTGGTAGCTGCAAAAATCCTATCAGGCTACAGGGGGAGGCTTGTTGGTATTTTTTGGTCCTTCCTAGAGATAATGTAGGTATCTCAGGATTGGCTTCTGTATACTAGTCAGACAGGACCTTGTAGGCCGAAGTGGCAATGCCTTGGTCTGAGTCAGCTCTACTTGACCTCATGGTGGGAACTTGGCTTGGTGTCACATCTGTGCCAGGACAGTCTATGTAAGATAGATCCAGGCCTAGGACCCTTCCTAAGCTCCTACTGTGTGTTAGCTGGAAACTTGAATGTCAAGGTGAAGATGCAGAAAAGCCCTACCCCTATTGTCTGTGGAACTGAGAGTGCACTGTTCAGGATAGCTACCCTGGGGTGTAGTGGTTAGGTGTTGGACTGCAATTCACATAACTGGCAGTACAAAACCACCAGAAGCGCCACAGAAGAAAATATGGCTTTTCTGCTCCCATAAACAGCTACAGGCTCAGCAACCCCCAGAGGATCATCATGAGTCAGCATTGACTCGTGGCAGTGAGTCAGGGCCACAGCTGAGATCTGCAAGTACTTGATCTGCCTGGGGCTTCATGGGAAGCTGCAGATGCTGGACCTTCAGCAAGAAGGCTTCCAAGCCAGAGTGTAAATGATGGGAATTTGCTTTCTGGGAAAACTTGACTGTGGCTGACCCCCTGGGGAGGAAAAGACGTGTGGCCAGGAGCACATAGCAAAGGCATTGTGGGTCCCATGCTGTCAACTTGGACTTTTTCTAGAGGGCAGGGACAAGCCATTCTGGGATTTTAAGTGATAAGCTCAGCTTGGCATTTTGAAAGAGCACACTGGTAGCAGATTGGAGGCTGGCCTAGAGCAAAGCCTATAGAAGAAGCCAGGCTAAGAGTGTGACAAGACCAGAGGTAAAGCAAGGGCATGCTGGGGCTGGAAATGAGAGAATGCATTCCAGCAACAATGAGTAAGTTCCATCTACAGGGAGGAGGAGGCGAAAGGCAGCAGGAAGGGTCATTAGATCTACAAATGGTGCCACTGACTGGGACTCACAAATGCTGGTCGACAAAGATAGGGGCTCCTTTGGTGACCCATTCAGAAAACAATGACCACCTGCTATGTGCCATGGAGGAGCTCTGGTGGCATCTGGTTACTTGCTGGGCTGCTAACTGCAAGCTCAGCAACTTGAAACTACCAGACGCTCCATGGGGGAAAGATGAAGCTTTCTGCCCCTGTAAAGTAACTCACGGGAGTAGTTCTCCCCTGTCCTGTAGGGGCACTATGAGTCAGCATGGACTCGATAGCAATGAGTGTGTTTAGTATCCTACCACAGGGCAGTAGTGGTTCAGAGGTAGACTTTTGCCTCCCATGTAGAGACCTGGGTTCAATTCCTAGCAAATATACCTCGTGTGCATACATCAGTGGAGAATTTCAAGTTGCTGTAATGTTAAACTGGCTTCAGCAGAACTTCCAGACTTAGGTATACTAAGAAGAAATACTGGTAATCTACTTCAAGCAAGAAATCAGCCACTGACAGCCCTATGGACCTTAATGGTCGAACTCCTTTGGGTCGATGGGATGGCAACTGGAAATTATGTAGCAAGCATGTAGCAAGAATGTAGCAAGCATTTATACCAAGCATGTAGCAAGCATTTATAGCAAGCATGTAGCAAGCATTTGCAGATGCCACCATGCACAAAATAGGAAAGGCGCTTTCTATCTTGGAGTTTTAAGTTCGTTGATAGAGTCAGATGATAAATAAATATCAGTAAGAAAATAAAGAAATAGTATAAAGATAGCAAGTCATGTTGTGAAGAAAATCAGTGCTATGACAGAGCTAGGGGATGTTTTCATCAGAAGCAGTGGACCAGGCCTGAGACTGTTAGTGGCCCCTGAAATATTTTCACATTAATGAGTTATAAAGTCAGATGGAAATATGAGTATACTAATAATGTAGGTATAATAAGGAACCTAATTTGGATTATATTTAGACCAGTGGGTCTCAACCTTCCTCATGCTGCCACCCCTTCATACAGCTCCTCATGTTGTGGTGACCCTCCAGCCATAACATTATTTTTGTTGCTACTTCATAACTGTAATTTTGCTATAGTTATGAATCGAGCGACCCCTGTCAAAGGGTCATTCAACTCCCAAAGGGGTCATGACCCACGGGTTGAGAATCGCGATTTAGACCAATGCAGTCATAATATATAATTTCTGATAATTTTGATGGAGGGCCACTAAAATTACAATGCAGCCCGGGTGGCTCTGTCAGACGGGCTGGTCACAGTGGGCCTTTCTGATGAAGGACATTAAAGCTCCAGAATTACCTTTCCTCTTAATGTTCCGATGGGGTGCAAGGGTGGAACAAATGGTTCATGTCCTTGACTGCTAACAGAAAGACTGGAACTTTGTGCCCACCTTGAGATACTTTAGAAGAAAAGTCTGTTTCTTTAAAAAGCAAAAAGACCAAGTCACTGAGAACCCTCTGGAGCAGAGCTGTACTCTGATGTCGTGACTCACTAGGAATTGGGGTGGACCTGACAGCACCAGTGTTTAGAGGTCAGACAAGTTGAGAGCGTACACTGAGAGGAAAGACCCTGATGTCGGTGAGGGGCGTTGTGATGAGGTCAAAGGAGTTAGTCTGGGGTCTAATTTGAAGCTTTGCCATTTACTAACTATTCGACCTTGAACAAGCTTACCCTCTCTGCTCTAAAGTACACCTGGGATTTGGGGTTGGTGCAGGGGCTCTCTGCTTTGATCCCAGTCAACATTTCTGTAGGGGTGGAGATGGGTAAACACCCAGGACCTGGTACCATCCCCCTAAGCCCTCTCTCTACCCCTCATAGTACTAAGGCTTAGCTACTCACCCCCTTCACTCACAAGACGTTCTTGGGACACTGCTTATGCTGTTGGAGGAAGCTTGAGCAATGTCGCCACCTGTGCCTCCTGTACCCAGTTAAAAACCGGACACTAGGCAGGGCTGGCAGGACCTGAGCCCAGGAAGCTGCCATTCCTGAATAAGCAATCCCAAGACTGCTGATGAAATCCAGATGTCAGACAGAAAAACAATCGTCATCCACACCCATCTGGCAGCTCGGGTTTCTAAGAGATTGCAAAAGAAGAAAAATAGATTTGAGAGAGCTGAATCCTGGAACAGCTGAAACTTTAGAAGCTGGAAGTAAACTGTCCCAGTGTCTTGCTCGGGGAGGAGCAGTCGACAGAGAGGAAGAGGAGGCTGGTTCAGGCCCCTTTCTCCAGTCTCCGTAGCCTTGGGTCCCAGTCCTCACACTTCCCCGGGGCCAGAACAGGCTCGTCCTTAGTAGCTCTGGGATGCCCACAGGAGGCCACAGCCAATGTCCAACTCCCTGCCTGCAGGGTCTAACTCTTGTTTCAGCTCCAGCTTCACTGCAAGGCTGCTTTTCCTCTGGGGCCAGAGTAGCCAGAGACCTGAGGTGGGAAACTTTGGGTATTCAGGGCTTCCCATTCTTCTCACCTGCAGGCTCTTCCTCAAGGCCCATGAGGCAGGTGACTGGAGGAGTAGAGGGACCAGTTAGGGATCAGCTCTACCCTCTTATTTACCTTGGGGCAGCCTCCTGCAGTGTCCAGCTCACACATTAAGGTACATGTTAAGAAAGATTCGCAAGCTAACAGGTTTGAAACCTTTGATTAACAGGTTTGAAACCACCTCCGTATACTTGGTGGCGGGCGGGGGAACAGAGGTTTTCTCACAGAATAGGGCCCAGGACTGAATGTTTTGAATGTTCAATGAAAGGAAAAAGAAATGAGGGAGGGGGGGAAAGGGAAAGAGAAGGAAAGAAAAGACAGCGCTGTGCCATGCATTGAGCAGAGGACTGGGCCCACGGTGATGGCAGATGTAGGTACGTAGCGGGGAGTCCACACTGCAGGGAATATGCTACAAGAGGTTCTTCCGGGATTAGTGGGGATCAGCACCCCAAGCCCAGTACTGGCCCGAGTCTTCTTCCTCTCCTTGTAGAATAGTGGTTATGGGCTCAGGGCCTAAGCCAGTTGGCCTGGGCTTAGTTCCCAGCATGGCCTCTTCCTAGCCATGTGCACTTGAAGACATTAATTCTACCTCTCTGTATCTCGGTTTCCTCATCTGTAACATGAAGATAATAAAAACAATGACATGGGATGTGGTGAGGATAAATGAGTAATTTTATCTGAAGTGCCCAAAAGAATGCCTGGAGTCTCATAAGCGCTGTACTAGTATGAGCGGTTGGTAGCCCCCAACCCATGGCAATGCCATGCAAGGCAGAAGGAAGCACTTCCCAGTTCTGTGGCATCCCCATGAGCAGCAGATTGAAGCAGTGTGGTACCAACGGTAGACTCATTGCCTTATTTTTGGAAGTAGATCAGAAGAATTTTCTTTCCAGTCTGGATACTCCACGACAATCTATCCACTGGATTAGCAGCACACAGTTTCCAGTGAAACCCTGCTGGTGGCTGCCCATGAGGTGCATGGACTGGGCAGGAAACCCAGGCCTCACCACCGCTTCGCTGTATTAATTTTTGTCCTTACTATTAGGCGTCAGTTCAGGCATTTCAAATTACTGAGTTTGCTGGTTCTAAAGAAGAGCTTCAGGGCTGTGGGTGGGTGCCTCCTGTAGGGACCTGTGTGGTTATGCTGTGCTTTCGTGAGGAGCCTTGGCTGGGTGTGGGACAAGGTCAGGTTCTGATGACCTTGAGGGGCAAGAATACCCGGAGGCTCTGCTGTATGGAGGATGGAAACTTCGGGAAGAGGGGATGGGCATGGCTGTGGGATAGCAGCTGTAGGTGGGCCCGTGGAGGATGGACCATGAGTGCCCCCCCCCCCGCCCGCAGCACAGGACAGTAACCAAAGCTGCAGGAAGGGTAGGGCAGGGCACAGGGCATGGCACTAGCAGGGCAGCAGCCTTGATATCCTTCCTGCTACCATGTGCCTGGGAGGCAAGCACCCAGGAGGGCTGGTTTCACATCCCCAGCAGCCAATTCCCCTTTTGAAAAGATCACAAATGTTGACTTTGGAGCCCCTTCTGTACACACACCTCTGTGTCCCTGAGCTTGAATCGGACCCGCAGGAATGACACTGGCTTCATTGGCCTTAACCCTCTCAACTCTGCTTCTGAGCATGAGTTTTGTCAGAGCACTGAGCCAGGGCCATCCTTGGACACTGGAATCACCTGCATGGCCTAGAGAATGGAGAGCAATTACTTCCTTGGGCTGAGTAAATGCCCAGTACCACCTCCTCCTGGCAGGCAGCCTTCTGTCCTTTCTCAAAGCGACTGCCCTCCTCAGAATGCCTGAAGGGCCCAGTACTCCACTCACTGACTTATTCATTCAGTTAGCCTGTACCTCTCCCCTCCCTTGTTCCCCTTTCCAGGTAGCTCTGCAGGCCAGTGGGAGGGGCTGACTGGGTCTCTCCTGACCCTCTTAGCCTCAGTAAGGATGGGAGAGTACAGGCTAGCCAGGACCCAGTGATCCTAGGCTCAGACGTCACTGGTGCCCTTCTTGGCTGCTGACCTTGGCTGCATTACCCAAGATCTTCAGACACTATATAATGGAGGATGCTGTGGGCAGTGCTGCTGAAGCAGTGCTTGGTGGCCCCCAGGCTTGCAAGGCCCCTCTCGTTGTTATTGTTATTGATTCAGTTATGAGGTTATTGATTCGGTAGCTGAGGAGCATCCCCAGGCCTTTTCGGCCTCATTGTAGAGGGGAGTCCAAGGCCACCTCTCAGGACTGCTCTGCAAACCTGGGGTGCTCCAAGCCTTCCAAGCGACTTCCCTGGCCCACCCAGCCAGGCAATTTAACACCCATCCCTGCACCCCCTCAGCAACCCCACCCCTGCATGTGCCCTAGTCGAGCTCTCCAGCTTCTATGCTTGAGCTCAACCTGCCTCAACACTTCCATCTGGCAGCACCGTCCTTCCTTCAATCTCTTCCCTCCTGCCACCTTGCAGAGCCCACCTTGACCCCTCAGGGAGCCCCTGGGGTCTTGCTCTTCCTGAGCTGCAACACCCTGCAGCCTGGGTCACTGGCTGCTCAGCTGCCCTGCATTCTCATTCAGGCCCCAAGTCCCTTGCTTGGGCTGTGCTGCGCTGGGCCTGGACTTGAACCTGAAGTGTAGTCAGAACCTCTGCCCCCAGGGGTGGTCCGGCTTTTTGCTCTTTGAGCTCCTACGAAATTTCTCACATCACCTGCCTTGCCCTGGGCCTGCCTTCTCTGTGTCCCCATTTTCTCCTTCAAGCTCAGCCCAAGCTTTCCTAGCCTGGAGCGCACACTGGGCCTGCAGACCTCTGGGCTTGCTCTTGCCCAGTCTTGTCGCTAAGCCCCACAAGGACTCAGCCAGCCTTTTCTCCTCCTCCCTGGGAATGTTTTCCAATCAGGGGCTGCATCTGCTGAGCCAGCGTTGGGGTCAGAAGGCCCAAGTTCCTGGCCACTGCCTGAGCACCACGGCCTCATCCTGTGAAGTGGGGTCAATATGAGCTTGACGCTCTGGGTTTCGGTGTCATCTAGAGGAGACTCACTAGTTAAGACACTTTGGAAACCATGAACTGTTACCATTTGCTTCTCAAAGTAACATCTGTGCTTTTCAAACCCTTAAAAGGCTGGTAAAGCAGATTTACTCAATTAATTGTGTTGTTTGATCTCCTGACTGCTGCTTCCGTAAGCATGGATAGTGGATCCAAACAAGATAACACTTTTGACAGTTTCCATCTTTTCTCCATTTATCATGATGTTACCGATTGGTTCCGTGGTGAAGCTTTTGGTTATCTGTACATTGCATTGTGATCCATACTGAAGGCTGTAATCCCTCATCTTCGTTAGCAAGTGCTTCAAGGTCTCCTCACTTTCAGCAAGAAAGCTTGTGCCATCTGCATATCACAGGTTGTTAATAAGCCTTCCTCTGATCCAGATGCTGAATTCTTCTTCATACAATTCTGAGGCTCTTCTAGGCCTGGCACACAGCTCACTAACCAGAAGCAGCTAAGTCTAGGGGCTGATTAAGCTGGCCTGTAGCCATGGAGACAGATTCAGGATGGTCTTGACTCTGCCCACCTGCCCCTGTCCTTTCTACCTAGGACAGCACTTGTACGGGCTCCCTCCTACGCCCTATGGCTTTGTCCTAAACCCTATGAGTTGGGAAGAGGTCCGGCTGGAGGTGCCTGGAACCCAGCCAGTAAGTTAGATGACTTGGCACCAGTGGCCTGGCCTGTCTGGAAGATCTGATCATCCCTCTGCACAGGCCTCCTCTCCCTGCCAAAGGTTGGGTTCTGAGATGAAAGAGAGTATGAACTGGCCATGCGCTAGTGTTCCAGGAATACAGAGGTCCGGGGACCGAGATTGAGGGGATTTCCAAGCCTGTTTGGGCCTCATGGTTCCAGAAGAGTGCATTTCTCATTCCTTAGGGATATCCCCAATCTGTGAGCCAGCTCCTATATAAAGCCTTCCTCTCTAAAGAGAGGCCGAGACCCTCCAGGGAGGGGAGATGGAAGCATATTTTCTCCTACAGCCTGATTTCTGCCCAGGCCTGAGCACTGAAGGCCCGGTGTTCCCCACTGGTTGGAGGGCAGTGGAAAGGCTGAGTACTGGGTTCTGGGCTCCCACAGAGTAATCCTAACTGGCTGTGGGACTATGGACAAACCACTTTTCTGCTCTGTTACAAAGTGAAAGAGGAAGATGGCTAAGAGGACAGGTGAAGAGAAAGAAGTGTGGGTAGCTGGACTGCAGACAGCTTCCAGAGTTGAGCTGAGACCCACACAATCTGATGTGAAATCGCAGCTACGTGACCTTAGGCATCTGTCATAAGGGAGAACCTCAGATGGAGGCTTCGGATTAGAATCATCTGGGAGCGCTTTAAAATTTTTTTAATCTTAGTATTAGAAATTCTGGCTCAGTAGATTCAGGTGAGCCTGGCCAGGGGCATTTCTGCAGCTGTCCAGGTGATACAGAAGTGAATCCCCATTGGTGAACCCGAGTGCATTCGGTCAACCAATTTGATGAGTCAGGAAGCACGTTGCCTGGGTCAGAAATGAACCCAAGTAGGGGTGGGGAGGGGTTCTGCAGGTGAGGAAAACCTTCTGAGCTCCTTCAAGATGACAAGGCAGCTGCCCGTGAGATGTGGAAATGATCGTTCCAGGCTTACTGCTTGATCCATGGCAAAGTTGGTGATTTTAAGAGTCAGGGGTTCTATAAGCATTCCATATAGAAATTAGAGGGTCCTGAACCCTTCTACATTTTCTGTTTTCCAAGTGCAGTTATCATTATTCTTTGACGTGAAGATTGCTCTTCTTTGTGACTCTGACACCTTATTATTCTGAATTCTAGAGTTTCCAAGAATCTAAGCTATTATGGCACCAGAATTTTAAAACATTCTAAATTGAGTAATTCTGTAATTCTATCTGGGCAGTCGGCCACTGAGTCCTAGACCCTGGCCTTTGTCTACCCTAGACAAGTGGCAATTGTGTAAGCTTGGATGAGTCTTCCCCTCACCCCCCGCCTGCTGCGCCTCTCTTAGAGAAAGAAGCCCGGGCGTGGAGCAGGGACTCCACAGTGCTCTCTCTCCTCTGGTTCTTCTTCCAACGCTGCCTGGTGATTGAGGAGGGGAGGGGAGGTCTGAGAGGCACATTTGACCATGCAACCAGAAGGGCAGCAGGTTAGACCCACAGCAGTATCCCACAGCACCATCTCAGCAGAACCATCAATTCCTGCCTGTCATCTTTGGCTCAGACAGTAGAGGCCATCACAGCCAAAGCACTTCCCCCAGACACACATCTGTACAGGTAGATGCACATCCAGACAGGGGACCAGAGCCCCAGAAGGAGCCGGTGACTTACCTCATAGAGTCAGTGCCTGAACTTCAGACTCTAGTCTCTCTACAACTGGATAGTCCCTCCTGGCCAATCCTTTGCAGCCCTGGCCTGTAGCTCAGAACCATTGGCCTGTTGGACTGGATGGACCTCACTTTAAAGAAGTGGTTCTCAACCTGTGGGTCACGACCCCTTTGGGGATCAAATGACCCTTTCACAGGAGTTGCCCGATTCATAACAGTAGCAAAATTACACTTATGAAGTAGCAACAAAAATAATGTTATCGTTGGGGCAGTCACCACAACATGAGGAGCTGTATGAAGGGGTGGCAGCATGAGGAAGGTTGAGACCCACTGGCTTAAAGTGACAGGGATGCGCCTACGTAGAGAATAAGACTGAGGGCCTGTGTACACTCACACTGAGGGTAGTGGGTAGACGGTAAGGGGTAAAGGGATGGATTTCAGAGATTATCTCAGGTTTTTAGAAGGTTGTCAGAATAGGTAAAGAAAGACTCCAAGGCTTTAGACTTGTAAGATTTTAGGCACGTGTTCTTGTGATGATATGATGATGATGATGATGATGGCGGCGGCAGCGATGGCTACTCTTCACTGAATTCCCGTTCTGTTCCAAGCACTGAGCATGCCTACTGTTGCTGGGCGCCACTCCAACCCTCAGCAACCCCGCGTACAACAGAGGGAAACACCGCACAGGCCTGCGCCATCCTCACAGTGGTTCCCGTGCCCGAGCCCACTGAGGCAGCCACGGTGTCCGTCCAGCTCATCAGGGACCTTCCTCTTTTCACCGCCCCTCCTCTTTACCAAACAGGATGTCCTTCTCCAGGGACCTGTCTCTCCTGACAATATGTCCAAAATATGTAAGACGAAGTCTTGCCATCCTTGCCTGTCAGGAGCACTCTGGCCTTACATCTTCCAAGACATGAGCTCACTGCATCTTTTTCATCCCTACCTGATGTCTTTCATCCTCCCCCTGGGGAGATGGAAAATGTGAGGCTCAGATTACTGTTAGTGATGGCAGGGATCCCCAGGGCTGCACAGCCCACGACGAGGAGCGGCAGGGCCACATCTTCCCTGTGGTCTTCGGCAGTGGTAGACTAGGGAAAAGGAAGTTTCCAGAAGAGATGAGAGTGATTGTATTTTTCCTCCTTTAGCATCAGCATGATTCTCTTAATGTTCCATGAAGTTATTTTTGATTTTTAGAAATACTGTACTGCCCATAGCTGACTAGCCCTGGACCAGCAGTGGGAATTGTTTGGGATGAGGCTGGTACAGCCCAGCACCACAGCCCTTGGGCGCTTCAGCTTCCGGGCACACCCCCTAGCCCGGCATGTTTTGGTGTGCTGCGCTCACATGGAGGCTGGTGCTGATGGACACTGCCAAGTGCCAAGGAGGCAGGAGGTTTTGGAGAATCTTGGGAAGCCTCCTCCTTGGGGTCCTGGCGCAGGTTGAAGGAGCTGTGGTTCCCCTTGGGATGACTTGCTTCCCAATTGGTTGACTTACAATGGAGCTGGCAGGTCATCCGGAAATGGAGAAAAATTCCATGTATTTCCCTGTGGGCATGTGTGTGCTTGACTGTCTTTGGTCCTGTGTAGGGCTCATGCCCCTTTGTTAGCAAAGCAAGGAGGCTTTGTTGCAGGGGCTCTACAAGCCGAGATTTCTGGGTAGTTCCTTCCAACCCTTAGATGTGGGCCATCAGGGATGCTGGGAGCGAGGCCAGGTGGGGAAGGACTAGTAAGGAGTACGTGTGGGTAACCCCAGAGGACAGGCCTTGAAGCCTTCTCTGGCGTGAGCATGGCACCTCTCCTGGGGAAGAAGATGGGGGTCCCCGGACACATGGCCAGGGTCGGCTGGCCCTGGGCACAGCAGTTTTCTTTCTCCATATTGGCTTCAGTCGCCACCCTAGTTTGAAGAGGACAGCACAGATGCCTCCCTGTCAGTAGATGCCAGTGAAAGGAGACTGAGGCTGGCAAAGAGTGTGTGCTGAAGAAGCATGCGCTATCCTTCCTACCTCATTCTCTCCCTCCTAGGGTTTCACTGTGGTCCCCTTCTTTCCTTCTTTGCTCTGAAGAATCCGTTTGGGGCTTAGGGGACAACTTGTATCAGTAGGGAGCCCTGGACTTTTCCAGGGGTGCAGTGGTGGGGGTCTCAGGGGGAGCTCAAGTCACATAGCCTGCTATATCTAACTTAGTCCTTTCTGTTCTGACTCTGTTTGCTCACCTAAAGAGGGGAGTGGGGTGGGGTGGGGTGGGGTGTGTGTGTGTGTGTGTGTGTGTGTGTGTGTGTGTGTGTGTCCTACAGGTCTGACCCAACTCCAGCTTGGCTTTGTGAAGGCCTTGTGCCCGGGCACCTTGTGTATGTCTACACAGACTGCCTTCCCAGGATCAGCGTGTGCTTCTGATGACTGTAGCTCAGAGAAAAAGCTGCCTGGGTAGACACTCCCCACTGTGCCTCTCTCCCTTCTCCTGCTCCTGTCAGCTGGGCAGCTCTGCTCTTGGGGACACAGATGGATACTTGTCTGGAGAGTCCCCCTTCCCTCCTCCTGCCCCTCTGAACACTCACTTCAGGGACAGGAAGTGTTGGGCCCGCGCCTCCCAGCTGCCTGGGTGGGACACCACCAAGCAGGGCTGGCCTGCCCAGAGAAGGACAGAGGCCCTATTGAGCCTGCTCCCCAGATCAGTGGGGACAATGACCACTCTGAGGACCAGGAAGTCATCAGACTGCTGCCTCCCTCCCCCACCCCGCCTCCGCAGCCTCTTCTGACTTTCTCCTCTGCTACTTATCTCACGCTAGTAACGTTTTTCCCTGCGACTAGGGAATTAGGGTGGACTCTGCATGGTTTCTGTCCCTGAGAAGAGGGCCACAGGGCCAAGGGAGATGGTGACAGACCACAGAACCCTAAGCACCCACTAACGGGAAATACCAGAGGCCGGGACTCCGAAGTGGAGGTACCTGCTGGAAGGACTGCTGGGAAGGCTTCCTGGAGGAGGGGTCATGATGCTTAAGTACTTCCACAATCAATCGGTCATATTTGGAAGTCACAGCATCCTTGTGGGGCAGGCAAGGCTAGAACGCCTTCGAAGTCCAGGCCCCGGCCCAGGTGAAGACGGAGTTCTTCTGCCTGCCGTGGGACATCGACACGGGAAGGGTCCTTCAGAACTGCTAGGCCAGACATTCCAGCACAGGTGAGGTGAGCTCGCTACCCCAACCTATGTCCGTGGGAGGCAGACGTCACTGACACTACTCTCTTGCCTTTGAGCTTGGGTGTGGCCACAGAGTCCTCCTCACCGCAGTGCTCTGGGGCCAGACATGCAAGATGAAGTACGAGGCGGGCTTCAAGAAAATCGTGGGAAAATGGAATGAAAGGGTCATGGAATTTTTCCACGAAAATTTTAAGCTGCTTTGTATTTGTCTTTCCTAGTTCTTTTCCGACTGCTCATTTGCCACATGGTGACGGTGAGGTTCAGAGGGAACGTGCTTGTCCAAGACCACACAGTGCATTGCGGGCAGTATGTTGAGTCTGGGGCACAAGTGAATGGTGGAGAATTGCCCACCTTTTAAAAAAATCATTTTCCTGGGGGCTCTTACAACTTTTGTTATAATCCATATATCAATTGTATCCAACATATTTGTACAACTATTTCCATCATTCTTTTCTTTCTTTTTATTTTTCCTTTTTTAAAAATATTTTATTAGGGGCTCATACAACTCTTATCACAATCCATGCATATACATACATCAGTTGTATAAAGCACGTCTGTACATTCTTTGCCCTCATCATTTTCAAGTCTTACATTTCTCTGGTTAGGTTTATTCCTAAGAATCTCATCTTTTATGTGGCTATTGTAGATGGCATGGTTTCCCTGCTGTCTTTCTCGGAGCTCTGTTTGCTGGTCCACACTAATTCGGTTGGTTTCTGTTTGTTAATCTTGTATCCTCATTCCTTTCTATACATTTACTTTCCATTGACCCCTTGGGATCATCTCTTCCTCCTCCCCCTCCCCACACCCGCCCCCCACCAAGCCTTGTGGCCCCTTGATAGATTATAGATTATTATTTTCAAATCTCACACCAACCCCTGTCTCCCTTCCCCTATGGTTTCTGCTGTTCTTCCCCTTGGATGAGGGGCTGTGGTTATGTGCCATTCATTGTGATCAGTCACCCCTCCCCCCACCCCTTTGGTATTGCTATTCCCACTCCTGTTCCTGGGTTCCATGCATCGTGAGTTTTCTCTCTTGCCTCTACCTGTGTACATGCTCCCGTCTAGTCCAGTGTAGGAAGCAGCACCGGAGTCATGATAGTTGGGGGTAAGGAGGCCTCAAGGGATCAGAGGTATTGCTTGATCCATTGGTGCTCTACTGCACCCTGATTGACTCCTCCTCTCCCTGCGACCCCTCTGTGAGGGGATGCTCCATTATCCACAGATAGGCTTTGGGTCTCCCCTCTAATCTCCCCCATTCTCACTAATGCATTTTTGTTTGTTTGTTGTTTGTTGTGAATTTTCTGATGTCCGCTGCCCGGTCTCAATGACACCTCACGATTGTACCAGCTGGTGTGCTTCTTCCATGTGGGCTTGTTGCTTCACTGTTGGTTGGCCACTTGTTTAACTTCAAGCCTTTAAGACCCCAGATGCTACATCTTTTAATAGCTGGGTACCATCTTCTGTCTTCACCACATCTGCCTATGCACACATTTTGTCTTCGGTGATCATGTTTGTGTGTGTGTGGGGGGGGGGGGAGCATCACAGACTGCCAGTTTGTTAGAACAAAGTGTTCTTGTATTGGGGAAAGTATAAACCGAGACCCAAGGCCCATCTGTAACCTCAGTATATTGCCTCATAATTATGTGTACAAAGGCAAATACCTCTATTTTTATGGATTAATATATTTACATAAGTACACACATCTGTCAATATCCCTATCTATACCTCTGCTTCCTAGAGCTTACCTCTGTTTCCTTTTGCCTCCTCCTGCCCTGCCATCACTTTCCCCCTTCTTCCACCTCTTGGTACTTCCTCTCAGCTAGATTGGTGTTGCTCTAAAACTCACTGGATCTCTACCCTCGTCTAGATGTTAGTTTCAATTCCCTAGTTGTTCCCCTGTTGAGAATTGCCTACCTTGAAGCAGTTAGCGGTGTGAAACTTCTGAGACAAGAGAATGGCCCCAGTTCCCCACTGTGAGGTTCCCCACTCTGAAGAAGGAGCCTGTTCATCTCTGAGTGGAGCCCCATGCCTTCAGGGCTCCCAGCAAAACTTGGTTTGACTGAGATACTACTTTTCTCCCTCACCTGGCTATGAATTTAGCCCAGGATTTTATGTCTTCTTAATCACCTCACTCTAGTAGTCACATATGGGGGCACACAGCATATATGTATCGACCCTTCTTGCTACTCCTGTGATTCTAAACAACTGAGAGTAAGGCCAGGTGGTGAAAGGTGGTTAGGTGGCCCTCCTAGGAGCTGGCCTTGGGTCCTGGACTGGCTCCAGCCTGGAGTGTTCTCTGGGGAAAGGAAAATCTCCCTCCTGGCAGAGGAAAGCGCTACATGGTCCTTGCAGGACCTAGTGGCATGAATGTTGTCACAACCCTGTCCCAGTCCACACCTGGCTGCTTGGCCCATCCTGTCCTAGGAAATGGGCCCTTGGGGCAACTTGAACCTGGGCCTCAACCAGGTCAATTACATGCTAAGCATTTAGTCTACCCATGATAGTATCCGAGTCCCTGGGGGACAACTGAGGCCATGGGAGTTACAGTAATGAGCCTGAAGTCTTACAGGAAGCACCTGGTGCTGACTTCTCCCCAAGCTTCTGGGCATTCCACCTGGATACCAGTCCCACATCTCTAGGGATTCCCTTCAGCTGGGCCTTTGGGAGCATGTAAGCTTGTGTCAGGTTAAAAAATAATGGGTACCAGAGTGGGGTGGGAAAGGGAGATGCCTGAGGCCTGAGTCCTTTACTCTCCTGGACAGACTTCCCAGGCCCCCTTTTGCTTTCTTTGTTCCTGTGATGGTTTCCAAATGCCAAGCAGTCACAAGTTTGGGGCTAGACCAAAGGAGCCAGCCCTCCCTCAGTACCAACCACCACCACCCCAGTGCAACTTTTAAAGAGAGGATTCTGCCTCCTGAACCTCTCGGGCCCAGCAGCCTCACTGCCCCGCAGCTAGCCCAACTCATGAAGTGAGGTGCCCAGCCTCTACTCCCAGCTCTGACCCGACTTCCTTGATGGTTTATCCTGGGCTAGGAAGTGGGCATGTGGAGAAGACATTCCTACTTCGGAAGAGCTGACTTAGAACCCAACAGGTGTGTGTCCAGGCTGCAGAGTGATCTGTCCCATGGTCACTAGGCAGGCACGTGACAAGTCCCAGGGCTGCCAGAGGTGCTTATGGTACAGAGGGCACACAATACGTTCTGACACAAGTCAGTGCCTAGAGGGGTTCCTGCAGGTGGGGTGCCCTCCAGAAAAATCCCCAGGAGGATGTACAGCTTCAACTGTATCTGGTTGGGAGTAAAGGGAATTCCAGAGAGTGGGAATGTGTGTGCAAATACCCCACCCCTGTAATATGTATATGGTCTCCTCCTCCCTTCTCAGGGTCCCCCTGGGGTGATGGTCATGTGGGAATGCCCACACATAAGGGACAGGCATACTGATGCCAGCTACAGAAGGGCAGAGTACAAGGCCGTGCATTGTGGGGGTCAGCCAGGCTTGGGTTTGGGTTCCAGCGCCACTACTTCCTGGCTGTCTGAAATCAGACAAGTCGCTCAGCGTCTCTGTGCCCCAGATCCTTCACCTGTAAAGATTAGAGGGAGCATAAACACATAGGGAGGATAAAAAGGAACCCAGGCCCTGGCCCTTGGGGAGAGTGGGTTTGCCATGACTTTTCCAGGTCCTGGGTCAAGGAGGTCAGCCATAGCCAGGACTGTGGGAGTGGGAACTGTCTGCCTTGTTTCCTCCTTGGCAACCACCTGGAAGAAGCCACATTGATGTAGATCTTCCTCTGCCAGGTCCCCACCCTAAAGAGAAAGTAGTGTGAGGCTTGTGCTCCAGGCTAGCACCCTGCAGTCACTGAGGGGCACACTCACACATATGTTCACACTCACAATGACCATACTGACACACTCATGTTGACAGTCACACACCTTGCACACATGCTCACACTCATAATGACCATGCATTCACACACATGCTTACACTCACAAAGACCATGATGATAGACAAATGTTAGCATTGGCGCACACGCACACATTAGTTTCCCACTTGTACACATACTCACACACTCACATCCATGGCTTGTCTGATTGCCAGCACCATCCAACACCATGAAACACAAGAGGAGTTGGTCGGGGCCCGGTTTGGCCTATAGGAGCCGCTTAGTCTTTGCTCTTCCTGATTGCAGGTATCCCAGTTGACCTTGAAGCCAGCCTTGTGTGAACCTCAGACATCTCACCCAACAATGACAGAATTAAACAGAGGTCAACCCTTGGGGTTCTAGGTCTGCCACTCACTCGCTTTGTGACCTAGGTGACTTAACCTCTTAGGACCTCTGATTTCTCAGCTGGGAATGCTGAGCCCACCTACAGATATGGGGCCCGGCTAGTAGGGCATATGGAGGTGATCAGTCACCGGCTGTGGTGTGTGGTGAGCCCTGGTCTCCAGGTGCCTTCAGGCTCCATTACACCCAACGTTCCGAGCTGGGAGAGTTGCTTCTGAGTCTACCCCTCAGTGACCTCGTGAGGAAATTGAGGCCCAGACAGAGGAGGCAAAAGTCAAGGCTGAGCAAAGCTTGCAGTCCTCTCACCAGACAGCCCTGGGAGCCCCGCCTTTCCTGCCAGAGTGGCCCCAAACTGCTGACTTTAGCATTTTACCCGCCAAGGCAGATCAGATTTCGTGTCTGGCACTCTTCCTCCCCTTACGCCCTTCCCCCACCACTATTTTGAGTGGGCTTCCCCTCCCTTCTCCTAGGCTGGGCCCTCACACCCGGGCCTGCTCACGCAGAGCCCTTTCCAGTGCCGACACTACCAACTTCCCTCCCTGCCCCATGGTGGCCCAGCTGGTGTCTACCACATCTGGACACCCCACGCTAGTATTGGCCTCAGATTCGGGCCAAGAGCTGACCAGTCCGTAGGATGGCACTGCTGACCCGAGGCTGTTTTCTGGAATGTCCACACGGCCTGGGAAGGGGCAGGACCACCCCTGCCCCTGCCTGGACCAGTGTGCCCTCCTCCTGCTCGCAAGACCTGTCGCCTGCCATTAACTGTGCTCTGCCCCCGAGTCCCACCCATTCTCAGTCATGGGCCCGACCGTGTGCCCCTTCCAGACTCAGTGTCCTCTGGGCCCTCGCCTGGGCCTGGCATTCCAGGAGAAGAGGGGGATCAGTGTCCCTACAGAATTTTGGGGACAGCAGGAAATAAGATGGCTGAGCACAACATTTCTATAAATCCAAAAGTAAACTTTTGAGGAAAGCTGCTGGAACCAGAGCAGGACAGGACGCCAGCTGGGGCCAAGCTAGTGATGCAGACCGTGAAGGGAGCCGGGGGAGGCCAGGCCTTCTCCAAGGGCAGCAGTGGAAGGCACGCTGCTAGGTTGGGTCTCAAATAGAAAAGTGATGATACAGGAGGCCAAGTAACTGCCTAAATGGAGGAGACCAGAGGGGAAGCCCTTTCAATGTGACGTCGAAGGGTTACGTAGGCATCTATCTGGTAGAGAGTGTTGGGATCTGTCTTCGGAATCTCGTGCTGGGGTAATAGAAGTTCCATAAATGGATGACATTAGCAAACAGAAACTTACGTAGGAGGTAGAAGGCTGGACTCATGGCGACAGCTCTAGGGGAAGAAGTCTATCCCTGACCCTCTGAGTTCTGGAGGGAGATCTTGTCTTCTTTAAACATCAGTGCCCTAATACCTTAGCGATCGACTTGTGTTTTGGCATCAGTCTTCCCTGGGGTCTAGGAGTTTCTCATTGCAAAGACCCAAGGTCCAAAGGGTACCCTCCGCTCCTAGCCCTTCATCTTTGGCAGCAATGCGGTCCCTGTGATCTCTGTTCTGCTTTCTCTCCTTTGACCTCCTTAGAGATCAAAGTGCAGGGCACCCCCCAGGGAAACATCCCTTACATCCCATCAGAGCTGTGACCGGCCTAGGGGTGCAGCCCACCCTAATCCCCCTACAACAGATTGTTGATCTAACCAGATCACATCATGGGGATGATTACATCATTGCATAACTGCCAACTCACATCATTGCATAACCGCTAAACCAAGAAGCGTGGCCTAGCTAGGTTGACACATATTTGGTGGCTTCGGGGGGCGGGGGCCACACACAATTGAGAGCAAAGGCACGTGTAGAGGTAGGGAGAATGACTTGCAGGAAATGAATGATCTCATTTTGGTGGAAGTGAGTATACATTTATAGAAGGTAGGAATAGCAACTAACATGAAAAATTCAGCCAGGGCCAGATGAAGAAGGACCTCCCAGTGGCTTACGTGTTCTTAAACCTGTAGGCAATAGGGGGATCCAAGTCGGAAGCGGTAGTTGGAGGAGAGACTAGCTGAGCCGACTTCACTAGTTGTGGCTGTGGCAGATCAGGGACCCATCAGAGGAAACGGTGAGCTGAGCAATCAGGTTGAGGCAAATCTTATGTCCAGCTGTGACACTGGTCACACAAGGGGTGGAAACCTCATTTAGTTTGCAATCTCCTTGATTCCTATGTGCCCCACCCCCTCGGACTGGCCCTTTCCCCTCCCTGCCAGCCCTGGTCTGTGTGGTTTGCTAATGGAGGAAAGCCAGAAGCAGGAAACAGAGACCTGAGGGAGTGGCTGTTCATGTGATTAAAAGTCTATACTTTCCCAAAAGTTTTGTCTGACGTTACTTCACATTGCCTGGCCTTGGGGTGTGTGTAGAGGATGAGGTGTGGAGAGAGTTTCTAGGCTGCTTGGGCCAGGCTTCCTCAGTTCCAGGCACAGTGGGGTCTCTGCCCCCCTCTGCTCTTTGTCTCTGCCCCTGTGTATCTCAGTTTCCTCTTTCCCTTTGGTTTATTTTGCCCCTCAACTCTCACCCTCCTTGTCTCTCCAGGGTCTGTCTCTCTCACCTCTCTCTTTCGCTCCCTCCTTCCCCCACCTCCCCCAGCCCACCCATGACATCACCCCTTCTTTGTTATTCCTGACCAAGCTTGGCCTCTCCTCTCCTCTCCTCTCTTGTCTCATCTGTCTCTCTCTAATTTTCTCTTCTCCCAGTCTCTTCCCTCCTCTCTGCACCCCCCCCCCCCATGCTCCACCATAGGGCTTTCCTGCGGTCCTTTCCTGTCACTGTGAAAGCTCCCATTGTTCCCTGCACTGTGACAAACCCTAGTGTTGTGGCACCAGGATGACATTTTTGTGGTGGCTTGGGGCCGGGAATGGAGGTAGGAGGAGTGTTGGGGTGGCAGGAGGCTGGGCCCATGTTTGGCTAAGGCAAGAACCCAGCAAAGGGGAGGGGGCCTGGACTGCGGATGTCCGCCTTCAGACAAGGAGGCCCTTGAGGCTCCGGGGGAAACTCACGGTGGCTCTTTGCCACCTCCTTCCTCTCTCCTAGCATTCTGAAGGCCACACAGCCTGGCCCACCTGTTTCTCTGACTATCCACTGCTTCTACAGCTCAGCTGGCCTGCAGCTGCCTACACCCAACTCCCGAGACCTGGCTCCAGAGCAGTGGTATTCAACCTTCCTAATGGTGCGACCGTTAGTACAGTTAGTACCTTATGTGGTGGTGACCCCCCAACCATAAAATGATTTTTGTTGCTACTTTATAACTGTAATTGTGCTACTGTTATGAATCAGGTGACCTCTGTGAAAGGGTCGTTCGACCCCCAAAGGGGCCTAGACCCACGGGTTGAGAACCACTGCTCTACAGGATATCTGTGTGTAGACACATGAGTAAGGGTATCATTTGGGGGCTTCCAAGGCAGTACCTGAACGGTGGAGATGCTTAATAAACTCAGCGGCTAAGGAGTTGGTTAGAGATCAGATCTAATCTACTCAGAGTGGCCTTGGAAGAAAGGCCTGGCTATCTACTTCTGAAAAATTAGTCATTGGAAACCTGATGGCACATAGCTCTACTTCTAATCAGCCGGTCTCTGCACGTCAGAGTCCACTCCAGGGCAACTAGTTACGTTTGCTGTTGTAAAGCCAGTGCTACAGACAGTGCCAGCCCAGATATGATGCTGGGCACGGCCGGACTTCAGTTCAAATCCTGGCGCTAGCTCTCACTATTCGATGACTTGGAAGCAGTCACTTCCCCGGTTCTGAACCTCAGTGTTCTCATCCGTGCTGACCATGTGGGGCTGTTGCGGTGATCAGAGATAATTCCGCACACTGGCATTAGCCCTGAGGTCTGTCACCCATGAGGACCAGGCAAAGTGGCTCCTGTCTGAGGGTTGCCATGGTGTGACTGTGGGAGTGTGTGGGTAGCATGTCTGTGACTGCCTGGTATAGCAGTTGGTAGAAGGGTCAAAGGGCTGAGCCCTCTGAAAGGTCCTAGACTGTGAGTTTCCTGAAGGCAAGGCCTTCAGCCCCCATCTTGCTTCCCTGGAATGTGCCACCAAGCCTGATACCCAGTGGTGCTCAATGTTAGCTAGAGGAGAGAGTAGTTGAGGTAGTGGTTAGGGGTCACAGATTGAGGGTGAGGGTGTACTTAGGGACAGGTTTGTTATCTAATTTTCCCACAATCATTTCCTGGAGAAGCCTGCTGTGGGATGGAAAGTGAGGCTGGGAAATCAGCAAATAGGGTCCTCACTTCATGGCTGCGGGACCCTGTACATGTTATTTGGCTTTTCTGAGCCTTGGTTTTCCCTCAAATGGAGGGACTGTGGTACAGCACATTGGAAGAGACCTGGCACAAAGTAGGAGCTCATTGTACGTTTGTGTCTCCCGACATCCCTCACCGACCCATAGCCCTATGGGGACAACACTGGAGACAGTGTGGGAATTGCACCCCATCTAACCCCACCACACGGAGGCAAAATACTAAGGGCGTGCAACATAACAGCAAGGGGAACAGAGCAAGGAAGTCCTGAAGGAATACCAAAATTAGACTTTGGGGCCAGGGCCTGGCACCCCATCAGATTGTATGGGAAATCAAACAAACCTTGAACTATTTACAGACTTTTCTTTTTTTGTCATTGGTTTTTGTTATTGTTGTTTTGTTTTGCTCTATCATTTTGTGCATATTATTATCTCTGAGGGTCTGTCTAGATAAGATAGGTGGACTAAATCTGTAGAAGAAAACAAGTGGACTGATGGTTCCCAGAGGACATGGGAGAGGGGGAAGCAGGGGAAAGGAAGTGGGTGTTAACAAACCCAGGGACAAGGGAAAAACGAGTGATCCAAAATCTGTGGCGAGGAGGGTGTAGGAGGCCTGGTAGGGCTTGATCAAAGGCAATGTAACCTAGAAGAATTACTGAAACCCAAATGAAGGCTGATAGTGGGACAAGAGGAAAGTCAAAGGAAATAGAGGAAAGAACTAGGAGGCAAAGGACATTTATAGTGGTCTAAATACAGGCATGTACATATGTAAATATATTTATATATGCTGGTGGGGAAATAGATCTATGTACATATATTTATAGGTTTAGTATTGAGGTAGCAGATGGACATTGGGCCTCCACTCAAGTACTCCCTCAATGCAAGAACATTTTGTTCTATTAAACTGGCATTCCATGATGCTCACCTTCCCTATAAGATCTATGAAGACAAATGGGTACATAAGCAATGTGGTGAAGAAAGCTGATGGTGCCTAGCTATCAAGAAATATAGCATCTGGGGTCTTAAAGGCTTGAAAATAAACAAGCAGCCATCTAGCTGAGAAGCAACAAAGCCCACATGGAAGAAGCACACCAACCTGTGTGACCATGAAGTGTCGATGGAATCAGGTATCAGGCATCAAAGTACAAAAAATCGTATCAATGTAAATGACGGCGAGTGTGAAATGGGGACCCAAAACCCACCTGTAGGCAACTGGACATCCCCTTACAGAAGGGTTGCGAGGAGGAGACAAGCCATTCAGAGTGCAGTGTCGCAAACATGAAACATACAACTTTCCTCTAGTTCTTTAATGCTTCCTTCTCCGCACTATCATGATCCCAATTCTGCTTTACAAATTCAGCTCGAGGATGTACACTGGTGCAGATAGGAACAGGACACACAGGGAATCCAGGACAGATGAACCCCTCAGGACCAGTGGTGAGAGTGGCAATACCGGGAGGGTGGAAGGAAGATGGGGTAGAAAGAGGGATCCGGTCACAAGGATCTACACATAACCCCCACCCCCCGGGACAACAGAAAAATAGGTGAAGGGAGACATCAGACAGTATAAGACATGACATAATAATTTATAAATTATCAAGGGTTCATGAGGGAGGGGGGAAATGAGCTGATACCAAAGGCTCCAGTGGAAAGAAAATGTTTTGAGAGTGATGGCAACAAATGTCCAAATGTGCTGGACAATTGATGTATAAATGGATTGTGATAAGAGTTGTACGAGTCCCCGATAAAATTATTTATAAAGACAAATAAAGAAAGTTTGTGTCTCCAACCCCTCCTGATCAGCACGCTCACTGCTCACTTGGCAGATGGAAAACCTGTGGCTTTGGGACTGACAGAACATAGCTTGAAGGGGAGAGCCAGGCCCAAACCCAGGCCTCTGGGCCCCAGTCTGTGTTTACTTCCTACTGCCTCAGGCTCAGGGTGAGAAAAGGGACTCAGTGGAGCCCCAGAAGAGAGTTCACAAGACTAGCATTCTAGAGCTCCAGGGAAGACCAGTACCTCCCAGAGCAGGGGTGTCAAACTCAATTAAAACGTGGGCCATTTGGAGCAACAGGCAAGATTCATGCAGGCCACATCACATTTACAGATTTTGTTAAATTTATATTTTGAAGTGAGAATTCAGGAATATGAATAGGATCATTAAAACACTATATAATTGCTTTATTTGAATATTCATTTTATTTAATGTATTTATAAAACTAAAATTATTCTTTTTTTACCCGAAACTTGCCAGCGCTTTCCTCCTACTAGTTTTCACTTACCTTTTGTGTTGTGACCGGAAATATAACAAAGTACCTAATAAAAAGCACAAACTGTTGGACAGCTGACAAATGCGATGCACAATCATAATGGCTGCCCTCTAAAAATGCCAACTCGCGCTGCCGCTGGGTATGATTCATAACAGCACAACCCAGAGTGCTCTTTTTCACCTTTTCACTATTGGGATCGGTTTACATGACGTGGCACTGAGAGTGGCAGACAGGTCGCTTCCAAACGTCGCCGGAACTGAGTCAGCGTGTTTATACACTCCCACAGGCCCCCAGGAAAGGCACTGGGCCACATGCATACTCCTCTTCAGGAGTTAAAGGGTTAATGAGGGAATTGTGTGTACACTATTGCCTCAATGTCCCTGAAGCGCTATTTTCTTCATAACAATTTTTTCGATTTTCATTTTATTTCAGAGCATCGTGGGCCACAAAAATTGCCTCAGGGGCTGCATGAGTGCGGCCCACGGGCCGTCAGTTTGACACCCCTGTCCTAGAGTAAGGCTCAGGCTGGCACAGAGGATCAGCAGGTGGTCCAATGGGTCCCCATGCCCCTCCTGACACGTCATTCACCAGTATGACCAGTGACCACCGCCCTTCAGCATTTTTTTGGTCTCATCCCCTCTGAACTCTAACTCTGGTGACTCAGTGCTGTTCTTTGCTGAGAAGAGAGCAGGCGGACAGGAGAGGGCTGAGAGCTGCAAGGAGACCATCTGTTGGTTATTTCCTCCCCGGCTCCTCCTGGCTCCAGCCAGAGCCGCTCAGCTGTGGGTTTTGCAATCCCTAAGAGGAGGGGGTGTGGCAGTGGGGCTGCTGGGTCACGCTGAGTTAGGAGCCCCAAGGGAGGAAATGATAAGTCCTGGCCCCTCATCCTAGACCAGTGGTTCTCAACCTTCCCGATCCGCGACGCTTTCATACAGTTCCTCATGTTATGGTGGCCCCCCAACCATAACATTATTTTTGTTACTACTTCATAACTGTAAGCTTGCTACTGGTATGAATCGGGCCACCCCTCTGAAAGGGTTGTTCAACCCCCCCCAAAGGGTTGTGACCCACAGGTTGGGAACCGCTGTTCTTGAGGTAGGGGAGGATGCCCCAAGGGCTAGCATAACTTGCAACAGTTGTGACCCTTGTATGTTTCCCACATGCCCTGGCTGGGCAGGTTTCCTCTTCCTGGTGCTATCCTGGCACATGACATAATGATAAATATGACCCTTGTATGTTTCCCACATGCCCTGGCTGGGCAGGTTTCCTCTTCCTGGTGCTATCCTGGCACATGACATAATGATAAATATGGACCATGGAATCAGACAACATGGGTTCCAATCCCAGCTCCACCACTTCCTGGCTTTGTGGTCTTGGGAAAGTTGCTTAAGCTGCTTGTTCCTCAATATTCTCATCTGGAACGCAGAGCCAAGCACACTGAATCCAGAAGATTGTTGCTGTGAAGATAAAAAACAGAAATCAAACCAGACTCACTGCCATGGAGTCACTTCTGGCTCATGGCAGCGCTGCAGGACAGGGTAGAACGGCCCTGTGGGTTTCCGAGACCAGAACTCGTTATGGCAGTAGAAAGCCGCATCTTTCTCCTAGGAGGCTTTGGTGGTTTCAAACTGTTGACCGAGTGGTGAGCAGACCGTTCAATGAGTGCATAATCACTACCCCACCAGGGTTCGTTTGTGAGGATGAAAGGTATTGATCAGAACAGATCCTCGAACTTACTGATGAGTCTGGCTTTTACTCTCTCTCTGAACTTGACGAGGCCCAGACAGGCCTGCTGTCCTGCAAGGTGAAAATGACCTGGCCACGTTGGTGGGAAAGGCTGGCACCTGGAACCAAGAGGTGTTCAGGCTCACAGTTGGAAAACCGATCTAGACAAAGACACGGGTGAATAGCTTGCAGGGTAGAGTCATAGACACTCAGCCCTCCTCCGCCAGCATCCCCCCCTGCTCCCCTCTCCCGCCCCCCCCCCCGCCCCAGACCCAGGGTCCCTGTGATGCTTTGACCAAGGCTACCCAAGGCTTGGAACAGGGCTTCACAATTTGAAAGTGGGCCAAGAGTGGAGTCCTTGGATGTGCAAATGGTGAAGTACTGTGCTTGGCAACTAAGCCAAAGGTTGGAGGTTTAAGACCACTCAAAGTTACCTCAGAAGGTCTGGACAGTGTACTTCAAAAGGGCAGCAGTTAAAAAGCCTATGGAGCAGAGTTCTCCACCAACACCTATGAGTCAGAATCCACCCATTGGCAGCTAGTGAGTCAGAGATGTTCCTATGATCCAGAGACCACCCTGAGCCACGAGGGGTGGATCCTGCGCATCAGGGAGTTTCTGCTGGATCGTGGCAGATGCGATTCTCCAATGGGAACACAGCAGGGACCTGTGTCAGGAGTGCCTGGTCAGGCCTGGCGTCCTTCCCAGTTGCTGCAGGCGGGCAGCTCTTTCAGAGCCCTCAGACTCACCGCGTGTTTCATGGTGAAGTTTGGAGAAGAGCCGGGAGTTTCTGGGAGGATGCTGGGGTGACTTGAGGGGTAGAGAAGCCCTGGTTCTCTCAGAAATTCCTAGCTGTTCAGCCCTCATTTATAAGCATAAACAGTGCTGGTACTGAGCCCATCCAGACGTGACTCCCCAGTGCTGAGAACTGCCTGCTGGCCTGTCCTCTTCGCCTTGCCTTGCAGACCACCCTCCTCTGGCGCAAGAGCGCAAAGGCAGGGCCGGACCCGAGGCTGAGCCAAGACCCTGGAAGGGAGGGTACTTTCCTGCCGAGCACAGGCCTCGCCCTTGTGGTGGTGGCACAGTGGGTGATAGACAGTGAACCAAAGCTTGCCTTTTGGAGACGCCTCCCTTCTGCTCTGCACACATGACACACTCTTCGGCCAGTCCTGTGCCTTCATTGCCGTCAGATGGCGTGACGCTATCCCCTGCCCCACGGTGTTGAGGGAGCCCTGAGCCCAAAGCCTGGCGTACAGGCTGCCTACATGCTGGCGCGCCTCCCGCTCTCCGCAGCAGGATTCCTGGAGCTTCTGCAACCCTCCTGCCTTTCTTGGTTCCTCCTTGGGAATTCTGGAAGGGGAAGACCCAATAGTATAAAGGCGCTTCAACTAGTTTGTGGGGAAATGGAATTAAAAATCGCCACATTCCTTCTTTGGCGGGCCACCCTTTGCCCTAGGCCAGAGAGCCCTTTGCCTGCTTAGATCCCTTTCATGCCTCTAGAACCTTGCTCCCCTGACTTACCTCATTGGTCAGCCCCAGCCTCGGGCTTCCCCAGCGCACATCTGCTTCCTCTCCCTGCACAGGCTGTAGGTAGCTGAGGGCTACTTAGCCCTTGTGCTGCTTGCTCTAAGGAGCGAAGACCTTTATGTATTTTGTTTACTTTGTGTTTAAACCGTTTTATTGGCACATAATCCATACGTCATACAATTTAGTAGTTCAGTCACATCAAAACAGTTGTACAATCATTACGGCAATCAGTTTTAGAACATTTGGTTCATTCTTGTACTTATTGTTATTGGCTCCCCATCCCCCCCCTCCCGTGCCATCCGTTAACAGTCTCTATATCCTGGATTTCATATACTGAAAAAATACACTTACAAGAGAATACAATTAAAACGCACACACGCACAAGGAAAACAAAAAGGCTAACAACAAACAAAATAAAATAGAGGGAAATATTAATTGAAAACAAAACAGAAAACTGTTAAAAACTGGAACAAATTTTAAATGGATCGAAAGTGAGATCAAATGATAAGGTGTTGAATTTAAACCTAACTGCATCTGCAGAACCAGTGCACCCTGCACGATAGCAGGACTATTCTCAACTCTGACCCATGGTCAGAGAGGATGCGCCAGAGGCTGAGTCCACATGGATTTCTGCTACATTGTTTTAAAACACCGAGACAAATTTTAAATGGGTCAGAGGGAGAACAAATAAGATACTCTATTTTACTCTAACTAAATCTGCCGTAATTGCTTTTACAATGCTCTGTCTCATAACAAGGCTATTCACAACTCTCAACTGTGTTCAGAGGGGATTAAACTGAGGCTTAATGGATTTTGGTTGATTGAGTTTGTTAATCCTGTAAAAAAACAAAACAACAAACCTACATCTTGTATTTTTTAGTTTTCTGTTTTCGTGTGCATTTTTTTCTGCGCTAATCTTTATGATTTTTCCCTTCAGTTGTCAGAGGGTTGTTGCCTTTGTTCCAGGTATTGGACGTATTGTGTTAAAGTGTTGATTTGGGATTTCTCTTATTTTTTCATGTGCACATTGATTGCTATAAATTGACGCTGAAAACTGCTTTTCTTGTGTCCCAGAGGTTCATTATCACTTGTTTCAAGGAATTTCTTAATTTCATTTATTTGACATATTACCCGTTTTCAAGTAGTATGCTGTTCACTATCCATCTGTTTGTCTTTATATTTCTGTTCTTTCTATTATTTATTTCCAGTTTTATAGCATTGTGATCTGGGAAAAAATGGATTGTAGTATATCAATGTTTTCTGAGGCTTGCTGAGGCTTGAATATATCAATGTTTGTTGAGGCTTGCTTTGTGGCTTAATATGCAATTGATTCTAAAACATGTACTGTGTGCACTGGAGAAGAATGTGTTTCTGCTGTTGTTGGGTGGAGTGCTCTATATATATCTAGCAGGTCCAGTTGGTTGATTATGCTATTTAGCAATTCTGTTTCTTTACTGAGTTTCTTTCCTGATGATCTGTCTTTCCTTGAGAGTGGTGTGGGGAAGTTTCCTATTGTTATTGCTGAGCTGTTTATTTCTGTACTCAATTATTTAAGAATTTGACTGATGTATTTTGAGGGTCTTTCTTCCTCTATTTATTAAGATCATGTTCTCTTGGTGTAGTGTTCCCTTAATCATTATGTAGTTTCCATTATTGTCTCTGCTTATGTTATTGGCCTTGAAGTCTATATTATCAGAGATCATTATTGCTATTCCTGTCTTTTATTAGTTGCCAGTGACTTGGGAGATTTTCACCAATTTCTGATTTTTAGTCTATTTTTGTCTCTGAGTTTAAGTTGTCTCTTGTGTGCAGCATATAGACAGGTCTTGATTTCCAGTCTAGTCTGCTGCTCTCTGCCTTTCGATTGGGGCATTTAATCCATTGGCATTTAGGGTCATTATTGATACATGTGGATTTGCTGCTGTTATTTTGTTGTTTGGGATTTCTTTTTATATTTTTGTGTGGTTTTTATTGGTGTCCTTGTTCTTACTCTGTTGCTGTGTTGTTTTGAGTTCTGCTTTCATCACATTGGTTTCTGGCTGGTGTTATCCTGCTGATGTTCTTAGGTTTGTCTGCTGTTGTTAACTTTCTGTCAATGGTGCTTCAGTTAATATTTTTTGTAATCCTGGTCCTTTATTTTTTTTTCTTATCAGGAAATACCTTTATTTTCCCCCTCATGTTTGAGGGATAATTTTGCAGGATAAAGCATTCTTGGTTGGCAGTTTCTTCTTTCAGAATTTTACATCTGTCACTCCATTGTCTTCCTGCCTCCATAGTTTCTGATGAGAAGTCTGAGCCTATCCATATAGGTTTTCCTTTGTAGATGACTGTTCTTTTTCCTCTCTCTGTCCTCAAGATGCTCTCTTTTTCCTTAAAATCGACTACAGTATGTCTTGATGTTTTTCTTTGGGAATCTATCCTATTTGGAATTCCCCCAGCTTCTTGAATAGTTATTTTCACCTCCTTTTTGATGTTGGGGAAATTTTCTTGTATGATTTCAAATATGTTTTTCCTTGTAGATATTTTTGTTTCTTCTTGGTCCAGGATCCTTATGAGATGTACGTTGTTTCTCTTGATAGGGTCCCACATCATTCTCAAACTCTCTTATGATTCATTCTTTTTTATTGTTATTGTTTCTCTAATCAGTTGTAATCAGAGTGATTGTCTTCATGCTCACATATTCAATCTCCCCTTCTTCCACTCTTTCTCAGGTCTTTTACTATGTTTCCTAATTTTGTTATCTCATTGATTGTCCAGAAGACAAACAATGTTTCAGGATTATTTCTTCCATTGTCCTTATGAGTGCTCCAATCTCTTCATAGGATCTGAACATTGTTCCTCTGAATTCTGTATCCGGTAGTTCATGGCCTCTTCTCCAGACTACTCCATTGAGTTTTGGTGATTATTGGTTGTTTGTGTTTGCTTTTCTTGGTATTTTTGGTTTACTGTGGTTGACTGCTGTTTCCTATGCTTTGTGGTGCAGTTGTTAGTAGTGTGTGAGCTGGCAGGTTGTGTAGAGGTGGTTGGCTCTGTTTAGTGACATGGTAGAGATCTAATAGGCACTGGAAAATATTCTGGTGAAATAGAGGAAAGGGGAAGAGAAATAAATAAGTGGAAGAGATAGAGAAGGGGAAGAAGCAAGAATCCAATAAAGGTAATAATATACAGTATATTTAATATACTGTCTGTATATTTCAACAAATTTGTATAGCTAATGGGGAAATGTATATTAAGAGGGGTAATCAGAATTAATAAGTTCCACTAAAATATATTTCTTGAGCAGAAAGAGATAATGGATGAATGTGCAGGGAGACAAGAGACAAAATTTGCTGACATGGCCAATAATTTCTGTTGCTAATGCAATGTGAATGTGTATGTGTTAGTGCATTGTGGTGGGGGTGAGCTTGTATGGGTGGGTATGTTGGGATCTAAAGGACTGCCTGCTTTTGCTTGGGGGGAATGGGTTTTCTCAGGAGGGTGGGGCTGCACCAAAAGAAGGCACTGGAAGAGGAAGTGAGAGCGAACTCCAAAAATAAGAGTATTTTAGTACAATAAAAAATGAAATCAAAGAAAATAATGTAAACTCGAAGATAAAGCCCCATGTGGTGAAGAATCCTTTCTTTGATGCTGTCACAGCTGGAGCTAGGAGAGGCGCAGGGCCCAGAGGCCAAATCAGGAAAGAAGGAGGAAAGGAAAGAAAAGCCAAAATTGAGAAGCTAAGCCTCACTACCGATGATGTCTGCACCCAGTCGCTCACACAGCTGTCTCTCAGAGGTGAGTGAGGTAAGAAGTTTGCTAGGGGGTCGCCTCGGGGGCTGTGCCTGGAGTACTGGAGTTCGCAGAAGTGGTTTGACCCACTGGTCGGTCGGTCGGTGGTAAAGGGGGAATCCATCAGCAGGCATTGCTGCTCCCTCCCTTTAAGAAAATGGGTCTGTTTCATTTATTTTGAGATTTCCACTGCCAGGAAGTACAGGATAGCACTCCTATTTGACTTTCTCTGGGAGTTCCTGGGGAGATCTTCCCATGCTTGTTATCTGGCAACCATCGTGTCAAAAGTCCAAAACCTTTATAAGTTTTAATGTATCAGATCTTTTAACAGCCCTGAAAGCAAACCCTTTAACATCATCCCTGTTTCCACAGGAGGAAACAAAAGCTGAGTAATTTTCTGTGGGTCTTCAGATAGTTACACATAGGCAGAGTCAGATGTGATAGCCAGTGTCACTTTCAAAGTTAAATGGATACATTCAGCGTAAATTCACCTCACAGTCCTGTACTTCTTAAAGTTAATGATGTGAATTCCTTTGGACTTTTGTTAGATTATGTGTTCTGAGTCAGCAAGTCTGGGACAGGACCTGAGATTCTGTATTAGCTACTAACTCCCAGATGATGCTCGGGACTATACTTTAAGGAATCACAATGTTGATGTTGTATTTAAGCCTAGTAAAATCAATTGCTTGAAGGGGCCAAGTAAGTGACAACTGCAGGAGATATCAGTGTGGGAGCAAAGAGGACCTGGAAGATGTAAGTCAGCAATAGCCCAACTTCAGCTGATAGTTGTCAACAAGAATTCAGAACTATGTTTGCATGTGTAATCTTAAATTCTCAAGTGTTAGGGCAGTTAGTTCAACATTTCCAACACTGTTCTGCTTATCCATCACTCATCAGTTTGTGGCAAGATGGTGGCTTGTATGTCACCATGATACTGGAAGCTATGCCCCTGACATTTCAATCATTAGCAGAGTCACCTATGGTAGACAGGTTTTAATGGAACTTCAGGACTAAGAATAGGAAGGAAACCTTAATGGTTTTTTTAAATGACCAGTGAAACCCTTCTGAATACCAATGGAACATTGTATGATACAGTACCAGAAGATAGCCCCTCAGGTTGGGAGACACTAACTTATATAAATGGGGGGGAATTGCCACCTCAAACTACAGTTGGTCTTAATGATATGAATGCAGTAAAGCTTCTGAGATCATCATTTGCTGATTTGTCATGACTTAAAAGGAGAAGAAACAGCTGCAGACATCCATTAATAATTGGAATCTGGAAAATGGAAAAGTGGAATGCATATGGAACTATAGTCCAGGCATTTTTTAGTTGAAATGAACTAGTACTGGTCATTTTGAATAGAAGCATAAGATCTACTATGCCAGGAATGATGTGGCAGTCACATAATCTATTGTCAACTTTAGACTTAAGAGTGAAGGGGTGGAGGTTAACTTGTCAATCATGTCACAGATTGATGATCTCATTTGGAGGCACTAAGGAGTTAACTAGCTCGCTGGAGGTGGGACACACACTCACTCCCTACAAGGCATTCCTGTGGACAAGACACATGGAACTACACTAGAGTCCTGTAACTGAAGGAGCCGTATGGAGACCCCTGCCAGCACTGAGATGCTTCCACTGCCACTGGATTCACAAGACTTTGCACCCACTGGCCTGTGATCTTCCTGTACTCAGTGTCATTTCATGTGTTGCATGAATTTGAAGAGGAACTTATAGATTGGTATCAGACATATGGGCTAATGTCGAACTTATGGACTTGATCTGGACTGGGCTGGGATGTTTTCTCAATATACAATTGCTCTTGTATATACAGCTCTTATACACATAGAGCGTCTATGAATTTGTTTCTCTAGGCAACACTGCCTAACACAAATGACAAACTGAAAAGGACTGATGTTGCAGCTATTGTCAGAATTATATTTCAAGGTCTCCCCTGAAATGCAGTGCTGTCAGTGATAGATACTATCCATATGCCTAGAAGGAAAACTGGTTCATAATTACAGTTCAAGTTTACACACCAACCATTAATGCCAAAGATGAGGAAATTGAAGGTTTTTCCCCAACTTCTGCATTCTGAAATTTATCAAATGTGTAATGAAGATACATTGATAATCACTAGTGATTGGATGGGAAAGTTGAAATACAAAAGAATGATCAGTAGTTGGAAAATATAGCCTTGATCATAGGGATGGTGCTAAAGATTGCATGATAGAATCTTGTATGACAATAACTTTTTCATTGAAAATACCTTTTTTCCAACAACATAAACAGTGACTATATATATGATCTTCACCTTACAGAATACACGAGTCAAATAGTTTTTGTGAAAAGAGGCAATGGAAAAGCTAATTATCATCAGTTAGAATTAGATCAAGGATCATCTGCTGAACAACACATAAATTATTCATAAGCAAGTTCAAATTGAAGGTGAAAAAAATTAAAATGACTCCACGAGAGCCAAAATACTACCTCAAATATCTCTCACCTGAATTTAGATACCATGTCAAGAATAGATTTGGACAGCAATTGGACACTAAAGCCCCAATACCAGGCCTAATGTGGGTGATATCAAGGATATAGTGCAGTGAATTATTTAATATGAAGCTCCTAAATTTAGGTGAGATAAACTTGAGGTCATATTTTGATTCTCGTGGGCTTGTTTCAATTTTCTTTATTTCAACCTGAAATTTGAGAAAACAATGGTGGGGAATACATTTGAACACTTCCCGCTCCCAAGACTTATTGCCACAAGGCAGGGCTCAGCCATACCTCTCCCCTCCATTGTTTGTAATCCAATTCTGATACAAGCCATTCTTCCAATGGCCCTCTACTTTTCTACTAGATTCTATAATTCATTCCAGTGGGCACACAAAATTCACAGATGATGCTCATAAATATGGAGTTCATTAGGAAATTTTCAGATGAGAAATACAATAAAGTTGTTCAGTCAGTACAGCTTCTTTGCTGTGGCAGCAGACAGGTTTCTCTAGCCCTCAGACTCTTGGCCTGTTACCCACCTAGCTTGGGCTGTCGTACCAGGCACTTTTTTTGCTGCTGAAATAAATGCCGAAAGGGCGTGCCACTCTGCTGTAAGCAGCAGCCCAAAGGCACTCAGTTCGAGCTCCAAGGGTCAGCACAGTCAGCCCCACAATCAAGTACTCAGAGACACTTCACTCCATAAACAAGCCTCCTACTAGAAGGATTCAACTTGACTTGGTGTGTTAGGCAGGGTTCTCTAGGGAAACCAAACAAGGACACTCATGAATGAATATATATATACACATACATACATACATACATACATACATACATACATACACCAAGAAGTAATAAAACAGCCAATTAAACCATACAGAGGGCTCAGTTCAACTCACTTTCTTGGAACAGTTAATATACTGGAAGTTCTTCAACTCACATGGGCTGCCAGGTCCAAGGTCAAGGAAATATACAGCAGAGTCTTCCCTCGGGCTAAACAGGCAAAGTCTGCCCACAGGCAGCAGACAGTAAGATGGATGAGCAACAGTCAGTAGCTCAAGAGCTTAGCAAATCCCCAATGAGACCTTGAATTCAAGCACAGTAACAGGACCCACCAGTGTCAAGCTCAAGCAGTATGCACCAGAAGTGTGGAGAAGCAGGTCCCTAAGGAGCCTCAAGCTCTGCCAACACGATCCATGGGTTGGCTTGGCACACAGGTTGTGTGGCACACAGGTTGAGGTAGAAAACTAGCTAAAGCAGCAGCAGGCCAGTCCAATCACTGGGGAGCAAGAGGGAGATAAGATGCCAGCTGCTTATTTATTTGTCATCCTCTAATCAAACTTTGACCAAATTAAACACCCACATGTTTCTATTGGCCTACTTGGCACAATAAACCTAACTATCACACTTGGTCTTTGGCCTAGAAGTTCACTGCTCTAGCTCCTGCTCTGCCTCCTGATTCTGCTGTTGCTGCTCCTTGGTCATCAAAGTTGTTTCCTGCATCAAGGAGTTTCAATGTGTGGGAATAGAGGGGTCCAAAGAACACACTCCATCCTGACTCATCTCTCTGGTTGGTAGTGAGACCCCTGCTTCGTGCTTCTGAGATGACTAGTTTTATACCTAGCAGGATGGCAATCACAATAAACTCTGTTAATAATCACTCTCCAGTGGGAGGGTGGTAGAGGGAGGGGGGAAATGAGGAGCTGATACCAAGGGCTCAAGTAGAATGAATAAGTTTTGAACAGGATGATGGCAACAAATGTACAAATGGATGTCTGGCTTGTTTTAAGAGCTGCAAGAGCCTCCGATAAAATGAAAACAACAACAAAAAAACCACTCTCAGCTGAATCAGTATCTTCTCCCTTTCTTACCCAAACCCATCAGGAAAATTAAGGTAGTTTGACAGGAGTAGCAAAGGTTATGGTTAGAAGAGCCATATTAAATAATTCACTGCATTTCAACTTACATATCAACTGCATTCAGCAGTTGATAGCTGCAATTGCTGTCAGCCCTAATCTAGTTTAAGCTGCTAATGTTGAGATTCTCCATTGTCTCTTCCTGCAGTTGTAGTCAATTTGAGTTGCTTGTAGTCCATCCAGCAAGGTCTACCTATAATGTCATGATTTATGTTGTTGAATGCGACTGATGATCCTATAGAGATAGCAAGTAGAATAAGGGTTCAGTGGGTAGAGTGTGTCCTGAAGGAGGGGTGGTAAAAGGGAGCTGACATCAAGAAGTTCAAGAAGAAAGAATACTTTGAAACTGATGTGGTAGCAATTGAACAGTACTGCTTGATGTGTTTGAACAGTTGAATGATATGATATCGGTATCAATGCCCAATAAAATGGTTTTGAAAAAAAGAAAACAGATTTGCAATGAAGAAGTTGTTTGTCTTGCAAATTTCTATCTTGCCATCTTTAGCTTCATTTCTACTACCAAGGCTATATTTTCTAACTACTGTCCCTTCTTTTTTCTGATTTTTGTTCCAACTTTGTTGCCATCACTCCATTGATCAATGCATCTTAATTGCATGTTTGCTCAGTTTCAGATGAAGAAGTTGGTTGTTGTTCATAAGTGCTGTCAGGTCAGTTCTGACTCATAGCAATCCCATGCATAACATAGCAATCCCATGCATAACAGCTGAGCACTGCCCAGTCTTTACCATGCTTACATTTATTATGTTTGAGACCATTGCAACCACTGTGTCAATCTATCTCCTTAAAGGTTTTCCTCTTTTTCATCGTCCCTACACTCTCTCCAAAGTATATGAGATGAAATCTCCCCATCCTCACATTCAAGGATCAGTCTGGCTGTGCCTCTCTTCCAAGACATATTTGATTATACTTTCAAATGCATATGAAGTGATTGAAAATACCATTAATGATTCTATGAGCAAGATGGACACACACACACACACACACGAAATCCCTCTATAATGATCAGGAGAAAATCAACATGAAAGAAAACCCAGCGGCCTACAATCTTGAAGAAAACATAAAAGTTAAGTGAACCAAACTCTCCACACTCAGAGACGCAGTGTGGGCAGCAGGCAAGGGAAGATAGCACCTGGCTGTTGAAGCAACTGTTGTCATGTTACTCTGCTCACTCTGTGGCCCCAGGCTCTTGCAGTGCCCTACACAAGCTCTGTGGTACTCCTGCACCCGTGATCTCATTGACACCAACTAGAAATGCCTCAAAGCTCTTCAAGACTGATAGGAGAACCCACACAGCACTGAGCAGGAACACCTGCCACATACCCCTAGCTATTCTACAGGGATAAAGGAAGATCCTGCCCCCAAAACACATTTTTAAAATTTTTTTAATTTATTTTTAAAATTATTTAATTGCCTTTTTCTCTTGGGGTTTCTATTATTCCTGTCCTACACAACTTGATGGAGACAACAGTTGCTTCGTGGCATGAAAATAGCAGTCATTCTCGGTTAACATTAAGAAAAGGGAAAAATAGGCGCAAAAAGTGAACAACACCTACATCAAGAGGAATTCTCTGAAGAAGAAAATACTCTGTGACTGCCAGAAAGTAAGTCAGAAGAATGATGTTCAGATGTTTAATGAATGGAGAAACAAGATCAAAGGGGGGGACGATGAAAATTTAGAATACTACAATAACAGCAACAAATAGAAATCCAGTAGATTAATACTAAGACAACAGAATTAGACAACACTTTTAAAAAGCAAAGCAGTTGAACTGAAGCAATGGAAAAGTGAATTATTGAGCTTGAAGACAGATCTGTCGGCTGCAATCTATAAGAACAATCAGCAAAAGGAACAAAGTAATCTTAAGAAAGTCTAGAATTATGTGGAATGGCATGACTGGGATTCTGGAACAGGAAGAAGCAAACATCTATAGAGAAACTAGTCCAAGAAACCATGGGAGAAAATGCCCAAACATGTATAAGATGAGAGCATAACTATTCAAGATGCTTCGAGCTCCTCACGCAGGATAGATCCCAAAAGCAAGTCATTGTGCCATATGGTAGTTAAAGTTTCCACCATCAAGAGCAAGGAGAACGTCCTGAGAACAGTTTTTGAAAAAAGAAGTTACTTACAATGGAAATCGATTAAGAATAAGCTTATTGTAGACAATTGGACATCCCTCACAGAAGGGTCGCAAGGAAGAGACGAGCCAGTCAGGGTGCAGTATAGCACTGTTGAAACGTATAACTTGCCTCTAGTTCTTTAATGCCCCCCCCCCTCTCATGACCCCAATTCTACCTTACAAATCCAGCTAGACCAGAACATGTATACTGGTGCAGATAAGAGCTGGAAACACAGGGATTTCAAAACAGATAAACCCCTCAGGACTGATATTGAGAATAGTGATACCAGGAGGGTAAGGAGAGGTGGGGCGAGAAAGGGGGAATTGATCACATGACCTATATATAACTCCCTCCCAAGGGAACAGACAACAGAAAAGTGGGTGACAGGCATCATTGGTAGTGTAAGACATGACAAAATAATAATTTCATAAATATCAAGGGTTTATGAAGGAGGACCAGTGGGGGAAGGGGGGAAGTGAGCTGATACCAAGGGCTCAAGTAGAAAGAAAATGCTTTGAAAATGATAATGGAAACAAATGTACAAATGTGCTTGACACAATGGATGTATGTATGGATTGTGATAAGAGCTGTATGAGCACCCAATAAAATGATTTTAAAACAATTAGTGACAATATTAATCTATTATAAAATGGACTTCAAGACAAAATCCATCATGAAAAACAAAGCATCATTACAGTAGTTAAATGGGCAATAAAACAAGAAGATATATCTTTAAAAACATATGTGTCCAAAAGGTCATCAAAATACATTAATTAAACTCTTATATGTCTGAAGAGAGTTATAGAGAATCCTGCAATAAATAGTAGGAGACTTCAATGCTCTTGAGGAAGAAAAGATGATTGAGGGCTAAACTCAATTAGGATACAAAGGAAACCATGATCAATTTGACCTCCTGGACATACACAGAACACTCCACTAAAACACTCCACAGTTTACTTTTTTTTAGTGTGCATGGCACAGTCTCTAAAATAGATCATATATTAGAACACAAAGTAAACCTTACTAAATTTTAAAGCATTGAGATACCACAATCCATTTTTCTCAGAACACATTCTATAAAATTAGAAATCAACAACAGAGCAAGGGGGAAAAATCAAATATATGGAAATTGAGAAGGACACTGCTTAAACACTAATGGGTTGTTGATGAAATACATAATGAAACTTTTAAATTTCTTGAAATAAATGAGAACAAAATCACAATTTACCAAAACCTTAAGACACAACAATAGCAGTATTCAAAGGGTAATTTATAACCATAAACACACACATGGAAAAAAATGAGAGGACCAAAATCAACACCTTCACCTAGCATCTCAACAATTAAAACAAGAACAAGAAAATCAACATTCAATCACTGGAGAAAAGGTATAAAGATTAGAGTATAAGTAAATGAATCAGAATACAAACAAAACAATAGAAAAAAATCAACAAGACAAGAAGTAGGTTCTTTAAAAGGATTAACAAAATTAACAAGACCATGGCAAACTTTTTTTTTTACATTTTATTAGGGGCTCATACAACTCTTATCACAATCCATACATATACATACATCAATTGTATAAAGCACATACATACTTTCTTTGCCCTAATCATTTTCAAAGCATTTGCTCTCCACTTAAGCCCTTTGCATCAGGTCCTCTTCCCCCCCCCCTCATGAGCCCTGGATAATTTATAGATTGTTATTTTGTCATATCTTGCCCTATCCGGAGTCTCCCTCCACCCCGCTTCTCTGCCGCCCGTCTCCCAAGGAGGAGGTTACATGTGGATCCTTGTAATCGGTTCCCCCTTTCCAACCCACTCACCCTCTACTCTCCCAGGGTCATCCCTCATACCCCTGGTCCTGAAGGTATCATCCACCTTGAATTCCCTGTGCCTCCAGCTCCCATATGCACCAGTGTACAATCTCTGCCCTATCCAGTCCTGCAAGGTAGAATTCGGATCATGGTAGTTGGGGGGAGGAAGCATCCAGGATCTGGGGGAAAGCTGTGTTCTTCATCAGTACTATATTGCACCCTGACTGACCCATCTCCTCTCCTAAACCCCTCTGTGAGGGGATCTCCAGTGGCCGACAAATGGGCTGTGGATCTCCACTCTGCACTTCCCCCCTTCATTCACTATGGTGTGTGTGTGTGTGTGTGTGTGTGTGTGTGTGTGTGTGTGTGTATATATATATATATATATATTTTTTTTTTTTTTTTGCATGATGCCTGATAACTGATCCCTTCGGGACCACGCGATCACACAGGCTGGTGTGTTCTTCCATGTGGGCTTTGTTGCTTCTGAGCTAGATGGCCGCTTGTTTATCTTCAAGCCTTTAAGACCCCAGACACTATCTCTTTTGATAGCCAGGCACCATCTGCTTTCTTCACCACATTTACTTGTTCACCCGCTTTGGCTTCAGCAGTTGTGTAGGGAGGGTGAGCAGTTGTGTCGTAGAGTGCCAATTTAATAAAAGAAAGTATTCATGCATTGAGGGAGTGCTTGAGTAGAGGCCCAAGGTCCTTCCGCCACCTTAATACTAAACCTATAAATATAGACACATAGATCTATTTCCCCATCCATATATATATATATATATATATATATATATTTGCATGTACATGTCTTTATCTAGACCTCTATAAATGCCCTTTGACTCCTAGCTCTTTCTTCCATCTCCCTTGACTTTCCTCCTGTCCCACTACCATGCTCCGTCCCCACCTGGGTTACAGCTATACCTCTTCTTTACGTAACCTTACCCTTGATCATTCCCTATCAGGCCTGCCACTCCCCCCTCACTACCATTTTGGGTCCCATGTTGTTCCCTTGTCCCTGTGTTTGTTAACACCACTTCCTTACACCCCCCCCCACCTCCCCCTATCCCAAGTCCCCCCGGAACTGTCGGTCCCGTTGTTTTTCCTCCAGATAGTTCATCCAGCCTGTCTTATTTAGACAGACCTGTGGAGACAATAACATGCACGAAAACAAGACAGAGGAAAACAAAGCAACAGTATACAACCAGACAACAAAACAATAACAACAAACCACTGACAAAGAACAGAGCAAAACACATCAAGAAAGAAGAGCTTGTAGTTAATTCAAGGATCGTTTGTTGGCCCTTAGGAGTGTTTTCCAGTCCAGTCTGTTGGGGCACCACGCCCTGGCCCCAAAGTCCACTTTCAGCATTCCCTGGGAACCTTGCCACTCCATTCCCTTGCTGTTCCACTGCACTCCACCATACTTTGGACCATGGCAAACTTAAAGGGAGATAAAGAGAAAATGCAAATGTCATATTAGGAAATGAAACGGGTTACATCACAAAAGAACCAAATGAGATATAAAAGATAATAACATAATACTAAAGATAGTACTCCAACAAATTTGAAAACTTAAATGAAATAGACACATGTCTAGAAACACACTATCTCCCCAAATTAGCCTAGCCTGATATAGAAAACCTCACCAGACACATAACAAAAGAATAAGTAGATCAGGTCATAAAAACTGTAACACCAAAAAAAGAAATTTACAGCCAGATGGCTTCACTGGAGAGTTCTACCAAACATTCAGAGAATAACTGACACCAACTGAACATAAACTATTCCAGAATACAGAAAACAACAGCAAATTCCCTAACTCATTTCATGATGCAACCATAACCCTGATGCCAAAATTAGGCAAAGACATTACTAGGATATAAAATCATCAATTATTAACCAATATCACTTATGAACATAGATGCAAAAAATCTCAACAAAACCTAGCCAATAGAATTCATCAAAATATCAAAAAAGTAATAGAGCTTGATCAAGTGGGATGTACACCAGGTAATGAAGGATTGTTCAACATTAGAAAAACCATCAATGTAATCCATTATATAAATAAAACTAAGATGCAGACTACATAATCATATCAATTGATGCAAAAATGGCATCTGATAGAATCTGAAGCCCATCCTGATTAAAAACACTTAATAAAATAGGAACAGAAGGTAAGTTTCTCAACATAATAAAGACTGTGCACACAGAACCAATGTCCAACATTCCCCTGTGAGCAAGAACCAGCCAAAGATGCCGTTTATCACCATTCTTATTTAATATTATACTGGAAGTGTTAGCCAGAGTTATTAGACAACAAATAAAATCAGAGACATCCAAATTGACAAAGAAGATGAAAAACTCTTTTTTTACACATGATATGATTTTATACATCGAAGATGACAAAGATTTGACAGGAAAAAAATGTTGGAAATAAAAGATTCAGCAAAGTGATAAGATACAAGATCACCATATGAAAATCAATCTAATTTCTGTATATGAAGGAGGTGTATTCTGAAAAGAAAATTGAGAAAACAGTACCATTTATAGTAGCCACACAAACAATGAAATATTTAAGAATAAGTCTAAACGGAAACAGAGGACTTGTACAAAGAAACTACCAAACACTACTTCAAGAGACCTACATAAATGGAAGAACAATCATGTTCAGGGATTCAAACCAAACTCACTGCCATCAAGTCAATTCTAACTCATAGTACAGACTATGGGACAGAGGAGAACTGCTCCTGTGGGTTTCTGAGACTACAAAATCTTTATGAAAACCTCATCTTTCTCCTGAGGAGCAGCTGGTGGTTTTGAAATGCTGCTCAATGCCACTATGCTGCTCAAGCTCACTGTGCCACCAGGGATCCTTCTGCTCATGAATAGGAAGACTTAATATTGTGAAATGTTAATACCAAAGCCATAAATAGGTAAATATAAAACAATTCCAACCCACATCTCAACTTAATTCTTTAAAGAAATAGAAAAACTAATTACCAACTTTTTAATGAAGAAGAGACCTAGGATAAGCAAAGAGCTACTTAAGAAGAATCAAATAGTAGACCTCTCACTTCCCCCTTCAGTGGTCAGAACAGCCTGGTCCTGACACAATGATAGATACATAGATGTAACAGAAGAGAGAAGCCATAAACAAACCCATCCACCTACAACTGATCTTCAACAATGAACCCAAAATAGTAATAAACAGAGAAGAGATAAACTCTTCAAAAAATTATGCTGGTAAAATTGTATCTCTATCTGCAGAAGGATTAAACAGGGCATATTCTATATTTAAGAACAAACAAACTCATTATGGGTTAAATGTAAATCCCCGAGATATAAGACCACGAATGAGAAAATAGACACAAACTTAAGGTCCCTAATACAGGGCCAAATACACTATCAAATATTACAAAATAAACACATCCAATAGAAGATCTGCTACTGGGATCTACTAACACAAAAACACTTATGTGCGTCAAAAGATGTCATCAAAAAAGTAAAAAGGGAACATCTACACTGAGGGAAAATTCATGGTAATGATACATCAGACAAGGGACTAACTGATCTCTAAAATTTATAGAAAACACCTTACAAAAGACAAACACCTTTCATGCAACACCATATATGAAAAAGACAAATCATCCAAATTTTTGAATTGGGCAAAGAACCTGAACAGACAGTTCACCAAAGAAGATATCCAGATCACCAACAAAACATAAGAATGTTGATAATCACTAGCCATCAGAAAGATGCAAATCAAAATAGCAAAACACCAACATGGGCAGTAAAGTTAAACACACACACACACACACACACACACAGGAAATAACAAATGCTGGAGAAGGTACTAGAGATTGGAACACTCATACACTACTGGCAGTACTGTGAAAATGTGCAACCAGTATGGAAAGCGATATAAGGTTACCTCAAACTGGGAATAGAAATTTATACAACCCAGTGATCCTCCTGTTGGGTACATACCCTAAAAAAAAAAAAAAGAGGCATACCACAAACAAACATATGCCCGCCCACATTCATCACAGCACTGTTCAAAATACCAAGGAGATGGAAACAACCTAAATGCCTAACAATAGAAAAATGGATTTTAAAATGTTGGTAAAGATACACAATATATACTTTGGTACATACACACTATTTCTGAAAATATTTTAAAGCCATAAAGCACCTCATGGCATAGAGTGGAGGAATACTATGCTGAGTGAAATGAATCAATTGCAAGTGGCCAAGTACTGAATGCAACCATTATTAGAAACAAAGTATCAAAACGAATGCTTTCATCCAGGGATGATACTTCAAAAGCAGATGTCTGCACTTTAATCTGAACTAGGGGCTGCAGTACAAAAGTCTAAAATTGCCAGTGGGGCATTGACTAATGATTTTTGTGTTTGTTTCAAAAGGGCCCTTAAGCCAACTAAGTTTGGGAATGTATGGGCTAGGGCAGGGGTCAGCAAACTTTGGGGATGGAAGAGCCAATCTCGTCCCTTATAACAATATAAAAATCATTCAAGAGCCATAAGTATACATTTACAAACAAATGAAATCCCCATTATCTGAATAATATCCCTAATTTTTTTTCCAATTTACTTCAAAGCTCCAGAAGAGCCCTCCATGGTTCCCAGCTGCAGTTTGCCGACCCGGGGCTAGAAAATCGGAAGGTGGTATCTTCAGTGAGGGGAGATAGTCCTGACCAGGAGGCGAATAGAAATCAATCAAAAGGCGTGCTTATGGCAAGCTATTCCGGTTTGGGCACATATCTTAAATTGTTGAATACAAATTGATGACTTGACATGCAAATTAGCTTTCTGTTTGACAATGAAAAAGTCCATTTTTGTCAATATTTAGAAAAAGGAGAAAGAAAGTGCCATGGCTTAGGCCATACTCAGTTTAGTCTTCAGAGTGACATCCTTGCCCTTCAGCACATTAAAGGGGTCTTGTTCGGCAGATTTGCCTAATGCAGTACATTGTCTGATCTTTTGTTTGTTTGTATGTTGGAAATGAACTTGTATGTCACTAATCAAACCGCACCATTTCAGTTTTACTTTTCCTCCTTTTAATAGCCACTCAGACCCATGTTTAATCCAAGGTGTAAGGAATCTGGAGGGTTTCTAAGGCTAGGGGTAGGGGGTCTTCATTTTCTCTCTTTTTTTTAAGATCATTTTATTGGGGGCTCTTAAAGTTATGTGCTGATCATTGTGGTTGGTATCCCCCTTCCTTCCCTCTTCTCTCCACCTTACCCCTACCCTCCTGGTATTGCTGCTCCCATTTCTGTTCCTGAGGAGTTTATCTGACCGGGATTCCATGTGTTGTGAGCTCTTATCTGTACAAGTGTACATGCTCTGGTCTAGCCTGCAGTGAAAGACAGGAATGGAGTCATGATAGCGGGGGGTGAGAGAGCCTCAAGGTACCAGAAAAATATTGTGTGTTTCATCCGTGCTGTACTGCGCCCTGGCTGACTCATCCCTGCCTTGTGACCCTTCTGTGAGGGGATGTCCCATTGTCTACAGATAGGTTGAGGTCTCTGCTCCAGCCCTCCCCCTCGTTATAAACTATACTCTCCCTTTCTCTTTGTAAACTTTTTTTACTTATTTTGGTTTTTATAGAAAAACATATTCTATGTAGTTGTCCAGCCCATCTCATCAAATCAAATCAGAAATAGTATCCCTTAAAGCCCTCATAAATGTGGATTTGTTTCTTTTTCTTTCTACTCTCCCTCCGTCCCTCACTCCATAATTTCCTAGCCCTCCTCCGACCCCTTTTCTGGCCTCCTTGTTATCTTCAAAGTCTTATCTATCTTTTGGTGTTAAATAGTAACTTTCCTTTTTCTTTGTTTTCCTTATAATAAGTGGCGTCCTTAAATGTTTATCTTTGGAAGATTGACTCACTTTGCTAAGCATCATGTTCTCTAGGTTTTCCATTGCTTGAGGTGTTTGCCGGGAGCCCTGGTGCTCTAGTGGTGCCAGTTGGTCTGTGACTTGCAAGACCAGCCGTTTGAAACCGGACAGTGGCAGTAGGTGCCCTCTCCTGTATTTTTTTTTTTAACTTTGCTGTCAATGATGGTGTTTTGCTATTTGGATTTACCTTTTTCTGAGGGATAAAGTCAGGGCTTTCTACTCCCCTAAACAGGGCTAGCCTAGAAATCCACTGGGGCAGTTTTACTTTGTCCTGTAGGGTCACTGGTTTTCCTTGTCTTTGGTTGAGATGCTTCACAGAGTCGCCATTGCTCGTTATTGATGTATAACATTCCATTTTATGAATGCATCAGAGCTTGGTTACCCACTCCTAAAATCCAAGTTGTTTTCCCCGGGCTGAGGGGATGGCATGGGCTGTTTCCATCTTTTTTCTATTATAGAAATTGCTGTAGTTAAAAATAAATGTGCATATGTCTGTTCATGTTATGTTCCTTATTTCTTTAGGGTGTAAATGCAGTAGAGGGATTGTGGGATCATAAGGCAATTGCATTTGTATTTGGAATTGATTTCTCTAGTGGTTGCACAATTCTGTAGTTCCACTAGCAATGTATGAATGTTCCATACATGTTCATACAAAGCCTCTTCAGGATTTATTATTTTATATTTTAAATTTTGCTAAGATTGTTATGTAAGATGGTATCTCATTGTTGCTTTAATTTGTATTTCTCTTATTGTTAATGAACTTGAATATTTCTTTATATGGTTCTTGGCCACCTAGCTATCATCAATTCATGTGTTGTACTCTGTTTTGATTGGATTATTTGTATTTTTCTTATTAAGGCATTGTAGTTTTCTATGTGTTTTAAAATTAGCTCTTTATCTGGTATATCATTACTAATTTTTTTCCCCGATCTGTGGGTCCTCTTTTAACTCTTTTTATGAAATCTTTTAATGTGTACCATTGTTGGATTTTAAAAGGTCTCAGTCCTTTATTTTGTGTTCTGTATACGCTGTCATCAATTCAATGCTGACTCATAGCAACCTTATAGAAGAGGGAAGAACCACTTTTGTGAGCTTCTGAGACTTTAGTCTTTATGGGTGTAAAAATCCCTGTCATTCGCTCATCTTCTGTAGTGTTTCAATATTTTTGGTAGTCTATTTATACCTTGTACTAGGGCCCTTAAATTTGTCCCTATTTTTTCATTAATAGTCTTTATGTTTGTGTGGTTTGTATTTAGTACTTCAGCCCATCTTAAGTTCATTTTGTACATGGTGTTAAGTATAGGTCTATTTCATTCTTTTACATGTGGTGATCCAATGTTTCCAGCACCAATTATTGAAAAAGCTATCTCTTCATTATCTAATGGGTTTGGGCCTTTAATTTTACAAATCAGGTATGTGTTGGTATTTGGCTACATTCTCAATTCTAACCCATTAGTCGTCGTGTCTATCATTGCATCAGTAAGTACTAAGCTGTTCTGATTACCTTTTTGGTGTCTTATAGCTCTGTCTACGACTTTCAGGACTGTTTTAAAACGAGAGTGGTGATAAAGGGCAACCTTGTCTGGTTCTCATTTGAAAGGGGAATATTTTCAATACCTCTCCATTAACTGAAATGCTAGCCATTGGTTTTGCATATATGGCCTTTATTATGTTGAGGAATTTCTATTCAATTCCTATTTTATTGAGTGTTTTACCAAGAATAGATGTTGAATTTTGTCAAATGCCCTCTCTGTAGTGATCAAAATCATCATGTTGTTCTTCTCCTTTATTTTGTTTGTCATGAATTACATTGGTTTTCTAATATTAGACCATCCTTGCATATCTGGTATGAATTATCATTATTAATTATATGTATGGTTTCTTGTTCAATTAAAGCTTTCCTGATTATATAGTGGCATTCTATGTCTCTCATTATGTCATACTTTGATGTCTGTTTTTTCAGATTAGTATTGCTACTCTCGCTTTCTTTTGACTACAATTAGCTTGATATTTTTACCCCCATCCTTTAATTTTCAGTCTGTCTTTGCATCTCGGTGTTTCTCTTGTAAGCAGCATATTAAAGGCTAATGTTTTCTTATCTATTCTGTTGGCCTTTGTCTCTGAGTGTGGTGTTGTTGGTGTCATTTCTTATGTTTTTAATGGTGATATTGGTTTCCATTTTCATGATCATTTTTGTCTTTTATCCCTTTTGCTTATAGTTGCCCTTTATGTACTCTCTTTGCTTGTTTGGTTTTTATCTTATTATTTAACTGGCTTACATATTTTCCTCTTTTTTTGTGGATGTTTTAACTCTATCTTTGGGTTTTTTTTTCTTTTTGTTTTTCATGTGGTTTTCTTTCCAAATTAAAAACTGTTTGTTGTCTTTTGTGAAAAATTCAATGTATTCTCCATTCAACTATTGCTTACTCTCTTCCCTCTGGGTTTCCTCCCCATCCCTCCTTCATTGCAGATTTGTTATCTGTGATTTCTTATTTTGATTTGTTTAGTTCTGTTCCACATTGTACATCACTGAAGTAGTATATTTTTCTCTATAATAGTATCCTTTCTTGATCATTTTATTTCTTTTTTCTTGCCACCCCCCCCCCCAAGAGTATACAATGATCCACGTCTTGAATGTCACTTGGCGTGCTCTTTGGAGGTAACACACCCTCCCACTCACATGCAATCTCACAGTAATTTCCCAGCGAGAGACAGGATGTAAAAACATGTGGCACGTCGTAGCCTTTAGCAACAGGTGTGGTACTGTACTAACCTATCTCATTTTATTTCCTGACTGCTGCTTACAGAGATCAAATCCTCCTCGCTTTCAGCAAACAGGGTTGGGTCATCTTCATATGGTAGGTTGTTAATAAGCCTTCTTCCACCCCTGCTGCCATCTTCCCCTTCGTATAGCTCAGCTTCTTACAGTCTCTGGTCAGCGTACAGAGTGAACAGGTAATAATGAAAGGATGTGCACCTTTTCTGACTTTAAAACACTCAGTGTTTCCTTATTCTCTCTGAACAAAATGACTGTCCATATGCAGGTTTCACTTAAGCACAATGAAGTGGTGGGATCCCTATTCATCTTAATGCTACTCCTAGTTTGCTATGAGCCACACAGTCAGATGCCTTTGTATAGTTAATAAAACACAAGTAAACATCTTTCATGTTGAAGTTGAAAAAAATTAAATCAAGCCCATGCAAACCAACATTCAACCTTTAGTCTATCCCACCTAGATCACTGAGCACTAATGACAGAGCCCTGAGGAGCTCTGGGACAAGCGACTCATATGTGAAGAAAGCAAAAGTTTGATTAAAAGACAGGAAAAAAAAGAAAATATCAAAGTAGCTATCAGGAGAAACTCTGAAAGTTGCTCTTGATCACATAGCTAAAGTAAGGGGAAGAAACCATCTAAAGCTCTCCAGCTTTAGAGAACCGAACAGAATGTTTATAGCGTGGCTGGAAAGAAAGTCAAATATTATCATGAAAGGTGTACAGACGTGGAGTTTGAAAACCCAAAAGGAAAAACATACTCAGAATATGTCAAGCTGAAATAATTGGGAAAATCCAAACCCCAAATTGCAATATTTAAAGATTATATGGGCAGAATACTGAGGGACGCAGGAAGGATGGAAGGAATGCACCGAGTCACCATTCCAAAAGTAACTGGTAAATATTCACGCTTTTCAAGAAGTAGCATGTGGACAGAACCAGTGGAAGAAGAGGCCCAAGCTACATTACCGGCATTAGCAGAAAAATAAAACTTCTGTTATTGGTAGAATGCCAGCTGATAAAGCACTGGAAACATCTATGCCAAGAATCTGGAAGACAGCTACTTGGCCAGCTGGCCAGGAGAGATCCATATTTGTACCCATTCCAAAGATCAGAAGAGAAAGCAGATATTAGCCAATAAGATATTTAATATTGCGTGCAAGTAAAGTCTAGCAACAGTGTCTAGCAGTACATTGATGGGGAACTGCCAGAAATTCAAGCCAAATTCAAAAAAGGGTAGAATGAGGGATATCATTAATGACATCAGATGGATCTGGGTTCAAAGCAGAGAATACAAAAAAAAAAAAAAAAGGTTGGTAGAATTCTTCCATTTCTTCAGCAGCAGCTTTAGTGGTTGGTGCATAATTTTGAAGAGTAGTTTTATCAACTAGACTTCCTTGTACACATATTATCCTATCACAGACAGCCTTATACTTCAAGGTAAATCTTGAACTGTTCTCTGAGGATGCATGTGATGCCTTTCCTCTTTAATTTGTCATTTCTGGCATACTACACCATATGATTGCCTGATTCCAAAAGGCCAATACCAATCCATATCAGATCACTTGTGAGTCCCATTTCATTTTTAACAACTTTTAATTTTCTTAGATGCATGCTTCAAATATTCCATGATATGATTATTAATGGATGTTTTCCGCTGGGGTGTGTTTGTTTTTCTCTTTTTGGGTTGTGGCCCCTCCACAAAGCTCTGCAAAGCTTTACTTCATCTATATCATAGGGTTGCCTCTACTATTAGGAGTCTTCCCCCGTCGTGTTGTGCTGTTCTTCGAGCCTGGGGAGTTCGTCTTCTGGTGCTATATAAGGTTTTGCTGCTGTCCACAAAGTTTTCAGTGGCTAATCCCTCAGAAGTGGACAGACAGCCGAGTCCCTCCTTGTGGCCTATTCTTAGTCTGAAAGTCCACTGAAACCTGTTCACCTTATGTGGCCCTGCTGGTATTTAAGATGCCAGTGACATAGTTTCCAGCAACACAGCAACTCAAGTAACATATTATGTCAAACTAATAGACACATAATGAGATAGAAAGATAGTTCTTTTAACAGGTAAAATAGAGTTTAAAATCAACAATAAAATACCAAAACCACAACAGGAGAAATAATGACAAAGTGTATAAACAAACAGTTCACAAATGAATCGTCATATTCTTAAATGCATGGAAAGCATCTCTTTCACTCATAATAAAAGCCAGAAAAGTTCCAGCTACTCTGAGATAAGATGATGTATTTCCTAAAATGTAGAACACTCTGCTGGTGAGTTTATAAGACTTTCATTTTGTACACGTGTAATGGGAGAAGGGCAGTAGCAACTTGGTATTATCTTTAAATTTCACTTCCCATAAGTGTACTTGGGTATATGCAAAGTTTTCTATAGTTGCCCTTTGGTGTCCACAGAGGGGATACCTTCTGGTGCTTAACGTGTGTGTGTGTGTGTGTGTGTGTGTGTGTGTGTGTGTGTGTGTAAACATTCACTGCCATCAAATCAATTCTAATTCATAGAAAACTCCATCAGATAGAGTACAATTACCCCTTTGGGTTTTTGAGGCTGTAAATATTTACCGGAGCAGAGAGCCTCATCTTTCTCCTGATGAACACTTGATGGATCCCAACAGCTGAACTTGCAGTTAGCGGTCAAACGTGTAATCCAAGGCTCCTCCTCTCAGTAAAATGGGCAGTACTTGCATAGAATACACATATCCTCTCATATCCTTTAAACCATCTCTAGATTACTTATACCTAATGCAGCGCAAATAATACATGGCATTTACACTTGCTCTGAACCTTGGGTTGTTTTGACCAGTTAATTGTTGTTTCTTATTATTATTATTCTCTTTCTCTTGAATATTTCCAGGCTATGGTTTGTTGAACCCCCAGATGTGGAACTGGTAGAAATGCAGGGTGGTTATATGTACAATTTTTCATTTTAGCCGAGTTTGTAATGATAGCGCGGAAACAGCCCAATATTTCTTAACTAAGAAAAGAACATGCATTACGGACCACTCATAGACTGAATGCAACACAAACTGTCACAGATGCAGGAAGAGCCCCAAGACACTAGGTCAGTTGCCATCAGGATTCCAACTCATGGTGACTCTTCAGAGTAGAAATGTGCTTGACAGGATTGTCATGGTTGTGACCTCTTGGGAATTTATTGCCAGGCTTTTTTCTGAGGTGTCTGGATGGATTCAAACTGTCACTCTCTCAGTTAGCAGCCAAGTGCTTACGCTAGGCTTATTTCCCCAAAAGAGCCTATGACGCCAAGTTAAAGCAGAACCAAGATACAATCTGTTTCCATTTGTGCAAGGGACAAGAAAGAGCATGCCTGTATTTGTAATGCAGAGTTTGTATTTGGGGTGCTGCAGAAAATGGAGGTTGCCTCCAGGTAGAGGAAAGGATGACTGATAGTAAGGGTGTAAAAAAACTCACCTTTACCAGGTTGTGTTCTGTGTTTGTGCCACCCCTCCAATTACCACTTAAACATAGTACTGTGCCAGCCAAAGGGGCACCTCTCTGTAGGCTTAGGCCATGATGTTGGAGTTATTAGAAAAAAACACACCTCCATCATTCAGTACCTGACTTCCTTTACTCTAACAAAAGTGCAGCTCCACCCCCTTGTCCACCCAGAGGGTCTTCCCAGCCTTGGCATTCCTGGGTAAGTTCTGGGAATGACCCTGGTTTTTTCTGCACTGATGATAAAAGGTACCTACCCAGAAGGGCACAGGACTGAAGACGAAAGTGGGAGGCCATTGGAACCCCATGAGGGCATCATCTTGACCTTATGGGTCCAACCCCTGTGTTAACTTCTGTCCTTTAGGCACGCCCCAAAGGAGAGGGTCTAACTCCATACCAGGGGAAAAAACGCTGCTTTGGAGAATACAAGTGTCCCAAATGCAAGAGGAAATGGATGAGTGGGAACTCGTGGGCCAACATGGGGCAGGAGTGCATCAAATGCCATATCAACGTGTACCCACACAAGCAGGTAAGCCGGGTGGAGCCGGGCCTGGACACGGTGAGGCTTAGACAAGGGGTGTAGGCTGGGGGCTGGGTCTGCTATGGTGGGCAGAAGAAGTGCCCAGGGTGGAGAAGCTGTATAGGACATGTGAGCTGATCAGTCCTTAGATGACTTTTCCCATCTCTGGGCCTGTTTGTCGCTTCACACAAGGAGAGTGAGACCACATCTCTCAATGTTCTCTCTTTCTTCATTTGTCTCATCTGAAATAGGAGAGGTGCCTGTCTCTCTGGGAAGGAGAAGGAAGTAAGGGCAACTACACATAGGCTCTGAGGTGAAAGAGCCCAGGTGAACTTTAAAGCAAATCCGCTGGGAGTGTCGTGTGAGACAGAGTGGAACGCGAGGGCTGCAGAGTGTGACAGCATGCTGATTTGTTCTCTAGGGCGCTCTTTTGCATCCATACACCCTGTGTGTGAGAGGAACTGCTGGGCATCATGCACTGTGCCCGAAGCAGTGACAGGGAACGTGTGGGCCGTGCCCTAATGGAAAAGATCTCTTTAAGGCGAGCTGAGAGCAGAACACCGCGTGACGTGGACCTGGAGGAGGAGAGGAATCCAGCGAGGCCACACGTGAGGGGTGACCACCTGGAAACAAGGGACAGCCTCTGCGAGGTCATCTAGACCTGAAGTGCTCACGAACTGCAGCTCCATGGGGAAGCTTGGGAAAGGGGCAGGAGGACAGGCAGAACAGACATTATCAAGCATGGAGAGTGGAGCGCCAGGAGGCGGGGAAGAGCATGAGTGACGGTGCGCGATGATGCTGAAATGGCAGAATGATGACCAGGAAGAGCGCGGACCCAGAAGTTTTGACAACTGGGACACTGTCCTCCACTTGTGGAATATCATTTTCACCTCACTGAAGAACAACAAAATTGGAGGCACACTGCAGTGGTCTCACTGGATCCCTGGTGGTACAGTAGGTTAAGCATTGGGCTGCTAATAGCAAGATCAGTGGTTTGAGCCCATCAGCCGCTCGTAGGCGAAAGATGAGACTGGTCTTTTAAAGATTACAGTATCAGAAAACTTGTAGAACAATTTTACTCTGTTCTATAGGATCGCAATGAGTCAGAATTGACACAAGGGCAGTATTAGACCTGATGCAAGATGGGCGGGCTTCAGGTATTTCCAATAGACAGCTCCACCACTTGTCTGTCAGTTTGTTGTGCTGCGATGCTGAAAGCCGTGCCACCTGTCTTTCAAATGCCAGCAGGGTCACCCACAGGGAAGCAATTTCAGGAGCGCTTCCGACTCAGAACACACTGTGAGCAAGGCATACGCTGTCCATTTCTGAGGAGTTAGCCACTGAAGATCTTATGGACAGAATCAAAACCTTGCCAGATACGGAAACCTCATGACAAGAAGCGGACCATTGTCGGACTGGTGCCGGAAGATGAGCCCCTCAGGTTGGGCGGCACTGAACATGGCTGAGGCGTTGACCAGAGTAACAGAGATGGAAGAAAGCCTTCACAGCCTCCATTTGCTAATGCGCATGACTCAAAATGAGAAGAAACACCTGCAAATGTCAACCAATTATCGGAACTTGGAATGAATGAAGTATGAACCTAGGAAAACTCAAATTGTCAAAAATGAAGTGGAACACATAAAAACTGCCATTCTAGACATGAGTGAACAGAGATGGAATGGTAGTGGCCATTTTTCACCAGGAAATCATATGGTTACTGTGCTGGCAATGACAATCCAGTGGGATGGCGTCACACTCATCATCTCAATGGATATTTCCAAGCCTATCTTGAAGTACAATGCTGTCTGTGATAAGATTACATCTAGCCACATTCAAATAAATCCATTCGGTAACAACTATTAGTCACATTTATGCCACAACCACCAAAGCTAGGGGTGAAATTGAAGATCCCATGTACATCTTTGGTTTAAAGTTCATCAAACATGCAATTAAAATGCATTGATAATTATTGGCAGTTGGAATACAAAAATTGGAAACAAAGAGGAAGGAACAGTAGCTAGAAAACATGCGCTTGTGATAGAAATGATGCCAGAGATCGCATGAGAGCAAGAGCAACAACCTGTTCATCGCAATTACCTTTTCCAAAACAAAAAAGGGGGAGTATACATGTGGAGTTTTCCACATGGAATACACAGAAATCAAATGGACAACATCTGTGGGAAATGACTACAGAAAAGCTCAATATCAGCCGCTAAACCCAGGGCAGGAACTGACTATGGAATAGATCGTCAGTTGCTGATATGTAGTTTCAGGTTGAAGCTAAAGATAACAAAAACAAGCCCATGAGAGCCAAATTATGACCGTGATTCTCTCCCACCTGAATTTTGAGAGCCTCTCAAGAACAGATTTAATAACTTAGACACTTATGCTAGAAGACCTGATAAGCTGTGGGAAGACATCAAGAATATCATTTGTGAAGAAAGTAAAATGTCATTAAAAGAAAAAAAAGAAAGAAAAAACCAGTGTGGATGTCAGAAGAGATTCTGAAATTTGCTTTAAATTGCAGAGTGGCAAAGGCACTGAAAAGAAATAATGAAGTCAGAGAGCTGAACGGGACATTTCAGAAATTTTAAAGGACAACTAGAGAAGGCATAGTAAAGCAATATCATGAAATGTGCCAAGACCTAGAGTTATGAAACCAAAGAGGAAAGACACACTCAGCATATCTTAAAATGAGAGAAGTAAAGAAAAATTCAAGCCTTGAGTTTCAATATTGGAAGATTCTATTGACAAAATATTGAATGATGCCGGAAGTGTCAGAGGAAGATGGAAAGCCTAGGGCGTTACTGCATGAAAAAGAACTCCTCGGCGTCCCCGGTTTCAGGGAGCAGCGTAGGAGCGAGGACCAACAGTTCACGCTGCGCTGAAAGCATTGGCCAAAAATGCAGCCCTAGGAGTGGTGGAATAGGAATTGAAATGTCTCACTAAGCTGATGAAGCACTGGAAGTGCTTACTTGTTTGTGCCAGGAAATTTGGAGGACAGCTACTTTGTCAACTGAAGGGAAGAGATCCACATGTGTGTTCCTCTCAACGACAGGTGACCCAATCCACAATCAATTCTCCTGGAAGCAGCAGTCATGAGTCTAAACAATGCCTTGCACTGAATAAATCTGCTGCATGAAACCTTTTTGTTGAAAAGCAAAAATGTTACTTTGAGCACTCATTTTGCCTGATGTATCCATGGTATGTTCAATGGCCTCTAAATCAACTGGAAAGGGGCATGTCAATAGAGAAGACGTTGGAATCAGAGTTTTCACCCTGTCTCTGCCTTGTTGGCTGTGTGACATGGACCCCAGGATCCCCATGTATACAAAATAAAAAGAGTTCAGATTGCTATCAAACATTCCTTAAGTGTCTGCTCAATGCTGGGCGCCATGAACGAGGAACCTTCACGGGGCCCAGGTTCTTGTGAAGGAAACAGAAAGCCAAGTGATCAAATGTGAAATGGGTGATTACTAGTGTGGTAAGACAGTTAAAGAGGGCTGTGTGGTAGATCTCGTGAGGGTTATCTGAGAAAGTGGCATTCGAGTAGGTATGAGAGGTGTTCTTCAAGGCAGCTCTGAGGTGTGTGGAACTCAACTGGTCAGAGGAGCTGTGAGGAGGCTAGTGTGGCCAGGTATGCAAAAGGAGGGAAGCAAGGACAGAAAAGGGGTCAGGAATGGTGTTGGAACCATTCAAGATCCCTCAAGCCAGAGTTGGCACTCTATCTGCCATGGAACCCTCAGAGGCTGGGGCATGGTCTGGTGCTTCCGCACCACTGCTTGGTCCCCAGGATTGAGCCCTGGAAATGAGGGCCCCCATCACTTCTTGGATAGGACCTAAGGCTTTATCCCCACCCACTCCAGTCTGAAGCCCAGCTCCTGTGCCTCTGAGCGTTGAGTACCAAAGCCTGTGCCCCGCAAAGACCACACTTGAACCGGGAATGGCTTCATGTATCTTATAGTCTCTATCCTGTGAAGATCGGCCTCTGCACGCCTCCTCCAGGAAGCCTCCCATCTCCAGACTCAGGACTAGAGTCCCCAGAGGGTTTCTCTGGAAGGATTTCATAAAATCATACTGCATTTCTGTGTCCCTCTTCCAGTCAGCCTACCAATTTGACGGCGATGGCACTTGAACCAGGTCACAGAAGCCAGTGGCAAGGAAGCTCGGCACCAGGTCCTTACCATTTAGCCCCTGCAGTCTCTTCTTGCTTATCCATCTCTTCTCCTTCAGGGATGTCACAACTGAAGGACTGTGGGAACTGAGTGATGTCCCTCCCACCTCAGCACAGGAGTACTTCCCACATCAGGAGCCTTTGAAAAGCTGAGAAGTAGAGCTTGAAGCCGCTCTCACAGGTCCTGCACAGTGGCTGAGAACCAAAACTAAACTCACTGTCGTGGAGTTGATTGCTACTCTACAAGGAGGTACAAAAAAAAAAAAAAACCCACCAGATTCCGCCCCCCCCCCCCAAAAAAAAACTATGTAATTTGTTTTTACAAAACAACTTATCACCTTCAAAGCACTCTCCATTACACTTAATACATTGGTCAAACCTGCAATTCCATTCTTGGAAACATTTCAAACTCATCTTTTTGAATGGCTGGCAGCACCTCCCTTGTTTTTATCTTCACCTCATCTATGTTGTCAAATCGCTGTCCTTTCATGTCCCTCTTCATTCGCAGAAACAAAAAGAATTCATACAGAGTGAAGTCAGGTAAGGGCAAGAGAGGCATGCTGTTTCTTTGCCAAAAACTGGTGCACTGAGATGGTTGTGTGAGCAGGCGCGGTGTCATGGTGGCAAAACCAATCCCCTGTCTGCCACAAACCAGGCCTTTTTTGTTGCATACTGTTCCACAATCTTTTCAGAACCTCTAAATAGAAAGCTTGATTAACAGTCTGACCTAGTGGAACGAACTCCAAATGCACTATCCCCCTCACATAAAAAATAAAACAAATGAGCATTGTCTTGATCTTTGATTTCATTTGATGAGCTTTGGAGGGGCAAGATGAAGATGGCATCTTCCACTGGCTTGATTGATGTTTGCTTTCGGTAAGAATAGCACCATGTCTCATCACCAGTAATGACCTTAGGAAAAAAGTGTGGGTCACTTCAGAGCTGTTCTTTCAAAGCTCACTGTGGTCTCACTGTGATCAGAGAGAACGTTCCCAGGCAATGCCACTGGGTGCATTACCTCAGAGCAAGTTTCCACTCAATGCTCTTTTGCCTGGTCAGTCAGAACCCGAGGCATAAATTTCTCAGCAACCCTTCTCATTCCCAAATCTTCTGTTAAAATTCAATGAACCAAGCTCCAAGATAATCCATGTAACTTCCTCATATCTTCAATGGTCCTTCATCAGTTTTCAAGTGCATGAGTTTTGTCAAGATTTTAGTCCATTTGGGAAGTTGACAGACATCCAGAAAGTGGTTTGTCATCAATTGACCTTTCACCTTTTTTAAAATGAAAAAATCACTTGTACTATTGAGTTTTTCCCATTGCACTGCCCTTGTAAGCCATGTTCAACGTCACAATTGTTTCTGCAGCATTTTTCCAGAGCAGGAAACAAAATTTCACAGCCGCATGCTATTTTCTTAAATTGGCCTTCACAAAAAAATGAAACTTGAACAAAACTGATTTTACAGAAAAAGTCACTGTGACCAGAGAGAACGTTCCCAGGCAATGACACTGGGTACACTACCTCAGAGCCAGTTGCTTGATGCTTGCCTAGCAGGAAAAATTTACACTATGAAAACTCTGCCCAGCGGAGCTTTTTTCCGGTTTGTGGGGGGGGGGGGGCCTCTCTGGTGGGTTTCTGAGACTGTAAATGTTGTATAAGATTAGAAAGCTGTATGTCTCTCCTGCGAGGCCACTGTGGTTCTGAACCCCAAGGTTAGCGACCAATCACTTACCCCACCATGCAACAATGACTCCTTCCACAGTGAGGAGAGGGGACTTATTTCCTCTGAACTCCTGAGCTCTCACCTGCTCACATGCATCACCTGAGAGCCCTCAATTCCCCCGCTCTCCCCACAGCCACATCCGTTACCCATCCGACTATAGTTGTGCCTCATCTACCAGCCTCCCCCTCCCCCCTCATCAGCTTGCGGCTCCCACCACCACGGCCCCTCTCTGCAACTTTGACCAGCTGCCTTCAGGTTTTCCCTGGCCCAGTAGGGGACCCAGGGCTAGGGGCCAGGGCTTTGGCTAGGGATGGAGGGAAGCAACCTCTCTGCTAGCCAACTCAGAAACTGCTGCCAAGGGGGGAGATGTGCGGGCGAGGTGTGGGGAGAGTTGGAGAGGAGAGGAGGGAAAAAGAGAATCTGTGGCGAGAGAGCTGTGAGAGGTGGTGGGAAGACCAAGAGAGACAGGAGGATTGAGCCAGACCTCTTAGCCTCCATAAAATTTCCCGAGAGACAGAACTCTATGCTGATTGGGGGCAGGGTATGTGTATGCAAAAAGAAGAAGTGATGGGGAGAACTCGCTGTCTAACAGAGAAGGACCTCCCTTCGGTGAGCCTGACACCAGTCTGGAAGGTGGCTTGAACATCATCCCAACCCGCTCCACCTCACTTCACAGATGCGGGAGGCTTCCTGAGGTTGAGGTCGCACAGTGAGGGAGTGCTATGATGGGACTTGTAAGTCTCCGCCCTTCTCTGTGCCTCAGTTTCCTTGTTGGAAAACCGTGACGTTCCATCCATGTACTCCCTCAACAAGCACGTAGGCACACCAGACCAGGACATGTGAGGGGCCCCCAAGCGCCGCTGCTGCCCTGCTATCCAGGGTAAGGGTCCCTCGTTACAGCCTGACTGCTCCAGCAGAGGCTGCAGTGAGGATGCCCAGCCAGGGAAGAGCCCTGGGCATTGAGAGTCAGGAGATGTTGGTTTGGACTTAGCTCTCCCGAAATGTGTGTCTTCCTTACTCTGGGCCCAAGTTTCCTCCTCTGGAGAATACTTTTGCCCCCTGTCCAGCCTCTCTAGCTGAGGATTTTATGAGCTTCAGGTAGCAGCTGCTCTGAGCCCTGGGAGGCCAGAAGTGATTTACAGTGGTTTCTACACTCAGAGATCCTGCCTGTGCAGCTTGGTACCAGACTTGAGGCCTCCACCACTGCGCTAGCCCCAGCTCTGTACCCCGGCGGGAGGCAGGAGAGTCTGGTTAGGGGGTGAAGGTACTTGGTGACTAACGTAACCCTAAGTTGTGTGTCTGTCTCAATCCTCCTGTCTCTCTCTTGGTCTTCCCACCACCTCTCACACCTCTCTCGCCACATGATTCTCTTTTTCTCTCCTCTTCTCCCCAACTCTCCCCACACCTCGCTTTCTCTTCTCCCTTTGGCTCTCTTCTTGCTTCTCTGTGCATCTCTTTGGTCTCTACCTAACTCTGCCTCTCTATGACGCTGGTCTCTGTTTCTATCTCTCCCGTGCCTCCTTTCTACATCCTTTGGACCCTCTCTTCCCACCCCCTTGCAGAGGCCCCTGGAGAAGCCCGATGGCCTGGATGTGTCTGACCAGAGCAAGGAGCACCCGCAGCACCTCTGCGAGAAATGCAAGGTCCTGGGCTACTACTGCCGCCGGGTGCAATGAGCCAGCCGCAGCCTCCCTGCACCGCCCGGAGGGACAGCGCCTCCACGGAATTCTCCATGTCGCTTTGTGTCCTCGTGTGTGGGGCTGTCCTCACAGGCCTGCACGTCCGAGCAGGGCTCCTCCCTAGGAGTCTGGTCTCATTTGTGTTGACAAACAGTGTTACTGACACAACTGTCCCACCACCACCACAGAAGGCAGGGTTTCTGGAACTCCTTACTGGGTAGCCTGGGGTCTGTGTGGAGGGAACAAAAGCGAGAAGAGGTGAGCACCCAGGACCCAAAGAAGCCCTTTGTGCTCCCAGTCTCTTTGTCTCTCTGACAGAGACACTCTTTGGGTTGAGCAGCCATGTATGTATGGGCTCACTAAATGTACTGTGAACCCCAGTGCCTAAAGGGGACCATGTCCCCAGCACTGGCCAAGCAGTCTTTCCCGACCCAGAACCTTACAGTTTACCGTGTGAAATGCCACTCTCAGAAAGCCTATTCAGGCAACCATGCTGAACTGACATCTGTTCAGGCAGCTATAGGAGGTGGACATCTCTGCTTCCTGTTCCTGCTTAACCCCAAGCCCTGACCCCTCTGACCTCACTGCCATTGCCCTTGTGCGCTGCAGGCTGACTCTGTGTACCTAGATAGGCCGAGGTCAGGAAGGAGAGGTACACAACACTGGGCAATGTGCCCAGTGTGTCTGCTGTGTCTTGGGGTCCATCTGGCAGCAACTTGCCTCACCCATGGCCAGACACATTTCCCACGTGCTTGGGTTTCATCTGCCCATTCCCCTGCCCTCCCACCCACTCTGGGAATGCTCTCCGATTGAGGGGGTAGGGCCGACTGTGGAAGCCCACTCTGCAGGGAGGCCCAGACTTAGGTTTGAGTTCTGGGTCCTCCCGGGATGTGCTGTGCAACTTGGGTGAGGATGTCCCTTTGCCAGGCCTCGGTTTCCCTATCGATTAAATGAGAACGAAGAGACCTGCTTTAGTTCTGATGTTTTAGGATGTAGGCCTGGTGCCATTTCCCAAGACAAAGAGCTTCCCTTGGAGATTCACCAAGGATCTTAGGGCACTCTGAAATCCACCGCCACCACTAAGTCACTGAAATCCATCGTGGGATACCGGAGTCCTCTCCATCCCCACCACCCCGTGCAGTCCCTCTTGTCTCTTGTCCAGAGTGAACACAACCCCACCCTTTCTACAAAAATGTAGAATTCCCCCTTCCTCATCACCTAGCCCTGCCCAGCCCCTCACACAGGGGCACTCTGAGACAAGCCACAGTACCTCTCTCTGTAAATGGGGACAATGAATTCCTGCCTCCCATGGAAGCAGAGAGGTTTTATGACCTGTAACGCTTGTCAGGTGGACTGCTGTCCTGGCCGGCCAGTGAGGCCGTGCTCTCCTCTCTCCCCAGGGAGACACTTAATTTTCATTGTTACCTATTTTCTTTCTCTTAGGGAGAGGGAGATAAATGGCTATTAGGACAGGGTAATTTGATTTTGCCCCTAAATTATGCTTGTTTGTGTGTATCTGGCAGGGGGGAGGAGGGGGGAGAGGCAGGTGGATCAGACCAAGAAATGGGCCTAAAATGCAGTGTTTACCTTGGCTCATGGGCATCCAATGGTGCCCAGTGCCTTTTGTTTGTGAATGAAAACTGCATTGTACAACAGGAGGGTTACAGTGAAGTGCTAGCCAGGGGTCAGGGAGTGCGCTGAAAGAGATGGAGTAAGTGTATTTTCAGCCAAGGCACTGTAGGATAAATTGCAGGGCATAGGAGCCGTCCTGCCCTCTGAGCACTTGAAGAAGGTATATTTGTTCCGGTGGGAGCCCCATGGAAGCCTCCTACTCGCCCACCAGGGACAGGGCGCTTGGCAACCACCTGGACATCCTCGTCACCATTGTGAAATCCCTGCCCCACTACTCCCTGACAGCTGGACCAGGCCCAAACTCTGGGGATAGTTCTCTGTTCCTCAAGAGAAGCTGTTGCCATCAGTTACCGTCTTTCATGTCTAATGTTAACATGCACATTAACCGTGTAGCCCCATGAGGGACCTTGGCCCAAGGATTTGACCAAATATGCTCAGAGGCAGGGGAAATCCGTACCCTAAAATGACCCAGATCTGCAGACCACTGGAGATGGGATATGACCCGACAGGAACTGTTTCCACGGTTTGTCCATCCAGCTGGTAGTCACTGTCACATATGTGCAGAGGCAGTCCCTCTGTACAACCATCCCCACTTCACCCTGCTCATTCTGTTATGTGGTCAGCAAGAGCCACTGGTGGCCCAATCAGGTGCTGTGAGAACTCAGTGCTCAGAGGGTCTAGTAGCCCAGGAGATAAGAAGGCTTGTGGTCTTAGTAGATTCAAAAGGGACAATCGCTTGCAGTTAGTAGATCTAGGGATCTAGTTGGAAGATAATGATGTTTACCCCATATGAAGTATTCGATAGTTCTACTTGTGAATTTGTATTTATTTTGAGTTATACTTGATGCAGGATTCCTTTTTTAAAATACTATGTGTGTATTTTGGGGATAAATCATAGATGTTAAAATTTCTGCATGATTACCAATTTTTCTCACAACACTGAATTTGTTAGCTTCTCAAAAAAAAAAAATCTTCACCGTGATTTTTTTTCTGTATATATTTGAGAACCTCTTTTAAAAGAAAAGGAAAATATTCTAGATTTTTTTTTAAGATAAAACAGAAAGAGAGGCATTTTCAAGACTTCAGAGCCCGTGGGAGGGCAATAGAACACCCCACAAAGATTTCTCGAAGTGTTTTGCCAAACTTCTGGTTTAGCTATAAGACATATTTATGGTGAGAACATTGTTCTTTTTCCTGTTGTTTTGCATTTTGTTTTTATTATGTTTCATTCTGTAAAAAGTATGAAACTGAACTACATTAAGAAGGAAATATTGTCTGCATAGAATATTATATGAAGTTGGTACATAATTCTGATGAGGGGAAAAAACCCTGTCAATTCTCTAAGCCATATTGTTTTTATTCTGTGTTTTTTTCTGTGAATGAAAATATCAATACTAATTCACCAGCATATTATTCAAGTGCTTAGACTTATTAATATGTTCCTGTCATGTACTTACATGTATGTGTAGTTGGAAAGTATTGCATGTTTTTAAAGGGACACTATTAGTAGGTATGTAGTGAAAAGGGTCTGCTGAGCCCTTTTATGCCTCTTCACTTTCTGCCAAGGGCTGGAATTGAGGATAACAAATTGTAATCCATCCTCTCTCACCTTCTTGTTATCACTATCTTGTTATGATATCTATTACTTTTGTAAGGGGCGGGAGTGGACCAGAGGAAGAGGGGCATCTGACTAACCAGGATTCGATGGTCTGCCAGCTCCAAAGATGTCCTCCTTGGCCTGGAGGAGGGGTGGCCCATCAGCAGGACCCCGGGTGAGACAGGAGTCAGGAGATGGACTTGTTAAGACCCCTCTTTGGAGTTTTGCCATCTGAACCTTGTCCTGGTATCTCCTTCATTTTAAACTTGGATTTGCCAACCAGCATCCTTGTGCCTGCCCTCCAACACCTAATAGACTTGAACCTACTCTAACTGATATCTAATCCCACATCACTACATCACTGCCCTGTACACCAATGAACCCTGAGATCCAGGAGGTGGTCCAGCCTTCAGAGAGATCCCTGAGCAGTCCTCTGAACTGGCAACCAAAGTGGAGAAGGGGCCAGCACCATCCGATGCCAGCCTCTGGTTCCACCAGCACTGGCCACTCCTCCCTTCCTAGGCAGTGGCCCTGTCCCATGTCTTTGTCAGGTAATATGTGAGTGTCCAGCTAAAAGACAAACAGCCCAGAGGCGCCACTCGGAGGAACTGTGGCGAAGGTTCTGGTCCTCTCCGAGTGCCGCCCTTGGCATGGCATTCCGCTGTGTGCCTTACTCCTGGAGAACCTGTATATGACTTACCTTTTTGTGCTGTATTAAAGGACTTTTCCAAACAAGCAAGGCTCTTGGGTTTCCTTGTTTTCACAAAGCATTGATGAGTGAGGATCCCCAAATGCAGTAAGAAACAAGTCCAGCAGGGAGGAATTTCACCTGCCATTCCCTTACCTAACCAGGCGATGCCGTCTTTTCAGCCTCCACCCTCTATGTTTGCTTTCCTGGCCTGTTGGTCCTGGGTGGGCACTTTCCAAGGTGGGGGCCCTCCCTAAACGGCTCTGTAATGAAGTGGGCCTGCAAATTAGTGCAGCAATGGGACGCCCATCGACCATCCATTTGGAGGCAGTGGTCTTGGGCCTCCCTGTGCTGCCTGCACTTGACCCTCAGCAGAGACCAAAATTTGCGCTTCCAGATGCCAAGCATCACAGTTAGAAAATCCAAATGCTAAAAGAAAAAAAGAAAATCCAAATGCTTAAGGCGTCTTACAAATGCCCTGGGAAAGGAAGTCAGGAGCCCCTCTTCTGAGCAGGGCAGGACTGGGTCTGGTTCATCCTGAAGGGGGCTTCTGCATACAGGAGATCTGAATTTATCAGGGTAGGGAGCCACAGGGAAGAAAACCCACAGGTCCGCGTCATTACCAACCCTGACTGCTATCTGGAGCCCCGCAGGTGTTAAGAATACTTCAGCCTGGTCCTACTTCACAAAACATTGGTCTGGACTGTGTGCTCGGGTTGCTTCAGGCCTCCGGGGTGAGTCCAATGTTCAGTCAGTCCTGCTTGAGAAGCGTGAGGCTTTGGAGTGTCCATCGTGGTCAGATGGTGGAGACGGTAAGGAGCCTGGAGCCCTTCCCCCAGCAGTCTTGAAGAGCACCCAGTCCTGGGACCCAGCCAACTGTTGCTGGCAAAAATATGCTGTAAAGATTGTGGGGATGCAACTTTTAAAAATTAATTTATTGTTTTACATTGCCTTTAAGGACCATCCTTTATTGAACTAATTTGCTTATTTAAAACGATAGTAGTAGTAGTATGAAAACATTAATTTGTTGAATGTCTATTTTTTAAAATTATTGGGGGCTCGTACAACTCTTATCACAATCCATACATCCAAGCATTGTGTCAAGCACATGTATACATTTGTTGCCACCATCATTCTCAAAACATTTTCTATTTGAGCCCTTGGTATCAGCTTCTCATTTTTCTTCTCCCCCACCCTCCCTCCCTCATGAACCCTTGATAATTTATAAATTATTATTATTTTGTCATGTCTTAGACTGTCTAAAGACATCTCCCTTCACCCACTTTTCTATTGTGGAGATGGTAATTTTTAAAAGACATACATTTATCTTTTCAAAGCTCTGGGGAGGGGCAGAGAAAACTGGAAATTAGAGTTTTAATGTGAAATCTTCCAATATTTGAATTTGAGAAATTAGTTCAAACCAGTGATCTGTAGGCCAGCCTGCCTCCAGAGAGCCAGGACAGAGAACATAAAACCTGTCAGTCTTTTGGGCCAGGGCACCTGGAGCAGGGGAGGGCAGCTACAGAGTGAGACCACTAAGATCTAAGAAGTTGGGCCCCTAACTGGGAATATACAATGAATCCTGGAGGCTACCAAGCCTTTTCCTGGTCATGGGCAGAAATGGGATCTAGTGCTTCCTCAGGATGTCTGCTCCAATCAACCTGGGCACAGTGAAGCAGGTGAGTGGGGGAGAGGGCAGTCACCCCTCTTGACATACAGAGAGCACAGAGGAGAAGAGGATCCACACATGTGAGTGTCTGCTACATACACACCCAGGCACAGGGAAACCACTGCCCTCCACCTTCCACAGGGTCTAGGCAGGCCCAGGGGATGTTGTGTTCTGGACAAAATGAAATAAAACATATCAATTCCTGCTGAGTTGACTCTGATTCAAGAATCTCCCAGTGTGTTAGAGGAGAGCTATCCCACCCCCACCCTAAGGCTTTTAATGGCTAATTTCTCAGAGGTAGATCCCAGGCCTGCCTTCTGTGTGGACTTGCACCTCCAGCTTTTCCATTAGAAGTCAAACACTTATCCATTTATGCCATGTGGGATCGCCCTCCAAGGACAGGTGAGGAACTGGCACCCATGTCTGTCTCGGGGTACCTTCCTCTCCCCTGCTCTCTCCTGAGTAGGTGACCCCGAGCAACTCTCCCAGCTCTTTGAGCTCCAGCTTTTGCCAAGAAGTTTTTTGGAGAAAGTGGTCTGGTGCACACAAAGGCTCAGCACAGGGCTCGGCATTTGGAGATGCTCCTGGTTGGGGATCTCTTTCTCCCCGTATGTGCTCAGGCAGAGCTAACACACAGTCAGAGAAGCCAGCATCGAGTCAGGGTCCTGGGGCCCTCATCAGCCAAGTAGGCACTGCAGGAGCACCCTCTGAGGAGTCCAGGCTGGAGTTCCCAGATCGACTCTGACTGCATAGTGTGTGCACATACATGCCTGTGTACTCTGTATTGTTTTCCGTGGATGGAAGACAAACCCAAAGCAAACAAAGCCTGCGTTTCAACATTCCCTGGAGCCATGGAAACCTGGACAGGAGGGTTTCTGGTTAGACTTACTGCCCGTGCCCAGAGGCAGTTGGTTGCCAAAGGCCAGGATAGAGGAGGGGCTAGCATAGAAAGGGGCTTCCAGGATCCCAGCAAGGACGGTGCTTTAAAGGTTTGTGTGGATACTGTGAATCCCTGGAGTTTCTGTAGGGCCACAGCTGAGGCTCCCAGAAGGAAGAACTTGCCCCCAAGTGCTCACCTTCCAGTACAGTGTGCGAGAGGCAGAGCTGGACAAAGCCCAGTCCCCGGCAGTGTTCTATAGGGTTGAGAAAGTATGGCAAGCTGTGAGGGCCCGAGGGCGGGGAGGGCCAGCGTCAGAATGCCAGGACAAGGGGCAGGTATCACCAGCCTAGGAGACGTTAGTGTACAGAGTCCCCTGGTGCCAGTCTGAGACCCAGCAGAGGGAGGTCAGGCCTGGGAGGAAGGAAGCTGTCGGGGTTCAGGGTCCCCTCTCTCACCCATCTCAGCACCAGAAGCTGGCATGTGACAGGCACCAGCCCTTCGCAGGCTGTGTGGTGTGGACTTTTCTGCAGCCTGCAGCAACTGCAGCAGCCTCTCAGGGCCCAGGGCCCGCTCACTGGCAGACACTGCTGACTGGCTGGCCCCTGCCTGCCTTCACCATCACTGAGAGGCCAGGCGCAATGTGCAACGGGCAGGTGAAGAACTGAACTTCACCCAAGACTGACAAGTAGGGTTTCCCTCAGCACTTTCTGATCCTGACAGAGACCCGCCAGCTGAATTTCCCGGCCCTGTTCAGGCAATGTTCCAACCACCGGTGTTTCCTGGGACCCAGCCAGTGCCCTGACCAGGGGCTGGGCTCCGCCAGAAGCCTGCCTCTGCCTCTGCTCAGTCACTTGACCTTGATTTCCAAGGTCAGGCCCCAAGTACTGTCTCCTGTGAGCTAGCTCCCCACACTAACCTGAGCCCAGGACCCTCCCGTGGTGTTTGAGGTAGAGACAGAAGAGAACTGGAGCTGAGAGGAAGCAGGGCATTTGGACTGGGCTTCATGTGTCCAGGTCAATGTCAGCATTCTGGCTATTCCCCCAGAGCTCTGGCCAGAGCCAGGAACAGCCTGTGCTTCTGAGTAAATTCCCCTCTAAACACCACCCTTCCCCCATTTATCCTGAGCAGATTTCAGTAGAGATGTTAGAGGGTTGGTATTTACTACCCTGACCCTACTCAAACACACACACACGTGCTCTCATATACGCTCACATACATACTGACACAAAGCTTCAACATGGGGCTAGGGGTTGCCTCTCAGCATGGTGGTGCATAGGCTTCAGCTGCGCACCCAGAAAGCTCCCGAGTCTCATAACAACTTGCCCATCTTCTGCCCCAAATGTTCTGAGTTTATTGCCATGAACTAAAGACCCAGAAACATCGAGGCCAGCACAGTCAGCAAAAGTGTATCCTCTATTTTGAAATCATTAGAAAAGTTTACATTTTTTTCTGGAAATTCATTTTTTTAATCATTTCATTAATTTTTTGATAACTAATTTTTATTATAAATCATTTTAATGGGGCTCTTACAACTCATAACAATCCATACATCAATTGTATCAAGTACATTTGTACATATTGCCATGATCATTTTCTTTTTTTTTTAATCATTTTATTAGGGGTTCATACACCTCCTATCACAATCCATACTTACATCAATTGTGTAAAGCACATTTGTACATTCGTTGCTCTCATCATTCTCAAAATATTTTCTCTCCACCCAAGCCCCTGGCATCAGGTCCTCATTTTCCCCTCCCCTGCTCTCCCTTCCTCATGAAACCCTGATAATGTATAAATTATTATTTTGTCATATCTTGCTCTGTCCCACGTCTCCCTTCCCCCACTTTTCTGTTGTATGTCCCCCAGGGAGGAGGTCACATGCAGGTCCTTGAAGTAGGTTCCCCCTTTCCAGCCCACCCTCCCTATACCCTCCCAGTATCACCACTCACTCTACTGGTCCTGAGGGGATCATCCGCTCTGGCTTCCCTGTGTTTCCAGTTCTCATCTGTACCAGTGTACCTCCTCTGGTCTAGTCAGGTTTGCAAGGTAGGATTCAGATCATGACAGTGAGTGGGGTTGGGGAAGAAGCATTTAGGAACTAGAGGAAAGTTGTATTTTTGATCGTTGCTACATTGCACCCTTACTGTCGCGTCTCCTCCCCAAAACCCTTCTGTAAGGGGATGTCCAGTGGCCTACAAATGGGCTTTGGGTCTCCACTCCACACTCCACCCCTCATTCACTATGGTAAGATTTTTGTTCTGATGATGCCTGATCCCTGATCCCTTGACACCTTGTGATCGCACAGGTTGGTGTGCTTCTTCCATGTGGGCTTTGTTGTTTCTGAGCTAGATGGCCGCATATTTATCTTCAAGCCTTTAAGACCCCAGACACTACGTCTTTTGATAGCCGGGCACCATCAGCTTTCTTCACCACATTTGCTTATGCACCCATTTGTCTTCAGCAGTCATATCAGGGAGGTGAGCACAAAATGATATGATTTTTTGTTCTTTGATGCCTGATACAGTTATCCCTTCAGCACCTCATGGTCATACAGGCTGATGTGCTTCTTCCATGTGGGCTTTATTGCTTCTGAGCCTGATGGCTGCTTGTTTACCTTCAAGCCTTTAAGACCCCAGATGCTATTTCTTTTGATAGCCAGGCACTATCAGCTTTCTTCACCACATTTAATTGTTCACCCACTTTGTCTTCAGTGGTTGTGTCGGGAAGGTGAGCATCATAGAATGTCAATTTAATAGAAGAACGTATTCTTGCATTGAGGGAGTACTTGAGTGGTGGCTTAATGTCCCTCTGCTACCTTAATAATAACCTTATAAATATATGCACATAGATCTATTTCCCCATCCTAATGTATAAATATAGTTACATATGTACATGTCTATATCTAGACCTCTATAAATGCCCTCTGCCTCCCAGTTCTTTCCTCTATTTCCTTTGACTTCCCTCCTGTTCCACTATCATAACATTGGTCTTTTAATGGGTGTGTTTAGACCATTGATATTCTGAGTTACAACCTCGATCAGTGAACTCTGTGATGTCATTTCGTACCTTATGTGTTGAGTGTTTTCCTACCTCCCTTCGTAAAAGTGCAATGTGAATGAGTGTGTGGTTCATTCTTGCCTTCTTTTCACCAATGAGCTCATGCTGTCTTGGGGGGCGTTTTCAATGGGTTGATGTCTGGGTGGAGTTCTGTGGTAGTCTCCTATTTGTGCTCAGTGAGTGTTGTTCTTCTAACCACACAGGGTTAGCAAGAATTTTTTGTATATCTGGTGTTTTTTAATATAATTTTTGAGTTTTTCCCTGTCCGGGAAGACTCTTAATGCTCCATCTATCTTGATAGATGATTAGGGTGATAGAGGATATGGGGGTTTGCATTGTTTTTTTTTTTCAACTTTTGGAAGATGTTACCCCATTCTCTCCTCTACTTCATGGTGTAGGCTGATAAGTCTGAGCATATTTAATAAGAATGGGTACCTTTATAGGTGACTGCCTTTTTTTCCTTAGCTGCTCTTGTGATTTTCTCCTTTTCCTCAAAGTTGGATAGTTTAACTATTATATGCCTTGAGGAAATATTCCTTGGATTTAGTCTACCTGGTGCCATCTCTGCTTCCTGGACGGTTGCCTGATTGTCATTCATTAATTTGGGGAAATTCCATTGCTATTTTTGCCATTGACTTCTTTGTTGTGTCTTGTCCTGGCAGTCCAACTATTCCAATATTGTTCCTTTTCACTGCATCCAACATTGTTCTCTGGTTTTCTTAGGCTTCTTTGATGATCTTGTTTGACTTTCCCATTTGTTGAAGTCGGCCTGGTAATCCTCAAGGTGACTGATACGATTCTCGGCTCCTAATTTGCTGTCAAAGGCTATTAACTTGCTATTTGCTTTTTTTGTTGTTTGTTCTTTTCTTTTAAATCATTTTTGGGGGCTCATAAAATTCTTATCACAATCCATACATACATCAACTGTGTAAAGCACATTTGTACATTCGTTGCCCTCATCATACTCAAAACATTTGCTCTCCAATTAAGCTCTTGTAATCAGCACCTCATTTTTTGCCACCACTCCCCCCTTCCCCCTCCCTCATGAATCCTTGATAATTTATAAATTATTATTTGACATTTCTAACAATATCAGACGTCTCCTTTCACCCACTTTTGTCTTGTCCATCTCCCAGGGAGGAAGTTATATGTAGGTCCCTGTAATTGGTTCCCCCTTTCCACCCCAAACTCCCTCCACCCTCCTGGTATTTCCATTCTCAGCACTGGTCCTGAAGGGATTGTATGTCCTGGATTCCCTGTGTTCCGGTTCCTATCTATGCCAGTGCACATCCTCTGGTCTGGCCAGATTTTTAAGGTAGAATTGGGATCATGATAGTGGACGGGGGGTGGGGGGGGGGGGTGGAGAGGAGTGTGTAGGAACTAGAGGAACATTGTATGCTTCATTGTTGCTACACTACACCATGATGACCCGTCTCCTCCCCACGACCCTTCTATAAGGGGGAGTTCAGTTGACAACAGATGGGCTTTGGGTCCCCACTCTGCACTCCCCCTCATTCACAATGATATTATTTTTTGTTCTTTCATGCCTGATACCTCACCCCCTCAACACCTAGTGATCACACAGGCTGGTGTGCTTCTTCCATGTGGGCTTTGTTGCTTCTTCACTAGATGGCCGCTTGTTTACCTTCAAGTCTTTAAGACCTTAGATGCTATATCTTTTGATAGCTGGGCTCCATAAGCTGTCTTCACCACATTTTCTTATGCATGTGCTTTGTCATCAGCAATCCTGACAGGAAGGTGAGCATCATGAAATTCCAGTTGACTAGGACAAAATATTCTTGAATTGAGGGAGTACTTGAGTGGAGGCCCAATATCCATCTGCTATAATAATAAACCTATAAATATATGCACATAGATCTATTTCCCCATCCTCATATATAAATATATTTACAAAGGCACATGCATTTATTTAGACCTCTATAAATGCCCTTTGCCTCCTATCTCTTTCCTCTATTTCCTTTTACTTTCCTCTGGTCCCACTATCATGCTCAGTCTTCATTTGGGTTTCAGTAATTCCTCTAGGTTACATTTCCATGGATCATGCCATACCAGGCCTCCTACACCATCCTCACCACCAATTTTGGATCACTTGTTTTTTTCCCTTGTCCCTGGATTTGTTAACACCACTTCCTTTTCACCCACCTCCCTCCTCCCATGTTCCCCTGAAACTGTTGGTCCCGTTGTTTTCTCCTCTAGATTGCTCATCCACCCTATTTTATTTGGACAGACTGGCAGAGATAACAGCATGCACAAAAACAAGACATACCAAACAAAGCAACAAAAGAAAACAAAACAAAAAAAGCCAGTGACCAAAAAACCCACAACAACAAAAAAGAAAAGCTGGTAGTTAGTTAGTTCAAGGACTATTCATTGGACTTTAGGAGTGTTTTCTGGTCGAGTGGGATGGGGTGCCAAGCCCTGGTGCTCTTAGTGTTTCACCTCAGTGTGGTGTAGTCAGATTGGGTGCAATTCCCACACTGTGTCTCCAGTGTTGTCCCCTGTGGGCTATAGGTCAGTGAGGGATGTCATGTCTCATAGTGGGGTTGACCATATGGTCCTCTCTGTGCAGGTATAGCATCATCAAGGCTAGGTGGGCCAGGGTGTGCTCCATTCTCTCTTCCTCCCCCTTCTTTTGCTCCCTTGTGCTCTGATCAGACATGTCCCTCTCCCTGAGCTGCAGCTTCAGTGCTATCCCCAAATAAATTCTTCTGGGGGAAGGGGCAGTGTCCACATAGTTGGGATTTGGGCCTGCCCCTCAGACCTCCCCACTGACTCCCTAGTCCATGCCGCCATGTTGCATTCATATCTTAGAGCACCGGGGTTGAAATCTGGTCCCTCTTTAACTGTGGAGATATAAACAATATCCTCCCCTTGGGTGTATTATTGCCCTGTTCCCCCACTACCCATTTCCTTTTTTTCCCCTTTCTCCCTCCTTTTAGGTTGGCTACCAAATATATCCCTGGATATCATCTGGCCCCTACAATACTACCTGGTCCTAATGCCAGGAATGTTTGTATACAGTAGATTTCTCCCTATGCCTCTTTTGGATGTTTTTAAGCTTACCTCAGCGGACTCATATTGTACATGTCCTGTCGTGCTTGGCTTATTTTGCTTAGCATGATTTCCTCCACTTCTTCCATGCAGTGCAGTGCTTCATACATTCATCACTGCTTTTTAGCAATACGTAGTACTCCATTGTATGTATGTACAAGAGTTTTTTAATACACTCGCCTGTTGATGGAAATGTGGGTTGTTTCTAACTCCTTGCAACTGTGAATTGTGCCACAATGAACATTGGAGCACAGATGTCTGGCCATGGTTGGTTTCTTGCCTCTTATGGGTATATGCCCAGTAGAAGGATTGCTGGGTCATATGGTAGCTCAATTTCCATCTGCTTTGGAAACTGCCAAAATTGATTACTAGAGTGGCTGTACATACCTACAGGTCCACCAGCAGTGGGTGAGAGTTCCTGTCTCCCCACAGTACTTCCAACACTTGTTGCTTTCTGATTTTTTTTTAATTGGGCTATCTTTGAGGGTGGTAGGTGGTATCTCATAGTTTTAATTTGCATTTCTCTAATGGCTAAAGATCGGGAACATTTTCTCTTAGGTTTATTGGACATTCAGATTTATGCCCCTGTGAAACTTCTGTTCAGGTCCTTTGCTCACCTCCTCATTGGGCAATTAGTTTTTTTTACTTTTAGGAAGCTAGCAGAGTATTGTAGATGTTAGTAATAAGGCCTTTGTCTGATGTGTCATTGCTAAAGATCAGTTGTCTGTATGCTGATGATTTTTATTTCTGGGTTTTCAGTTCTTTTCCATTGGTCTGAGTATCTGTCATTATACCAATATCATGTGGTTTTGATAACTGTGGCTGTATAAGATGTGCTAAAGCCAGGCAAAGCAAGCCCTCCCACTGTGTCCTTCTTCTTGAGGAGTTCTCTGCTAATTCTGGGTTTCTTCCCTCTCCATGTGAAGTTGGAAATCACTTTTTCTATTTCTTTGAAGAATGATGATGGTAATTGAATTGGAATTGCATTAAACTTATATAGTGCTTTGGACAGAACTGACATCTTTACTATATTGTTTTCCAATCCATGGGCATAGAATATTCTTCCATTTGTCGAGGTCACTCTTGGTTTGTGGTAATACTATTCTGTAGTTTTAACCCTATCAATCTTTTGTTCTTTTAGTCAGGTATATCCCTAGATTTTTCGATTTGTGCTGGGCTGTTGTGAAGGGTGCCAACTTTTAGATCTCCTCTTCTGTGGTCTTATCAGATGTGCATAGCAGTCCGATGGACTTGTTTGTTGATCTTGTATCCTGCCACTCTGCCAAACTCCTCTATTGCTTCCAGTATCCCCTTGTGAAGCTGTTGGGATTTTCCATATATAAAATCATATCATCTGCAAATAATGATAGTTTCATCTCTTCCTTCCCCAGATGAATTCCGTTAATGTATTTTCTTTACCTTATACTGTTAGCTAAAACATCTAGTACGATGTTAAATAATAGCAGGTACAAGGAGCATCCTTTTCTGGTCTCCTTTTTCAGTGGGACTGTTTTAATCTTTTCTCCATTGACTAGCATGTTGGCTGTTGGTTTTTCATATATAACTTGTATTTTCTTGAGGAATTTTCCTTCCATTCCTATCTTCTCAAGTGTCTTAAAATGGAATTGGTATTAGATATTTTTGAATGCCTTTTCTGCATCTATAGATATTATCATGTGGTTCTTAGAGTTTTTCATGCCAATGTGGTGAATAATAGTAATGATCTTTCATATCTTGAACAATCCCTGCATCCCTGGTGTTAATCTTACTTGGTCACAGTGAATTATTTGTTTTATATAATTTTGTATTCTATTGGCCAGTATTTTGTTAAGGATTTTTTTCATCAATGTTCATTAAGGATATTGGTCTGTAGCTCTCCATTCTTGTGGAATCCTTGCCTGGTTTTGGTATCAGAGTTATACTAGCTTCATAGAAGGAGTTTGGGGGTTTGCCGTCTTTTTCTGTTTTGTGTAGGATTAGTGTTAGTTCTTCCCTAAATGCTTGGTAGAATTCTCCTGTAAAGCCATCTGGTCTAGGGAATTTTTTGTTGGTTATACCTTGATAACCTCATCTATTTATTCTATGGCTACGGGTCTCTTGAGATTTTTGACGTCCTTTGTGGATAGCCTAGGGAGGGGTTGTTTTTCCAAGAATTTGTCAATGTCTTCCAAGTTTTTTAATTCATTGGTATACAATGCTTCATAGTACTATATAATTATCCTTTTGATTTCATTAGGGTCTGTTTTAATGTCCACTCATTCATCCCTCATTCTTGCTATTGAAATTTGTTCCCTCCTTTCTTTGGTTACATTTGCCAGCAGTCCGTCAATTCTGTTTATCGTTTTAAAGAACCAACTCTTAATAGCATTAATTTTTTCCATAGTTTTCTTATTTTCCCTCTCCTGAATCTCAGCCCGATTTTTATTATTTATTTTCTTTTGCTACTAGTAGGAATGTCTTCCTGACTGTGCTCTAGTTGTCAATTTTATGCCAGCATATCAATCATGAGTCTCTCTTCATTTTTCAGGTGTGCATATATTGCTATGTAACTTTCTCTGATAACTGCCTTTGCTATGTCTCATAGGTTTTGGTACGTCGTGTTCTCATTGGTTTCTAGAAATTTCCTAAGTTCATCTCTGATCTGTGCCAGTACACATTCCTTTTGCAATAGAGAGTTATTCATCCTCCAATTGTTTACTCTTGTTTTCTTCGTCTTCCTTTTGTTGATTTTCAGCTTTATGGCACAGTAGTCAGAGAGGTCTATATGATATCAATGTGATTAAATTTATGTAGATTCGCCATATGCCTCAGCATGTGGCCCATGTTAAATATGTTTATGCGTACTTGAAAAGAATGTGAATTTTTTTGTATTTGGATGAAATGCTCTGTAAATATCTATAAGGTCCAATGATCTAATTGTAGTGTTTAGATCTCTAGCCTCCTTGTTGAGTTTCTTTCCCTGTAATCTATCTTTATCAGATAGCAGTGTATTGAAGTGACCCACTGTAATTGTTGAGGCTGTGATTTCTTTTTTCATCTTTTGGAGTGTTTGGATTATGTATTCAGTGCATCTCTCATTCAGGGAACATATGTTTACAATGCTTAGTGGTTCTTTGTCTACCATTCCCTTGAGCATTATACAGTGTCCCTCATCTCTTTTTATGGTTTGTGCACTTTGAGGTCAATTTTATCTGAGATTAGCATTGCAAGCCTGCTTTTTTTTTAAACTGTTGTTTGCTTGGTATGCCTTTCTCCAGCTTTTGATTCTCAGTCTAGATTTGTTGTAGCATTGAGATGTGTCTCCTGTAGATAGCAGATTGATGGGTTGTGTTTGCTACCCTCTGTCTTTTAATGCCTGAGTTCAGTACATTGATATTCAGGTTTATTATCTCCATCTGCAGACTCTGTGATGTCATCTTATACCTTTTGTGTTGGGTGTTTTCCTACCCTCCTTTCTTATTAATGTGTTTTGCATTTGTGTGTGTGTGTGTGTGTTATCATTCTTGACTTCTTTCCATCCTTATGCCAATGCTATCTTGGGGTCTGTTTTCTCTTTGTTGCCCTCTGGGTGAGGTTGTTTATGTAGCGGTCTCTTATTTATATTTGGTAAATGTTGTTCTTCTGTCCATACTGTGTCAGCAAGGATCTTTTGTAGGGCTGAGTTTCTTCTAACATATTCTTTGGGTTTTTTCTTGTTTAGGAAAACTTACACCTCCATCTATCTTGACCAATACTTTGGCTAGGTAGAATATCCTTGGGTTTGTGTTATTATCCTTCAATTTTTTTTAGAATATGTTACGCCACTCTCCTCTTCTTCATAGTTTCTGCTGATATGTCTGAGCATATTCTTATTTGGAAACCTTTATATGTGATTGCTTATTTTTCCCTAGCTGCTCTCATGATTTTCTCCTTTTCCTTAAAGTTGGATAGTTTAACTATGATGTGCCTTGGTGACTTCTTCTTGGGATTCAGTCTAGCTGGTGTTCTTTCAGCCTCCTGAATGGTTGCCTGGTTTTCATTCATCAAGCTGGGGGAGTTTTCCTCCAAGAATTCTCCCACTGTTGTTACAGATGACTTCTTCGTTGTATCTTCCTCTGGTAAGCCAATAATTCTAATGTTCTGCTTCATAGAATCAGACATAGCTCTTAGATTTTCTTCAGCTTTTCTGATGATCTTATTAGTTTTTTGTTCGGGTTTGTTAAATTCTGCTTGGCTGTCCTCCAAGTCACTGGTGTGGTCCTCTGCTTCCTCCAGTTGATTTTCAAGGTCCATGTTTCTATTGCTGGTTTTGTTATCTCCTCCCTAAGCTTTTGTATTTCCCTCTGGTGTATGGACTTTATCTCCTCTATTATTTCATCCTTTTTTCTGTATTGTTTCCCTCATATCCTGTAGGACTCTAAGCAGCATTCAGAAATTTTATTTCTGTGGCAGATCAATTTCTGCTTCTTGTATGCACGTTAGGTTCAGGACATCTTGTATGCACGTTGGGTTCAGGAAATCTTCTGCCATTGCCTTCTGTTTCTCCTGTTTTTCTTTGAGGATCTTTGGGCTGATTGCTGTTTGCATTGTGTTGTTTTAGAGGTGCCAGGTGTCATTTTCCAGGGAGTCAAAGAGCACTGGCTCTCTCTGAGAGACTTGTAGGAATGCTTCTTCGAACAGCCTTCAGCTAATTTCACTATGGAATTAGGCTACCACTTTATCCTCCTGTGGCTTCACTCTCAAGAGGAGTGCCCCAGATGGCTGGTGGGTTTTCTGCTTTGGTGTAGAACACTAAAAATGGTGGTCGAAATTGCCCTTGTCAGGCAGATCACTGCAGAAGTTGGGCAGAGGTTCTTGCAGAATCTTGGAATGTTGGCACGTTTTGGCTGAGCTGCCTGCCTCAGGCCATCTGAGGCACTAAGGTAGGTAGGAGGAAGTTCCCTCAGTCACGTGTTCCCACAGAGGTAAAATAGGAGCACCCCCAGCCACACAGGCAGAAATTTCCCTATAAGAAGTTGGGTGGAATATCCCCTGGTGGAGGACTGGTGGGCTTTCCCAAGCCTCAGGCTATGATGCACAGGGTGGCGCTCACCTAACTGGGTGGGGTGTAGGCATGAATGCCCTAGGTTAAGGGGAGTAGTAGGGAGGTCTGCCGTGGCATATGAGAGAACAGGGAAGGGACAAAGGGGGAAAAATAAAAAGCTAATTCTGCTGAGACTATGGGGGATAGAGAAGAGAGGGAAACAAAAGTAACACTATAGCTGAGCCCCAATCCCTGCCGGTGGGCTGCAAGGGTTTAATCCCTGCCCTGAGGTGGCGGAGAGCTATGGCTGTGTTGAGATAAAGCTCCTGAGCCAGTTCCAAATGGTCTCAGCTCCTGCCAAGACAGTGGCGGGGCTAAGGTCAAATCCTAGCCAGCCTCCATTATGGTAAGCCAAAAGTCCCCAGCCCCTCCAACCCTTGTGGATCTCTGCCTACATATCTTTATGACGCTCCTCCTGCAATCCAGCAGTGTTGCATTTCCCTTTAAGCAACTCTCCTGGGCTGATTTCTGTGGAGTCCCTCTTGTATGTGTTGCTCAGTTTCCATCTTCCCGCAAGTTCTTTGCTGTTTGCTTTTGTTGCCTTGTCCCTTAACTCTTGTATTTCCCTTTGGTGCTTATCCCTTAACTCTTGTATTTCACTTTGGCACGTGGCCTTTATCTCCAGTATTCTTTCCTCCTTTTCTCTAATGTTTCCCTCATATCCTATCTGGCTCCAAGCAGCATTCTGAAGGAGTCTTTGTGTGGTAGCTCAACTTCTGCTTATTCTATGCACATCGCTAGATTCAGGACTTCCTCTGACAATGCGTTTTATTTCTCCTATTTTATTGTTGAGTTTGTTGTGCATAATTGCTGTGTACATGTCGTTTTTGAGGTGCTTGGTACCATTTTCCAGGGAGTCAAATAGCCCATGGCTCTCTCTTTTTGAGTTTGGTAGGGATTCTTCTATAGACTGCCTGTAGCCAACTGCAGTGGGGGTGTCTGGGCACTTCTTTATATCACTAAGGTTTTACTCTCCTTACACAGCCAGGATTTCCTACTTGGAAGGTAGGTCTGATGGGCCGCTCAGGTCACACAGTCAGGATTATTGTAGGCAGTGTTGCTCTATGTATGGGTTTGCTGGGCAATGGTGGAGAGACCCACTGACACCAGAGAGAGTGCCAAGTGAAGGCATGGACAGCCCCACTGTCCCTGGTGGAGGTACCAGGCTAACACGGGGAAAGACTTGATGGTGCGGGTGGAGGTGCTAGGCAAATCAGGGGATGGGAGCCCTGTTGTGGGAGTGGGTGCCAGTTGACAGTAGGAAAGGTCCTACTGCCACTGTGTAGGAGTGCCTGGCACCAGTGGGACCAGCTGCTGCTGCCACAGGTGGGGAACCACATGGTAGTGGGAAGAGAGGAACTGCTGCTGTTGGGGTGGGGGTGTCATGCAACGGTGGGGAGGTTACCACAGCAGCTGGTGATTAAACTTTCTGCAGGTGGACTGCAGACAGGGTCTAGCCATGACTGCTGGGGCCACTGGTATGTGGTGAAAGGGACCTGAGCTCGGTGGTAGGACCCACTGTCATGCGGAGAAAAGGGAGCCTTAGAGAAGGGAGAAACTCATTGTGGAGAGTGCCACAGGTGGACAGTTGCCATGTGGGGTCCAGCTGTGGTTGAGGGCGACTCAGTAGGGCAACTGGCCTTCTCCGAGAATGGAAAGACTGAAGGGGCCCAATTTATGGGTGGTGGCCAGGGTAGGATCTGAAGCTGCATAACTGGCCTGGGTTTAGAATCTCTGGAACAAGGTTGCAGATCCACAGGGCTCTGGAGCAAAGCTACATGTAGGGGAAGGTTGCCTACCAGAATGAGGAAATACTCTGGGGGGTCCCAGAGGTTGTTTCACTTACCAGAATCCCCCACTCATTCTTCTGGACACAGAGTTCACTGATCACCACAGAGCTCCCAATGTGGAGTGCTTACCTTGGCTTCATCTTTCCGGACCTCCAAGTGTCTGATTTTTTTTTTTAATATTAAAGGTCATAATACTGAAAAAAATGTACTAAAAGAACAACAGCATTTATACCAACTACACAAAAGAGAAAATATTTAGAGGTAAATCTTTCCAGAGAAACAAAAGACTTATATAAACAAAATACAAAACATTTATTTAAGAAACCAAAAGAAAAAGTAAGCAAGTGAAACAGGACATCATGTTCCTGGATAAGTAAACTACTCATTATAAAAATGTAAATATTGGTGGTGAGGAGGGTGTGGGAGCCCTGGTTGGGCATGATCAAGGGTAATGTAACTAAGAGCAATTGCTCAAACCCTGGTGGGGACTGAGCATGATAGTGGGACAGGAGGGAAGTCAAAGGAAATAGCAGAAAGAGCTGGGAGGCAGAGGGCATATATAGAGGTCTAAATAAAGACGTGTACATATGCAAATATATTTATACGAGAGGATGGGGAAGTAGATCTATGTGCTTATATTTATAGGGTTAGTATTAAGGTAGCAGAGGGACATTGAACCTCCACTCAAGTACTCCATCAATGCAAGAATACTTTCTTCTATTAAATTGGTATTCTATGTTTCTCACTGTCCTGGTACAACCGCTGAAGACAAAGCGGGTGAACAAGCAAATGTGGTGAAGAAAGCTGATGGTGCCCAGCTATCAAAAGAGATAGTGTCTGGGGTCTTAAAGGCTTGAAGGTAAACAAGCGGCCACCTAGCTCAGAAGCAACAAAGCCCACATGGAAGAACACACCAGCCTGTATGATCACGTGGTTCTGAAGGGATCAGTTATCAGGCATCAAAGAACAAAAAATTATATCATTGGGTGCACACCTTCATGATATGATCGCTGAAGACAAATGGGTGCATAAGCAAATGTGGCGAAGAAAGCTGATGGTGCCCGGCTATCAAAAGAGATAGCGTCTGGGGCCTTAAAGGCTTGAAGGTAAACAAGCAGCCATCTAGATCAGAAGCAACAAAGCCCACATGGAAGAAGCACACCAGCCTGTGCGATCACGAGGTGTCAAAAGGATCAGGTATAAGGCATCATCAGAACAAAAAATATATACCAGAGTGAATGAAGGGGGGAATGCAGTGTGGAGACCCAAAGCCCATTTGTCTGCCACTGGAGATCCCCTTGCAGAGGGGTCTAGGGTAGGAGATGAGTCAGTCAGGGTGCGATGTAGCACTGATGAAGAATACAACTTTCCTCTAGTTCCTAACTGCTTCCTCCCCCCCCCTCTCCCCCCTCATGATCTGAATTCTACCTTACAAGTCAGGATAGAGCAGAGGATGTACACTGGTGCAGATAGGAGCTGGAGGCACTGGGAATCCAGCAGGACGGATGATACCTTCAGGACCAGGGGTGTGAGTGGCGATACTGGGAGGGTAGAGGGAGAGTGGGTTGGAAAGAGGGAACCGATTACAAGGATCTATGAGTGACCTCCTCCCTGGGGGACGGACAACAGAAAAAGGGGTGAAGGGAGATGTCGGATAGGGAAAGATATGACAAACTAATAATTTATAAATTATCAAGGGTTCATGAGGGAGGGGGGAAAGGGGAGGGAGGGGAAAAAAGGAGGACCTGATGCAAAGGGCTTAAGTGGAGAGCAAATGTTTTGAGAATGATGAGGGCAAAGAATGTGTGGATATCCTTTACACAATTGATGTACGTATGGATTGTGATAAGAGTTGTATGAGCCCCCAATAAAATCTTTAAAATAATAAAAAGAAAGAACCCCTTTAATTTCTCAGAAACCATACTGCTTAGCGAAAATGGCTGACAGAAGACCCTGGCTTAATGCAGTCAGAGGCCTAAGGCCATATTTTGTATCAATGAAAGAGTTTAGATAAGGATTAAGACAAAATAGATAAGAATTGAACTTGACTGTTTTAAGAATTGAGTTTAGGATCTGGCTGTACTAGGTTTATACTGTTTTCTTTTGACTATTGTTATTGATATAATGATTGCCAGAAATGGTTATTGGGAAATACAGAGAGTTTGTAATCTCACTGTTTCAGCCACCAATTTGAAACTTTAAATAGGTGTAGGAGATATTAGTCTGTAATTTTCAGTTCTGGGGATATCTTTGCCTGATTTAGGTCAGAGTTATAATTCTTTCATAAAATTAGTTTGGTAGTATATTGTTCATTTGTATATTGTGGAATAGTTTATATAAAATTGATATTAAGTCTTTACATGTTTTATAGAATTCCCCAGTAAAACCATCTGGACCTGGATCTTTTGATGTTCGGGGAATATATATGTGTGTGTGTGTGTGTGTGTGTATGTATATATACATATTTATAAATATGTATAAATATATCCTTTTATTGGGGGCTCTTGCAGCCCTGATAACAATCAATACATCAATGGTATCAAGCACATTTGTACATATGTTGCTATCATTATTTTCTCTTTAAAAATTTTTTTAAAATCATTTTATCGGATGACTCTTATCACAAGCCATACATACGTCAATTATGTAAAACACATTTGTACATTCGTTGTCCTCATCATTCTCAAAACATTTGATTTCCACTTTGGCTCTTGGAATCAGCTCATTTTTCTTTTTTTCCCCTTCCTCCATGCTCCCCTCTCCCTCATGAACCCTTGATAATTTATAAATTATTATTATTCTAGCATATCTTATGCTGCTAGATGTCTCCCTTCACCCACTCTAATGCTGTCCATCCCCCAGGGAGGGGGTTATTTGTAGAGCCTTGTAATCAGTTCACCCTTTCTATCCCAGCTTCCCTCTACCCTCCTGATATTGACACTCATACCACTGGTCCTGAGGAGTTCATCTGTCCTGGATTCCCTGTGTTTCCAGTTGCTATCAGCACCATTGTACATCCTCTGGTCTACTCAGGTTTGTAAGGTAGATTTGGGATCATGATAGTGGGGGTTAGGAAGGAAGCATTTAGGAACTAGAGGGAAGTTGTATGTTTCATTGATGCTACACTGCACCCTGAGTGACTTGTCTCGTCCCCACTACCCCTCTGTAAGGGATGTCCATTTGTCTACAGATGAGCTTTGGGTCCCCACCCCAACTCTCCATGATTCATGATATGATTTTTTGTTCTTTGGTATTTGATACCTGATCCCTTCAACCCCCCATGATCACACAGGCAGCTGTGCTTCTTCCATGTGGGCTTTATTGTTTCTCAGTAGATGGTTGCTTGTTTACCTTCAAGTCTTAAAGGCCCAGGCACTATATCTGGATAACTGGGAACCATCAACCTTCTTCACCACACTTAATTATGCACACATTTGTCTTCAGTGTTTGTATGGAGAAAGTGAGCACACAATGATGATTTTTGTTCTTTGGTGTCTGCTACCTGATCCTTTTGACACCTCGTGATCACACAGGCTGGTGTCCTTCATGGGCTTTGTTGCTTCTCAGCTAGATGGCTGCTTGTTTACATTCAAGCCTTTAAGACCCCAGATGCTATATCTTTTGATAGCCGGGCAGCATCAGCTTTCTTCACCACATTTGCTTACGCACCTGCTTTGTCTTCAGCGATCAGGGCAGGAAGGTGTGCATCGTGGAATGCCAATTTCCTAGAACAAAGTATTCTTGAATTGAGGGAATACTTGAGTGAAGGCCTAATGTCCATCTGCTACCTTAATACTAAACCTATAAATATATGCACATAAATCTATTTCCCCAACCTCATATATAAATATATTTATATATGTACATGCATTTATTTATGCCCTTTGTCTACTAGCTCTTTCCTCTATTTCCTTTTACTTTCCTCTTGTCTCACTATCATGCTCAGTCTTCATTTGGGTTTCAGTAATTCCTCTTGGTTACATTACCCTTGATCACGCCCTACCAGGCCTCCTAAATCCTCCTCACGACCAATTTGAATCACTTGTTGTTCCCTTGTTCCTGGGTTTGTTAACACCACTACCTTTGCTCCCACCTCCCCCTCTCCCATGTATTGAAGTCTCCTTGTATTATGATATTATGATCTATTTATCGCTTCATTTCTTTAAGAATTTGATTAATGTGTTGTGATGGTCTTTCTTTTGGTGCATATATATTAATTATGGTTACGGTTTCTTGTTGAATTCGAGCTTTCATAATTATATAGTGACCTTTCTCTTTCTTTCTATCATCGATCTTGATTTCTATTTTGTCTGAGATTAATATTGTAACTCAAGTATTCTTTTGACTGCTGTTAGGTTTATACATATTTTTCCATACTTTGATTTTTAGTCCATGTTTACTTTTATATCTAAAGTACATTTCTTTTAAGCAGCATATTAAAGTTCCACGTTTTACAATCTACTCTGTTACTTTGTTTTTTACCTGATGAATACAGTCCACATACATTCAATGTTGTTGTTGATAAGTACAATTTTGTTGATGTTGTTTTTTTCTACGTTTTTCTATCATTTCATCATGAAAACTGATTTCAGCTTTCATGATGATTTATTGTGTTGTGTTCATTTTTGGGGGGTTGTCTTCTTTGTAGTCTCTTTGCATTATTTGTTTTAATCTTATTGTTTTCTTGTTTATATGGTTTTCATTTTGTTTGTTTTATTGAAGTTTTCATTTTTTATTTGTAGGTTATATGATTTTGTAGACTTTCTGATTTCAAAGCTGTTGTATTTGATGAATTGCTTAATATCTTCTCTGTTTGATTATTGTCTGCTTTGTTCCTTCTAATTCTTATTTATTTTAATCTTCCTAACGGAATATTGTCTCTGATCTCTTGTTTTAATTGACTTAGTTCTACCATCTCACTTTGAGTATTGCTTAATTAAACTGTTCTCTCCATAATAATTTCTTTTATAATATTTTAGGTTGCTGTCTGTCATTGTTATATATTTTCTGTCCATAGAACTTCATTTAATTTTTTTTTGCAAACGTCATTGTGTTTTTATAAATCCCTTTAGTATTTCCTTATCTGACTATGTTTTTATTTCTCCTTCATAGTTAGGGGAAAGTTTTGCTGAATATAGGACTGCTGGTTGACAATTTGTTTTCTTTCATTATTTTGAATATATCATTTCATTGCCTTCTGCCTGAATGATTTTAGTGGGAAAATCTAAACTGATCTCATCACAATATCTTTAATATTAGAAAGTTTGATTATTATATGTCAAGGTGATTTCCTTTTAGGAGCAATTCTGTTTGCCATACTATGGACTTTCAGCATAATTATTTTATATTCTATCAGGATATTAGAGAAGTTCTCCATTAATATTTCATTGATTATTCTACCAGTAACTATTGTCTCTTCTTTCTATTCTGGGAATTTTTCAAGTGTATGTTGTTCCTGTTGATGGTATCCTACAGTTTTCTTAGATTATCTTTAGTTTTGTGTGTGTGTGTGATTTTTATAAACTAGTCTTGTATTTTGTTCTTGAGAGATGCGTCTTCACGATCAGTGATTCTTGATTCCAATATTTCTATCTTGCTGTTTTGTTCTTTCACAATATTGTCCAGTTCTCCTGTTTTGGTGTTTCCCTTTGGTATTTCTCTGTAAAGTTGTTTTATTACTTCTAATTTTTCATTTATTTTGTCAGCATGTTCCTTCAAGGCACATCTAACTTCTTAAATTATGGCACATCTTTCTTCTCTATCTCTAATTTTTTATCCAGTCACTTAAAAACAACTGGAGACCATCACTGTAATCTCCCCCTTGGGAGGCTCGGTAGACCTCTCCTCCACCAAGAACTACTCTGGGTCCACATCTGTGCATTGTGCCGTTTTTCCTGATTCCACGAGCATGTGGAGATCACCTGCTGCCTCCAAGCCAGTGTTTTTAATAGTTCATTTGTTTTTCATATTTCACTTGGAATACAGATTTCCACACACACCTCTGTGAAATCTAGATCGCCAAGGATAACCAGGCAACTCGGCATTCGCTAGCCTCAAGAAGGACTGAAGTGAGCAAACAATTAAATGTGGGATCTGTCTACGTCTGAGGTGAAGGCTCGTGCACAGTCACCAGGGGTTGCCTTTCAATTAATGATCAAACCAGTGCATTGAAAGGAGAAAAGCAACTAATTAGAATAGTGTTCACCAAAATCACCTCCTGTGGAGTCTATATATATCAATACTGAGCCCTTTCTATTTGGGTATGGGCTTGTGAGCAGGCAGGTATTAGCACTTTGAGTCCTGGGCCTGAGGAGAAATGCTCACCCACTACTGAGCCAACCATTTCGCATAATACATGCCTTCTTGGTTTGGCACCCAATGGGAGACAGTCCACCCCATACCTCATGCAAGTTCTCACTCATCCTTCCACCGCTTGGGCTGGCACAGCAGAAGGAATAGTGACAGGAGTGAAGGAAGGGGCTGTGCACCCACCTCGATGGTCCAGAGCTGCTGGTACCTTGGCAGCATCCTGCCAGGGCAGAACAGAATCCACAGCTTTCCCCTCCCCCCCCCAGCCCCACCCCAGGGCACTTTCTGTCATTTTCTCCCTGTGGCACCTGCAGCAAATATTTGCTTTTCTGGAGGAAGCTCCAGAGCTCAGGCTGCAGCAATCTTCTGCAACTCCAACATTTTTCTTGAGAGAGGGGTTAAGAGTGACTCCAACTTCTTGGCCATGCTGTTTCTCCTCTCATAATAAGTAATAAATAATATAGTTTTTAACAAAACAAACCCAAAAAAAGCTAAAACTGGAGATAGAGAAAATAAACTAAAAATGAATATAAACAAAATCAAGGCAATGGAGGAGAAGGGAGAAAATGTGGGAGACAGGATCTGGGTGGGCAGTAGTCCTGGTTGAGCAGGCCATGGCAGGGAGGAGGCTGGTTTGGGACTATATTCCTGGTGATTGAGCAAGGTGCCTGATTCCTGCTGACCCAGGGGGTGCCTGGGACAGAGTGGTCCGTCCAGGGCAGAGTGCCTGCTGGTCTACATGGCTGCTGAAGACAGGTACTGGACATTTTATTGGCCCAAGAGACAGAGAGCATGTGTAGCCCAATACGGAGGTAACTTAGCCCCAATGCCGAGTGCAAAGGGCAGTCCTCGGACCTCCTGTTTTGTATGGGGAGGTGTCATGGGCCACGGGGTGGGTGGAGGGGGAGATGGCCGTTCTTCCGGTCACCAGGAGGGCGTGGGAAGTAAGGAGTAGATCACACCTTTCTGGTCGCCAGTGACTGGTGTAGGCACAGGTGTAGTCCACGGGGAGAAAGGCAGGTTATCAGGTTGCTACCCTGATTGGAATGCTGCTTACAAAAACTAAAAATGGCTATGCTGTCAGGCCACTTTACAGTTCACCATCGGGTGGTCATTTGTTTACTGGTTTTGTTCCGTTTCCCCTAGTCAGTATTTGATCCACTTTTTTAAACTAAAGTTTTATTGTGTGTTCAGTTTACACAGCAGATTAGATTTTCTTTGAACCATTTCTATACAACTTGTTCAGTAACTTTGGTTACTTCTCTCTCTTTTTTTCACTCCAAAAGAAAGCAGTGAAGAAAAAGAAAGAACGGGTTAAGAATAGGTTAAATGATAACAAGTTCAATTTTGACCTAATAATAGCTGTACCAGTTCACTCTCCCATGTACGCTGTGCGCGGGGCTTGCCGCATTCCTGAGCGATGTCTGAGGGGGACTCCATGGAGACTGCGAGGGGAGATTCGGATTCAGTGTATCTGCTGTCAAAATGGAAATGCTCAGAGGGGGTCAAACCAGAGGGAGCCAATTAGAAGCCCTGAGCAATTCCTGGTTTCCTCCTTCTGGCCCCCTGCTGCTCTCTGGTGGTAGAAGTGAGCATCGCAGCCTCCTGCTGTGCAAGGAGTCTGACCGGTGAAGCAAAGAGAATCACACCCACCCACTACCCCACAAATGAGCCCTGATCTCCCCAGGACAAGACTACCCAAGCTTCGTGATTCTGTGCTTGAGTAATACTATCAAATGGAAATATATGGGTTTTTTAGCTTTTTTTCCAAACCTTTTTTAAGAGCTAATCCAGACATCGTACCATTCTATAATTTAATTATATCAAGCAGTGTTGCACAATTACTATCCAAATCATTTTTGGCTTTTTAATGAAAATAATGCATGCACTTTGTGAAATAGGAACAAAACAGTAAGGTAAGAGGCAAGACGTGAAAATTCTCAGTAGCCCAACTGTCTCTCACACATACACACACGCACACACACACACCACCACCACCACCACCACCACCAACAACAACAACAACAAACAAGAAATGACCACTGTTAAGCATTTGGCCATATCCTTCTGTTTATATACATGTATCCGGGGTGGGGGTTGGGGAGATGGGCACCAAAAAAATGGAATTGCGCAGGGTGGAACAGAGCTTTTGAAGTACGCATTTTTCCCACTACAAGCATTGAGCAAGTTAGTGTACACAGTGGTGTCACCTGGGAAGGTGAATGTTTTCATAAAAGCAGTTTCACATGAACCTCGTTTATGTTGTGATGGTCTGTTTAAGGGAAGAGCGTGAGCATGTGAATTTTGTTTCCTGCTCGGAAAAATGCTGCAGAAACTGTTGTGGTGTTGAGCACGGCTTGCCAGGACAGCACTATGGGGGGAAACCTCCAGTGTTGTACAAGTAGTTTTCTCGGTTCAATAAAGGTGAAATGTCGATTGACGACAAACCTCCTTCTGCATGTCCTTCAACTGCCCCAGTGGACAAAAAAAATGTCAACTTGTAGTGCATTTGGAGTTAATTCCACCAGGTCAGACTGTTAATCAAGCGTTCTTTGTAGAGGTTCTGTAAAGATTGCATAACAGTATTCAACAAAAAGGCTTGATTTGTGGCAGACAGGACACCGGTTTTGCCACCATGATTATGCCCCTGCTCATGCAGTCATCTCAGTGTGCTAGTTTTGGGCCAAAAAAAACAGCATGCCTCTCTTGCTCCACACACCTTCCCCTCCTGACTCTATGCGACTTCTTTCTGTTTCTGTGAATAAAGGGGGACATGGAAGGACAGTGATTTGATAATGCAGAGGAGTTGAAGGAAAAAATGAGGGAGGTGCTGTCAGCCATCCAAAAAGATGAGTTTGAAAAATGTTTCCAAGAATGGAATGGCAGATTTGACAAATGTATTAAGTGTAATGGAGAGTTCTTTGAAGGTGATAAGGTTGTTTTGTCAGAAAAATCATTACATAGCTTTGAAAACAATTCAGGTTTTTGTGGGTACCCCCACGTATATGTGTATCTATAAGTATAAATATGCACACATGGATATACATGCACCCATACACGTGTGTCAATATACTCACACAATGAGCTCCGTGTGGAATCCTTTACTCTGGGTCGGAGGAACCGGGGTCTTGCCGAGAGTCAGGGTTTAGAATGGCGCTGGGAAGACACAGAGTGCTCCCAAACGTATCTGAATGCTGGGACCCAGTACCACATCAAGCCTGGGGAAAGAAACCATCTGAGACACAGAGCTCAGCCCTGGTGGAGCTCCCACCCTGTGGAGGAGAGGCTGACCTTGAAGAAAAGCATAAGGTCTGCCTAACCTTTCTCCTCGGTGCTCTCTGTGGGCATTAAGGCTAATTGTTTGCTCTTGCGGGGGAAATGCCCCATGCATAGTGGTATATTACCCCTGTACTACAAGCACCCTCCATACACAATAGTCAAGCAATTTAAAATAAATCTCAAACGAAATACATGGTGAGCTGGTTGTTAGACAGTGAGCATCAGGGAACTAAGAACACTGACCCCCAAGAGAAGCAGAACGCCTATAAAATGAGTCCTACACTTGTCGCACCATGCTGTCTACACAGCCACAGGTCAGGGAGGGGACCCAACAAGAGCCCAGAAGTCTCCTGTGGTTAGGAGCCCACGTGGAGAGTGTGGGAAGAGAAGCGTCGCATAGAATATGCAGGTCAGAACACGAGGGAGAAATGAGCTGCAAAGAGACTAGAGTGTGGCGTTCAGAGGAAAAAGTTCACAGGGAGAGCCCTCCAGACACCTGCAGATGGTTCCCCAAGTCTTCAGCTGAAATCTGATCAGATATGGCAGTAAATTACCCAATTACATGTACATGAGGGAATTGGGTCAAAGACCACCTAGAAATAACAGGTCGACCAAATGAGACCAGGAAGAGCTTGATCCCCCTCCAATGGAACTAGGAAAGCCTTACCATAATAAAGTGGGCATTGGGTAAAGTCCTCAGAAGGATACGACCTCAGTGGCCTTCATTGCCTTCGAATTGACCACCTACGTACAAAAGAATGAAATGCTGTGTCGTGCTGCACCATCTTTATGACCACTGCTATGGTCAAATCCATTGTTGTGGCCACTGTGTGTTTGGAGTGCTTTTCAATCTGGGGGCTTATCTTCTATCATTCTGCAACACAATGGTCTGATGTGATCCGGGGGTGGGGGGTCTCATTGGTTAATTTTCATAAACAGATAGACTTTTTTCTGTGACTATTTTAGTCAGGAGGCTCTGCTGAAACCTGCCCACCACAGATGACTGCTGGTCTTTGAAATGCCAGGGACATGATTTCTACTGTCATAACAACATGTAAACCAATATGGTACAATGAAGCGATAGACAAGTGGTAGGTTACCTCATTTCCACCTACCGCCATAGAGTCAGTCCTGCCACACAGGCATGTTATATGGCAGAGTCAGACTGCTACCTGAACTTCTGAAGCGGAACATTGTTGTGGAAGTAGCTAGCCTCATCTCTCTTGCATTGAGTGGCTGATAGACTTGGACCGCTGGCCCTGCAGTTAAAAGTCCACCTTGTAACCTATTACACCACCAAGGAAAATTAATAAACCTTATGAAAATAAAAAGGAAATCATAAAGGCCTAATGTTTTCATAGGGGTCTCTCTAGTGAAGCAAAACCAGAACACATAGATGTATAAAAGTACAGAATTTATATCAAGAAAGGAATTTATCACAAGAATACAGCCCACTTGCTCCAGGGAGAGTGAGCCCCATTCCACTCACTTTCATGGATAAGATATTCGGCTGGAAGTCCTCATCGCCTCACGTAGCTACGGGACTGGCGGTCCAAAGAAGCAAGAGGCAGAAGGACAAGACAAGGCCAGGCAGTGGTGACAGACACAGAGCCCATATCATCAAAAAAAGAAGGAGACACCCCAGAAATTCATTTAGACCTCTTATCAACCACCCTACACCTTTCCAGAGGTAGCATCAAATTGCCACACTGGGATGGACAGCACAGAGACCCTGGGAGGGGAGCTCTGATGCCCAACAGCAACATCAAGACAAGTCCACACGGACTTATCACATCTTGTCAAGGACAGAGACCGTTAGAGAACGCCAGGCATTTCTGCAGTGTGTCACCACTCCTACCCCTTGGGCAAGTTGCCGTACATGATAATGAAGGATATGTGGCAGAGATTAAGAAGATTCCATTAGGTTAACAATACAAGGGCCAATCTGGAGATAGAAGAAGAAAGCAATAGGGAAACATAGCCAGGAACCCCTCCAAGCAATAGGATTAGACCCCCGATCTCTGTAAAAGTCATGACGTCAACCTAGCCTGGGGTCCCTGTCAACTCACTCCCGAAGTGTACTGTTTCTTTAAAAAGCAAACAAACAAAACCCCTGTTGCTTTGTTCTGTGTACCGGGTGTGTCTATTTCTCTCTGCTGCTGCATGAGAGACATTCATGGGGGAACTAGCCAGTGACAATAAGAAGCTGACATCCTGGACTTGTCCTCTTCAAGTTCTCTCTCTCCAGGATTGACCAGCCCCAGAGGTCAGTCAGGAAAGAGGAATGGTTAGGTCGATGTGTGTGTGTGTGTGTGTGTGTGTGTGTGTGTGTGTGTGTCCTCATTACCTTGTTATGTTTTTCATGGTGTTTTTGATGAATTAGTTTCACTTCTGAGAAGAGAGTTCCTCCTTCAGGACAAAGAAAGGCATCATTTCCTCCCTCCTTTTAAGGGGGAGCAGTGACGAGCTGAAGTCATTCAGGGGCCCACATGTCCGTGGTCTAAAGATTAGACAGTAAAGGCACCACCAGGGAGCATATCAGTTGGTCACTCAAGGCCCTGACCCCAGAGTGAGCGAATTCTGAGACAAAAAACAAACAAGGCCGGCTCTGTGCGTCGAGTCCAGAGAAGCCTCGTTCTCAAGCACCACGTTTAGTCCTACTTCCTGCATCTTTTTGGAGAAGAATGAGTCCCCTTGCCTTTTCCACTCTCTGCCTCTGTCTGTTGGTCCCTACTTCCTATCTTTCAAGTGTCTGTTATGTAGTCCCTTTCCATCTCAGCTCCGTCAGACCTTGTTAAGTGGTTCCTACAAAAATCTGACAAAGATATCCCTTTTGTAATCTTTTTTTCTAACTCCAAGACAAGGGACTTGTTATTGCAGAGCATCCTTTGGGAACCCTGTTTTGTTTCCATAGGCACCTGGTGTCATGTTCACTGACAGACTTTCATTCTGGAGGAAGACTATTCTCTGTAACAATGGCACTGAAAGAGTGGCATCAGCAGGATGTGCACTCTGCTATTTTAAGCCCTAGCCAAGATCCTAAGTGGACTGACTGGTGGGACTTGGAAACACTTCAGTCTGAGCGCTTCACCCAGGCCAGGGCTCTCCATCCCTCCGTCACAAGGTCATGAGCCTCCAATTATAGAATACCTGAGGTGGATGGAGAAGGGACAGAGGTTGCGGCCTACCAATCAGAGTTCTAGGCGAGCTCTAGAAGGTAGCATTTACAACCAAAGAGGGGGCCTCCCCAATTTGAGAAAATAAAATATGTAGTAGAATGAAGGTCATGAAGAAGGGGCTAAATCTCACTCAGTCCTTCCCTACCAGGAGAAGACCCCACCTGGAGAGGGAGTGAGACTCTCCAGGAATCAGAGGTTCCTGGTCCCAGGAATCTGAGAAAGCGACTGAAAACCACACCTCAGAGAGGAAAGTGGACCTTACTGGAAATTCAAGTCAAGATGGGGGAAGGAGGAAGGGTATGTCTCAGAGAAGGTGATAACATGTCTGTCGGGGAGGAAAGAGGGAGGAGCAACCCCCATTGAGAAAATATGCTTAACAAGATGTACATAAACCCCAAGGGGAGACTACGCCTGGTACTATGTTTCTAATTGAACTCTTTTAATTGAATTTCTATCCAGTACTTGGTGACCCAAGCTGTGTGCTACAGACTATTGGGACTTCGGACTTTTCCAGATGAGTACACAACATCCTTCACATGCCACACCAGAGGATTCAATGTAGAAACTGTAAAGGGGACTGAGGAACGGGGAGGAAGACAGACACAACTGACAGGACAGAGGAGAGCAGAAACAGAAATCACTTTATTGCAGAGAGAGCTCCTAGACAAGGTTCCGTGAACTAGGCCAACAGGTCAAGGAAGTCCCACTCAGCAGCTGGGGGTGAGGGTTTTTAAAAGGGTGGTGAGGAATGTATGGCAATTAGCATACAGGGTCTGGAAAACAGGAGAATTGCTTGTTGACTCCTTGCGACTTTCTTTGAACCAGGAACATCTGGGTTCACTGGTTATCCTATCTGGCACCGGCTGCTGCTGACCTTTGGGATGTGCAGGGAAGGACGTGCAGGGCCCGGACCTGCTTCAGCTTAGTCCAAACAGGGCTGCCTAGTTCAGACCCGACCCAAACATTCCAAACTTCTTAATATTGGTAATGGGGTGACGGATTCTGTATTAACTACTTCCTGCTGAGATAGTGTGAAGAAGGGGGGGCATTAAGAGTTGGAAGGTTCGGGGCCGGTCCAGTCACAGTGGACTGTAAGGGTGAAGCAGCTAATTGAAGGTCAGATTGGAGATATCTTTCATCCGTTCCTGCAAGATTCTAAAGACACAAAGAGCTAAAAGCAAAAGTACACAGATTATTAGCAGAGGCCCAATGAGGGGCATACCCCAGGCCATGGAAGGATTTTGAAACCATGAGAAGCTGGTGGTGCTCCACTGACGTTTCCTGATTTTATTGGCCATGGTGCAGAGTGCCTTAACATGTTGTTTAACTATGCCCGATTCATTAATACAATAACAACAGTCTTTACTTAGAAACATGCATGTTCCTCTTTTATCTGCTATTCATAAGTCAAGAGCTTGGCGATTTTGTAGGGTGACTCGTGCTAAGGATGTTAACTGCCTTTGGAGGGAGACAAGAAAGTGATCAGTTCAATGTTCTTTGCAATGGATGACGGCTACTTTTGCTGGCAGCTGAAGAGCCTGTAAGAGATTGGATATTAATTTACCATTTACTATGGTAGACCCTTTGGTAGTCAGAAAATCCCCGTTCCTTCCAGATGGCGCATGACAGTGAGCTATGAGGAATGCATAATTAGAATCATAATATAGATTAGCCGTATTTTCCTTCAGCCAGATGGAGAGCTCAAGTGAGAGCAACAAGTTTCACTCTTTGAGAAGTAGTTTTTATTGGGAGGCATGCCGCTTTCCAGACTCGGTCAACTGAGAGGACAGCATACACAGCCTGCCATTGTCCCTGGGCATCTATGACAGAACTGCCATCAACAAAGTTAGATCTGGGTTAGGATACAGTTGATCAGTCTGGGTCTGGGAAGGGTTAGTGCCTCAACTGCCTGGGGGCAGGAGTGACCACTAAGTTCCAAGGAGTCTAGGAGCTGGGGCAAGAGGGTCGCTGGGTTTAAAGAGGGAGCCTGGCGCAGAGTTATGTTAGGGTTTTCAATAAACATGTGAGAGATTTCCTGCAAGCAGCTTGGAGACAGCAAAGACAGGACTCGGTATGAGAGGAGGTCCTGCAGCCTGTGGGGATAGGCTTTCCCCGGGGTAACTTTAGGGCTCTTTGGGTGAGGACAGTGGCTGCTGCCAGGGCCTGGAGGCAGGGTTGCCAACCCTGACTGTACTATCTAGTTGCTTAGACAGACAAGCTATAGGGGATAGAGCGGGCCCCAGGGGCTGAGCCAGGGCTCCGACTGCTATACCTGGTTTTTTGCCTGTGTAATGTAAAGGGGAAAGTTTAGGGGCCAACAGGAGTGGCCTTGTTTTCCTGTCGCTTTCCCATGAGCTATCAGGGGAACTGTCAGCTTGATGTCCTTTACATTTTTACATTATCTTTCTTACCATGAACATATTCGCTTCTTTTTTATTAACTTCTTGGCAAACAACTTTCCGTAACTTTCAAATGTCTTCACATTCTGGCACAGCCAGACATTCTATCTTTTTTCGGATTACTCTGACCTTCTGAAACTTACTGTTTCCATCCAGACTCAAACATTCACTGAAATGAAACTTGTATTAACTAAGTGTCAGCAAAAGGTTGAAGGTCTGTTGGGAGTGGCTTCTGCTGCACTGCATAAAGGGAGCTGCGACCACTCTTGGGGAGTTTTAATAGTCTAGTTATAAGGGAGGAAGTGGGGACTTGATGTAAAGTATTTGTTCTCTCAAGTCAGTGGTAGGCGGTTCCTTATGACGTAGTGTTTATTTAGAGTTAAACTCCAAGTGGGGGGGGGGGGCCCAGGCTTAAAGAGATAGCAGTGGAACGAGATAGTGTGTCTTGGAAAGAGAGCCAAGTTAAGGGAGTTGGGCTGTGTCTGCTGTAGAACTGTTTTAGGAGGGGCTGCAGGTAAAGGCAAAAGAATGTTGACAAGCTGGGCTAAGCGGGATGGTGAAAAAGGTATAGTGGAAGGGGGAATGTGGGACAGAAGAGTATAGGGGTTGGGAGCTACTGGGTATATGAGGATAACAGCTTCGTTAGTGAGACACAGGTCCTGGACCAAGCGATAAGTACCATTTGGTTTCTTACTGGTAAGACTGGAGTGTTGCAGGGAGAGTGGGTAGGAGTAGTGAGGTCGTTAGAAAGGAGGCGTTCTATGATGGGTTAACATCGGGAAGCAACGGGGTCTGTAGGGCCAATTCTTCCAGGTCAGGTGAAAGAAGGGGAAGGGGCAGAGGTGCTGTGAGACCAAAAGTAAGGCGTAAGGAGGTTCCTAACTAAAATGTCTCTTCCCTACAGAGGAACCAGTAAAGGGCTAGTACACCTGGAGCAGGTAGGCTTACTATCAGTATCCATGACCAAGATTGAGGAAGGACTGTCTAGCCCTGAAAAGGAGGGCAGGTCAGAAATGATAGCTTGTGGGTAAGAAGGAAATTACTCACCCAATACCTTGAGCAATACTCCAGGCTTGGTGAGGGTGACGGAGGTCCAGTCAAGGTCTCCTCAGACTTGGGCCAATCCCAGCAGGGCCAATGGTGGGTTAGGAATTGGAAGGACAGTCCCCACCACATGGAGACACAAAGGGCCTGTCACTTTTCCAAGGATAGTCGGACTTCCAGTGTCCACTTTGACCGCACACCAGGCAAGGTTTGGTTGGAGCTCCAGGTCTGGGGCACTTCTGTGACCAGTGCCCTTCTCTGTACTTGAAGCAGGCACCAGGTGGTGGCCGTTGTTCCACACACCCCGGCCCCACGCTGCCCTTCTGGGGCCTCGGGGGATCACTGGCCTCAGGGCTGCTACTAAGGCTTGGATTTGAAAATTTACCTTCTGCCAGAACTAGGCATCACGGGCTGACTCTGCCTGCTCCTCACGGCTGTTAAAACCTTAAATGCCATATTTGCTAAGTCTTGGACCAGGGTTTGAGGGCCTTTCTTCCATCTTTTTAAGCTTTTAATATAAAGTATCAGTTAAGCAGCATAAAAAGGTGGCTGGATTCTCACCAGGCTTTTGAGTGATCTTAAGATTATTAAAATTAACTCCTATATGCAGACTCAGACTCCTCCAGGGAGGCAGGTAGATCAGGAGAAGAGGATGTGGGGGGCTCTGAGTGTGGCCAGAATAGGGAGAGGGGTGAGCAAGAGGGGAGAAAAGGTGTTCAGGCAGATCTGAAAAGTTAGACACCAGAGGGGGTACAGAAGCAGGAGGAGAGGAGGAATTTTCTTTAGTCAAGAGGACTTGGGAAGGGGAGCAGGAAATACAGAGAAAGGGACAGGAATTCAGAGAAAAGGTATCCTGGACATGCAGAATCTCAGACTATTTGTGAGTTTACTGGCAGAAATTTCAGAGATTGTGGAGATTTCAGAGTATATTGAAATCAAAAGTGTGGTGATTAAAGTTGTTAATTCCCGGAGCTTTCTGACCCCTCCCTCCTGCCAGTCTCAAGGTGGCGTCCATGGATCTGTGCTCTGCTTCCCTATCTGGGAGGGGCCTGTCAGAGGCTGCAGGTGTTGGTTCAGAGGAGGCTGAGCAGGGAGGAGGCCGGGAAGGGGAGAAAGTGAGTGAGAGAGAGAGAGAGAGAGACTCCAGTCCAGAGAGAGAATCTGAAGGGTCCGGCTCAGGGAGGAGATGGGTGTCGGAGGTACAGTGCCTCAGTCTTTGGGAGTTGAGGGGGTAACGGGGGAGGTGATGGTGAGGGGTACCCAGAATATGGAGGAGGCCTTACCGGGGGCACAGATAAGGAGTCAGGGGGTCCAGAGAAGGATGGAAGGGGAATACTGTCTGGACCTGATTAAGAGTGTTTGGCTAGGAGAACTTGAGCAGGGTGACAGGTCGTAGAGAGGGATAGGAGCAAAGAAAGAAAAAGACCTGAACATATAGGACTTCTGATTATTTATGAGTTTATTGACCAAAATTGTTGAGGTTGCGGGGAACATTAAAATCGCAAGTACTATTTTCTGGCTAGCGGGACTCATTGTCCAATTGGTGTTGAGGCCAAACTTGGTTACAGAAAAAGCCCAGGTGTTTAGGGCAGAGCCAAACCTGAGAACTGTCCTTAGGGGGTTGGGACAGAGGACTTCCCATTGTGTCTCAAACTGCAGGGGCTACGGACAGAGGAGAAGGGCGTCCCCTGGTCTCCATTCGCACCTGTCATTCAGGTGGTGGCCCGGTAACCCTGAGAGGTAGGGGCCCAGTGGGAGGTCCTGGAGGCTCCGGAACCAGGAGGGTTTCCTGGTGCAGGCCTGCGGCTTTAACCAGCAGACAGGGACCTCGGATCAGAAAAAGACACAATGGAAGCCAAGGAGTGGAAGGGGGGCCTGCCTTTATGGCCGGTAAAAATGGAGTTTAGTCAGGCCTTTGTTCAGGGTGAGAGTAAGGGGAAAGCACTGCAGGGCCACAGACACAAAACACACAAACAGGTGGAACGGCTCAGATACACCCTCCGCGCTTAGTCCAGGCAGAAGGTGCAGTGACTGCTCCGCCTGGTGCTGTTAGCAGCAGGAGTCCCAGGAGGTGAACACAGAGACAAAAGGCTGGAGAGAAGCTAGACGCAGAGAAAAGATGGACACGAGAAACTGGCCTTGTGGTTGAACGCCTTTCAGGGAAAGGCAGTTATTTCCAGCTCCTCTTGGTACTAGGGTTGCAGAACAAACTCCTGCAGTGGAGCCACGCTCCGCTGCTTGCTTTTCAGGGCTTTCCGCCAGTTAGCCTCCCGCGGACCCTATGTTCCCGTAGGAGTTCGCTGGTCCTCGGTGTCCAGTGCGACAAACAAGCCGAGCAAGACAGAACGAACATGCACAGAGAGATACTGACCACAAGTCGCTCGTTCAGACAGGCTCCGGAGGTTCAAGAGGAGCGGAGGGGTGGGCTGCGTCCCAGCGGAAGCAGGGCCGGGACAGCACGGAGCCCATGCCCCTACCTCTCCCGGGTTTTTGCGCGCCAGATGTAAAGGGGAACTGAGGAACAGGGCGGAAGACAGACATAACTGACAGGACAAGGGAGCGCAGAAACAGAAATAGCCTTATTGGGGGTGAGATCCTGGACAAGGTTCCTGACCTAGGCCAACAGGTCAGGGAAGTCCCACTCAGCAGCTGGGGGCGAGGGTTCTTAAGGGGCGGTGAGGAATGCATGGCAATAAGCATACGGGGTCTGGAAACCAGGAGAATTGCTTGCGGCTTTCTTTGAACCCGGAACACCTGGTTTCCCTGGTTTATCTCATCTGGCGGTTATCTCATCTGGCACCGGCCGCTGACCTTCGGTTGTGCAGGGAAGGGTGTGCAAGGCCCACACCTGCTTCAGCTTAGTCCAAACAGGGCTGCCTACTTCGGACACCGCCCAAACAGAAACCCTACTAAGTGAACTGGGTTTTACCTCAAACTCACCTGTAGCAGATTGAAGGAACCGACATACTTCCTTGGACTTAAGGCTGAAATGCTCAAGTGTGAGAAGCAGATGACTGCTAGCCCAGGTTATGAAATTGGTAGTCATTTGACTTTGGTTCAGCAATCTTCCTTTGAGGGTGACCAATAAATGGTGACAGGAAATACCAGATATTTACAGTTTTAATGCCCTCCTTGCTCTATTAGAAGCAGCCCTGGTGGTGCAGTGGTTATGAATCGGGCTGCAATCCACATGGTTGGCAGTTCTAAACGCCAGCAGCTCCACAGGAGAAAGACTGGACTTTCTACTCCCAGTCTTAGAAACCCAAAGGGGTCGCCATGAGTCAGCGTTGATTTAATGGCAGTGAGTTTGGGGTTTGGGTGCTTCATTGTGACATATGTTAATATTGCAGGCTTAGTTCTCCCTTTGTGAATGAATCTTATTGAACGTTTGCCCTGTCACCAACCCCCATTGTTGGTGTAAATAGTGTCCAGTCACTTAAAAGTTTAATCTGTGCAAGTCAACAATTCGTGTATTTCAGTTCATAGTCAGACTATCCTTGTAGCCAGATTATCCTTGTATAATTTCCTTTTTTCATCAGTGTCTTAAATTCTGTACTATTATCTAAATTAATGACACAATAAATAGAATTACCTTATGCCTCAGGGACATGATAATGTTCTCTAACATAAAATGATAATGTCTCTAAAATGAACAGAGACACATATAAACCATACATGTGTGAATGGATTTGGGCTTGCCCTTCGTTCTAGACCCAATCTAAGAACAATTAGTTTGCATGACATGCCATACTTGATGTTATGCAAACTATGAGAAGATCCCTTAAGATAAGGGTGCTATAGGAAAGTGTGATTAAAAAGAAGAGGAAGAAAGGAAGGTGTGGTGAAGAAAACAGATGGTGCCCAGCCATCAGAAAAATTAGCATCTGGGGTCTGAAAAACTTGTCTACAAACAAGCAGCCATCTACGTGAGAAATCAACTAAATCCATATGGAAGAAACATGCCAATGTATGATCCAAGGATTATATGGCGGTAGGGGGGTGGGGGCCCCCTGCAATAAAATCAGACTTTTTTTTCTCTTTTCAAAACTATGTATTTAAATTTATTTATGAATTTTTTAATAAAACAACCTTATCACCTTCAAAGTACACTCCATTACATTTAATACATTTGTCAAATCTGCAATTCCGTTCTTGGAAACATTTTTCAAACTCATCTTTTTGGATGGCTGACAGCACCTCCCTCTTCACCTCTTCTACATTGTCAAATCACTGTCCTTCCATGTCCTTCTTTGAGGAAACAAAAAGAAGTCACACAGAGAAAGGTCAGGTGAGTAAGCTGCGTGGGGCAAGAGAGGCATGCTGTTTTTGCCAAAAACTGGCACACTGAGATGGCTGTGTGAGCAGGTGCATTGTCATGGTGGCAAAACCAGTCACCTGTCTACCACATATGAGACCTTTTTTGTCACACACGGTTATGCTATCTTTTCAAACTCTAAATAGAAATCTTGATTAACAGTATGACCTGGTGGAATTAACTCCAAATGTACTACAAGATGACATTTTCATCCATTCGGGAAGTTGGTGGATGTCCAGACCAAGGTTTGTCATCAATCGACATTTCACCTTTTTGGAAATGAGAAACCATTCATACACTTGAGAGATTTTTGCCCCCATAGCACTGCCCTTGTAAGCTCACTTCAACATCACAGTTTCCGCAGCATTTTTCCCAAGCACAAAACAAATTTCACAGCTGCAGGCTGTTCTCTTAAATTGACCACCACACACACACACAAAAAAAACGAGATTAGAATGAAACTGCTTTTAAGTAAGCTACTGGTTCAATTCCAGAGAACTAGAGGTTGATGAGCCAGATGCGGGACTCCCATGCAGGAAAAGGAAACGAAGCTTCTCTGCTTCCTGTTGGTGCTTTGTGTGGTTTTCTGCATATGATATACAAGATAGATAACTGGATTGATAACTGCCTATGGTTTGAAATTGATTTGTGGTGATGACTGCACAAATCTTCATGATTGACCAATTAAATTGGCATATATGAAGCAAATTACAATAAAACTATTTTAAAAACAGAATAATTAAGTGAATAATGATATTATTTTAAAAATCAAACAAGTTACTCTACAGTGCCAATTTATATTGGAAGTAGGCAATATCACTGAAGGAACTTCCTTTCAATTGATTGGATGCCCATGGCATATCTCATTATGGAGGTAATTATGTTGTTAGAATTCATCATGGGGTATTACCAGGTATCAACTGCCCTCAGATCATTCATGTAGCAGAGAAACCCCATAGATGTTATTTATGCAGGGAAGCCTTGTCCAGACAGTTCAAGCTCACGCACCATCATCAGAGAGCACACAAAAGGGAACACGCTTTTCAGTGCCCTGTATGTGGCAACACCTTTCTCACAAGAATCCAGCGCACTGTGCATCACACAACCCGGCCAGGTGAGAAATGTGATACGCGCACTGAGTGTAGGAAAGACTTGTCCCAGGAAAAGCAACTGCCAAACCACTGAGGATCCTAGCCTAAGAAAGTTGACACGAAGCTTACCTCAAACTCATAAAAGAGACCAAGTTTAATGATCAGATAGACTGGTGAGACTCCTGAGACCACGGCCCGTATCCATCAGATCAGGTCACTAATTCACCTCTGCATTAGATGGTTTTTCCTCCTGCATAAGATCCCTGGCATTTGATGAGCTTTCACTGTGCCTACACCACACATTTCTCTCTCTGTGTTTTGTTACGTAAAACAAGCCTACACATGTAAGGAAATGATTTTCCACTCTTATTGCACTAATCCAGTCTCTCCAGCTTACGGGACTCTGATGCCAGTGAGTGTTTCATCATGGGAAAAGCTTCCCCGCATTTACATATTTGGAAGGGTTTTTCTCTCGTCTGAATTTTCTGATGTTCAATGAAACTTGACTTCTGGGAACAAGTTTGTCCACAAAACCGCAGACAAAGTGTGTCTTTGTTGTGTGGGATCTCTGATGTGCCCGGAGCCATGGTTTCATCTTCTGAAGGCTTCCAGGATTCCTCACATACACAGGGTTTCTCTGCAGCGTGAGCTTGCTGATGAGCAATGGAACTTCCCTTCCGGTTAAAATCTTTCTTTTTTTCATTTTCACTGTATTTGTAAATTTTTTCTACTCTGAATTCACTGCTGAATGATATTTCTCTGATGGATTAAGCGTTTCCCAGAGTCGCTGCATTTGTAGGTTTTCTCACCAGTGTGAATATGTACAGTTTTTGCCCACCCACTATGAGTTCACTGATGAATTGTATAATCTCTCTTCTCAATGAAGCCTTTTCCAAATTCAGTTTATATGTAGACTTTCTCTACAATATGACCTCACTGATGACAGCTGAGGTTTCACCTCTGAATGAAGTCCTGTTCATATTCAGTGCATATATAGGGTTTCTCTCCACTATGAATTCATTAATCAATAATAAGGTATCCCTTCTGGATGGAGGTTTCTTTTAAATATTGAGTTTATTATTCCTTTTAAATATACATAAGGGTTTCTCTGGGATACAAGATATACACATTTTCAATTTACAATACACCCAAATTGATTTTCAAAGAAATATGCTGGTTTGGAATTCTTGATTCATTTGTTTTTTTAATCATTTTACTGGGGCTCATACAACTCTTATTAAAATCCATACATACCATTGTATGTCAAGCACTTTTGTACATTTGTTGCATCACCATTCTTAAAACATTTGCTTTCTACTTGAGGCCTTGGTATCAGCTCCTCGTTTTTCCCCTCCCTCCCCGCTCCATCCCCCCTCATGAACCCTTGATAATTTATATATTATTATTTTGTCATGTCTTACACTCACTGATGGCTCCCTTCACCCACTTTTCTGTTGTCCATCTCCCAGGGAGGTGGTTAGATGTAAATCCTTGTAATCAGTTCCCCCTTTCTACCCCACACTCCCAGTATCGCCACTCTCACCACTGGTCCTGAAGGGTTCATCCTCCCTGGATTCCCTGTGTTTCCAGTTCCTGTCTGTAGCAGTGTACATGCTCTGGTCTAGCCCAATCTGTACGGGAGAATTGGGATCATGACAGTGGGGGAGCAAGCATCTAGGAACTAGAGGAAAGTTGTGTGTTTCATCGTCGCCACCCTGGAAGGTTCTCCACATTCATTGCATCAATAGGGTTTCTCTCCAGTATGAGTTCGCTGATGAACAATGAAATTTCTCTTCTACATGAAGTATCTTCCAGGGCAAAGGTAGGATTTTTCTTACGGGGTGTGACTGCTAACCACAAGATCAGTGGTTTGAAACCACCAGCCAGCTGCTGGCTTTCTACTCCCATAAAGATTTGCAGTCTTAGGAAACCCATAGGGGCATTTCTGCTCTACCCTATCGGGCCACTTAGTGTCAGAATCAACTCGATGGAAGTTAAGTTTGGCTTGGGGGTTGTGACTTCATCAATGAATAATAAAATATTATTTCCGGACGAAGCTTTTCCACATTCACTGCAATTTCCCTGTGACTTTCTTTCCAACCCATGAATTATTTAGAAGTGTGAGATTTAATTTTTAAATATTGGGGTAACTTTCAGTATCTTTGTTATTTATATTTGAATTTCTTTGTGGCCAGAGAACTCATGAGAGTGAGGATCAGAGAAGGAGGTGGGATCATGCGGATGCTGGACTGGGGCTTTTCCGGCTTTGAAGATGGATAAACTGGCCATAAGGCAAGGAATATGAGAAACCTCTAGAAATTGGTAACGGTTAGGAAATGGATTCTTCCCCATAGCCCTCACAATGAGTGCAGTAATGCTATCACTTTGACTGTAGTGCAGTGAAATCCACTTCAAACTTCTGAGATATAGAACTGTGAGGTACAAATTTGTTTTGTTTTAAGCACCTACATTGGTAGCAATTTGTTACAGAAGTATTAGCTATTCCTAGTGCTATGTAACCAATTCCAACTCACAGAGACTCTGCAGGACAGGATAGAACTGCTCCATAGGGTTTCCAAGTCTGGAAATCTTTCCAGGAACATACTTCTTATCTTTCTGCACAGCAGCTGGTGGGCTTGAACCACCGGCCTTCGGGTTAACAGCCCAGCACTTAACCCGTTGAACCACCAAGGATCTAGATATTAGTTATGTTGCTTTTTAAAAAAGACTCTTTACGGTCCTCATGTTTACAAAACGCATCATAACTCAGGACATGTCCACCTTCGATGCTACCGCACTTCAAATAGCGTAAGGTCTTTCAGGAGGCTGCTCGGACGCTTCCGTCTTATCCTTTGTGCTATTTCCAGCATACACTTTATCTTGCCATGTGTTATACATTTCACGATGCATTTTATGACGTAAGCTATAAATCTATCTTTTACTATCTCTGTTAGTCTGGGTTGACTAGAGAAACAAATCCAGGGACAACCGTGTGTGTAAAAGAGACAGATTTATATTAAAAAGTAATTGTAAATTAAGAAAACAGGCTAACAATAATAATATATAATTCATCAAGGATTCATGAAGGGGGAGGGGGGAAAGAAAGGCTGATACCAAGGGCTCAAGTAGATAGAAAACATTTTGGAAATGCTGATAGCAACATATGTACAAGTGTGTTTAATACAATTGAATGATGAGTTGTTATAAAATTTGTAAGAGTTCCCCAATAAAAGTATTGATAAAAAAGGAATACAATAAAAAAATAAAACATCCCAGCCCAATCCAGATCAAGTGTGTGAGTCTGATATTAGTCCATGTATCCGATACCAGTCTATAAAGTCCTCTTCAGATTCACATAACACATGCAATGATGCTGAATGCAGGAAGATCAAAGGATAGTGGGTGAAAAATCTTGTGGGTCCAGTGGTGGTGGAAGCATCTCAGCACTGGCTTGAATCTCCACATGACTACTCCAGCTACAGGGCTCTAGCTGCCATCAGCATAGCTCCATGTGGATTGACCACAGAATGTGAAGCAGACAGAGTGTGTGTCTCACCTCCACGGAGGAAGACAAGAGTACCCAGAATCCCCTCAGGAGAAGGCCATGCCTACACAGATCCATCATTGGCTATGGCCAGATTGACAGGCTAGACTCCACCCCATTGCTCAAGTTGACAGTGAATTATGTAACTGCCACAATATCATTGTCTTATAAGTCAAAATAAGATTACATATAAGAAATCACCTTAATATATCTTCATTTTTATCTACAGCCTGGTATCCATTTGATATCATACTTTTTCTGCCTAAATAATCTCTTTTAATTTTTCATGTCTGTCGCAGTGAATATGTTCAGATTTTTCTTTGTCTGAAGACTCTATTTTCTTTCAATTTTTTCAGCTGTTTTCATTGGGCATAGAATTCTGGTTGACAAATTTGTTTGCTATTTCCTTCATTATCTTTTTTACCTCCATGGTTTTAAATAAGTTTATCATAATTCTTGTATTTGTTTCCCAAGATTTTTTTTCCTTTTTAAAAATAATCATATTATTGAGGGCTTTTACAGCTCTTAAAAGAATCCATCCATCCATCCATTGTGTCAAGCACATTTGACATATGTTGCCATCATCATTTTCAAAACATTTTCTTTCTACATGAGCCCTTGGTATCAGCTCATTTCCCCCATCCCCGCCCCACCCTCCCTCACGAAACCTTGATTATTTATACATTTCTTTTTTTCGTGTCTTACACCAACTACTGTTTCTCTTCACCCACTTTTCTGATGTCCATCTTCCTGGGAGGGGGTTATATGTACATCATTGTGATTGGTTCCCCCTTTCTACCCCACCTTCCCCCTCCCCTCCTGGTATCAGTACTCTCATTATTGGTTCTGAGGGATTTATCTGTCATGGATTCCCTGTGTTTCCAGTTCCTACCTGTACCAGTGTACATGCTCTGGTATAGCTGGATGTATAAGGTAAAATTGAAATCATGATAATAAAGGGAAGGAAGCATTAAAGAACTAGAGGAAAGTTGTATGCTTCATTGGTGCTGTACTACACTCTGAATGGCTCATCTCTTCCTTGTGACCTTTCTATAAGAAGATGTCCAATAGTCTACAGATGGGCTGTGGGTCTCCACTCTGCCACCCCCTCATTCACACTGATATGATTTTTTGTTCTGGGTCTTTGATGCTTTATACCTGATCCCATCGACATCTCATGACGACACAGATGGCCATGCTTCTTCCATGTGGAGTGTGTTACTTCTCAGTTAGATGGATGCTTGTTTATTTTGAAGCCCTTAAGACCCAGATGTCCCTAATGAACATCGTTGCAAAGATTCTTAACAAAATACTAGCCAACAATATACAAAAGTATATAAAACAAATAATTCACCATGACCTAGTGGGATTCATACCAGGGATGCAGGAATGGTTCTACATATGAAAGACCATTAGTATTATTCATCACATCATCACATTGACATGAAAAACTATAAGAGCCACATGATAATATCGATAGATGCAGAAAAAGCATTTGACAACATCCAATACCAATTCCTGTTTAAGACACTTGAGAAGATAGGAATGGAGGGAAAATTCCTCAAGACAATACAAACTATGTATGAAAAACCAACAGCCAAGATGGTAGTCAATGGAGAAAAGACTAACACACTCCCACTGAAAAGGGGGACCATACAAGGATGCCCTTTTTCCCCACTCTTATTTAACATCTTACTGAAGGTTTTAGCTAACAGCATAAGGCAAAGAAAAGACATTAAAGTGTACTTAAGGAGAGGGATGATCTCAGAGCCTCAAAAGCACGCCTCAGGTGCAGACTAACAGATTTGAAAACTTCCATCTGTGCTACAAAGGAGAGCCTTCTCTCCTCTAGTAAAAGAGCTGACATTGCTGAGAACCAGGTCCAGAGTCTCATTATACGAGTGGCTGAATGACAACGGCAGCTGAATTGCAGATCTAGAGTAGTGTCTGAAACCAAAGTAAGGGCATTAATTGGGAAAAGTTGGGACCCTGAAACATGGGATGGGAACATATGGGCTGATGATCCAGAAGAGGAGGATATTGAGCCCTTAGAAACACCTGAGCAGATTAGCCAAACTATTCAAGTTGATATGCCAGGTGGGGCTGCATCAGTAGCATTGCCTGAGGGAGATGCCTTATAAGATATTGCTGAGAGCACCCAGGAAAAACCCTCACCACCCATTACTTCTGTTAGACCTGTCACTAAAATTAAGTCTCAGAAAGCTCCTAAAGGTGAGGTTGAGATGATTACCCAAGAAGAAGTGTGCTATACTCATAAAGACCTGCTCGAGTTTTCAAATACGTACAAGCAGAAGCCTGGGAATATCCCTGGGAATGGTTACTCAGGGTGTGGGATACTGGTGCATGAAATGTGTTAGGGTTCTCTAGACAAAACAAGATTGCTAGTAATTATATATAAAAAGATAGATAGATATGTAAAGATATATATATATAAAGATAGACATATAATACAAGAAATGAACCGTTAAATTATATACAGGTAGATAATACAAGAAATGAACAATTAAATTATAAAGCAGTGAGACGCTAGCAGTCCTTTAAGTCTTGAGGGCCACCAGTTCCTCCTCTGTAGAGAGAGCTGGGCTATATATACCCAGGCAGCAAACAGCAAGGCAGGTCACCAACTGTCACCAACTGTCGGTCCCCAGCTCCAGAGATGTACATCCCAATCATGAGGAATTAAAGGGGCCTCAATTTACAGCAACACAGTCCAAAGGCTAGGTGTCCCACAGGTAGTGTATCCTTTAAATTGAGGCACAGAACAAGCAAGGCAGCCATATGCTGGTCCAATGATAAAAGAGGGAGAGACAAGAAAGGCGAGCTTCACTGAGCCATTTATCTCCCCACCCTTCAATTGATCCCACTTTTGTTTATCAGCCAGGCTGGCACAATAAATTATCGCGATCCACCCCTTGCCAACCTGGCACCTGTACATAATTCTTTAGCCATATATACTTATATAATTTCCAGACATTGATGAAATCACACTTATACTTATCATCAATCATCTATTATACATATAAATGAAAACACACTGAGTCAAACTGTATCTGATATATCATACCTGAACAAAGGAAAGATATGCAATAATCACATAAAAAGAAAATACATTGATAATTACAAACCTCGCTTTTGCAATTGATCACGTGGTTGTAATTGATAGGAAGAATTACCTTCTAGTACTACCCATTCTGTATTACCTTTGCCCTCAGCAAGCACCTCAGCTGGCTGTGGTTTTTTGCCTGGCGGGTTGACCCAGACCTTCATTCCTGAGGGGTCTGGCTCAGCCATCAATGAGGGACCTGGGACTAACTTGAGAATTTTGGCACAGGGATTACATAGGCTATCAGAAATAGAGAAAGACACAAACACAAAGGAGGCACAAATTGACAAATGGGATACACTGAAGATAAAAAACCTGTGTACATCGAAAGAATTCACCAAGAGAGTAATAAGAGAGTCCACCGACTGGGAAAACATCTTTAGCAATGACACATCAGACAAAGGCCTTTTTACTAAAATCTGCAATACTCTGCTAGCTTCCAAAAAGAAAAAAACTAATTGCTGACTGAGGAGGTGGGCAAAGGACCTGAACAGAAGTTTCACAGGGTGAGAAATCCGAATGACCAACAAACATATTAGAAAATGTTCCCGATCTTTAGCCATAAGAGAAATGCAAATTAAAACAACAAGGTACCACCTAACACCCTCAAAGATAGCCCAATTAAAAAAATCAGAAAGCAACAAGTGTTGGAGGGGCTGTGGGGAGACAGGAACTCTCATCCACTGCTGGTGGACCTGTAAGTATGTACAGCCTCTACGGAAATCAATCTGGTGATATCTAAAATAGATGGAAATTGAGTTACCATCGGACCCAGCAATCCCCCTATTGGACAGATATCCAGAAGAGGCAAGAAACAAACCAAGGCCAGACATCTGTGCTCCAATGTTCATTGCGGCGCAGCTCACAATTGCAAGGAGTTGGAAACAACCCAAATTTCCATCAACTGACGATTGGATTAAAAAACTGTGGCATACACATACAATGGAGTAACTACGCATCACTAAAAAGCAGTGATGAACGTATGAAGACCATCGCCTCATGAGAAGAACTAGAGGAAATTATGCTAAGTGAAGTAAGCCAAGCACAAAAGGACAAGTACAACATGAGTCTGCTGAGGTAAGCTTTAAAAAAAAAATCCAAAATGAGCATAAGGAAAGAGCTACTGCATACAAACATTCCTGGGGTGAGGACCAGGTGATAAGGCAGGGACCAGACCAAACACAGGGATGCACATGGTGGGGAAAGGAAAATAATAATTTTTTAAAAAAGAAATAGGTAGCGGGGGCACAGGGCACTAACCCATCCAAGGGGAGGGTATTGTTATATCTCCACATAGAAAGAGGGCCCAGACTTCAATCCAGTGTTCCAAGATGTGAATGCAACATGCCGGCATGGAGTAGGGAACCAGTGGAGAGGTCTGGGGGGCCAGCCCCAATCCCAACTACTAAGTGGATACCTGCCCCTCCTCCTAGAAGAAATTATTTCAAAGGACGACATTGAATTTGCAGCTCCGGGAGAGGGACATATCTCAAAGCACATGGGAGCAGACCAAGTGGGAAGAGGAGAGAGTGGAGCACATCCTGGCCCATCAGGCCGTGAGGACAATGTTCCCCCTCACAGCAGCCAGTCCAGAGAGGACAACATGGCCAACCCCACTGTGAGACATGACGCCCCTCACTGATCCATGTCCCTAGAGAATGGCACCTGCTTGTGGGAATTGCACCCGATCTGACCCCGCCTCACCGAGGCAAAACACTAAGGGGGTGCAACAGAACAGCAAGGAAATGAAGGGGTGAGGTCCCCAGAGAATGCTGAAGGTGGACTTTGGGACCAGGGCATGGTGCCCCAACAGACTGAACTGGAAAACACTCCTAAAGGCCAACAAACAATCCATGAACTAACTACAAGCTTTTCTTTCTTGTGCTTTGTTTTGCTTTTTGTCATTGATTTGTTGTTGTTTGTTGTATATTGTTGCTTGGTTTTGCTCTGTCTTGTTTTTGTGCATGTTATTATCTCCTCAGGTCTGTCTAAATAAGATAAGCTGGATGAACAATCTGGAGGAGAAAACAACGGGACAGTTCTGGGGGGACATGGGAGAGGGGAAAGTGGGGGAAAAGGTAGTAGTGTTAACAAACCCAAGGACAAGGGAACAACAAGTGACCCGAATCGGTGGTGGGGAGGGTGTGGGAGGTCTGGTAGGGCATGATCAAGGGCATTTATAGAGGTCTAGAAAAAGACATGTATATATGTAAATATATTTATATATGAGGATGTGGAAATAGATCTATGTGCATATATTTATAAATTTATTGTTAAGGTAGCAGAAGGACATTGGGCCTCCACTCAAGTACTCCCTCAATGCAAGAATACGTTCTTCTATTAAATTGGCATTCTATGATGCTCACCTTCCCGAAAACTGCTGAACACAAAGCGGGTGAATAAACAAATGTGGTGAAGAAAGCTGATGGTGCCCGGCTATTAAAAGAGATAGCATCTGGTGTCTTAAAGGCTTGAAGGTAAACAAGCATCCATCTAGCTCAGAAGCAACAAAGCCCACATGGAAGAAGCACACCAGCCTGTGCGATCATGAGGTGACGAAGGGATCAGGTATAAGGCATCATCAGAACAAAAAATCTTACCATAGTGAATGAGGGTGGAGTGCAGAGTGAAGACCCAAAGTCCATTTGTAGGCCACTGGACATCCCCTTACAGAAGGGTATCAGGGAGGAGATGAGCCAGTCAGGGTGCGATGTAGCAATGATGAAGCAAACAACTTTCCTTTAGCTCCTAAATGCTTTCTCCCCCTGCCCCCCACTATCATGGTCCCAATTCTACCTTGCAAGTCTGGCTAGACCAGAGGATGTACGCTGGTACAGATAGGAACCGGAAACACAGGGAATCCAGGGTGGATGATCCCTTCAGGACCAGTGGTATGAGTAGCGATACTGGGAGGGTAGAGGGAAGGTGGTTTGGAAAGAGGGAATCGATTATAAGGATCTACATGTGACCTCCTCCCTGGGGGACAGACAACAGAAAAGTGGGTGAAGGTAGATGTCAGACTGGGCAAGATATGACAAAACGATAATTTATAAATTATCAAGGGTTCATGGGGGGGGGGGGAATTGGGAGGGAGTGGGAAAATGAGGACCTGATGCCAGGGCCTTAGGTGGATAGCAAATGTTTTGAGAATGATGAGGGCAATGAATGTACAGATGTGCTTTACACAATTGATGTATGTATAGATTGTGATAACAGTTGTATGAGCCCCTAATAAAACGACTAAAAAAAAAGTCAGCAGGTAGACCTGGAATTATTTCTAAATATTTTAAAATTTTATGTTTTAAATAATGTCTATCTGTATAAGAGAGGCAGGATAAACAATCCCAAGGAGAAAACTATGGGACAAATGATTCTGAGGAGACATGGGAGAGAAGGAGTAGGGGAAAGGGATCAGTGAGCTAACAAACTCAGGGACAAGGGAACAAGGGATTTAAAATTGATGGTGAGGGTGGTGTCGCATGCCTGGTGCTGGTGGGGTTTATCAATTGTAATGTAGCTTAGAGGAATTTCTGAGAGCCAAATGAAGGGTGAGCATGATCGTGGGGAAGGGGGAAAGTAAAAGGAAAGAGGAAAGAGCTAGGAGGCAAAGTCCATATAGAGAGGTCTAAATATAGACATGTATATATGTAAATGTACAAATATATCATAACAAGAATGTTGGTCTGTGTACACATATTTATAGGTTAAAGGACTAATGTAGCAGACGTACTTTTGGCCTCTACTCAAGTCTTCCCTCAACACTAGCACATTTCATGCTAATAACCTGGCGCTGTGTGACACTCATGGTACATATATAATCCCTGAAGACAAATGGGTGCAGATGCAAATGCGGTAAAGAAAGCTCATGGTGACCAGCTATTAAAAGATATAGTGTCTGGGGCCTTAAAAGCTTGAAATTGACCTAGAGGCCATCTATCAGGGAAGCAACAAAACCCACATGAAAGAAGCACACCACCTGTGTGATCACGAGGTATCGACAGGATCAGGTATCAGAAGATCAAAAGCAATGATATCGATATGAAGGAGAGGCATCAGAGTGGGGACCCAAAGCCATCTGCAGACAATTGGACCTTCTCTCACAGAAGCGTCTCATGGAAGAGTCGATTCACCCAGGGTGCAGTATAGCAGTGATGAAACACACAACATTCCTCAGGTTCTTTCACGTTCCCTAGCCCCCACTATCAGGACCCGTTTTACCTCAAAAATCTGGCTAGACTGGAATATGTACATTGGTACAGATAAGAGCTTTCAACACATGAATCCCAGACAGATAAACCCCTCAGAAATGGGAGTGGTGATTCCATGAGGGTACAGGGAGGGTGGATGGGGAAGGGGAGGTTGGGGGAACTGATAACAATGATGGATGTATAAAGCCCCTCTTCCCCAAAGAGGATGAGCAACAGAAACGTGGGTGAAGACAATCAGTGGGCGGTGTAAGATTATATATATATATATATATATATATATATATATATATATATATATATATATATATATATAATGTATATAATTTATTGAGGGCTCACGAGGGTGGGAGAGGGAGGGGGGAAAAGAGGAGCTGATATCAAAGGGTTCAAGTACAAAGATGTTTTCTAAATGATGATGGCAACATACGTACAAGTTTGCTTGATAGAATTGATTTGTGGATTGTTACAATTTGTGGATTGTAAGAGTCCTCAATAAAACGTTTTTAAAAAGTTATAGCCTCAAAAATACACAAAGGCTGTCCCACCCAGTCAGTCCTATAAAGTTACTGTGAGTCAGAACTGACGAGACGGCAGTGAGTTTAGTTTGGGGTTTAGTTCTATTTCTACAATGTCTTAACAACGTCTGAGAAAGCTCAGAGGCAGTTCTACTGTCTCGAAGAGTTACTCCGAGTTAGAATTGAGTCTAAAGCAGTGAGTTTGAGTTTTTTCCTAAAGATTAGCAGGTCAAGGCCTACCTGAAAGCAATATCAGAGCTCCTTACTTAATAAATGTGTCTCTATTTTTTAAACAATCTGTTGAATTATTTTACACTAACAAAAATAACTGAAATAAAATCAGGAAAGCAAAGCTATTTACAACAGCCGCCCACAAGGTGAAATATTTAGGAATAAATCTAACCAGAGATTTTTATTAAAAATCTATAAAAAGAAAACTACAAAATATTTGTACAAGAAATCAAGAGGCCTACATAATGGAAGAATATACCATCCTGGTGGATAGGAAATCTCATCATTGTGAAAATGTCAGTATGACCCAAACTGATCTACCGCTTCAATGCTATCCCAATTCAGATTCCATCATCATTCTGGAAGGAGATGGGCATGCTAACCATCAACTTTATATGAAAAGGAAAGAGACCCAAATGAACAAAGCACTACTAAGAAAAAACAAAGTAGAAGTCCTCACATGTCCCAATCTCAAAATCTCCCAGAGCCAGGGGAGACAAAGCAGCCCGAGACCGATACAATGATAGGCACATAGACCAAGGAAGAAAGCCTGTCTACTCGCAAAGGCCTCCAGCAGAAGTTCACACTAGTCTGTCTCAGAAGTAAAGCGCGAGGATGGAAAACTTCGTCTCGTGGACCTTGGGCAGTGTTATTAGGAGAGACAAAAACAGAGCAAACAAGCTCACTACCTTTGAATCAAGGCTGACTCTGGGTTTCCAGGAATGTGCCCGTTCACCAGAGCGGCACGCTCAGACTTCATCCCTCGGAGCTGCTGCTGGTGGTTTATGAACTGCTGGCTGCGGGGATCGCAGCCCAACATGTAACAACGGCCCCTCCAGGGCTCCATGGCAGGCCAGATGAGCGTCTGGAAAAGGACGTCATGCTGGGTAGAGGGTCAGAGAACCAGAGGAAGACCCTCGGCGAGATGGCCACAGAACGCGCTGCACCTAAAAGAATGACTAAGATAAAGGCCCAAGCAAAGCCAAACAGCAGGGGATCATGTAGCCCTTGATTGAGACTATGAATCTGACACATTCACAGTGGCTGCAGTTCCATATGGAAATATGCCTCATTTCGAGAATCACAGTTGTGACCAAGACTTCAGTGTTCAATGTTTGTATGGATAACCTCGATACTTATCTTCCTCGAATTGCATTGCTTTCTACAAGAACCATAAGAGCTAGCTTTTGATTATCAAATGAGAGATTCAGGAGCTATATCTTCAGATCCTATTGACTACGGCGCACCCAAATGGAGGATCAGAGCCAGGTGTAAAGGTGGGTCTCATGGGTACCTCAAGTGAACCATTAGTAAACGGAACTGATCACTTTAGTTTTTTGTTTGGTTTTCCTCCTTAATGTTAACATTGCAAACAAATCTTTGGGCATATTTTTCATGCTATGAAGATGATCCCTATGTAATATATCATTCATAATGCATGCTTCAAACATTAGCCACACGCATGGCCTAGGTTTCTGGAGAGGACATAGGATATTACATAGACCCGTTTGAAATGTACATATTGTTGGATATCAAACATGGAGGAAAGCTATTTATAGATTGTGTTGGTCTGGGTTGACTAGAGAAACAAATTCATGGACACTCGTGTGTAAGAGAGAGCTTCATATCAAAGAGGAGTTGCATATTGAGAAAATATCTCAGCCAGTCCAGACCAAATCCATTAGCACATAAATTCTTCTTTAGACTCACGCAGCACATGCAATGATGCTGAATACTGGAAGACCACAAGCGAGTAGGTGGAAAGTCTAGTGGATCCAGTGGCAGTGGAAGCATCTCAGTACTGGCAGGGGTCTCCATGCCAAACCCAGGGACAAAGGAACAACAAGTGATCCAAAATCGGTGGTGAGGAGGGTGTAGGAGGCCTGGTAGGGCTTGATCAAGGATAATGTAACCGAAAGGAATTACTGAAACCCAAATGAAGGCTGAATATGATAGTGGGACAAGAGGAAAGTAAAAGGAAATAGAGGAAAGAACTAGGAGGCACAGGGCATTTATAGAGGTCTAAATACAGGGATGTACATATGTAAATATATTTATATATGAGGATGGGGAAATAGATGTACATATACTTATAGGGTTACTATTAAGGTAGCAGATGGACATTGGGTCTCCCTCCACTCAAGTACTCCCTCAATGCAAGATAATTTGTTCTATTTAACTGGCATTCCATCATGCTCACCTACCTGACACAATCGCTCAAGACAAAGCAGGTGCATAAGCAAATGTGGTGAAGAAAGCTGATAGTGCCCGGCTATCAGAAGATATAGCGTCTGGGGTCTTAAAGACTTGAAGGTAATAAAAGTGGCATTTAGCTGAGAAGCAACAAAGCCCACATGGAAGAAGCACACCAGCCTGTGTGCTCACGAGGTGTTGAAGCGATCAGGTATCAGGCATCAAAGAACAAAAGAAATCAAATCACTGTGAAATCAAATCACTGTGAATGAGGGGAGTGCAGATTGGGCACCCAAGACCCAACTGTAGGCAACTGGACATCCCCCTACAGAACACAGGGAGGAGACGAGCCAGTCAAGGTGCAGTTTAGCAATGATGAAACGTACAACTTTCCTCTACCTCCTAAATGCTTCCTCCCCCACAACTATCATGATCCAAATTCTACCTTACAAATCTGGCTAGACCAGAGGATGTACAGTGGAATAGACAGGAACTGGAAAAATAGGGAATCCAGGCCATATAATCCCTTCAAGACCAGTGGTGAGAGTGGCCATACCGGGAGGGTGGAGTGGAAAGGGGGAACCAAGTACAAGGATCTGCATGTATTCTCCTCCCTAGGGGATGAACAACAGAAAAGTTGGTAGAGACATTGGACAGTGTAATACATGACAAAATAATAACAATTTATAAATTATCAAGGGTTCATGAGGGAGGGGGATTGGAGAGGGAGGGGGAAAACGAGGAGCTGATAACAAGGGCTCAAGTGGAAAGCAAATGTTTTGAGAATGATGATGACAACAAATGTACAAATGTGCTTGACACAATGGATGTATGTATGGATTGTGATAAGAGTTGTATGAGCCCCTAATAAAATTATTTTTAAAAATGCCTCCTTCAGTGTATGTTAATTGCAAAACTGTTATGTAACAAACATTTGCTAAGATCAAGCATTCATTTTTACAAAAACCTTGTAAAAAGGTTTGTAAAAAGTAAAGAAATGGCTTACTTAAATTCAGACAAATATACAAATTCTATTTTTGTTATATTGTGATTCATATTTACCGATTTAATATTTGCTGTACCTCTATTTGAGACAACTAGGCGAGACACCAAGTTTTATACTCTATTTTCTTTTTCTTTTCTTTTTTTAGCGTGGACACAGTCCCCACAACCACAAATGATGCAGTCGAGTTTCCCACATTTGGGGAAATCGTAGGGGTCAGCACATCCGCAGTGCAATGGGTGAGCCTCCCCCTGGGAAACCACCTTCGTGATCATGCTATGTCCCCTGCTAGGTAAGTATTATACTCTATTTTCTGCTTTAATCATTGAAACATTGGCATCTGATATAAAAATTAAAGGTATCAATAATTAAAGCTATAAAAATTAAATATAAAAACTTGATAAGCTTGATTTCCTATTTTAAAGTCATTGATACCTTTGTGGGGGGCTGTGTCTGATCCAATGCTGCTTCTTCTTTTTTTAAATCATTTTATTCGGGGCTCATACAGCTCTTATCACAATCCATACACCCATCCATTGTGTCAAGCACATTTGTACATTTGTTGCCATCATCATTTTCAAAACATTTTCTTCCTACTTGAGCCCTTGGCATCAGCTTGTTTTTTACCCTTCCCTCCTCCACCCTCCCTCCCTCACAAACCCTTGATAATTTATAAATTATTTTCTCATGTTTTACACTGACCAATGTCTCCCTTTATCCACTTTTCTGTTGTCCGCCCCCCAGGGAAGGGGTTATATGTAGATCCTTGTGATCTGTTCCCCGTTCTCCTCTCACTGTCACCTTCACCTTCACCTCCTGGTACCACTACTCTCATTTTTGGTCTTGAGGGGTTTATCGGATCCAGGGGTTCTTAAAAGGTTTTTAAACCTTTTTTAAAAAGTTTTTTAAAGTTCAGAGGTTTTTAAAGCCTCTGAAAGTCCAGAACATGTGGTCGTGGCGCTATTCTGAAAGGGCCAGGTGGGCGTGATGAAGGAAATGGGCATTTTAAGGACACCTCTGAAAACATGAATTAAGATCTCCAGGTGAGGACTTCTGATCTAAGCACTGCAAGAGAGCAGGTGTACAGGTGTATCCAATGATAACATTACACACGACACATTAACAATATAACTTGGATATACATCTTTAATTTCCTATAGACTCTTCTTAAAAAGTAATCCATATGTTGTTTTATACCGATAACTTATTTTATACAGGAAAGTTAAACTTGGGTTGGCCACACACGCAAAAACCAAGCTACCTTCTTTACCATAAGAACAGAAGTAGATAGTGCCTCGCTATCTGTGGCTGAAGATTTTAATCAAAGATTCCTTGGCAGGACCCTGATGAAAACTGGAGAATGCAGAGTGTATTTTCAAATTCTTGTGGATTCTGTACTTGATGAAGCTGTGAAAGTGGAAGCTGGCACTGCCGCCCCGAGATGCTTTGAACCTTAAAAATATCCCCTGAAGTCATCTTAAAACCAGACAATCATTTAGCTTACCTGGTTACCATAAAAAAAAAAAAAAGGCGGGGGGGGGGTTATCTTGGGCTTATGTACTTTAAGAAGTATCTCTATAGGATCAAATTGAAAGAACTTAAAAAATTAGACAGGAGTTTCTGTGAGTTTATGTTAATGAAGGGAAGCTCCCTCCAATGGAGGAAATGTGAGGCTGCCTAATCAAAGAATATAATCAATGTCATGACATCATTCACATCAAAACTGTTGACTTGATTTGGTTTGCTATAATATATATTTTCCACAATAAAATTAAGTTAGAAGGGGGGGAAGCATTGTGTTTACATGGCATCACGTATGATTATATCTGACTCACTACTTCTCATGCATCAAGTATTAATTGAGCACTTACCACATGCCAGCAATAAATCACATTACAGTAAAGACTGGCAGTCGAGCCGGAGGACCATGTGCATTATGCTGGCCAGAGCGACTCGGGGAATGGCCTCTGCCTTCAGACCATGTGGGTTTAGGAATTTCCTAGATACTCCAGACAGAGGCAGGCACGCTTTTGAGACAGAAGAGACAGTCTTATGCCTATGACAATGTAAAAATGATTCGAGAGCCATAAATATAGTTGTAGAAACAAATGATATCACCATTACTTGAATAATAACTGTTACAATTTTACTTCAGTCACATATAGTCTCAAGCTGCAGTTTGTCAACCACTGCTCTAGACTTCTCTAACAATGGACAGATAGACACAGGGAGACACACACATGCACACATGCTCCATCCTTGCCAAGATGAAAATGCTCTGTGACCCTGACCCCCTCCAACATCCCCACGGAGCCGGCAATACGTCTCCGGGCCGATCCCTCCAATTTGTCATTGCACTGTTGCTATCCTGGGGGCCTCCAGGTGAAGAGGACAGTCTAGTCTCTTTGACTTCAGAAATCATGTGCTTTCAGTGTACAGGATTCAAGGCCTATCTATTCTCAAAGACCTCCTACTGGAACACCCTCTGGACTGGACAGAGACCTTTGCCATAGCCTCTACTCTTCAATTGGCTGACTAGGTCACACTGAGTAATCATATGCCTACTTGAAGTCTCAATTTGGGTCTGAATGAGCAGTGAAAAAATATAGTGTTTATTTTTGTGACTGAAGATGCAGATCAGGAGCTCATGCCCCTGACTGTCCTGTTGTTCTCTCAGAACTGGCTCTTCAGACAGATCTAAATACTGTTAGGCCAGCTGAGCGCCTTATGGTTTTTCATGGAAAACTTCCATACGCTCACGGCTACCATGACTTCAAAATGACTAACCGTTGGCCCCACAGGACCTGATTCAGAGAACCTCATGACATCAAATGACCTGTCACCAGGACTCAGAATGACTGCTCCAACCTGTGACCCACACATAACCTCACTCGGAACCACAAGGCGAAGTCATTTTAGGAAATGCCCTAACCTGTCTCCTCCCTTAACTGTCCACCTGCCACCAACTCTAACCACAAGTGGCCGTTGCTATTTATGGAAGCATCTAATCACCCAAACCCCAACTCTGCCCTCCCTGTGAATGCAGAAACAAGGTAGAATTCTAAATTTAAGTGGCCCATCAAGGATAGAAACATCTATTGCTTAGATGGCTCTTTTCATCAGACATTTGTCCTTTCCTATGACCCTGACATGGAAAAACCTTTATCATTCAATCCTCACCTGCCTGGGGCGGGGGGGGGCAGGGGTGACAAGGTAGACGTGATTGCTACTGAACATAGTCTCCTCAGTCTTTTAAGTAATAGTGCTGGCACTTGGGATGTAGCCATTATACACAAGTCTGTGGATGCTAAGATAATAAGTCCGTATGTGCCTCAGTTTCCTCATCTGTAAAGCAGGGATGACAATGGACCGTCATAGGTTGCTGGGATGAGGGTTCACAATGACACTAATACGCAGTTTGAAAAGGGTGGTTCCACAGGGCCCAAATCCCCGAACTGCAGAAAACCAGAATGAAGTTAAGGTAAGCCTCCCATGTAGTACGCCATGGGTGAATTCCCAAATAGCCTCCAAATCAGATGGTGCACCTTGTAAAGGAGACTTCAGCAACTGTACTCAGGCCAGAATGCAATGTCATGTCATTTCAGCTCCCGAGGAACCCAATGTGAATTTATTCTCAACTTTTACTATTCTCTGCTTTCCAGTAGATCGAGGTCTCTATTGGTCTTGTATGGCCATTGTTGATGGATTCTAACTTGGTGTCTGTCATAGTGTAGTCTGGTTATCTGGATAGGGAACTTGGGACTGAAGGAAATAAAAAAATAATGGATTGATTTACCCGGGGGCACAGGGGCAGGGCTGGAGGGTGAGAAATCAACATTGATGTGTGGGGAGGGGGCATTCCAAAGTTGTCCACATGCTTGAACCATTGAACTGTATGTTAATTGTAACTCAATTAAAAATCATTTTATTGGGGGCTTATACAACTCTTATCACAATCCATTCATTCACAATAGGACTTTTTGTTCTTTGATGCCTGATATCTGATCCCTTCGACACCGTGTGATCGCACAGGCTGTTGTGCTTCTTCCATGTGGGCTTTGTTGCTTCTGAGCTAGTTGGCTGCTTGTTTACCTTCAAGCCTTTAAGACCCCAGATGCTATCTCTTTTGCTAGCCGGGCACCATCAGCTTTCTTTACCACATTTGCTTATGCACCCACTTTGTCTGCAGCAATCCTGTCGGGAAGGTGAGCATCATGGAATGCCAGTAACTCAATTTTTTTAATAGGAAAAAAATGAGCACAAAAATGAAGACGTTATTCTAAAATTGTGCTGATTGCACAATTCTTTTTATTATGTTTAAACAACTGAATTTTATGGTATATGAATTATGTCACTAATACTTAAAATTAAGTAAACACGAAAGGTTCATTCCACATACACAGATTTTAAAAACAAAAAACCAAGGCTATAAAGTCGATTCCGATTCACAGTGACCTCATACAGCGTTTCCAAGGCTGTAAATCTTCACAGGAGCAGACAGCCTCATCTTTCTCCTGAAGAGCAGCTGGCAAGTATGAACCACTGACCCTGAAGTTGGCAGTCTAGCACCTACTCAGTAGCACTACCAAGGCTCATAAGTTAAAGATACTTTGTCCTAAAACCACGGACACCAGCTGTTGATAGAGAACAGGATTTATTATCTAGGAATATACCTGACTTCCAAAAAAAAAAACCCAAAAGATTTATAAGAGGAAAACTACAGAGCACTATTATAAGAAACCAAGTGACCTCAACAAATGGAAGAATATCCCACGCTCGTGGATCAAAAGGCTCAATCTAGTCAAGATGTCAGTTCTGTCCAAGGCACTACACAAGGCCAATGCTACCCCGATACAACACCACCATCCTTCTTCAAAGAACTGGAGAAACTGATCACCAACTTCACAGGGAGAGGAAGAAGCCTGGATTAGCAGACTCCTCCAGAAGGACACAGTGGGAGGGCTTGCTTTACCTGACTTTAGCACCCACTATACAGCCACAGTGGGTAAAACAGTGTGGTACTAGTACAATGACCGAGACTCAGATCAGTGGAAAAGAACGGAAAACTCAGAAATAAAGTCACAGACAACTGATCTTTGATAAGGCCCCCAAAATATCCAATGGGAAGCAAATGCCCTCTTCAATAAATGGTGCTGGGGGAAAAAATGGATATCTACCTACAGAAAAATGAAGCAAGACCTTTACCTCACTCCATGCACAAGGATGAAGTCAAGGTGGATCACAGGCCTTGAGGTAAACCCTAAACTATTAGGGCCATCAATGAGGGAATTGGGCTAAACCTGAGAACTCTGGCGCAGGGAATACGTAGGCTTCTAGAAATGTACAACAAATGGACAAATGTGCCTGACACAATGGATGGATGAATGGATTGTGGTAAGAGCTGTAAGAGCCCCCAATAAAATGATTTTAAAAATTGAAAAAGAAAATAGGATTTATTTTCACATTTAAAGTGAACAACAAATAACTGTTCCAGAGATGTTTCACATACAAGTCAGTAGGCTGATTAAAACCAAGCTTCAGTGTACACCATTTATTTCTTGGAGAACACATGGCACGCGTGCAGGCTGCTTCCAGCACAGGAATTCACAGTGACAGCACCGCTCACACTGGGCGTTTCCACCACCACAGCAGCTCTCACAAATCACAACAGCAGTTCCATATCTGCCGAGAGGGAGGGAGGGAGGGCAGGCCTCGGCTGTAGGGACCTTCACAAAGCCCAGAAAATCTGTCTCTAAAGCCAAGCCACCAAATCCAGGTCCCACCCTGGCTTGATGTACGATCACAGTTTTCATGTTTAGTTAATTTCACCTATATTATTCTAAACAGGAAGATGAAATCAAACATCTATTTCAGCCCTTGTTTGGCAACAGGCTTTCCCTTTGATCAAGGAAAAGGCAAAAATCTTCCCTGTTATGCCACTGGTGCCACCACTGCTGAAAGCATAGTTGAACTTGGGCCAGGCTATCGAAGCCACTGCTTGCCAAGGGGTGGAGGGGCCCTCCTGCTGCATGGGCCTATAAGAATGGGCCATGCGGAAGGTGGACACTGGGGAGGCAGAGGGCTGGTATTCCTGAGAGGCCTGCCCCAAGCGCACGGTGGTGGTTGAGCAAGCAGCAATTCACTCTCAGGCTCTTCACCGAGACCCCGAAGCCATTACCCAGGGGAGTCCACACTCCTGCATGGCTGCTACCACCCTGGCACGTCTGGCGCCAGGTTAGCTCAGCTGGCCACAGTCCATGATGACAATCTTCTTGGATGTCTTCCCGTTCTTGGAGCCAAAAGATTCTATTTTCTTCACAACGTCCATGCCCTCTTTGACGTGGCCGAATACAACGTGCTTGCCATCCAGCCTGGGAGGAGATGAACCAAGTGAGCAGACGGAACTAGCGGAACGAGAACCAACTGCCACAGAGCTGACCCCGACTCCTGCCGACGTCTGTGTCGGAGCGGAGCTGTGCTCCAGAGGGCTGTTCATAGTGGATTTTTCAGAAGTGCAAAGATCAAAATTCCTTTTCTTTTAACTCCATTTTTTCCCCACACACTTCCATCCCCCCCCCCCCATATACTTTTTATTAAAGCAGCCTCATGGATCATTAAGCCTTTGTTTTGAAGCACCTCTAGGCGAATTAGAACCGTCAATATTTCAGTTAGCAGTTAAATATGTTAACTCTTCGTAGCACAGGGGACTCCAAGCAGAAAGGAAGACAGCACAATGTCACTAGCTTCACAGCCACTGGGAATGAACCCAGTGACCCAAAGCAGCCACTCAAGAGGCTCTCACGCTGCAGAGCTGGACCCACAGCCCACAGCTTCCGTCTCAGACACGGCTGGGCTTTTCTTGTTTCTCACAGGAAGCGAACGGGCTATCGAGTACTGCTACAAGATGAGAACTCTAAGCCCACAGAACTATGTGCATAGCTATCAAGTAGGAAGTCAGGGCCAGACTGGCTAGGAAATGTGGTGAAATTATGCAAACGGTGGGTGGAGATGCTCTGGGCAGCTCTCTGTTGGAGGGAGTTCCAAGAAACAAAAAGGCAGCAAAGTCTAGCTGCGGCTAGGCCAAGCCTGGCTGCAGCTGAGGGCAAACCAGAAACCCTACAGAAGAAACAAAGAGCAGGCTTGCCCCCACCCCCACCCCCGCTAGACTCTCCAGCACTGCCAGCACCTTGTCTCCCCTAAGTCTGGGGAAGGGCCAGCAGGCTTCGATTCCAGCCTGCTGCTGTCCCTCAACCCCAGGTGCCCCTCAGAGACACAGAGCGCTTGAGACCCTGGTGGGAAAAGCCTACATGAGGCTCAGAGGAGGCGGCTTCCTGGAAGGACAAGGGGCTCCAGGGTGGACCCTGGTAGCACAGTAATGATGTGGGGGTCGCAACCCTGCTGGCCGGCAGTTCCGCGGGAGAAAGACTGGACTTTCTCCTCCAGTTAACAGTGCCAGTCTCAGAAAGCCACAGGGGGTCGCTCTGAGTCAGCGCTGACTCCAAGGCAGTAAGTGAGAAGGGCGGTGGTAGCTTTCTGCCAAGTCTATGCTAATATAGTAGCTTGATGAAATGTCCACTGCGGTGCTTACAAAGGTGCACCTACGCCTGAAAGAGAAGCCCAGGCAACAGTACATTAGAGCAAGCCCGGGCTCTGACTGCAGGCGATCTGGGGACGGAGCAGCCCCTGCTGTGCTTCCCAAATATATTTGGTAGAAGGACCTTTCTCTTAAACCCTCCCCCAAAAAAACATACTGAGAAAGCTGTAGCCAACAGGAACACAGGGAAGCCTAATTGCGACAGAGCTGCAGGCATGAGCCAGTCCTGCCCTAGCCTCTGCCTTTCCTATAGACAGACCCCAGGCGAGGGCTGCCCCGGCATAAACGGTTCTGCGGCCCAGTGACTGCATCAGAAAGCACATCAGCCCTCCTCTACAGGGCCCTCTCAACCCCAAATGCCCTGTGTCAGGACCGAGGGACTCACCAGTCTGTCTTGATAGTGCAAATAAAGAACTGGGAGCCGTTGGTGTTTGGGCCAGCATTCGCCATGGACAGGACACCTGCAAAACAAGCAGGGGTGAGCGCACAGGGGCAGCGAGGGGCAGGAGGGAAAGGGCTGAGCAGAAAGCCAGGCTTTTCTATCTTGTCCCCTAAGTTTTGCTTAAAGGCCCTCTCCCCCCTCAAGTTCTCAAAGGAAAGTTTGTTTCTTACACTGAGAACTAAGCATATGAAGACTCTAGGGAATCTCAAAAGGCAGGAATACTGGGCCAGCCCGGTAGATGTCGAGCAACCTCCCGGGGCCTGCCCTGGTCGGGTGGGGCTGGTGGGTCTCCAGCCGGGTGGAAGCAGTGGGAAGGGAATGGACTCACTCACCTGCTCCCACATGTTTCAGTGTGAAGTTCTCATCAGGAAAGCGGCTCCCATAAATGGACTTTCCACCTGTGCCATTGTGGTTGGTGAAGTCACCTGCCTAGGGAACACAGAGCGCCTTGAGTGGCCACCATTAAACACCAGCAGCCGTCCAGGCCACCCCCAGGCCCGCCCAACCAGAAGCCCCTCTGGTAAAGTAGTCAACAGAAATCCAAGAAAAGAAGGACTGGTTAAAAAAAAGAGAGAGAGAGAGGAAAAGCAGAGCTTAAATATTTCCAGCCATGCAACTGCCCTGTTTCTATATGACTTAACAGTCCAGCAAGTCTGGAGATGATCTTAAAGGGCGAAATGAAGGCCGTTCTGATACACCTGCCATTACGGTTGCTGTCAGGCGCACTCCAGTCACCGCAACCCACCGCACCCCCTAGGGACTCTGTGCACAGCAGAATGCAACACGGCCGAGGTCTGCACCATTTAGACAAGTGTCTTTGTGTTTGCGCCCATTGTTGCAGCCACTGGGCCGATCCATCTCCCCAAGGGCCTTCTTCTTTCTCATCACCCCTCCACGGTGCCAAGCACGCTATCCTTCTCCAGGGACTGGTCTCTCCTGACTTGTCCAAAATACCTTAGGCAAAGGCTTGCCATCCTGGTACTTTCAATGTTCTTCTCCAGCACCATAGTTCAAATGCACCGATTTGTCTTCCGTCTTCCTCATTTAATGTCCAACTTTCCCAAGCACCTTAGTCCTCAAAGCAGCATCCTTGTTTTTCAAGGCAGAGTCACACAATGTGATGCAATGCTGAACCTCTTGCCTGCTCTGTCCATGAGCATTCATTACGGACCCAAGCAAGGAGTCATCCTTGGTTTTCTCCATTCATCAGATTTTTGGTGACCACGATTTCTAACCCACATCTCTGGGAGAGGAACCAGGAAGGTGGTAAGGGGCTCCCATTCCTAAGGCTGGTCTGTGGGGGAGCAGCAGCAGCTGGTTCAGAGCCCATCCCTTGTTTAACTGCCCTCTCGGTCTCGGTTTCTCCACATCCTTCTTCACCAGTCACAGGGCTGTCCTGGGTCCCAAAGATCTATGACAGGGTTTACCCAGGGCTGGGCCTCCTCCCTCAGGGGCTCAGCTAAGGCCCAAGCAGCCCTGTAGGATTTCTGCAGGGAGCTGTGGGCAGAAGAACCCAGGATAGGCCCCTATACCCAGAGCCCAGGGTTGCTTTCCTGAGACAGGTCACTCAGATGAGCAAAGTGACCTGGCCAGTCTAGCTGAAGCATCCAGATGCCAATAATGTGCCCCAGGATGCGGAGCTCAAGATCATGGCCGGGGTTTCTGATGCCACCAACCCATGCTACGGAGTGCCCTCCACCGTTTAAGTCCTTGGGAGTGAGTGCTCAAAAGAAGACCCTACCCTGGCATATCAGCCTACCCTACCCAACAGCCCAGCCAGGCAAGTGGGGGCTGGCCAGGCCTGCCCAACTCCCAAGGCCTTCCCCCTGCAGTCATGCACAGCTGCAGGCCCAGGCCCAGCCCCGGCCCACTCACCATAGTGCTGCCAGTCACCAGGTCAGGGTGGAGTCAAGGGGAAGGGGGAATTCTGGGCGGAAAGGCCATCAGAGAGGTCATGTTGACATCCATGCCCCTGCCCTTGAGGCGCCCCTGGGCCCCAGGACACCTGACCTTGAAGACTCTGCTCTAACAAGAGGGACCCTAACAATGCTCAGTATCTAAGTCCTGGGCCAATTAATGGTGTCAGCGTGTACCTCAGAACCGTTGATTCAGCAGTACTTAGCCTGAAAAGCAGGCAGGTTACACAACTAAGGAATAAGTGCCCTGACCTGGAAAACAATGCCCTTTCCTGACCCAAGCTTTCTGGAAAGCACAGGTCAAGTCCAAACATGTCTGCTTAGCATCCTCTCTCTCATCTTTAATTTTCTATATCAAGACTCGGGCAAAGGTCACCTGGGGCTGTCAGAAAACAGGCCAGTCCTTCCGAGTCTTAAGATCTAACACTACCCCTTCCCTGGCCAGCTCAGCCATCCCAGCCTGGTTGGGCAGGGAGGGCCCTCTGGCCTCTGGGGCGGTTCCACAGGAATCCGAACAAGCTCCAGACCCTAAGGGCGTGAAGCACTTCCTGAATCTTCCCACCACCACTATGCTCCCCTTCCCAAAAGAGTAAAGGAAGGCAGAGGGGACTCTGTTACCTGGCACATGAAGGAGGGAATCACCCTGTGGAAAGTTGAGCCTTTGTAGCCAAAACCTTTCTCACCAGTACACAGAGCTCTGAAGTTTTCTGAGGGGTAAAGAAGAGGCGGATGAGCAAGGCAGCTCCACGGCAAGCCCAATCAATAGCAGAGACCCCACGCCCATACATGGTTCTGTTGATCCCACGTGCTGTGTCACTTAAGGCGACTCACTTCCCTTCTCTCATCTCAGTGTCCCAAGTAGAGTGGCAGGGACACTGCTACTGGTTGTTCCAGCAGCCACTTGCCTCTCCTGCAAGGTCACCTGGGCAGGGAGTGAAAGGGGTGTGCAGCCACCGCCGTGCCCCATTAACCAGGCACCCGTGAGGAGAAAGGGCCAGAGGAATTCACATGGCCTCTCCCATACTAGTCTGACCCTCTCAGACAGTGGGCCAGCGCTAAAACTGGGGTCTATAGTGGGATAGAAAGTTGTCCCAGAGCACCTAGCAGTTGAGCCCCAGGTGGAACTCCCTCTGGTCACCAATTGCCAGCACCCTGGCTCATCTCAGCATCTACCAGCCTCTCCCGCCTCCCCTTTCCTCTAAAGCAGACTGAGAAGCGAAGGCCCAGTCAGTGGCTTACCTGCAGTCTTTGGCACGACATCTGCTTTTAGCTATGGGGCAAGAAGTAAGAACACAAAGGTCAGTCCAGGGGGAAAGGAAGGAACTCTCTACCATCCAGTCTCTACAGAAGCAAGAAAACCTTCCAAACCAAGCTCACTGCCATTGAGTCAATTCGTACAGACAGTAACGTGACTTACAGGGCCCAGCAGAAGTGCCTCGTGCGTTTCCAAGGCTGTCAGTCTTTACAAAAGCAGAAAGCTTCATTGTCTTCCTTGGGGCGGCTGCTGACCTTGTGGTTAGCTGCCCAACCACAGTCCACCCCCGCCCCCACCCCCAGGGCTCCTTACAGAAGAAAAGCAAACGCATGGCCATGAAGTCAGTGCGGGCCCATCAGTGCGGGCCCATAGCAGCCGTATAGGGCCGGGAGATGGCCCCGTAGGTCACTCCAATCCAGTCCCTCCCAGCCAGTGGGGCCCTCCCAACAGCTATCAGTTCTGGCAGCTGCTTCCTGAACTCCAGCTGTCCTCAGTTTCCTCGTCTGTCAAAAGCGATGACAATGTCATTCTGGCCCACTTTCAAGAGCAAAGCCAGCAGAAAGAACTAGCACTGGTTCCAGAGTCCTAGCGCCTCAATGTCTGGACAGAGAGCCCTGGGAAACAGATCTAGACGCTTTTGCTTGTTTTTCTTGAAAGCTACCAACAGTTTCTCCATAATTTATTCCATGCTGAGTCTACACAGAGTTGGGCAAACGCTGGGTGTCACCCCTGGGGGTGGGGGGGTGGTCCCCGGAGCAATGCCCTCTCGGGAGCGACCTCCCGCGGCCTGGCTGCTGGGATCGCCGCAACGGAGGACACGGCGGCGCAAAGCGCCTTTCTCCTTCCGAAAGCACGCACAATGGCGGGCAGGGGCCGCCCCGGCGAAGGCCATCACGTGCGCGCAGAAGTGGCCCCGCCACCCACGCCGGGGGTCCAGCTCTCGACTCCGACCGAGATCTGACCTTGAGCCTTTCCCCTCGAACACGTGCCCTGACCCCTCCCCCGCCTGCGCCAGAAGCCAACCCAAACCGGGAAACTGAGGCCCTGGGAGGTCCAAGGTCACCTAGCGAGCCGGGCCCCCGCCCGTCCGCCCGCCCCGCGCAGCCTCACCTCCAGCACCACGCGGCCGAGCGGCTGCCCGTCAGCGCCTACGTCCAGGTACACGAGCGGGTTCCCGGAGGGGGGCGAGGGCTCGGGGCGCGAGTCACTGCTGCACGCGCGGGCGGCGGGGAGGCGCGGCGGCGCGAGGCGCGGGACCGCGAGCTGGCCGAGCCAGCGGGGGCCGCAGCGCAGCGCCAGCATCGCGGGCGCGGGTCGGGCAGGAGGCTGGCCGAGGGAGGAGGGCAGGCGGCCGCCGGGGACGCGCGCGAGCCCAGAAGGCCGAGTTGCGCCGGGCCGCGCGCGCTACCGCCTTTATTGGCGGGGCTCGTTTCCAGGCCCCGCCCCTTCACCCGGCCCCGCCCCCTCGCGCGGGCCGCTGGCGACCCCTGTCGGCCCCCGAGGGAAGTGTCGCAGGCATGTGGAGCAGGATCGTGACGCGACCCACAAAGAACCACGAGTCGCCCTGTCCCAGTGGACGACTGCCCTCTCACATTTAGCTCCTTCCGTTCTGAAAGCCCTTCCCCATCCTGATCGCATCTGCCTTCCACCACACCCCAAGGGCCTTACCCATTTTATAGATGGGAAATCAGGTCCCCAGGAAATGGGTACGTGAATCGATCGCCCACAGTCGGAGCTGGGACGGTTTGTCTGACTGCTACTTACTACTACACGTAAAACCGTGCTCGTTGCGATGAAAGATCAGGTGTTTGGTACCGGGTCAGGAAAGCAGTAGAAACAGCTTTGGAGACCGCACGGAGAAAGTGGAGTTCAGGGAAAAGGGTAGGTGATTTCCAATTGGGCCAGTCAGCCTAGAGGCCAGAGAGGAAGAATGACACTTGCCCGAGAGAAGGAGGTTAGAGTCCAGTTCAGGGTCCAGCAACCGGGAGCATCGCACCACCAATGGCCAGAGCACCAAGAATTGGAGAGAAGCATCCGAAAGAAGAATGGGTCAAAGGCAACGCAACACTAGGAGAGTCCAAGAAAAACTGGGGTGTAGACCAAACCCGAAAGGCTAGAGGGAACCCGTCACTGAGGCCTGAAAGATCAAGCGAGACTCCCCATTGGGTGTTCGAGCTTGTATTCTGAACACTTGATTTGTGGAAGGCTTTGGATAGCAGGGAAAGCCCCACATCCATTTGCTGAGCGCCCACCTGGATTACGCCGCTGTTGAATTTTCCTATCCAGGAATGTGGACAGACTTTCAGGCAGAATATGTTAGAAAGTGGATTACCAATCTCAAGGTGGATTGCAGGCCTTGAGGTAAAACCCCAAACTATTAGGGCCATTAATGGAGGTATTCGGACAAACCTGAGAACTTTGGCACAGGGAATACATAGGTTATTGGAAATGGGGAAGGACACAAACACAGAGGAGGCACAAATTGACAAGTGGAATATACTGAAGATAAAACACCTGTGTACACCTGAAGGACTTCTCCAAGAGAGTGATGAGAGCCCACGGACTGGGGAAGCATCGTTAGCAATGACACTTCAGCCAAAGGCCTTATTGCTAAAATCTACAACACTCTGCTAGCTTCCAAAAAGAAAAAACTAATAGCCCACCTAGAAGATGAGCAGAGGACCCAAAGAGAAGTTTCACAAGAGCAGAAATCCGATGGCCAATAAACATATGAGAAAATGTTCCCGGTTATTAGCCATAAGGGAAATGCAAATTAAGATAACAATGAGATACCAGCTAACACCCTCAGATTGCCCAATTCAAAAAATGAGAACGTAATAAGTGTAGGAGGGGCTGTGGGGAGACAGGAACTCTCATCCACTGCTGGTGGACCTGTAGGTATGTACAGCCATTATGGAAATCGATCTGGCGATATCTAAAACACATGGAAATGGAACTACCATACGACCCAGTAACCCCCCTCCTGGGCATATACATACCCAGAAGAGGCAAGAAACAAACCAAGGCGAGACATCTGTGCTCCAGTGTTCATTGCGTCACAGTTCACAATTGCAAAGACTTGGAAATAACCTAAATTTCCATCAACAGATGAATGGATTAAAAAAATCTGGTACATACATACAATCCCTAAAAAGTAGTGATGAATGCATGAAGCACATCACCGTATGGGAAGAGTTGGAGGAAATTATGCTAAGCGAAGTAAGCCACACACAAAAGAGCAAGTACAACAAGAGTCCTCTGAGGCAAGCGTAAAAAGCATAAGGGAAAAGCTACTCTATGCATACATCCCCAGGGCAAGGTCCGGGCACTCCGGCAGGGGTCAGACCCACCCGAGGGATACATGTACCAGCCAACTAATAGGGATAGGAGAAGAAAGAAAGAGAAGATGGCGTGGGTAGTGGGGAACAGGGCACTAAGCCACCCAAGGGGAGGGTTTAGTTTAATTTAGATCTGCACAGGAGAGGGAGAGAGGGACCTGGCGTGCCAAGTCTTAAATGCAACTTATTGGCATGAAGCAGTGAAACAATAGAAAGGTCTGCAGGGCCAGATGCCAATCCCAACTACATGAATCCCCGCCCTTTCCCTCCAGAAGAATGCACTTCAGAGGACAGCACTGAAGCTACAGCTCAGGGAGAGGGGCACACCTAATCAGAGCACACAGGAGCAAAGGAAGAGGGAAGGAGAGAGAAAGTGGAGTGCACCTGGCCTCCCAAGCCCTGAGGACGATAGTCCTGCTGGGGCAGCCAATGCACAGAGAGGACTGTAGCACCAGCCCCACCACGAAACATGGTGCCCCTCACTGACCCATAGCACTATGGGGGACAACACTGGAGACAGTGCAGTGCCCCGAACCAGCGGGACTCAGTTATTCGAGAGGTTACCGAGGGGGACCCAGCCTGAAAGAGAAACGGGCGAGAGAGAGGAGCGAGACCAAGCAGATTTTTGTCAAGGTCTCTCTTTATTGCTACACAAGCCTCTTTTTAAAGGGTGAGGCAAACAAAAGAATTCCAAGGGAAGGTAAAAAAGGGAAGGGAGGGGGTGTAGAGCACACAAGGTAGGGAGACACAAATCTAAGGTTGTAATGTCTGGTGCTGGAGTAAACAAAGGTGGGCCATCTGGTGTTTGTCAGGATAAGATAAGGTTGAGGTGACATGGCTTTAGCCCTGCCGGGCACACAGCATGGAATCTGTCTTGTCAGGCTGATTATGTCTGGTTCCCAACAGTGCAGGAATTGCACCCAATCTGACCTCACCACACCCGGGCAAAACACAAAGGGCTTGCAACAGAGCAGCTAGGGGAGCAAAGCAATGAAGTCCCCCAAGGAATACCAAAAACAGACTTGGGGGGCAGAGTGTGGCACCTCAGTAGACTCAACCAAAAACACTCGTAAAGGTCAACAGACAGACCTGGAAGTATTTATAGGCTTTGTGTGTGTGTTTTTGTTTTTGTTTTCATGTCTAGATAAGATAGGCAGGATAAACAATGCGGAGGAGAAAACAATGGGACCAACAGTTCCTGGGGGACATGGAAGAGGGAGGGTGGGGGAAAGGAAGGGGAAAGGCAGCAAACATAGGGATAAAAGGTCTAAAATTGATGGCAAGGAGGGTGTAGGATGCCTGGTGGGGCTTGATCAAGTGCAGTGTAGCGAAGAGGTGTTAGGAAGTGGTGTTAACCAACCCAGGGACAAGGGAACAACAAGTGATCCAAGATCAGTGGTGAAGAGGGTGTTAAGAGGCCTAGTAGGGTTTGATCAAGGGCGATGTAACCGAGAGGAATGACTGAAACCCAAATGAAGACTGAACATGATAGTGGGACAAAAGGAAAGGAAAAGGAAATAGAGGAAAGAACTAGGAGGCAAAGGACATTTATAGAGATATAAATATAGGCACATACCTAAGTAAATATATTTATATATAACAACAATAGGGAAATAGATCTATCTACATATATTATGTTAAATATTAGGTAGCAGGTGGACATTGGGCCTCTATTCAAGTACTACCTCATCACAAGAACACTTTGTTCCAATAACCTGGCATTCTGTGATGCTCTCCTTCCCTACCATTGCTGAAGAAAAAATGGGTGCATAGGCTAATTTGGTGAAGAAGGCTGATGGTACCCAGATATCAAAAGCTATAGCATCTGGGGCTTGAGAATAAACAAGTGGCCATCTAGCTGGGAAGCAGCAAAGCCCACATGGAAGAAGCACACCAGCCTGTGTGATCATGAGGTTTCGAGAGGATCAGATATCAGGCTTCAGAAGGCCCAGAGCAATCATGCCGATGCAAATGAGGGGCACAGGGGGTAGAGTAGAGACCCAAAGCCCATCTGTAGGCAATTGGGTATGCCCACACGGAAGGGATGAGACAGCCAGAGTGCAATATAGCACTGATGAAACATACAACATTCCTCTAGTTATTTAATGCTTCCTCCCCTCATTTTCATGACCCCAATTCTATCTTACAAATCTGGCTAGACCAGAGCATGTACACAGGTACAGATAAGAGCTCAAAATACAGGGAATCCAGGATGGCTGAACCCCTCAGGATCAATAATAGAGTAGCGATACCAGGAGAGTAGGGGGAAGGTGTGCAAGAAAGGGGGACCCGATCACAATGATAGATGTATAACCACCCCCACCAAAGGGGACAAACAACAGAAACGTAGGTGAAGGGAGGCAGCAGTTGGTGTAAGATATGAAAATAACAATAAATTATCAAGGGTTTATGAGGGAGGGAGGGTGGGGAAGAGGAGCTGATACCAAAGACTCCAGTAGAAAGAAAATATTTTGAGAAGGATGGCAACATATGTACAACTGTGCTTGACACAATGAATGTATGGATTATTATAAATGCTGTAAAAGCCCCCAATAAAATTATTTTAAAAAGAAAGAAAGAGAGTGGATTACCTCCATATCCCGAGCCAGCCTATGGAGAGGCATCTCCCTCATGGTCTAGCCTGAGTGTGTCTCTGTCCTGGGCTCACATGAGTCCATGAGTCATTGGTTGGATGGCTTTGGACCAATCTTGTAAGCTCTGCTGTCTAATCACATATAATATATATTAATCTAATGTAATATATGTGCCCCGTTTGTGGGCCTATTCCTGCTTTGTAGTCCCACCTGTAACTGTGATGTGTTAATCTGCTGCCATTCAAGCTTCTAAGGCCGTTTCCTTTGACCTCCCGTGTCCTTTGTCAGGGTCTGAATCTCTGAAAACCCTTGGCTGTAATTATGCCCTTGTGTTAATGGTCTCCACCTAAACATGTGTGTTTGTCCTCTTTAAATGGTAATAAACGCTCTCCTTAAACCCTCTTTGAGACGTAGGGTCTCCCTTGTACTCTAACAATTGTTAGCTAGCAACGGGGACCCACTGGTGGTACAAGTCACCCATCCCTGGATTCTGAACTCCTTGATACCATCCTCTTTACTCAGGCAAGTGTCATTCCTCCCACCCTCTTTGGAACATCAAACCTCATCACTACTTCCTGCCCAAGCCAGAGAAAAGTTCCCCGTCCCTACAGGCTCCCTAATGACTGTGAAGTCATCCCTACCACATCTGTTATCCTCAGTGACATCAGGAGGAGGGACTGGGCGGAGCCATGACCTGAAGCATGCCCAGCCCTCGACAGCTCCTGGTTCAGGTGAGATCAGGCAGGTGTCAGCAACCCCCTGGCTACAGAGCTATTTATAGATTTAGTGTCATCCACAGAAACAGTAGCATTTCTCTCCACTATGCCCAAATGGCTTCTCACCCAATGTGTTGATGATTTTTGTCACCTGAAAATCCTGTAATACTGCCTGCGGGTCTCACAGAGCCAAAGAATAGCTAGGCTGTGCTGAGTTCAGAGATCATGTTCAGGGATTGCAAAATCACACCTACAGGCCCAGCTAGGTGGTATAAATGAATGAAGCCTACTAGATAAGACTGCAGGAAGTGAGGGGAGGAGCAATATGTCCACATGTCTGGTGGATGTCCCAATTAAAGTGGATGTCTGCCCAGTCCAGACCAGTGTTGCTTGTAGGAATCTGGGCCCTGTGTAGGCAAATCTTCACAAGTTGTCAGTAAGAGCTAAAGATTTGGTGCTACATGAAATCTTAAATGTTGACAACCAATTTTAAAATTACACACCGAATGAGCTATAAATCAAGCACCCACAGCCTTATTAGGCATGAGACCAGTGGACCAGTGGTTTATAAGTTCTGATCACTTCTGTGCAGATGAAAGGTCTGAGTCATAGAGAAGGCCAAGCATTTGTCGATTGTCAGAAGCCCTCTCTTGACTTTCTCAGAGCTCTTTCTGCAAGATTCACTCAGCAATCATATTTTCAGAGCACCCCCTACATGTCCCAGCACCCATTTTCAGTTTGTCATATTGTGGTGATTTGTATATTGATACGATTCTGGATCATATGGCACTGTTTTTTCAAATACTTATAGAGTCACTGATAGTGGATAGATGTCAGCAGAACGTTTGGACTAAGACAGGCTGAAAATAAAGGCCTTTTGATTTGCTTCCAAGAATTCGCTAATGAAAACCATTTTAATCTTATCAAAAATTGAATCAACAAACTTCGGATCCATCATTGGAAGAGGACATCATGCTCGCTGACGTGGGGGTGGAGAGGGTGAGTGACATCTTAGCGAGGTGAGTTTAGCACAATAACCTTGATGGGAGATGCAAATAAGCCCGTGGTCATGAGGATGACACAGGCGCGGGTGATGTTTCCTTCAGGATTTAGAACCAGTTTGTTCTCGTTGGACTGAGTCCTGGTTTCACGCCGCTGTACATCGGGTCACCGTGAGTCAGAGTCAGCTGTGTATGTGCCAGGCCCTGAACATCCTGGAAAGACAGAAAGACAAAGTCAGGGCCAGCATGGTGACAAAGAGCTGTGGGAAGCAAACCTCCACAGGTGGCCCTGTGGACACTCTAAGGAACGCCATGCTGTCCTGTGGCGTGTAAATTCGGTTGGCCTGGAGAGGTCTTCCAGGAGGGTTGGGGTTAAGTTGGTAAGTTGGTAAGGGTTAAGTTACCACTGTAGCTAAGGGCTGGGGTTTCCATGAAGGCTGAGGCCATTGCCAGTGTCAAGTGCCCATTGTCACCTCCTAGGCTACAAGTAGGACAGTGGTCCTTAGAGAAAGCCTTGGGCTTCATCTCTGTTGAGATGCTGTTTGAGGGGCTTGTGGATTAGAAGAGTTGCTCTCATGGGCTGCCAACAGGGCGCGGAGAAGAGAGGCTTCTGAGTGGAGCTCAAAATTGAGCCACCAGCACTACCTTCACCAGTGGCCATCGAGCGGATTCATGACAATCCCATGACTGAGCTCATTCGTAGGCGTCTCTGGGCAAGTTCACACTGCCCACTCTTCTCTTGATCCCCCGTTGTTACGATGTGTCTAACCAGGGACTCAGCGTTGAATGGGGCTCTGTGCCAATCAGTCGCTGCAGTGCCTGAGCTCTCCGAGTGCATTCTTCAGCGGCACCCCAGCCCTTCATGAACCAGAAGAAGTGCTTCCACCTCTGACAGCCAGTTTTCAGACCAAGGGCATGGCACGGGATGGGAGTGGGGCTTCCACCAAGGCCTAGGGCAGGGCAGGGCACAATGACCAGGAAGAGGCCTCGGGGGTGGTCTGGAAAGTGATGCGGAATTCTAAAAGAAACCTGGCTACTCTTAACCTGCTGCACAACATGGCAGGACTCACAAGAGCGGCCATTCAGCTGCCTGGCTTTGACACGGACTGCCTGGGCTCAGCCTCCCGCAATGTGAGCACGTCGGCCACCTGTCCTTGCCTGCCTTGTCCGCAGTGAACTAAGGATGGCATGCTAAGAAGGTAAAACTCGCTGTCTAAAGGGAAACAGCTGTGGAGGAGGCCCGGGGCCCTAAAATGTGAACGGGAGACAGACAGCACTTGGTTAGAGCATCGGCATCCCGGTTTACTCATTCGTTCCACGCTTATTATTTGAGCTCCTGCTGTGTACCTGACATGTTTTTAGGTATTTGTAATGGTAAAAGTTGTGCGTCAACTTACCTGGGCCAAGAGTCTCTTGCTTGGCTGCTATGTAATGATGTAATGTATCAGTTATGTAATGATGTGATTATGTTGCATGATGTGGTCTCATGTGACCAAACCAGGTCTGATGTAAGGAGATTAGGCTGCGATGACCATGCTTCGGTCACAGTCCTGTTTCAGAGGTGTGTCCTGTACTGAATATATATGGTAGGCCTTCAAAGGCTCTTGGGAAAATGGAATTTAAAAGACAATGGAATTTCCCACTAACGATTGAAGCCCCATAGGAGCCCTGGTGGCATAGTGGTTACACATTGGGCTGCTAACCTCAAGGTCAGCAGTTGGCTTTCTATTCCCTTAAAGAGTTATTATGGCCTCAGAAACCCACCAGGCACTTCTACCCTGTTCTATAGGGTCGTTCTGAGTCAGAATGGACTCAATGGCAGTAAGTTTCAGGGTGTTTTTTTTCTAGCTTTAATTTTTCATTAAAAAAATTCATTTTATTGAAGGCTCATACATCTCTTCACACAATCCATACATCTATCCATTGTGTCAAGCACATTCGTACATTTGCTGCCATCATCATTCTGAAAACATTTGCTTTCTACTTGAGCCCTAGGAATCAGCTCATTTTTCTCCTCCCTCCCTGCTCCCCCCTCCCTCATGAACCCTGGATAATTTATGAATTATTATTATTTTGTCATGTCTTACACTGTCCGATGTCTCCCTTCACCCACTTTTCTGTTGTCCATCCCCTAGGGAGGAGGTTACATGCAGATCCTTGTAATCAGTTCCCCCTTTCTACCTCTACTTCCCTCTACCCTCCCAGTATCACCACTCTCACCACTGGTCCTGAAGGGATCATCCACCCTGGATTTCCCGTGTTTCCAGTTCCTATCTGTACCAGTGTACATCCTCTGGTCTAGCCAGAGTGGGTGTGGAGGAGCATTAGGAGCTAGAAGAAAGTTGTCTGTTTCATCATTGCTACACTGCACAGACTGGCTCGTCTCCGCCCCAAGACTCTTCTGTAAGGGGATTTCCAGTTGCCTACAGATGGGTTTTGGGTCCCCACCCCACACTCCCCCTCATTGACAATGATATGGATTTTTGCTCTTTGATGCCTGATACCTCATCCCTTCTATACCTCGTGGTCATGTGGCGTGTGTTTCTTCCATGTGGGCTTTGTTGCTTCTCAGCTACATGGCCGCTTGTTTACCTTCAAGCCTTTAAGACCCCAGACGCTATATGGTTTGATAGCCAGGCTCCATCAGCTTTCTTCATCATTTTTGCTTATGCACCTGCTTTGTAATTTACATTGTATAATGGATGCCCTGGAAAAGCTCTCTAACTTTTTGCTCACTCTGGATGTTGGCCTCTGACTCTTGGGAATTTAGTCTACAACCTGCCATGTTACCTGCTTACTGTGGGATTTGTGAGCCTCTGTAGGTAAGAGACAGTAACTTGATTTCTGAGATACAGAGGAGTCATGATTTGTTCCTGGCCACGCAGGTGCCATGTGGTTGAACTCCAGATCCGATGTCCTCTCCCCCTGGCTGGCTGTCTTGCTCTAGAAAACCTGCAGTTGGCTCATGGCCCAGCAGGCCTGTCATACAATAGTACAAGTAGTCACTCTATAAACTTGAACACCAAGTTTATTTACATTGTTCCTGCCCAAAGTCAACCAAGACAGGAGCTCCCAAGCACAGACCCAAATTAATCCTCTGTACCTTACTTGATTTACTATCTACTGATTTATAGTAGGTTTTCTCGAAATACCATTATGAGAAGGGAGTACCATCTCCTGTAACCATCAAGTTCATTATGGGTGTGGCAAGCAACCATCCTCTTAGTCAGTAACCAAATTCTTCCCAAGGATTCCTTCTCACAGTGAGGGGCCCATTTCAAGTTTGCCTGAGAGTGAGGCCTACTAAGCCTTTGTGAAGACTCAGCCATGCTCCACCTGAACGCGGGGTCTCTGCCCGCAGCCCACAAGAGGGCAAGCAGCTCTCTGAGGTCTCCCCTCCTTGGTTTGTTTCTCTCCTTGACTTCTACATTTCCCCCCAATTTATTGACTGAACACTCTTCATCTCCACTTTCTGACATTACCACCTCTTCTTCCTGCATTAGCATAAATCCCCTTTGAAAGTCCGGTCTCCTTTGTCATCAGTATTGCCTATCATAGATGACAACTACTTCTCTTGTCTCCCAATTAAAGTAAGTGCCACAGTTTTATTTGTTTGGCTATTAATTTCTCATTTTTATTATAGTCTTTAAAATGCAGTGATGGTTTTTAAAAAATTATTATTTATTGGGAGTTAATGCATATATCATATCATGTTGTGGTTCATTCACAACCAGCAGAACTGTACAATTGCTACCATTGTCGGTTTCCAAACCCCCTTTTTCTTCCTGGACTCCTTGACATCGACTCCCTTGTACACCCCCACCAAGCCTGTACACCCCACCCCCACCCCTGAAAGCTTATTCAACTGGCTGTCCCTACACGGTCATCAATCCTGGGTTGCATATACCAAAGCACAGAGAAACATAGACCACAACTTTAAGAGGGTGACGCAATGACATAACACCTCTGAGATCCACCCTAACATGAACAAACACAAACCAAATACAACCGTGTCCGTCACAGGTTTGCCAGAATAACAATACCTTCCCACAGCACACTGATGTACAGAGCATGCTTACCCACCCACACCAATCTTGGCACAGCTGCCTGCCACTTCCCCAGACACCTTGTGTGTATGGACTTCAGTCCTCAAGCAGTTCACGCAGTGGAGTTTCCACGTGGGATCTCACCGACGCAGCCTCTGAAGCATGCTGTGCGCCTGGAAGAGCCCGCGTTCTGTGAGGGCCACAGTTTTAGATGTCTGGTGACAGTAAGAGTGACAACAAATATATAATCAATAAAATCATAAATAACTAAAACTGCAAATAAACAAAACCCACACAAACTGTCAAACAAACTCTGCTGGTATTGACCCCATGTGTATCACAAGTGTGATTCATGGAACTTTCAACTTCTGTTACCTCTTGGAAGGAGTAAGCATTGGACATTGCACTACCAACTGCAAGGTCAGTGGTTCAAACTCCCCAGCTGCTCCCCGGGGTATAGGTGAGCCTATCTGCTCCATAAAGGTGCACGGCTCTGGAAATCCTATCTTGAGGCCCCCTAGTGGATTTGAGACACCCAACTTTTGCCAGACACTCACACATTTGCAGCGCCCAGTGACCACTGACTGCACGCGTGGTGGGGGTGATAGCCGCTCTTCATCTTCACAGCGGCCCTTGGGAACAAGTAGACGTGTAAGCCACACGCAAATGACAACGCCAAAGCTGACGGAGGCAGCCTCTGCCGCCAGGCTTATATGCCTCCATCCCCTGGTGGTCAGCCTGTCGAATTGAGAATTTGACCTGGAATCTGGCAGCATCTATACTGTGCTGAAGTATGGTACAAAAGGTCAGCAGGGGCAGTGTGCTCTGGAAGAGGTTTGATTTACCTGAAAAAGTCAGCTTTGAGTTGGCAGAAGCTCACAAAGCTAGTCAGTTCAGAGGTCACGTTTTCAAACAAGCCTTCTTGGTCTGGGCAGGCCAGTACAGCGCAGCTCACGTGGCAGTCTCAACCAGGGGCCAGTTCCTTGTCCCGCAGATCCGCTACAGGGCCGGACTGTAGTTTAAAAAAAACTCTGCACCAATTCCTATGTACACCGCACATATCTTATTTTGAAGAAAAAAACAAACGGGGCAAAAACACCCGGCGGGCCGGATACATGTGCTCGGCTGGCCCGTGGGCCGTAGTTTCAGGACCCCTGGCTCAACTAATGCAGCTCCAAGCTGCTCCCACCCCTCCCTGCCCCAAGTGGCAGCCACAAGAATGCATACTCAGATGGCTGCCTTCCAGGGACACACTGGACAAGGCCCTGGCTGTGGCATTCAGTGGAAACGAGGGAACTCCGCAGTGTGACACGCGCGCCCTCAGCTGCAAGCAGATAGACTGTGGCTGTGACTGGTGTCCAGGTATCCTGTTTTCAATAAGGACTTGTTATGAACTGATGCTTGTGTGGTGCGCAGCCTTGACGAGTAGAAGCAATCATCAGTCTTGTTTGCATTGCTATTACTACTTGGTAGTGTCCTTAATGGTAAGCACCGGGCCTTAATTGATAGTGGATGGTCCCTTGAGAATTCCTGTCTCCCTTGAAGATGAGGGGCCTGGGGCGAGGCCGCTGAGGCCTTCTGGCACCTTGAAGACCCTGACTTGAGGCCCTTGGGCTGTTAGCAGAGGATCGGGGGAGTTTGACCCCTGGAGAAAACCCCACATGTGCAGAGATATTCTGGCCCATGATTTTGCAAGTTGGAGAAGCTGCTCTTGATGACTCTAGGTGTCTAGTCTGGAATATACGCAGGCATGCTCTAAGACAGCAGTTCTCAACCTGGGGGCCAAACGACCCTTTCACAGAGGTAGCCCAATTCATAACAGCAGCAAAATTACAGTTATGAAGTAACGAAAATCATGTTCTGGTCGGGGTCACCACCACACGAGGAGCTGTGTGAAAGGGTCGCGGCACGAGGAAGGTGGAGCACCGCTGCTCTAGGATGGGAGCCGGGTCATCAGCCCTCACTTTCTCCATGTCCTCACCCCTGCCTACTGCAGGCTCACTGCTCTCTGTCCTCCACCCTCCTTGAGCCACTGGAACTCTTGTCTTAGGGCACCAACAGGCTTCTCATTGTTCCTTTTAGTGGCTCCTCAGGTGGGCATCTATGTGGCATCTCTGTTGGTACCCATTCTGCACCATGTCAACAGCCACTCTGGGCCTCCTTCGCACCATGCTACCCTTTGCCACATCTGACCTTTCTGATCACCCATTTTTGCTTCCTTCTCAGTCCTCTTTCATCCATTTATTTTGTGTTGCCCTTTCCCAGAGCCCAGGACTCCCACTCTTCCAGACACAGGAGGGACAACCAGGGTAGAGGAAAGGTAGCCGGCAGTGACATGAAGAAGTTAGAGAAGCTGAACATATTGGTCTCGAACATCAACTGACATCATAGAAGTTCTGTAGGAAGAGTAGGTTCTGACTGATCAGTGGTAGAATCTTGCAGAAGATTTGATTAGAGACTCCATGTAGATGATGGGACACCTATAACAGGGGTTTTCACAGTAAGACCCCAAGAGTGGGACTGAGGACAGAGCCAAATTCCAGGGAGAGTAACAAAAGTCTCCATCTGTGTTAGTCCGGGTTGACTAGAGAACCAAATTCATAGATACTAGTATGTATATAGGAAAGAGCTTAATATAAAGAGTAATTGTACATTTAGAAAGCATCCCAGCCCAGTCCAGGTCAAGTCCATAAGTCCAATATTAGCCCATATGTCCAACACTAATCCATAGCTTACTCTTTAGACTCATGCAGCCATGCAATATTGCCAAATCCAGGAAGATCAGAGGTCAGTGGGTGGAAAGTCTGGTGGATCCAGTGGCAGTGTGAGCATCTCAGCATGGGCAGGGGTCTCCACATGGCTCCCCCTGCTCCCAGGGCTCTGGCTGCATCAGTGTAGCTCCATGTGGCTTGTCTCAGGAATGTCACGCAGAGAGTGTATGTTTGTCTTGCTTCCAGTGAGCTATTTATCTCCTTAGTGCCTCCCAATGATATCATCAAGCTGTGACCTGATTGACAGGCTAAACTCCACCCCTTCACTCTTAAGTCTCAAATTGACAACAGACTATGGAACTACCACAGTTGCCATCATCATTTTCAAAACATTTTTCTACTTGAGCCCTTGATATCAGCTCCTCTTTTTCCCTCCCTCCCCCACCCTCCGACCCTCATATACTCTTTTTTTAAAAAATAGTTTTATTAGGGGCTCATACAACTCTTATCACAGTCCATACATACATCAATTGTGTAAAGCACATTCATTGCCCTCATCATTCTCAAAACATTTGCTCTCCACCTAAGCCCCTGGCATCAGGTCCTCATTTTTGCCTCTCCCTCCCCGCTTCCCCCTCCCTCATGTGCCTTTGATAATTTATAAAATATTATTTCGTCATATCTTGCCCTGTCAGACATCTCCCTTCACCCCCTTTTCTGTTGTCCGTCCCCCAGGGAGGAGGTCACATGTAGATCCTTGTAGTCGGTTCCCTCTTTCCAACCCACTCTCCCTCTACCCTCCTAGTATTGCCATTCACACCACTGGTCCTGGAGGGATCATCCACCCTGGATTCCCTGTATTTCCAGTTCCTATCTGTACCAGTGTATATCCTCTGGTCTAGCCAGACTTGCAAGGTAGAATTCAGATCATGATAGTGGGGTGGGGGGGCGGGGAAGGAAGCATTGAGGAACTCAAAAAAAGTTGTGTTTTTCATTGGTGCTACATCGCACCTTGACTGGCTTGTCTCCTCCCCTAGATCCCTCTGCAAGGGGATCTCCAGTGGCAGACAAATTGCTTTGGGTCTCCACTCTGCATTCCCCCTTCATTCACTATGGTAAGATTTTTTTGTTCTGATGATGCCTTATACCTGATCCCTTCGATACCTCGTGATCGCACAGCCTGCTGTGCTTCTTCCATGTGGGCTTTGTTGCTTCTGAGCTAGATGGCTGCTTGTTTACCTTCAAGCCTTTAAGACCCCAGATGGTATATCTTTTGATAGCTGAGCACCATCAGCTTTCTTCGCCCCATTGGCTTATGCACCCATTTGTCCTCAGCGATCGTATCATGGAGGTGTGCACCCAATTATATGATTTTTTGTTCTTCGATGCCTGATAACTGATCCCTTTGGCACCCTTTGGCCACAGGTGGGCTTTGTTGCTTCTGAGCTAGATGGCCGCTTGTTTATCTTCAAGTACTCTTGATAAATTATAAATTATTTTCATATCTTACACTGTTGTCTCCCTTCACCCATGTTTCTGTTGTTTGTCCCCCTGGTTGAGGTGTGTGGGTGTGGGTGTGTTATATGTCAATCATTGCGATTGGTTCCCCCTCTCTCCTGCTTCTCCCCCCACCTTTCCCCCTTCCCTCATGGTATCCCATTATTGTTCCTGAGGGGTTTATCTGTCCTGGATTCTGTGTGTCAAGAGCTCTTATCTGTACCAGTGTACATGCTCCGGTCTAGCCAGATTTGTAAGGTAGAACTGGGGTCATGACAGTGAGGTGGGAGTGGGGTGGAAAACTTTAAAATGCGTCAAAAGGGAGATCAAATGATAAGGTATTACGTTTTAACCTAACTGCATCTTCCACAATTGACTCTACAATGCTCTCTCTGATAGCAAGGCTGTTCCCATCCCTGAATTACGGGATTCACCAGACACTTCTTAATCTATGTGGGGACTCTGCAAATAGATTTTGGGCTTCCACTGTCATCTATCGCCTTCTGTGAATTCTGTGTTCACAATGTAATATGTGATATCATTCCTTCCTTCATATTTATTTTTTATTATTTATAATCCTTGACTCACACAGACTGATGTGCTTCTTAAATGTGGATTTAGTTGATGCCTTTACCCACTTTTTCATGGATCAGATGCCACGTGGACTATTACGTGCTACAGATGCTGAACTCTCTGTCAGGCTAATAATTGCCGAAGATTCCATACTTAGAAAGGGTATGTGTTCCTGAATCTAGGAAGGGCTGAGCCTCCAATGGTGCCCTGGTATGGTAGTTGCAAAATGTATCCACGAATTAGTTAACATTGCTGACTCCAAGAGGTGGAGTCTTATTCCTCTTTTCTTACATTGGTTGGACTTGTTGACTTGCTCCTAACCATTAGAATATGACAGAAGTTTGGATGCATACTGTTTTTCTTGAACAGTTTTGTTATCATATGATTCATATATTTTATACAATTCAATAGTTCAAACACATCAAGACGAGTTGTACAATCATTACCACAATCACTTTGGAACTCATCCTTATTAGCTGCCATTTCCATTAACCTAGTTACTGCCTCTCTAGATTTACCTAGCCTGCATTTCATATGTAGAAAAACATTAAGCAACAATAGCAAAAACTAACAATAATAACAAAGTAAAACAGATAAAAATCTCAATTGAAAAGTGAGCAGAAACTATTACAAACTGGAACAAATCAGATGATAGGGTGCTAAATTTTAACCTAATTGCATTTGCAACAGTGCACTTTCCAATGCATTCTGTATGATGATACGGCAATTCACATCTCTCGTCCATGGTCAGAGGGGATTCACCAGGGGCTTATTCCATGTGCATTTCCCCTTCCTTTTTATTTTTTTAAAGTGAAACGGCTCTAAAATGGGTCAATGGTGAGATCAAATGCTAAGATATTACATTTTCACCTAACTGCCATAATTGACTTTATAATGCTCTCCCTGATAACAGGGCTGTTCACATCCCTCAACTGTGATTGTAGATGGTTCGCCCGAGGCTTAATCCGTGTGTGGATCGTGCAAATGGATTGTGGGCCTGCACTGCCATCCAGAGCCTTCTGCAAGCCAGTGTTCACAATTTAAGCCCTGATGCTATCCCTTCCTTGAGGTTTGGATCATATTATGCACAATCCTCGAGTCACAGAGGCTGGTGGGCTTCTTCCAAGTGGACTCAGTTGATGCCTCACTTAGATGGCTGCTTGTTTGAAAACAAGCCTTTAAGACCTCAGATGCTGTGATGTGACAGAAATTAGGAAGCATACCATTTTTAACAGTTTTTATTGACATCTAATTCGCATATCATGCAATTCAATAGTTCAATGATATGAAGAAGAGCTGTACAAGGACCACCACATTCAATCATAGAACATTTTCTTCTTCCTTGTATACATTGTTATCTATGTAATTTTGTTCTATCCATGGCAAAAATGTACACAACAAAACATTTTCCCATTTCACCACTTCTACACGTTTAATTCAGTGCCATTGTTTTCCGTTTCTTTCTTGAGTTTTTTCCTGTTGCCCTGTCTTCTGTTGTGAGTGGCGTATTGAAGTCTCCTATGATTATTGTCGATCTGGTGATTTCTTTTTTCATCTCTTTGAGATTGTGGTTTGAGGTCTTCTGTTGGGCGTGTATGGTTATTATGGAATATGTTCTTGGTCTCCTGATCCTCTGATCATTATGTGGTGTCTCTCATTAGGCCACTTACTCTGAATTCTATTTGTCAGAGATTAATATTGTTCCTCATGCCTCTCTTTTTTTGGTTGCTATTGGCTTGGTAAAATTCTCACTTTCTTTTGACTCTCAGTCTGTTTTTGTGTGCGAGTTTGAGGTGTCTCTCTTGAAGTCAGCAATCTGGTGGGTCTTGTTTCCTAATCGAGTCTGCTACTCTTTGACTTGTGACTGGTGCTTTTAGTCCACTGGCATTCAGTGTTGTTTGTTCTAAATGTTGGGTAGTTACTGTCATTTCGTATTACTTGTGTTTGGTCTTTTTCTTCTTCTTTGGGGGGAGGGGGAGTCTATGTTTCCCCTCTATAGACCTGTGTTATTTTGGGTGTTCTTGTCAGGGTGTTAATTTCTGGTTGGTGTTCCACACTGTGGTGGTCTCATGTTTTTTGTGCTGCTGTTGTTGATTTTCTAATCATAGAGATCCATTTAATATGTTTTATAATGCTGGTTTTGTTTTTATGTGTTCTCTAAATAGTTCTTTGTTTGAGAATATTTTCATTTCTCCTTCATATTTGAGGGATAGCTTTTGTGGATATAGGATTCTTGGTTGGCAGTTTTTTTCTTCAAAGTTTGGTATGTGTTGCTCCATTGCCTTCTTGCCTACATGGTTTCAGCTGACAGGTCTGAACTTATCCTTATCTACTTACCTTTATAGGTGACTTTTTTTTCTCCTTTTCTAGCTGCTCTGAAGATTCTCACCTTTCCTTGAAGTTGAATAATTTGACTATTATATCTTTTGATTTTTTTCTTTTTTTCCTGGTATCTAGCCTTTGGAGTTCTCTCTGCTACCTGGATTCTTTTCTCCTGTGTGATAGTGGGAAAATTTTCCTCCATGAACTCTTACCATTTTATCTTCGGATTGTTAGTTTCTTCCGGTTCCAGTATTCCAATGAGATGCTTCTTATTTCCCTTCATGGTGTTACATCATCTTCAGGGTTTCTTTGGATTCTTTTGCTTTTTTGTTAGCTTGTTTCTCTCATTTGCTGAAGTCTGTGTGGCTGTCTTAGAGTTCACTGATTTAATTTTCCATTTTTTCCATCTATTGCTCGGTTCTTGTACCATGTTTTTGTGTTTAATTGTGTTATCTCATTGTTTAGCTTCTGAGTGTCTGTGGGGTGTGAAGTTTTCAGTATCTCAACTTATTCCATTATTTTCAGGATCCCCAGAGCTCTTGTATGGTTCTATAAATCATTCTCTGGTATTCTCTTTCGAGCAGCTTCTTTTTCTGTGTATTCCATTGGGTTTGAGTAATCTTCAGGTGTTGTCTTTTGATTATCTTGAATTTTGGTGGTTACTGTTGTTGACTGTTGTTTGCATAGTGGTCTGGCTATAGATGGGGCGAAGGGTTCTGGGTTGTTTGGTGGGGAGGGGTGTTTGGCTCTTTGAGTTTGATCTGAGATCTGATCGGGGCTGGAAATCACACTGTGTGGAAATGAGGAAGAAGTGTGAGAGTTGGGTATCAATGGGGGTAGGAGCACGAGAGTAGGGTTTAAGTGATGGTGTTAATAATCGGTGATCCGGTTAAATATAATAAATATTAAATAAATTGCAAAAGGGGATTTTAAGAGGTGTGATAGTACTTGCTAGTTATGTAAACATGTATATCAGTGAGAAAGGGGGAGTGAGGTCTTTGATGTAGTGGTGGGTGGGGTTGGTAGAGAATATATCTAGTAGTCTACCAGGGTCCCATATCAACTCACTATATAATTTAGGGAGAGACTAGCAGACCAATTACATTGTGCATATAACAAAGTGTCCCTGGCTTGGCAGCTGTCAGCTTCCTGGGATGGAGGGAGCTGATGGTCTATGTACGAATTGAGCTCAGAGGATCTGTAAGGGGAAAGGGGAGAGGTAGCTGTGGGTATTCAAAAGGTGGGAAGTTTTACTGCCTATATTGTGAGGAGATTCCGTGCCTCTTTATGTGTTCCAACCTCTATGCAAGGGTTCTAGGGGACAGGGAGGTAGGAGGAATGGGAGGGTAAGAAGAAGCTTCTGATCTGGAGGGGTCAGGATGTCAGTCCCACATACTGACCTGAGGCACAGATTCATTGATATGCCTAGCTCTGGGTTCTCTAGGGGGGTGGGGAGTAGGTTGAAAATAATAATAATAATAATAATCTCAGAGCCCCCAGAATTCAGGTCTCACATCTGATTTCCCAGGGCCCTGTTAGGTTCTGGATAAACTAGCTGAGTTTCTGATTGGTGCTGTTATACGACAGCCATCCTCCCCTTTCCCCCCTCTTTTAAACACTCTTAAAAAAACTTTTTAACATAAACCCATGAATGTATGAATTGGAAAGCCAGTAGCAGTACTTTTTGACTTAGCCTCATATACTCATTGGGATTTTAAAAACTGGCTATTCCAAGTGTCGGTGAGGATGTCAAGGAACTGGAGTTTCATACAGTGCTCGTGGAAGTGTAAACTGGTACACAGGTTTAGAAATCTGGTTGGCAGTATCTACTAAAGCTAAAAATGTTTACCTATGACCCAGAAATTCTACTGCTATATATAGATCCATGAAAAGTGAGTGTTTATATCTACATAAACACTGTATAAGATTTTCCATAATAGCCCCAAATCCCATTAAGTAAAATAGATAAATGCAAGGGGGACTAAAAAAATTCATGAAAAAATTAAGAGGTAATGGATTTTAAAAGTTCAATTCCACTTTTAATGAACTTTTTAAATTAAAAGATAATTTTTATTGGGGACTTTTACAACTCATATAACAATCCATACATCAATTGTATCAAGCATATTTGTACATGTTGCCATAATTATTTTCTAAACATTTATTTTCTATTGAGCCCTTAGTATCAGCTCCTCTTCCACCCCCACCTTCATGACCCCTTGATAAATTAAATTATAATTTTCATATATTACCCCGACCGCTGGCTCCCTTCCCCTCTGGTTTCTGTTGTTCTTCCCCCTGGGGGGGCGATTATGTATTGATGATTGTGATCAGTTCCCTCTTCCTCCCCTCCTCTCCCAATTTTATGAACTTTTTGAAGCTTCTGTATATATCATGGCACATCCAGATGATAGACAGTGAAAAAGAATAAAATATTGATACATGGAACAGCATGGATAAGCCTCCCAGACATGTACTGAGATTGGAGCCAGAATGTAGATTGTATGGGTCCATAAATAGAAAGCACAAATATAGTGAGAGAAGTTGGAATAGTGACTACTTAAAAAAAAATCAGTGTATTGGGGGCTCATACAAATCTTGAATCAGGCATGTGTGTGCATAGGCTGCCCTCATTCTCTTCCAGACACTCACCCTCCATTGAGGCCTACGTCCAGCTCTTTTTTCCCCTCCCCCCTCCACATAGCCCCCTGAGAGATTGTACATTGTTATTTTCAACTCTCACATCGACTGCTGTCTCCCTTCCCCCATGTTTTCTCTTGTTCTTCCCCCTGTAAAGGGGTGTATGGTTATGTGTCGATCATTGCGATTGGTTCCCTTTTCTCCTGTCCTCTCCCTCTTCCCCCTAGCCTTCTGGCATCACCATTCCCATTCCTGGATTCTGTGTGTCATGAGCTCCCATCCCTTTTTATACCTGTGTACATGTTCCGGTCTAGCCTGAACTGGGAAACAGCACGGGGGTCATGGTAGTGGGGGGTGGGGAAGCCTCAAGGAACCAGAGGAATAGTGTTTCATCGATGCTTTACTGCTCCCTGGTGACTCATCCTTCCCTGGGGGTCTTCTGTGGGGAAATTGTTCTACTATCTACGGATGGGCTTTGGATCTCTGCTCAGTCACCCTCTTCTCAACAATGTTTTTATTTGTTTTGTGTCTGTTGATGCCTTTTACCTGGTCCCTATGACTCATGATTGCACTGGTGGCGTGCTTCTGGAATGGTGACTACTTTTAGGGGGATTGGCGGGAGGGGACACAAAGGAATATTGCAGAGTGCTGAATTTTGAATTAAGTGGTGCCTACCAGGTGTATGTACATATGTGTAAAAATTCAACAACCGGTACACTGATAATTTTGTATACTTGTAGTATTTTTGTTATATCTCAATAAGGCATTATAAAACAAATACAACTTCCTTTATTTGAAAGCACGGGTGTAGGGGAAAAGGGAGAATATAATTCTCAGAACTCAGTATAAAGCATCCCAGAGGAGGGTTTGTTTGTTTTAGAAGAGTCTGAGCTCTTGTCCATTGGGGCTGGATCAGATGGCAGGATAGAGGACACTCAGCAGAGGAAGTACATGGGATGGGCAGATGACAGGGTGACACTCTGCCAGTTCTGCCCCAGGCCACTGTCTAAGGTGTGTCTCTTGAGGCACACAGAAGGTGCTTGGGCTCCCCGTTCATCACATTGATGCTGCGTCCTGTACGATGCATCTTAGGGAGGGAGGGTGGTTGCTGGTGAGGACCCAGGAGAACGCCAGGTGGCTGAGCTTGGCCGTGAGTTACTCCTGGCTCTCTTAGAGCCTCGTTGTTTGCCTATGTAGCATTGGTGGGCTGAGCTCCACTCCCCAGATGGTTGTGAGTACAGGTTCTGATGAGGCCTGAAATCATTCTTGAGGGAGCTGGTTTGCGTCTCTCCCCCTTCAGCCTTTAAACACAGCACAATAGTCACATCTGGAAAGCGATTTTTTCTTGGGTTTCAAAAATAGATGGTAGGGATGGATAATCAACCTGGTATCTACTAAAAACAATTGAATTGTATACTTTAAATGAGTGAATTGCTTGGCATATGAATAGTATGGCAAGAAAGTATTAAAACACACACTCTCATACATGCAATTATTCACCCTCAGGGCAAAGACTCAGTTTCCCCGAATCAGACTCCTCAACATTGTCTGCCTTTGCTGCCGGCGCCGAAGCCAGCGTGCCATATCTAGATACATTCCGTGTCCCCAGACCTCCGGGTATTTGCACACACGGTTCCTTCTTCCTGGCATGTTGTCTCGCGACACCTCCGGACAGACCTGTGTTAGAAGGTCCCTTCCGCGGGCCCACTCGCCCGGTCCCCACTAACACCTCGGCACTCTGAGCCGTGGGGCTTGGAGCTCATGAGAAGCAATCAGGCCTAGCTCCTGGGCGCTCAGGGGATGCCCGCCCGCCTCCTCAGGTTTACAGACCTGCCACAGCCTGCTGCCCTCTCCGGTTTGGCAAGCAAGGCTGCGAAGAGCGGTGAGGAAGCAGGAGCCGCTGTTAGATGGGGCGAGCCGGACAGTGGATCAATTGTGTAAGGCAGCACGGCTGTGCAGGGGCTGGAGGGCAGGTTTCCTGCGATTCGCTGAGCTTTGAAGACTAGGAGTTGGCGTCCTCACAGCAGGCAGATTCCAGGGCCAGTCACAGCTGTGTGGGCACGATCTCAGGGCACTGCCACGATGCCATCATTGAGACTGGGCCAGCACAGGGCAGGATTGACAAGAAGCAACCCTGCCTGTCTCCTCAGCTTGCTTTCTCACTTGGCTCCAGTGAATCATTAACACCTGAGCATGACATCTTCCCCTGGGCTCCCCCCTCCCCCCCGAGGCGTGCAGTTTAGAAGGGACTCGGAGGGAGGATCTGCAGGCAGGCATGCCTTCGTGATGAGCTGGAGGCTCACGTGACAGTGGCGAAAGCATCTCTCGTGAGCCCCGGTGCAGGCCCTTGGCTCTATGGTTCTATTCCTGTACTCTGTTCTGCCGGCGCGAGAGGCATCGTGGCAGTGAGCGCGGGAAGAGCTGTGGAGGGGTCCCCCAAGGAAACTAATACTGTTCCCACCAACAGGGAGGGGTGTGGGGCCAGGAGGACAATAAACATTCCCTGCGTCAGTCACTGCGTCAGCCCACAGCCCGACAGGGAGTCTCACCAGTGGAAATCTGACTGGAGTGGCCGTCTTGCCTCCCTAGCAAACCCTGCGGCCCGGACAAGGGAGTGACCATAACAGGATAAGGGGGCCACTAGCGGGACCTCCGAGTCTCTCAAGCCCACCGAAGCGGGGGTTTTGTATGATAGCATGTAGCCTTTCAGGTAAAAGCTTGCCCTTTGTGCTAGTGACAGGCCGTTTGATAGCAAATGGTTCAGAAAAAGGCCAGGGAAGTCAGACAGGCTACAGGGAGGGAGTACGTCAAAGATAAAGACCCAGTGTAGTAACAAAGAACTTTTAAAAATCGAGACGTTCAGAGAGGAGGCTAGCCTCGAAAGTTAACTGGCTTTATGAGGCCATGCGGGAGTTTCTGTGCCTCCAGCCAAGCTTTGGAGTGGAGAAGCAAATCTGGCTCATCACTGGTCAGCTAGTGCTTGGGGTCAGGTGCCCATCCTGGTCTATTTGGCGGAGAGTCAGCAGGGTTGGCATGTACACACATGGCGCCCCTGTGCACGGAGAGGTGGCATTTCCAGGGAGAGAGGAGAGTGAGCCGGCATCCCCACCAGTCTAGGGTGGCCCTGCAGAGGAAGGGAGACCACTGGCAAACAGAAGGAAGGGGGAAACAGGGTGGTGTGTTGGGTGGTAAAGAGAGTAAAGTTCAGGGGGCGGCTAGGGATGGAGAGCAGGGCCCATCATGGCGTCTGCAGCCCAGGAGTATCATGCGCAGGGCGCCTGGGACAGAGATGTTCAAGCACCGTCCTCTGGAGTTCCACGATGCTGGAACATGGAATAAATTCAAACTACAGGACAAGAGGAACTGCCCCTGGGGGTTCTAAGACTGTAACTCTTCATGGGAGTGGCAAGCCCTGTCTTTCTCCTGGAGTGGCTGGCGGTTCCGAACTGCTGACCTTCTGGATGACAGCCCAACATGTAACCACTATGCCAGCAGGGCTCCTGGAAGATGGCAGAGGGCTTATGAAGTGCACTTGTCAGCCCGGGGCTAGCTGGTGTCCTCACGGGGTGTTGTTGTTTCAGAGCTTTAGCTGCGGCCTCTGTCGATGGCTCAGCATGGGCTGTGCGGGGCCGACTGGAGGCGCTGTGGCAGCGGTTCTCAACCTGTGGGTCATGACCCCTTTAGCTGGGCTCCAACGACCCTTTCACAGGGGTTGCCTAAGACCATCAGAAAACACGTAACTATTTCACAATCTATAATCACATATAGTTTTGTGATTAATCACTAATTATGTTTAATTTGTAACACTGAAAATACATCCTGGATATCAGATATTGACATTATGATTCATAACAGCATCAAAATTAGTTATAAAGCACAATGAAAATACTATCACGGTTGGGGTCAGCACCGCATGGGGAGCTGTGTGAAAGGGTGGCGGCGCTAGGCAGGCTGAGAACCGCTGTGGTGCGCTGAGGCATGAGGCATGTGGCCCCAGGTGTGGGGGCGCGTGGCGAGCACCCGGATTCTGGGGCTGCATTCCGGGGACTTCGGGGGGGGGGGCAGTTAGGCCACCGAATTCAGCTGCGGTGGGCAGGGGAGCCGGCTTCTGTTTGCCTGGCCTGGCATTAGGCCCTGCCTGCCGCGGGAAAGCAGGACGTTGGCTTTTTAACGTGACCTTAGGGCAGCGGTTCTCCTAGCTGTGCTTTTGCTACTGTTGTGAACCGGGCGACCCCACTGAAAGGGTGCTTGGACCCCAAGAGGCTCACGACCCCCGGGGTCGGAAGCACTGCCGTAGGGGCCCTTTCCGGCCGTGTCACTCAACTGGGCTTTTCACCACAGCCCACAATGGAAGGATTCCTTGGGCTCCGTGGTTCACCACACAATGCAGCAACAGCAAACGGCACGCTGCAGCCCTTACCGTGTGAGGGGGGGGGGGATGCTGGCTGGAGGCCACACGCAGGGATCCCCGGGAACCCACACCCCAGTACCCGCACTGCCGCCTGTCCATTCTGACTCACGGTGACCCTGTGGGCACGGTGGGGTGGTCCCCATGCTCACGGCATGGCCACGGCACCACCAGGGCGTCCTCCGGGCCCCGGTGACCGATGGAACTCCCGTTGGGTGGGGAGCCCGGGTGGGCGCTGGCCTTCCCGAGTGGCTTGGCCTCGGATCGGAGTGTACACGAGCAGGTTCTGGTTCTTTAATACCGAACAGTCCGTCAGGGGCTTACCCTCACAGCTGCACTTTCTCCTCTGCCTGGGCCAGGCCCACCCTCTTCAGGGTCAGGCCTGCGGGTGGAGCCCGGGCCCCGTGCCAGCCAAGGAGGCGGCTGGATGCCAAGGCACCTCGTGTGTGAGTGGGCTGCTTACCGGGCTCTTTCACTTCAACACTCACACCACTCGGCTGCTTCGTGTGTGTGTGTGTGTGTGTGTGTGTGGTGGAGGTGGTGGTTTAGAACAGAAACCTAGTGACTCCAGCCACTCCTTCGATATCACAGAATAGTTAATCCACCACACCTTCATTTTTGTAAGTTTATTTAGAAAAAAATTAACATGGGCAAATGAGATACCTCAGTGTTACAACAGAGTATAGAAATGTCTAGCAATAGTCAAATAATTTGATCTTTAAATACAAAATAACCACATGAACACCTAATATACAGGTTTCATCTGAATACATATTTATTAGATAAATATTAAAGGTTGTCACATCCTCTAACTACATACAGCTTTGCAAGACTAGAAATCACAATGAGTTTTCTGACCGGTTGAAGGTATGAAATGACTGCCGTGTACGTCGCTGTACAAGGACGAAGGTGTGTTCTCTGAGTGATGTTAGACTGTACTCCTGTGGGTGTTGATGTATGCGTGAATCACCTGTGATCATGATATCAAAAATTATACAAAGTATGAATTTGGTTACAATTTTCTCTTGAAATCCCCATTCTTTTCATTGTTTCCCCCGTAGCACCCTAAAAACACACAGGTGGGAGGGCTAGTGCGCTGGAGGTAAAACAAAAACAGAGCGGAACAGAAAGTCCTTTCCACACAGGCCCAGAGTAGATTACATAGTGAGACAAACGTAGAGACCTCACAAACGCGAACAAATGGGATCTATTTTCCACGGAAGATGGAATTCCAAGCTTCTTTTTTTTTTCCTCTTTTGTGGTTTTATAAAATAAAAACAATACACATTCCAAGGGAAATGAATGCATCTGTTAACATGTCTCTATTTCTCATTTACATATGTACACATGTCCCTTGTGTCACTGCTGCTGACACTGCCGTGTTTGGATGGGTCAGGTGGAGGCTCGTGGGGAACTGAGGTGCAGCTCTCGGGGAGTCGGGGGTGGGGGAGGTTAGGACATCCAGGAGGGAAGAATTATTAGACATTACTTAAAAGTAAAATGGCTACAGAGACCATGATACAAAGGTAAAGCTTCAAACCAGGAAGATGGGAGTGACTGCCTGACCTTGGCCCTCCCCGCCTGCCTGCCACCCCATCTGCTGCGGAGCGGCTGCTGACATGCGCCCATGGCTTGGTGATGCCTGGCACGGCAAAGCGGCTTGCCGAGGCCTGGTTTCTGCTGAGGTCACTTATGGCTCCAATAGTTGTCCACGAACAGTCAGGGAAAGAGCTCTCCGGAGTTTGGCAGTGCCCCTTCCTAAGGATCTCACCCGTCAGGTCCGAGAGCTTTTGCCAGCCTGGGACACACCTGTTTGCCTCCCACACCCAGGCCCCGGCACCAAAACCACTGTGGAAGAAGACATCCCGGAGCGTGGGCTGCAGGCACCTCGGCTTGGAGCCGGTCGGAAGGAAAAGTGTGTGCGTGTGTAACTTGCTGGTGGAGGCTTATGTAAGAGGGACCCCAGGAGCAGCCTTGGCTGCTGAGCCCACACTTTCTCGGGGGAAGTCCAGGGAGGTGGCCTGCAGGCTGGGACGCAGCAGCATCCTATGGCTCCTCACGCTAGATCGCAGAGGATAGGTCAGTGAGTCATCTGGAGACACCTGGCTAAGAGCCAGAAGGACGTCAGGAAAAAGTACTAGGGTGGGAGACAGGAACTTCTTGGGAAGGCATCTGTTTTAAGTCTGTCTGGGCTGTTTCCAGGACTAACGGGCACTAGGCAGGTGTGGCCATATGCTACCTGGCAGGATTTTGTTCCCACCAGTCAAGTGGGGCCGAGGCTACACAGCGGGCTGTGGTCAACTCCAAGAAGGGCTGTCCCGTTCCTTGTCCCTTCAATCGCAGACGCAGCCCTGATTGCTTTTGTCTACGTGTTGTTGCAGTTTTCGTTTTTCTTTTTTAAAAAAGGACTCAGTTGTTGTTGAGTCAAGACATTTTAAAAACACCAGCAAAGGCTATAACCAGGTCGTGAAAATGTGGAGTATTATCAAAGACGATACTAAAATATTCACAAAGATATTTACAAAAGCGTTTCTGAAAACAAAATATTTGCATACTGAAAAACACGCTGTTTGAAAACATTAACAGGACAAAGGAAAAGAGTGAGGGGAGGGGAGACAATGGTGGCTTTTCTACAGAAAACCTTGTGCCTTTCCCGATGGGACTGGAAGTCGACACTTGGGATCAAGTCCACAGGGGAGTGCAGGGGGCCACCCACTGCTGAGAGAAAGAGGAGAGACACAGATGGAGACTAGAGACGGGGGCAGGAGGGGGAAAGGCCCCCAGTAAGCAGCAGGGAAGTATGCAGAGGTACTACAGACATGATCCAAAGACCAGGCAGCCCACATCACCACAGGGCAGGTGGCATTCGGGGACTGTGGACAAGCCAGGAGCACAGTGGACACCCAGCAGACTGGCCAGCCAGAGCCCAGGCAGTTGGATGGCGAGGTGAGGGAGGGGACGCGAGGCTGCTCTACTTGCGTGAGCAGGAGTGCGCCATGAGCTGTGGTGACAGGGTCACAGAAGGAACGACGGCTGGCAGCTGGGCACTACCACGAAGCCAGCCCGAGACACCGGGCTCTGCACGCAGGGCTCTCTCCCCCCATGTGCAGTGGATTAGGCTGAGCTGGGGACAGCCTTGAATACAGGCGCGGAAAAACTGGAGGGATACATGTTGCTGGCCTGGGTGCTGGTGTCCACCTGGACCCGTCCCTCTGCGGCCTTTCTGGAGTCCCCAGTCTCACGACCTGACTGGACAGTGGGAAGTGGGTGTCCCATGGAACAGTCTGGGAGAGGTGGATGGGGTCAGGAGGAAGAAAACCAAACACACAAAAGAAACAGTTTGCTTACTGTCCAAGGACGACGGGCCTGCCTCCAGATGACTGAATCATCTTGAATGCATTGTTGTTGTTTAAAGGGAGTGGCTTGGAGCCAAGTTACTTCTTGGTTCTTTGCCTCCAGCACACACATTACACTCTCATGCCAGCCAAGGGCATGTCTGGGTTGGGGTCTCTCCCTGCTGCAAGCCTGGGGGCCGGCCGTTTCTGGGCATATCGGCGCCACCTTGGCTTTCACGCCTCTTGGCTTGCTCACCGGTCCTGAGCAGGACTAGCATCCTCTCTCAACCAAGTCATCTTACCTTTCTGCTCTCTGAGGGAGGGAGGGCGGGCATTTGCAGGGGGACAGGCTCAGAGCTAGGGGTCCAAATGACAACCCCCAGCCGCCGGGAGATGGTCTTGTTCCCAGAGGCTTGTGCTTTTGGTGGTGTGTGGGCTGTTCTCACTGCTGCCAACTGTCACCACTCCTCCAGGGTCAAAGTCAAGGTGGCTGGGGCCTTGGGGACCTTCTTGCAGGCTCCATAGTCCCCTGGCAGGAGGCTCGGGGCCAGGCAGCAAGGAGGCAGGGTTACAGTTCAAAGCGGAAGAGCTTAGGGCACGAGAAGGAGCTTTTGAATTTGCAGAGGGGCCAGCAAGTCGGCTTCTCCTGTGTTCATGTCACTGGGCCCTGCCCCATCACGGTCTTCCTTGGGGACTGCTCTGGGCGTGGGTGGCACCCAGGGCAACAGGTGAGGGTGAGATGGGGCTCAGCTTTCCTTAGTGCACCTGCCCCCCCAATCCTGCCAGGGTTACCAGTGGAGGTCTCTCTTCCCCCAACCCGAGGTTGCAGGTGGGGTGCGGTCCGAGCGCACAGCTCCCTGGTACAAAGTGTGGGGAAAGGCGGAGAAGGAGGCCCAGCGAAGGACTGGCCTGACAAAGGTGCCTTCAGTTGTTCTCAAAGAGAGACAGAAGGTCGTCATTACTATTGCTCGGCAGGTCTGGGGGGTCCAGGTATGAGAGAAGCTCATCAGGATTTGTGAGTTCTGGAAGGAGCTGAAAATAGAAGCATACAAGCACAGGTGAGCTGTTGGCAGAAGGGCCCGCCCTGGGTGAGGACGCCTCTGGCCTCCCTGGCCTGCGCATTCCACATCACCTGCCTCCCGGGGCCCTGGCCCAAAGGAACGGGAGCACGCAGGGCCGGACCGAGTCTGCTGGCCGTCCCCATGGGCGCAGCCACTGGGCCACTCTGGGACCCGCTCACTCTCACGCCAGCCTGAGAGAGCCCTCCCCGCGTCAGCTGAGACCTGAGCTGGATCTGCCTCTGTCAGGTATGGCGGGGGCCGTCCCCACCCTAGTGTCTGGAAGGCCCCCACGAGTCAGGGGGCTCCTCCGGGTCTGTGTGCTCTCCCAGGGGTGGGGTTCGGGGGCACATGCTTCATGTGTAGCGAGGGGAGCAGGGGGGGGGGGGAAGGAAGAAGGTGAAGTCGCCACTAAGCAGGAAACCAGGAGGCCCAAAACAGTTTCCTGCCTTCGACCCGTCCAACGAATCACAGCCCTGGCGGGCCCTTTCCTTCTGAAGCCCGCAGGCAACGCTGTCCTCGGTGGGGGTGCAGGGCGCTCCCTATCCTCTGCTGCAAGCAAGGCCTTGGGGCTCTTTCTCGATCACGAATCCAGGAGCTCCCCGATGGGGAGGGCTGTGGGAAAGCTGAGCGGCTGCACAGTTGGGAGCGGCCCAGGAGAGGAACGGGGTGAAGGCTGAGCGTCGGCCCTGGCTCCCAGGAATGAGGTGAGGGAGGACGTGTCGGGTCCCTTCCTGGCCAACCTTGTGCACCTACCCAAGCCCGACCTGGATCCCCCTCCAATCTCAGTGTCTGCTCATCACCTTTCAGAACATTCAGGCCCCAAGGAAGGAGGCCCTTGTATCCCAGTCGCCACTCGAACCTGCTGTTGCCCCCCTGCCCCCACTCAACTTGTGACTCAGCCTCCCCATGGCCATGGCCTGAGGCGGATCTAACTGCCCCCTTTCAGCACCCACATTGGAGCCCGTGGAGTGAGCCATGGAGCAAGCAGAAGCAGCAGGGCATGGACGACAGATGGACAAGAACACTGGAGGGAGACACACGCCAGAGACAGACAGGGGTGCCCTACCACCCCAGCCCCTCCTCTGCCTGTGCTGTGGACAGAGACAGTAAGCTCAACGGGGGGAGGGGGGGAGGGAAAGAAGAGAGGGGGAAGGAAGGACAACCGGGGACCCTCCTGGAAAGCCTCTGGAACCTCAGGCCAGGAGACTGTGGGAATGCCTGCGCAGAAGGCGGGAGAACAAAACTAGGGGGCAGGACAGTCAAGGGACCTGGGGGGGGGGGGGCAGGGGCAGGAGAGTGAAGGGGGACACTCACACTCAAACCCTGGGTGATGTTTCTTGGTCAGGAGCCAGGGGAGGCCAGCTAGTGCCCACTCACCGCCCCATGGGGAGGCTGCGAGACCTCTTGCCCTCACCACCCACCCCGTCTCTTGAGCAGGTCCTGGTGCCAAGCCTAGCACCAGGTCAAGGCAAGTGGTGACCCCAACTTACATCCAGCGAAGGCTCCGGCATGTCAGATGCTCCCTGCGCTCCGGCCTGACCCTCTAAGGCTGAGGAAGGGTTAAAGGTCAGGTCGCTGTGTGGATGGTTGCTGGGAGCGGCCTGTGGTGGCTGCCGGGGTGGCTGGGAAGGAGGAGGAGGAGGAGGAGCCCCGCTGTGATGTAATGGAGGCCCTGCCTGGCTGCTGGGGTGTGGTACGTGCAAGCCTTGCTGTATGGAGGTATGGGGCTGCTCAGAGCTGCCAGCGTGGGGGATCTGTGGAGGACGAGAGAGCAGGAGAAAGGTGAGGTGACCAGGTATAGCGACAAGCTGCCTGGAGAAAATGAACACCAAACCAAACCAGGAATAAAGGAACTTCAAATAAATAAGTAAATAAATAAAACAAACTCAAAGCCACCCGTTTACAAAGCGGAATGTTTTCTTGTAGAGCAACAAGAACCGACCTCCCCGTAAAGCATCCCCAGGGAGGGTGGGTAAGGGAGAGCGGGGACGGGAGGGGCGGCTTTGACATAGGCAGACAGGGAGAGCTGAGGCCAGGCCCCTCGGCGCCCACCCTGGACACCAGCACCCTGAGGCACAGGAGCGAGAGTGGGTGGAGAAGCCACAGTCAGGGCTCTGGGAGCAGGGAGGCGGTGCTACTAGCGGCGTGGTGCAGGCCCAAGTGCCAGGTGGCGGACATGACAGAGCACGGGGCAGACGCGCACTCAAGAGCAGGCTGCGGTCCCCAAACGGTCTATCCCGGGCAGCAGCTTCCCCACCTCTGGTTTGGGGCTCTGGACACGAGGACTCCCTGCTAGCCTTTTCCTGGGGCGTGACTGGCCAGGCCTCCTGCCTGACAGGTGGGCCGAGGGTGAAACCAGGCCCAGGGGAAGGTCAGGTAGCTGAGTCCTGGGCAAGGGGGGGCTAATCCACAGGGTAGAAAGGAAGGAAGTTGCTCCGTGTCCCCGCACCTCAACGACATGGCGGACCCACGTGCAGGAGGGTCCTTCATCAGGGGGCCTGGCAGAAGCCAGAGACTTCCCTTGCAGGCATATTAGCGCTCGCCCCATTCAGGGAGTGTGCCTTCTAAAGGCGTGGGTAATGGAGGGAGGGCCTGCTGGTATGTCTGCTGCTGGCAGGACGCAGAGAGCTTTCAGAGCCTGGCTCTCGGGAGTGAGAGATCTCTAAAGGCTCACTTACACCTCTCCTCTCTCTGAGACCCCACCATGCCCCTTGGTTGGAGGAGCGAGCTTGATGACAAAGTTCCCCTTGCTTGTCTGTACCCCCAGTGTCCTCTGGAAGACACGCATGCACTTGCTCCCTTTGTGGATTTGGAAGCAGGGCCCCCGCCAAGCCGGAATCTCCGAATCCTGCTCTCTAGCGCCTCATCCTTCCTATTGCTCCTCAGGCTTGGCTCCTATGCACACGGCCCATGGACCCTCCTCAGAGGGCAAGGCCCCCATGAGTCAGTGCCCTAAATGCAGGGACAACTACCTGGCTCTGTGGCTTGTGACCCGCGGGACCCTTGTGTGGGATGTGTACAAAGGGAAGCTGGGGGAATGAGCCACCAGGTGCCAGTGCGGGGCCAGCGTGGGACTCTGGCCCAGGCCTGTGGGTAGGCTGTGGTGCTGTGGGTAAGCTCTCAGTGCCCACACTGAGGAAGCAGGGTAGACGGCACAGACAACTCTCAGATCTTCAGACACAATCGCTGGCACCCTCCCCTCTCCCATGGTCTGGAGGGCCATGTGCCCGTGCTCCTGTTCACACAGCCACCAGCTGCCCGCTGGCACAGGAAGGCTGCAGGGTGGACTGGCGCCTCCTGGGGTTCTCCTGCCAGGCCCAGAGTAGCTGGTCAGCAAAGGGCCAGCCTGCGTCTGATGGGCAGGGGAGTAGGGTTTATTTTAGGTTCACCCTCCCCTTCATGCATATCATACTTCTGAGTCCAGCTCTCCAGGGAGAGTCTCAAAGGGATCACGAGCAAGTACCTTGGGAAGCTTGGAAGTTAACTCGCTGGAAGGGACCCCAGGAAGGGGGAGCGTCTAGCATTCCCACTGCGATAGTCCAGGTGGGGACTGGTGAGGGGTCAGAGAGCTGGGTGTGTGGCTAGTGTGCTCGCTAGGCAATGGAGAGCTCAGGTCTGGTGGCATGGCTGAGGCCCCCACAGGCTGAAAGCCCTAAGGGGCAGAAAGGAAGTAACCTGTAAAAACTTGGCCAGACTCTCAGGAGAACTCGCTTCGAGATGCTTGTGGTAAAATGGAGTCAAAAGAGAAAAGGGTTTTTTAGAAGTTCTTCATAATTCAGACTGTCTTTTGGAAGCCCGCGGAAAATGTCTCTGTGGTGAACATGCAGAGGCTGGGAAAGCCTGGGGCACGGGAGTCAGGGGACAGTCCAACCACAGGCCCTACCATGGAGGCAAGCAGGGCCTCACGTGGAGCCTTTGGGGCTAGGCCCGCCTCATCCCACTGACAAGCATTAACAAGACCGGTGGAGCTCACTTCTTGGACTGAGGTGGTTCAAGACCCGCTGTCAGGCCACCAACAACTGTCCCTCCTCCTCCTCCTCCTCCTCCTAGGGAGAGACCCATAGCGAAGTGACTGCTGTTTTGTGTCATTTTGGCAGTTTTAGCCTAGCTTCATCCAGAATGTCACCTGCCCTCTCTCCACCCAGCACTGCTGGAATTCCTGCTCCATTAGCACAAGGCGGGCCCTTCAGCCTTAGTGGAGCCCTCGGAAGATGCTGACTCGTGTCCCCAGTCGAGCCACTTCCCTCTGGGGTCCACGGGTAGGGAGGCCCTAGATGGCACAGGCTGTGCTTGACTGAACAAGACCGACATACTCAGGGTAAGGAGGCTCTCATCCATGCCTCTCTTTCAAGAAGTGTGACAGCCTGAACATTCCCTGCCCAGGATGTGTATGCGCAGGGGGCGTCCCATGTGAGAGGCAGAGATGCGCATGTGCACGGTGAGTCTCATGTGAGAGAGGTAGAGATGCGCATGTGCAGGGTGAGTCTCATGTGAGAGAGGCAGAGATGTGCATGTGCAGGGGGGGGTCCCGTGTGAGAGAGGCAGAGATGCGCATGTGCAGGGTGGGTCCCGTGTGAGAGAGGCAGAGATGCGCATGTGCAGGGAGGGTCTCGTGTGAGAGAGGCAGAGATGCGCATGTGCAGGGTGAGTCTCATGTGAGAGAGGCAGAGATGTGCATGTGCAGGGTGAGTCTCATGTGAGAGAGGCAGAGATGTGCATGTGCAGGGGGCGGGTCCCGTGTGAGAGAGGCAGAGATGTGCATGTGCAGGGCGGGTCCCGTGTGAGAGAGGCAGAGATGCGCATGTGCAGGGTGAGTCTCATATGAGAGAGGCAGAGATGTGCGTGTGCAGGGTGAGTCTCATGTGAGAGAGGCAGAGATGCGCATGTGCAGGGTGAGTCTCATGTGAGAGAGGCAGAGATGTGCATGTGCAGGGGGGGGGGTCCCGTGTGAGAGAGGCAGAGATGTGCATGTGCAGGGTGGGTCCCGTGTGAGAGAGGCAGAGATGCGCATGTGCAGGGTGAGTCTCGTGTGAGAGAGGCAGAGATGCGCATGTGCAGGGTGAGTCTCATGTGAGAGAGGCAGAGATGTGCATGTGCAGGGGGCGGGTCCCGTGTGAGAGAGGCAGAGATGTGCATGTGCAGGGGGCGGGTCCCGTGTGAGAGAGGCAGAGATGTGCATGTGCAGGGCGGGTCCCGTGTGAGAGAGGCAGAGATGCGCATGTGCAGGGTGAGTCTCATATGAGAGAGGCAGAGATGTGCGTGTGCAGGGTGAGTCTCATGTGAGAGAGGCAGAGATGCGCATGTGCAGGGCAAGTCTCATGTGAGAGAGGCAGAGATGCGCATGTGCAGGATGAGTCTCATGTGAGAGAGGCAGAGATGTGCATGTGCAGGGGGGTTCCCGCGTGAGAGAGGCAGAGATGTGCATGTGAAGGGCGGGTCCCGTGTGAGAGAGGCAGAGATGCGCATGTGCAGGGAGGGTCTCATGTGAGAGAGGCAGAGATGCGCATGTGCAGGGTGAGTCTCATGTGAGAGAGGCAAAGATGTGCGTGTGCAGGGTGAGTCTCATGTGAGAGAGGCAGAGATGCGCATGTGCAAGGCGAGTCTCATGTGAGAGAGGCAGAGATGTGCACAGGCCTCAGTCAGACCTGCTTACTTCCTTCTAAGCCCAGAGTTGAATTAGAAGCCTCCCTTTAGACTAGCACACCCCTCAGGGGAGCCCTGTGCCCCATTGGCTCCGGGAGGAGGCTCAGGTGAGAGGGTGAGAGCGGTTGGGTGGCTGGACTGGTGGAGGAGGTACTCACCGTTTCTTGCATCGGGTGGCTGAGGGGCTTCTCAAGGGTGGCCATGTTGTTGGGCATGTCCGGAGGGTGGGAGAGTTGGGGGGGCCCGTGCATGAAGTCATTCATGGTCGTCCCGCCAGGGTTCCCGTGGGGGAAGTCAAAGTTGCCATGGCCCTGGTAGTTGTTACCTGGGGGGGTGGGGGGGAGGGGAGAAGGAGGTGTGGTCACCCAGGAGGAAGGCGGTGTGAAGAGGGGATAAGAGTAAGAGCTGAGTCTTTCTGTTCTTAACTCCAGGGTGGTGCTGCTGGGGGAGGGGAAACAGGAAGTGACTTCAGGATCTGCTGAGCAGCTCCCCCAGATCTGCCCCCATTGCCCCATGGGCCTCAGGTCCCGGGTGGGAAGACCATAGCCAAACCGGCCCATGTCCACAAAGAAAGTGGAACTGGGTCTAGATGATACTGGGAGAAGTCAGCATCATGCCTCTCTGGTCTCCACCAGGTAGCTAAGCAAGAAGTCAGGGGTCCCGCAGGCTATCTGTCCCAGAGTCCTGAAACCTAGGTTAGCCCCTGTGTGAAAGCAGGGCTGGGACTTCTTAGGAGGTCTGGGGGAAGGAGCGCAGGAAGGGCCCGGTGGCCAAAGGTGAGAGCTGTAAGAGGCAGGACCCCGTCCCTGCATGGGTGGGAGAGGGACAGGGGCAGTGACGGTGCATAGGACACTGGGGATGGCTACGGGCTGTGGGCTTGCGCTTTTTATTAGCAGCTGGGGGAGGTGGCGATTGTGCAAGCACAGCAGGCTGTGATGCTCAGATTGGGTACTGGCCACGCCCAAGGTTAAGCAGCCGTCCCTGTGGGCTCCTGGAGCTGGGAGGAGGCTGAGGCCGTGTGGAGCGACATGAGGCTGGCTCCTGGCATGACTCTCCTCCACTCACACCTGCTTGGGCTCCAGCCAATACGGTAGGACCAAGTCAGGAGGACAAAGAGAGGTGGGTGTCTGCAGGGGCCACTACATCCTCAGGCCCGGGGACTTGGGGACTGTTTTTGAGGCTGTGTTGTATCTGCCTCTTCATACCAGGTACCCCTGTAGTCCCAGGGCTCTCCGAACTTGCCCCAGCCCAGCAGCACCCACCTTGGCTACTGTAATCGCTGGAGCTGGAACCCGCAGGCGGCGGCGGGAGCGGGTAGGGGGACGGGCCGGGCCCCAGGGCTGCGATCATCTCCATGACATTCGGCATAATCATCTGGCTGGGGCTCATGGTCTTGAACCGCTTGGAGGGGATGCTGTCAGGGTCATCCTTGATATGCAGGTCTGACTTGATGGGCACCGGCCGCCAGCTGCACGTGGGGTCGATGGTGACCTCTTCAAACTCAGAGCTGCATTGCAAGAGGGGCGGTGGGGACAGCTCGAGACACAGGATGCTCCCACATGGTGGCCACCCAGGCTCCCTTCTCCTGCTGCCCGCTTTCACGAAACCCCATGGAAGGCAGAAGTGTAACACGTGTGCTCCCATCTCTAAGAGTCAGGGAGACTGAGACTAGGGAAGCATGAGGCTAGGCAGGAATGGGGCGTCTGGCACCAAGGCCTCTCATCCACTCAGGAAACTGTGACAGGCCCGACTCAGTTGAGTGTAGGCTCATCTCCAGGCCCCAGAGCTGGAGGGTTAAGGGCTGTGGGTGTTCACATGCCTACTTTGTGGGAAGGGGGCTGTCCACATGCCCCCCCATTTTCAATACCAGCCAGTATTCCACATGTAACCTTTCTCAGGGAGCCCGTCCACTTACTGTTGGATGGCATTCAGGATTCCCCACATGTATTGATCCACTTCCAGGCCCTCCAGCAGAGCGGTTTTACTGGAAAGGAGAAGGAAGGGCTTGGCCTTTGCGCCTGAGCTTAGGGGTGTGCCCCTGCCCCCCACTGGGTGTCAACAAGCCCCTGTGCTAGGCACTCTAGATCCTGTCCACCTGAGCCCCTCGGCCGTGTTTTGGCAGCAGGTGGGCCTCCCCTTTACCTGAGGGACGGTGTCACTCACTTGCACACAGGACACCGCCAGGTCCCTCGCTCGCAGTTCAGCTGCAGGTATGACTCCAGATCAAAGCACTGTGCAGCCAGGATGAGAGACAGATAGACAGACAAATGAAGACCAGGGCCGTCCAGAAACGATCGGAGTCCAGTGACTTCCTGCCTCCCGACCCCCAACCCCTGGCAAGGCAACAACTCTCAGTGGCAGTCACTCTGGGGACTGGGAGCAGTGTGGCCTCAGGCGCCCTGTCCAGCTCAGACACCAGAATCCCTCTCTTCCCACACATCACCATTCCTCCCATCTCCCTGAGGAAAGGAGGCTCCCCCCAGCCCCCCACTACCATGTCCAAGGCCCGGCGCATGCAGAGCCTCCAGAAGGTGAATGAGGGCACAAGGAGAGCCCCAGTGGGGAGGAGGTCTCTCTAGAGAAGAAGGTGAGAGGCCAGCCAAGCAGGACAGAACCAGGGAGAGAGGGTCCAGGAGAGGCCTGCAGAGGAAGAACCCTGGGCCCCAGCAAGGAGGCAGGCAAACAGCACCTCGTTTCCTGCCTTAGCTAGCTGCGTGTGCTGGCTCCCATGTGGTATCTGGCACTTGTCAGGCCAAGCATGGTCTAAACACCTTCTAGAGCCCTTAAGAATCTATGAGATTATTGGGTTTTTTTGTGCCAACATGGTACCTGTAAGAAGATATGGGGCAGTCTAGCCTGTCAATCAGGTCACAGCCTGATGGGGCCTCCTTGTGGGCATGGCCTTCTCATAAAGATCCTGGGAATTTCCTTTCTCTCTACTTTCACCTTCCTGTTGCCATGGGAGACCTGGGCCAGCCCTGTGATGTAATCAGGCCATTGATTCCATAAGTCTTGGCACCCATTGGCCTGTCATCTTGCTGCATTTTGCATCATTGCATGTGGCTGCATGAGTCTGAAGAGGGATTTATGGACTAGTATCGGACTCATGGACTTGATTGCACTGGGCGGGGATGTTTGCTTGATATAAAGCGCTCTTTTACACATGTATGAGGGTCACTGGATTTGTTTCTCTAGTCAACCTGGCCTAATGAAATCTAGTACCGAGCATGTTCAGAGCATAAAGAAATGGGTGCAATGAGCGAAGAAGCAAGAGGTCTCACAACTGATCCCCCGGTGCCTATGAAGGCTACCCACAGGTCACCATCAGACTACACAGGCTGCTCTGGGCGGCTCACCTGGACGTGCTTGCAGTCGTGGCCTCGGGCGGGCAGCTGGATGCGCCGGAACGTGATGGGACACTTCAGAGACACCTTGATGGCCGTCTGCTCCACGCCGTCTTCCCCATTCAGGGTCGTATTGCCCGATGAAGCAGCCACGCTGCTGAAATTCCTCTTGACTAGGGGTGGAGGCACAGGGACATGAGGGCAGGCCAACCGAGGCCCTCCTAACTTCGGGGATCCCAGCATCCCTGAAGTGGCCCCTGTGCCAGCCCCCAATCTCTGCAGGGCAGGCCTCGCCTTTACTAGGAACTGGGGGTGCTTGTAAACTGTGCAGAAGCAGTCTGATGCTTCTCCCTGACTTCCCAGGCCAGTGTAAAGAGCCCCTTCGGCACTTAGCTCCCCAAGGGTGGGAAGGGAAGCAAACACTGCTCAGGGGTGTCCTCAGGTTCCAGGAGGTGACCGGGAGCAGGGAAATCTAAGGCAGCAGGTGCAGCTGTTGACCTGGCATCTCCTCTAAGAGCTCGTGGACCCTGTCCAAACAGGGATGCAGCCTCAGTCCCACGTCCTCTTCCCTGCAGTTTTAGCATGAGATGGAGGGGCGGGCACTGGGGAAGGCCAGTGTGTTGATGGTCCCCTGCTTCCACTCTTCACCGTCTAGTGCCAGCCTAGATGCCCACCCATGTCTTCTCCCTGGGCCGCGTGAAGCTTCACTGTGTTGCTGCCTGCCTCACACGCACATGGCTGCGTGTCTGGCCTGCGGTGCACTGGTCGTGCCCCAGCCCCACTCACTTTTTGTGATGCAGTGCTCGGCAGGCAGGAGGCGCTTCTTGAGGAGGCCTTGCAGCACGGATCGCACGGAAGGCCGGTGAACCAGCTGTAGCACAAACAGGTGGGACTGCAAGAGAGAGTGGCCACTTACCTCCGCCCTGTGGTCCCCGAGGCCCCAGGCACCACAGCCAGGCCACTCGAGAGGATACCTGGGCCTGGGAGAATCTTAGCGGCTGAGGCCACCATTCTGCACAACGAACTCTGCTCGAAGATGACCACACAGGACTTTGACATTGAATCACCCTCTGTGAGCTGAGAGACACCTGGCACCAGGTGCGGAGCCCTCTGTGTCCCCACCAGGAGTCCTCTGTCTGCCCTTCCTGCCAGACGTCTTTGTCCTGTCTCCAGCCCACCTTCCAGGAAGCCTTCCAAGTCTGGCACACCCAACACGCCCACACCGTGTGCCCACACCCGACAGCTGTGCCACTTGCTGTTCATGCACAGGGGCAGAAGTCACCACTTCGCCTGTGTTCCCCAGCAGAATGGGACCGCAGCCAGTCAGGCCCTAACCCCTGAACAAGCTACCACCCCGTCTCGAAGCTACCGATGCAGGGCCCCCACATGAGTATCTGATATGCTGAGCTGGGTGAAGAAGGGGCAGGAAATTCCAGGTGGCGTGGAACTGGGCCTGGACAGTCCATCGACACAAATTTCTCAAGCAGAAAGCAAGCTGTGAGGGCCACACGGAGGAGTCAAGTACCATGTGTGTGTGGGGGAAGCCCAGAAGCAGCAGGAGGGAAGGGAACAGGCCAGGTCTGATGATCAGGGAACCGATATGGGTGCGAATGCTTGTCTGAGCTTTCCTCCACAAACCCAGTGAGTGACAGTTCTAAGAGGTCACCTGGCAGCTGGCTGAGGTATAGCAGTGGGGAATGGACGTTCACCAAGGGCAAAAATGGAGGCCAGGCTGTGCAAGGGCCTCTCAGCACTATACTCACACAACAGCAGGCTGTGACCGTGATCTGGATCGTGTTCCGGCCCGGCTGGCACACGTGCTTGAGGTGCAGGGGCTTGTGGGAGGTCTTGTTGTCGCCGCGCTCGATGGTGAGGGGGGTGGCGTTCACGCTGACCTGCACAGAGGCAGGCCAGTTGGTGTTCATCTGCCGGTCCTCGTGGTGGTAGCATTTGAACTGCAGTTCCAAGTCAGACCTATAGGGGAAGGGGAGGCTAAATGGGTGCTCTGAGCAGGCTGCCTACAGACCAATCAGTGGGGCCGGCCCATGACCCCCAGCTAGACGGCGTACCTCTGGAGGGTCTCACCCCGAGAGCTCAGACTGGCTAGAACTGGTCCCTCAGCCTGCCCAAGTTCTCTCTCCTGCTGACTGTCCACGCGATGCACCCACTGACACCGGGTTCACACTCACAGTGACCTTTCATGGGCTTACGTTGTAGATAGGAGCAGACAACTCCATTTAGCTCCATCGGAGCAGCTCAAAGGTCTGAACCACCAGCCCAACGCTTAGCTGGAAGTGCCACCAGGGTGCCACCTCCTCCATCTCTCATGAAAACACAAGCCAACAAGTCACAGCTTCCTTTACATTCCCTCAGGCACAGCCCACAGCCGCAGCTCAGGTGCAACATTCTCCCAGCCCATCCCTTCGCTGCCAGGGGTGCCGGAGAGGCAGAGGGGAAGTGGAGCAGCCCCCCTCTGTGACCTGTTTGTCCCGGGCACAGAGAGTATAGAGAGTGGAACAAACAGGGCAGAGGCCAATCTGGCTAGTCTCCAGACTACGGAGAGAAGGGCTTCGAAGAGCCAGTGGTATTCACACCTCATGGTGTGTGTGTGTGTGTGTGTGTAGGGAGGTGAAGGGTGTGTGCAGTTTCTCTGTATCTGATAGATGGGGTCCCCACCCTGGGCTGGGCTTTGAAGATTGCCCCAGAGCAGAGACCTGTTCTGGTAGCGGAGAAGGGATAGGCGCAGAGTGGACGCTCATGCCCCTCAGGATGGATGAGCAGTGCACCAGGGCCGGGGTGCCTGGTCCCAGCCCACCCGCGCATGGGGAGCTGGGGAGCAGAGGACCAAGTGCGCCTCCATGGCCTGCCCCCTGCACATGCAGCCACCGCGCCCTATCTCTGTGTTCTGCTGCTCGGGATGATCACCCTACTGCATGGGATCCTGCCTCCCCTCCTGATGAAGGACCCTCCTCAAGACAGACGCCTCAACACCACTTCCTCCCTCCATCCTCCTGCTCCTTGGTTGCCAGGTGGTGGTTCTGGCCAGGCGCTGGGGACGGTAAGCATGAGCGTGTTTGATGGGACAGGGAGAGGGAGTGTGTGAAGGCCAGGCCGTGACCCAAGGACACAGCATGGAAAAGGATGGAAAGATCCACACAAGACCAGCAGTGATCGTGCCAGACTCAGGGCCAAGAGTAACAAGGAGGACGTTCGATAACGAAGATGCTGTGAGGGGCGAGCCCTCCCACCGTCCACGGCCTGCTTACATGCGTTAGGGTCTCTACCCTCTTGCCTGAGTGTCCCGGGCCCCATAGCAGCTGCGCTGTCGGGAAGGCTGCTCAGTGGGGCGGGGGCTGGAGGGAGCGTTCGCGCATGCCCGTGCGGCAGGCCGAGAAGCGTTACTTGCCCTCAAGACACTCACAGGCGCGGTGAAACAGGGTGGTCCTGCCCGAGAAGGCAGCCCTGGGGCTGAATGGAGCCAGCTTCCACACCGGCCTCTCCCTTGCTGGCTGTGAGAACACACAGAGCCTCCGTCTCCTCAACTGTCTGTGAAGAAGGCACTGACCTCGACCCAGCTCGGCAAGGGACCTCCAGAGCCCTGCGCCGCTGCCTGCGTCCTTGAGGCCCCAGTCCGGCTCATGGCCAGCCGCGTACAGGCCGCCGAGCCCTGACTCCCAGCCAGCCTCGTCCCTGATCCTCCAGCTCCGAAGTGTCCTGGACTGTGGCTCCCGCTGCCGGAAGACTCTCATTCTTAGCGTTTCTCTCTGACTGCCATGGCGGCCAAGGACACCAGCCCCTTGCCCCGGGGCCAGGTGCTGCACTTGTCATCTGTCTCCCACCAGGCCTGCGGGTCCCATGACAGGCCCAGGCTCGGCTCGGGACAGCAGGCTGCACCGGCTCCGTGCTCCGGCGGAAGTCGCCCTTGCACTCACCTCCACATCAGTGTCTGGTGGACCGTGGGCCGCAGGTGGAAAACATGGTTGCTGACGGCTAGGTTGTGCTCCAGGCGGAAGGGTTCCAGCACCACTCCATCCCGCACCGGGAACGTGAGCCGCAGCTCATCGTTGTGGTTGGCTGCGGTGCAGAGAAGGGGTTCCATTAGCCACGGCACCAAAACCTGGTCCCGTGCATGTGGTCAGGCCCCTGGCCGGCCGCTCAGAGAAAACACAGAGCTAAGTGGAGTATCAGATCCTGCACGTGAGCCGAGCACCCAGAGACCCCGAGTCCACTCAGTCACTCCTGTGTCCTGTCCATTCACATGGCTCTGCCTCTCTGGTCCTACAGCCCCAGCTCTGGAAGGCCCACAGGCAGCCGCTCAGCCCGCTCCCAAGGGGCTTGGGGGAGACTCGGGACACTAACATCTCTGAGCCAGTTTGTAGCCTGGAGCCAGACCAGGGTTTCCTTCCTTTCCTCTTGGGCACAATGTCCAAGACCACCTGACCCAGGCGAAGGACTCTACATTTCAGTAGAGCCTAGCCCCAGGTAGCGTAGGTGCCGGGGTAGGGAGCGATGGTAGGGGGTAGGGGGAGCTGTCAGCAGCCTTGTTGCCACAAGCCTGCGTTCTCACAGGCCCCAGGGTCACTCCTGGGTAGGTGATACCAACTTTTAAGCCTACTGCCCTTTCAACAGTAGGCCCCCCACAATCTCCAAGCTCCTTGGCTCCTGGTCTCGGGGCAAATCCCCCTCCATCCAATGGCCTCATGGAAGCCTTGGGGTGGCGAGACAGACTACTCACCGGGGGGTGGCAAGACAGACTACTCACCTGGGGGTGGCGAGACAGACTACTCACCTGGGGGTGGCGGCAGAGCACTCATATTTGGCTTGATGTCGGGCGGAAAGGGTGGTTTAACATCTTGACTCGGGGACAGGTATGGGGGGATGCTGCTCCCGGGGGTTATGGGAGGTGTGGGGTTCCCAGGAACAGGTGAGTGGGGGTAATTTGCCACAGGGACTGGCCTGGGAGGCTGAAGGGAAACAGAGACCATACAAAGATTAGGGGTCAGGAGAATGGGGGAAGTCATGGCTGTGGGCAAGCATTCTCCCCCACCCCACCCCCACACCTGGACCACAATGGGGGCAGCACTCAGGTCTCTGCCCCCATTGGGACATAGGTGGGTCCCACGGGTGGGCCCCCCACCCTTCATCTGGGTCACAGCACAGCGGAATCATTGGTGCCAGGCAGGCATAGAACCCCTGCCCATTTTATAGATGGGTACCCAGAGGTTCGGGTGATGGGGACTTGTCTACTATGCCCAAGAAGAAAAGGTGAGCTAGGAACAAAGCCTGACCTCTTGTTTTCCTTCTCACATCATGCCTCTAAGCCACCCCCTCCCACTCACCCCACCCAGTCCCCATGGAGCCCTCTGACACGAGTCAGAGTCCAGGGGACCAGCACATTCTCCCTAGGTTTTCCTCTGTTCTGGCTAGGTGGGTCCACACCTGTCCTTCCCCATCCATCCTGGACCCCAATTAACGTCCAGAGAGGCCAGGGCAGGGACCTCTGGGACCCTTCTGCTCCGACGACTGCATGTAGGTTACCATTTTAAAACCTGCACATACCCTGTTCACGTTTCCTTGGCTGTAGCTGCTGTAGCTGCTTCCGGAGAAGGTGTTACTCTGTCCATTAAACTGTTCTGGCTGGAAGAGAGCGGCGAACACCAGTGTTACAAGGGGGAGGCAGAGGGCTCCTGGAAAACCTGTCTGTGTCTGGATTTCAGAATGCACCAGGAGTCTAGGGTTAGAGCCTCTGCTCATGCTCGGTGGGAAGCAGGAGGGTGGGGGCAGTATTGTAGCTACTTTGCTTTCCCTCTGTCCACAGCTGTCAATCAGCCAAACAGCTTACAAAAGTAGAAAAACTCAGGGTGCTAAACTTGTGGCCAAAAAAAAAAGCAAGGCCACACTGTGAATGGACAGTCAGCTGACAAATGACTGCCCCATGTGTCCAGAGCCACATTTACTCCAGGGCTGGGCCAGACAGTTGCAGATGCAGAGTCAGCCACCCTCGGGAACACGGTGAGCTTCCTGGCGGCTAAGTGACAACAGCAAAGCCGCTCTCCGTGCTTCCCTGTCCCCAGTCGCAAGCCAAAGCCTCTGCGTCTAACGAAAGCAGCCCTCTAGGACATGGAACTGCCTGACGGGGCGGAAGCAAGCGACCATGGCCCTTTCCTGGAGGGGCCGGGGGTTTGACCTTTCCAAACGGTGCCACCTGGGCGCCCTGTGTTTTTGCTTAGGAGTCCCTGGGTGGTGAAAAGGGTTAGTGCACTTGGCTGCTCACCGAAAGGTTGAAGGTTTGAGTCCACCCAGAGGATCTTTGGAAGAAAAGGCCTGGAGACTTAGGTCTGAAAGTTGGCTGTGGAAAGCCTAACCCTGGGAGGGAGCACCATTCCGTTGCCCCCCCACACCGGTCACCAGCAGCGTGACAGGACTCAACAGCAACTGGTTTTATGCCGTGGAGTGTGAAAAACCAAAGAACTCGAAGGCGCACCGGGCTATCCCGATGGATGTTAGGCAGCTACGCTGACAGTGGGCTCTGCACCAGAAGGAGCATGATTTTAAGCTTAAATAAAAGATGAGAAAATACAGCCCAGTAACCACTATGTACGATGCTGGAGTCCAGGGGTATGCACGGAGAGGCAAAGTTTCAATGAAACCTTAATACACTTGGGGGTATATTTTGTTTTGTTAAAATATGTATCTAATGTGTGCTGTAAGCTTGAGTAAGAGAAAGAAGCTGTCCTGCACACTTAGGGTTGAAGCTATGCCCCCTAAAAAGATACTTTGAAGTCTTCAGCCCAGGTATGCGGGTAAATGTGTCTTTCTTTGGAAATGGTGGTCTTTGTAGACATCATCCAGTTAAGACGAGGCTGCGCCGCAATAGCATGGGACCTAAATCCTTCTAAGAAGGCGGGACTGCATGAAGACAGATAGGGAGAATGCCAGGCAGCGATGGAGGCAGGGCCTGGAGGAGTTATTCCAAGGGATGCCGGTGATGCCATGGAAGGCCAAGGGTTGTCAGCCACAGTCAGAAGCTAGGAAGAGGAATGGAAGGACCTTCCCCAAGAGCCTTCAGAGGGGGTGGCACCCCACATGACTCTGGACTTTTAGTTCCCAGAACTATGATAAAAGGCTTAAAAATTCTATTCCATTTGTGGTCCTCGGGCGATAGCCCTGGGAGACTCTGAGCACACAGTGACCGTTCAGAAACCTCTGCCCACCGCTTGGTGTCTTTGGGGAGCACAACCAGGGGACAGAGTGACATGAGTGAGAAGAAAAGGGTCCTCTGGTGGAGGCTCAGCTTGGGGTGGTGTGGGCGCCCCAGGGTAGGACTCACCTTGTAATACTGCCCCATGTTGACTGTGGGGGGTGGATACTGCCCAGTGCTTGGCTGGCTTGGCATCCTTTGCCCGGGGTAGTTGGGGGAGGTGAGCGGCCGTGGAGGGTTGGGGGTGGGGTACTGGCCTGGCTGGGTGGGGAACTGACTGCTTGGTCCATATTGCTGGTTTCCATAGTTGGGCTGCAGTGGTAGAGAAAGGAAGGGCAGGGGACAGGTCTTTAATGCTTCCGAGTCAAGCCCAAATGCCCTCCATCAGTTGCTCTGCCTATCCACAAAGCACCTTCCACCTCTGCAGCGGGGTGGGCCCGAGAACCCTTGCTCCCCAGAACCACGGCTACCACCCAGAACTCAGTTCTCCAGTTCACGTGTCTCTCTTGGCACCGAGGCAGAGCTGCACCAGAGCATCCCCCGAGCTCCCGACAGGCGGCAGCAGACAACAGGCTGAGCCTCCAGAAAGGTGAGCCCCCTTCCCTGGGTTCTGAGGCTCAGCAGGGGAGGCGGTCTCCACATTGCCCTGAGCGTGGATCAGCTGCCACAATGCAGCCGGCAGGGGAGGGGGCAGGACTGCTGTCCTTGGAGAGCGACAATGGGAGATGAGGCACTCAGCAGCACTGCATGGACAGGATGATTACTTCCGCACAAACACGAGTACTGCCGTGTGCCACCAGCTGCTGGGGTTGATGGTCCTGCCAGGTTAAGGACCAGAAACGTGCTGCTGCCTCTCCTTCCTTGCCTCCTTGAGGCTGCCCTTACAGATACATCTCAGCCAAACCCATGGGGACATCACCCAGAGGCTGAACACCGAGGGCCTGTGCCATGGCCTTGGGGGTGTGGCCAATTCCATCCTCCCATGCTCTCCCAGACTTGGTGCTGACCAGGTCAAGGGCTCAGAGCTCGATCCCGCCTCGCTCTTTTCCCTCTAGACTTAGAAGACCTGAGTCAACTGTCAAGTCACCTTCCAGGCCTTTAAACCAAAGCTGAGTCACAGAGCTTCAAGTACACTGGCCTGACAGCAAGCACCCAAGCAGAGAGCTGGGGAAAAACGGGCGGGAGGGGAGTGCTGGCTCACGATTTGGGGGGTCCCTGCCTATCACAAGGGCTCATGGGCTTGTTTGCCAATTGAAAGGTGGACAGTTCAAGGTCACCTGGAGGAGCTGCAGAAGAAAAGCCCAGTACTTTGGAAGAATGGGCCATCGCAGATTCTGTGGTGTTCAGTTCTTGTCTGACACACATGAACTAACATGGCCAAGAGCTCCCGCCGACTCAATGATAACTGGTGTGTGTATGTGTGTTGCAGGTGAACTAAATCTTTTCTTTCCAAGTTTTATCAGTGCTTTGTCCACATGTCACACAATTGCATGATTGTAGCCTATCAAGAAGAGTAGTACCATGTTCCATTCCAGAATCACTACATCGTCACAACAATACGCATGTGGCTGCTTGTGCCAACTCGTTTTGTAAACATTCCTGAAGGGCTTTTGGTACTGGTCCTCCTCATGGTGCACCCTTCTTTCACGGGTCTCTGTGTAACCCTTTGCTTTCCTGCCAAAGTTTTGGCAGGCGGAAGGTATGGATTTTTCTTTCCCAAACACTCTGGGGGAGCTGGCTAGGCCAAACATGGGTAGTGCGCTCCTGACACTGTCACTTGGATACGTCCCCCAGGGAACAGGCCGTCTGCTGCCGCCTCCCAAACACATTTCTAGGAAGGCACAGCCTCTCCCTCGTTAAAGGCCTTTTGCTTGCTCATCTCTCGCTTTCGCCAGTCAGGGGAACCCCAAATGCCTCCTGCGGGTGCAGAGGAGGTTTAGCTCTCGGCTCAGAGCCACCCAGTTAGCATCTGAGCCAAGACAAAACACACGGTCAGTGGCGGCTACTCCGTGCAAGAGGTGCTTGTGGTTCAGCAGTAGGAGTCTGGCCTTCCAGCAGGGACAGCTGGGCTGGATGCTGGCCAATGCACCTTCCGTGCAGCCACCACCTGCCTGTCAGTGGAGGCCTGCGCCTTACTCCGAGGAATGGTATTTAGCAGAGGGGCCAGACCAAGGCAGGCTAGGAGGGGATCTGGTGATCTCCTCCTAAGTGTCAGCCAAGGAAAACCTCACGACACAACACTGCGGTCTACAATTGGCCAGGAAAACAGCACAGGGCCATGCGGCATCATCGTGTTCCGCTGTGCACGGGAGGCCACGAGTTGGGGGGGAATCAATGGCAGTTAACAGCAGCGGCCCTCCCGGCACATGCTGCCCACGGCAGGCCCCGTGCGAAGCCCTCTGTGCACTGGGAGTGTAGCTGTCTCCAAATAAAGACTCAGGCTCAAGTTTCCAAAAGTCAGTCCAAGTCCACCCCAACGAGACCCTTGGGTCTTTAATCCCTACATTGCCCCCTCCCCTATATCATACTTACCTCTCCTGGGTATGGCCTCTTTATGCTCTGGATGGGGAGGGACTGGGGCCGGGGGCCTGGGTAGGTCTGTTGGGGCATCCGCTGCCCATGTGTGCCAAAGGGGCTGATGCCGGGCGGCCGGGGCTGGTTCATGCCCATGGGAGGGCCACTCATCCCTGAGGGCGTCATGCCAGCCGCCATGCTGGCAGGGTTCATGCTGCCTCCCATGGAGGCAGGCCCCCGTGGCCCGGGCTGGTTCATGAATTGGCTGTTGTACGCCTGGGTGGGACCCATCTGGAAAGAGGAACAGACCTTCAACGGGAGAAGAAGAAGAAAAAAAAGAATAAAATGCCACATGCATTGAAGGTGCAGGGAGGGAAGGAAAGTGGGGAGGTGGTAGGACAAGGTGGGGGGGGTGGTACTAAGTTGCTCAGCTGCTGATGGAGCCCAGGAGCAGGGGGGCTTCTTGGCTCACTGTTGCCCTCTGCAGGCCACATAGGAAAATTTCAGCCTGGGTGTTTCTTTTTTTGGGGGGTGGGATGGGTCAGTTGAGGTGAGATGGGTGTGATCACTAAAATGCACAGGCAGCATTTCCAGGAAGCAGATGGGGGCAGGGGCAGTCTGGAGGCGTGCCAGGGGCAGGAGGAGAGGTGATGAGAATGGAGGGTGGGAGGTGGGACAGTGAGTGAGGCTGTAGCCCTTTCCTGGAAACTCCAGCCCCATCCTTAATCTCAGCCAATGGGGATACGTCCTCTATCCAGTCTGGTGGCCTGGCTGCCACCCCTGTCCCTCTGTCTCCTGTCATGCCTTCCAACCTCCGTGAAGACCCCCCTCACCCCCATCCTTCTGAAGGTCTTGGTGCAGAGCTGGGGCCTGGGAGAACCCACAGATGCGGTGACTAGCAGTCTGCGGGCTTTCAGTAGCCAATGGGTGAATGACCATAAACCCAGCTATTTTTAGATGCTGAACGCATTCCTGGGGAGTAGGTGATCCAGAGAACAATTCAGAACCTTCTCCCCATGCAGACAGACTGGGCTTACAATGCAACTGACCACAGTACCCCACCATACTCTGACCTCCCAGCTAGCAGACATACACTCTTACATGCTTCCAAGAAAACCTAGCTATACCCAGACCCCCCCACCCCAGTCCTTTCCCGCACCCCCCCCCCCACCAGCACAACCACCCTAACTCTGACAAAGAGGGCAAAGCTGGACCCAGACTGGTGGGGACCCTTACCGGGCCATACTGGTTTATATCCTTGTTCTGCGTCTCTTGCAGCGCTGCCACTGTGGCTGTGGCTGTGGCCGTCGCAGTAGCTGCTGCCGCCGCCACTGCTGCAGCTGCTGCAGCAGCGGCTGGCTGAGTGAAGTCGGCAGGTGGCCTGGTGTGCGGAGGGATGCCCATGCCTGCGGGGGCATTAGGACCCCCAGGGTAGCTGCCGGGAGGAAGAATGGAGGCGTTAGATAGCCCCCAAACCGAAGGAGGTGTGCACAGGGGCCTGGGGCTTGGGAAGAAAGTGCCGGGCTGAGACTCCTATCGCTAGCTGGGTGAGCTCTCCTGACTCGGGGCCTGCTACAGCTCGGGCAGTCACCCAGTGATGCAGTGAACGCCCTACTGCTGGGTTCCTGGAGCTCCCCCCGGCTGCATCTTCATGACGACCAGGCAACCCACCTTCCGGAAGGAACTGCCGAGGCTCACAGGACCCGAGCAGCATGCTAAGGTCTCCAGCAGTGGCCAGTGGAACTGGAGTGGGGGCTACGGCTCATGGGACCCCAGCAGCCTGTGTGTCTAGCCACCCAGCTATCCTGGTCTGCAGGTCTAAGGCTACCGTCAGACTAGGGTCTCAGGAGCTTCAGACCTGTGTCTGACCCTCTTACTGAGGTGCTGGCCCTTCCCATTATCCTCGTGACCCCAGCAGCTCCCAGGCCTTGCCAACCCTGTCTGCACCACCAGAAGAAGGGCTGGTTAAGTTCTAGGCTACTTAACTCTGGGCAACCGAATCCCCGCTTAGCTGCTGTTCAGCTAGCTTGCCCAGGGTTCTCAAGGCCTCCTATGAAGCTGTGTGGCCCGGAGGGGTGATTCTGGGCAAGGAGCACAGTGGCACCTTTATTCCAGTGGTCAGTGGTCAGAACACAGCCCAGCTGCTGCCGCAACTCAGGCCAACCAAGGGCAAGAGAAGCAGCAGGGCTTGGCCCTGGCTGCCCTCCAGGAAGCAGGGGCTGGGTTTAAACGGACAGGAAGAGAGAAGCAGGGTAGGGCTGTGGCTTTACTTCTGAAGGCCGCCCCTGCTCACCTGGCCCCAAAGCCCCCGCTGCCAGGATAGTTGGGCCGTCCGTACATGCCCTGCTGGAGGTAGGGCTGGGCAGGGCCGGCCTTGGCTGCGAACTGCTGCTGCTGCCCGGCAAACTGCGGGGAGCTGAGGCCTGGGTTACTGGTGGTCATGCCCGATGCCATGGGGTTGCCGCCTGGATTCATGGGGTTGTTGGCATTGGCCATGGGGTTCCCGAGGACCTGCGGACAGAGAGTGAACATTGTTTGTAATAGAGCCCCAGGAAGGGTGAGAGGAGGTTAGAATGGGCTGGGGGGAGGGAAGAAGGAGGGCAACTGAGGACGAGGAGGAGAAAGTTAGGGCCTGGGGTGTGACCTACAGGGGCTAAGAAACCTGGGCTCCTGGCAATTCAGGGGGAGGGGCTCCAGCCTGCAATGGGATGCTGGTGACGGTTTGATGGAGAGCCACAGAGCCAGTCTATGTGGTCATCACAACCCAGGAAACTCGAGCAAAGGGAGCGGAAGCTGAGCAGAAGTGGCTAGTTCTCATCAGCCAGTGGGAAGAGCCCTCCCATCTCCCCAAAGGGTGTGGGTACTTGGGACTGGGCTAGGGTTCCAGAGAAGCCCTAGCTGCTGTTCTGTGGGGGCAAAGAGAAGCCCAGTTTGCCAGTTCTGGTGGTGGCAGGGTTCTGGCTGAGACCACAGGGACGCCCCAGTTTCCTGCAGGGCGGTCATCAGCCCTGAGTTTTCTATGTGAAGGGCTTGGCAGGGGCGCCCCTGCATTGGGGCAAATGAAGGGGTAGAGGGGAAGGGGCAGGGGATGATGAGAGCAAGAAGGGTTGACTAGGGGGTTTGGGTAACACACATCGACATGGCCTTTGTGAAATCTAACCCAAGCCATTTCAGGGCCACAGATGCCAGAGTGGAGCTCTGAAGCCAGTCCCTCGGAAAGTCCTACTGTGTGCGGCTGAGGCAGAACCTCCAGCTGTTTGCCAGGGGAAAGCCACTGCCTCGAAGGGGCCCAGGCCAGGGACCATCCCCAGGGATCCAGCTGCTGCCCTCCAGTGGTGGGTGTGGACCCAGTTGGGTGTGCCTTGGAAGCTGGTCTTTCCAGCTAGGCAGAGCCTGTCAACGCGAGGAGGACTGGCTTGGCAAGGTGACCCAAGGGCCCAGTGGACCCAGGGAGAGCCCCACCTGGGAGGGGTTGGGGTTGGGGTAGGGCGGCTCTTACCTGGCTCTGGGATGTATTGGTCACTCCCCAAACTGTGGTGACCACAGAGAGGGAGCCAGGAGGTTGGTTGGCGTTCTGCTGCCAAGGGACAGAGTCATAGGGGAACGACCCATCACTGCGGAGGGAGACAGAGGGGTCCTCAGGGGCTGAGGGCTCAGACAGAGGAACTCTCCCGCCACCCTGCAGCAGCTCCTAGCCAGCCCCAGGTGACCCCTGTCCCAGGCAGGGCTGGAACCCCAGGTTCAGCATGGTGTCCACTGCAGACCAGGGACCTGGGCGATGATTGGGTGAAGGCAGCCCCCGCACATCACTCCCTCACTTGAGCCTCAGATGTCCTGTCTGGGACCTCCACTTTCCCTGCTCTGAGTCCACATGGCTCTTCAGTAAGGGTTCTACCCACCATGGCTCGCTGGCTGTCCTGTGCGACTTCCTGGTTCACTTTCTGTACAGGCTGGAGGGTCTGAGCGGGCTTGCCACTCGTCCACCTTCCTCCAGGGCCCTCTCTGGGACCAGATGATATGGCCTTTGGAATTCAGGGGTCCCTGCTGCTCTACCTCCTTGCCCCCATCCAACCTCACGGGTGCACACTTGTCCCATATCTCCCCTGCACCCCCCCCCACAAAAAATACATTACACAACCAAAGACCTTCAATGACTCCCAGTGTTTAAAGGCAGATTGAAAACTCACGTCAAGGATGATTACCCCACTATTGCACTCCACCTTCCCTGGCCTTTCTGATTTGGGCCTGTCTCGCCCTGGAGCTGCCCTGAACAGATTCCCCTCCCCCTGCAATCCTCCCCACATCCCCCTCGTCCTTCACTTAGCCCAGCAGGCTGCGTTTCTTCAGCTCAGTGACATTTCTTCAAGGAGCCTCCAAACACCAGAGGGGAAGAGTTAGATTGTCATGCACACAGTAAACAGACTAGTGGCTTCCCACCCATTGTTGTGGAGCTCCTGCAGATCAATGGTGAACATGCTCAAATGCTCACTGAAAGGTTTAAGGGGCCTTGGAAGAAAAGCAATCTGCTTCTTCCAAAAGGTGAAGGCACCGCCAACCCCCTGAGCAGCACAGTTCAGCTCTGATGTGCATGCTGCCAGGATTTCCACCTTGGTGCAGGCCCTGGAAGACAAGACGACTCGGAGTGAAAATGGTGGCAGCTGGCGTGCGGGGAAGTTGGAGGCCCCTGCGGGAGGTGGGGCAGGCAGAGGGAAGCTGAGGGCACCCTCCTTATCCTCCCAGTGAGCCCCTGGCTCTGGCCAAGGTCCATGCAGAATGGAGAGCAGGGCCTGTGACGGGCTCAACTCTCCTGACCCAGGATGCTCCCTGCTTGTCTCTCTGTCTCCCAATCTGCGTTCACAAGCCATCTTGGCAGGCCTGGCAGCCCTCCCAGTGTGAAGGACACGCTCACCCTCCACATCCCCTAGCCCTGGCCGTTAAATGTTACTCCTTGCATGCACCACCATCACAAGCTCTGATATGGCTGCGCTGTGGCTCTAGCACCCAAGAGTGCCACACCCCAAGCCAGTCTGTGGGGACCAATGAGCGGAAGGGTAGACCGAGGAATGGGGCAGCCTGGCCCCTATGCTTGCTGCCCCCCTGCAGAAGCCCCTGAGAGGCCAGCTCTGGCGAGTCAAGCGCGCACCTCCTACGCGTGAGGACTGAGGGGCTTTCTGGCCCGGTGCTGCCCTGGAGTCCCAGAGCCACCAGCTTCCTCTGGTTTGAGGTCTGACGCAGCTGCTCACTCGCCCAAGGCCCTGCGCCTCCTCAGTAAAACGAGGAGGAGCAAGGCCCCAGCGCTCTCCTCGCGTCTGCAGCCTAGAGGTCACAAAGCATGATGGGTTTCGGCAAAGAACCAATCTTAGAGGGAAACGAAGGGTATCGGTGGGGAGGGGGGCTAGATAAAAAAATAATCAAATGCAAGCATCGTTCCTTCAACTTTATAAACTCATGAGCAGTATGGCGTGTACAGCTACTGCGGAGGTCGGTCAGGTGGCGGAACAACCAGGTCTCGGTCACGTAAGTCTGGCGGGGTTCTGAGGGGACGGGGGATGCAATAAAACGAGGCACACACTAATATTAGTCTCGTCCGGCTAGAATTTGGGGATGAGAAGTGTCTGTTTGGGAAGCCCCCACTGCTGCCTTCTTCGCCACCTGTTGGCAGGTAGGCAGGCAGGCACGTGGGCACACACACGTACACACTGCCCCTGGGGGGTGGCCCAGGGAGTGGGGTGTCCAGAGGGAAGAGCAGGCAGGAGAAGGAAGAAAAGCAAGCAAACAAGCCTGCTCCTCAGGGAGGGGCCTCTGCTCCCAGAGAGGGCACCAGGGAGCCCCTCAGAGGAAGGCTTAAAAAAAAAAAACACACACACCAAAAAACAGGCTACAATGATAACTCTTTGTGACATACATCTATTTTTACCACCCAAAACCCAAACCAAACCAAAACCACACTAAGTAGATGAAGGAAAGGTTAGAAACCAGAGGCTGATTGAAGGGACCACGAGCCTACTGGACTGATGTGGGTTTATTAAACGAATATCCTCTGTCTCCGGCCTGATTTCATACTTATGCATAAAGGACCCCCGCCAGCAAACAACCCAAGGAGACCTAGGCCCCAGGCGGGCGGCCCTCCAGCAGGGCAGCGAGCCAGCTGGGTCTTCGGCGCCGCTCGGCGTACCCGTGCCGCAGCGCTCCCAGCCCACAGCCGGTGTGCTAAGGCTGTTGTCTTTTTGGAAGCGGCCTGGTTAAGCTCAGAAAGGAAAACCCTGAGAGCCCCTGGGGGTCTGAGTGGCCTCGAAGGAGCCCAGGAAGCTGGCAGCTGCTGCTCTGGCACCGCAGCTCCGGGGAGGCCCCAGCTCACCCGGGGCCACTGCACAGGCCTCAAAAACAAGCTCCCAACTGCCCTGCGGCTCCAGTGTGGGCCTTGTGGGCGGAAACCGGCTCCTTCCTGTTTCGCCCCCTCCCCCTCAAACCCAGTGAGAAGTAAAGTGAAGCCACGTTCCCAAACTGGGCAGCCTGCTGGGGCCTCCCCTCCAGGAGCGGAGGCCCACGGGTGTGCAGGGGGCATCAGGGACAGGGCGCCCCCCCCACAAACTAGCACTGCTTCCAGAGCCGAAACGCAGCCACCCAGTGGAGCGGTCACGCTGACACGGTGGGCTCATCTTCCCAGGCCCACAGGCCCCCCACAGCAGGCATTCACTGCCTTCGAGATGGGGACCCCGCGGGGGATGCTGGCTGCGGGTCTCCAAGGACTATGAACCAGCCAGCCTCCTGGTAGCCTACCAAGGAGACCCACTGGCGAGGGAGGTGGCGGCTTGGAGAGGTCCTCGGGTGGCATTATGGTTAACACACTGGGCCGCAAGTTGAAAGGCTGTCGTCAGCACTCACCCAGAGGCCTTCCGACGTGCTTCTGAAAAATACACAGGCGCAGGCAGCCCTGGGCTGGAAGAGATGGTTTCCAGTGGACTGGCAGGGCGCCCCACCAACAGTGAAACCCTGAAGTCCCTTGGCCCCTCTGTGTCCCCCACAGCCTGCGTACATGTCTAGCCCAGGATGAGGGGTACCTGCCACACTGGGGCTTTCTTCCTCGACCAGCCCCCTGGGAGCTGAGAAGGCCCACTCTAATGAATGCTGGTAGATCGCTTCACCTTAATCTCCTAAATCCGAGAACTCCATCCCACCCTCAGAATTTGCCTGCGGGCAGGGGAATTCCATGCCAGGCACCTCTTCAGACAGGGGCAGCCTGGTATCTTCCTGCTTCCACCCGGACAAGGCCACTCATCCCTCCGGGTCAGGCTCCTCCAGGAGCCCGCAGGCACACCCATCAGCCTCTCTGTGCCCACTGCTTCCGGAGTCCTCCCTCCCCTCCCTCTGACCCGGGCGCCTTGTCCCCGAGGCCTTGGGCTCCCTGTGTCCGGCATCGAGTATTCTTCACACACCCACAGTACTCAGGAGGTCTCTGCCGAACGAATGAAGTGCTGGCAAGAAACCGCTTGGTGTCCACCCTCAAGGGTGCGCTCATTCATTTAACGCCAGTGTGTGTCCATGGAGCAGAGCTCTTGCTTCGCCGCAGAGGCCTGGGCTCCAGGGCACCCACCCACCCTGCCAGTGAGCCCTGCCTGTTGCTGTGACGCTGACCAGGTCTCACGAGAGCTCCCAGACCGAGGGTGGATGGGGGAGACCCGGAGAGCAGCTTGTCAACAAACAGGGGGCGTCTGCTTCTATAGGGGCCCCGGGGGCCAGAAGGGAAACGTCTTGGCCCACAAGAGACACCGAGAAAGAGAGAAGTGAAGACATGTCTGCTCCTCAGTGACCCCATCTGCAGATTGGGGTGACAACAGGGTTGCGTGAGCTAACAAAGTGCCTTGGAGACACCGACACCGTTGGCTTTTGTTGCAGTGGCTGTGGTCGGGCTGATTTCGGGGCTGTTAGGACAAGGGATGATAGGGAGGGGCTCTCCCCTCAGCACTGACCGTACCGTCCACTGGGAAATATGGGCTTGCTAGGAAGTCGGGGCTGCCAAGGGCCACAGAACCAGTGAAAGCAGGGCCAGCCATCAGGCACGTCATGCACACCGCCTCAAGGAAGTTAGGGTTCAGCAAGGCGGCAGGGGCGACACCTCATTCAACAATGGCTCCAACATGGGGAAGGCAAAGTAGAAGTCCACAGGCATTCCCAGAAGGGGAGGCTTGGGGGAGTTCCAGGGAGCCTCTGAGACAATCCAGAGTCCAGGAAGAACCGCGACTTCACACGCTGCGGTTCTGACTAAGCCTGGGGGATGAAACGGCACGGGCGACTTGGTAGAAAGGGGTCCGCTAGGTGCGCTTTGGCGTGAGAAGGCCTGGGGCCAAACTCTGGCTCTTGCACGGCTGGATTCTAGGAGTCGGGGCAGCGCCGAGCTCTGTGGAAGCAGAAGGAACTCTGCTAGGCGGAAACGTGTGCCTGGTGCCGGGCACATCCCCGCACACCTGTGCTGATAGCGTCCCCACGCCTCGCCTGGCCGAGGGCAGCTGCCGTGGGTGAGGAGAGGACCTGGGCAGAGGGCAGACGCCCACATTTATTCTGGAAGTGCCTAGTTTTGTGCCTATGTTGTCAGCAGAACTATCGTTCTGTCAACCACTGATGAGCAGTCTTCCTCGGAGGTCTGCAATCCCTTCTCAAGCTAGTCAACTCCTACCCATACCTCAGAGCCTCACTTGAACATCCCCTTTTACGACTCTCCTAAGCAGAACCTGGTGGCACAGTGGTTGCTTGTTGGGCTGCGATACGTATGGTTGGCAGTTCGAAACCACCAGCAGCTCCTCAAGAAAGACTGGGCTTTCTCCTCCTGTGAACAGGTGCAGTCCTAGAAACCCACAGGGGGCTGCGCCGAGCCATTCAGTGCCGACTCGCCGGCAGTGAGTTTGGTTTTGAAGAAGAACCTTTCGGTCAACACCGCGTCTGTATTTCACATACAGACCTTCTACGGTTGTAGTTGTCGTAGAAGATAGGGTCCTCGTGTGCGCACCTGCCCCCCTGGCGCCGGCTGCTATCTGTTGCCTGAACAAGACGACATATGAGAGGAAGCAGAGTCTGGTTCCTGGGCCCCGCGGCAGCAGCTTCACTGACACTCACAGGAGGAAGAAGAGAGGAAGGCTGGGGTCGCTTCTTCCCTTGCACGGCTAACAGCCTCTTTACAAATTTGGGAGAAATCACTAATTCCCAATAAGGGTATTGTCTGATCCTAATTAATCTCCTTGATCCCATCTCCTTGCCGGGCTACGGGTCCTGCTAATGAAACACCAAGCCGTCCTTCTAAATTCAGGGAGTCGATATCCCCCCCACCCCACCCCCCCAAACAAGTGCCGCTGACGGAACGAGAGGGTCTGTATAGTTCTCAATAGGAAGGACAAAGGGGCTTGTGCCTTGGCAACTGGAGCAGAGACTTAGTTACAGGGCTTTCAAGTGCTTTTTCTATTGAATTCTGTTTTAACGTGTTGGTTTCACTGTGGCAGGAGAGCCTGGTACAGCGGAGCGGCTCTGCAAACACGCCCCCATGAAGACGGTAGAGGTCAAGGCATGGCGACATGGCCGACGGACGCATCTTTGCCATCAGCGTGTGGCTGGGGTCAAAGACATGAGAATGAGCAGCCCAGGAGGCTCCCTGTGTGCCAAGCATGGCGCCAAGTCACAGATGATTCCATTTCAGTGAAGAGGCACAGAGGGCGAAGTAAATGCCCCAAAGGGCCAAAACCGCTTAGACAATGCCAGCCCCTCCAGCAGGGCAGCTGGGAAACAGAGACCACCTCGGGCTGGTCCTCTGGGAGTGCTCTCCTGGAAATGGGAAAGAAGTAAGAGGGGGGTGGTGGTGGTGGCGGGGTGGTGGGGTAACCTTTTTGATCTTAGGAGTCCTCCCTAGAACTAACAGCCTTGATTGTAATCAAATTACTAGTGTAAACAAGATTTATTAGGCTTTTAATTACTTCTGCCTGCACTGATTTGCATGTGGACAATGTACTCGTTACAAATGGCTGTTTCAACTGCTCATTAACTATCCAGGAGAGCCAGGCAGAAGCCCTGGGCAGCAAGCATGGAGTCCAGGTCACAGCAGGGCTACAGGGCACACAGATGCTTGCTGCTTGCAAAGTGTCCTCCTGCTGCATACCGGGGTCCCTTCCCCCTGCAAAGGGCTGGCTGAGGAGGCCCCACCAGGCCCATCCAACCTCCGTTTTGTTAAGATCTGTTCTAGAAACCTGCAGAGTACACATGGTTATGGGCATCAAACAAAGACTGCCTGAAGACCTTCCACCAGCTGAAAACTGAGTCCAACTTTGTGGGCTAATAATACTCCAGCCCCAGTCCCCATTAGGTCTCCCTGGGAAACTGCAGAGGGCTGCAGGAAACCAGGGGCTCGGAGAGGCTTCTCTGGAACCCAAGACCACAGGAGAAAAAAATCAGGCCTTGACTTGCCACGTCCTTTTGCCTCCTTCCTCACTGTTGCAGTGGACAAAGCCACGATGCCTGAGGCCCAGCAAAGCGACAGCAGAAGAGGATTTTGCCAGGCACGCACCACCTGCAGGGGTGGGCTCCGAACTTCTGGCCCCCCGAGCTCCCTGAGTTTCCCACTCCCATCTGAGACTTCAGACAAGAACACTCTGCCCCCCAGGCCCAGTTTCCCTCCAGGGGAAATATTTGGTGTAAGAGAGTAGGGTTGGGGGGAGTAGGAGGGACGTGCCTGCAGTCCAGAATGGATGTCACACCTCACTGTCCCATGGAACCACACTGATCAATGCTTCGCAAGGGCTCCTGACAACACAGCTCTTCTCCACGGAGGCCCAAAGGCCCTCAGCATTCCCGCCGTCAGAGCAGCTCATGCGGCGTCCACTGCCAGTCCCTAGTGGTGCTGTGGGCTGCGCACTGGGCTGCTACCCACAAGGCTGGTGTTCGCCCACCAGCTGCTCAGGAAGAGGAAGCTGTGGCTGCCCGACTGCCCTGCAGGGCTGCCCTGAGTTGGAGTCAACTCGTGTAGTACGTTTGGCTTGGGTTTAGTGATTCCGCAGGCAGGTACTGGGCGCTGGGAGCGAAGCCAGTCTAAGTTCACGGAGTGCATTCGTCCTTCAAAGTCCAAGGCCTCAACGTCCTCTGGGAGGCCACTCTATGGCTCCTTTTCCTTCTGAGTCCAGTGGCCACACCCCTACAGGTCTGCAGCCTCTATCTACCAGCTCCTGGCATGTCCACAAGGGTCTTATCTCGCCAACAGGCGAGCTACATTCAGCTCCGTGAGCACAGACACATCTCTGGAACCCCACAGGCCAGTCTGAGGCAGGCTCCTGTCATGCTCGGGTGATGCCAAACCCCTCCGACCAGGGAGGGCTGGGAGCCTATGAGCAGTAGGACAGACGGCTGGGCCAGAATGAATAAACTAAACGTTCCTGCCTGAGTTAAAGCCAGCTTCCAGCTGGGTTTTAGGGTTGGGCCAGGAGCAGAAAGCGGGAGGCAGGGGAGGCAGGTTTGTATGAAGTGCCCTTCTTACTACAGTGCTAGAAGATGGGACGAGTCGGTTAAATGCCCTGCAAGGTCATGCATCATGAAAAGCGCCCTGCCTGGGCACCCACCCTACCATGCAAAAAAACCACTGGGAGAGGCGGGGTGCTCCTAGTCAGATGCCTCAGTGCCAGCTCAGGGTCTCTGAGGTGCAGGTCCTGGGTGTAGGTGGGCCTGCTGGCATAGGACATAGTGACCACATATCAGGACAATCTGGCACGGGCAGAAGGCTAGACTTGACAAGTAACAGGTCTTTTTTGTTGCAAGAGTCGAGAATTCCCAACATAATTCATAAAGCACAGCTTCCACCGGGCTGCCTAGCCCTGTGGCCCAACTGGAGTGCCTGCTGCATGCTCTCAGCTCCAGGGCCTCTGGGGTTGGATGATGAGGGCCAAGCACGGACTACAAATGCCCCTCTTAGAGACTGGCAGGACAGCACAAGGCAGGCAGACCGAGTGTACAACGGGTGGCGCTGCCCCAGGGCTAGCCTTCCTGACACCGACCAAGAGCATCCCAGCTCAGGGAAGACACTCACAGGGAATTAACTGGAGGCCTGCCAGGCAAGGCCACATGTTCCTTCTGAAACGACGCAGGATGGACTGGCCAGCTCCTCAATGCTTGCTGGCCCTGGCCCTGTGTGACTCTGCTCAGCTCTCTGGGCCCAGCCTGGCTAGCCGAGGGTGGGTGGGTGGGAGGGGGCTCTCCCTTTTGCAGGTGGCTGGTCAGCCTTGTCTTCTCGGAGTTGACACAGGACCCTGCTCAGGAAGAAAGGGGGACCCTGAGTTTAGCATGTCTGACTTCTCTGTGGAGGTTCAGAAGCAGCAGAAGAAAGAGTCCCTCCGTGAAGGGGCACAACCTGCTCTGAGAGGGGGACCATGGTGCTCACGTGGGAGGATGTAAGAAAAACATTTTCATTAAGAATGTAACAGCCGCCTCTGTACACTGGTACAGATAGGAACTGGAAACACAAGGAATCCAGGACAGACCTTCAGGACCAGTGCATCAAATTAAATTAATACAATTCTGGTCCACAAAGACTGAGTATCTTACCTGTTCAAATCTAAATGGAAAAACAAAAGTTTATAAAAAGTCCCTTGGCTTTATCCATTCCATTGCAACACACGGGTATTTTTTAAACATCTTTTTCCGGTCAATCTGTGATTGCTGAAGCATATGAGGAAAAAATGTGCCCTGACAAAGACCCTTTTGCCTTTCTCTCATCAAATGCATTTATGATACCAAAAGGGTGATAAAATGGGACAGTTCGAGTCCTCCCCTGCCACTGATGTTATTCCACCTGAATATCGGCAAAGCCTCAGCTCTGAACTCTCCACTCTCAGGAAGAAATCAGCAAGAATTTACTTTGCAAATTAAAGTTTGTTTGCCCAGCATAAGCTTTCTGATGCGTCATGCTGGTGGAGAGAAGTATACATTATGGCTTTAAATTTTGCTGGAATAAAATCAACTCGGAGCAAATTATCTTATGGAGATGTTTGACTTACCTAAAAATAATGTTATGTATATTCACAAGTTTAAGAAGTAGTGTTTCACTTTCTTAAGTTAGTTTGTGCCAAGCCACAGCAGAGCCCCGACCTCAATGCTAATCCATCCGAGAGGGAAGCTCGGGGTTTGATGCAGTCAAGTGCCAGTTCAACTTTCCCGGAAGACGTGGGGGAAACAGGCGGCCATCGAGCGCAGAAGCAACCAAGCCCACATGGAAGAACACACCAGCCTGCATGACCATGAGGTGCCGAAGGGATCAGGTATCAGGCATCAAAGAACAAAAAATAATATCATTGTGTGTGCTCACCTCCCAGATAAGATTGCTGAAGACAAATGGGTGCATAAGCAAATGTGGTGAAGAAAGCTGATGGTGTCCGGCTATCAAAAGATATAGCGTCTGGGGTCTTAAAGGCTAGAAGGTAAACAAGCTGCCATCTAGCTCAGAAACAACAAAGCCCACATGGAAGCACAGCAGCCTTTGTGATCATGAGGTGTCAAAGGGATCAGGTATCAGGCATCAATGAACAAAAAAATCATATCATTGTGAATGAGGGGGAGTGCAGAGTGGAGACCCAAAGCCCATCTGTAGGCAACTGGACATCCCCTTACAGAAGGGTCGCGGGGAAGAGACAAGCCAGTCAGGGTGCAGTGTAGCAACGATAAAACATACAACTTTCCTCTAGTTCCTAAATGCTTCCTCCCCACCCCTCCCACTATCATGATCCCAATTCTACCTTACAAATCTGGCTAGACCAGAGGATGTACACTGGTACAGCTAGGAACTGGAAACACAGGGAATCTAGGACGGAAGATCCCTTCAGGACCAGTGGTGAGAGTGGCAATACCGGGAGAGAGTGGAAAGGGGAAACCGATTACAAGGATCTACATATAACCTCCTCCCTGAGGGATGGATAACAGAAAAGTGGGTGAAAGGTGACATGGACAGTGTAAGATATGAGAAAATAACAATTTATAAATTATCAAGGGTTTGTGGGAAGGGGGAGTGGGAAAATGAGGAGCTGATGCCAGGTACTTAAGTGGAGAGCAAATGTTTTGAGAATCATGAGGGCAATGAATGTACAAATGTGCTTTACACAATTGATGTAAGTATGAATTGTAATAATAGTTCCATGTGCCCCTAATAAAATAATAATAAAAAAGAAATAACTGAAATGAACACACGAAGCACATCACCGCATGGGGAGAACTGGAGGAAATTATGCTAAGCCAAGTAAGCCAAGCACAAAAGGACAAGTACAACATGAGTCTGCTGAGCAGAGGTTATTGTTTATATCTCCACAGAGAAAGAGGGACTAGACTTCAACCTGGTGAATGTAACATACCAGCATGAAGCAGGGAACAAATAGAAAGGTCTGAGGGCCTGGCCCCAATCTCAACTACATGGACAGCCATCTCTCCCCACAGAAGAATTCACGTCAGAGGACAGCACTGAAGCTGCAGCTCAGGGAGAGGGACATGTCTGATCAGAACACACGGGAGCAAATGAAAGGAGAGGAGAGAGGAACACATCCTGGCCCACCAAGCCCTGAGGATGCTATTTCTGCTCAGAGCAGCCAAAGCACAGAGAGTAGGGCCGGCCCCACTACGAGACGACGTCCCTCGCTGACCCATTGCCCTACATGGGACAACACGGGAGCCACCATGCGGGAATTGTGCCGCGAGGGAATTGTACCACACTGAGGCAAAACACTAAGAGTGTGCAACAGAACAGCAAGGGGAGCAGCGCAATGGAGTCCCCACAGTATACTGAAAATAGACTTTGGGGCCAGGGTGTGGCACCCCATCAGACTCGACCAAAAATAATCCTAAAGGTAAACAAACAGACCTTGAACTATTTACAGGCTTTTCTTTTTGTGTGTGTGTCCTTAGTTTTTGTTGTTTTGCTCTGTCTTATTTTTGTGCATATTATTATCTCTGCAGGTCTACCTAGATAAGAGAGGTGGGATAAACATCTGGAGGAGCAAATAAAGGAAGTAATGGTTCCAGGGGGGGCAGGGCAGAGAGGGAAAAGTGGGTGTTAACAATCCAAGGAGAAGGGAACAACAAGTGATCCAAAAGCAACGGTGAAGAGGGTGTAGGAGGCCTGGTAGGGCTTGATTAAGGGCAATGTAACCGAGAGGAATTACTGAAACCCAACTGAAGGCCGAACATGATAGTGGGACAAGAGGAGAGTAAAAAAGGAAATAGAGGTAAGAACTAGGAGGCACAGGGCATTTATAGAGGTCTAAATACAGGCATGTACATATGTAAACATTTATATATGACGATGGGGAATTAGATAGGTTTAGTATTATTTTTTTATTTTGAATTTTTCAAAACATTTTTTTAAAAACTCATACAACTCTTATCACAATCCATACATACATCAATTGTGTAAAGCACATCTGTACATTCTTTGCTCTCATCATTTTCAAAGCATTTGCTCTCCACTTAAGCCCTTTTCATCAGGTCATCTTTTTACTCCCCTCTCTCCCTGCTCTCCCCTCCCTCATGAGCCCTTGATAATTTATAAATTATTATTTTGTCTATCTTGCCCTGTCCGACGTCTCCCTTCACCCCCTTTTCTGTTGTCCGTCCCCCAGGGAGGAGGTCACATGTAGATCCTTGTAATCGGTTCCCTCTTTCCAATCCACTCACCCTCCACTCTCCCAGTATCACCCCTCACACCCCTGGTCCTGAAGGTATCATCCATCCTGGATTCCCTGTGCCTCCAGCTCCCATATGCACCAGTGTACAACCTCTGCTCTATCCAGACTTGCGAGGTAGAATTCGGATCATGGTAGTTGGAGGGGAGGAAGCATTTAGGAACTGGAGGAAAGCTGTATTTTTCATCAATGCTACATTGCACCCTGACTGACTCATCTCCTCCCCTAGACCCCTCTGTGAGGGGGTCTCCAGTGGCCGACAAATGGGCTTTGGGTCTCCACTCTGCACTCCCCCCTTCATTCACTATGGAAAGATTTTTTTTTTCCCTGATGATGCCTTATAGATAGGTTTAGTATTAAGGTCACAGAGGGACATTGGGCCTCAACTCAAGTACTCCCTCAATATAAGAACACTTTGTTCTATTACACTGGCATTCTATGCTGCTCACCTTCCCAACACGATTGCTGAAGACAAAGCTGGTGCATGAACAAATGTGGTGAAGAAAGCTGATGGTGCCCGGCTATCAAAATATATGACATCTGGGGTCTTAAAGGCTTGAAGATAAACAAGTGGTCATCTAGCTGAGAAGCAACAAAGCCCACATGGAAGAAGCACACCAGCCTGTGTGATCCCAAGGTGTCAATAGCATCAGGTATCAGGAATCAAAGAAAAAAATTATATCATTGTGAATGAGGGGAGTGCGGAGTGGGGACCCAAAGCCCATCTGAAGGCAAATGGACATCCCCTTATAGAAGGCTTGTGGGCAGGAGACAAGCCAGTCAGGGTGCAGGGTAGCAACGATGAAACATACAACTGTCCTCTAGTTCTTTAATGCTTCCTCTCCCCCACCCCCCTACTATCATGATCCCAATTCTACCTCACAATCTGGCCAGACCAGAGGACGTACACTGATACAGATAAGAACTGGAAACACAGGGAATCCAGGACAGATAAACTCCTCAGGACCAATAATTAGAGTTGAGATACCACGAGGGGAAGGGGAAGGTGGGGGAGAAAGGGGGAATCAATCACAATGATCTAGATATAACCTTCTCCCTGGGGCAGAGGCAACAGAAAAGTGGGTAAACAGAGATATTGGACATGTAAGACATGAAAAAATATTTATAATTTATAAATTATCAAGGGTTTGTGAGTAGAGAGGGAGAAAATGAGGAGCTGATACCACGGGCTCAAGTAGAAAGCAAATGTTTGGAGAATGATGATGTACAAATGTGCCTGACGCGATGGATGGACGGATGGATATGAGTTGTATGAGCCCCAATAAAATGATTATATATATGTACGCAGATCATGCTCTTAGAAAATCCAGGGTTATTTAAAAAAAAAAAAAAGCATGTTCGTACACCCGAGGAATGCTTCCACGGAGCCCTGCCCGCCCACTCCCAGGGGCACCCGTCCCCTCACCTGTGCGACAGAGTGGGTTTCATGGGGCTCATGGAGTTGAGGGGGGGCTGCATGGGGAGTTTCCCCGGGGGGTCGCTCTGGCGGCTCTTCTGATGTCGGAGGAGCAGCAGCCGGCCGAGCTCTTCACACCAGGAGGACAGCAGGGCTGCAAGCAAGGAAAGCATGGTCAACAGGAGCCGCCATCGCGCGCGCCCAGGACGCTGTCCGCTTCCCACTTGGAGTTGGCGTGGTGCTGAGTCTGCTCCCAGCTTTGCGTGCAGACGCCACGGGAGACACCAAACTTTCCCAGCAGGCCTCAGTGGCCACTGACACAGCCCTGCGGGGTATTAGAGTTTTCTATTGCTGTAAGAAAAAATCAGGAGGTTCATTTTAAGCAGTTGGTACTGTAAGGAGGGTAGAGGTGGCAGGCAGGGAAGAGCCAAGTGCATTAATTGGATGCAGACTCACACTGAGGTGAGACTGGTGAGAAGCCAGGGCCGGGAATGCCAGCCACCCCAGGTTGTCCCTGGGAAGTCCACCCAACCCACCTTGTAACCGAGAAAATCAACAGTACGTGGCTTCTTCCTGGGTCTGGCGGCATGGCACAAAATGTAAACAAGACCTATAGCCTTCTGGGACCCTGTGGATGGTCCCATGCATGTCACTGGGCTCTCCCTGGGTACACCCCACCCAGAAGACACCCATTGAGCCTAGAACCCATCATGTCTCTGTTCAGTCCAACCCACAGTCACTGTGAGGGTGCTCACTATTGGGAGGACATTGGCAAGGATTTCCAGGGCAGGGGCTTGGCTAAGGTCGGTCTGTCAGGGCATCAAGTACATGTGAGAGCCCTCCAAATCCCACGGCGGTTACCACCAAGACAAAAGAGCCTGGGGTCACCTGAGCCATGACCGGGGGCGGGGGGCACTGTGCCCCCTTCCTTCCTCCACTGCTGCCCCAGTGTGGTGACAGCATGTGACTCTGGAGGTCAGCATGTAGTCCTAGTCCTCCAGTAGGACGGAGCAAGGCTGAGAGGCTGGGCGAGGCTGCTGTGACCCTAGAAGCTTAGAGACCCCTCTTCAGGTCTCAGTGTGCCTGTCCAGAAAATGGGGGCCGAGTTCCCCTGGCTGCCTGGCTCCCAAAGCTGTGCTGAGGAGCAAATAGGAAAGTGGACAGAGGCTGCATGGATGTGAGAGAGGTGACCACACCCAGCCAAGGCCCCATTCCTGCCCGGAGGACTTCAGCTACACTGACTAGATTGCTCTAGAAGGCGACCGATCTAGGCAGCCGGTGGCATTTTGAATCAGCACACCCTGCCATTTGGCTGGATGCGAAGCCCTCACCCTCAGTGCGAGGTTCCCCCATCTGGACACGGGACAGAGGCGTCTGCATCCTTTTCCCATGCCTGCCTCACCCTTGCAAGGGCATCACAGGCCAGCTGTGACATGCCCTGTTACAGAGGGGCAGAGTGAGGGGCACAGAAGCCACACGCCGAGAGGGCAGGGATCCAGGCCCTGTGGCACCAGAGGCTGGAGTAAAAGCGTGAGAGAACAGTCAGTCTCGCAGGCCTCCACTTCAGTGAGCTCGGGGGCCCGCGGGACGAGGAACCGTTACCCTGGCAAACTGCCTGCCCCACAGCACAGGCTCCTACCAGCCTCTGCCTCTGCCCACCCACTGGTCCCAGCATTCGGGGGAGAATAGAGCAGCTGCCAGAGGGCTCTCTCTGGCCTCTCGCTGCTGGGAGAGGGGTAGCCACATTTCTGGGCACCTGTTGGGGACAAACTGGTATGGGAAAGGCAGTGGTTTGTGCAGGGGTGAGAGGGGTGGCAGGGAGTCGCCACAGAGTTGCTGGGTACAGGTGTCCAGCAAGGCGGTGAGTTGGAGCTGGGATCCAGCCTGTGTCCTACCCGCAAGAGGACAGCTGTTTCCTTCCCCGGCGGGGGTACCAGTGGTGAAGTCATGAAAGCAGGCTGCAGGGTCACAGCTCCTCCTGCAGCCTACATGACCCCTCTTGCCCCCTCTGTGGGCACATTCCATCACCACCCATGACGGGGAGGGCTGGCAGAAAGAGGAGATGGCTCCACCCTGGCTGGCATCTGCCCCTAATGTGGGTGCCTGGCACCCATCTGCCACAGCTGGAGGAGAGGCAGCCTATCGATGGGGAACAGTTTCCACTTTTCTCCCAAGCGCCCAGTTACTGCTGCGTGTGCAAGGGGGCACGGAGCACTGAAAGACTCATTTGCACAGGGATGTGCAGAGCAGGCGGTGGTGGGTTGGCTGTGGTTGGATGTGACACAAAGGAGCACAGGAGGGTCACTGCCTGTCTTCCCTGACCGTCACGACTGGCCAATCTGCCGGTGGGGGTGGGGGGCCCAAAGGGGACAGGGTCCAGAGGGATCCGAGCTCTCTTCCAGGGATATAAGGGGGGCCTGCTGTGTATCGGGCTGTGGGGGGGGGGGTCTGCAAGCTGAGAGCACTTCAACGTGTGTGCACATGATGAAGCCACCACCGAAGAGCATGCCGGGAGAGGCAGTCCTGCAGCCATGAGAAAGAGAAAGCCGTGGCGAGGGTGGAGGGCAGCTCAAAGAGGCTGCTCCCTTCGGCGAGGCTGCTGAGCACAGGAGCCCCCTGGCAGCGCCCGGCACACGGGTTCTTAGAACGGCAGCAAACAATACAGGCTCTTGTGAGGCAAACCCAGTTAATTGACAGCATGTGGGAATCTGCAGCCAAAACGGAGTCTGGATCCATCTGCGAGCTTGGCCTGGGCATGTTGGGTCAGGGGTGGCCCAGGGAAGGGTGGTGCGGAGAAGGGGGGCATCTCAGCTTGTGCCTGGGTTTGTGTCATGTGCCCGTTTGGTTCTGAGTCCAAGTTTGGTTGAGGCACTTTACTTCGTGGTGTCATGGGTAGGGCACAAAAAGGGATTCCAGGCACCAGGCATACAAAGCCCCAGGAGGGGAGAGGTAGAAACCCTGGCCCGGCCTGTACAGTGCGCTGGCCAAGGACAGCAACAGCCCACCCTGTCTGTCGCCACCCTGCTGGTTGTCTCCACAGCTGGTCCTCCCTCCCGGGGGCAGGTGAGGGCCCTCATTTTCAGATGAGAAGAGCCGCTGTGACCTTGACCCTTTCACCCTCACAAAGCACACACAGCAGCTCACTGGACCTCACCGTGGCTTGGCCAGTGCTGGCTACTCTCTGCCCTTCAAAAGTGGTGAAAGGAAACCTCCTGGCTAATCATGGGCATCCAGCCCCTGCCCGGCCCTCCCCTCTCCTCCCAGGTGTCCCTGTGGCCACAGAACCGTGTCGAACAACTGGCACAGCTGCTGGCTTGGGCCATCCCACATGGCACCCCGCCTTCAAGGTCTCAGTGAGGCACCCCACTGCCCTCCGAGGGTGGTGCGGAGGCACGCCAACTCCACCCACCATCCTTCCTGCTGAGCTCACGCCACACGCTGTGCATGCCCAGCTTGGCTCTCGACCATACACTGTAACCCTCCACTCAGGTTTCTCAACACGCCCCCGGTTCCTCGATGTAAAACGCACAAGAGCAGGTCCAGCCCGATCCATTCAAGACGAACCTCTGAAGTCCTCTTCCTTTCCTAACCAGTGCCATTCCTTCAGTTCATCCGCAGCCTAGGTACCCAGACGCCCGTCAGTCACGTAGGAGCTTTCCAACAAATAGCTTCCAAGCACCTACTGTGTGCTGGGTCCAGTCCCCTGTGGGCCAGGCCAGCGTCCTGTTCAAGCCCTTCACCTTCTGGAAAAGTCCCGAGCACTTCAACTTGCGAAGTCTGGCCTTTTGATGGTTGACGATTCTCATCTCTCCTGACCGCACGGTAGAGAGCTAGGGGCCCTGTGATACCCATGGTTAATACGAAAGGTCCCAGCCGTCTGCCTTCCAAAGGAATTGCCCCACATTCACCTACATCCCGGAGGAAATGACAATCTCTGGGCCTTGGCTTCTCTCTGTGTGAAATAGATGGTGTAAGTACTTGCACTTGAAGTCCTGGGAAGTGTGAGTGAGGAACCCCGCTGCAGTCAGTGCGAAGTCCAAGTTGGCGCACTGTGTGTCCTCCGGAGAAGATCAACGCCTGCAGTCTCACAACCACCTGTGTAACACCTTGAGTAAGTGAGCTAGTCGACCCGAGCCTCAGTCGCCTCATCTCTAAAATGGGGATGATGGAAACAACGCTGTCCATCTCTAGGGTAATAAAGACGAGCTCAACTGCTTCCCTGATGAAGCCAAGGCACGGTGCTGGGCCTGCGGGCGTGGCAGCTGAAATGGCCTTTGGTAGCACTGACCCTGAGTGCTGCAGGGTGACAGCAGGATGGTCACGGGGCATGGCCAAGGGCACAGCTTTCCTCCAGCCCTCAGTTCTCAGGACAGGGGGAACAAATGCCCTTGGTGGCCCTGAAGCTCTCAGAAGATGTTGTTGGGTGCATGGTGTCTGAGATCCCTGCATCCCAACAGGTGACCAGACCATTGCCCACAAGCTTGCAGAGGCTTCATCCTCCTGCCTCCCCGCAGCCTTTCTTCCTAAGCCTCCATGTATACTGCTCCGCCGAGACACAGGAGTCAAGTATGATCAAGTGTCTGCGACCTTGAAAGGAGGTCCTTGGACTCCCTGCCCGTGGGACAATGCAACACAGACATCCAGGGCTGGGGGAGGATCCAGATTCATTAGGACACAGAACAGCCTGGGAGCCTCCATTCCACCCAGGACACTGCCTTTGGCACATCAGCAGCCTATATACCCAGGTGGCTGGTCCACAGAGGAACTGTGGCAGTGATGGAGGAGGGGTGCTAGCTGTGGGAAAACATGAACGCCACCCTCCCCACACGTGCCCTTCCAGCTTCTCCAAACCCACAGTGGCCTTCAACTTCAACAACCGATTTCATTCACCAGCAGCCACCCTCTGCCAGGCCCTGAGCGGGGGCTCTTGGTCTTGGGGGCAAGAAGGCAAACACAGAGCCTACCCAGTTTGGTGTTCAGATGATGGAGGTCATCCACTGTGCTGGGCACTAAGCCATACAGATTATGAGCACAATTTTATCTAGTCCTACGCTCCCATCTGATGAGACAAACCTGGCCATCGCACCCATTTTACAAATAGAGCACCATTTTACAAATGGAGAAGGAAGAACAAACAACTAGCCTAAGGGCACACATCTGGTGGATGAGGGAGCCAGAATGTAAACCTAGGCAACTGTGCTGAAACGCATGTACCATATCCACACCATTCTTCGACCTGCCCAGTGGCTGTACAGTGCTGGGGCTGCTGGGCTAGCTTCTGCTGTCCAATGACGCAAAATCTCCACATTCCACCTCCCTCGAATTTAGTGTGCTGGTGCCCTTACTGACCCATAGCACTACAGAGGACAACACTGGAGACAGAGTGTGGAAATTGTGCACGATGGGACCCCACCACATTGGAGCGAAACACTAAGAGCGTGCAACAGAGCAGCAAGGGGAGCAGAGCAAGGAAGACCCCAGGGAATACCAAAAATAGACTTTGGGGCCTGGGTATGGCAGCCCATCACACTGGACCAGAAAACACTCCTAAAGGTTAACAAACAATTTATACACTTTGGTTTGTTGTTTTGCTCTGTCTTATTTTTGTGCTTATTACTGTCGTTGTATGTCTATCTAGATAAGATAGACAAGAAAACAATTCTGTGGAGAAAAAAATGGGACTAACAGTTCCTGGGGTGACAGGCAGAAGGGGAAGTGAGGGAAAGGAAAGGGGGGGTGTCAACACACTCAGGGACAAGGGAACAACAAGTGATCTAAAATCTATGGCGAGGAGGGTGTAGAATGCCTGGTGAGGCTTGATCAAGAGCAATGTAGCTGAGAGGAATTACTGAAACCTGAATGAAGGCCAAACATGATAGCAGGATAAGAGGAAAGTAACAGGAAATAGAGGAAAGAACTAGGAGGCAAAGGACAGAAGTCTGTAGAGGTCTAAGTAATATATTTATATATAACGATCTATGTACATATATTTATATGTTAAGTAGTAAGGTAGCAGATGGACATTTGGGCCTCTACTTAAGTACTCCCTCAATGCAAGAACACTTTGTTCTAATAGCCAAGCATTCTGGGATACTCACCTTCCCAACACAATTGCTGCAGAGAAAATGAGTGCATAAGCAAATGTGGTGAAGAAAGCTGAAGGTGCCTGGCTATCAAAAGATATAGCATCTGGGATCTTAAACAAATGGCCATCTAGCTGAAAAGCAACAAAGCCCACATGGAAGAAGCACATCAGCCTGTGTGATCATGAGGTGATGGGAATCAGGTATCAGGCATCAAAGACCCAGAACAACAAAAAAATCATATCATTGTGAATGAGGGGGAGTGTGGAGTGGAGACCCAAAGCCCATCTGTAGGCAACTGGACATCCCCTTACAGAAGGGTCACAAAGAAGAGTCAGGGTACAGTACAGCACCGATGAAACATACAACTTTCCGCTAGTTCTTTAATGCTTCCTGCCCCCCTCCTCCCCCATCATGATCCCAATTCTACCTTGCAAATCTGGCCAGACCAGAGGCTGTACACTGGTACAGAAAAGAGCTGGAAACACAGGGAATCCAAGACAGATAAACAGCTCAGGATCAATAATTAGTAGTGATACCAGGAGGGGAAGGGGAAGATGAGGGGAGAATGGAGGAAATGATCGCAATAATCTACATATAACCCCCTCCCAGGGGGACGGACAACAGAAAAATGGGTGATAGGAGACAGTGGTCAGTGTAAGACATGAAAAAAAAAAAAAGAATTATCAAGGGTTCAAGAAGGAGGGAGGATGGGGGAGGAGGGAATGAGCTGATACCAAGGGATCAAATAGAAAGAAAATGTTTTGAAAATGTTTGTACAAATGGCAATATACGTACAAATGTGCTGGACACAATGGATGGATGGATGGATGGATTGTGATAAGCACTTGTAAGAGCCCCCAATAAAGAAATTTTTTTTTAATGGAAAAGAAAACAGGCATGTGCAAAGACAACCCCAGCTGTCACTGCCACCTTGTGACACGTTGAGCAAGTGACCTAACCTTCTGGTGCCTTGCTTCCTCATCTCGACCTCACTCAAAAGGTACTGCTAAGGATCTGCTCGGTTATAATCATGAAGTGCAGCAACCATCAGTTGATGGTAGGTTGTGTCTGTCTGGTATTGGTGCCCCCCCCTCCCACTGCTATGTAAAATGATGGTGCTTGTAACAATGGGTGAGACCTTCTATTAAAAGAATTCAGCACTTGGTGTCCAGGGGTGGCAGCTTCCCATGGCTGCTAGACCAGATATTCCAAGATGCTCACCTTCCCGACATGATTGCTGAACACAAAGTGGGTGCATAAGCAAATGTGGTGAAGAAAGCTGATGGTGCCCGGCTATCAAAAGATACAGCGTCTGGGGTCTTAAAGGTTTGAGGGTAAACAAGTGGCCATCTAGCTCAGAAGCAACAAAGCACACATGAAGCCCAAAAGAAGCACACCAGCCTGTGTGATCACAAGGTGCTGAAGGGATCAGTTATCAGGTATCAAAGAACAAAAAAAATCTATCATTGTGGGCTCACCTCCCCGATATGATTGCTGGAGACAAATGGGTGCATAAACAAATGTGGTGAAGAAAGCTGATGGTGCCCAGCTAGCAAAAGATACAGTGTCTGGGGTCTTAAAGGCTTAAAGGTAAACAAGCGGTCATCTAGCTCAGAAGCAACAAAGCCCACATGGAAGAAGCACACCAGCCTGTGTGATCATGAGGTGTCGAAGGGATCAGTTATTAGACATTAAAAAACAAAAAATCTTATCACTATGAATGAGGTGGAGTGCGGAGTGGTGACCCAAAGCTCATCTGTAGGCAACTGGACATCCCTTATAGAAGGGTATGGGGAGAAGACAAGCCAGTCAGGGTGCAGTGTAGCAACGATTAAACAGACAACTTTCTTCTAGTTCCTAAATGCTTTCTTCCCACCTCCACCCCCACTATCATGATCCCAATTCTACCTTACAAATCTGGCTAGAGCAGAGGATGTACACTGGTACAGATAGGAACTGGAAACACAGGGAATCCAGAACAGATAATCCCTTCAGGACCAGTGGTGAGAGGGGCGATACTGGGAGGGTGGAGTGGAAAGGGGGAACCGATTACAAGGATCTACATATAACCTCCTCCCTGGGGAATGGACAACAGAAAAGTGGGTGAAGGGAGATATCGGACAATTTAAGACACAAGAAAATAATAATAATTTATAAATTATCAAGGGTTCATGACGGGGGGTGGGGAGCAGGGAGGGAGGGGGAAAATGAGGCGCTGATGCCAAGGGCTTAAGTGGAGAGCAAATGTTTTGAGAATGATGATGGCAACAAATGTACAAATGTGCTTGACACAATTGATGTACGTATGGATTGTGATAAGCGTTGTACGAGCCACCAATAAAATGATTATATAAATACATTTTAAAAACCTTAAAAAAGAGAGAGAGAAAGAAATGGGGACCAGGGGCCAGACTGAAGAACCAGGAGGGGTGCAGGATGAAGGTCTGAAGGAGCACAACATCCCAGAATTTGCTCCCCAAGGTGTTTCTGGCTCCTCCACTTGCTGCCCAACCATAGTGTCCTTGACGAGAAAGGAAGACAGCTTAACAGCCGCCCCACAGTGGTGGTGAGTTTGCAAAAGGAGAGCCCGTGACCATTTCAGTCTTGTTGGCCCCAGCGATGTGCTTCTGGGGGCGCTGACAGTCTGTTATTGACCTCTGCCCCAAAGCACACATCCAGGCAGAGAAGACCATGGGAATGAGAGCTGGGCCAGTGATCTCCAAGGTCACAGTGACCTCTAAGAGGAGATGGAAGAAGCAAGGCTACCCGCCAGACGAGGCCTTAGATCAGGCGAGAATGGCGCCCCAGACCCTTCAGACAATACCGAAAGGGAGGGGACGGAGGACATCTGGGGGTTGGGGGAGTCGGGAGAAGCAGAGTGGTGTCTGGGAATGAGAATAGATAGGCTCGCCGTGCACATGTGCGCCCCTCGGGAGACTAGATGTGTGCTCAGAAACGGAGACCACCAAAGCTGCCACTGGGGCCAGCTGGGAAAGGCAGCCACATGGAGTGAACAGGTTTCAGGCAGGGAAAGGTTAGAGAGGTTGGCTCCTGGGGAGCAGGGCAGGACAGGAAGGGGAGTCTACAGGAGGGAGGGGGATGAAAGGCAGTCTGGAGAGGAAGGCGTGAAGCTCTGGATGTGAGGTTGACCACGCAGCAAAGACATCAGATGCTGCAGCAGGGGAAGCTTGGAGCATAATGAAAAAGGCTTGTTAATAACAAAGAGCATCTCTTCTTAGCAACGGAAAGGCTGCTGGAGCGCAGAGAAGCTGTCTGAGCAGGACAGAGAAGCATGCACCCACACAGCATTACGCACACTTGGGGGACAGCGCCAGAGGTGTGGGGTCCTGGCAGGACATGGGAAAAGGGGAGCTACAGGCACAATACAGACAGGGACTTCGGTGACCTGGGAGACCCTAGGGGAGGGCGTGCCCGGGAAGAGGCTATCTAGGCAGGGGAGGCACATTGAAGCAGAGGCCTCTCCCCCACACACCCAGCTGGCGCCACAGGAAGAGTTGGCTGAACAAGACAGGAAAAACAACCTGGGCAGAAAGTGTATTGCACAAGTTGCCATTTATAAAATGTTTCTGAGCCATCGCTTACGAAATCTGTCCGAGACCCTCTGAAGGGAAGGTGTTAAGTATGACGGCACTGGGTTGAGGCACTTGTCCTGGGAGTCAGGGCACCCCCTGCCACTCCCCCCACCCACCCCCAGGCTCCTCCCCTTGCTGCCCCGGTTTTGATCACCTCCACCTGGAGAAGGTCACCTCTGGGAGCTGGCTCTGATGCCATGAGAGGGCACTGGGGACCTCAGAACCCTTGTGCAGCAAGATCTCCACCCTCCTTGGGGTGTGTGCCTCCACCACGGCCTGCCGTCTGCCTCCCTTGATCTCGCACTCTGCGACGCACCTGACTGCGGTCCTCTTCCCCTCCCACCAACTATGCATGACAGGAGCTCCCCAGCCTGTACTGCAGCCGCCAAACCCGCTCCTGCAGATCACACTCAGCACTGAGGGCGGTCAAGGGGGCTTTCCACCAATGCAACTCTGGCTCCTTCGCTCCCCATTTCAAATGTGTCCCCAGAGGCCACTTGCGGCCTGGCGGGGGTTAGGTGGCATACCGTGAGGGAAAGGGAGGATGCATGAGAGGAGGTGGTGCCGTGAACCCGCAGGGCGCCCCAGGAGGCACTCGGGAATTTGAGCCATTTCTGCAACCCCAGTGACCAGCACACAGCACTAGGCAGGCACCCAAGTGCCACATGCCCATAACCCCATACACAGAGGATGGGAAAGACAGACAGATTGACAAAAACTGGCAGCCTGACTCAGACCCTTGTGACCCTGGTGTTCTTAAACCTGTCAGGTAACCATGCCTGTGAGCTGGCATGGCCTCCGGGGTGACTGCTATGCACGGAGCCCCTCACAGGTGTGTGCAGAGCCGAGGATGACCCTCAGATCGATTTAGAAATGAGTCAAGCTGACACCTAATGGTGACTTGGCCAGCCATCATTGGCCTCGACGGTGATGGGGACTGAAGGCAAATCGTTCGCAGAAACAACAATGTGTAGCTTAAGAAAAAGTCTCTCTTGTTTCTGAATTTCTCTGCACTGGTGTCCGTGTCCAGGTTACTGGTTTCCCGGTGACCATCCATCCCGTGTGGGAGGGCTGAGGTGAGGGCCTGGCATGGGGCTTCCCATCCCTACTCAGACCACCCTGTTGGGCCCAGGCCACACCCTCCTGTGCCTACCCACAGTCCCCTCCCTCCTTCCCATGGGAGGTCATGGGCTGGCACCCGGGGGAAGCTTAGGGCCAGAGGCAGTAGGAACACACTGCCTGCTTGTCAGGACCATGGGTTCCCTGACCCAGGAGGGTTAGGTAGGAGAAGTGGGAGAGTGGGCCGACGGAATTGCATGGGGTTTGGTGCCTGCAGCTCAACTGTCAAATGGAGAGGGCACAGGTAGGATTCCCCTGCACTTGAGGGCTGGCTATGGAGAGGGCCCAAGCTCTGTAACTACATATGATAAATGATGATGTGCACATCAGGGACATCCTGGCGAAAACTCAGAAGCAGGTGGGACAAGGGTTGGCAGGCGGCTGACTTTCAGAAGGCAAAGGGATCAAAGTTACACACTCTACACCCAGGTGCCCTGGGTTTAAAATCCAGCTCCGCCAACTAGAAATTATGTGACCTTGGGAAAATTGCTTAATCTCTCAGTGCTTGGGCTTTCCCTCCTGAGAAATGAGGATAATAAATAATACCTCAAAAGTTTCAATGGATGTTAAATGAACGAACACATATAGAAACACCTAGTTTGAAGGGATCAGGTATCAGACATCAAAGAACAAAATATACCATGTGTGCTCACCTTCCCTATATGATCACTGAAGATACATGGGGTGCATAAGTAAAAGTGAAGAAGAAAGCTGATGGTGCCTGGTTATCAAAAGATAAAGCATCTTGTGTCTTAAAGGCTTGAAGGTAAATAAGCGTCCATCTAGCTCAGAAGCAACAAAGCTCACATGGAAGAAGCACACTGGCCTGTGCGATCACATGTTGTTGAAGGGGTTAGATAGCAGGCATCAAAGAACAAAAAACCAAATCATTGTGAATGAAGGAGAGTGCAGATTGGGAACCCAAGGCCCATCTGTAGGTACCTGGACATCCCTTACAGAAGGGTCGTGGGAAGGAGACGAGCCAGTCAGGGTGCAGTGTAGCAACGATGAAACATACAACTTTCCTAAATGCTTCCTCTCCCCAACTATCATGATCCCAATTCTACCTTACAAATTCGACCAGAGGATGTACACTGGTACAGATACGAACCAGGAAATAGAGAATCCAGGCTAGATGATCCCTTTAGGATCAGTGGTGAGAGTGGCAATGGTGGGGTGAAAAGGGGGAACGGATAACAAGGATCTACATACAACCTCCTCTATGGGGGGGATGGACAACAGAAGAGTGGGTGAAGGGAGATGTCGGATATGACAAAATAATAATAATTTATAAATTATCAAGGTTTCTTGAGGGAGGGGAGAGTGGGAAGGGAGGGGACAAATGAGGAGCTGATAGCAAGGGCTCAAGTCGAAAGCAAATGTTTTGAGAATGATGATGGCAACAGATGGACAAATGTGCTTGGCACAATGGATAAATGTATGGATGTATGTATGGACTGTGATGAGTTGTACGAGCCCCCAATAAAGTGATTAAAAAAACAAGCTCCTAGCTCATAGCATATAGAAAGTGCTCCACTAAGAACGAATGCTATTGTCATTGTTACTGTTGTTGAACGCAAGGACCCTTAGGATTCGGGGGCCATGAGGATTCCAGCCTTCCCACCTACTTGCTTTTGGAATGAAATCCATGCTGTTTCACCCCCTCTGTGACCGCCACAAAATCCTTATTCTCTCTGCGCCCAGCCAGGCACCAGCTCCTTCACACTGAGGCTCATCGGCAGGGCGTGGGCTCTCTGCCACCCACTGCCTCCCCCTCTTAGTCGGCACCAGCCCGACCAGAGACCTCGGCAGCTCAGTCTGATCTGACTCAGGGCTCTCAAGATGCAACAGATCCTAGGGGAATAGGGGGCCTGGGTGGAGGGGGTGTGTGTCAGAAATCAAGCCCAGGAGTCCTACATGCCCCTATTTCCTCATAGCAAGAGTGGGGTGGTCTGCTCAGGGAGACTGAGAAACAATCATTCTTGGCATATGTGCTGCAGCTCCTGCGTCAGGCTTTCTTGCCCCACTGAACACCCACCATGCCCCAGGGGGCCCCCAGAGTGAAAAGGGAGCCCTTCCTTATGCCCTCAAGATATCTCCTCTCAGGACGAAACAGCACAGATGGAAGCACGTGACCATGCAGGGTTCCAAGGCAGAGTTTGAGCCAAGGTCAGCGATCCCTTGGGGACCAGACATCCAGATGAGAACACAGTCAGCCAGCCAGTTCCCAGCATGCATCTGTAACTGGGGTGATCACCTGAGCTGGCTGCTCTCTGCATGCTTGGCTCTGCCCTGAAGCTTCCTACCCTCTGGCACCCTGGACTTCCTATCCATCTCATGGGTCCCAGCAAGGAGGTCAGCCAAGAGGATCTGTCTTCCAGGAAGGCCTAAGAGGAACATCAAGAAACTCAACCTCAGTCTCGCATGGGGGTGTGGAAGGCTGGGGTCAAAGGTAAGACTGCTGTAGGCCCAAGCTGGACTCTCTGTCTCACAGGCCCATGACATCACCCCCGCTGAGGATAGGCAGCGTCTCCCTGTGAGATGGCTCTCCCTCGCCTCATGGCCATCTCCTTGATCCTACAATGAGACCTTTGCCTGGTCCGCTACCAATTTCTGCTGCAACTACAGCCAACTGCCTTTGTTGTTCTCAGGCAGCTGTAAACGAGGAGGCAGGTTCTGGGCCCCTAGGTCTGAGGCCCTGTGACTGGCCCAGGCGTTGCAGTGGAGCTGAGTCACGTTCCTTAGGGCCAAGGCAAGCTATCTGGCAGGAACCTCTTGAACTCTGCGACATGCCTCTTGGAGTATGGTCCCTTCTCTATTCCTTGGGGTCTGTGTGGATGAAGTGCTGGTCCCTCTGGCAATTTGGATTCTAGATGGACAGAACTTTTAAGGCCACCCCTTGCCAACTTCAAACTAAATTCCCTGCCAATGAGTCGATTCCAAGGAAAGCTGATCCCATATAAGGTTTCCTAGGCTGTAAACCTTCATGTGTGGAACAGACAGGCTCATTTTTTTTCTCCTGAAGAGTGGCTGGTGGGCTTGAACTGGGACCCTTGCAGTTAGCACACCCAGTGCTTCCCTGACAATGTCACCAGGGCTCCTTTTCCCTGGTACAGCTAATCCTTTGTCAAGGCCAGAGCCCAGAGCGGGTGGAGTTGCTGCACTGATAGCCAGAGAGTGTGCAGGACTGGTGGGGAAGGGAGGTAACAACTGGAGAGGTCTGCTACAGGAAGGGCTCTGCCACTTCAGGTGCGGGGCCACTGCAGGCTGAGACTTCTCTGTGATCACAGGACAAGCCCGTCCAGGGGATGGCAGGTTGGACTCCATCTGGAGCCCCGTCAGCTGGCCATGGATTCAAGCTTTCCCAGGGGGAAAAGCTCCCCAACAAAAGAGCAGCATCACTGTACTACCACCATCAGCAGCAAAGCCTCACATCATTCCCACACGGCTCCTTGCTCCATCATCTCCCAACACTGTGTGGGGCCGAGACACTCAAAATAAACAGGCGTCACTGGGTGACCCTCCACTCTGCCTGGCTGTTCTAACCCCTCACACATGCGCAGGGAGGACCAAGCATGTGGGTGGCTGTCTAGGATCAGCAATGGAGTCTCTTGGTCACCCGCCACAGCTTACCTGCTTCTCTGTGCTTTAGCAGGCCTGTAGCTCAGCTGCTCAGTTGACCTGGTCTGGGGGAAGGCCCTTGGGTCGGTCCCTCCTTCCCTAGAGCAGCTCAGTACACACGCTCCTTCTCCCCAAGGGCAGCTGCGGGGCTGGCAGGAGGAGTCTCTCAAGGCGTGTGAACTCACTCCAGGCGTGGGAACTGAGCGCCAAGGAAACAGGGCGATTTCCCAAACTCGTTTGGCTGCCCTCAGCCAACCCTCACCCAGGAGAGGATGGAGGCCGGGCTGATTGGGTAGGATGCATAGGCCAGAGTGGACTTGCCCAGCAGGCTGAGCTCCTCTGTAGGCTTTCTGAAAATCCCAACCTGGAAAGTTCGCTGACCCACTGCCGATGGGTCACCCTGGGTAACGGCCACTGATCTCGGGCTCAATTGCAGAGAAACCCGGAACGCGCTCACGGGGACACTTCACCGGAAAGGGGGTGCCCCTTTCTTCTAGGACAGCAGTTCTCAACCTGTGGGTCAAGACCCCTATGGGGGCTGAACGACCCTTTCACAGGGGTCACCCGATTCATAACAGTAGCAAAATTAGTTATGAAGTAGCAATGAAAATGTTATGGTTGGGGGGGTCACCACAACAATGGGAACTGTATGCAAGGGTGGCGCTAGGAGGAAGGCTGAGAACCACTGTCCTAGAAGAAAGGGGCACTAGGATGTGCTGGGTAAGTACTTCTGTAGAGTGGCACCTCTATCCCAGTAGCCAGGGCAGGGACTGCTGCCCACTGCTGCCCACGGTCATGGGTCCTCCCACAGCACCCTGGAGGTGGTGAGCTAATCACAGCCCCCACATTAAACATAAGGAATTGCTGCAGCAATGTGAGGCAGCAGAATAGGCTAGAGGAGGTTGTCCTTCCCCATTCATGAAGGCCCCCCAGAGGAGGCTGGAAGAGAATCAGGCCTTACTGGGCATGCTCCTATTCAAGCCCCCCAAGCCAGGTGGGCGGTACACCTGAGTGGTCCAAACTAGGCGCAGGTGGGCTTAATTCAGCCTAACGGGTCAGCCAACACCTTCCACCACCCCTCCCCAGCCGGAGGTTTACGTTACCGGCCGCAGGAAAGAGGCCTCTTTTCTTTTTCCTGCACTTCTGTGCCCGGGCTGGGCTGCTCGCTCTCTGGCCTCAGGTCACCACATGTGGCCGAGCAGTCCCACGAGGTGGCCGTGTTCAGTTGTGGGCCCCGCACAGTTTGACATACTTCACTGAAATAGCGTGCACTCTTTTGAGACTGTGAAACCTGAAACTTCTCCTGTCTTCATAAAAACCCACTTGGATCACAAAGCAGGCTTCCTCGTGAATTCTTTCTCGTGCAAAGCCAAGAACCGAGGTGTTACCCACCCAAGAAACCTAACAGAGATATAATGGACTCTGCTGAAAGCCCCCCCGCCCCCCCGAGCTCATAGCAGGGTCAGGAGCCAGTGGGCGCTCTCTTGTCTCCCATGGTGGTCAACTTCCGAGCCCCCTAGGGATCACAGCCCTTCCCTGACCCGCAGGGGGCCCTGTAATTCAGAATCAGCCAGGTGGCAAGTGGTGTTTCAAGAGTGAAACAAGTGTGCGGAGGGCAGAGGCGGCCTGAGGACGGCTGGGGAGTCTAGCCCTCGCGCTCAGCCCACCAGCAGTGGGCCCAGGGCCCCACTGCTCAAGCAGACCTGCCCCACGCTGAGCCGAGGCCAGGAGGATTCGGATGGGACCGGCTTCTGTGCGCCTGCCCCCTTGGCGGGACAGGGTTTCAATACTGCAGCCCCCTCGATGGTCTAAGAGTGTCCTGGAATGGCAGGTGGCCCAGGATTGGGAAGCCTTTCCTTGTCCGTACATGGGCTTTGCTTTGAAGCAGACAAACTGGATAGCACCTATCAACAAGACCAACGGAGGAAGAGCAAGCCTCTGTGATCCCATCTACAAAAGACATGGAATCGGGCTGACTGCTAGTCAAAGCCAAGTCAGAGAGTGGGAAATAATCTCATATTTGGTGGGTATCTGCATACAGCTGTGGAGCACCAAAAGCTGTTACACATAGATAATGTGGCTTCTGCTCAGATAGGTCTGGGTGTACGTGAGGCTTGGAAGCAGTAGCATTTAACAGGCTAAGGCATCATCTCACTATACTGAATTTCAAAATCAAGATGCTTGAGAACTTGCAAAGCTAAAGTGACCAATGCATGAATCATTCCACCCTTCAATTAACACCACCTGTGCGTCTTGGACACTTGGCATGATAAGCTGATAATATCAGTGAGCATAACCTGTTCTGAAAAACAGGAAGATACATAAAGCTCCATTGTTTAATGTAATTATTGTATAAGGGAACCTGCAAGGTGTAAAATTTCCCATAAACAACTGATGATGGGAAATGATAATGCTCTTTGACCAAAGAAAAACCCACGTTGGGGCAAGCGTCATCCCTGCTGCAGCCTGAGCAGCACCAGAGGACGGGGGCCCCTAAGTGTGGGCGCTCTCTGATGAGTGAAGTACACTCCAAGTGCATCGCAGCTGAGCAGGATAAAAGGTGGCAAATTTGCCACACAGGTTCTGACCCATCATGCCAGGGACCCCAGGCCAGTCCTACTTGCAAACCACTGCCTGCAGGCTGCCTTCTCACCGGAGCCACGGGGGGAGGCAGGGTGACAGGAACCAATTTCTTCCTGGGAATTTACTTTCCCCGGCTGCGTACACACAGATGAAGACGAGAGGCCGCCCTTCCCTCAGGTCTGAACACCATGATGTCTGCCCTTGGGGGCACTGAGGTCTGGCTGTACATTCCCATTGCTGTTCCGGTCCTGTGTGGGATCCAGGCCGTTGGCTTTTCCCATGGGAGCCAGGAACCAGTGACACCCCGGGATCCCTCAGACAACACTTTCTTCTCCTCAGCCTGGGCCCAGGAAGTCAGAGAAGGGGCTGTCCTGGGTCCCAGCCCTGAGATTAAGCTTCTGCAAGAGGTGCCATTGTTTAAATGAAGGGAACCACTTGGAGAGCCTCCCAGACCTCGGGAGGGAGGGCACCACAGCGACTGGAGGCAGGAGAGTGGCGGCTTTACCACGTGATCCAGGGCCATGGCTACTGAGAGTTCGGGCTCAGGCTGTCCTGTGGGAAAGAGGAAAGGCCTGCTGGCCAGGCCCCCTCTTTTCCACCACCCACGCCACCGCAGTATCCCTCCCCCGCCCCTCCTCCGGAGCCCGTTTATCTTCCACGAAGCTCAAGTTCCTGGTGCAAGAAAGCTGTGGTGGGTGTATCCTCCTGACCTTGGCACGAGAAGTTGCGATCCACACCAATGTTCCCCAAAGTGGGCAACAGGAATAGGGCCACCCTGGGGGTGGGGTGGGTGCCCCACAAAAGCAGATACCTACACTTTATCCTGGATTATGGGCTATAGCATAAGGGTTGTTACTTGTCATCAGGTGCTGAGTAACTACTTTTTTTCTTTTTTCCTGAAAACAGGGTGGAAATAGGCCAAATAAGTTGGAAAACCTGTGCTCTCTCTACCCCATGCAAAGGGACCCCACTCCAGCCGCAATCACCCAGGAGGACCGCATGTGGCTGTTTTCAGAGCAGGCATGCCCAGTATGCCACCTCTACTCGGGATCTGGCACTGCCCTGTCCACCCAGACCTGTGGGCACTTAGGGGAAGATCCAGGTGCTCCTTCCCGACTGCACCATGAGCCATAAGGACCCTGCAATGGGGCCCCTGGAGACCCCGGGCGTTGCAGAGACGAACGGCTGCACAGGGCTTTCTCGGCTGGTATCTTCAGGGAAGCAGATGACCAGGCCTAGCTCAAGGCTGCATTGGTAAGTTGCACTGCCACCTTTTGGGTTAGTCGTTAACTCTCCTGCAATACTCAGGCTGCACATCCTGGGGTTTTACTTTTTATCCGCATATCCCACAAGAGCTGCGGCTGCTTGCGTGCTTCCCATTCCTAAAGCCTTGAATTTCTATCAGCTGTGACTTTCCTTTTCTGAAAACCCCTGAGTAAGGAAGTTTGAAAGAGCCCTAGAATCCCACCCTCTAAGCCTGGCTGTCCTACTAGCAGGGGCCAGGCATGCGGAGTCCCTCAGCTGGTTCCTCCACCGGGGATGCCTGGCTGCAACACCTGATTGGTCTCCACTTGTCTCTTGGGTCTTCTTTCCCAGGCCAGGGCCCCAGTGCAAGCTCTTACTTGCCTGATCATTGATAGGTAGGTAGGCAGACCCCCTTTGAAGCAAACCTGACATGAGACTGAATACCCAAACAGGTGGCAGAAGCAGGAGAGAGGATTTTCTTCCTTGCAGAAGATCGTTTACCTGATGAAATGATTCTAAGATTCCTGCAAATATCTTTAAATTTGCAGCTGCCTTGCCGCAATGAAGATCATTTTAAGAGGGGGATTTACACCCAGCGCTCTTCCCAACTGCACCTGTTACTGGAGCGCATACTACACCTGGTGGAGACCGGGTGGATCGACTTCTACTAGGATGGGTGGTCCCAGGGTGGAGCCACCTCGCCTGACCAGGGGTGCTCAATGTCTCCCGGCAGGCAGAACCACTCCGGAGACTTGGAGAAACAGTGCTAGTGGCAACCCTCTCCTCGACTCAGCGGGTCTGGTGAGGGGCTTGAGAATTTGCATTTCTAACAAGTTCCCAGGGGATGCTGCTGCTGCTGCTGGTAGGTGACCACTGCACTGTACCAAGGGGCCAGCTTAGCACTGGATGGGTGGCAGGTGCTCAGCGCCTCTGCTGTGCTTAGTGAGAAGGGATTGAGCCACCGGAATGCACAGGTCCCCAAGACCAGAAGAATATTCTTAGCAGAGGCTGGCTGACTGCCCTCCCTTTCCATTCACAGCCCTGGAGGTGTGGCCCTCGGGAAGGAGTCGGAGTAGAGGAGCCCAGTCTGTCTGTGATTGAAACTGGGTCCTGGGTGCAGCAGTGGACCCCAACAGCGATCACAAAGATGGCACAGGACAGGCACCACTGCCTTCTGTCATCTGCTAGGTCGCCAAGGGCCAGAGCCGACTTGACAGCCGCCGTCCACACATGAACCGTGCAGTCTTGGACAAGGCCCTGGCAGGTGTGCACACCTACTTCTTCACCTGCAGGCACCCCTTGCTTACAGATGTTCCGAAGGTCCAACCAGGTGGAGCACGTGACCCGGACAATCTGAGCACTCCTGAGTGCTGTCTGGCTGCGAGCCCCCCGGTGACCACGGCTGGCCGAATTCAAAGCCACTATGCTGCTGTGCGCTGGCACTGGCCTGTGCGCTGGCCGCGTGTCCTTGCTTCGTGACACAGAATGGTTGTGCAGGCAGAGCCAGGTCACGCAGGGTGCTCGGTGCCACTGCCCTGCCCTTGCTACAGCTGTCTGGTCAGACACAGGCGGTGCAGGGTGCCGGCCCCAGGAGACAGGAGCCGACAAGGTGCCCAAGACTGGCTACACCCAGGCCTGGTTCCCTGCTCCTTTTGCTGAGCAGCTGAGGGAAGGAGCGCGTCGTTTGCCGAGGCCTCTGCAGTGTTTAATCACCGCACAGCTCCCCTGCCGGCGCCTGCTCGCTCCCTGCAGCAAACAGCTAAAGGCTCTCTGCCTTCTGCCTGGAAGGAGGCCATGAAAAACCAACCCGTGGAGAGAAGGGCATGCTGGGGCGGAGACTTAGGGGCAAGCGGCCAAATGACCTAAGCTGGGCTGCTAGCAGTTGAGCAAGCTGGACCCTGGGCGTGGGGACTGGTCTACTCCAAACCTGCAGTTTCCCATCCTTTCTAATGATCCCAACTCCTGTGTCAGTCCATATCCCTCTTTGTTTACATTTAAATGCTCTCCACGTGAAGAGCTAATCTGTGCATGGGGCAGAAGGGTTATGCATGGGGTACTGGCCTAAAGGTTTGCTGTTTGAACCCCCCAGAAGTACCCTGAAAGAAAGACCCAGCATCGGTTTCCAAAGGTCACAGTCACGATAACTCCGGTGCAAGAGGTCACCACCGTGAGTCCAAATGGACTTAATAGCAACAACCTCAATACAAGGCAGGAGCCCTGGTGGCATAGTGGTAACTCAGCCCAAGGTCTTTAGTTCAAAACCATCTACGGCTGGCTCCTTGGGAGAAAGACAGGGCTTTCTAGTCCTGTACAGTCTCGGACACCAACAGGGGCAGTTCTACCCTGTTCTACAGGGTCACTCTGAGTCGGCATCGACTTGATGGCAGTGACTGAGCGAGTGTTAATACTGCATGTAACTGAAACCATACGGAAGCATCAAAAGGCAGACACGTTGAAAAGTACCACTTGCCCCAGGCCACCTTCCTTCTCCGCTATTCTTACCAGGGGAAGCATCGTTAGTGACTTTTAGTTTTGCTCCAAGAGCAAGTCTGTCATGCACGCCTATGAGGACCTTTGAACAGTTGCTCCTTGCCCTGGATATTCATGTGGATCACTCCCTCGGCCCTTTGTCCTTCTAGTGTTGGGGGTGTGGGCTTCGTGACGTTACCAGCTGATGGATTTCAACATCCACTGACTCGACCTTCCCTTTATGTTACTTCCCAGCTTAATCACGCACTGTGGCCCCTATCGCCATAAACGGCAATACAGTACAGCACGAGGGGGCAGTGGTGGTTCCGTGGCAGAATGCTTGTCTTCCATGTAGGAGACCCAGGTTCGATTCTCAGCCAGTGCACCTCACGTGCAGCCACCAGCTGTCCGTCAGTGAAGGCCTGTGTGATGCTCTACTGGATAAGCTTTGATGGAACTTCCAAATGAAGGCACACTAGGAAGAAAGGCCTGGTAACACACTTCTGAGGATCTACCAGTGGAAACCCGACATATCACAACGGTCCAATCTGCAACCACTTGTGGGGATGGCACAGGACCACGCTGTACATGGAGTTGCCTCAAACCAGGGAGAGACCCAACAGCAGCCAACACGAACAACTAGAGCAGGACATTTATTTACCTGCCCAGCCCTGCAACCTACACACTTGGCCACCAGTGCAGAGTGTAGGAATCTCCTTCCATGTGCTGCCTTCACAGTCATATCCTGAGTGCTTCCAGCATCCCCTCATGCCGCAGCCCAGCAACACCGACGGAAGGTGGGGTTGCAAGCATTCAAGGACACGCCCCACTCCCGGACACAAGGGTGGCATGTTCTGAAGTTCCTTTTAAAAGTATGTTTCAGCTCAACGAGATGATCAGTCCAGAAGAGCCAGAATCTCGGCCTTTGGGACCTGTTGATTTTTCCTGCCTTTTTGACTCTCTGCCAGGACTCTCTGCCCTTTTGACCTCTCATCTCTCCCAAAGACCCAGCCTGGTGCAAGCAAGACACAAGCAGGTGCTGGGAATGACCAGACAGGAAATCCGACCCCCTAGCTCACATCACCGACTTCCCCAATCGAGGCCGAGCAATACAGTGTCTCGAATGAGATATATGGAAGTACATCTTCATGACTCTAGGGCTGGGGAAATTCCCCAAAAGGATACATCAACACTAATAAGGAAAAGGAAAAAAGATGGGTCCATTTGTCTACACTCAAATGAAGAATGTCTAGGTCAAAATGCCTCTTTGGGAGGCTGGAAAGACTATTACGGTGGTGAGGGAAGCTGCCTCAGATGGAAGGCTAGACACGAGACACAGGCTCCAGGAGCTGTGGGGAACGGGACTCCTCTCTCCTCACAGTTCTTGCTGCTGCCCCCGCCCCACCCCATGAAAACCCAGACCCCCTTCCTTGCCCCATGCAGAGACAACCAAGCAAAGTAAAATGAAAGAGGCTGGGAGCCTGGCAGGTGCCTTGGGAAGGCTGCGCAATGGGGCAACAGCATCTCCCATCGCTGGCATCATCCATCACTCGGGGCTCGTCACTTAGATTTCAGGCATTTAATGAAACGAATCCGGTGGCTCGGGCGAGGTATGGCTGGGCACTTCCTACCCTCACCTGCAAATTAGACCGTCACATACAATCCGATTACCTCAACCGCCACATTTATCTCAGAAGCGGGGCCATCCATCACTCCTCAGCGGCGAACGCACATTTGTCACAAATGCAGGGAAGTTCTCCCCAAAGTTTCAAGAGGCGGCCTTCCAGCACTCGCTCAGCAAATGTGCAGCGGCTACTCCATGGACTGCGACCCACACGGCTGGCAGTTTGAAACCACCAGCACCTCTGTGGGGCAAGGCTGTGCTGTCTACTCTGGTGAACAGTTACTCTTGAAAACCCACAGGACGCCACCATGAGTCAGCATTGACTCGGTGGCAGTGAGTTTGGGTTTTTGAAGTGCCCACCATGGGCAGGCTGTGGACCGAGCAGCGAGGTACAGAGAACGCATAGTTCTAACCCATAGGCGTCCCCAGGGGACCGGTGAAAAGACGAACCCAGGCGATCACCAACTACAACGTGTGAATACCAAACTAGGCAAGCTTAAAGCCGATGGGCCAGGCTTTCATCCCAGCTCTGACTCAGCCTAGTGTCACCGTGCCATGTGCCTGGTCACCGACCCAGACCTCAATGGCACACATGTAAGAAACGGGTGGGATGGCAGTATGGACCATGCTGTCCAATGGAGCTTCCTGCAGGGATGGGCATGCTCTAGACCCATACTGATGACGATGATGGGGAAATGGAACCCCCCCAGGGGGAGCTAAGGCCCCTTGGTGGGCTGGGCCGTGAAGCTGAACAGGCCGTCCGTAAACGAATCGCACAGCGCACAATGTCACATGAGATGCATGCTCCACGGAGGCGGCCCTTCCCGCCTGAAGGCGGGCAGGACACCGCGACCTAGGACGACAGCAGCGATCATCACTGGCAGTCTCCTTAGGGGTCTCACAGTTCAGCCCGGCAGGTCAATGTCCCACTGTAGAGAAGAAGACACTGCAGCGTGAGGGCAGACCAGCATAACCTGTAAAGCGGTAGTCACAGAACGCATGTCCGGGTCTCTGTGGCTTTGAGGAGCGTCTCTTCTCACAATAGGACACCTGGTGCCACGAACGAGAAACCAACAGAAAGAACAAAAGCTACAGGGGCTGGGGGTCAGGAGGGCAGGCCTGCAGGGCAGGCTGGAAGCAGTGCACCCTCTACACCCGTCGGACCACCTCCACGATCTACGCCCACAGCTACATCTGCCAGTTTCTCCCCAGGCCCAGACTCTTCTCAGTGTCCATGCTGAAGAGGTGGGTGCTGAGCATAAGGCATGGAACCTCTCCACTAGGCCTGACTCCCTCTCTCTGGCCAAGGGCAAGGCAGCCCAAGTTTCCTCGCAGCAGAGGGCAGAGGGCTGGAGCCAACACATCAATAGCTCTGTATTTACCAACCCCAAACACCACCTCGACCTGAAGCCTTTGCATAGAAACCAGGGCACCAGACAGGAACCTCCGTGACACCAGGGCCAGCAAGGGCACGTGGGGACATCAGCATCATGTTGCCTATCAGGTGTGGGGTAGCACGACTTTCACCACCAGGACCCTGTGGACGCAAGGTGGCTCCGTGCTCTGGTCCCGAGTTCCTCGCCTGAGACCTGGAGGCAGTACAGAGGCTGCGAGGGGCTCAGGCGTGTAACTACGAGTGCCATTGGCTGAACTTGCTAAGTGACCCCAACTGTGGCCAGGCTGAGTCCAGCTTGGGATGGGGGGGTGGCCCTTTCTTTATCAGAAATGAGAACGAGTAGGTGCAATTCCTCCTGTGAGGGTTGAATGGGATGCACAGAAGTACTTATAAGCCACATTTGGGCAAATTCAGTAAGAATTTAAGTGTGCCCATGGGCAGGCTTCCTGGGGACCCCAGAACAGCCTGACCTGAGCAAGACATGTCCCTGGGAGGCCAGGCTCCTCCAGAAAGGGGCAGTCATCTGGGAGTGCTACCAGCAGAGGGCTTTTCGCAGGACAGGTGATGCCTAGCTTGGGAGCCACCCTGGAACACGCATTTGGCAGTAACAGCCAAGTGGACTCCCAGGAAGGAGACTGCCAGATCACCCAAGCTGGGCACTGCGGACCTGAGTGTCTGAGGAGGATACGGGGACTCTGTGCAGCCAAAGGGGGAAGTTCCCTGCCTGAAATGGAAGACAGGCAATTCCTGATCAGAGCCCATCGCTGGGCTGTAAGGTGGGAAGAGGAGTAGGCTCCGGAGGTGGGAGAACCAAGGATGAGAAGGCAGGGAGGAGCAGGGAACACTAGAAGGGCTGAGCAAGTCTCCCTAAAGCACCCCCGAGTCACTCTTCTTTACCACCCCAGTTGGATGGTGCACGTAGCTACTCACACAGCTCGGTACAAATGAGGTTACAACAAACAGGGCCAGGAGGGCCAAGCGGCAGCTAACTGAAGGGCAGGGAGGAAGAAGGGAAAGGTAGTGGGGCTCACCAACGGCACTCTGAGAAAGCGCCACTGAGGACCCCCTGCCACCAGGACCACCAGCACTCTCCACACCCTCCCCAAAGCACTGCACTGCCAACCTCCTTTTGTTGTCACGTAAACAAATTTGGGGGTAATTCTGCAGGCAATTGTCTTCCGATTTACAAAGCGGCTCTGTGACTGCACGAGGCTGATGGTTCAGGCAGTAATTGTATGGTAATCACTTCTGTTTATGATCGATGTGGAAATCACTATTGTGTTCCAGCGGGCTTGTTAAAAAAAATTACAGGCAAAGGGAGGGAGGGCTTATTCCGGGGATTTGGAGACCCCAAAAATGAAATGAACAGAGGCAGAGGAGACACAGAGACAGTGGCACACAGGGCAGTCCAAACCCTACGCCTCTTACACGCGCAGCAGCCAGCGATACTGGGGGAGCCTCCTAACACCCATCTGCCAACACATCACTGGACTTGCTCTTGCCTGTCTCTACAGGAGACGGGTGGCTGGTGGCCGGCGGCACTACCTCCCGCATCCCCATACTTCCTCAACTAGGCTCTGCCCGCTTCCTCCTTGCCTGGAGATGGCAGCAGATGGTACCTGGGGGTGGGGGGTCAGGTGGCAGAAGCAGGGCAGCACTGGGAGCTGAGCTGCAGTTTCTGGAATGGAAGGGGGCTGCCCACCTGGCAGGCAGAAACCTGACTCTCCCAGAGGCCACTGGGCTGGGTCTGAGCTGGGTGGGGGACACTGTTTCCTGGGGCAACCTCGGCCACTCTGTGACACCAGAAGACGGTGCCAGCACAGGCTGGAAGCCAATGGCTCCCTCGGGAGGGAGGAGCAGAAATCACCTATTGTGTGTAAACCACAAAAATCACTAGGCTGCAGACAGATCTATTACAGGCACCTGTTTCCCCATTGCCCACCTTCCGCGCAGCTGGGCACACTGGGCAGCCTGTTGATCAACGCCACTAGGTGTGAGGGTTCCACGGCAAACAACTCAGCCCCTGCATTTTCAGAGAGACAGCCCTCCCCTGCGCACACACTGGATCTTCCTCTCAGCACCCCGGGGCAGTAGGCAGTCTCACAGAATTGAAAAGGAAATGTGTCTTTGGTACCCTCTGGGCATGCATGCTGCAGGGCTCAGGCCTGGAACTTGGCCTGGCCCTCAAATATGATACCCAAGCCATTCTGGGACTGTGAACTGGGATGCCCCTGGCTACCAATTAGGAGCTCAGCAGGGCATGTCAGGCAGACTCTGGAAAGTCTTAGTAGTGGAATAATCACTCCTAATTGGACTTTCAAGATCCAGCTTCAGAAAACAGACTACTTCTTCCCCAGGGACTTAGTTTCTGAAGTAGATACAAACAAGCGATAGTTATTCAACATTAAAAACAAAGTTGGCTGAAAACGAGAGTTGCAGCTGCAACTAAGTTTTCTAAATGGGCGTGGAAACACAGGGTGAGTGTATGCCTAGGTGTGCACTGTGTGCATGGGGGATGTGCCCACGTGGGGACAGAAGATGCCAGCGGCAGATTATCTTTGGGGGTTGGAGTCCCACCTTTGGATCTCATCCTCAGGTCCACTCAAGAATCCAGTTTTCTGATCGGACGACCCAGCCAGTGCCTTCTGGTAGGTACAGAAGGCTGGATTCCCAGTCCAACCCTAGCCCCACCGCCCAGTGCCTTACCTGCCTGAGGCAGGTAATGGCAGTTCCTCCTCCTCCAGAGCTGCGAGGACACCACATGGGTGTGGGTTCTCTCTCAGCTGGGAGCGGACTACACTGGGATGCCTGGTATGTCTGCTTCTTGCTCCATCTCAGAACCACAAAATGTTCAGTCAGTAACCCCTGTCCTCTTTATTTCATCCCCTGGAGCGCGAGTCCAACCTCTGGGTCAGAAGTCTTAAGTGAGGCCATATGGACCAGCGAGTTCTTCCTGCCACCCCAGCCCCAGAGGAAGTGTAGCCAAAAGGCTGGGGTCAAGCCGTGAAGAGGGCATGGCCTAGGTAAGAGCGAGCCAGGCTCTGGGTGAGTGCTGGCAGACAGCGCCTTGAAGACAGGGCTGGGAGGTTGGTCAGGCCGATGGACAAATGGCTGACTCAGCCGAAGGACCAGGATAACAGGCACTCAGGGACTAGCTCTGGAGGTCTGCCTGGCTGGACTCAGAGGGCAGTAGAGTGCTGCAGGCGCCACGTAGGCAGCCTGGCTGGAGGATTTCGGAACGCACTTTGCTCTGAAATATGCCTTGTACTCACTCATACGACTTGTATTTGCTCACACACTCGGCGACTTGCTCAGCAAACAGCCTTCTGGCCTTCCCTGAGATGATCCCAAAAGCTAAGCCCGAATAAACCACAAGGTTGGAAGTTTGAGCCCACTTGAAGACCAGAATAAAGGCCTGGTCATCTGCATCTGAGAAACCAGCCACTAACTGAGCATGATAGTGGGAAAAGGAGGCAAGTAAAAGGAAATAGAGGAAAGAACTAATAGGCAAAGGGCATTTACAGAGGTCTAATTAAAGGCATGTACATATGCAAATATATTTATATATGATGATGGGGAAATAGATCTATATGCATATATGTATAGGTTTAATATTAAGGTCGTAGATGGACCTTGGGCCTCCACTCAAGTACTCCCTCAATGCAAGAACACTTTGTTCTTCTATTGAACTGGCATTCCATGATGCTCACCTTCCCAACACGATCGCTGAAGGCAAAGCGGGTGCATAAGCAAATGTGGTGAAGAAAGTTGATGGTGCCCGGCTATCAATATATATAGCATCTGGGGTCTTAAAGGCTTCAAGCAGCCATCTAGCTCAGAAGCAACAAAGTCCACATGGAAGAAGCACACCAGCCTGTGTGATCATGAGGTGTCGAAGGGATCAGGTATCAGGCTTCATCAGAACAAAAAAATCCCATCATTGAGAATGAGGGGCAGTGCAGAGTGGGGACCCAGGGCCCATCTGTAGGCACCTGGACATCCCTTTACAGAAGGGTCTCGGGGAGGAGATGAGCTAGTCAGGGAGCAGTGTAGCGACGATGAAACATACAACTTTCCTCTTTAATGCTTCCTCTCCCCCAGCCCTCCCCCACTATCATGATCCTAATTCTACCTTACAAATTCGGCTAGAACAGAGGATGTACACTGGTACAGATAGGAACTGGAAACACAGGGAAGCCGGGACGGATGATCCCTTCAGGACCAGTGGTGCGAATGGCAATACCAGGAGGGTCGAGGGAAGGCAGGGTAGAAAGGGGAAACTGATTACAAGGATCTACATGTAACCCCTCCCTGGGGGACAGACAACAGAAAAGTGGGTGAAGAGAAACGTCAGACAGTGTAAGACAGGGGTGCTCACACTTTGTCAGCATGCGAGCGACTTATAAAGTGATCAAGTCAAAATGATCTACCAACCACAAAAATGCAAAACATATATTTATTTATTAGATTGATTCATAAATGCATTAAGAATTCTTTATATTTACAATGTATGTTTATGTACCTTGCATAACTGCATGAGTCCATATTGCACAACACAATACTATTAACAATGGACATTTTTTGTCATTACTTGAGTTGACTCTGATGCCTTGCACTGAAAGGATGAGCCAGGGATGCATAGTCCGGACAGGAGCTGCTGACAGCCAGCCTCAAGCACACTTCCAAATGATCATCAGTCCTGGTGGAACGGGACTTGGACTTAGTGATCTGTATGTGGGAAAAGGCTGACCCGCATAAATAAGTAGAGCTGAATAATGCAGTCAAGGAGGGAGCACATTTTCTCATGTTTGGGTACTTTCCCCTGTGAGTAAGTTCCAGAACTGGTCACACACTCTGGACTTCAGCGGAATGTCCGCTTGTAGTGTCAAAATCTCCCATTCTGTATGAAAGTGATACGTTTTGTCTTCTTCCTTGGTCCAGCTCCCCCACTCATTTTAATACCCTTTCTTGCGTTTTAGAGAAAAAACCCAAGGTCTAAAAATTGGTGATACCTTAGCATGTCAGTTTTGCTGCACTTAGCGCAGTTGTTTGCACATGTGCTTGACACCTAAGATTGCGTCTGATTGGCTGCGCTGTATATCAATTAAGTGACAGGTTGATGATAGGCTTACGTCTATTTTTTAATGCCATGCGATTGATGTATTGAGCACCCCTGGTGTAAGACATGACAAAACAATAATAATTTATAAATTATCAAGGGTTCATGAGGGAGGGGGGAGCAGGGAGGGAGCAGAAAAAAGTGAGGAGCTGATACCAAGGGCTCCAGTAGAAAGAAAATGCTTTGAGAATGATGATGGCAACAAATATACAAATGTGCTTGACACAATGGATGGATGGATGGATTGTGATAAGAGTTGTATGATGCCCCAATAAAATTATTTTTTTAAATGATAATAGTAATAATAATAATAATAATTAAAAAAACCAAAAACGAGTCACTGGAACCCCCTTGAAGCCAGTTCTACATACATGGGGTTACCGTGAATCTAATCCACTCAACTGCAACTGATCTTTACGCAGGACGCGACCAACAACCCTATTTACAGACGGGAAGACGGGAGTCCTGAGAGGCCCGTGACTTCACGTCAAGAGCAGGTTGTTCTGGGACGGGTCTGAGTTTTTCTGACATCCTTGAGGCAGAAAGGAAGCTGTGGCCAGTTAGTGCTTAGTTCCTGCTTCGGAAAAGATCTAGGAGGGCTTAGAATCTTTTACCTAAAATGGGATTAGGGGTCGATTGGGATCCATCACTCTCGGGGAAGTCCCAGCGTTCCTCCCAGCTCCCTGAGTGGGACCCCACGGGGGAGGCCAGGGGCTATTTGTCCCAGGAGGCCTCGGTCAGCGAGGTGCAAGAGCAGTTAAGACAAGCCCCAGGGGAGGCCAAGGGAGAAGCAAAGCAGGAAGCTGTGGCCCCAGAAACGGCGCGAGGGCAGTGGACCCTGGAGGAGTGCTGATGGGTTTGAACATGCGGAGGGCTTTCTCTGGAAGGTGCACCTCAGGCTTCTGATAGCTCTAGCAGACACATCCGAGCTCTTCCCTTGTGCAGACGAGGGAACAGCGGCTTGGCAGCTGGCAAGCAGGGATAGTCTTGGGGACCTGAGAGGGTGGTGTGTACTAGGAGTTAGTGGGAAAGGTACTGGGGAGGTGGCTGGATGATGGAGCCACACTGGTAAGCAAGGCTTGGACAAGAGATTGGAGGGGAGGGGTGGGGAGAGCAGGAAGGGCGGCAGAGGAAGACCTCCAAGATGGGATGGACAGGCCTTCCCAAAGTCCACACAATTCATTTGAGGGAGGACCCTCTACTAGGCCCAACCCCATTCCTCCACCTCTCCCCATCCTGACAAAGCCTTGGGACCCTCTCCTCCCTCCCTGACTCCCAAGTGCCAACTGATTCTCCTAGGCTGCACACAGTCTCTTCCCTGCCGGGGACGGACACGGCTTTGGTCGGTTGCAGGGATCATCTGGCTTCGCTCCCCAATGTCAGCATATAGGGAGTACGGCCTAGCTCCTGTACCAACACACACGGCGAGCACTCCAGGCCCAGGGTGCAGGGAAAGTTAAGTAATTCACCTCGTCACCCGGTAAGTGATAAACGATCTTTCCCGGCTCCCAGAATGGCCTTCAACAAGTGGTTCTCTTTCCTCGGGCCCTCCACCCATCAATCCCAACGTCAGCGTGGTTCTGGGGGGGCACTCTATCCACAAAATGTACCCCATACAAGCTGGGCTGTCACAGAACTCCCCAAAGAACTCAAGGGAGAGTTCTGGCCCAACTCACCAGAGTGCTTCAGATGTAAGGTTGAGACGTCCAGCTCCTTCCTCGAGAGGGAAATGAAAGTGGGTGCATGTATGCTTGCCCACACACACCCCACCCCAACCCCCGCATTGGAACACACCCGTGCGGCCTCCCGGAGGTCCGCTGGGGGTTACACGCAAGCAGAACAAGGAAAAGGCCCACTTGCACCCTCCCGTGCCCATCCCCAGGCCTCCTTGGAGTGGCTGCTCTCTGTTGTCAAGGCCAAGGCGACGGAAGACGAGGCACCGGAAGGCAGGGCCGGTGCACCGCCGATCACAGCACACCGAACACACTTCGCTCAGACGAGGAAAGGGAGGCCCAGGGAGAAGGGAAGGGGCCACGCATCAAAGAACCAGTCTCGAGGGCTCAGAAACTTGAGGGCAACCAAAGGCCCGGCTGGTTTGGCGCTAAATGTATCAGGCGGTGAGGGAACTAAATCAACTCCAAAGCAATGAAAGCAGAGGCTTGTTGAGAAACAACTGGACAGAAGCTTTTCTGGTCCCCATGGCAACCCCAGGAAATGAGAGGGAGGGGTTCAGCAGCGGTAGTGTCATCTTCCAGGTAAGGGCCTGGCTTGGGTGCCTGACCAATGTATCCAGAAGCTGCCACCACCCTGTGGCGGCTTGGGTGTTGCTGTGAGGTTGGACAGGCAGAGCTTCCAGACTAAGACGGACGAAGAACAAAAGCCCAGTGAGCGACTTCTGAAACCAGTTGCTACCAATCCTATGTAGTACAATGAGCTGACCCAGGTGTGTACCATGTCACCAGGACCGGAAGGCCGACGAGAGAACAGTTTATGGGAACGGGAATCTGGGTAGTCCTAGCTTATTGAGTTAATGCCAGATGTGGGTTTCACAATGGCTCTAGGACACTGCCTTGGCTGGGCCACTGGCTGGCCCGGCCCAGAGCCCCAGATGGGATGAGGAGGTCCTGAGGGTCCTGGGTGGCACAGCAAGAACAGGTGTGGGCTCCAGGTCCTATATGCAGGAGGGAGTAGAGATGCCAACACAGTAGCAAGCTGAGTCCTCCAAAGTTCCTGCCACCTTGCAGAACCACGGGCCACAGAGCTGGCCTCTTGGAGCCCTTTGAGGGTAGCGTTGTCCGCTAGAGCTCTGGTCAAGCAAAGTTTCTATTGTACTGTCCACTGTGGTAGCCACTAACCACGTGAGACTCGGAGAGCTGAAAACGTGGCTAGTGTGACTAAGGACTGACATTTTAACCAACATCGATTAAAAAAAAACACGTGTGGCCAGTGGCTGCTGTATCAGACAGCACAGTCAAATCTAGTGTGAACCTTCTTCCAATCAGCCGGGACACCAAGAGGCACAATGGCTGCACAAAGTCACACAACCAACCCGGGAAGCCAGGGCTGGGACAAGAGTCCCATGTATGTTACCACCTTTACTGCCAAACATGCCTTGGGCTGGTGTCAAGGATCAATTTGTGTCTCCCCCCAGATCCATATCAACTTAGCTGGCCATGATCACCGGTGATTTGTCAGTTATGAAATGACACAATCACCTCGTGATGTGATAAGCCAACCAGTTGTAAAGGGATTCGGCGGGTTGTAACTCCCTTACTTTGGTCACAGGCTTCAGTCGATGTAAGGGGAGCTTTCCCAGTTGGACTGTGTTACCTTTTCTCTATCAAGAGATACAAAGAGCAGCCAGCAGAGAGAGCGCCTCGGCACCACCAGAAAGAATTGCTGGAGAGGAGCACATTTTGGACTTGGGGTCCCTGCACTAAGACTCTCCTAAATCCAGGGGAAGATGGATGCCTAGACACATAGATGTCCAAGGAACGCTGGGCCCACTCGTGAGGAAAGGAGAAAGAGACCGCCCCTGAGAACCGACACCAGACAGCCTTCCCATAGTGAGTTACGTAAATCCGAACTTCGGGTCTTCTAAGTAGTGAGAGAGCACGTTTCTGCTTTTTAAAGACGGACATCCACACACAGCGTGTCTGTTACAGCAGCATTCGATACCAGGAGTGGACTGCTCCCTAACAACTACATACAAGGTGAAAGCTGTTTTGGAATCGGGTAGAGGATAGAGGCTGGCGAGTTTTAAGGTACCTAACAGCAAATGCTTAGATTTCCCTGAAGATCATGTTGGTGGAATTATGGCTGTCGATGGCAACTGTGCTGTGATACTGGAGATGGTGCAGAGGATAAGAAGGGACAGAGAGAGAGCAGCAGCAGAACTAAGAGACCAGTGCACGAGACTGGTGGATGCAACCCACGGATCAAGAGAGCGGCGTGCAGTAAGGCAAGAGGCTTCCTGGCAAAGTGAGGTGCTTCTGTGGACTTACTGAAAGGGCTAAAGGACTTTATAACTCTTGGCGGAACAGGGGAGAGGCCAGGCCTCTCGAGGGGCTGAGAGGATGTGGAACTAGGAAGTAGAAACTGAAAAGGAACATGGGAAGCAGTACTGCTTTGATCTCAGAGGTCATCACCCCTGAGATCGCAAAAGGTGGATGCATGGCCTGTTGGGTCTCAAAGGGTGGGACTAGGGTCTCCTGGTTCTCAGAGTTTGATCTTTACCAAGTCCATGTGGGATGACCATGCTCAAAGTGAAAAAGAATGGGGTGGGCTAAGTCAGAAGGGGCTAAGTCACTGGGCCTGAACAGCTGGTTTAAAGGCCAGGGATGCAGGGGCTTTGACCCAGAATCCAGAGAGCATGACCAGCACCCAGAGTCTGGAGGGAAGGGCTGTATGGTCCTGGAAAACAGGATTATTTTTAAGTCTTGAGAGTGAATAGACTTTGTTCTGCTTGGTGCCCATCACCCCTTCTTTCCCGCCAACTGCTCCATTGCATAATGGCAATGTCTTCCTTGTGATCATCCCACCATAGTAGTTTGGATGCAGATAACTGGTAGATTCACAGATAAATAGAAATTTTGTCCCAGAAGGGAATTTGCACTTGGGAGTTAAGACTTTTGGAATGACATGCTGGGGTGAGTTTTTTACACGCAAGGCTGAAAGTTGATGTGGTAAGGACATGAACTGGAGGGGCACACTCTACTCTTGTAGAACGTCATTGGTTAAACTGTGTCCAGCCAAAGCGTGTGTCAGCCTAGCTGGGCTATTTTTATCACTGGTTTGAGAGCTAGGTAAAGAGGTAATTTGGTAGTTGTGCAATTATATAATCATTCCCAAGATGTGATCATATATATTATCACCAATCAGTATCACCAAGAGATAAGAGCCAGAGTCCTGAGAACCCCTAGACCCAGGGACAGATTGACACCAAGACACATGGAGAGCCCCAAAGAGTGCCAGGCCCACAGATGCGAAGGAAGCAGAGACACTCCCTCGAGAACTGACAGAGAAACTTCTGCTGGAACTATGTCTTGGATTCAAACTTCTTGCCTCCTAAACTGTGATCAAATAAAGTTGTTTGGTAAAGAGATCCACGTGTGAGATTTCTGATACCGCAGCACTAGGTGAGTGGTCATTTCATGGACATTTATTAGTCACTTGGCACTGGTGAAATGATTTAAGCTGAAGGTGGGTGGAGGGGGAGTCAGGGGAAACTGATCACAATAATTGATATATGGCTCCCCTCCCAGGGGGACACACAAGGGTTAAGTAGAAAGAAAATGTTTTACAATGGATGAATGTTTGGATTGGGATAAGAGTTGTACAAGCCCCAATAAAATGGTTAAAAAATGTTTTGAAAAAGATGATGACTTATGTACAGATATGGTTGACATAATGGATATATGTATGGATTGTGTTAAGAGCTGTAAGAGGCCCCAATAAAATAATTTTTAAAAAATGATGTAAGCTATGGAATTCCCTTCACCTGAAATATCTAGCAGGACTGACACGCAGATGTTATAAATGACTAAGAAACACCCTCGCTGTTGTCACGGTGCCTGCTTGTGGGTCTTAGTGGAAACGTGTTCTATAGGGCTTTTTAGAATGAGACCCCGAGACTTTGCTTCTGAGCGACGTCTGTGTGGCCCGAACCCCTCAACCTTTTGGTTAGTAGCCAGGTGGGTTAACCGTCTGCACTGTTCCAGGGCTCCGCGTGACCACATGCAACATGCTGATGCCCAGCTGTAGGTACTGCACGCGGAAGAGGCGCTTTCCACAGGGCCTTGAGTCTCGGCGGGCTTTGGAGGCGAGCAACATGTGGGCCTGGAAGTGGCACAACTGAGAGAACTGGCGAGAAGGATTTGTTGGACATTTCCCCCCTTCCTTTCTGAACCACCTCTCCAATCTTTCAAAGCTCTTCCGCCGTGTAGGCACCAAACCAGCGTGTTGAATCTTCTGTGTGCACTGTGAAGCCACCAGTCAGACGATCACATCTTGGATGGCAAAGACCAGATCAACTGCGGTTGAGCTGATTCTGGCTCATGAAGACGCCGTGTGTGTCAGAGCAGAAGAAAGGTTTTCGATGACTAAATCTTTATGGAAGTAGATAGCCGGGCTTTTCTTCAGCAGTACTGCTGGGTGAGTTAAAACAACCATATTTTTGGTTAGCAGGTGAGTACAAACTGTTTGGGTCAGCCAGAGACCTTGGAAGGCAGAGAAGGTGTCGACGGGTCACAAAATATCTCAGGCTGTGACACGGCTTTAATATTTACACATTAAGAATGTGTAAGTTCAAACTCTGGACTTTAAGGTCATCCCCTGCCTGAAAACCTCCCGGAGGCCTAGGAAAGCGTCTGTGCTGGATGTAGTCCTAGGAGCCTGAGGCGGACTCCTCCGGTAAATATGGCTCTCTTCAGGAAGAATGTGCAGACACCACCGGCAGAGAAGCTCGCAACGCATTCTCAGAGCTCCTCAGAAGGCAGAGCCAGCTGCCCTTTCCCCCACCAACCACAGGCACAAAACCAGGAACCTTCAGCACAAAACAGGAACCTGCAACAAGACAAGCTCTCCATCGTGCCTGCAGCAGATTCTAACTTCCCACCACGTCCTCATTTCTTTGCACTGATTCCTGCCTGCAACTCAGCATCGGTCCTGGTCTTGGAATCCATGAGTTTGGCTCCACGTTCCTACCCAGATGAAATCGGTGCTCCTTGACCACCACGGAGTCTTCCGCTCACCTCCTCTGCTTCAGCTAGAGAAATAGCCAGCCTTCTGAAACGTCATACCTTCTAAAATACCACATGCCTTTGCATCTACCAGTTTCTCACCAAAGAGTCATCTCCCCCCACTCTCACCCAAAATCTAAATTCTGTTCACTTACAAAATTAGGTTATATCTAAGACATAGGTTCTCAAATTTATTTGGCTTACCATCCCAATCCCTCTTTCAGAAAAAGAGAAAAAAAATTATTTGGTGCCCCACTAGCAATTAAAACCTCTGTACTATAGCCCATAATCCAAGTGCAGGCATCTGCATTTGCAGTGCCCCCTGGGTCCCTCCAGTGGCACCCCACCCCCCACCTCCCTGCCTGGAAGGAATTGCCCATTTTGGGAAACAATGGTCTTGGAAGAATTTATGGCCACTCCCATTTCCTCTCTTCCTGGAGACCTTGGTGAACGGATATGTTCAGCTAGTAAGTAAAAGGTTGGAGTTTCAAATTAACCCAGAAGTGATTTGGAAGAAAGACCAGGTGATCTTGGGACACGGACACACACACACACACACACACACACACACACACACACAGTTTATGAGGTCCTGAAGACACGACAAAGATCTTTTAAAGCAGGATTGTCAGTTCAGAGATGAGAACACTGATGAATGCAGATGGGGAGTGACTTGACAAAGGTGACAAATTAATTTAGTACCAGATCACTGATATTAAAATTTGAGCTAAGGCTCAGCCTTAGGGGCCATGCTTCTGCATGCAAACAGTGTCAGAATGATGCGGGCAGCTTTAAAAAGCCAAAGCAAAGTCTGGGCCCCACCTCAGTACTTTGCCTGGTTCTGTTCTTCATTCACCAGACTCATATGAAGCACCCAATATTGCCCTGAGCCAGGCTGTTTTTATGAAGATCGGGCATCATCCCTCGAGGGGGTGAAGGCAAAGGCCAAGAGGCTTAACTTCAAACAAGAACTGGACATCTTGACTGGGCCGCTAAGGAGGTTGGAGAGTCTTCCTCCTGAGCTGGGCAAGAAGGTGGCAGACCAGTGGGGTCCAGGGTCTAACTCTGTTAGCTCTGAGGCACATGGACACATCAGACTAAGAAGCAGGAAGTTAGGTAAGGCAGTTCCAGAGGTGCCTTAGGCATCCCATTAGCAGCTCACCTTGCCTCTCTCGAGAAAGGCTCAACAGCCAGAGGTCTGAGGACCTGAGGGCATCACCCAAGAGACTTTTGTCTCTTCTGGATGGGTCTCTTCCTGAGATGGAGTCTCCCCAGTCTTTCCGGTTATGCTGAAGACCACCCCCTGGTGGGCGTGTTGGGATTCCTGGCAGAGCTAAGCCCTTCTCAGACCACCCCCTCTCCTCAGCAAAGGGCCACCAGGAAGGAGACCCTGCAGTGCGGTCTGATGCTGAGAGGAAGGGGCATGTCAGAACACAGCCACAAGGCCAGAGACAAAGCGAACTAGAGCAGGGGGCAGAAGCAGTTAGGCACATTTAAAACATAAACCTCATTCACCAAGGCAGCCTGAGGAGGACATGGACCGAGCCTCACTGTGCTACCCCAGTGGGAAGTCTCTCACCCTCTGGGCATCGCAGCAGACTGCTCTACCTGCCTGCGGAGGGAGTGCAGGAATATCTTGAGAAGTTGGAAGTGCTTGAGGCTGGGGCTTGTTTTTCCCTGAGTGAGCTCCCTCTCGTGGCTGGCTGCTGCCTTACCTGGCCCAGGGAGAATTTTCTCCTGCAGCTGAGGCTTCCGGGGAGTGAGAGGGAATGTGGGCATGCACAGGAGGGGCACAAGCCTTGGCAGGACAGAAACAAGGGGCGTCTGCACTAGCTGAATGTCCAGAAATTCCAGCCTGCTAACCTCTCTCTGGGCCCGTGTTCAGAAGCCCAGCCACAGGTCCACTGACAAGCCTGTCCCTATGGACACGCACCAGTCTTGCCTCATAGGACCGCAGCTGCAACGATCAAGGTAAACACATCCCTTGCCCAGAGCGCCTCTCCTGTTCTGCTAACACGGAACTCTCTGTTCCCAGCGCCCTGAGGAAGAGCCGGATTTCCTGCCTAATCGATGGATGGCTGACGCCTATCAGGCACCTTGATAGTCCACAGGGAGGGCTGAGGCTGCTCTTGGGAGTGCTGCCCACTGTGACCACTTGGGTGGACTTGCCGAGTGACCTTGTGACAATTTGAACCTCAGAGTTCTCCTGTGTTCATGGGGAAGACCTGGCTGGCTGGTCTACACCTGCCCCAGGGGGTTTTCAGAACATAATGCTCAGCAAATGGGAGGTCTTGTATCTAGCCAACCCCATAGTGTGCTGCCACACAGTGGGCTCTGCACTACGGGATACCCTGACCTCATTTCTGTCCTAAGCCTCGATCCTTTGAGACCACAGCTGTCTGCTGGTACTTTTCTGTAGCAACAGCTACGCCAGTACTCAGCAAGCACCCCGGGGCTGCTGAGTGAATCGATGTTTCCCACACTGTGACCACTTGAAATGTGGCGGACATTAATGAGAAACATTACTTTGTATTTTAATTATTTCAAATTAATAAATAGCCACGTGTGCGTGTGTCTGGTGGCCACTACGTTGGACACCAGAGTTCTACATGTGTCCTCCTCAAAGCCTCAAAAAGACGCAGTCAGGAAGCTCCCAGGTAGGACTGGGGCCGTGCATCTGTGGGAGCACCTCTCCCGGTCTGCCTGGCTGACACCTGGCTATTGGACCCGTCAGAGTATGGTTGGGGAATGTCTGGCATGCAGGCCAGAACCATCAGACCAGCTAACGTCACACATGGTGCTGGCCATCACAGTCACATTCAGCGTGAATTAATTGTTTGACCAGTATGGCCTATGAATGATACCTAAACATCCAAATGGCCCTTGGCAAAAAAAAAAAAAAAGTTGCCCACTCCTGCCCTACACCAATGAAACGAGAGCACCTGACCAGCACGGTGCTTTCAGTGGTCATTCAACAGCCACTGGGGCGCTCTGTGATGAGGAAGTAAACTCGCGGCCGGAATCCAAGCGCTACTGGAAGCTATGGCTAGCCTGCTCCATCTCTTACTGGGTGGCCTTAAGCACAGTAGACTGCCCATTTGCGATTGCAGCTCCCACATTGCTGGTGGCACAAGGCTGGAGTAAGAACCAAGAGGCAAGAGGGTGAAAGTCTGGTCAATGGGGAGTGCTGTACAAACGAGTGGAGACAGCATTATGAAGCAAGTCTCAATACTGTGTAGGCTGCTGCTTCCGGTAAAGACCCAGATTCTCACCAAAGCATTGCTGTTCGGTGGTTTCTCACTAAGGAAGTTCGGGGTAAAAATAGCTTAGGAGGAGACTTGCATCCAGCTCGTTGGGGGAGCAGCCACTGCCTGGGTTAATGCACAAAAAGGGGCGCAGGCACATTAGGAGCCACACAGATCATGACTCGCTCCCCCCATCCCCATGGAACTTGGCTGTTCGGTGTGTAGTGAAGCGGGGGATGAGCTTCCAGAGCCCCAGATTTAGAGGGGGCCATGGTAGCTCTGGGGTTCCACATTGGGTTAGTGGGTTCCACATCGGGTTGCTAATCCCAAGGTCAGGAGCAACCATGGCAGAAAGAGAAGGATTTCTGCTCCCATAAAGATTTACAGGCTTCGCCCCCCTCAAAGACAGTTCCGTTCTGTCCTGTAGAGTCGCTCTGAGTCACTATCAACTGGCTGGCAATGAGAGAGTGAGAGGACCCTCCTTCCCGTTTGTGTCACACAGGGTCGCTGTGAGTCAGGATCCACTCGATGGAAGGGAGTGCGGGTTGGCTTTTGGTTTGAGTCCTACACTCCACCTGGGTCACCCCTGATTTCCAAGCAGCACGGCCTCCCCAAATAAGGTCTGGTCCCCTCTGCAGGCCACTCTCAATTGTGGGAAATCTGGTGGCACTCTGGTACCAGGTCCTTGCCAGCAGGCTTCCAAAACAACTGGCCTGTTGGAGAAGGCATCAATATTCAGAGGCCACCTGCCAGTCCTGCCTGGTGGTCAAGGACAGGGTAACTGGGTCTCCTGAAGCTACTATGCAGAGCACCTCACCTTCCACTGTGCAGAAGGAAGCTGCAAGCTTGCGCTCAACGCATCTCCCCCCACAGTGGTTTTCAGTGGGGCCCAGACCCATGTGGGGCCCCAGTATCCTGACTTGTAAGACACCAATACCAAAACCCCATTCTTGGGGGCTCTGGCCGTGGCCTGGGAAGAAACCCCCTCTTCACGGTCTTCTGGGAGAGCCTACAACTGGGCATCAGAACCTCCCACCCTCCTCATCACCTACACACACATACTCCCCAGTCTCTCTCTCACCCTCTACTGTAAAACCCCCTCTCTCCTCCTCCTCCTCCTCCTCACCCAGGCTCCAGGCAAACCCTGCTACACCCACCACCTTTCCAAAGGGAATCCTAGGAACCAGGGCTGCGTGCTGACAAAGGAGCAGCTTGAAGTTTAAGGGCCCTCGGCACTGCATGGTGGAAAGCTTCCTGGTGGGGTCTTATTTTTGCAATGGGAGTAGACCAAGCGCGAAACCTTGCAAAATGTCTCCTGCAGAGCTAACACTTCACCTTGGAAGAGAGGGGGAGGCCACGCGGCGAAATGACGGGTCCCTTCGGTGGGCGCACAAAACAGGGCCAGGGCCACTGTCGTGGCCAAGCCTCCGGCTGACACCATGCAGCACACGGCGCTACCCACAATGCACCGGCCCTCTGTCACACACAGGCACGCACTCGCCGCCCCCCCCCCCCCGCCCCGAGCCCCGCGCCGGAGGGAGGCTGGCCCGGCCCGCCGGGCATCCCGGCGCCGCCGACCCCCTCTGGCCCGGCACTTACCTAGAAGTTGCACCAACCACGGTCCCGCCCAGGCGCCCGCGGTGGGTGCGGGGCAGGGCAGGGCAGGCAGCAGCAGTAGCAGCAGGCGACTCCAGGCGGGCTTCAGCCGGCGCCGAACAAAGGCTGCTCGCCGGCAGCGGGCGCCGCCTGCATCCTGGCTCGGCCGCGGCGCGGGGGCTGGGGCAGCTCTGGCGCCCGCTCGCGCCGCGCCGCCTGCTCCGAGGGCGCTCGGGCTCCCGCGCTTGCTCGCTCGCTGCCGCCCGCCGCCGCCGTCCGGCTACCGCACCGCACGCATCAATTATTCATCCCCAGTCTCCCGGGCGAAGCCAATCACAGGCGGAGGCTCCGCTAATGGGGCCGCCGCCGAGCAGGCAGCCAGCCGCGCACCCGGGCGCAAGCGACAGCCCTCCGGGGACGGGGATGGGCCGGGGGCGCGCGCGCGCGAGCGGGGCGGGGGTCGCGGGGCGGGGGAAGCTGGGGTGCCCGGGCTCCACGGCCAAACTTCCCACAGGCCTGCGCTCAGCTCCCACGCCGGCTGGCCGGACCACCCACCCCGCGGGCGCCAGCTGGGGGCGGGGGCGGGGCGGGGGCGGGGCGGGGCGCGCGCGAGGAAGATGAAGGCCCACAGACCTGCCTGGGTGTTGCCAGGGAGCATCGGCTCACGCCGTGCAGCCCGCGAGCCGGGCCGTGCACACCCCGCCCGCACGCACGCACTCGCGCGCGCAGCCCACCGGCCCAGCCACTTGGCTGCTCGGGCGCGCGAGCGGAGCGGGATCCGAGGCAGCTCACATTTCAAACTTGCACACAGGGGTGGTGCTGGTGCCCGCAGCCCCGGCCCGCGGGGTGGCGACCGGGCACTGTCCCTCCCCCAAGGCCAAGGAGCCCGGCCATTGGAAGCGCCACTGGTGCAAGTGGGTCTCCCAGAGCGCCTGCCGCGGGAGGCCGCCAGGAAGGCTGGGGAGGACTTGGGGCGTCTCCGGCCCTCCAGCAACTCCTCCCCGATGGTCCGACTACCAGGGCCTATGCCAGGGGGAGGGGGAACGGTGGCGTCGGCCGGGTAAGGGGGCAGGAGGTGGCGGGAAGCCATGAGGGCGGGGCAAGGCTGGGGCCTCTGGCTGGCGACCTCGGTGTAAAGAATTCTCAGAATGGGGTAGGGCGGACGGAAAAGGCGGGCGGCTTGGCGTCTTCCCTGACACGGCGGCCCCGGGGTTCCAGGCTGGGCAGGCTCACGTACACGCTGGCCGCCGGATGCCAGCGGCAGGAGGGACAGCCCGGGGTGGGGGCGGGGCGGGGCGGCAGTTCATCTCGGCCCCGCCCCAGGAGCCGCCTTCCCGACCCTGCGGCCTGCGTTGGCCACAGCCTCTTCCTTCCAGCTTGCTGGCCACCAGGGCTTGCGCCTCTGCGCGGGGCTTTGTTCCATCTCTGGCCCTGCAAGCACCCTTGGAAGCCCACCCTGTGCATACCCCAAGGATCTCTCTTTCCTGGGGACTTCCCATCTGCATTACTCTGTGGGAAGAAACTCCAGTTTAGAGCCCCTGAACCCACCCGTTTTGCCAGTGAGAGTTAACTGAATGTTGACCTAACTGCCCCAGCAATTGGGAAGGCGCATCGGCCACCATTGACCTCCAAGGAAAGGCAGTCAGGGCGTCTTGAAAGTCTCCTCCGTATTGCACCGCTCAGCCCGGCTCCACCGGGAGGAACTGACCAATTCCAGCCCCCTCTGAGGATGGATCTTCTGATCAGCGCCCCCATCCCACCTCTGCGCCCCCTCCAATGAACTCTCTGGCTCCCTAGGAAAATTTCCTTTCTGTCCTTCTGCCCGCCCTGGAAATGGCTGAGACAAATCACTTATCTAGACATTATGTTCTTGCTCCTAGCTGGACAAGAATGGTTATCAGGCTCAAACTCCACCCCCTGCCACTTGAAATATCACTTTCAGGAATGGCATTTGAAAATGCAGTTGTCCTGGGCTTCCCTCTGCGGAACCGGTTAAATGGATTAAGTCCTACTTCATAACCTGCTGCCTTTTGGACAAGCTCTAGCTTCCTGCAAGAGAATAATTGGCAACCTCTTCCAGTGGGCCAACCCCAGGCCAGACTGATGGAGGACGCCTCCCCTCGGTTCTGCAGAAATTCCAGTCTCATCTCTGTGGAGCTTTCCTTGGGCTGGGCTTCTCATCTGGAAGGTGATGGATTCCTCAGGGAGAGTCATTTTTCACTAGGACCCAACCTTCCCAAGAAGTCCCATAGGAACTTGGGCCCACAAGAGTGAAGAAGCCTCCCACTCAGTCAAGACTCTCCCATCCTCCCACTTTGGCTTAGCCCTGAGTGCAAAACCCACAGGTGCCTTACTCCACCGACCAACGTTCAGCCACTGCCTCCTAGAAAGAGAGGGGTAAGGAAATCTGACTCCCCTTGCAGACAAAAATAGTAAGACGAGGGTCCCTTAGACCTGGCTTCCACTGTGAATCTGGTTTTAATACAGTGTTAGGGCTTGAACCGTGATTATTCAGAATTTGGAAAGCTAAGATCTTAAATAGCCAGAACACCCATCCTCGCCTATGCAAATGGTAAGTCTTAACAGTAATCTGTTTGGTATTGCTTTCTGAATCAACAAAGAACCAAATGCTGTCTATATTTGCTCGCATCAGGTGCTCACCCCAGGACTGAGCTCACAGAACTGAGTACTAGTCAGTCCACAGAGACTAGGCTTGGGCAGCATTTTATATCAAAACCCAAACCAAACTCACTACCATCAAGTCGATGCCAACTCACAGCCGCCCTAGAGACAGAGTCGAACTGCACCTGTGAGTTTCCGGGACTGTAACTCTTTATGGGAGTAGACAGCTCTGTGCCTCCCCAGGAGTGGGTGGTGGGTCCAACTGCGGGCCTTTGTGGTATGTATCCACCGTGTCAGCCTCCAGAGCTTTTATACTGGAGTTTTACATCAGAAAGGTCGCCCAGGAAAAAGTCACAGGCTGTGGCCAGACTGGGGCACTCCTAGGCTTATTTAAACCCCAAAGGGGAACCCCGGGGCACTGAGGACCAGGCTTGGGGCTGCTAACTGCATATCCTCTGGTTCAAACCCATCAATCACTCCTCAGCAGAAGGGAGAGGCTATGTGCCCCTGTGAAGATTTACAGTCTTGGAAACCCAATATAGGGTCATTCGAGTCCGGGGTCGAAAAGGACTCAGTGGCAGTGGGTGAAATGGAGTTGGAGGCACCTGGTGGTGCAGTGGTTAAAGCACTCTGCAGCTAACTAAAGTTTTGTGGGGGAAAGATGGGGCAGTCTGTGTCCATAAAGGTCGCAGCCTTGGAAACCTATCTGTTGTCTCTGTTCTGCAGGTGGCCACTGCGAGACAAAATCCATCTCGGGGCAGTACGATGGCTGCTGTTTTTAAGGGGATTCAAGTGCTCCACGAACAAACAAATCTGTCTTGGAAGAAATATTACCAGATGCTCCTTAGGCAAGGATGGCACAGTTTGGACATGTTGTCAGGAGCGACTAGTCTCTGGAGAAGGGCCATCATGCTTGGAAAAACAGAGGGGCGGCAGAACAGAGGAAGGCACTCGGCAAGATGGACTGACCCAGTGTCTGTAACAAAGGGCTCAAGCAGCAGAACCGATATTGTGAGCATGGCCCACCAACAGACAATATCTCCGTACTTCTGAGACTCGGAGGCACACTCAGAGTGTCGCTATGAGTCAGACCAAATTGACAGTACCTAACAACAAATATCCCTCAAGCCTAGGGACAACTGTCTTATCGCTTTAAATACATGTAAAAACTGTTGAACTGGTGGGTTTTTTTTCTTTTTAGTCTAAGGCCAGAGAATACGTTTATTGTGTTTATCTTTGAAAAACAGTTTCATTGGCATTTAATACACATACCACACAATTCAATAGTTCAATCATTTCAAGAAAAACTTCACAGTCATTACCACAACCAACTTCAGAACGTTTTCTTTGTCTCCCCATGATTAAGCCACTTTTAAAATGAATTGTATAATCACTTTCCATTCTAGGGAACAACTGTTTTAGGAAACTATGGTCACTCCCCCCCCCACCAAAAAAAAAAAAAAGGTAAATACTTCTTTGCCAGCAAAGTTATTTTCCCTGGTCACCACCTCCCCTTCCTTTGTAAACAGTTACATTCGTGTTTGAGAATCATGTCGCAATCAATAAATAACTGCATCCTTCATGTCCTGCTGTATCACGCCCACCTGTGTCCACGGGGGGGGGGGGGGTGCGCAGCAGCAGACAGCACACATGCGCTCACGCTCGGGGTGTGTAGGTGCGACAACACTTCACCAGCAAGTTTAAGTAAAAGGAAAAATTGTTTTTAAGCACCCAGTCATCGCCACACCAAGCCATTGGGAAGCATGGGTTCCCAGAGGCTAATCTCAAAGCCTTCGAAGCTGCTATGCAAGCCAGGCTTTCGTCTGCTTGGCGAGCGAACTCTTCAAATCACTACAGCACGCGGCGACACAAACGTGGACCCTTTAAGCCATCCCCTCTTACTCCAAGTTCCAGCTCAACTCCGCCAACTTCTAAACAGCCCGCACTTTAGCACACCACACCGGGCCCTCATCTGGCCTCTGCTCCCTGGGCGCCACCTTGGTAAGACTGCAGGAAAGAGTCTCAAACAAAGGGGTGCTCCACCTGGGCTCCCAGTCACTTCCATAGCTCTCCCAGTGACAGCCTGGGCAGGACTTGGGGGGCAAAGAAAGGTAGACAGGGTGAGCAGCCAGCAGCCCCAGAAGGCCAGGGTCAGCTCCTCAGTGAATGTCGGCCTGCAGAGGAGGCCCAGATGCTCGATCAATGGGGGGTTGGGGGGGGGTGCGTGCTTCTTTCTCAGGGGTTTGAACCACTTTGCTGTGGGCCCCACTGACTCCTGGTGCCAGCGCCCAGAAAGCAGCAAGTGAGAGCACAGCGCTCATTAGGAAGTGGGGGCAGCTACAATCAGACCTCATGGGACAGGCCCAGGGATGAGAAACCTCCTGGGGCGACTGGCTCACCTTAGAGGGGATGCCTGAGCTACCCTGCGGAGCCTCTCTGTCCTGCCCCAGGCCCTGCCAGCAAGGGAAAAGAGCAAAGTCAGGAAAAGAGCAAAGTCACCTTGGATGGAAGTCCCCCAGGAGTCAAAAGTGGTCAACCGCCCAGGCTTTCCAGCTGTGTCATCCCCTGGAGTGGCTGTGGGTGATGGGAGGCCTGGGTCCTGTGGGTCGCTTAGAAGGGCTGGCATACGGAAGCCACTGTCTCTCCACTGGGCAGCGACAGAACAGTGAACCCACCAGGTGGCTTTTCTCGGTCCCTCGTTCTGGGCCACAGAGCTCAGTCTTCCTGGGGTGGCATGTGCTGATTCAGCTGGTCTAAATGAGGATCCTAATGACTCTGAGATGTCACCCCGCAGGCTCCAGCACTCCATGGAGAGGGAGGTTTAGCGGGAAGGCCTGGCAGGCAGCCATGTAAGTGTGCCAGGCCCAAGCTCATGCCTTGGAACAGCCCGATCTGGCCACCTTCACACACCTGGGCCTTCCCAGGGTAGAATACCGGGTCAACTGGCCGTGGGGCATCTGTCTCCCTGCCAAGTTCAAACCTGTCCAACTGCAGCCGCCTCGATGTGAGCCACTCTCATTTTTCCCTCGGTCCCCTCTCCCTCCTCTATCACCTTGGCCAAAGCCTTAATTTTCACGTCTAGTTTACATACAAGAAGGCGCAGTTGAAATTCATGCCCTGGTCAGCACCCCACCAGGTCTATGGACCCTACCCACACACCAAGTTATCCTCCCCCTCCCCGCCCCCCGCGGTGCAGAGCAAGGAGCCTAAAGCAGAACAAGTGTGCCCTATCCCCGACAACACGGGCTCACAGTTACTGCGCCTTTATGTGTACTAGGCATGGCTCTAGGTACTTACCCTGCGTGCGACCCTCCCCACCAGCCTGAGCAATGTGGCTCTCGTCCCACTCTAGAGAGGACAGCACTGAGATAGAGAGAGGGTAAGACAACTGGCTGAGGGCCAGCAACTTGGCAATCTGCCTCCAGAGTCTGCACCAGTAGCCCCTAGACTCTATTCCCAGGCACTGCAAGTCCAGAGAAGGAGGGGACCCTGCTGAGGGTCATATAGTCACTGGATAACTCTTGGCCCCCGAGTTTTTTCTACTCGCCCAAGCAAATTACATGACATTGCTTCCGGTATGTGCTACTTTTCCGTGTTTGGCATCCACGCAATTCCAAGCGTGCACTGTATTTTGCCTTGGTCCATGGGACTCTGCTGGTGGTGGCGGGGGCAGTTATGGAGCTTGGTGGCACACGAGACCTCTGCGACTCAGAAGCCCCTCACTGCACCCTACACCCTTCTGAATTTACACCAGCAGGCTGTTCATCCCAGAGCCGGGCAGCATTTTTAGAAGTCTGACTTTGGCTTTTCCCCAAGCCCTTAACCAGGTCACCACGAAATTAAACCCTGACTCCAACCCATACCTGCACCTCTGACAAGCCCAGCAAGTCTGAGGTGGTTGGGCAGACAGGATAACCTCCTGCGCAGGAGGCTATACCCTCAGGCCGTCTGCTCATGCCACCAGGATGCCACTGCAGCCTCTCAGCTCACTGGGTACCCGAAAGAGCAGACACACATCACACTTCTGGGCTGGCAGGCTGGGCTGGGCTCCTGCCAGGGCTAACACAGGATGAAAGGAACCAGCAACTGAGAGGTCCTGGAAGGAGGGAGGGAGGGGAAGCACCTGGGTTTGAGTCTGCGTCTAAGGGAACAAGTATTGACTGGCTGTGTGTCTCTGAACAAGTGGTCTTCCTTGACCCCAGTCTCCTCTTTGGTCCAATGAAGTTGAAACCCACTTAATACCAAGTGCTAGAGAGGACCAAAGGCGAGCACATCTATAAACCTCAACAAGCTGAGCTGATCCTGTTACAGCCTACGGGACGGCACGGCACACCGCTCCTCAAAGCCCCTTTCCCGGGTCACGGCCACAATAACCAAGCGTTGGGGCAGCCCCTGGATCAGCGATACGGTTCACTCCAGTCTGTCTGTTCAGTTAAGTGTATACAGAAGTTGGGACCACTAGGCACAGTTTGTGTCTAACATCAGTTACGCCAATGTTTATCTTAGTACATAATACTCCTTTCTCTGCACAAAAAACATTCAACCCTTCCAGATACACAAAAACACCTTTAATGGAAGACAGTCAGGACGGTAATACTCGGAATGCTTTCATGTGCATTTGTTCTCACGAACCACTGTATGTGTCTCAAAGTTTTGATATCATTGGCTCCATGGGCCTGATTAGTAATGCTGGGTTCTAAGTAAGTCAGACATGCTTACCCCAGGGACTGCCTGTATTCTGACCCTAAACCTTATATGATCTGGTCCCAATACCTCTCTGACCTACGTTCCTCTAGTTCCCCCCTGGTTTACTCTAGTTCCAGCTTGCTGTCCTTCCAGGCAACCGCCTCAGATGCTGCCTCAGGAAGGCCTTCCCAGACCCCGGGCCCCAAATGGCAGCCCTTCCTGATGTTTCCCGTGACCCTGCTCTTTGGCCTTGTGACTTGGGAGCATGCTGCGTGCTTTCCTTATGGATCTTGTTTCCAACCGGCCTCCCTCTCTGGAACGCCAGCTCCACTCAAAAGGGACCTTTGGGTATTTTGTGCAAGTTGTATTGGCAGGACCTTAAATACTACACCAGGCAGAGGTTTGATAAATATTTGCTGTATGAATGGATGGATGGATAAGTGAGTGAATGAATATTGGAAAACCACATCCCCAAAGGGCCTCTGCTGCTCCCCCTCTCCCTGCTTGCATCCCCCAAGCTGCTGTTCCTAGGGAAAGTGGCCTGATCAGACAGGAAGCTGGGCTGGCTAACAAAAGGGCTGCCTGAAGGGGTGGGGACACTCTACCCAGACCTCTAATGCCTCTCTCCCATTGATTCCTTGTGATGCCTTTGAGGGCAAGGACAGCACAGGTGGCTAGGATGTCTGTGTCTCAGCAGTCCTGGGGTTTTATGGTTTCCCAGGACACAGCTTTGACAAGGGGCTTCCGGATGGCCCCAGATTGGACTGACACGGGCTCCCTGAAGTTGGAAATGTAATTTCCCTTCCTGCCAGAGCTGCCTGTCTCCTGGGCTGGTTGCACACCCCCTTGTCTGGGAGCTGAATTCCATTCTTGATACTTCCCAGGCAGCCAGGAAGGCTTCATCCACTTTGCAAGTATGGTTCAGATGGCAGGGGTAAGGTGGAGGTGGGTGGAGGCTATGCACACACTTTAGCTCAGGGCTCCAGGGCAAGGTGGCCTAGCAACCTTCTGACCCTATCTAGTCCCCATACCTGTGTGGCCTGTTATAGCTGGCCCTTTCCCCTATACAGTGCACTTCCCACGGGGAATCACCAAGGCAGCCAACACTGGAGTAATGTGGGTCCTTGTCTCACATTTCTAATGAGGAAACAGCCTCAGAGAGAGGCTTGGGTTTCCCCTGGTCACAGAGTGAATTAATGGCAGAGACAAGACTAGAAGCAGGGCCCTGGGTTTGTTCCATAAGGGCACACTCTACACTGTACACCCCTTTAAGGTGACTCTGACTCCTAGGAACCCCCTAAAACAGAGAAGAACTGCTTCTTTGGGGTTCTGACAGTTTAAAGCTTTAGGAGAGGAGATAGCGGTTAGTGGGTTTGAACCACCGATCTTAACAGTTTGCAGCCCAATCCACTATGCCTCCAGGGCTCATCCAAATGGCAAGGAAGGCTCTTGCTCATCAATTGCTTCTTTCTCTGGGATGTAGAGTATGAGCCCGTGGGGTTTGCAGGGGGAGGATGTACCCCACTCTGCTCCCCCTCTTCCCAGTGGGGTTGGGAGTCAGACCTGGGCTTTCAGGTCCTTTCAGCATTCACAGTGGGAGTAGCACAAATAATGATGAATGGGACATACAACTGGAGCTCCAAAGAAGGAAAATGTTGATCATCACGGATGCACAGGCTGGTAGTGAGTGCCTTGTCTCCATCCTTGGAGATCCCCACCCTGACAGGCTGGGATTGCTGGGACCCTTCTTGCTTTGGGGTAGGGCGAGAGAAGGGTCCGGGAGAAGTATGCTCCAGCCCCTCAGTGTGCTCTCGGTGACGGCGGCATGGCCGCTGCACGAACTTACGAACTTCCAAGCTCTTTAAAGTGGCCGAGAATCCCACAATGCCTCTTGTCACTCTCCTCCCTCCCTACTCTCCTGAGCATCCTGTGAAGTGCCTTCAACTCACCAGCACCCCCTCCCAGCCCATGACAGCCTGGGAGAGCAGGCTGCTTCCTTCTTCCAAGTCTGGTCCCAAGTCCCCCCACCCTCTGGGCTCAGGGCATGAGTAGACAGGCCACGCAGGAATGCCTGTCTGGGGAAAAACAAGGGTGGCTGCCAAGGCAGGGCAAGGAGTGGGAGGCCCGATGTTGAAATTGGGATCTGCAGCACTGGGTTCAGCAGGTGGGAGGGAACAGCACATTCAAGGGCCCCACGGCCAAGGCCCCCACTGAGAGAGACACTGTCTGCAGAGAGGCGTGTGAGGGCAGGGAGATGGGCTGCATGATTAAGAGGCCACTGTCCCTTTCTGGGACGCGGCTTCCCTTCCCAGTGATCATATTCATGCAGATATCAAAATGCTCTTTCCTGCTGGGTGCAGAGCCTTCCCAAGTCTGCAGAGAAAGTTCCAAGAAGTGGCATTATTGAGTTGACTCTCATCAGTTCCTTGCAAAGTCTGGAGCAATAGTCAACGAGAGATGCACACAATACATGTGGCAAGAAGCTACAATAGCAAACCCACCACGTGAAGTCACTTGTAACTTTCCTGGCAGCATATTTGCAAGTATCGCATTTTTGGTAGACCAGTTATATGAGGGCAGGGATTCTGTTCATTATGGAATCCCTGTGCCTGGCACATAATAGGTGCTCAACAAATCTGTGTTATTAATAATCACGATGCCTTGTGGGTGGGAGTTCAGTCATTTTTTACTTTCCTAATTTTCTGTATGCCCTGATTGTTCTAGAAGCAGTATGCCTCTTTCAGTGATTAGGAAGGAATAAAACCACTTTCGATTTGGAATTATAGACTAAAACTTTTTTTATTTTTTAACCCCAGTTGAAAGGTGCCTTGAGACATCTAGAGAAAATAACTACATGCACACATAAAACACTTAGTACCAACTGAGTTTCGGAGGTCTAACTTGCGTGTGGCTCAGGCCAGGGCAGGGCAGTAGTCATCCTCCATTCCTCTCTGTGCTCAAGTGTCATAATTCCACACAAGGAGACCCCATGGAGCAGGTCTACCCATCACACAGGGTCACAGGTAGTCAGACTTGACTCCACAGCATATTTGCAACCTTCCGTGGCTTTCCAGTGCTGTCAGCATCCAGTCTGAGCTCCTGCAATTGGCATTTAGACCCTCACACGAAGTCGTCCCGGGAAGCTCATGTCTGGTTTCCATGGTCCCTCTGTTACCCCCCACCTGGGCTCCTCTTGTCTGGCTCATTCTGGCAAGCCTTGCTACGATTTCTCAAAGGAGCCCTGTTGATGAAGCTATAGGGCCAGCGAGTAGAGTAAGGGGTTCAGGGTGGGGCAGGCACAGTGGTGGTGGCGGCATACAAGGGAGCCGATGTCAAGGAGGCCATGTGGAAAAAGAATGTCTGGAACTGATTGTGGTAGCAATTGTACAATTCTACTTGATGTGGCTGAACTATGGAATAGTATATATATTAAATTCCAATTGACAATAAATTTTCAAGGAAAGGAAAAAAGCAGCAGCCCTGGCTCACTCAGCATTACTGGAAGAACTGCCCTCCCCAAAGACCCGCATGGCGAGTGAATCTTAGACAGCGACAGGGAGCCACCCTGGAGCTGGAGGGGAAATACCCACACACCCATGGGTGTCAGGGAAGCTGAGCCCTCCGCCCACCTACCTACTCAACTGGGTGGGGGTCTTTTCCAGAGGAACCAAGACCCAGGAACCTGCCACGAAACTTCAAATGTGGGGAAATTCCTGGGCCAAAAACCCAAGTTGGGGTTCTCAGGGAGAGAAAATTCCACCCCTGTGATGATCTCATCCACGCAGTGGTTTGGGACCAGGTAGCACTGCCTCATTCCTGCCTCGGTTTCCTCCAGCAGGGATGCTGGCAGTATCCTGAAATAGATGTTAGGAGGCACAGCCTGGAAACCAAGCCAGTGTGTTGCTGCTGCTTCCTTCCCCTCAGCAAAGGTCGCCACATACCCCCTCCAGTTCACACAAACTCAGGAGTGTGGGGTATAACTGAATTTGGCCTAATTATCTAATTATGCTGAGGAACAACCAGTACTGCCAGAGGCCTCAGCATTGGGGGAGGTTGGAGGTCATGAGCGGGAGAGTCTCCAACTACCCCGGCCATTCCCTGAACCAGCACTTGGCCCCAGACACGCTCACATCCCTTAACCTTTTCAATGGTTGGAACCCAGAAAGGTAGCTAGCACTGCTCCCATTCAACAGAAGAGGAAACTGAGCCTCAGAGCAACGCATTTTGCATGGGGATTCCAAGTCAGAAGTAGAGAGGGGATCCCAATGCAAGTTCCGCCTGCGCAGGAATGCTTCCAACACGCCATTCCCTCAGCCTGGAATACCTCTGCTGCCTCTTTGCTGGATTGCGCTTCTCCTGGGAGCAGTTGGACTCCCCCCTGGAAGGTCTTCCCCAAGGCCACTGCTCCTGTCCCTCAGTGAGCCTATGGACATCATGATTACGTCAATGTGTGAGAAGTCAGTTCTTCCAGGCCTGTCTCTAGTGCAAGTAGCTACAGAGAGTTACAACACTAGTAGCCATAACTTTAAAGGATGAGGAAAAAGTATTGTAGCAGGGTTGGTGCCATTGGGGGTCTTGGTGGTTCGGTGGTAAAATTCCTGCCTCCCATGCAGAAGACTGGAGTTTAAAGCCTGCTCAGTGCACGTCATGCACAGCCACCACCTGCTTGTCAGTTGCTCCGATGGTAAACAGAAAAGACTAGGACACACTAGGAAGATCTACTTCCAAAAATCAGGTATGGAAAACTGCATGCTTCACAATGGCCCATTCTGTCATTCAGCACGGGGCTGGCCCAGGAGCAGACACGTTTTGTTCCGTTGTGCGCAGGACACCGTGGGCCGGCTGAAGGCCTGCCCTGCACGGTGCTGTCACTGTTCTCGACTGGAAGCCCCCACGAGGGAAGACATCTCAGGCTCACCTGGCCAAACAGCCCGTTTTCCTCTAGGGGGAGGAGGCACTGGAAGGGTCATCATCTTCCTAGTGCCCTCATCCGGTGCAGGGCAGGGCTTGGTTGGGGCCCTGTGCCCATTCCCAGGAAGACCTTGTTTCTCTGCTGGCTCTCCTCCAGCATGCCACCCCACCAGCCCCGGTCCCCCGATCTCCAAAAGGGCACAGCCTCCGCTTCTCCTTGACAGTACCACTCCCATTCCAGCTTTCTGCTTCCACAGCGGATTTTTGGGGGGAGGGGCAGGGAGGTTCTCTTTCCCCAACCCATTCGTGCCTGGTTATGGGGACATGGCACATGAGCTCTACTACATGCCCCTGTCCTGTAAGGGAGGGGCTTTCCCTCTACGGAGCCACTTCATGCCCAATCTAAACGGCCTCGGGAGGCAGGGCCGATTGGCCCTATTGCATGACGCAACAACTCATGACCACAAGGCGAGGCCAATTCCCTATAGTCACACTGCTGGGAAGCGGGTGGACAGGGGTCCACGGCCAGCATGGGACAAGTCCACAGCAGGCACTCCACATAACTCCTACCGATACCCACACTCAGCATGGGAATAACAAAAGCTCTTAAAGATGCAGCCTCCACCAGAGTGCTGCCACCCTCCCTCACCGGACGATAACCCACACGTAGCACAGGGCTTCCTTCCTCACTGACGGACACCGGCCCTGTGCACCCCGCAGACGGGCCCGCTTTCCTCCGCTCGGTCACAGTCGTCGGTCTGTCCATACCTGGTCTTCAAATACTCTGATGCCTCCAACTGGCCATCTGAGTACTGGCCCTCAGTCATGCCCACACTGGCTCGCACAGGGTCTTAAATAAAAGGTGGTCGGTAACAATAAAAACCTCAGAAGATTTCTGGCAAAACCTGAAATGCTGGTCCTCGGGGCATGGTGGTGGATGATGTCAGGCGGCTGGCTCTGCGCTGCTGTTCTTGCCAGGCGAGGCTGGTCTCCTTGAATTCCCCAGGCCCACCTCTGTGTCTTTAGCCTAGCAGAGGTCTGTGGCTGTTCGGGGGAGGTGCACGTCTACCTGCCAGTCCTGCCTGGCCCAGGCAGGTCACCAGCTCCCCACTCACCCCAGGGTCATCAGAGGAACTGTATCCTTGACAGGTGAGGCCTCTTGGTGGGGGCAGCTTCCTTTCCCCTCCTGTTTGGGGTCTCCACCCACCTTTCTCTTCACTTTGCGGTGGAAGGCAAATCAGCAGATGGCGTGCACCAGAGCCCCGTCCCCAGGGGGTGGGCATGCTACGCTCCCCTGGAGACCACGGAGGAAGCACTCACTCTCCCATACGGCAGCAATCAAGTGAATGGGCCATCACGCACATTTTTACAGCTGCCTGGTGTCCCCCACCGGGCCTGCAGTATACCAATTTCCCAGCGTCTGTGCATCAGGAGGGGGCGTTTCCATTTCTTCTTGCAAGCAACATTGGCACAGACAGGGAGGGACCCCTCCAACTCCCCAGCCCCTCGCCTCCTGGCCTCCCAGCTTATGCTTAATTGGGAGGAAGTGATTCCAAACAGCTGGGGCACACATCTGAGAGTGGGCTGGGGAACAGACAGCCTGGAGGAAATGGCAATCTACGCCATTCTGTCACTTCCTCAGCAGAGGATGCACAGGAGGGTGGCAGAGCTCAACAGCGGGCAGTCGTGTCCTAGCGACCACGGTCCTCGGGTTACCAGTAAACTCCCAGCAGAGCCAAGCTGTGACTGTGGTACACGGGCGGGCGCTGGGGTCCCAGAGGGAAGAGCAGAGACAAAGAAAATGAAGGGAGGGGAGACAGGAAAAGGGGGCAAAGGAGGTGGAGGGAGGGAGGGGAAATGGGAGGGGAGAAGGGAGAGAGACAGAGAGACCAAATGATTGAGACAGAGAACTATTTGCTGAGCTCAGAGAGGTACCTCTGGCTTCTAGGAAACAGCTCCTTCCCAGCGCTATCCCCACCCCGAAGCCCATTTAGGAGAGTAGGGTCCCTCGCACCCCCAGGGTGTGGCAAGGAGTCCGACAGTCCAGGCTCCAATCTTGGCCCAGTCACTGCTCAGCTGAATGACCCTCCTTCCTCCTCTGGAAAAAGGGAATGGGGGTTCTCTCTTGTGGACTGCCAGCCGAGTCAACTGGCTCACGTACCTATGAAGAGATGGCCTAGTGCAGGTTCTTGGGCTATTTCCACCCCTGCCCGGAGGTGGGAGTTTTCTGCTGGAAGCGGCTCTGCCTTCCATCTGCTCCCCGTCTACCTCACCCACCGCTACTAACTTGGGGCCCTTGGCATTGCCCTTTTGTCTTAAGGAGGACCCTGGCCTCTTTGTGAGCTTCTTGCGGGCACAATCTTCAGGGTTGACTAGGTGCCCGTTCTTTCTGACATGTAGGTTAAGTGTTAGGCTGCTAACCCAAAGGTTGGTGGTTCAAGCCCTCCAACTGTTCCCAGGGAGATTTCCAGTTCTACTCTGCCCCATAAGGTCACTATGTGTCAGAATGGGTTTGATGGCAGGGGGTTATTTTTCAAGTGCCCCCACATAGTAAGTTTATGATGCACATTTGTTGAAGGGGTGGCTTAACTGATGCTATAATTATGCTCCTGTTTGAAAGGACGCTAGGGGTGGGGGGAGGCAGTAATTCCTGTGTTACTCTACAGACAATGGTGTCTCTTCTTCTCAAACTGGTGAGACTGGGTCCTTTGGAATTCCCTAGCCAGCCCCAGGCAATGCTTCCTACCTGGCCAGCCCCAACAAGCTAAGAATGGTTCCTATGAAGATTAAAAAAAAAAAAAAAAGAAGTATCTGCTAACAGCTCTTTGAAGAAGACCACTGGCCAGAGTTTTCCCTGGGCCCAGGAATAGCAGAGTCATTGACTCAGTCATGTTTTCTTCCAGCCCCCTGCCTGGCCACCACCCAGTCCCCAGGAGGGGAATTACCACCAGGCAGGCTTCCACTGCAAACACAAACACCTGGTTGCCCAGGCAGCACCTTGCCTGGGTGACATGATCCAGATGGTCCCTTGAGAGGCAGCTAGGTTGCCACAGAAACAATTAGCATGGCTCCAGCCAAGAGATCCAGATTTTAGATGTCTACCCCACTGCTCCCCACTCCCCCAAGCTTAGAGAAATGAAGTTATTTGCATAAAGTCACTCAGCAAATAGGTTTGAGAGCCTGGGCTTCTATTCAAGATTTTAATAGTCTATGGCTACAGCTCTCATGAGATGCCACTCTGAACACACCATTTCATGCGAGGCTGGGATATGCTGTCAGTGCTGCACCTAGCATGCAAATGGTGGAGCTGAGAGGAGGCCAGGCCAGCCTGATCTCCAGGAGCCTGAGCTTGGGCCCTGAACTGTGCTGTCCCCTATCTGGATTCCTGGTCTGGGTTCTGCATGTCCTGAGACCAGTCCTATCCCACAGCTGGCTGGACCTGAATTCAGAGTGCCGGGGAAGGGGCTACAGCCTGCACACTGAGAGGGCATGCGAAGGCCTGGCTTCTCCCAAGCCCTCACTTTCTTGCACACTGACCTGGGAAGCTCACCTTGGGCAAGAAGGCATGGCTCTATTGGTCATAGTCCTTCCGCTCTAGCTTGCCAGATACCACAGGTGGGCCCTGTGGGACATTCACAATGAGCCTGCTCCCAGGGACGAAGGGATAGAACGAACGCCATGCTTGGAGCCAGGACGCCTGGCCCCTCACCCTTCCTCTCTCTCTCTTGCTTCTTTCCTCCTTCTCTTCAGCCAGCCATCCATCCATCCATCCATCCGAAGCCATCTATCCACGCATCCTTTGCCTTGTTTTGCAGACAGTCTGGCACGAAGCAAGAGCTCAATAAAGCTTACTTTCCTTCCCTTGTGCCAGTCCTGACAGTGTTCTGGAAAGGGGTGCTGGGAAGACTTGCTGAGACAGAGGCCCTTGAATCTGCCCAGCGTGCAGCACAGCTGGAGTGCGGCTGGCCCTGTCCAGCCAGCTTTCTGCTCTCTGTTCCTGCAGGTTGCTGTCCGCCCCCGTAGGGCCTGGCCTTCTCTTCTTGGGGCATAGGGAAGGATATGCTCCTAACCTATTTTGCAAAAAACTGTGGGCTTTCTCCTCACCCTAAGCTATCAGGTCATCTCATTCCTGCGCCCTTCAGAGGTGGATAGGGCTAGCATTTATCATGGTTCTTCTAATAAAACACAACCACAACCAAACCCACTGCCACTCAGCGATCCTGATTCATAGTGACCCCATACAGTACAGGGGGTCGGAGGCTGTACATTTTTATAGGAGCAGGTAGCTTCATCTTTCTCCCAAGGAATGGCTGGTGGATTTGAACTGCCAACCTTGTGGTTAATGGTCCAACACTTACCTGGCAGTGCCACCAGAGATCATTCTAACCTGCCATCCAGGTTCCGTGTTTTCTAGTCACTGGACCCATGAAGTTGGGTCAGAAACAGGGTTTTGGGCTACCTCCAGGTACAAGAGGTATCTTACTAGAGTCTGGGTATAAACGCATTGGAATGAAATTGCTGACAATACACCCAGAATTCCACTGCCATCTAGTCAGTTCCGACTCATAGGACAGAGCAGAACTGCTTCGTAGGGTTTCCGGAGGTGTAAATGCTCATGGGATCAGGCAGCGTCCTGTTTCTCCCATGGAGCAGTTGGCTGAGTCATCTACCATGACACCAGTGGGGCTCCTTCCAACACTGGGAAGTGCCGGCTGCATGCCAGGCATTGTCCCAAACATTGCATACGTAGTCCCTCGAGGCATGGATCCACCCTATGAAGGCTGCACTATTATTGCTCCCCTTTATCAAATGATGAAACCACGGCACGGAACAGGTGAGGGATGGTGTTTAGGTCACACAGCTGGCAAGTGGGGTTCACACTCAAGCATGCTACACCAAACCCATGCTTTTAATCAACATGTCTCTCTATAAAACAGCTCAATCGTTTCTGGGGTGTGTGTGTGTGGGGGGGGGGAGAACCAAACAGATGAAACTAGGGCCGTGACAAAGAAACATCACTGGCTGGCATATAAGTCCTGGGGGCGCCTCTGCAACCCACCTTGGAGGTGACCCGTGTGTGGGATGAACTCAAAGAGTGGGAGGGTATGTACACTACAAAGCCTAATCATTATCAAAACTTCTGGCTCCACCCACAACCAAGTCAGATGCTCTTGACCACTCTCTTTAGTCAGCCACATGCCTTGGTCCCAGGAGTTTTAGTAGCCTGTTCAAAGAGAGGATGGGCTGCAGATTGGCTCTGGGTTCAGGCATGATTGTCTGAGCTCCAGTTCAGACACTTTTAGCCAGATGTCTTGGCCAAATTGCCTCATCGCTCTAAATCTGTTTTCTCACATGTAAAACCAGGCTCACCGAGTACCTGGATCAGCTTGCGGAATATGTGTGTTTTCCGAGTCGCAGCTCAGCGCTGGGCACCATGAAAACGCTGAGCATTACCATGGGAGAAGCCAGAACTCCAGAGTGCCTCTCCCCAATCCAAATGCCTCTTCCTGACATGCCTGGCACTGGGAGTCTAAGTAGGCAAGATTGATTACCCCTCAAACAAAACAAAAGAAACTCAAACTCACTGCCATCGAGGCGATGCCGACTCAGACACCTTCATTAATTCCACTCTGTCTGTCTGACCGACCCAGAGGCATGTACAAGGCTGTGTCTTCCCAAAGCCAAAAGACCTCCTTCATGCCAAGTCCCTGCTCCATTTCACGCTCACACTCTAGAATCCCCTGAAATTCCTCCTCTGGGGTTGAGAACTCTAAACTTCATCTTAAAACCAAAGCATTGGCTTCCTTAATCCTCTTAACTGGCCTTTTCTTTTGAAGACTTAATTGCCATTGATTACTTTATTAGCTTTCTAGGTAGCCATGGCACCCCCAGGGCACCCTGGGGCAAGCAGGGGCCAGTGCTTCGCTTCCGCATCTTGGACACACCTGTGGTCTGAGCCCAGAAAGGCGGAAGGAGTCAAAAGGGGGCAGCCTTGATGTGTGTAAGGCTCCTCATGGCCTGTACAGGATCTCCGGAGAGGCCAGAGCTGGCTGTCTTGGACCAAACACCCACCTCTGTTCTGTGTTAACCTTTAGTCCCTGGCAATCTTGAGAGAAGCAGGGAAGGCCTGGCCCCAGTTCTGCCCACAAGGAGCCCGCCTCCACCTCCTTAAAGCGTGCATCCACTGCCTTAGGCCTTAGAGTGTCTGAGTAGTGCAAGTAGCTTTCAGGCTGCAAACCGAGAGGCTGTTGACTTCACCTATTCGGTGGCACTGCGGAAGAAAGGCCTGGTGATCTTAATGGCTAAAGCTAAGATGGCCCAGAAGAGGTCTACTCTCTAATTCACTCTCTTGCCCGAGTTAGAATCAACCCGATGGCAATGGCACCTTGGTTTGGGGTGGGGGGTGGGGGGTGTCACGAAGTGGACAGTGGAGGGGCCAGGCCCCAGCTGTGTTAGATGTGGGATGACTGTACTTCGCCTATCCGGAGGACGCACTGGTCCACTCTGGCTGTGAGAGAAGAGCCACAGGCACGGTGTTTCTCTGCGTCCGCAGAGGGGTGGGGAGGGTGCAGCGCAGAGGCTGTTGGGCCAGGCAAGCTGCTCACTAATTACTCCTTGCCCTTTACACCTGTTTTCACTTACGGCAACTTCAAACTTGCCCGCTATCTCCCATCGCCCATCACTTCGTGGTGGTGGTGGTGGGGGTGTTCCAGGTGGGCACAGCGGCCGTGCCTGGGCTCTTCATTGAGGCTATCCTCTTTGGCCGGAGTGGGGACAGGGAGACGTGCCACACATGTGGGGTGTCAGGGGACCCCGAGAGAAAGCCATTCTCACATAAGTTGTTTCCTCCCTCACTTTGGGTCTTGGGGCTCTGACGGACACCTTCTAGCTGACAGACGCCTTGAGGAGGCACCTGTATTCAGCAAAGTCAAGAGACAGAATACGATTGCTGTTGTCTTTATTTTGAGAGCGACCTCCAAGTGTGGCAAGGGAGATAGGTCTGCCCTGGATGGGAGTGATCATAGTTTCCTTTCAAATTCTTCCCGGTTGCCATTGAGTTGATTCAGACTCACGGGGGTCTCCCGTGTGTCAGAGCAAACTGTGCTCCATGCTGTTTTCAGGGACTCATTGTTTAAGATAGGTTGCTAGCTCTTTCTTCTGAGGCACCTCTGGGTGGACTTGAACCATCCACCTTTCTGTTAGCAGTGGAGTCTCAGCCGTGTGCACCACCTGGAGACTCCTTTTCACACTGACATAATGAAGTGAAAATATGAACACAATCACAACACGAGAGTCCCGGGGCCTGGCAGGGGTGGGGAGGTGGGAAGCATGTGAGTGGAATGTGGGGATTTGATTCCTTGTGGCGGGCACAGCACAGGTCTTGCCCACACACGCTCTGCTGTGGTGTACCCCTTTGACCCTGCTCCTTCCGCAGAGTTTCCTGCCTGCTGGTAGAGGGAAGCCACGTGCCGGGAGCTCATCTAGCCCTGCCGCCAACCAAGCAGTCCTCAGTCAGTAACAGATGGGAGACGGAGGAGCAGACATTACATTAGGCTTGGCCTCTCAGTGGGCTGACTGGGGTGCAGGCTCTGCCTGCTTCTGAGTTGCTCGTTGTGCCCATGGTGGTAATGGCACTTGGTATTACACACCCCCTACCTCGTTCCCCGACTTCTCTGTGAGAGTTTTCTGGGACCTGCTACCCTAGGGGAATCCAAACTGACATCTGCCATGTGACTGACTGAGGGGCTTCTCAAGAAAACCAGTGAAAAGCAAGGAGGAAGCTTGGGCTTACAGAGGGTCCAGGTAAGAGAACAGCCCCCTGTGGAGAGGGTCTGCATCCCTTCTGGGTCTGCCCCCAGGGCCTTGCCGCCCAGAGTTGGCATCCTCCTCGTCCGCACCACCTTCATTTGCTCGCTGCCATGGAATCCATTCTGACGCATAGCAGCAAAGGCCGCAAAGCAGAGATGGACCAGCTGGGTCCCAGGCAGCCATGTCCTTACACACCCTGGCTCTGTGGGGGAGCCAGTGATGAGCTCATCCTGCAGATGCGAGACAGGAAGAGTACCCTCCCTGACAGGCAGGCCTGTCCCTGGGGGCTGGCTCAAACTGCTGAGCCAGTCCTTGAGGTAAGGGTTCTCACCTCCTATACACCCTGCCAGCTTCAACCAAACTCCACAGAAGCCGGCCAGGGTCATGCAGCTCTGTCGAAGAACTGGGAAACGTAGCATCGGCCCCTCTTCCCGTCCAGATAGACCCATTATTAATGTGTGGACATTCTGGTGGATTCCCTGCTTCCTGCTGCCTGCGCCAAAATAAACGTATGCTTTGTTTTTGCACCTGGTTGTGATGATATTGAATATACCATTTTGCTTCCCTTCTAAAAAGTTAGGAGTAGGTCATGAGCATTTCCACAGAACAAGACATCTTTGAAGATCCCTGTTTTTAATGGCTGTAGACGCTCATTGCCATGAGTCCATTCCGGCGCACAGCGACCCTCTGAGACGGGACAGTACTGCCCCTGTGGGTTTCTGAGACCAACTTAAAAAAAATCATTTTATTGGGGGCTTGTACAACTCTTATACATTCATAGTGTCAAGCACATTTGTACATTTGTTGCCATCATCTCTCAGAACATTTGTTTTCTACTTGAGCCCTTGGTATCAGCTCATTTTCCCCCTCCCTCCTCCTCAAGAAACCCTGATAATTTATAAATTATTATTATTTTGTCATCTTACGCTGTCTGCTGATGTCTCCCTTCACCCACTTTTCTGTTGTCTGTCCCCCAGGGAGGAGGGTATATGTAGACCTTGTAATCGGTTCATCCTTTTTACCCACCTTCCCTCCACCCTGATGGTATTGCCACTCTCACCACTGGTCCTGAAGGGATCATCTGTCCTGGATTCCCTGTGTTTCCAGTGTACATCCTCTGGTCTATCCGGATTTGTAAGGTAGAATTGGGATAATGATAGGGGGGTGGGGCCAAGGAAACATTAAAGAACTAGAGGAAAGTTATATGTTTCATTGTTGCTACACTGCACCCTGACTGGCTCATTGCCTCCCCACAACCCTTCTATAAAGGGATGTTCAGTCGCCTACAGATGGGCTTTGGGTGCCCACTCCACACTCCCCCTCATATACAATGATTTTTTTGTTCTGGGTCTTTGAGGCCTCGTACCTGATCCCGTCGACACCTCGTGATCACATAGGCTGGTGTGCTTCTTCCATGTGGGCTTTGTTGCTTCCCAGCTAGATGGCTGCTTGTTTATCTTCCTGAAACTAACTTTTGATGGGAGTAGAAAGTCTTGACTTTCTCCCGAGGAGCCACTAGTGGTTTCGAACTGTTGGCCTTGTGGCGAGCAGCACAGTGTGTAATGAATATGCCAGCAGGGCTGTAGGATGGCTAGAGGTGAACTCAGCCTTCCCCTGCCTGGGCTTGGAAGTTACTTTTGAATCTGCATGTGGCATTGCCCTGTCCCCTGTTCACTCCTGGCACCCTGACCTCCTGACCTCCACAGCACCCCCTCCCAATTTCTTAGCCTTTGTGGCTGCAAACCTCTCTCATTGGGCTCAGCGGCACTGCTCCCCTCTAAGAGCATTGTGAAGCCACACCCTCCAGGCTCAGGTGTGTAGGCAGGAGCCTCAGGTCGGGTCGAGGCACAGGGCTGCTGACGCAGGTGAACCGCCCACCTCTTCGCACTGAGTCTCTCCGAAGATGAGCAGAGGGATGGCCCTTTTTGTTCCAGATTTGACCATCTGGAAGTTCAAGTCCTGCTACCCAAAAGTCATGTGATTTCAATGTACCCCTTCCCTCTTGGAGCTTCAGTTTCCCTCTCTAGAATGAGGGGGTTGTTAGGAGCCTCCGGAGATTCTCAGACCAAGTGCAAGAGGCAGGTGGGGGCCTGAACAAGTACTGTCTGTTAAACAAATCTGAGCACTGCCAACTGGTTCCCAGGCGCCTGGTGGTGAAATTGAGGCCCTTCCCTGCAGTGACCTCTGACCTGGTATGGGGGCGGGGCCGGCGGGCAGGAAGAAGGAAGTCAACTCCTTCTCTACTCTCACCGCCCCCCACCCCCCAACACACACACTTTGCTGAGCTCAGATGTGGGGGCAGGGGCACAGGCCTGTCCCCTGCCTTGACGAAGTGCCCCAGCCTTGCGGGTGGCCTGGTATTTCAAGTGAGGCCGCCTGCCTGCTGTCTCCGGGGAGCTGGCAGCCAGGAACAAATCCCCTGCAATTTGCACCCACCCATCCTGCCTGCGCCGGGCGGGCGGCTGAGAGCCATTTTTCACGCAGAGCTGCGCACAGCTTTGTCTTGGAGAGACAGCTCTGGCAGGATGTCCCTGAATGAGGCCATTTGTCCTCCCAGTGACGGGAAGGCAACTGCAGGCTGGGCGGGCAGAGCCGAGAGGGGCGGTGGGGGAGGTGAGGGAGTCCCTGCTGCAGGGGGGCCTGTAAGTCTGTTCTGCACTCTCTCGTGGAGGAAGGAGACTGTTTTCACAACATGAGGAAACGGGGTGCATGACCTGCCCTCCCCGGGCGTTAAGCATTCATAGGTAGAAGAGATGGGGAAAGGCGTGGCAGGTCTCTAATGCCCATGCCGCATCCCAACCCTCTGACAAAGGGAGGGCAATCTTTGCAAGGCCCTTGCGCTGCTAGAGAAGCGAATGGAGCACCAAGCAGCCGTTCCTAAGTCCCTGGACCATGAGTCACAGAGCCAGAAGGCGTGAGGAGGCAGGGGGCCTGCCGGACTCAGTCCTGCGCCTGGAGTCTGCTGACACCACATGCGGCATTTGGCACACCAGAAAGAGCCAGTCAAGCCTCTGTGTGCCAACACATAGCAACACTCCACCCCTCCTGGGTTTCTGCTTGGGGGTTCCCAGGGCCCAGGCTGGTGAGCTGGGATGGAAGGGAATGCTTAGGACCAGGCCAGAATTATAAACGGCCCCAGGGGCCTGGCAGGCTCCAATCACAGGATAAGGATTTGGGGGTATGAGATATGAGGTGGGAAATGGTGGGTCAGGGGAGAGCCACCACCCGGTCTGCCCAGTGGACATGAGTCCAAGGGAAGCCAGGGAGTGACAGCCGATTCCCCCTTTTACAAACCACCAAGAAGCCGCAGCTTGGCAAGTCTGTGGGCCACATGGAGTCTAGGCAGCCAGTCTGTGCTCTCTGTTTGGAGAGTCCCCTCCCAATCATCCTTAAGAAAGGCTGCCTGCTCCTCTGCAGTGCTTACCTGAGCTGCCTCTTCCAGCCCTGGCCGCTCGCTTGAATTCTATGCTCCCGTTTCCAAATGGCTGCCAGTCTCCTCTTCCACAATGCCCCCGGGACACCCACTCCATCCTACAACAGCCCAGAGTTGCCGCCAGAGGCCTCGGGGCAGGGAGTCGGTCCCCTGGCTCTCGCCTGTGTGACTTGGCACGGGCTTTCTCCTGAGCCGGGTCCCAGGGCCCACCCCCTCGGGCTCTGACATTCCCAGTTCTATGATGTTAACACATGACTGGGCAGCTCAGAGGGTCGGCTGAGGCGACAGACTCAGTCAAGCATGGACAATAGTTTCGGCACGTGGAGAGCTCTTGGGGAACCTCAGACATGGCGACTGCCCGATGCCTGGTACCCATGTAGCCAGTGGGCGTGGGCCCACGTGGAGCTGAGGGGGCTGACACTTGTGTCTCCATCAGGCAGGTTTTAACGAACGGTGGCGAGCTGGGCAGGTGACTGTGTGTGAAGGCCAGGGAAGGGAGCAGCTGACCCCCAAAGAAGGACCCTCCTGCTGAGGAGGATCCTGCATACGCCTGGGTCTGTGTGAGCCTGCAGATGCGTGCTCCTGTGTGCAGCTCAGAGGCTGGAGGCCGTACCAGAACAAAGAGCGGGGGTTGGGCATCTGAAGGCCCACGTGGAGACAGCTGACTTGGCGGCGGGTTTGCTGCAGTGTCTGGTCTGCGCTCACACCCCGTGCATGCTCTTCATCTCTGTCTCCCGCACACAGGCAGCACGCATGCCACACAGTGCTGCCCCCAGGCCCGAGTGCCTGCTCTGGAGGCGACCGACGCGCACGTATGCAGCCCCGCCACCGCTCCTGACAAAGCAGCTCGCCTCCTGCATGATCTCATCCCACCATCTTCGTCTGGCCCCAGTCTGGCCTCCAGATAAGGAAGACAGGCAGGGAGTTGGAGCAGGAAAACCAGAGAGACATCCAGCTAGCTACACACACCACACATGCACACACACACACACACACACACACACAAAACCACCACACACACACACACACACAACCACCACATACCACACATGCACCACACACACACACACACACACACACACCACACACCACACATGCACACACACAAAACCACCACACACACACACACACACACACACACAACCACCACACACACACCTCAAGCCACAGAAAAAACATGATAGACACACACATACCATGCCATACACATAAAAACCACCACATCCACACAGCTACACACGCCTCACATCTGCACACATACAGAGCCTTAAACCCATGTACGTACACACAGAGAATGCAGACCCACTTGGTGTGCACTATGCATGCACATGGAAAGACAAGGGGCTGTCGGAGGTAGGCGCAGGCAGTAGCAAGGGGGCGGACAGTCTGAGTCACCGTAGAACACACATTAGCATCCCCGAGAGACAACGGAGAGGGCAGACTGAGAGGGAAAAACTGCACAAACAAGTCAGACCATGTGGCAGCTCCCAGAGATGGGAGGAAGGAGGGCGGGGAGCTCTGAGGACAGAGGCGTGTTCGAGAAGGACAGAGGTCTCACTGGGAGAGGGCGGGTCCAGCAGGGACCTGGTCACATCGCAAAGGCCCCACAAGCTGTGCCAGGACGGCCGCGGCAGGGTTCCTGAAGGCCAGCAGGCACATGGGGGTTGGGGGTGGGGGAGCAGGGGAAAATCATCACGGTGGGCAGAGCCTCTTGGAGAGGGCAGGGGTCTCCCTAGGGGAGAAAGCAGGGAAACTGGGCTGGGAAGTACTGATTGTTCTGGGCATCAGGCGTTAGCAGGATGTCTTAGTGATTGCGGAATCTCATTTCATCCTCACTGGCGGTCTATGAGGCAGCTGTAGAAGCAAACCCTGGCTACACCTAAGGCCACGGCTCCAACAGATGGGTGACTTGGCCAGAAGAGGGGAGCCTATGCCTGAGCCCATCTCTGAAACAGGGCTCCCTGCTGGCTCCCAGCCTATGCCCGCTGCTCCAGGGTGGGTACTGGAGCAAGCAGTTACAGGAGCGGCCGGAGTTGCCCTTCTCAGCCTGGGCCGTGCTTTCCCAGCAGACAGACCACTTGGGGAATGTCGGCGATCCTTGGAGCCAAGAGGCCTGTGCTTGTTAAGGAGAGGCCTGTGGAAAGTGAGTGATTAGTCATGGCTCTCAGCACTGGCAACGGCCTGGCTTCTAATAAGGGAACACAAGCAAAGGCCAAGTTCTACCGAGCAGCTAGCCTCCCGGGATAGTACATTCTTCTTTCTCTCCTACCCCTCTGGCCATGGGTTTACACCCTGAACATCCTCAAATCCATCTCTTTCTCTGGACTTATTTCCACGTTCCTGAAGCAAGACACCATCATCTTTATTCTGGCTTCCCCAGCCTCCACGCTTTACCCCTCACGACAACCTGCCCTTCATCCGTAATCAGAGGTATCGTTTGCAAATATGGATGTAGTTGTGTGCCCATAACTCTCAGGACAATGATCACGGTCTTCAACGAAGCAGGTCCTGTGTGGGTTAGATGTTGGGCTGTTGATGGCAAGGTTGGTGGTTCAAACCCACCAGTCCCCCTGAGAGAGACAGATGAGGCTGCCTGCTCCTGTCAGGGGATGCACAGTCTCGAAACTCCCAAGGAGCAGTTCTAATATCTCCTAGAGGGATGCTGTGAGTCCAAATAGACCCTGTGGGTTTCCAGGTGTGTGTAGCAGCTGCCGCTTCTCCAGCCTCATCCCACACCACATGTTCCTCACCTCTGGGTTCCAGACTCACTGCCCTTATTTCAGTGCTGCCGAAAGGACCAGTTTCCCCTCACCCCAGAGCCTTGGCGTGGGCTGTTCCCTTTACGTGGGGCATTCTTCCTCCTTTCCTTCACCTATCTAACATAGAAGATTCGACTTGCACCTTCCCTCAAACCCTCGGAAGTGCTGGAACCCTAAAGCTCACATTTAGGGTTATAACCCAAAGGGAGGCATTTGTCTGGAAAGCATCGGGGGCTACGTACATGCGGCTGCTTCAACCCACCAGCCCCTCTGCAGGAGGAAAACGAGCCCTCCTGTTCTCGTGAAGAAGCACTGTCTTGGAAGCCCCATCCGCTGTTGCTGTGAGGCCTCATCGGCACAGTGGCAGTGTGTTTGGTTGGTTTTAGGCAGTCTTGTCATAATGAAATCTAATGCAATGGAATCAATCAGGGAAGATCAAAACAGTGTAAGGGAGACCCAAACCCAGTCACTTCTGAGTCACCCAAAGAAGCAAGGGCGTGTCTGAGCAAGCGGGGGAAGACACACTGTGCAATAAAGGAGGCGGAGGAATGTATAAGCTCAGGGACCCAAGGACAGCTGACTACTGGAAACTAAGATAGGCAGAGAATTTCCAACCAGAGCCAAGCCTTCAGCTCAGACTTCTGAACTCCTGAACTGTGAGGGAAGTTGTTTTTCTGTTCATCAAACTTATATAACTTGTGCTACAGCCATACCAGGTAACTATGACATCAGCTCTGACTCATTCTTTAGCTTCTGGGGAAGCCTTTGCCACGTGAGACCAGCCTGGTCTCTAACCTTCTCATAGCATCCTTGACTTTTCCTTCCTGGTACGTACGGCAGGCAGCTTGGCGCGCGCACACGCATGCTCACGCGTGAGCGCCTGTGATTATTTGAGTCATGTTTTCTCTTTCTGTAGACCCAAACAAACCTAAATCCACAGTTGTCAAGTTAATTCCAGCTCACCTGCAAACCACCTCCCACTAGCCATTTTCATAAGTAAAGTTTTATCAGAACTGGCGTTAGCAAGGTATGCACAGGCTTACTTCTGTTTACTTACTGATCTGTAGTGGACAATTTCACAACCACACACACACATCATCAAAGATTCTGTTTCTAGGTATGGCAGACATCCATCTCTCTCTCAGCTCCATAGCACCTTCCTACAGAATCAAAGATGTGGTGAAACCCATGAGAAATCACTCACAATTTAGCCTGTGTTTCCCATGCTTATGGAGTATTCTGCCCCTGAATGGACACTTCTATGTTTATTCAGTTCGCATCGTCCACGGCTGCTTTGATCGCACTTACAAGGCCCACAATAGATACCGTCTGACTTTTTACAGAAAGAGTCTGTCAATCCATGTTCCAGCTGAGTTTCCTGAGCTGGAACCAGGTCTGGTTCGCTCCCAGCAGGATCCCAGCTCTGGCGGGGAGCCTGCACCAAGCAGGTGCTCACCAAGGTATAGTCTATGTAGGTCTGCTTCCTTAGTAAGGAATGATGTTTGCATTGGCGACATTGTATTTACTTCAGTTATTATCAAACCTCTGCAGGAATAGATGTTGCTTGTGCAACTAGGAGTCCATTTCCTGGCAATACAGTAGCGATGTCTTAACACAGTTACTCCTGTAGCTACTCCATCGCTGAGTGGCTAATGGCTAATGAGGCTGTCATAACACCCTTTATAACCAGTCACAATCCAAATGCAGGACTTCAGGACATATCTGCAAGGTAGCATAAGCCTCCCCACGAGTGCATGGGATTGGACGCTTTATGACAATACACATTGTGAGATAACCTCTTTGAAAGCATCTCCAGTACAGTCGTTTCTATGCGCTATAGGCAGGGTTTCTGGGTGGCGCGAAGAGCTTGTACCAACTACTAAGTGAACAGGTGGTGGCTCAAACCTGCTCCAGCACACAGTGGAAGCAAGGCCTGGCGGCCTGGTCCTGGATGCATGATAGCCAAGAACCCCTAGGCGCTCGGTTGCACACTGTTAGTACTGTTACCTGCTCCACTGGGGTCAAAAGTACGCACTGACTCCATGGCGACGAGTTTGGGCTTTTAAACCTTTATTGAAATGCCTTGTGAATGAGGTGAAAGTTTGGACATTGTGTTAGCTTGTTTCTATACTCACTCCAAAGAACTGACTGTGGAATTCTGTGAAAATGTCTTTTTAGTTGTTTTGGAAGAACGCTACAGGTTCGGACTGTATAGAGAACGTTAACAATATGCACCCTCTGAGTTGGGCGCCTTCCACATTACTCGAAGTTACAGGCAGGTCTTAGGATCATCCGTGCTGGCGTCAGGACATAAACGGAGGCTCAGAGCCCACCCCCTCAGCACGTGACAGGCGATACGGCTTAAAGTAGCTCTTAAAGTAAGCACCGTGCCCCTTGACCAAGCAAGGCTGTGAGGATGGAGGCAAATGTCCACTGTCCAGGCAGAATGCTGCTGCTGCTGTCCACCTTCCCTGGCCCCTGCTTAGTGTCGGATCAGGAGGCCCCTGGGACGGCAAAGTGTCAGTGCAGAATATCATGCAAAGCGCTCTTATAGGGGCCCTGAAGATACAGATGGATCTTAATTTAAAATCTTTATTGCTTTTCATTTTAAGTTGTTTGTTGGAATGGAGACAAATGAGCTGCAATGTCAAGGTGAGAATGGCTGGTCTAGAACACGGGTCTAGGCTTGCCGTTTTCTAGCGCAGAGACCTTGGGAAGTGCGCAGTGACTCTCAGCCTCCGTTTCCTCATCGGTCAAACAGGGACTGCCGTAGCATCCCTGCCAAGGGGTCACTGAGGTCATTAATGGAGTGTGGGATGCCTTTGGGTATTCGTGGCTGGCCCTGAGGTGCCCCACCTAGGGCAAGACTACTGCTCCATCCCTGGGAACAGGCCTCGGGTGAAGACACTGTGGTGGGTACATGGTTCCTCCCTGCAGGAACCTGGGCAAATGCGGTGCGAGGAGGTGCCGAGGGTAGGGTGGGGGAGTGGAGCCAGCCCCAGGACACATCCAGTTTTCCTCCCCACTGCCCAACAACCGCCGAACTCCTAAACGGGCACCTTACCGGCAGACTTCGGAGTGAACTTGTCTCGGTTCGCGGCACACACAGCCAGCAGTCTGTAGCCGAGGTCCAGGTCAAACCCTTGCTGGGCTGCTACCCGGCTGACCACCTGACAGCGAGAGGGGGAGGAAGGCAGGAGTGAGGTCACTGCCCATTTCATCGGTGGAGCAAGTGAAGGGCCCGGGGCTGCGCTGGGGTTCAAGCTGCGCCTCATCCCATCACACAGCAAGGCTTGGTAAAAGCACCTCCTCCTTGCTAGTGCTGCTCCCGCTTCCCTGCTCTCACCGCGGCTATTCTGGTGGTCCGGGCCTTGACTTTCAAGGGCCCAAATGCAGCCACAATCGAAAAGTTGCCTAGGATGGCTGTGTCACCATCTTCTGGATGGCCCTCAAGCCGCCCTCCGAGTCCCTGCCCAGGCAGTGTGTATACCCACCACCTCTCCCCCCCCCCCCCCGCTGTGCTCCTGCAGCCACCAGGGGGGGTTACTTTATGAGGACACTAAGCAGTTCTCCACCAGCATCAGTGGCCCCGCCGGGAGCTGCTCACAAGTGGGTAGCCCTTTGAGTAGGAAGCCGGGTTCACCAGTAGGGTAAGTTCAGGGCACTTGGCTCCCAACCTAATAGTGTCAAGGTCCCTGGATTGACGAAGCTGCTCAGGCAGGGCAGACTGCTAACATTCCTCAGTGCCAAGCTCTGAAGCCAAGCACCCAGCTGTTCCAACCACTGTCTAGAACCACAAGATGTTGTCAGAGTCAGCTTAGAGTCTGTTTCCAGAGTGGAGTGGGGGGCTCAGCACAGGGCATCTCTGCCAGCCCATCTGTGGAAGTATCTGCAGCTTAAAGATCCCGCCATCCCTTCTCAATGAATCTCAGGAGTGGGGGCGGTAGGGGAGGGGGCAAGGTGCTCCTGGGCCCCGTGAAGGGCTCCGCAGGTTTGTGCCCTTCTGCTTCCCTTGCCTTCCTGGCAACTCCCAAGGGTCCCGAGGCTGCCAGACCTGCTCCTGCCCGCCTACCTTCCTTGGTAATGGCAGCAAAATCAGCTTTCCTGATGAGGAAGGAAGGACGCTGGAAACGGAGCCATTTCGCGCAGCAGCTGGCTGGCTATGGCTGATTGGGAAGGGAAGTGCTCCCAGGCGCCGTGGGCTCATTTGCTCCCGAAAGGAAAGCCTCACAGTCAGCAAACCCTTAAGAGACCACCTGCTCCCCAGGCGCTCGGCCCACAGAGGCCTGGGAGAGGCTGCAGGGCCCACAGAAGGTCTGGGAGAGGCTGCAGGGCCCATAGAGGGCCTAGGAGAGGCTGCAGGGCCCACAGAGGGCCTGGGGGAGGCTGCAGGTCCCACAGAAGGTCTGGGAGAGGCTGCAAGGCCCATAGAGGGCCTGGGGGAGGCTGCAGGGCCCACAGAGGGCCTGGGGAAGGCTGCAGGGCCCACAGAAGGTCTGGGAGAGGCTGCAGGGTCCACAGAGGGCCTGGGGGAGGCTACAGGCTGCCACAGAGTTGGTGGGGCCCAGCAGCCTTCACCACCCAGCTGTTCTCTGCTTGACATTTTTGGAATTCATTCGCTACAAGGGCTCTAGGGCCAAAAGGGGGTGGGGTAGCCACAAATCTAGGTTAACCCCCTTGATTTAAAAACATGGACACTCGAGGCCCAGAGTGACACTGCATCATAGAGGGGCCAATGGATTCTCCCCACCATTTTGTCTCCCGGGAACTCCCTGTACAGGGTGAAGTGGTGGGAGGAGAAGGACGTTCCTAGGTCAGGTTACAGCTCCTCCATCAAACATAAGTCCTCTGCACAGACACGACATTTGCCCCTATACACCTAGACCACGTTCCAGAATCTCAGGGTCAGGTCGGGGCAAGGGCACCCTCACTGTCAGTCTCATGGCCTGTTGATTACTTCAAGCCTATAGATTCTTTATCATGGCGGACGGAGGGACCAGTTGCTGCTCAGCTGTTAATGGCAGTGTCCCTTGATTGGTAGGGGGGCTCTGGGGTGAGCGGGCTCGAGCAGTGCAGGCAGCTTTGTGCAGACTGGCGTATCCATAAGGATGTTATCTGAGGGAAATGTTGAGGCCTGAGAATGGGAGTAGTAAGAATACTGGCTCCCAGCAGGTATTGAAGGCCAAGTAAATGCTGACAGGTCCTGAAGCGCCCAAGCCTCACAGCAGTTCTGAGGCAGGTATGTCCTCTTTTATGGACAAGGACAGTGCTTGGCAGTGGCAGATCCACCTTCAGTCTGGGCACTTTAACTCAAAGTCTGAGCTCCTAGTCAAGCCACAAATGGTTAAAGTGCTAACCGCCAGCCTGCGCAGAACTCTCACGGCCCGGGCTTAGGATAGGAAGGCAAAGGTCCTTCTGTTTGGCCAATCCTGGCTAATCCTGTCACTCTGGTTAAGGAAAAGAACTAGCTCAGTTGAGCAAGAGTTGCCTCATGCAGGCTGCGAAGGCTGTCGTGTGACCTGCGCCCAACCAGACCGAGGGGCAGCTCCCTGAGCCCCAATGCTCAGAGTGCCTTGGGCCGCAGGGTCATGTGCCCCAATAGCCGTCCTTCGTGATGAGGAGGGGAAGGCAGACCCCCGAGAGATCGGGACCTTGCTGAAGGTCACACAGCACTGTGGCAGGCAGGGCAACCTGAGCTGGGTCCTGCGGGTCGGATGCCTGAGGGCTCAGGAATCCTGGCAACTGGGATCTGACTGGGCAGCCTGCGGTGTGTCAGAGAGGCCTGCTCCCAGTCCTGAGGCTGCACTGTCCCCGGGGGAGGTTCATGGGGCAGGTCTCCCGGAGAAAGGTGGGTTGAGGCAGCCCTCTTAGGGGCTCTGAGCTGAAGGCACGACCTGCCTGGCTCAGAGCTGCTCTCAGGCTGACTTTCCTCCTGGACTTGCTGTCGGAGAGCCTGCTGGGCAGTGAGTGCGGCTCCTTGTGCCACAGACTCCGCAGCCCAGCGTAAGGGGCAAATTCAAGGTCAGGTGGTGAGTCTGTTCGTCCCACAGGGAAGTGTGTGGTCTTGAAAAGGGGAAGCTGTCCGGCCATGAAGGAAGGAGGCTGGGGGATGTGGAAATAGCTGTTTCTAGCAGGGGCTTGGGCCCCATTCTCTGAGGATACGCAGAAACCAGAGGGGCCTGGGCCTGCACTACAGCCTCAACTTCACCCAGTAGGTGCGTCCTGCAGCAGGGCACTTTTCTCGGCTCTGAGGCCCCAGCTCCTACCTGTGGGGGGCCTGACCACCCCAAGTGTTTGGGTTCTCTCTCCAACAGCTGTCACCACCTGGGCCCCACCTTCTGTATTCTCCCATCACAGCAGGAGGGCAGCACTGAACTGCTGTTCTCTGGAGTCAGACAAGAGCTGCTCCATCACACCCGGCTCGCTCCCCTTCCCCGTGCCGCGGGCATGAACACTGTCCTTGGAAGGGTGCCAAGCCTGATCGGAGCAGTGTGGGTGCTCCGTGGACCCTTCGAGTGGACACCGCAGTTACAGGGGTACCTGCCTGTGGTTGCTGGAAGGCCCTCCCTGGAGAGACTGGGAATGGGGGCGGAGAGGGGTAGTTATTGATGTGTTGACTGGTTTCTGCCTCCCTCTTTGACCTCCTCTTCTACCTCTCCACCCCTGGACCCCACTGCCAGAGCCTTCTTCCTGGTCCTTGAATTTATCACTTAGGTTCCACCTCATGTTGGGTGAAGAGGAGGATGGAGCAAAGTCCAAAGAAGCCTGATTTGCGGGGCTCAGCGCTGCAGCCAAGGGAAGAGCAGGGAGTCAGAACCTGGTCCTGAAAGACACTGGTGCCCAGAGGACCGCTGTCCCCAGGGAGGCATCTGGCACCAGAGAAGAAAGCGGATGCAGGGCACTGCTAGCGGCCCTCAGGGCTGCTTCACCCAAGGGCCTGCTGAGCGCGCAGCCTCTGTCCTCCTTGTGCCAAAGCTGCTTAGAAGCCAGTATGGGAAAAAAGTGTGTCCATTTGCTGCCTGAGGCTAAGTGGTTTTTCATTTATATCCCTAAACTAAGCTGGATCCAGAGGAATTTGAATTTTCTTCCAGAGGCCACCCAGGGGATTTTGACAACCTAGCTCTGCCACGTGGAGGGGAGGTGTCTGCGTGGAGGGGAGGTATCTGCGTGGAGGGGTGGGGGGGACCACCTGGTGTCAGGACTAGCTGGGGATACCAGGACTGTGGTGGGGCAGCAGCAGCCAAGGAGGAATCATAGGGCTCCCTCTCTGTGCCTCGTGTGTACAAGGGGGGGGGATTATCTTTCCCCCATCACTTCAGGGGGTACTCCCTGGGTGCCTGTGGGTGTCTTATGACAGCCCCTTCCGGTTGCAGGCTGAGCTAAGCTCCCAGGGATAGTCTGACCCGGGTCTCCTGGCTGTGGCTGCTGGGCCAAACAAATGCTCCTTTGCCAGCTCAGAGGCAAGCTGGAGGGATGAGGGCCATTTGGAGAGGCCTGGGGAGTGGGCACTGTTTCCCCTCAGGATCCTTCCTCCAGGAAGTCCTCCATAATGTCCCCATCCCAACCCACAAGGGCACTTCCCTTCTGAGCTCCTGTCCTCACCCAAATCTTATTCCGTTACTCTCCTGCTTGTGATCCGATCCTTCAAGGACTCCCTTGCACCATTCCAATAACACCCAAATTCTCCTCTGCTGGGCCCGCAGGCCCGGTCTTAATTGGCTCCCACTTCCTTTTCAACTGCATGGTGCACTTCTCTCCCTTCTCCAGTGCTGCTGTCACCTGACTCTTACTCTGCTTCCTGGACAAATCAAGCCCCAGGGCCTTTGCACAGGCAGGCCCCTCTGCCAGGAGCACTCTCTCCCTCCCCCACAGCTGATTCCCCTCCCCCACAGCAGATTCCTCTGATAGCCAGGCCTCCACTGCAAGGCCACCTTCCCTGGGAGGCTTTGCCTGAATCTCCTTGTCAGCTCCTCTCCAGTGGGCCCTGCTGTGCGCTACTCAATGCCAGGATCCCCCAGTGACCCTGAGTGTGTTCTGCCTCGCTCAGTGTGCTCCCCTCAGGGCCTGGCCCACAGCAGGGAGTCAGTTGAATGGGTGGGTAAGGCAGTAGGGAGGGCAGGGCCAGAGATTGATCATCTCATGTCCAACTCTCCACCCATCTTGGCCAGGGCCATTCTCTGATTCAGCCCCTCTATCTGTGTCCTGGACAAGGGCAGCCCTGGGGCCATGAGCTAGGGGGCTGTGAGAACCTATACCTGGTCAGGTGCCTCTTCTTTCTCGTACAACCGCCAGTGGCTAAGATGGGCAAGAGACCTCTGGCAGCATCTGTCCCTACCCACAGGGCTCAGCCTGCACCAGGATCCCCGCAAAGAGGATTAAGCGCATCAGAGGGGGTGCCCAACAGGCTGAAGGGTGAGGAGGATTGAGCAGTGCAGGTTGGGCAGCCCTGAGGGAGCCAAAGGGGTTGGTTTCTGACAAGCAGAGAAGCCTGGGGGTAGGGGGTTGGCTGCATCCGCCTGGAGGGGGGCTGCTCTGGACATCCTTACTGGCTAAAAGCATCATCTCAGGACCCTCTTCTAACTGCCATGTGACCATGGATGTCAGTGACACTAAGTCTCAGATGCCTCGTCTAAAATGGGAAGATGGTAGGACCAACCCCCAAGAGGGAGTGAGGAGTCAACGAGAAGGGTGGACAGAGCACCCAGCCCAGTGTCAGGCTCACAGATGCCTCCTAAGGGCAGACTGCACATGGTCACTCCTCCGTTCATTCCAGGTGTGGGCCACTGGGCCTTTTGCCTAAAGGCCTGTTTGGCGCTTCCTGGGGGAGGAACACATGCTCTTGGGCTTTACACTCTCCTTTTCCACCCAGCATCAACTCGGCCTCTCTCTCCAAGCCTGGGGGCCTACCACACTCTCCAGCAATCTGCTGACCTGCTTTCCTTGAAAGCTGACTCAGCTCAGAGTCCTGCGAGATCGCCTCACTGGCTGCTGCGATGCCCTATGCATGCAGATACTGGCCACAGGCAGGGGTGCTCACACACTATGAGCGCCTTCCACACAGCTCGGTCAGCCAGTGAGCTTCTGACATGGCCAATCATGCCACAAGGTCTGGGCCTGGCCTCTGCTTAGCTTGCATCCTAGACCCTCACCCAGCTGCATTAATCACAGTTTTCGGGATCATGTTAAAACAACTTTGCACATGCTGTTCCGTGTGCTCAGATGATGCTTGCCAGCCTCAGCTGCTTGGCACACTATTACACGCGTATAAGTGGGTCCCTTTTCCAGTTTCCTGTCACCTACACCATCTTCCAGGGCAGGCCTTACTTTCTCTGCTACTTTCGCCATGGACACATTTTTTTTCCAAACACCCATTCTCTGTATTTTTGTCCCCCACTTAAAGGGGGAACCCGATATGGTAAAGAATTCATCTGTGGTCCCCGAATTTGGCCCAGAGAGGATACATGGTAAAGGGGGTCGATCCATGTTCCTTGAAGAGCTGGCTGAGGGCCTCTATAAATGGATGGATGACTGCAAACAGGGCTCCAAAAAGGTCCACTTAAAGAGTGAATGAAGGAAGGACTAGGTTGAAAGAGGGCGGAAAGCCCTTGAGGAATTTGTGGTTTTGCTTATGACAGGATATTTACCTCATCAGGAGGCCAGTGTCTTTCTTAACAGGGATGGGGTACACAAAGAGGACACAGGACTCTCCACTGTCATCAGACCCAGGTTCCCTGAGGGTATGGTGGGTACACAGAAGGGTCATCCCCGCTGGTCCCCCAGTGCCTCTCAACTCTTGTCCCCTCATTAACTAGAGGCCTTCCCAACAGATGGACAGGCATGCCAAGCCCCAGCCACCTTCCTGAGTGCGCGCAGGTAGGAGAGGAGTGAACTCACTGTCAGACAGCCCATCAGGCTCTGCTCAAAGGGTCGCTGGAAGGCTCGAGGGTCTCCACACCAGTCCAGCAGCTCCGTGGCAGCATTGTGGAAGTTGGCAGGATTCTGTAAGTGCTGCGGGAAAGAAAAGGAGGCGACATAAGGCTCCAGGTGGAGACTGGCAAGATTCGCCTGTGAGGTCTGGGGCAGGGAAGGCCCCAGCTCCACCAAGGAGATAGCCAAAAAAGGTCTAACTCCTCCTCAGGCATCTTTCCGCAGCGTCTGTCCCACACCCAGCCTGACCCTGAGCAGCAGGATCAGCAGCCCCATTGGAAAGCCAGTAAGACCACAGTCTAGAGAATTGATGTGAAGCAGGTTTTTATGCTGGCAGTGCAGGGACAGGCTCGCAGGGCTCTGGCTTTCCCTAATCCAAGACAGGCTGACCCTAGAGCAGTGGTTCTCAACCTTCCTAATGCCTCGACCCTTTCATACAGTCCCTCATGTGGTGGTCACCCCCAACCATAAAATTATTTTTGTTGCTACTTCATAACTGTAATTTTGCTACTGTGATGAATTGGTGACCCCTGTGAAAGGGTCGTTCTACCCCCAAAGGGGTCGTGACTCCCACAGGTTGAGAACTGCTGTCCTCGAGATTCCTCACTTTTGCCTTTCATTGTGGAAGCCCAGATCTGTTTGCCGCCCAGGGCTGCTCTCCTAAAGTCCACCAGGTGGTGTGCAGGGGGCCAAGCACAGCTGGGACCATCAGATCATGGTGTGTCTGGTCTATGTGCCCCCAAATGCTCAGGTGCATTCCCTCAGAGATCCGTCTGGCTGCTCTCTGTCTGCTGCTGTTGTGGGAGTGAGCTGGCTCAGACCCCTCCCAGTCAGGAGTGGAGTCAAGAGGCTGAATTCTGGTAGCTAGCTCCTGGCCCTCAGGAGCTCTGGTGGTAAAGGTCAGTAGTTTGAACCCACCAGCTTCTCCATGGAAAAGGAATCTCTGTAATGATTCAAACCTGCCTCAATTCCAATTCACAAAACCTGCTGTCAATTCCAATTCACAGTGAACCTATATAGGCTTCATGGGAACAGACAGTCTCATCTTTCTCTTGAAGAGTGGATGGGTTGTTGAACTACTGAACTTGAGGTTAGCAGCCCAGGGTTACCTCTGTGAGGGTTACTGTCTTGTGAAGCCTATGGGGAGGTTCTGTAAGATTGCTATGAGTCAGAATCAACTTGAAGGCAGTGTTGGATTTTAAATTTTTAGTGCTTAAGTCTACAGATTTGGCTTTCCATCTTGAGACTAGGGGCTGATGGGGTAGGGGTAGGGTGAGGTAGAGGTGCAGCAGGGGGCACCAGCAGGCCTCTTGTGTTTACCCCCTCATTCTATAACACCTGTTCATCCCTCTGGGGCCAGCTGAGTGTGACATTGAATGTAGGAGATGAATGACAGGGCAGGAAAAGGGCAGGGCTGCCAGCTGGGGCAAGGGCCTGCAAGGCCATGTGGGTATGTGGATGGTATCAGGGTGGGTGTGCCCATGCAGCAGATCTGTAGGTGCTGGCAGGGAAGATGTGGATTATTCAGGGGGCTTGTCCTGATTTCTTCAGGGAGTGGTGGCTGTAGCCTTCCCTAGGCTCCTAGAAGGGACCCTGGACCTGGCCTCAGGGAGACAGGGTGCTTCATGGCCTCCCACTTGGGCGCTGGGGCCTGGCCCGTAAGATAGGAAGATCCTTTCACCTGCCTCGGTGAGGTGAATGAGGAAGCCAGGATACAAAATTTAAGGAGGCACCAGGTCTCAGGCCTAACCTTGCACTTCTATAACCCATAATTTTTTTTAGCACTTCCTGAAATTTTCTATCCTTGATCCCCCCACCCCCTCACTTTACTCCACCTTCAATTTCATGATTTGAGACCCTAGTGTGAGAAGTAGGGAGCCAGGTGAGGGGAAGGGGTGGGCAATGACCACCATGCTGGACAGAGTCATGCATGTCTACCAGGTTATCAGGGGACAGGAATGATTCATGCTCAGGTAGCTGTCAGTCCCCCCAGTGAGTGAGAAGCTCAGGAAAGGGAGGCTGTACAGCTCAGTCTGTCCTGCTCTCCCTCTGGGACTGGGGACACACCAAAACTCAGCGTGCACACTGCCCTTGACAATTTGCTTGCTCATCCCTAACCTCACTGACTCCTCCCAACACTCCCGTCTCATTCCTTAGAGGTGAGAAAAAGGACTCTACATGGTCTGACCATGGCCACTCCGCTGGCAGGGATTCAAGGCCAGGATGGGGCACTGACACCCCTGCGGGTCATTCCGTGGCCATGATGCCCACTGAACTCCAGCTGGGGCACTCGGGCCTGAGAGCTTGGACTACTAACAGGGACAAGTGAGCTCGTGAATGGAAGAAGGCATGGGCCCAACCCACAGCTCTCAGTCCGGCTCAACCTGTCACCTGATCGTCGTGGAGAAGGGAGAGGTGGCTGGAGGGGTCTCACCCCTGCTCAGTTTGCAATTCACTGTGTGAAACTTGGCCTCGACTCGCCTCAGCTGTGAAATGGGCAGAATGGTCCCTTCACTGTTTGGATCACAGACATGATGCATCCGGGTCACAGAGCACACCCAGGAACCCGAGAAGACGTCTGTCCCGTAGGCCGTAGTGCTGGCCAGGGCCCTCTCCCTAAGCCTGCTGGTTTCGGTTCTAGGAAGTAGGAGGGGCGCAGTTGACAACTCCAGACAGTGGCTCTCCGCTCAAGACCTGTCGCGTGTGCTTCCTGGTCCCAGGGCTGGGGAATGCAGGCAGCGGTGGATGTGGGCAGCCGGTGGGGTAGGAGCGTGGGCCCACATTGCCTTACCCTCCTGGCTGCTAAGCCCTTGCAGCTGTACAATGGGGTGATGGGTCATGGCTTGCTCTGTGGAATTTTGTTTCACTTCAAGCCACTTGCAACGATGTGTTTGCGTGCGGCCCAAGTTTACGGATGGCAGGCAGTGTGGGGAGTGGCCTGGAAGAGGCCGCCCCACAGGAGAAGGGAAGAGGGCACGCTGCAGGGAGGAGAGCCGGCAAGCGAGCAGCAACAGAGCACTCCGGCTGGGGCTGTGGTGAGGATTAAACCAGATTAAGAGGGTTCAGCACTTGGCAGAGTGCCCAGCACCTGGGTGCCCTGACATGGGCTCCCCTGACTCCCTGCAAAGCGCAGCAGACACCCTCAGTCCTGGGGCTACGGGGGTTCCTGACCCCTGATTTTGAGAAGATGGAGAACTTTTGCCTTCTAAAAACCACCCTTCCCAGAGGGCTGCAGGAGCCCAACCTCCTCTTCTGCCCGCTCTGAAGCATGCCCCATCTGAGGCCATGGCAGCATCAGGGCTCCAGGTGGGCAATGAGCAAGCAGCTAATTCCCTGGCCGGCCGCTCCCTCGGCTAACCGAGTTGTTCCGTTTATTGATGCGATGTCACACCCAATTAGCAAGGTCAGGCGGCCGGCCGCTGCTCCCTGCTCTTCCCGCTCAGGCTCTGGGATCTCCGTCATGGGCCCACTTCTGTGAAGGCTCTAAAGCACCCAGTCCCCTCTCAGTCCCCAGGCGCCAGCTCCAGTCAGTGCCTCTCATTGGTGGAAAGGACGTTAGGCACGCCCTTCCCTGGCCCTGCTACACAGCTGCTCCGTGGCCTGGCTAAGTCCTTACTCTCTGGGCCTGTTTTCTTGCTTCAACCATGACGCAGCTCGAGGTCACAGAGAGCTTAAGTGACACCGGGAAGCAGGCAGGGCACACCTGGTTCAAAGGCTGCCTCAGACAGCTTCCCCGTGTGTGAAGTGGGTGTGGTAGCAGCTTGTGAGGCGGTTGCAAAGTTCAGAGATAAGATATGTAAGGCTCCTACAAGGTCAGCAGTTTGAACCCACTGGCTGCTCTGAGTCAAATGAAATTTTCTACTCCCACACAGAGCTGTGGTCTTGGACATCGACAGGGGCAGTTCTACTCATCCTGTAGGGTTGATGCGAGTCAGAATGAACTCCGTGGCAGTGAGTTTGGGGGGTGTTTTTCTTTTTGACATGATTTATATGAACCTCACCTCCCTGTGGGATAAGCACTGGGCCGCTCGGCCCGATGTTGGCAGTTCAAATCCAACAGCCATTGTGAGGGCCAAAGTTGAGGCTGTCTGCTCCTGTAAAGACTTACAGTCCCAGAAGGACTGGGTAAGGCCACTATGAGTCAGAGCAGACTTGGGGGTGGGTCCTATGTGATGGCTCTTCTGCGATTCTTTGTTTCTCTGGGCGGCCATTGGTTGGCACGAATATTCTATCCTTCACCTGAAGGCCTGCCCCCTCCACGGCTTCTCAGAGACCTGGGCTGCACCCCATGGCCCCTGAGTTTGTTGGGGCAGGTGCGGGTCACATCCACGCCCAGACCAGGGATTGGCCATCTTTAAAGTGATAAATTCACCTACTTATCCATCTGTGAATCAAATGATCCATCTATGCATCTGTCCATCCATCTATCCACACCAAAACCAATTCATCCACTTGCTCACCTACCCACTCATCCATTCCCTACTTTATCTATCACTCACCCACCTATTCATCCAGCTACCTATCCATCCATAAGTTAATTTATCCAGCCATCTACCCAATCATTCATTCCTTTATCCATCCATCATCTATGCTGCTCACTACCATCTTCCCATCTAACTACCCATCTGAATGCCCATCCAGTCATTCCAGATCTATCAATCGATCAGTCTACTTTCCCCCGGCCCGTCTACTCCGGGGCTGGACTCTACGCTAGCCTCTGTTGACCTAGACTAGAATATGACCTATCCTGTGGGTCAGGGAGACTCAGATTGGCAGGAGAGCCTGTAGCTCAAGGGAGAAAGAGCAGGTGCCTGTAGGCTTCTCAGGAAGGGCCTGGGCTCAGAAAGAGAACAAACACTCAGAGTGGCACCTGGGGACGCAGCTTGGCAGGGAATTAGCAGATCTGCACAGCTTGATCTCCAAGTTGGGGATGCTGCAGACAGAGACCACAGGCTCCCAGCTGATGCGATGCTCTAGGGAAGCTGTGGGGTAGATGTGTCAGCACTGAGCTGGGTCTTATGGGTGGTAAGTGCTGACCCAGGAAGCTCTGGAGGACCCAGGACATGGAGACAATCTATTTCCCACTGAAATATGCACCATCTTCTGGGCCCAAGGCAGTCCTGGGCCTGGCCCCTCTGTCCCCTGACCTGGTGGGAGTGCACTTGTGTGAGCAGAGGCAGGCTGGGGAAGCCAGCTGAGGCTGCCCCCAGACTTCTGCAATGTCCAGGCCTAGATGGCTGAGCGTGCACTCTGATATCCACGCTACGAGGAACGAAATGAAGTGACAAGCTAATTGAGGCCATGGAGTTCCTCAGTGGCGAAGAAGAGGCTAGGGCTCTGGGCGCCATGTGTGCCAGCTTGCGAGGCGCTGGTCCTGTGCTGCAGAGCTCACAGAACGGTGAGCCAAGGAAGTGCGAGAGGGGCTTGGAAGGAGCATGGTGCCTGGTGCATGGGGTGGCAGGAGTGCACGCTGATCCCCATGGGAGCAGATGGGAGACACTGGGTCAGAGGCACACCTGGGTTGGGGCGCAGAGCCCAGCCCCTGTGGAGGCAGGGTGGATGGGTGCCAGGAGGAGGGGAGGCACATCATCTGGTTCTGGTCCAGGGTCATGAGCAAGGGCTTGATTGGCATTGGGGAGAGCTGTTGGGGCTGGGTCAACCTGCAACAAGTTTTCCATTTCCTCTCCTTAGACCTTGAACTGGCTCCAGGGTTTCTCTACTAGATGCCAACAAGAGGACAGGAGGACATCCACAATTGGTCAGAAGCCTCTATCCCACCTGGGGGACCCCACTGAAGCACCCACTGCTCTCTTGCACAAGAGGAAGGGAGAAAGGGTGGGTGAGCCCGAGACCAGCCTGAGCACCACCTGATCCAGGGGTCACACAAGTGGCCTACCCTGGCTACTGGCCTTTCCAGCTTTGTCCACTAAGCCCAGGTCCTTGTGTGGTGATACACAGAGGCCAGGGGTATCACTGCCCTTGGCCAATAACCTGCTACAGGCTGGGGTTGGGCTACGTAATTTACCCCATTACCTCATGTATCTACTGTATGTATTTACCCATTACCTATGTAATTTACCCCCATTACCTTACAACAGAGGCCTGTTTGGCCCCATCTGACAAATGGGGGGACTGAGGTTCGGATCAATGAAAGGAAGAGCCTGAGACCTCACTGTACGTACATAGAGGAGTGCAGGCATGGGGCCAGGCCTATCTGACTCCAAGGACCATGCTCCCCACCCCACCTCCCACACATCCAAATGGTGCCGGCATGGTGGTGGTCTAGGAGTGGAATTCTCACTTGCTGTGCAGGAGACTTAAGGAGCCCTGGTAGCATAGCAGGTTATGTGTTGGAACGCTAACCTGAAGGCCAGCAGTTTGAAACGACCAGCAACTCAGAGAAAGAGGAGGCTTTTTACTCCCGTAAGGAGCTAGTCTCAGAAACCCACAAAGGGCAGTTCTAGTCTGTCCTATAGGGTTGCTTTAAGCCAAACTCGATTTGGCTGCCAGTATGGTTTTCTGCATTTTGGATGCAGGAGTCTTGGGTTTAATTCATAGACAGCGAGTCTCATGTGAAGGCTTGTGTGTGGCTGGGACACTCAACAAGCTTCAGCAGAGCATCCAGACTGAGATAAACTAAGAAGAAAGGCCTGGGGAAATCTTCCAGAAATCCGCCAGTACAGTCTATACCTCACAGCAGGCCACCATGAGTATGACATGAGATAAGGCAGTGCCCTGTCCTACTGGATCCGGGGTTACTGGGGGCCAAGGCAGTCAACATTAACAACAACAAGAATAGACTGAGCTGGCTGCTGGGAGGATGGGGACCTCACTTTCAGCCACAATTAGGCTTCAACACATCTTCAAGTTGGGGCTGCTGAGTCCAGAGGGAAGTCACACAGCTGGGAAGAGAGCGAAGTAATAGGAGGCTTCACAGGTAGGTGTGTACAACTTCCATGCTAGACTGACCCATGCCAGCAACAGTTGAACCAGGTGAGTGGTCAGAGAGATGCAGGCAGCTAGCCCAGGTCCACCACCTCTTCCCAGCACCCTCTGATACCTGTGCTCCTATGGCCCTAGCTGCCCCATCACTCAGCCCCTTGCCAGCAGGGCCGGGGCGGCCGGGTAGGATTGGGCCCTGCTGGAGCTCAGGTCCACCCACACACCCACCTGCTTGATGCACTGCAGCCGGTCATTTGTCTGCTGGATGTGCCTGTCCATAGAATTCATTCTGGCCGTTTCACTGGGTTCTACCCGAGAGCCATGAACGTGGTCCAGCCTATAAAGAAAGACAAGTGAGGGTGTCACTGGGCTCAGTGCCAGGTCTGCCAACCTCTCCCTCCCAGCCACCCTCAGCCCCAAACCGGACGTGCTAGGTCAGTGACCCTGTGGTTCTAGGGTGCTGTTATCACACCCCCACTTGACATATGAAGAAATCAGAAAACAGAGAGGTGCCAGTTGGTTAGAAGCAAGCTCCAGAATCCTGGCTTTCCCATTATAACTCAGCTTTCTGGATAGGCACTGGGGAGCCGCTAGGGTCCCCCACTGGAAGGCTGCCTCAGTGCTGCAGGTGTGGGTGGGAAGGCAGTGGTGAGACATCATTCTCCTCCCCCCCTCCCCCCCACGTTCGCATACCATGGCTGCTTGCCCCTCCTCCAGAATGTCTATCTGTATGCCCTTGGCCAGCCTCCTAGGAAGGGGGCTCCCGGAAGCTAGGGACAGACTGCAGTAGGGTCAATAGGGTGCCGGACGCCACCTGACTCTCCCTGGTACCACCCAGGGGCCGTAAAGGTATGGGGCACACTGACTGCCAGGGTCTCCAGGAAGGAGCACCAGTTCCACAGATAGCCTGGGGCAGGGTCTCTGAGCTGGAGGAATTCATTAAACAAAGGATCAGGGCAGCTCATCTCCTGGCTGAGGGGCCTGAAGGGAAGTACAAAGCCCCAGCCTTGTGCAGGCCTAGCCTCAGCCCAGCAGGCTCTGCTGGCCAGGACAAAGAACTGGTGGTAGACCAGGACACCAGCAGAGGGCGCTGTGGATGAATCCATGCGTACAAATAAAGTGAGCTCTTGGATTGACTCCCAACCAGGACGGGCTTGGAGGGGCATCTCTGTTTGTGTGGGCCTGTTTCCCCACGAGAACAGTGCAGCGAGAGGGCAAGGGATCAATCAGGTGGTCGCACCACACTGGGCATGCAAGTAGTCACTTCTCCCAGGGTGGCCATTTTGCCCCCCCGGGGGGCTAAGACCCTTTGGGGTGTTGATAAATGCCTATAGAAGGACTGACCACGGGGGAGTTTCTGGATCCTGGGGAAGCTCAGCCCACCTGGGCAGCCACAGCTGGGAGTTGCCAGCCTCCCTCTAGAAGCATTTCCCTGTACAGACTGCAAAGTGGGGAAGACAGATCTTTTTAAGTTCAGGCTGGTCTCCAAGCTGGCTCACGGGCAATGCTATCAGGAAGCTACGTGCAGCCAAAAGGAGTTGCCTTCGGGTTCAAAGAATCCCAGAGTATCACTGGCCACATGCTGTGAGGTCCCACTGCCTTCCCAATGCCACCTTAGTCTAGAGGTGAACGGGCAGAGGGCAAAAACGGTATGGTCTATCTGAGTCCTGCTCCCAGGGGGCTTTTCGACCAAGCACAACTCCCACTTTAATAAATAAACCCAATAGGGAACACTGGGCTGGGGATCCCTGGAGAACTCAGCCGACCACAGGGACAAGTGTTTTGTGTTTCTCCACCCCTGAAAGGGCAAAAAGCCCAGCTGATTCGGGAGGCCCACGTGTAAGAGGACATTCCTAAACAGCTGAGCTCCAGGGTGGAAAGGTGGGAGTATTAGCCCCAGGGAGGGATGGGACTGGTGAAGTCAGACCCAGGAGAGAAAGCACCAGAGCATCAGAAAGCAAAGGGTCCCAGATGAGGAGAGAGGAGGGTTAAGGTGGAGGAGGCATTGGAGACTAGTTCATTGGCTTGGTCAGGCCCCGAGAGAGCCTTCTGCACCTGCCCTGGGTCCCTGCGGCAGTCCAGCCACTTTGCATTGCTAATTTAATCTTCAAAGGGCTCAGAGGTGAAGTGACTTGCCCTCGGTCACACAGCGGTCACACAGCGAGGAAGCTGCTGAGCTTAGAGTCAAACCTCTCGGGCTGAGCCTGCCAACCCTTGCTGGGTTGCTCCCTGCGCACTTCTAAGCGGGAGGTCGGAGTCTGCCAGTAGTCTCTTGGTCTCCAGGCTGTAACTGGGCCTAGAGATGTTAACCCACACAGCTTGTCAGAGCCCACCCACTCCTTCCCCAAACCATCCCAGAAGCACCGGTCTCCCCGCACAGGCAAGAGAATGGTAAGTGCTTTACAGCCAGCAGAGGTCGCCCACCACCATAGGAACACCCTCCCGGCTCGGCTCACCGCCTCCCACCTCCACGGCTCCTGGGAGTCTCTACAAATGCTGTGGCCACGCAGCTCCAGCACATACCGCTGCCCAGGCTCCCTCTTTACCAGAGGGCTCCGTGGGCCTGGCCCTGATTCGCCCCTGGTCTGTGGGGTACCTGAATGGGGAGTAGGTGCAAGCAGTCACCACCCCCAACCTGCCCCTCTCATGGAATCACGCCTCAGCTTTGGGGCCCTGGCTCTCTCCTGGTGTGAAGGGCTACCAGGTGGTAGGAAATGCAGGTTCATCAGCATGGGGGCCTGGAGGCGACCTGGGGGGGGGGGGGTCAGCTCCTGCTCTGGCGCTCTGCTGCTGTGTCCGGAGGGCAAGCACGGCCTCTCCAAACCTCAGTTCCCAATCTGCAAAATGAAGGGCTGGCCGGCCGTTGGCAGCTCTTTACATGATAACATGTTCAGATTTATGTATTAGGATCTCCAGCTGTCTGGAAAACTCCACCTGCCAAGTGTGAAACACTTGGCCTGGAAACAGCAGAGCCTGTCCCAAGGCAGGCCCATGGGGAGCCTGCCGGCCAGGGTGGCCTAGGACAGCAGCCGTGGCCTGTTTCAGTCACACATTTTCCCTTGTCTCTTGTGTTCTACATACCGTTCCTTAGGCCTCAGGCTGTTTACCTGACCGCTGTGTATGGGATTCCTTGGCCGGTGCCGCCTGGGTTGGCCCAGTGTTTCCGACTGTCTCCAAGCGGGCTCACGGGCAATGCTATCAGGTGAGGTGGGCCATCTTACTTAACCATTAGCAAAGTACCGCTGAGGCCACCCCAGCCCAGCCCAATCCAGAGGCTGCTGAGAACCAAAAGGGCCCTGGGGACCACCAGCGCAGGGTGCCGCTTGGCCGGACGGGAGGCAGAGGCCCCGGAAAGGACATATTTGCCTGAGCTTTAGAGGGTGTCAAGGGTGAGCTGGACAAGGCAGCCAAGAGTGAGTGTACCGGATGTGGTGGCAGGTGGGGAGAGGCAGCGGAGCCCCCTGCCCTCCTCCACGGGCAAGTGGCCCGGCCAACATTGGCTATGCTCACCTGACAGTGGGCTGTAGTTGTTTGCTTTGGTGGTCAATCCTGGGGGAGGATTCGCTCACATGCACGTGCACATTCTCACACGTCAGAGCAAGTCTGCATGTACGGGAGAGCACGCGCCTCCCCAACAGCTTGCACAGGCAAGTGGCAGGGCCCTCAGGGACCTGCGTGAGCAGCGGCGCACAGACCCATCACCGCACACATCTGCACCTTGGGTCTCCCGGGCGGGCGCGCAGTGCCAGCAGTGAGGGCCGGGGCCTGCAGAGCAGAGGGGCACTTGGGGTCCGCCCACTGCTCGCTCTGGCAGGCAAGCTGTCCTCTAGGCACCCATCCTGGCCCTTTGCCGGCTCTGACCCCGGAGAGGCAGATGTCTGGGGCCTCCAGATTCTGCAGAGAGCCCAGCATGTGCCCCCAGACGCAGGGTCCACCTTGGGCAAGGCCCGCCGCCTCCCGTCACTCCCAGGCGCATGCCCTGGTCCCGCTGCCTCCTGGCCCCTCCCTGCTCTGAGTGGCACACCACCTGGCACCACTCCTCCGCCAACACGTCGCTACTGCCCCCTTCTTTCTTTTTTGGACAGTTATTGATCATTATAGAGAAGGCGGTCCAAAAAGGGTTGCTACAAAATAACAGAAACTTTATTCAACAAAAATATCAAAATAGGAAGCTATTGCTCCTTCCACATCATCCATCTAGAGTTCTCTGTTTACAAAATAAACAAACAACTTTTTATTTTGAGTTAGATGAAACGGTACAGAACAGATCATGCGATTTACACCCAACAATTCTGACACACTTTGTTTCAGCTCGTTCACGGCAACCTTCTCAGAGTGCCAACCCTTATTCTCACGGGGTGTCCTGCTTCCACCCCACCTCCTTTCCGGACCCACTGAACTTTGTCACTTGGCAAACGCTGTCCTTTGGAGGTTCTCGCATTCACTGCCAACGAGCTGATTCCAACTCTCAGCGACCCCATAAGAGGGGCAGCTACCCTCGCGGGTTTCCATTCTCTGCAGGAACGGACAGCCTCCTCTTCCTCCTTCAGAGCGGCTGGGGGGTTCCCACCACTGGCCTTGTGGTTAGAGCTCCATGCGGAGCCCACTACACCGCCAGGGCTCCTTTGGGTCTTGTCCAACCACAAGCTAACTCAGTTCCAGGCCTGAAGGGTAACTAAGGACCTTGGTCTTCTTAGGGGTCCCACCTGTACCTAATGATCAGGAAGCCTGATATCTATTAGCTTTGTGCACTTGGGTTCCTATTTTCCTCCCAGTCTACACAGGATTTTCTCAATAGAACCTTCAGAGCAGCTGGTAGTGGTAGCTGGGCACCATCTAGTTCTTCAGGTCTCAGGGTTGTACCATTCTTTCTTGCCTTCCTTCCACATAGAATTGCTCATTCCCAATCCTGTCCCCTCATTGTCTCTGGCATATACCTACACCACTGGTAGGTTTTTGCATTTGCCTTCCCTGCCAGCTGGGGCATCTTTCCATTATGGATCCCTGGGGTCAAGCCCAGCGACTGGCACCCAGCAGGCACTCAGTCATGCTTCCTGAAGGCATGGGTGGATCGACTCTGCAGGGAGGGCTCTGGAACCGAGGTGAAAAGAGCCTAAGAGGCTCTCAGGGCTGGGGGTGACTCACATCCACCAGTTTGGGGCTCTCATTAGATTGCCCTTTCCAGGGACTAGCACCACTCTCTATCTACCCACAAACTACCCCTGGTTGGATTAAATCAGGTAGTGGTGGCAGAAACATTTTGAACATAATCTGGGAGGGGTCCAAGTGACTGCGGTTGGGTAAGCATGGTTGAGTCTGATGCCTTCTTATCTGAAAGGTGAAGGACCAAGAGCAGAGGATGGAGAAGGAGGAGACTGATGAGTTATCAGAAATAAGGGCAGACGGCAAAAGATCAGTGTGGGGCACCTTCCTGGGACCTGTTGCCCTCCAGTGCTTGCCGTGCAACTGGAACAGGCCCTTGGGCCGCCTGAGGGTGAAGGTGGGACAGGGCAGGCCCTGACAGCCAGATCTTCTGGCCTTGAGGTAGAGGGAAGCCCAAAGGGGAAGGTACCCTCTTGTCTTGACTCACAGGGCCAAGGAGCTACGTGAGGCAGCCTCGAGAGTGTTTTGAGAGGACGATTCTGGGTGTGGACAGCAGGTCTGAAGCTGGCCTGGGCAGTGCTCCTCTGCATGTCTAGTCCTCATGATCCTGGAAGGGTGGACCCACTTCTCTCTAGGACAAAAAGGTTCACCCAGTTGGAGCAATACCAATCAAGGAGGACATGGGTCAGTGATGTCCTGAGGGAAAGGCACTGGCCTTGGGCTGGGCCATCTTGCCTGTGTTGGGAGCGCTCATTCCTCTGGGGCATATGGCCCCTTCAAATGCTCAACCATGCCCTTGAGGACAACCCTCCTGCCAGCTTCTGGACGCCCTCCAAATCCCCAGTCTTATGGTGAGCATCCTCAGTTTCTCAGGCCCACATCAAAGGAGGACTAGACAAGGCTGGAAAGGCCTCTCACTCCCATGGCTACGCCTCCACGTGAAAGGAGAAACCACGGGCCTCCATGTTCCTGGTGCTAAGCATTCCCTCAGGACACTCTGTGATGTTCCAATGATGACAAAGGCTCCGGGGTATCCAATGACTTGGTCAAGGTCACACTTCTGGGAAGTGGCAGTGCCAGGGCTTGGACTCAGGTCTGATTACAAAGCCCGTGAGGTTTTCCTGCATTACGCTCTCCATGGTAACCTAGCAGGTGTCCCATTGCGAGAGTGTAGGGAGGGGACTGCCCTTTCCCTGGAGGACTGAGGGCAGAACCAAGATGAAGGGAAGGGTCACAGGCCTGTTTGGTGCTGTCCTCTGCTGCGCCCGGCCACAAGTCTTTCCGGAGACAGCAGTGCTCATGCCTGTAATCCCCAAGGTCTCAACGCCATGAAGGAGAGGCTGGAAGAGAGCTGGAGACGGAGGCAGGGTTCTTGCCCATCAGCTCGTGCCTTCTCAAAGACTGGCACTCCCTTCAGAGGTTGCTATGTCCCTGGCAAGGAGGTGTTCTCCAATGTCCTCTCCTGACCCCATCTCCCCCTGGCTCCAGATCATCCCACCTGGCCCTCTGTAGGCCCTCCAGACTGAGGCAGAGCCCATGGCACAGACCACAGGGAGCTGGTCAGGACCACCTGTCCAGGGATGGCAGGGCTGCAATGCACCAAACACCTCCTGCACCCATGGCAGGCATGGCTAGTCAGCCGCCACACTCTTCCTGCTGAGTCTAGGCATGCCCAAGCAATCCTTTGTACACCCTTCTGCCAGTCATTCTTAACTCCCTGGCACTGATCATGGCACGGAAACTTCTGGCACCTCCATCTCAGAAAGAAGACGGAATAGAGATGCAAACTGTGGAGGCAGGAGGTTGGGGTGGTGGGGGGAGGGGCGGTGGTGCTTTGCTGGAGGCCACCACCTAGTCAGAGCGAGCAGAGACTGGAACACAGATTTCCCAATTTCTGCCCGTGGGCCTATTGTGCTCAAGAAAGCAGGAGGTAGGCTCTATTCAAGGTGAGAGTCTCGTGCATGGGCCACACTACAAGCTGCCTGCCGGTGAGTACTGTCCCCTGTCGCAGAGAAACGGAGGTTCCAAAAGGGTGAATCTACCCATAAGGGAGGCTTCAGTGAGCGAGGTTGTACCTCAACTTTTATGTTGCACCAATGGTGTGTCTTCTCCTATAGTCAGTGGCTAGGAACTATCAAATAAAACCGATGAAACTTTTTTCCTAAAAAATTACTGAGGAAATTAAGAAATCAGAAGGGAGAGCTTCCTGTGAGCGAGAAGTGGAACAAGAGTCCTCACGGCTTTGATCTCAGGGCCGTCCTGGTATTTTAGGAGTCCTGGGGGTACTGTGGGTTAGCTGTTGAGCTGCTACTGCGAGGTTGACAGTTCACACCCAGCAGGCACTCTGAGGGAGAACGGTGAGGCTGTTGACTCCTGTAACGACTTCTAGTCTCCGAAATCCTATCTGGGTCACTATGAGTTGGAATTGATTTGATGGCAGTGGGTGTCCTCCATTTGGCTATCCTGGCTGGTTCAAATGATTGCTGCTGCTAGCACTACCTCTACTGAGTGAAAGGGGGCATTTAACCCCACCCAGAGGTGTGCCAGAAGAAAGGGCTGCTGATCTGTTCTGCAAGGTCAGACCCTGGAAAACCCCAGGGAGCAGTCCTCTCTGTTTGCACAGGGACCCCACTGAACCAGAGGCCCCTAACAGCCACACATGAGGAACTGCGGGGCAGGGCAGCAATGGAGTTGAGCAGAAGGTCTCCCTGCAAACTGGGGGTGGGGAAGGACCTGCCCCCAGGCCTCAGCCTGTCCTCCTCAGCTTCTGTAGGGGCAGGATGGGCCAGGGCATCTGGCAAGGGGCTCTGCATCCTCGTCAGAATCTGTGGCGCCTCCTACAGAGACCCAGTGTGGTACCCATGGCTCTGTGCAGGGATGCCCGACATCCTCACGTCAGGGGGGCCGATCTGGGCTAGACTGGTGTACTGACCCACAAAAGCCCTCCCCATGCTTCTCCGATAGCCCAGTTTGTGGCCCCAGTCACCTGGGTCTGCAGTCTATCACGCTGACTGGCAACTTGACTGTTTAAGGAGTCTCTGGGACTCTGACTTCGGTGACTGGGTTGCCCGCTCCAAGGTCAAATGTGGGCGCCACCTCTGTGCACCACATCCCATCCTTGGGAATCCTTCTGCCTGCTGAGAGCTCATGGAGCCAACACTCATAGGCCCCGTGCTTTACCACACTGCCCTCCCTCGCTTGGTACTCGGTGCAGGCACTCCCCAGTGAACGAAACACTTTTGGGTCCACCTCATTTGGCCAATCTAGATGGCAGTAGAGTTTAGCTTGCTGGGTTCAAGCCTACCTTGCTACCTGGAGGCTTCCAGGGCCACACATGTGCCTCAGGCTCGCCATCCGTTCAATGGAAGTAGGAATGGTGGCGGCTGCACTTCTTGAGTGGGTAAAGAGGAGGCTCTGGGCACAGCTCCCGGCACCGGGCAAGCACTGCTCTTTCTAAGGGGTCGGGTCCTCATGTGTGTGTATATATATTAAAATCGTATGCAGATGCTAAATTTGTAAACCCACATAGCAGAAGGCATTCTCTGAGTGGAGGGTGGGGTGAGTCAGGCTGGCCCACGCCCCTCTCCCCCATCCAGGTCGCTAGGAAAGAGCCTTGGACAGTGAGATGGAGAGGATGGTGAGGGAAACAAGGGCCCCACGGCCATCAGCCAGGCGGAGGAGCTGAAAGCTGTTTAAGAGGCAAAGGCCAGCTAGAGAAAGTTCCAGAAGGAACGAGCTTTGGGCTTTGTAAACCAAACACTGCTATTGGTTCCCTAGGCAGCGTCAGCACTGGGCCCAAGTCAAGTACGGGGCTTGCCGTGTGGACACGAGTGTGAGATTTGAACAGGCCAGGCAGCATCTCCATGGAGGCTGGGAGGCCAGGGAGGTCTGCTTGTTCTAAGAGGAGGTGGCTGGGATAGTCCTGGGACAGGATACCGATTCTGTCCACCTCAGGAGGTCATGAGGAAGTCCTTAAAGGTCAGGCTTGTCCCAAAGTTCAAACAAAAGCCAAGCCAAGCCAGTAGCCATGGACTCGATTCTGATTATTCATGGTGTTCTCAAGTATGTAGAGAACTAGGCTTCATACCAGGAGTTCTCAACTGTCCTGGTGCCGTGACCCTTTCATACAGTTCCTCATGTTGTGGTGACCCCCCAACCATAAAATTATTTTTGTGGTTACTTCATAACTGTAATTTTGCTACTGCTATGAATTGGGTGACACCTGTGAAAGGGTTGTTTGACCCCCAAAGGGGTCACGATCCACAGGTTGAGAACCACTGCTTTATAAGGTTTTCATGGTTGGGACCTTACAGGAACAGATTGCCAGGCGTTTCTTCTGAGGTGCCTCTGGGGGCGTTGGAACCACCAACTTTTCTGTTAGTGGCTGAGCACTTAAGTCTTTGATCCCTACCCCCTTCCCCTCAGACTAGTTACTGGCTCACAAACTACGAGTATCATTAAATTAACTTTGAGGCGTCATCGAAGAAGGAGGTGGTGTACTGAGCTGCCAACCACAAGGTCAGTGGTTCGAACCCACGAGTCACTCAGGAGAAAAAAGATGAGGTTGTCTGCTCCCATAGAGATTTCAAGTCTTGGGAACCAAAAGGGCAGGCAGTTCGACTCTGTCCTATAGGGTTGAAATGAGCCAGGAATGAATTGATAGCAGTGAGTTGTGTTTGCTTGTTTCAAACATCGGGGAATAACTAAAAACTGCAACCCAGATTCTGGATCTAATTCTGTGTCCAGCTTCGTGAAAGCCAGTTCCTCGGTAGGTATACCCAACCGGCCAGGAGTCTGCCTGAGGGGCCAGGCAAGGGGAGGGTGCTAGGCCACTTCCTGGAAGGGCAATCAGTGGTCAGTCATATAAGCTCCTTGTGGTAGAAGCTCTGTCAACTTGGGAGTCAAGCTGACCACTCTGTCAACCAGACCATTCCCCAAACTCGCCGAAGCAATGCATTCTCAAGGGCCCAGTACGGCTCTCCCCCGAATTCTGTGGGGCTGGCCACGCTGGACTCTCAGTTTGTGGTTATTCATAACAACCAGGACGATGTGCACAACGCTCATTAGGCACCTACTTTTGTCAGGCACTGGACCTGGCATGTTATGGGAATTACCTGTCTAACGAAACAACCAAGGGCAAAGTGAGGGAGGAGCACCATTAACTGATGGAAAGCTAAGACAAACAAAAACGAAGACACTCACCCAACATCCTACATCCAGAAAGCAGCAAAGCTCGGATTTAAATCCAGGTCTGTTAGAGGTGAAGCCCAGCAGCTAGCCCGTCTGGGGAAGGGCAGGCCCTTGTAGGTATTGCTGTGTGCCTGGGCTGACAAGGCTGGACAAGCCCAAGGGGCTTCCACCCCGTGGGCCGCGCAGGCGTCCCTAGCACTTGGTGGCCTGCCTGGACCCCAGTTTCTATCATTCCAGGGGTCAACAAGGTTCAGGAGAAGGGAGCGACCTCAGTCAGCCCCAATCTTCAACCCCCCTGAAGCTTCAAAAGGCACCCGACACTTAGGGAGGACCCTCTCCAAATTCTTCTACCAAACCAGCCAAGGGGGCTTCATGCTCCCACTTTACAGATGGGGAACCTGAGGCCCACAGGGACTGTGCACATGTGCCCGGGGTCACAGAGGGCTGCTGTGACTGGGCCCATTGCAGAGTGCTCAGGAGAAGTCACAAACCTACAATGGCGGGGGCCGTGGCAGACGAGGTGCCCTGTAGGGTCACTATAGTCTGAGCCCTGGTGGGGACACTGGTTATGAATTGGGCTGCTAACTGCAAGGCCCGCAGCTTGAAACCACCAGACTCTCCAAGGGATAAAGCCGGGGCTTTCTACTCTCCTGTGGAGTTACAGCCTGGGAAACTCACAGGGCCAGTTCTACTCTGCCCTATAGGGTTGCTATGAGTCGACTTCAGTTTGATGGCTGCGAGGTTTGAGCTTCTAGCCTAAACTAGAGCCTGGGTGGTGTAGTAGGTTAAACACTGGGCTGCTAAGCATAAGGTTGGCAGTTTAAAACCAACAGACTTCATGGGCAAAAGACGAAGCTGTCCACTTCTGTAGAGGTTTAGTTTCAGAATCCGGATAGAGCAGCTGGACCCTTCCCTACAGGGTAGTTATAAGTTAGACTCAACTCAACAGCAGGGGGCTGAGTGGGAGCCATAACCATGGTACCTCCCCCAGACAGCTGGGGGCTGTCGCCATTAGGCACTGTCCCGTCCATTTAGACTCACGGAGGCCTGATGTACACAGAAGGAAGCACAGCCAGTCCTTTGCTCGCCGCACCGTTGTTATGCTCATGGTGGCAGGCACTGTGTCAGTCCGTCTTCTCAAGGGCTGGACTATGCAAATGGGAGGTGCTTGAAGTCCACCGAGGGCCCGGAGAGCTTGTGACTCATAAATAACTTGGTGGAGGAGGAAGAGTGCAATTCTGGTATATGGGACACTCTTGTCAGGACTGGAGCCCTGGTGGCTTAGTGGTTATCCACTGGGCTGCTAACCACAGGTCAGCAGTTTGAAACCACCAGCTACTTCATGGGTGAAGGATGAGGCTACCGTAAAAAGTTACAGTCTCAGAAAGTCAGGGGGGCAGTTTTACCTTGTCGTACAGGGCTGCTATGAGTTGGAATTGATGTGATGGCAGTGAGACTGTGAGGATTGATCAGTTTTGCCATCCTGCTAGGTTTAAAATGAGCCACCGCCATGACGGCGAGAGGATCTTACGATCATAAGGAAAGAAAACATAGGAGTAGAACGTGTCTTTTGGTCCCGAGATCCCTCGCTGCACTTCCTTGAATCAGGAGACAGAAAGCTGTGACACCAGAGATGGTGACAGACGGGGGACATCAGTGGCAGAGAGACGGTGGCAACGGGAGACCGGCAGGAAGCAGTGACGTGGACCTGCCAACCAGCGTCCGAAAGCTGAGTGCCTTGGGAGGCAGGCTGGCAGAGCGCGCCCTCTGGGCACTGACAGGCGGAACTAGGAGGGCTTTGAGGCACCTGCCCGCAGAGCGCTGCAGGTTGGAGAGAGGCACGGCTATGCAGCGAGCCGAGGAGGCTCTCCTGACTGATGAACTCGGTCTGGAGTTGTCCCAGGTCCCGAATTGTAACCCAATAACCCCTATAGCTGTGAGTATGGTCTGTGAGTTTTATGTAGCCACCGCAATGAATGATGAAACCCAGCGCTGTAGCAAGCCCTGTGGCAGCGATGGCCATCGGAATTGATATAAAGGTTGGAAGATAGAGACATGTTTGTAATCTCCGCTTCATAGCACTGGGCCTTGGGCTGATGCCAGTGTCTCCTCTTCCGCCCCCCCCCCCCCGTGAAGTCAAGGGAGGTCAGAACCACCCCCACCCCGTTTCTTATGGTCTGGGAAGAGAGCCAGAATCCCCACGGCACCCTGCGACTTTGTGTCCTGCCCTTCGCGTCATGGCTTCGGTAACCCAGGGGCTGAGTGAGGTGATGTCCAAGGCGTCTTCTAGTTCAAATGCTCTAAAAAGAAAGATGCCAACCTTGAATTCCAGAGCTTTAAGTCCAGGGGACGGCAGGTAATGCACCAATCTATCAGCTGCCAGCCTCCAGGGGCCCCAGACCGGGCTTGAGGCATCCCCACAGGCTCCTGGGGAGGGAGATTCGGGGCATCACGGGGCCAGTGTGGCCGGGGCTAGGGGAAGGCAAAAGACCTGCTTTCTCTGAGCAGTGCAGTCACAGGCCTTCCTGGCCCCTGTGCCCGGCTGGGCAGTGTCGGGGTCTTCCTTACTGGAGGAGACGCCGACGGAAGCCAGGATGCTCACAATTCACCGGCTTTTGAATTAACTTGCCCTGCTGCCTTAAGTGATTCCCTGCTTACGCTCATTCTTTTGAAAATTCCGAAGTGCTATTTCTGACCTGTGATTTACTATGGCCGTACATCTCTATAAGCAGTGTTTTAGCTTAAGTGGCAGTTGCATATTAATTACAAAGTTAATTATGTGCTGTGTAATCATGCTGTAATTCATTAGTTTACTCTATACACTCTGAGAGCCTCATGCTAATAGCAAGATCTGACAGAGGGTTTCAGGAATCACCCAGAATGATCTGCCGGAAATCCAGAATGGGCTGGAAAGGGCTTGAACTTGCACTCAGATCGACTTCCTTGGAACCTATTTGCTTTCTGAGGCTGGTTGTGTCCTGGATGAAGAGGCTCCTTGCTGCCTGCAAGCTGGAGTCTGCTGGGGATGGCTGGGTTTTCCTCCGTGGAAGTGCTGGGAGAGGGACAGAAGCTGTTGGAAATTACTCATGGAATAGAGAACCATTCTGGGTGAAACATGACCTGCTCAGATCACCAAGACAAAGCAGCTCCAGAAGCTTGGACTGTGGGGAGACCTGAGGGTAGAGGAATCTCCATGCAGTCATTTAGACCGGGAGCCGGAGAGTCTAAAGGGGGGAGGGCACCCCTGGGACTTAGAACCGCAACCCCACTCCATCAAGCCAATTCCAATTCACGGTGACTCTACAGCGACAGACAGCCTCATCTTTCTGCTGGTGGGTTTCCACTGCCGGCCGTTCTTACCTAATGGCGCCACAAGACAGAGTCTTCGACTGAAAAGCAAAGCCGTTGCTGTTGAATTCCAGCCTCCATGTTACAGCGCAGAATGATTCTACAGGGTTTCCTCACCTGCAATCCTTCCTTGAGGCCACTGCAAGGGCTCACACGACTCAGGCTCCTTGGGCCTCTGGGCACCCGCTGCTTCTTCTCTCCTGTATCCTAGGAAGCAGCCGGGCTTGGGAAATGAGGACTCCCCCATTTCTCTCTCCCTTCTGTCCTGGCCCATTTGGCCCCACTACCGGTAGAGCCACGTGATTTCAGGGCTCCTGGCGGGCTCCGAGCCCCCTTGCACAGGGACGGGAGTATGGGTTCTCACTCTGTATCTGATCACTCTAGGGCTGTTCTAGGTTTGTTCAATTTTAGCACGATTTCTCCCAAGGCCCGGTGCTGTCCGCTCACTGACCTCCAGTGGCATTTAAAAGTCAACATGAATAAAAACAGAGCTGCATCTCTCCCTGCCCCCCCCCCCAACTCTCTCCCTCTTGGCATGCTCTCTCTATGCCAATCTGGGAATTGAATTTCAAGCCACTGTCATGGTAGGGGGAGGGTTTAGAAAGGCTGTGGGCTACCCTGGACACAGCAGTGTGGTGGCTAAGACCCTCTGCTTTCCAAATATAAACCTGCTGGCTTTATTTTTGCTGACAGCTGAACGAGCAGGGAAAAGGAAAAAAAAAAGGGGGGGTGGGGGAAGCTCCAGCTAGCCAGAGGAGAGAAAGACTTAGAGCCCCAGCTGGCAGGGAAGGAAGATAAATAGGAAGAAACAAAACATGTCCTTGTGCTTCTAGCGGAATGTTTAAAAACGAGGGGAAAAGACAAGGTCAGGGGCAGATTTCCTTTTCTACCATCTCAGCAGGCTGCAGGGGAGGCAGGGTCAGGGAGAATGGGTTTTGGAGGGAACTCGTTCTGGGGCGAGAAGTGGAGGTTAGGGGGGTTCCTGGGAGCCAAAGTGCTGCTGTCTCCTTTTCAGGGACCATGCTGGTTTCCCCGGTAACAGAGAGTTGGGCCTTCGAACTTCAGACAGAGGACCAGGGTCTCACCTGGGCTGCTCCGGCCAACCCCCCCCTCGCACCACCCCCCAAATGGCCAAGGCTTCACCAGCAAGAAGGCTAGGGGAGGCATCAAGATGTCAGCTCAGCAAAGACCCGGTCTGGCTCTCCTGCTGCCTGCGTGCCTTTGTGGCTGAGCAGGTAGAAATGCCAGCACCAGCTTGGAAACAAGATTGCCTTTGACAGCACGAAGGACCCCAAGGGGGCAGGGAGAGGCTCCAGGCTGAGTGGCCCGAAGACTGCTCTGGTGTGACCAGCGCAGGGGAGCTGGGCAAGAACGGAGCCAGGTTGTAGCTACCTCCCTCCAGGCTCACCTGGTAGATTCCCAGAGCGAGCTCTTCAACAGCTGGCCCAGAAAGATGCCGTCCATGCAGATGCCAAGGGAGTGCGCTGGCAGCCGTGAGTGGGAGAGGCACGAGAGGCGGGCGGCAGAGGGACCTGAGCACATTTGTAGAGTACTTTTCCAGCCTGGCGCTGTGCTCTGAGTGCTCACGATACGTGAACTCATTTAACTGGCTCTCCAGCTGCCTGGAGGAGAGGGGGAAGTGATCCCCAGTGGAGGGAGATGAGGGGTTAAGTGACAGGCCCAAGGCCACCCAGTGAGTGGCAGAGTGTGAGTCACACCTGCCAGCCTCTGAGCTCAGTTCTCACGCCCTGAATCAGATGGGAGAGGGAGAGGCTCAGCTAATGGTCTGTTGCTTTAGTGGTGAGAGATTTCCAGAAATTCCCTGCTCCCCTTTCCCCTAAACATCCTGCACATGGGCTTCCCCCAGCATGAGCCACCGAGGTGCAGCCGAGCCACCTGAGAGTGCATCCGTTATAAACCAGTCTCTCCTAACCTCATAGCAGCCCATCTGACAGACAATGAACTGGAGGCTCCTACAGGCTCAGTAATAGACCCACGTTTGAAAGCTGACAGGAGGCAGAGCTGAGATTCAAGCACTGGTCTAATTTTAAAACTGAAGAATATGCCCAACTATTGATACTACTTCAAACAACAACTTCCTGAGCTCTGCTTATGAGTGAGCACTGTGCACATTTTAACTTCTTCCGTTTTCTCAACTACTCTACGAACTGCGCGCTATCACGAGCACTGCCCCACAGATAGGGAAATGAGGGCACAGAGCTTTGTAAGCAACACAATAAAGTGCACACAATACATTGTCACACCGGGCTTTAATTCAGCAAAGCAGACTCCAGAAACCACACTCGGAACTCGTAGGATGCGCTCTCACCAGTGGGTTAGGCTGTCTCGCAGCTGTGAGTCCTCGTCCTGGCACCCACCAGGGGCAGGCAGACGGTCCCTTCAGAGAGCTGAGTTCCCTGGAAATACCTTCTTCTATGATGTGCGTGCGTGTGTGTGTGTGAGAGAGAGAGAGAGGGAGGGAGAGGAGTTTCTGTACGTGAGCACATACATGACTGTGTGCAAATGTGTGTGTGCATGTGCCTGAGGCCCAGAGAAAGCATGCAGCTGATTTATAAGCCTCAGAGAAGATGGGATTGCAAATTGCACCCACAAATCTTTTTTATCGAGGTGTTTGGGACAGGGAGACATGTCGTGAATTCCCCAGAACAGGCAGGCCTCCACCTGGCCTTGGTTCCCTCACATGCCTCGCTCCCGGGCTCTGAAATGGGACCTGATGACGGGGCACCTAGATGCTCTCTGGAGGTCCTTTGATGGCCAGCAGTCAGTTCAGCCCAGATGGTCTGAGCAGCTCATTAGGTCCCTTGGCTCTTAGCAACATCAGGCCCAGGTTACCGTCCTACCTTCTGACAGCCCATACGGCCCCTTCTCAGATGGACACTTCACTGTCCACAGGACCAAGCAGGAGGTGGGTAGCTTGCACTCCCTGGGCACTCCCCGCATGATGCATGCTATGCTAGGCAGTTTAGCTGCCACACAGCCATCAGAGGTAAGGTGCAGAGAGGCTCAGTGACTGTGGCCATGGATCTGAGCAGGGGCCACCTGGTCTTGGCATCTGTGCTTAGAGCCACTGTACTCTGTCCCCTCAAGTCACACATCCAGGGCTCCTTTGAGGCATCTTGGCTGGAATCCACCCACACTAGGCATCCCCAGGGCCTGTCCCTGGCATTCAGGGGTAGCAAGAGGGCTAGGTTAAGGCCCAGCTTGGATCCCTCCGCTGATGTTCACCCTACCTAGCTCTAACAGATGCCCTGAACTAGAGCTGGGTCACAGGATCTCTCCCCACAGCCCCTCCCCTAGTAGCCAGCTGTGGTGGCTTCGGCAACCTCACAGGGTAGCCACACGCAGTCCTAATGTACACCCAGGGCCGGGGTCTCTGCAAGGTCTATGGCAGTCCCCCAACCCCCAGGGTGAGAGGACGGCAAAGGAAGGGCACGAGAAGGCTGCCACAGGGGGTGGCAGTCAGAATCAATGCAGGGGATGTGGGCAGCACAAGGCTTGGCTTTACCCTAGCCTGCTGTGTGACCTCAGCCCAGTCTACTGTCCTTTCTAAGTTTCGGCTTTTTTATTTAGAAAACAGGCTGTGTGGTCCCCGGAAATATTGCGAAGTCAGAGAGATCTCTTCACTCAATGCATCACACTCAGAAAAATTTCTCTTTGTTATTGTAGTTAAGTTTTGGGGTTTTTTTTTTTTTGGTATATGAAACTCAGGATGGGTAAACCTACAGAGACGGTAATTGGATTAATGGTTTCTTGGGGGCATGGCAGGGGAAGTTGGGGCAAATGGGGAGCTGATAACAAACAGTGAGTAAAAGACAGAAGAAATTGCCCTACAGTTAATTGTGGTGATGATTGTACAACTCTTTTTAATATGATGGAACTACTGGATTGCATAATACATGAATTATATGTCATAAAAGCAGCTAAGAAAAAGATTCTCTGACACACACACGTACACTTGCATAATCACAAATGTGGATCTGCGTGAGTACAGGCGCGTGCCGCGGGCACACACACACACACACACAGAGTTTAGAACTCTCCCTCTGGGCCCAAGCAGCACCACGTGCCCTGCCTTTCCCTAGGAGAGGTGCTTCTCTAGTCGGGCACCAGGGTGAGAGACCTGGTTCCTCTTCTTCCAGCCCCAACCTATAATTCAGGCTGGTGAAAGGACAGCTGTACCAGCGGGTGGGGAACCTGGCAGACCATGGCAGTGGCTGTGAGGCGGACTCGATATACAGTGGCCCTGACAGCGAAGGTCAAAGGTAGCGGAAGCGAAGCCTTGGAGTGTGCACTTTGGCATGGGCAGGATGAAAGAGAGACATGGGGATGGGGGGCGGCCTGAAGCTGCCTGTGCAGGGCAGATGGAAAGGGCAGGTCAGGAAGGGGTCATGGCCCTGGAGTGAGTCACAGGAATGGGAAACTGCCAGCCAGGCCAAAAGCGCAGAGCCAGGACCCAAGACAGGCCAGACAGGCCTCTAGGTTCTGGGAGGAGACAGGCCAGAATTGTCCTGTGGCTGTGACCTTAAGAAACTGCCAACACTGATCCTTGGCCTCTCTGGGAGGTCTCTTAGCTTTTTACACAAGGTCTCTGGGACCTTATTGAAGCAGATTGCTGGGGAAGCCCTGGGCTTCCTCGGTCCAGGAGGTGCTGGGCTTCCCACTGCTGGTGGGAGGGCACAGAACAAGACCATCAACCACCCCCTCATATCGCCAAGTTGGATGCCTTGCCACTTGTCTCTGACTATCTCCACAGGGGCTCACAGGGCCCACTGAAGGGTACCCATCGGGCACACAGCAGAAGCTGCACTGCTTGGGCTGGGTCAGCCGGAGCTCCTACCTCACCCCAATCTGCTCCCCTAGGGCACCTGCCACCAGGGCCGGTGCTAACCAGGAAGCGAAGGCTCAGTTTCCTGGGAATGCTGTCCTTGACTCTGTGGTGACCTTGGCACAGAAGACCCCACCCCTCGGTCTCGGCCTCCTCATCTTAATCGGGAAGTGGAGAAGGGCTGCTTTGGTGAAGAACAGGAGACAGAGGGGCATCTGGGCGGAGGGCAGGCTTGGTCCAAACTCGGGGGGGGTGAGGGCAGATGGGAATGTGTGCAGGGGACTGAGCCAGGAGGCTGGGGTTGAAGTTGGAGTTAGGCTCAAGGTTGCAATGATAGCAGGGGGTATGGATAATCCCCCCCCCCCAGTTGCTGAGTTGTGTTCCGAGTAGGTGTGCTCCAGAGGGCTTTCAATGGGCAACTTTGGGAAGAAGATTGCCAAGCCTTTCTCCTGCGGTGCCTCCAGAGAGACTCAAATCACCAGCTTCTCAGCGAGGAGCCGAGCTCTTGACTCTTGGTACCTCATGGGGGCTCCTTGGACTTGGAACTGGGGTTGGGCTTATGTGATGGTCCACTGGGGACTCACTACTCTAGAACGGTGACCCTGGGCCTATTTCCAAGTCTCAGCATCACGTGAGGGGCCTGGACAGGCCTGTTTGCTAGGAGGCCAGTGCTTTGGATCACCAAGAGGGCCAGGCCTGGCTCTAGCAGGGCCAGAGTGCTTGGGTGACAGGCCAGGGGGGCAGAGGAGGCAGGTACTGGGGCAGGCAAATCCCAGTGAGCTCTGGCTCTGGCTTGGCTCAGGGCCATGAAATTTGTCCCAGCTCAGGTCTGTCGCCACAGACTGCCACCTAGAGGCACCTTGGGCACAGCCTATCACAGCCATGAGGACAACACCCCCAGGGTGGGTGACCTTGTGCACAGGCTGGCACCCTAGGGGGCATTCCTTCCTTCAAGTGATAAGAGTACCCAGGCCTGATCTTTGTAGAAGAGCAGGCTGCCCCACCACTCCCCTTGCCCTCTCCATCTGCCCCCCCCCGCCCCCCGCCACTTCCAGATGGCCGAGGCATGAGTCTGCCTACCGTGCCCACCTCACTTCCAGGAAGAGAAGGATGGATAGGTGTCCAGTCAGACAGATGGGAGGCATGCCACCTCTTCAGCTTGCCTGACCAGGGGAAGCCCATGGAACGTGACGTCTTCCTGCCTCTGGGTCTGTGCGCTCTGTCCTCTTCAGCCTCTCTGTTCCCGAAGCCTGCCTGCCTGGTGTGCCTGCTCACCGGCTGCCCGGTCCCCACTTGGCTCGGCCTCCGTCAGCCCCTTCCCTGCCCCCTCTAGGGCCTGAGATGGCTGTTGTCATGGCAACCCTGCTCATTCAATCTGGGGATAATGAAGCCACTGTGTTTCTCATTTCCATGAGCTGGAGTGTGGAGCAGAGGGGGAGAGGGGCTCTCCCCTTCCAGCCCCTCCCTTCAAAACAGGGCAGAGGCAGTCTCGAAGGGGATTGTGTGTGTGTGTGTGTGTGTATGTGTTGGGGATGGGGGGTGGCAATAAGTGGCGTGAGAGACATCAGTAGGAAGGGGCTGCCTCCTGGGGCCACTCGACCACTGACCTAGCACAGAAGGCATCCAGCTGGTCAGGGTGCACTCAGTGGCTGCAGGGCTGCCCCACCAGATGGGAGGGGCTGGCACCTGGATGCTGTGTGACCTTGGCCTAGTGTCTTCACCTCTCTGTGTCTCTTTTTCTATACAACTCAGATCACTGAGAATGTCTGGGGTCCTTTCTGAGTGAGCAGCCTCCCTCCATGAAGCCCCAATTAGTAAGAGACAAGCCATTAAAACTAGCCCGGGAGAGTTTGAATGAGGGTAGGCAGGTAAAGTACCCAGCACACACCGTAGGGGCCACCTGAGCTGAAGCCTCCTTCTGGTCTCCTCTCTGAGTCCCAGCCTGCAGCAGAGCTGCAGGGGTTGAAGACACTGGTACATGTGTGTCAGCAGCCAAAGCAGCCCCCACCCCTCCGCTTGGCAAAGGGTGCTGGAAAGAGTGGGAGCCTTGGGCTAGCCCACCCAGTTGGTGGTGGGGCTCAGGAGTAGGGCTGTCTGGGAACTCCGCAGCTCACGCATCCCCTCCCCCAGCATGTTCCAAGGGCAAGAAGCCAAAAGCACTCACCCAGAAAACCCTGGCCTGTCTCCCCCCAATAATTCAATCACCTTGGAGGCCAGGGGCCCTCTCTCCTGGCTGACAGATTAGAGAGGGAGGGCAGGGAGGTATGTGGAGGGAGCCGGCAGGGGAGGCAAGGGCAGCCGTCATGGAAAAATCAGAGCAGGGCTTGAAAAATGAAGGAGTAAACCTGCCAGGAAGGAGACAGTCTCAATCCATCCTCCATAAAGCTGTCTGAGAGCCACCAAGGATGTCGGCAGGGCAGAGGGGAGCAGAGGAGGCTCCAGCGACAGCCTGGGGAGGGAATGATGGGTGTGGTGGGGGGCAGGAGGCGGGGTCCGCAGGATCAAAGTTACAGGACAGTTTGGCAAGAACAGGGCCAGGAAAAGGGAACTCTTGCACTTGTCTCACCAACGCTGTACACAGTAGGGCCTCAGTATCTCTTTATGGGCCGACCGACTGGCCCAAGGATCGCAGTGTGTGCTGTGTGTCAGTGGCACTTGTGGCAGCTGGACCATGAGGACTAGAACAGAGCCGTCCACCCATTGCACGGGTGGTAGGACTGAAGCCCAGGCAGAGGGGTTTTCTCCAAGTACCAAAGCAAGTCAGAGCCTTCTAGAACACACGGTATAGACCAAGTCAGGCCTTGCCTTTAAAATCCGTGGTGCGGTTGGGATATCCCACTGGAGCCTGACACCCCACCCTAGTGCACCCAGTCCAGGCCGGGAGAACATCCTGCCCTGGCCATTCTGTGGGCTCGAAAGCATGCTTTCGAGGGAAAATCCATGATCCTGAGCATGCCCGTGATGTAAAACTAAAAGTCATCGAGAGAAAACCAAGATGCCCTCAGGAAGAAAGCCACCACGTATTGACCGGCGTGCTCTGGGAGAGGGGCTCTTACACACGGGCCTTCTCTTCCTGCAGCTGCCTGATGAGGCCCAGGCCTTCTACAATCACTCTGCGTTACTCGTACAATCCGGAAGGAAGGGTGCTATTAAGGTTTAATACCTCAGTCAGTTCCACCACCCGCTACTCTGTCCGTGGGCCCAGTAAAGAAACCCTCGCGCATTATGAAGCAGTTACTGGAAAACACATGCCCACGCAGAGCCTGCCCTCCTGGGGCCGGCGGGCCCGGGGCCACCCTCCAGTCCGGGGATGGGAGGGCCCAGTTCTGCTCTTGGTTTGCTGTGGGACCTGGGGTAAGTTGTGGCACCTCTCTGTGCCTCTCGCTCAGAGTTCGCAGGACTGGCGTCCCCTCACAAACCAAATCCACAGGCTTTGTAAGCGGGGGACACAGAGCTTCTCGGATGCGAGGGGGCACTGTGGGGGACAGAGGGTGGCCAAAGTGCCTCCAAACACAGGGCAGGCTGGGCAGGGCGGAGGAGCCTGGCCGAGCAGCTCCGAGTGGCCCAGGGCCAGCATTCACCCGCTGTTTACAGTGGAAACACTGACTTGAAAAGGTTTCACTTTTCCACTGTTTTTGTGGCGCTGCTGTGGGAGCGGGGCTTCCTGAGTGTGGAGCCAGCTGTCCAAGGCCACACCAAGCCCAGGCCGGCTCTGGCCTCCAACAGGAAACATCATGTTTTCAATTTACGGGGCCCTGCCAGGCCCAGCGAGCAGGCCACCTTCCCCGGGTCCTGCTGCATGGAGAGAGCCATTGTGGACTCAGGCCGGAGGGGCCACACTCCCAGGTAGCTCCAGCCACATCGTTCTTAGCAGCTGGTGCACCTGGTCACTGCATGCCTCCAACTCCAGAATGATGGTGAAAGGGGGACAGAGGGGGACACAATCTGGCAGAGGGGCCACCCAGGGCAGATAGCCCCAGCTGACTTCTCTAAGCTTCTTGGGGTCACACGTTCAAACAGGCTTACAGCTGCTGACGAGGCTAAGTCCGCATCTAAGAAATGGGAAGGGCTTGGGCTGCTGGGCTCGAAGGTGCCCACCATTTCCCAGTATGCCCTACAGGCTGGGGATGATATGGTGACTCACCCTGCTGGTCCTCCTTCCTCTGGGCTTCTCCGCTGGGCCTCCACTCAGGCTCAGGGCCTAGGCCTGCTTGGGGAGGAAGGGGCAGGGCCATTCAGGGGTACTGGGGGCAGGCTTAGGCCTGAAGCAGCTAGACCTGCCTCTGCAGCAACTACCTGGGTCTTTCGGGACCAGCCTCTTCTTACTTCTAGGCCTGTTTCCTCCATTCAGAGCAGGAGGGATCAATTAGACCAGCGGTTCTCACCCTGGGGGTTGCAAGCCCTTTGGGCTTTCACGGGGGTCACCGCTTCATGACAGTAGCAAATATACAGTGATGAAGTAGCAACGAAAATAATTTTATGGTTAGGAGTCACCACAACATGAGGAACTATGTGAAAGGGTCGTGGCATTAGGAAGGTTGAGAACCACTGAATTAGACTTTTCAATCCCCGGCCTCTAATATCCTGCATCACTAGTATTTTTTTTTTTAGCAGTTCAACTTAAAAAAATAAGCTCTATTACCTGCTATGTTTTCAAGTCCCAGAAAGAATGGCAGTCTCAGAAACCGACGGAGGCGGTTCTGCCCTGTTCTATCGAGCCGATGGCCTTGACGGCAATGCAGCTGGTTTTCCTGGCTTTCGTTTTTGAGGTCCATCGGTGAGCACATTCCTTTGGCAACAACAACAACAATCCCACTCTCCCGGGGTCCACTCCAGAGTAGAATTCTCCCTCGGCGTGCTGAGACTATCGATCTGTCTGGTGGCAGGGGCCTCATCTTTCTCCCCAGGAGCAAGCTGGTGGGTTTGAACTGCTGACCAATTTCACCACTAGGGCTCTTAACATTTGAAGTCCCTGGTACTATGAAGGGGTGGAGGTGAGATCGCAGTATATTGTCCGAATTATGTTAATTTTATCATGACATCCCTACATCTTAAAAAGATCTCTTTTACACCCAAATGTCAACGGCGATTTCAGTAGGTGCTCCAGGAAGCATGCCATCAGAAAGTTGAACACTGAAGATGTATCATTGGTCACTCAGTTTGTGCTTTTCCTTCCCTGCTCCCCCCTCCCCCCGCAAAAAACAGAAGAAATCAATCACTTGCATCTTGTATGTGCAAAGCGTTTTCTGGGTTGTGCTCCCCCGACCCCATTTCTAAATGAATGCTTCTAACTTTACTCACTTCTGGACCAACTGAACTTTGCTTCAGATACCTCAGCCTTACAGAGATATCCCAAAATGAGCATCCCATCCCTACCAGGCCTAGAGTAGAGGTGGTTTCTGACAGAGGCTGCTCTCTGGACTCTGACACGCAGGAATGAATAAAGAATGAGCAGGGACCACAGCCATATCCTCGTGTAGATCCCAACCTTCCCTGGCTCCTGGCTGCCCACCACGTAAAGATGCAACCCACCTTTCAGGCCTCATCGCATACTACTGCCACTGGGTCACGAACTGAATGGTCAGGGGTGGCTGGATCCCTTGGGTGGTGGGCTGACCAGGTCCCTGTCTTTGCTCACACTCTTCCGTCCAGTTGTAGCCACAGCTTTCTCTGCCCATCCCAGGCATCCCTAAAGCAGAGCCCACCTGCTCACAGCGTGGTCCATGTCAGTGCTGGGAAGGGCTCTTAGCTGCAGTCTGATACCGGGTGGGGGAGTGGGGTTGGTTAGCTGCCTGGGCTGCATGCTTCTGCAATCCCCGTAACACGTTTACTATGCACCCACTATTTTAGACACTCAGTGTCCACCCTTTATGACAAAGAGGACGCGTCTCTGGCTCATGGGATAACCTGTCCTGAAATCTGCAGACCGGGTCTACCTGAGCCCAAACTCAGCGATCTCCTCCAGGCAGCCTTCCCTGGTCACTATGGCCGGCAGCGGGGAGGGTGGTAGTGGATTTCCCCCATCACAGGCCCAGGGTAAGTGTTCTGAGCTTTGGGTCTGGCACAGGCTCAAGCTTTAAAGTCAGAGTTGGGTTCAAACTCTAGTCCCACCTTCCAGAGACTGTGTGGCCAGGAGCACGTCAGCAACTTCTCTTTCCTCGGTTGACATCTGTGTGAAATAGGCTTTTTGACAGCGACATGAGCTCAGGCACATAAAGTACATGTTGCAAGTCATGAGTACTTCCTGGGACACACATGTGCATGCAAACTCATGGAGCCACGCAGCAGAGCACAGGGGCTTAGTAGGAAGACTGTTCTCATCAGGCGCCACGGAGTTGATCTCAACTCAGTGACCCCCTGGCAGCCGTGACAGGGCAGAACTGCCTCACAGGCCTTCCTTGGCTTGTTGTCTTTACAGAAGCATTTAGACTGCCAGGCTGGGTTTGAGCCATTAACCTCATGCTCCCCAAGAATATACATTCAGGTACATTCTTTAAGTTCTTCTTCATTATTCTCCAGAAGGAATTTCTTCCCACAATAAAAAGGAAATAAATAAATAACCAGAAAAGAAAAAGCAGCAGGTTGTTCTCATGGACAAGTTCAGGCCGGGCCCAGGCCAGGCCTCAGATGACCTTGCAGTGGCCCACTGGAGGGAGCCTGGTGCTTTGGCTCACCTCTTTCTGGGGACAGAGCTTACAGGTTTGACAAATCACATGGCACTGGACTCTGACTGGCTCACTGTGTGCGCCCCTCACTGCCCCCACAGCCATTACCATTTGAACATCGGAATTATCAAACTGCTGGGCAGCAAAGGTTGGCAGATAATTTACTTCCATTACAACAGATCAGTTCAGGGAAGGAGCCAGTCTTGAACTATTGGGCGTTTATGTTTGCTTTGGAGCTGGGAAGGCATCAGAAGTCCTGGGGGATAAAGATCAATATCATGGAAAATGCCAAATGATTTGGGGAGGGGAGGGGCGGCATGATTTTCCCCCTCCTTATTTGGGACTGCGATCTGCACGGTCGCAGTTTGAAACCCCCAGCAACTCCACAGGGGAGAGACTGGGATTTCCACTCCCACAACAGGTGCAGTCTCGGGAACCCACAGGGGGTAACTATCAGTCAGCATTGACTTGATGGCATTGAGATTAATTGGATCTAAAAAGTCATCCCTGGGCTGTGAGGGGGTGGGTGAGAGGACTCCTGAGGACAGGCAACATGGTATGGAGTTAGAGCTGAAGTTCAAGGTCAGAGGACAAGAAAGTCTAGCCTGGAGACTAGAGCCTTTGGCTGTTTCTTAACCTTCCTTTGCTTCCGTTTCCTCATCTCTAAAATGAAGACAACTACTAGTACCCACCCCACAGAGTGTGCTGTCTTCCAGAGGGATGAGACATCTCTGCACAGCTGTATCACAGGGAGCAGGGGAAAGGTGAGGGAGGGGTAGGCTCAGCACAGAAAGCCTCCCGCAGTCCCCAGCTGTGGGAGGAGCCTGACACCTGAGCCTTGGTGACTTCCTGCCACACTGCCAGGGTGGAGGGAAATAGGAGAGGTGGAGTGTAAAGGAAGTATGCAGCAACGCAGCTGGAGGGAGCCCGCTCCCTTGGTGACAAAGGGAGAGAGAGTCAGCTGGGTGAGCACAAGAGAAGGACCAGGCTGGCTCCTGAGAACCACGCCGCCCCTTCCAACCCCTCCAGATGGCCAGTGCAGAGACAAGCTCCTACCGGACAAGTCCCTGCAACTTGCTCTGGACTTTGAAGTTATCCCTGCTCTGGCATCCTCCAGCCTGTGGGAAACCGCCGGCTGGCACTCAGACACTCGCGGGGCTCCTTGGTCTGGCTGTGTGGAGGAGCAGAAGCTAGGGTGCCCTCCCTTCCTGGGGCAGCCAGCAGGCTGGGATGAGGGGCAGGACTGATCACATGGGGCTTTAGCCAGGGTCCTGCCTACCTCGGTTTACCTGTGTGACCAATGTGCATGCCTCACTGCCTTTCTCTGTAGTGCAGAACAGTAGCCTGGTCTGGCCTGTGGAGAGCATATTCCTCGGGCCTCATTTCCCCGACCTGCAAAGCAAGGAACTGGGGTGCTCTGTATGGTATGCTGGAGCTACCTAAGGTGACGGAGCCCTGAAAATTACAGTACGATGGAGAACACATGTCAGATTTCAAAGACCTGGGGTGAAGAAAGAGTGCAAAGGGTCTCATTACAAATCTCCCTACTGCTGAGTAGCTGCAGAATAGTACACTGAGCACACAGGGTTAAACAAAATAGAGCACTATTACAACTCACCCCATGGGTTTCTTTCTGTTGATTTAACGGGGCTGCTCAAAAACGGAAGAGTACATCTATCACGTGTGTTCCATTTCTATTGGGTAGCTCTGCTTTAATTCACCTTCCATGACTTGGGGAAGCTAAAAGAGTTCACAACAAAAAAAACCAAACCAAATCCCAAACCCAAGAGCCTCCATCGGTGCAGGCCCAGGTTGGGAAGAAGACTGCAGGTCAGAGGCCCAAGGGCTGGGGCCAGATGTCCCTGGATTGATATCCCTGCAATGTCCCCAATCCTTGGCTTCTCTTTCCAGGGAAGCAGATGAACCCAGGCTGGGCCCACACACACACGTCAGCACTCACAGCTGCTTCTGGAATGGTCTGAAAGACATAGGTGGCCCCGGTGGGCAAGTGGCTGCCCTCTGCCAGGCCAGGCTTGGCCTCAAGCCCCCTCAAACACAAAACTCATGCCAACACATTATGCACAAGGTGAACAAGACAGAGCTGCCATGGCTGAAGGGCAGCTAGGAGCCCCAGGCTACCCCAGCTGCCCATGTGTGTTCTGTGCCCCTAGGACCTCCTACAGTGTGGCCTGCCCAGAGGCCATGGTAGAACTGCGGGGCGTGGGCTCAAGCCATTCTTCGTCTTGGGTATGACATGCTCAAGGGGTGCGTGCTGTTATAGGTGCCAGGAGCAAGGGGGGCTGAGAGGTAGGTGTGGGCCTTACGACCTGGGGCCAGCCTGCTATGATTGACACAGCAGTTCTAGCTGTGTGGTCTCTGGGTTGCATCCACTCATGTCTCCTCTGCGCTGTGTGACCTGGGCCTGCATCCATCTACAAAATGGATCGAATCTCGACCCCCGCAGTTAGGGGGCATGGGAATGAAATGAGATCCAGTTTAAAGACTTCTCTGCCAACAGACCGCCCCATTCTCTGTTCTATCTGCCCCACTCAGGGGTCTCACAGAGCAGATGGGAGAGAAAGGGGAGGGAGGACATGGCCAGGGACCCCAAGAGGTGGGGCTCAGAAGGGCATTGTTTGAGGCAGGCTTCAAAGTGGGGGCAACAGGGTGGGGGCCTTCAAGGCAGGAGGGGCTGCTGGGACAAAGGGGCAGCCACGGAAGCAGAGTGTGTTAGAGAGGGGAGGAGTAGCTGGGGGCTGCACCTGGGCACAAGCAGAGGCTGGTAGGGGCTGTGGCTGTGAAAGAAGACTGGGGCCAGATGGAAGAGGCCCTGGATGCCAGGCTGAGCTGGCCTGACACACAGCAGGCACTGTCAGGAAGATGTGCTGCCTGGGGACCAAGGCTGAGTGAGGGGGCTCCCTGAGGCCACCTGGGAGAGCACGGGGCCTCCACTGCCAGCCCATGAGGTACCTTACGAGCCAGGAGCCCCTTGCTGCTCCCTCTCCCCTGAGGGAGAGGACGATTTATTTATTCATGAGCACACACATTCCCACGAGGCAGCCAGCTCCTACACACCACACTTCTAATTATAGCAGGAATTTCATTAATGTAGGAGGGAAATGCCAGGTTCCCAGCTTCCCGCCCTCGCGCGCTCTTGTCTACGGACACAGCCTGGCTCACTCTTCTGCCCCCGTTGCGGGCAGCAAGATGGCAGTCGGGCAGCCACAGAGCCAGGCCCTCCGTTGGGCTTTCTGAACCAGGGAGAGTGGCCTCCTACTAAAAGCATTTGCCAGGATGAGCTGAATCAGCCACCGAGCCCTGGCCACACACAGTGGCAGCCGCCAAGGTCTCTGTTTGGACATCTCCAGAGAGCAGAGTGCGAGGGCAGTTTGCTGGCACGAGCTGGACAAAGGAGCAAAGGGGGAGCCACTGAGCCCTGGCAGGGACCGAGGTGAGGACACAGAGCTGACCTGTGATTGGGACAGGCAAGGGCTGTCGCTGATGGAAAGGAGAGATGAAGGGGAGGAGGTTCTCGCTCAGGGATAAACTCCAAGGAGGCTTCAAGGCGTGGGGACCGGATAAGGCAAGGGAAGAGTCGCAGAGTTGATGCCATAGCTGACCCAAGTGGGGCTGTGGGTGTGAGAGAGCTGCAGCGCTGGGGGCCACCTTCTGACTCCCAAGAGTGGGCAGGCTTGGAGGGCTGGGCAGAGAGCGGGGAGGCTGCATACACACAGTCAAATGGGGACAGAGGTGGAGAAGGGCCCGTCGCTCAGAGAGAGGGAAGGACAAGGAGAGGCAGAGTAGTGTATAAACCACGGAGCGCCCTGCCAAGAGAACCCAGACACAAGTATACTCAAACACGTGTGCTCATGCACGTATTCAGGTGTGTACACGCAGTCACCTGTGAATACTACGAACACACACACGTACCCATGACGCAAGTGTGTATACACATACTCTCTCTCTTTTACTCCCTTCTGAAGCCCAGAGCCCCACGAAGGCCTTGCTTAGGAAGGGCCACACTGCCCACCCTACGCTTCTGGGTGTGTGTTGGGGGGAACCCAGGCGCATATAGAGGCCAACGGTAGAGAGGCTTCGAAGGAGACTGGGGTTTGTTCAGCCCCAGTTCAGAGCTGCCTTGCTGAGTCTGATGGGCAGGAGGAGGTGGCAGACATTCCTATCTGCAGCCTCTTTTGCAAGACCCTAGCCTACACCCCAGGGGAAAGCTCCCAAAGTCCCATGCCCATGATTAGCAGGGAACATCTAGGCCTGCCCTCCTGATTCCTAAACACAGATTCTCAGCCCTCCCCACTGCCCAGTCCCATGCTGCCAGGAGCTAGGCTTTTCCCACTGCCCAAGAGCTGTCCTGGAGCCACATCATGGGCAGGTCGAGGGGGGCGGTACCAACACGTTGGTGTTGTGCACGGACAATTCTCTTTCCTTAGCAGTCTCCGAGAGCCTCCTGGGGGGGTCCCGGGGTCTGGCAGAGGGCAGTCTTCCCAGTCTCCATTCTGGGGCATGTACCTGGCTCCCAGTCCCAGGGGCACTGAGCTCCCCAGTCCACTCCCTGAGTGTCCTGTGCAGCTCAGACCCAGCTCACACACTTAGTATTGAGGAGGGGCACACTACCTTCCTGGGGTGCGACCAGCCTGTTTGTCTCCAAGTAGCTCGGGCTTCCCCAAAGTTGCCCTTGAGGCTGTCAGGGAGACAGCTGGTTGTCAATGGAGCTCTGCGCTCTGCTGGTCACAGTTTATGGGCAAAACCGTCCCTTCATCTTCTTGGAATGTGCCAGGATGGGCCCGTCACCCCTATGTCACTCCAGAACTAGATGGAATGTCCCGTAACCAGTGCCAGTCCCTGACAGTGATCACTAAGACACTCACAGAAATTGAAAACAAATAGGAACTGGGAGTGGTGGCGCACCAGGCGCTGGGGTGTGGGAGAAAGGGCCGGGTAACGGTCTTCCTGGTCTAACACGTGGTACAGGGGGCAGAGCTGAGGCCAGGACGAGGCGGAGAAGTCCAAACCCAGGGGCTGTCTCTCTGGGCCAAGGTCAGAGCCCCACGCAGGCCGCGGTGGGTTCTGACACCCCGCGCCTTGACCCTGTCAGCTGAGGACGAGAGGCGAAGGCGCCCGTAGCCATCCTCACCCTGGCGTTTTCAGGACACGGTGGCCTCACCGGTGACCGCCCTCGCCTGCCCGGAGTGCTCCCCTTGTCTCCTCCTCCAAGGCTCTCCGTTCTTCTTCTTCTTTTAAAAAAGAATAAACTCCAAGCTGCTCCTATGATTAATTACCAGCTGCCTAATGCTCCGCCACTGGCAATTTCTGGAAAGGGAATGAATTACCTTGAAAAACATCCAAAGAGAGAACCCACCGTGAAGGAGAATTTCAAAGGTTACCTCACAATTAGTAGTGGGTTCCCGGGCCTGATCGAGTTACTGGCAGGCCCCAGTGTGGGGGGAGAAGGGGAGACAGGCGCCAGTCTTGGGGGCCACCCTCTGGCTCCCGGGTGCTGTGCTTGGGGGACCTGGCAGAGGCTGCAGAGTCCCGGTGAGCTGGTTTCTGAGTGAGCCAGGTGCCTTCCCTGTGGTTTTCCCTCCGTCCTGACTCAGTTGGCTATCGGCTCGCTCCTGGGTTTGAACTACCACCTGAGTGGACATGTGCGGGAGGAGGAAGGGCGAGTGTCTGCTGGAAGAGGATGGTTGACAGATCCTGAGTGCTGGGGGTGTACTAGGCGCTGTACGCACACCCCCATCACAACTTGGGGGGAGTGGGATGGGCAATGGGATTGGCGTGGCGGTTACCCACTGGGCTGCGTTTTGCACGGTCGGCGGTTTGAAACCAGCAGCTGCGTTGAGGGACAGAGCCTGGGCTTTCCACTCCCGTAAACAGTGGCAGTCTTGGGAACCCACAGGCGGTTTGGGTTTGGTTTATTGCACAGATGGGCAAATGGAGGCATGAATGAATCACCTCGGGTCACACGGAGCAGGGACCTGGGCAAGGGTTTGAAGCAGGCCGTCTGACTCCGAGCCTAGAGGTCCCTGCATGTGGGTGGACGGGACAGCAAGAGCCCACACCGCAGGTGGGACGGAGGCAGGTGTAAAAGGCAATCTGGTCTTCGCCCTTGGTCCCCACCCCACCCCACCCCACCCCCAGCAGCCACTCCAGAAAAAGGCCAGGCTGCTTGGAGAAGCCCCTGGGTATGAAGTATGAGGAGTCCACGAGGTGTCAGTGGGGCCGGCCTTGGGCCCAACCCGCCAAGGCCTGGAGTCCAAGCCCAACGCAAGGTGCTCGGTGGCTGGCACCTTCCCTCCCACACACCCGCCCCGGCCTCAAGCACATGAGCCCAGCCACTTCCACAGCCCAGCCCCTCGCCACCTACCTCAGGGATCCGTGAAGCACCAGTGTCCGACGCGGGCAGTCAGCAGCTCACGGCCCTCTTGGCCTCACTTCAGTGTCATCCTCCTGCAATGGAAAGAGGCCGTCAGTGGCTCCCACTGTCCACGCTGCCATCATCTTCTGCCCAGCACGACCGTGCCACAGCTGTGTGATGGCTGGACCAAGGAGAAAGGGGCACGACGGGGTGGCTCCTGGTAACTGATGTACTGAGTGACCAGGGACACGCTCTGAGCTCCTCTGGGCTTCAGGGGACCCCTGGGCGCTCTCAGGGCTGCCGGGAGAGGTCTCGGGAGGGTGCTGAGAAGGAGCCCTGGGTGGTGCGCAAGGTTTGCACACCTGGCTGCTGACCTTCAGTGTACCGAGGCGCCCGGCGCCCCTCTGGCCAAGAAGCACAGAAACCACACGGAGCACGGTTCTACTCTGAAGACGGTGGGCTCACACGGCTCGCACTGATCCAACTGCACTCGACCTTCATGCAGACACTGAACCCGTGCTGTTACCATTAAACTTTCTTGCTGTGACTCAGGTAAAGGCTTACAGCGCCAAAGCCGTTCCATTCAACAACTGGTCCATATTTCCCCCTGCCACTGACTGCAGTTCCCATAAGGTAACAGCCCGTTTCCCACTGCTTCCCCTCCTCTCCCCTCCCCTTTGCGGACTCCTCTGAGCTTCCATTCTTGGGTAACTGAGGACCCCTTGACGGCTGGTTATTTAATGTGTGTGCGCCTCCCTCGTGTTACGATGCCCCCCAAAGACCTACTGATTGGCTGACAACTGAGTCATGGGGTGGCTAAGATAACCAAGGGCTACAGTCCACCAGCGTCCATCTGACCAGCAAGCCCAGTCTCTTTTACGATTTTGCCAATCAACATTTACAGCGTCCTGTGCTGTCACAGCACAGTGGCCCCAAGCCCGGGGACTAAAACAACGGGGAAGTGAACAATGCATAACCAAGGTGGCGTTGGCCAGAGTAGGTGCATCTAAGGAACGCAGCGCAGGCTGAAGACTGAGGGGGTTCTTTTGGGGAAATGAAGTTGGAGACCAAAATGCAGGGAAAAGCATTCAACCAGCGGGAACAGACCATGAAAAGACTCCAAGAGAGGAAAAGCCAGCACAATGCGTGTGTGTTGGGGGGAGGGGGCCTGGGAGTAGGTTGGTGTGTTGGGTGCAGCAAGCAAGGCAGGGAGAGAAGGGCTGTGCGAGGCCCCAGGCTGGGGCAGCAACCATCTCTTCCCAGAAGAGAGCCCCAAGGCTGCTGTGGGGAGAAGGGCTTGAGAGGGAGGGGCGGGGAGGCAGACAGGAGGTGAGGTGCAGGCAGGAGACTGCAGAGCTCAGAGTACACGGTGGAAGGAGGGGGCGGGGGCGGGGGGCGCTATGGGTGCACCGGGGCGTGGAGAGGAGGCGAGGGGAGGGAGGAAGCAAAGATGCTTTCTTTTGGCATAGGCTTGGGGCTTGATGTCACTGTTCAGCGGGGTCCAGCTAGCCCATCACACCAACAGGCCCCTTGCTTCATGGACCTCCTGTGGGACTACAGAAGGGTCAGCCCAGTGGCCTTGCCGGTGGGCTTCTCAGGGTCCCCACGGCAGGCTGAGAGCTTCAGAGCCTCAAGTTTGAGTGGCACTGGGGAGGGGCATTTGCTCAAAAGTGCGGGAGAGTTGCTACGACCCCCCACTCACACCCCAGAGGGCAGGGTGGAGGGCTGCTCAGAGTGAGGTCCGTGGCCACAGGTGATGGGAGGTCGTGTGCACACCATGGACATGGGGGAGAGTCCGGTTTCTTATGGGCAGTGGGCGGGGCTCCTGAGTGAGAGAAAGGCTTCGTTAAGAGACCATTAAAATGTAGGCTCCATCATTAGAATGAACTGGTTCAAATTCTGGCCTTGCCCTCTGACCAAGGGGTGGCCTGGGGAAGTTTCTCATCTGCCTGGTATCTCCATTTTCTCCTCTGTAAATGGAGACCCTGAGTGGGTCTCACGCACATGCAGAACTCATCAGAGAACGCACATGGTACTGCCCTACGGTTAGCCTTCCATGATCGTCAGCTGCGACTTGACAAACGTTTCAAGGGCAGGTGCTAAGCTTCCAGAGCCCTGTCTGGACCCCAACTCAGTCATGCGCCAGTGAATGGCCCTGCACCCTCGCCCTTTGGTTCTGGTTTCCTGTAGCCCCCAAACTCTGCCTTCCTTGGGTTCACTGATTTGGAGTTTCTCGTTCACAGAAGAGACCGAGACCCTCCGCGGGACAGTGACTGCCCCATCTGCTTCACACAGCAGGTTAGTGGCAGGGGCAGAAGCGGACAGCTCGTGCGTTCCCCAGGGCAAGCTGGCCCGCAGACCTGCTGACAGGGAGAAGAGAGGTATTCGGTAGTTGCGACAGAAAGCGAAGCCAGAGAGCCCTTGCTCACTTGGGGAGCATTGTCTGGCTCCCAGTGAAGCTGGAGAGCCCCTGTCCAGGACACACAATCAAGTGGAGGTGCCTACATTTGAACCCAGGTCCCAGCTAGGGGCTGAGTCCTCCTTCCTGAACCTGCATCGGACTCCACACTTGCAAAGTGGGAGGGAGCAAGGACCTTTAATTTATGGTGTCCACAAAAGCCAAACCAAGGCCTCTGTCTGACTCAGAGTGACCCTGCAGGACAGGGTAGACTTGCTCCTTAGTTTTCCCGAGGCTATACATCTTTAGGGGAGCAGACGGCCCCATTTTCCTCCCTCAGAGTGACTGGTGCAGTCAAGCTACTGACCTTCAAGGTGCACAACCCAATGCTTAACCCACCATGCCACCATGTGTGGACTATTTCCTTTAACTCTCAGTGAAACCCCATGAGGTAGAAAACTCACCCCCCCCCCCCCACTTTCCCATGGAGAGCAGAGAGGTTCTGTAACTGCCTAAGGTCACACAGCTAACACGGAGCTATGGACAGGGAGGAATGTGAGAGGTGGTCTTCCTGCTTGTCCTCTCGCAGGGCAGCCGTCAGGGAGGCTAAACTTCCGCCAGTCACAGGAGATGCTCAGCAGCCCCTCACAGGGCCAGGGAGCCTGGGCATCCAGACCCCCGGACCCCAGACTGGACACTCTTCACCAGAGGCCCGGTTGCTGTCAAAGGGCAAGCTTGCTTAGAGCTGTTTGAATCCCTGGTTTGCTACTTGAGCAAGTCACTGGCCTCTCTGAGCGCCCCCACTCCCTGCCCCCATGTCCTCCTTAAAGAAGAACAAAGTACCCTTCTGTGGTCTCTGGGTGGTGTAAAAGATTTGCTCTTGGCTACTAACCAAAAAGTTAGGGGTTCCAATCCTCCCAGTGGCACTGAAGAAGCAAGGCCTGATGCTTCGCTTCTGCAATGCCTATAGTCTGATAACAGCAGTCTGCAAAAACGCTGCTCTGTCTACATCCCGCTGGGATCTGAAAGGTCCACGAGGGGCATTTCAGGTGCAGCTGTTGGTCTCTCCTTGCTGGGAGGAAAGAAGAGTGATGAAAATAGAAGACGCAGGGAAACAATCAGTCCAATGCACTAATGAACGGACGGTGTCCGCACCACTCTCCACCACCCTGCGGCCAGAAGAACGAGATGGTGCCCAACTCCCTTACAACTGCTCTGAGAGAGCTCACCTTAGAAAGTGCTGGCTGGACTGGGAGAAAGGGGGCTGGGGGAAGAACTCAGAACCACAAAGCCAACAGGCTTATTGGTTGACCAGACTGGAGGAGGCGCCAAGACTATGAATCTTAGCCACCCTTCAGGTCTGCAACAGAACTCACCCCCAAGGCTCAATTTACGGCCAAAGAATAGGAGTATTACGAAGAGTTAATGGCCTTAACTCTTACATACCCACCTCTGAATAATCCACCACGTGGGAGCAGAAGAGCAGCGTCTAGCCAAGGACACAGTCCGGATGGGCTAGAAAAGGAGAAGGAAAGGAGACAGGGAAGGAGTGGGCTTAGTAACCTTACTTTAAGGGGACTGCAGTCTACGCGATGCAACACAATGTGGCACATCGTTACGTGAATTGTTCAGTGGAATACTGGTCTGCTCTGTCATCTTCACCAAATTCACAAAAAAGTAAAAAAAATCATTACAACAGTAATAATAATAAGAAGAAAAGAGTGTAGGCCAGAAAACCGTAGAGTTCAGTCCACTTTATGACACACGGGCCACCAGCAACCAGCGTGTACTCAAGGACACGGCACTGAGCTTGGCCTTTGTTTATTTTTGTCGACTTGCTTCTCCAGCCATTTGCCAACGAGAGGAGACTCAAGGCTGACCTTGCAGACCTGCACATTGGACAAAGGCTACGACTCTGACTTACGTTGGGGGAGGGGCCTCAGGATGGTCTGCTCAGGTAGGGGCCATCCTGATGCCACACACAAGAGATGCCTTGGCCCTGGGGGCTGGGAAGCTTTAATAAAACATGAGGCATACAGACACAAGTGTCACAGAAGCCAGCAAAGGCAACTAGAAGTGGGAAAGGGGTCTTTGCTCAGTATCCTAAGTGGCCAAGCAGGGAGCAGAACCAGCAGCCCTGCGAGTCCTCCCCCACCTGTCCAGCTTGCCGCTCCACTGCTGAACTCTCCTGAACCAGCTCATGCCACACCAGTGCTTGGTGCCTTGGGGTCAGCCGGGTTCCTAACTCCATTATACCGATGGGCCAAATAGCTGAGGGCCCTAGGGCTGGAGTCATTTCTGGTCCCACAGAGGGGCAGGGAGTCTCTGGGGCAATTGGGGTCCTGCCCCCTCCAAGATCCACCCAGGGACACTTTCCCTTGCCCAACCCAGGCGGGAAGGAGCCGGGTCCAGGAGGAACGCAAATATTTACCCTGATGGTTGTCCAGACCTCCCACATTCCTGGGATGCATGTTCCCTGACCTCACCAGACTGGGGGATGAGTCCAGACTAGGGCCCGGGGGCTAGGTGGGGGCCAGCTCCTGCTGGCCAGCAGGACAGGAAAGCCTGGGGTTGCCCTCCCAGCTGCTCGCCCACTAGGGGAGCTCCAGCCTGATTTTGCAGAGCTAGACATCAGTCAGTTGCCCTACCCACAGGCCTCTGGGGGGTGGGGGTGGCAGGGGGAGAGGTAGATGGTACCAATGTGGATAGTCGGAGCAGGGAGCCATGCTGATGTCACCTGGGCTTGTAGATCAGGACTCCTGTCACCCGGCCTTACCTCATCTGACACACACGCACGCACACACACACGCACGCTCTTCTTGCCCAACCAGTAAACAACTCCACCCACCAGGCCCTTCCTAACAGTCAGTAGCTCTCCCTACCTCATCCTCACAACAATCTTGATGCCGGGCAGCTCCAGCACCCCACTTCACAGATGAAGAAACAGCGCAACAGAGACAGCTCCCTGCTGAGGTGATGTAGTGCGAGGCAGCAGAATGGAGCAGCCTCCCGCCAACCTGCGTCTTCCACGGTTTTGTGGCCCAGCTCTGCCCACGGAGCATTGCTCACCCTGCAGTGCGCCAGCGACAGGCGGCCTCCTCCAGCCTAACTTTCCAAATAGCCCTCAAGGGTCGGCACTTTCTCCCAACTCCCAGAATATTTTAAGGGTGTGTTATATAGTGAATTGTGTGCCGCCCTCCCTCCTGGCCCAACCCCACTCAATATGTATCCACATGGCTAGGCCACAATCCCAGAGTTATATAAGTATCCTCCAACGCAAAGAAAAGACACATTCTCACAACTAAACCAATAAGTGACAGCATGTTAAACGGAGGAAAGAGTGACGTTGTCAAGAATTTCATCTTGTTTGGATCCTCAATCAATACTCGCGGAAGCAGCAGTCAAGAGATGCAGCAGCGCGCCGCATTGGGTAAATGTCCTCCACGTGCCTCTGAGGCACCGAAAGTGCAGATGTCCCTTCGAGGGCTAAGGTGCACCTGGTTTAGTACATGGTATTTTCAATCGCTTCACGTGCATATGAAGGTTAGACAGCGACTACGGAAGACCAAAGAGGAATCGCTGCATCTGAATTGCGGTGCTGGCAAAGAGCCCTGGAAGAACCACGCCATGCCAAGAGAGTAAACAGATTCGTCCTGGAAGAAATACAGCTAGAAAGCGAGGATGGCAAGACTTCGTCTCACATACTTGGGACATGCTGGCGGGAGAGGCCAGTCCCCGGAGAAGGACGTCCTGCCTAATCCAGTGAGAGGGAATGGGGGACGAAGGAGGCCCTTGAGAATCTGGGCGGACCCATGGCTGTCACCAGGGACCACTCCAGCAGAAGAGCAATCATAAGGAGGCGGCAGGCCGGGCAGTGCTCGCTCCTGTGGTGCACAGGGTCGCTATGAGTTCGAACCAACTTTACGGCTCCTAACAACAACCCTAACACACACACCCTGCCTTTGTGACCTGATCTAATGACCCGATGGGCTGCACCTTCTAATCCATGATGTTAAAGAGGCGGATGCACGGAAGTTTTAGTCATGGGATAGGAAGTGGTCTACAGGATCATCTTGTGTCTTGAGTAACTCTCTGAGATATGAGAAACTGGCCACGCAAGCAGAGCAGGGAGTGGAGTGTGTCCTCTGGATCTGAGATCCCTGCACTGAAAAACGCCTACACCTTGGGGAAGGTGTAAGACAAGAACGCCTCACGGCCAACGCCGACACCGGGAGTTCAGACGCCTAGTCTACTCCTAAATGAAGAGAAAATACATTTCTGCTGGCTAAAGCCATCGCTTTTATTTCTGCTAGAGCAGCACTAGTTAACTGCGATAGAGTTCTTCTCTTCTCCTTGGGTAGCTAAAGTTGGGCGCAAGGCTGTCTTTCCAGCTGCGAGGTCCCTGAGGGGAGAGACCTACTCAGATTCAGCCCCAGGCCAGCACAGCTGAGTCTAGGGACAAGGACAGAACCAAGTGCGTGCCGGGAAGGACTGAGTATCCTCTGAGCCCTTCGCCAAAGACCAGCAATGGCAGTTGGTCTCAATGTGGTCCTTAGGAACCCGTTTTAAGGAACCGAGAAGAAAGAAAGGCTTATTAGCAAGTTAGTTGTTTGGGGGCCAAGAGGACCTCTGGGCTGGGCTGCCTAGCGTCACGGGGCTCCCTCGGTGCAACCATCCTGTCAGTCTTTACTTCCTCAGCTAGTCTGACACCTGCTTACCACAGTCTGCATGCCCCTCGTTCTCCCACCTCCCTTCTCTGCACCCTGGAATCTGTTCTGGGGACAGGACAAGAGAGGGCCTGCAGGGGAGTGGCCTGGCTATGGGAGGCTGAGGGCGCTCGGTCAGCAGCTGAGGGCCTCAGAGATGCCCTGATGAGGTGACGCTCCGCTCCGGTGGCCGAGCATGCGAGCCGCAGAGCAGACCCGGGCCTGCACACTGGCACTGAGTGTGCGCAGAGAGCTGGCGCTACAGTGCACAGGGCCGCCCAGGACCGCCAGTTCTCCCCAGCTAACATCACTGACACTTGGCTTTTCCCGCCTTTGGAATTTGGAGTGATGAGTCCATTGCTGGGCACTGTCCGCTCGGTTTGTTTTCGCCCATGGACTCCTTTCTGTCAACAGTTAATGAGGAGTGTCTATGACCTCATGACCTCATGAGGGAGAGGAAGAGGAGCCCCAGAGTGGAAGAAGGCCAGGAAAGAGGGGTGGCAGGGCCAAGTGCCAACATCTGTGAAGCCTTTATTCATGTGCCCGGGCGGGCTGGGGCTACGCAGAGGGCGTGGAAGCATGAGAGGTGTTTGGGGCACGGAATGTCCTCGCGCAGACTTCTGCAGGACAGTCCCCAGGGCCTCAGCAAAGAGTGAGCTCAGGGAAAGCCGTTTGGGACGAAGGGGGGATGGGCCATGGTCGCATTCCTGAGCTCCAAATAGCATTCCCAGAGGGGGGTTGGGGGGTGGACCTTGTGTCCCTGGGCATATGCAGATTTCCTGGGGTCCCTGCAATTTCACCCACTGCCCACCCCTGACTTGTGGCCAGGAATCAGGCAGTGCCAGAGAATCAGATAAGCTGCGATCACGTCATATCACACACAGCTGGCAGCCTGGACTCCAGGTCCAGTGCTCCCTCTCCTTCCAAGGGTGGCAGGATGGTCAAGAGGCTGGAGGGCTTGGCTGCTCCTGAGGGCACTGAATGTCACTGCCTTCGTGCGCCAGGACCAGCCCCCAGCAGTCACGCTACCCAAACAGGCACCAAGTCTGGGATTTTAGCCACACATATGCATGGCCAGTCTGAAGCCATGGCTGGGGCCCAAATGTACAAATGCCGGACAAAGAAGAGCACTATGCTCACAAGTGGCAGCAGCCGGGCCGAGCCTGGGTCTGTCGTCACCCAGGCCTGGATGAAATCCCATGCTGCTGCTCCCAAGCCACGTGGCCTTGACCACATCCGTCCCTGTGCCACTCCCTGCCCACTTCCTCAATGGTACGATGCTCAGGGAGAAGGTTTTCCAGAGCGCCAAGTGTGCAAAGGACCAAACTGAGACCAAAGAGGGAAGGGCCCTGTCTGGAGTCACATGGTGACATCAGAATTTGAATTCACCACCTGGTCAGAAACGGGCTCCCCTTTCCTGCGCTTGCGTTGGGCGCCCACTTAGAAGAGACAGGGAGTCTATCTCCTGAAAGGCACCCCCCACAGCCTCAGCCAACACCTACCCAGCTCAGGCCTTTGGCTCCGCATGAAGCCTCCTCACTCAGGAGGAGAGAAGGGTCCACCTTGGTGTGGCAGGAGTCCAGGCTATTTATAGGGATATGGGCTTAACCGGGGCAGGTGGCCCAGGCCAGGAAGAGGGGTGAAGATCATCACCCCCACTCTGCAGCATGGCTGCCTCCAGGGAAGCTTGATTTTCCACATGGGACTCCTGTTTCTATGGAGCAGGGTAGGGGTGGGGGGCAAATCCCATTGTTATTACACATCCCAGACCTGAGGCCAGTGCTGGCCCCTGAAGTAGGAAGGGGAACACATCTCTAGGTTGCTGGCAGAACCTCATGCCAGTGAGGGGATACAGGGAAGTTCCCTAAGCTGTCTCCCCACCCCCACCCCCAGGTATCTTGAACCTGGCCCTGTGAGCCACCACACACCCTGAGTGCCTCCCAGCCCCACCAAGGAGTCACCGCTGCTCTCCTGCTAAGTGCTTCCCAGCTGGCTGCTGGGTTAGGCTTCGGACAGCCTCCCCTTTTCTCTGGAGTCTCCCTGTGGTCTGTTAGAAAGGCAACCCAGTGGGGTTCTCAGGGAACACATCTCCCATCAATCCTTGGGACAGAGAGAACCTCCCACCTGGGGCTGGGCCTTTGAAGGAGCCCGAAAGGATGGGCCTAGGTGAGCTCCCATGGTGGAGTCCTCCCCCTGCTGCCCACAACACAGTGCTGGCAAGATACCCTCCCCCCCGCCCTGACATCTGTGGAGGAAAGGCGTGCACAGGGATGGGAGGGAAAACAGATCTGGAATCTAAGAAAACAGCAGCCAACATGCGCATGGGACTTGCTACACCTGCTGAAGAGCCAGGTCTAAGAGAAGCTGCTTTGCCAGCATTCCAGTACTTCATTCCCATGGTGATCTGGTGCAGTGGGCCCTGCAAGGTCCACCTCACAGGTGGGAAAACCAAGCGAGATTCAGAGACACGAAGTCATCTGTTCCCAGCAAGACAGTTGGAAAAGGGCAGGGCCCATACACTGGCCCCCTGAGCTGCCCTGGGGGACCTGGAAGCCAGGGCCAGAGGCTGTCCAGGGCAAAGGGTCCCAACCTAGATGCAGGCTCCATCCCAGGGTACTGAGTAGTAGTAGTGTAAAGCTACTACTTTACACAGAAGCCCCAGATCTCCTGCAGGGCTAGGGCTGGGGCTGAGAATCACTGGCCAGCACAATGCTCACTCTTTAATCAGGGAAACTGAGGCTCCGAGAAGGAGGAGACCTGCCCCAGCTCATCATATTTGCTAGAAGCTGCCTGGGACTTAGAAACGAGGTCACTCGGCTTCTCCATACTGGGCTTTGAACTCTTGGAAATAGAATGGAAATAGAATGACAGTGCCAGGGAGCGGGTGCAGGTCCCAGATGTGGGCAGGAGAGACGTGACAGACAGCTCCAGGGAGGACAACATAGCAGGCAGCCAGCAGGATGCACAAAGAAGGCAGCCTCTGACTCAGACACCCTTCCAGGGATTCCACTGCCACCAGGTCCCCGCCCTGGTTCACACCCAACCGCCCACCACGGCCTCCTCCCTCTGAAGGCCTGAGGCTACTCGAGGGACTGGCCAGCTCCCATCCAAGGTCACCCAGAGGACTAGGCAAGGAACATGCCGCCAGTCAAGCTGACTTTTGCCCCATCTCATCCAAGCTCCTCCTTCCCTGCTCCTCCCTGGACTCTCCCACCTAACCAGGCAGCTACAAAGCCTACCTAGGCTTTCCGGAAGAAAAGTGAGGCATGCCCAAGGCCAGCTAGTACTAACAGTGTCTAGGGTCAGCTTCTTTAGCCATGGGAGTCCTACTGAATCTGGGTCCCCCACCTGGATGAGCATGCTAGGCAGGCTTCCCTGCGGCTGGATCCCTCCCCCCTCCCCTTGGATGCATTACTCGTTGGTGCAAGACCTGCCAGAGGCTCCCCATTGTCTATGGCATCCCGTTTAACTCTTCTGCCTTATATTCAAGGCCCCAGCCCGACTGACTGCTCTCCTCTGCCCTGACCTGAAACCGCTCCTCCGACAGTCTAGGCCGGCCTCATCGCTTGCCCACATCAATCCCATTGGGTGCAAAGGTTTGACTTTTCGGGAAGGAAATGAGCACCTCTCAAGGGGCTGCAGGGAGCCAGACACCATGCTCTCTCCATCTGCAGGACTCCTTCCAGCACCCAACGACACTGATTGACAGATGCAGATGTGGAGGCCCAGAGGTGTGCCCGGAGTTACCAGCATTTGAACTTGTCACATCAAGGGGCTCTGGTCACTCAGCATATGGTCTTCCCCGCTGGTTCGAGAGCTCAGGATACTCTGATGTTTCCTCTAACCACTCCAGTCCTGGCATCCAACCTTCTGACTCTTTAGGCCAGTTAATACCAGGCTATCCTGTGGTACTGAACTAGGCTTGTGCTAAGGACCACCTAGCTGCGGGAGAGAGAGCCCAGCCAAAGAAACACGAGTCAGCACACTGGGTTAACAGTGCGCCAAGTCAATTCCCCTCTCCCTGGCTCATGTCTGATTCCTCCTCTGGGGATGAAGGCATACGAGAGATGGCTTGCGAGGCCTACTGCAATGGCATAAATGCATCTCTGTCTATGGAGCACGGTGAGCAGTGTTTGGAGTGGGGGCTCTAGAAAACCAAAAACCTGTCCAGTTGATTTCACCACACAGCAAGCCCAGAAGATAGTCTAGAACTACTCTGGGAGCTTCCAAGGCTTCCAGTACTTAAGCAAACAGCCACATTCTTCTCCTATGGAGAAGCCGGTGGGTTTGAACCTTCTGATTCAGGGCCAAGTGCTTAAGCACGGAGGCACCAGCTCTCCTTAGGTGCTCTATACTCACCTGAAACTTGTGGGAAGGAGCCCAGGTAGCACTGTGGGTGAGGCTAAGTCAGTTAGTGAGAGAACGATGAGGCTGTCTGCTCTCATGGGGGTGCCCAGCCTCGGAAACCCCATGGCGGGTGGCTCTCAGGGGAATCCACTTGATGGCAGTGGGTGGGCTTTGAGTTGGAACTGGGTATCAGTATATCCTTACACCAGCACACTGGAGGGACTGCCGCCCAGGAGTTGACTAGGCTCAGAGCACCTACGCAGAGGGAGGAAGATGGGGCTAGCAGGGGCCAAGGAAGGGAGCCTACTCTCCTCAGCAGTGGCACCTTCCAACTCCCACCCCCCCCAATCTGGCCTGCTTGCTTACACAGAGCAGCCTGAGAGGGACCCAGCTGAATTCTGCCTCCCAGCTCCTGGGAGGAGGGAGAGGGCAGGGCTCTTTGGGGGCAGAATTCCCCAGCTCTGCTATCATGTTGTCAGAGATAGGTTAATAAGAGAAATCATCCCAGTCTGTCTCTCTCTCGACCTCTCCCTCCTGCTCTCTCTCCTTCTCTCTCACTGTGGGCAGAGCGGCCTCCCCTTCCCTTTCCTTGTAGAGATGAGGCCTAGCCTGATGTCCCCAAGTGCCCCCACCAGGCTAGGGGTGGGGAACATAGACCATTGACACTGGCCTCTGGGCTCCCAGGCCCAGATCCACTCTTGCCTGGTCTTCTGAAAGCCACCGACTCTCTCTGGGAGGGGTCAGTTATCTGCATAGGTGTGGCCGGAGTCAGAGAGGGCGGGGGCAAAAGCAGAGGCAGCTGGGAGCCTGCAGCCACGCTTCCTTTCTCAGGAGGGCGAGACGCCCAGTGGTAGCCCCAAGGGAAGCAGTGGAAGGGCCAGGCTGGGAAACACGAGGGTGGGACAAAGGGGGTGCTTGGGCAGGGCCTTCCTGCCGAGTGGGTGGCTGGCCACTCACTGAGGTCAAGTGACCTGTGTAGCTGTGGCCCTGAGGCCAGGCATGGCTTCAGTGTCACCTCGTCCCTGGCTCCGACCCAGTCCACCCTGAGCCCCATTCTCTGGCCCACCCTGGCTTCCTGTCTCACTGTCCTGCCCAGTCGGTGTTCCAGCCAGAGGGAGGGCCCATGGAGATCCCCTCAGAAGCACCAGTGATTTCTTGAGCAGGAAGGGCAGGATACTCCTACTTTTCAAATGAGAGACCTTGACAATGACACGACTGGGTCCCATTCCCAGCAGCTCACCTTCCAAGCCAAACTGCCCTGGGGCTCAATCATCCCGGGTATCCACAGAGGTCACTCACTGTCCTCCCCCTTCCCGGGCACTGGCAGAGGTCTCTTCCGAGAATCTCCACAGAAGATACCCCGGGGACCACGCAGAAGCTGAAGCAACATGAAAGCCCAGCTGTGGGGCATCTGAGCCCAGGCAAGGCAGCCCCTCCACTGGGGCAAAACCACGAGAAACACGGACCTCACCTCGCCTTAGCTTTGCATGCGAGCTCTTAAAGCCCCAGGGGAAGTGTCGGTGGAGTGGGAGCTAAGCCAGAACCTCCCTCCTCCCTGCGGCTTCAGGGGTTGGGGTCTCTCTGCCTGCACACAGGCGAAGGGGCCACAGTGAGCATGGCTTATTCTGATGAGATTGAACTGAGGTCAAGGCCCCTTCCCCTCATGTTTCCTCAGGAAACAGGCGATAGGAGGAAGCACAGTCCAAACTCTTATCAAGGCCAAACTGCAACCTGGAACTCAGAACACAAACAGGCCCGAGAGCAGAAAAGACTCTTCTAGCTGGACCACCAGAGCCAGGTGGTCTTGGCTCAGAGGTGACCAGAGATAGAGTGGGATACTGGTATCTGCCTACCGCCGGCAGCCCAAAACCACCCTTTGAGGTCCATCAGCCAAACCCAGAGCAGCACCCCCTTCTGGCACCTGGGAAGATGGGTCAGCTCAGTGTGGGGAGGGGCTGGATTTAACCCCTCCAGCAGTGGCTCACTCCTCAGGACATAATCTGTTCATATGACCCCACTCAAGCAGGCCCTGCCAGACTGACCACAGACAGGTCTAGCTAGAGGCCTGATGGGAGGGAACAAAGCCTGGGGTGGGGGTGAGTGTCACAGGATGCTGAAGACTGGTGGACCTGAGACCTATGGCAGGTGGAAGGCAGGAGCCAGGCCTCAGGGGGCCGCCTTGTCAGAGGCCTGGGTAAAGGTTACCAATGAGAATTCTAAGAAGGCTAGGGAAGCGTTGTAAGCCTCTTAAGGGTAAGCCAAGGCTGAGGGACACACAGGCCAGGCAGGGTGAGAGGCCGGGCCTTCACACTAGCATGGTGGCACACTGTTTGCTCAGCCCAGAATCCAGGCTCAGCCATGTGGCAGGAGGGCGGGCTGGCTTACCAGCCCCATCACCACTCTCGGGAGCAGTTTCTGGCACCACCAGAATGGCCTCATGCCCTGGTAGTCCTTCCGGGTGGTTGAACACACCAGCACCTTTGTTGAGTGATCTGCGTGGCCCTGATGTCAGCTGTTCGCCTGCACCCTGGACCCTGGTAGCTCTGCAGTAGTTCACCCCAGGAAGGGTCCCCAAGTCTCCAAACCGTGAGGTCGGCCTCCCCCTGGGGCCCTCCCATAGCTGCTGCTCTCCGGCACTGCAGGTTTGCCTGAGCCCTTGGGTGACTCTGGGACGCTGCCTGCAGGTTGCTGTCAGTAGGTATCCCAAGGCAAAGGGAGCCTCTCTTACTGAGCGCAGTTGGGCACAGTCTTGGCTGCGTGAAATATTGATCCAAGAAAGGCCATCAGGTCGAGAGGACCAAAAACAAACACCTGGGAACAGGTGGCCTCTTGGAAGGCTGCTCCGAACCTGCCACTGCAGCCTCCCTCCACCCTCCAAGCCCCAGGCTCCATGTCCTCTCTGGCGAGACACGTCATGGAGCCCAGGTTCACCGTGGTATGAGCTGGGCACAGTCCAGCCCGGCAGAGTCGGGGATCACCCTCTACCGAGGGGCTGTGCCACACAGGGCAGGCTCTGAGCAGACTTAGGGCACCTCTGCGCACTGCCCCTGGTGCAGGTGCCTGCTGCTTGGGAAGGCCTGGCTAGGCGTCCTGACTTACTCAGCCCCTAACTCCTGCTCCTACCTCTCAGGAGAAAAGGCACCCTCTCCCTAGCTGGAAACAGCTGCTCAATCTCAGGCACCCTGCTTGGGATTCAGTGGCTTTGCTCTGGCTCCTACCCCAACTCTAGAGGCCTCTGTCCTGGAAGGACAGAGACAGGCCACAGCCCCTCCCAACAAGATCACAGGTTCTTTGAGATCAAGGATGATTCTGGCCATCCAACAGGGACAAAAGATGTAATAGACGTGGGGGTTCACCAAGAGTTCCAGAGTATCTGTGTGCTGACCATCCCTGCTCCCTATCTCGCTCAGGTCCTGGAACATAGTAGGTGCTTAAAAAGTATCTGGTGAGTTATTCAGTGGCTTGACAGCTGCCTGTGGGGAGCCTGAGTCTGGCTCTCTCCCTGTGAGGCCATCACTCTGCACACACCCCTCGGGACCTGGACAACAGGAGGCCCTGTGTCCACACATGGTCTCTCTCTGACCACAGCTTGGCATTTTTAAACTCCTCCAGCTCAGAGGATCCCTACCCTCTTACTCAGGGTGAGCCAAATTCTTTTTCTTGATAAATGAGGTGAGGGGCAGAGGCCCAGGGAGGGGAGGGAACAGAAGCAGGCTGTTCCGGGTCTAGGCCTTTCAAGGCCAAAGCAGAGGTCCCAGACTCTAAGACCCAGAACAGGGCGCATTCACCTGCAGTGCCCAAGGCCAAGAACCGCCCCCCCCCTCCTGATTACAGCCTCCTAGCTACGCCTGCCAGAAGTACTTACTTAAACAAATAGGGAAAGAAGCCACATGACCGGCTCAGATTTCCTTCACCAGGACACAGACACATTCTCTCTCTCTCTCTCTCTCTCTCTCCCATGGGGGTGGGGGTGACAGGGGTGGTGTGTGTGCGTATACACGCATGTGTGCACACATGCAGTCAGTCAGGCAGCCTAGTAGGGTAGGCGCCAGCTCAGGTTTCTTCCTCCAAAGGGCAGGTGGGGAGCCTGCCTTTCTGTACCCAGAATGCCTTCTCCAAACACTTGTGTTCTGTTTCCTGGATGAACCTGGGACTTGCAGGATGAGAAACCAAGCGTGGAAGGGGGTTGGGAAGGGGAAAGGAGAGGGGTGGGAAGAGGGGAGGAACACAGCCAGCCCTGCCCTTTCATGCCTTCCTACCACCTGCCCCAGGCAGAGGGCAAATGCTTGCTGGAAAACCTGGCAGCAGGAAGAATCCCACCGGCCCAGCAGTGGAGCTGGGAGCGAGAGGTGTCTGCTTGGAGAGGTACCTGCTTGGGCAGGTGAGGAGCCTGAGGCCGAGGGAGGAGCTGCACTGGGTCACTGGCAGATTGGCCAGTGAAGAACTCTCATGTGCTCGGCAATTCAAGACCACACCCAGAGGTGCCTCAGAAGAAAAGCCTGGTGACTGACTCCCAACCCACGAGCTACAAGCCAGCGAAGCACAGCCCTCGGAGACACTCTGGCCACCAGGAGTGGGCAGGAACTCCACGGCAAATGAGTCTGTACCGGGAGCTGGGGCATTCCAGCTGGACTCAATGCAGGGGGTGGGGGGCTGCTTTTCAGGACCCAGGTGGGATTTGTTCTGAAAGCAATACTGTGCGACAGTGTTGTGGGGCTCTTCCAGCTTCCAGCCTGGGAGCAGTGCTCCAGGAGAAGGAGGCCTTGCATTCCGACAGGCAGAGCTGCACCCGGCCCTGTAGCAGCAGCAGCAGTTCAGGAAGGCCACCAAGAAAGGAGAGGTCTTCTAAGAGCTTCCAAACAAAAACCAGCTCCAGCCAAGCCCTTTGTTTGGCCCTTTGCATACGACCTTCTTTAAGGCTCACAGCTAGGAGGTAGGTCTTATTATTCCCCCATTTTCCGGATGAGAAAACTGCAACACAGAACTGTTAACTAAGCTGAAGGCGTGGAATCGGGGTTTGAGCCTAGATACTCCCAATCTGGAGTCTTGAGCGATTAACACATTTGGCTGCTAACAGAAAGGTTGGAAGATTGAGTCGACCCAGAGGCAGCTAGCAAGAGAGGTGTGGAAATCTACCTCAAAAAAAGTCAGTATCAAGAACCAAATGGGGCGCAATTCCACTCTCACACATGGGTCACTGTGAGTTGGCAATTTGTTTGCTCACTCTAGAGTTCAGGTTCCTACTGTTGCCCTATCTCGAAATGTTAGGGGCTGTGCCCCCAGCTGTTGGGCTGAGGAGAGCCTCTCCAAGGTTCCTGACAAGCTGAACACTGGCCGTGGGCAGGGGTGGAACACACTGTGCCTCTGGAGGCTCCAGTCCTGACCAACACCCAGAAATCTCCAGAATTATCCTCCAAGAAGTTTCCCCTAACTATGCTCTAGTTAAGTGCGGGTTTCCAGGGCAGAGGGGAATTGAGAGAAAAGCAAACTAAGGAAAGGAGAGGAGATGCATAGGCCAGCAAACATGGAGAAAGAGAGGGGAGGGGGTAAGGAGGGGGTGTTGACCTACCCAGGGGCAAGGGAGCAACAAGTGATCCAAAGTCAGTGGCAAGAAGGGTGTGAGAGGCCTGGTAAGGGCAATGCAATCGAAAGAAATATTGAAGCCCAAATGAAGGTGAGCATGACAGTGGGAGAGGAAAGCCAAAGGAAATAGAGGGAAGAAATAGAAGACAAGGGTATTTACAGAGGTCTAAATACAGGCATGTACATGTGTAAATATATTTACATAGGATGATGGGGAAATAGATCTAAATGCATATATTTATAGGTTTAGTATTAAGGCAGTAGATGGACATTGGACCTCCACTCAAGTACTTCCTCAATGCAAGAACACTTTTTTTCTATTAAATTGGCATTCCATGATGCACACCTTCCCGACATGATCACTGAAGACAAATGTACGCATAAGCAAATGTGGTGAAGAAAGCTGATGGTGCCCGGCTATCAAAAGCTATAGCGTCTGAGGTCTTAAAGGCTTGCAGGTAAACAAGCAGCCATCTAGTTCAGAAGCAACAAAGCCCACATGGAAGAAGCACACCAGCTTCTGTGACCATAAGGTGTCGAAGGGATCAGTTATCAGGCATCGAAGAACAAAAAGTCATCTCATTGTAAATGAGGGTGAGTGCAGAGTAGAGACCCAAAGCCCACTTATAGGCAACGGGATACCCCCTTACAGAAGGTCAGGGGAGGAGACAAGCCAGTCAAGGCCCAGGATAGCAACCATGTAACATACAACTTTCTTCTAGTTCTTAAATGCTTCCCTCCCCCTCACTATCATGATCTCAATTCTACCTCACAAATCTAGCTAGACCAGAGGATGTACATTGGTAGAAATAGGAGCTGGAAACACAGGGAATCCAGGAGCGATGACCCCTTCAGGACCAGTGGTGAGAGTGGTGATACGTGGAGGGTAGAGGGAAGGTGGGGCAGAAAGGGGGAACCGATTACAAGGATCTACATATAACCTCCTCCCTGGGGGACAGACAACAGAAAAGCGGGTGAAGGGAGACGTCGGACAGTGTGAGATATGCCAAAATAATAATAATTTATAAATTACCAAGGGTTCATGAGGGAGGGGGAGGAGGGAGGGAGGGGAAACATGAGGAGCTGATATTAAGGGCTCAAGTAGAAAGCAAATGTTTTGAGAATGATGATGGCAACAATGTACAAATGTGCTTGACACAATGGATGGATGTATGGATTGTGATAAGAATTGTACAAGCTCCCAATAAAATGATTTAAAAAAAAAAGATGTAGAAAGACAGAGAGAAGCAGACAGGCCAGGGCGGGGGCTGGCCAAATGGGGAAAGACCTGCCTTGGGGTGGATCCCCATTCATAGCGACCCTAGAGGGCAGAGTCAAACTGTTCCTCTCTGGTTTCCAAGGCTGGGCCTTTGCAAGAGCAAATCTCTTTCCCATGGAGTAGCTGGTGGGTTCAGACTGCTGACCTTTCGGTTAGCAGCCGAATGCTTACCACACTACACCATGCAGAAAGAAAGAAAGAGTGAGCTAGAGACAGAAAGGAGTGAGGAGACATGGAAGGAGAAGGAGGAGGACAGGTCACCGGGAGGGAAGGATGGGAGGTGGAAGGTGGGGGCACACTGCCGGAGAGAGAAGAGGGTAGTAGGAGGGGAAGGAGGTGCAGCGAGGGGAGAGGAAGCAGGGAAGGAAGGAGGAAGTGGGGGGAGATGGAAAATGGATAGGCAACAAGAAATGGCCCCCACAGAGCAGGTGGAAGCCGAGAGAAGGAGAAAGGCAGCAGGCAAATAAGAGGTCCAGGACGGGAGAGAGCGTGGGGAGGGGGCGAGGAGGGGTATGTGAGAGACAGACAGAAAGCAAACCCGCCCCCAAACATTAAATACCTAACAGGAGATGACAAATCAAATGGGAATTACTGCGGTAAAAACATAATTAGAAACTTGATTGAAGTTAAACAGAATTTACATAACACTGCAAATTAACTTTACACGGAAACTATTCACTGGGAAGGCAATGAAAAGGCATTTCATTAGTAATCTATATTTAAACAATAGGCACAATGGAGCCTTCTGATGAGGAACTTGGTGCCTTCGACCAGAGCGAGTGCCAGAGCCGGCGGGAAGCCTGAATATCGGGAAGCCTGAATATCATGGGTGCTCCATGTGGACAGGGTTGGGATGGGATCCTAGGCCTTGCTGGGCGCGCGCGGAAGGGGGTGGGGACCCACATGCGCCAGGTAGGGACCAACACAGCCAGATCAGCCTCTGGCACATGGTCTGCCCTTAATTTGCTGTGTGACGCTGGCCAAGTCCCTTACCATCTCTGGTGCTCAGTTTCCTCTCCTACAGAGGAGATTATAGAGCAGCGGTTCTCAACCTGTGGGTCGCGACCCCTTTGGGGTCGAGTAACCCTTTCACAGGGGTCGCCTGATTCATAACAGTAGCAAAATGAGTTATGAAAATAACTATGGTGGGGGGGTCAGCACACCATGAGGAACTGTATTACAGGGTCGCAGCATTAGGAGGGTTGAGAACTCTTGTTATAGAGGGATTTCTCTGAAGGTGCCTGCCACTCTGAATGTTCTACACCAGCCCCAACGTGAGCAAAAAGGGCAGCGGTTAATATTGTGGTTCGGAAGTTGGATTGGACCAGTGTTGGAACTCCTGCCGCATACTAGTTGTGGAATCATAAACTTGGGGATAAATCCACTCTCCCAGACATCACCCAGGCCAGTGGAAGGATTTAAGGAGAGAAGGAGGGGCAGGCAAGCTTAAGAAAAGTGAGTCTACAGCTCCAGGATTACTAGTTCGATTAACCTGGCACAATAATTAGATTACCCACAGTGTCAGGTCGCCGCCTCCTGCCACCACCCCAGTCATCAGGCATGCCTCTCCCGAGGGTGCGGGATGCCCACGGCCCTTGATTGTCCGTGTGTCCCTCACAGGCGCTCTGGCCTCTGCCCTGCGGCTCCCCCTCCGGGCCCTGCCCGACACCTGCGCAGCCGGACTTGGGCAGGGCAGCGCTCAGGCTCCCTAACTGGGCAGAGGCTACACCAGAGCGGCTGTTCTTGCACCGCCCCCGCCAAACCCCAGATGGTGCACCCCACCCACACCCTGAACATGGTCCAGCACAGGCGCAGGTGCTCTAGATACCGGCTGATGTCACAGTGGTCAGGAGAAACTTCCTGGAGGGGGTTGGGAAACGGCAGAACAGGACCTGGGCGCCCCGTTCTGGAGGGAGGAGTGCAGGCAAGCAGTGGAGCCCCCGCCTCTCCCCTCCCTTGTCCTATCACACCAGAGTGCCGCAGGCTCAGGGTCAGGGTCAGAGGGAGGAGTTGGCTGTGGGTTTCAGGGAGGTCAGGCTGCCCCGTTCCTCAGAATCCTCTCCAGCTTGCATCTGGACTCAGAGACTGCGGTGGTCTGTGGTCAAGGCCAAGAGACAAGGAGAGGGATGGAGAGAGCAAAGAGACCGAGACTGAGAAGGCAACAGCGTGGACCCAAAGGTGGACACCTATCCCACATACATGCACACTACAGACACCCACACACACACAACACATTCTACCATGCACCACACAACAGCCCATACCTCCCCCAACACAAACCCACCTCACAGACACCATACCCCTCACACCGCCACCCCTCATCCACATACACTATATAGCCACCCACATCAAAGGCACACACCAAACATACCAATATCACACAAGCCCGACCACCCCTCATCACACACACGATACCCATCTATACAGCCATACCCCCAACACATCAACCCCAAATATACCCCAATATCACACTCCTCAAACACCCCAGTATCACACACCCCAAACACCCCCAATATCATACACACTCCCAAACAGCCCCCAGTGTCTGTCCGTGTATCTCTCTCTCTCTCTCTCTCTCTCTCTCTCTCTCTCTCTCACACACACACACACACACACACACACACACACACACACACACACACACACACACACCCTCCTCTCTCCACTAGCTATCACTTAGAGCCACACACGCACACGCGTGCGCGGTAGCTCTTGGTTAATGAGAGCTCCCTGCCGTGACAGGGACGGTCCGGAAATGTTGGTGCCAGTGCTAAGGGATTCAAGAGGGAGCTGCTGGGGTCCCATGCCCATGGAATGTGTGCTCCAGGAGGCAAACTTGTGCTTGTCCTCAGTCTCCCTAGGGCTGGAGAGTGAGGGGACCTTCAGACCCATGTGTATCCCCACAAGTGTTCCCAGGAACAGGAAGGGCTCCCTGGCCTAAGACCCCCAGAGCTGCCAAGCCAGGAGACCTAGGAGAAGTTTGCCAAAAGAAAATGAAAGCCTCACACACATAAGGGAACATGGGCCATCCATCCATCATGTCAAGCACATTTGTATGTTTGTTGCCATCGTCTTTCTCAAAACATTTGCTTTCTACTTGAGCACTTGGTATCAGCTCATTTTTCCCCTCCCTCCCTCCCCGCCACCCCTTCCCTCATGAACCCTTGATAATTTATAAATTATTATTTTGTCATGTCTTAACACTGTCCGCTAATGTCTCCCTTCACCCACTTTTCTGTTGTCTGATCCCCAGGAAGGGGGTTATATGTATATCCTTAAAATAGATTCTCCCTTTCTACCCTACCTTCCTTCCACCCTCTGGTATGGCCACTCTCACCACTGGTCCTGAAGGGATCATCGCCCTGGATTCCCTGTGTTTCCAGTTCCTATCTATACCAGTGTACGTCCTCTGGTCTAGCCGGATTTGTAAAGTAGAATTGGGATTATGATGGGGAGTGGCGGGAAGAAGCATTAAAGAAGTAGAGGAAAGTTGTATGTTTCAACGTTGCTACACTGCACCTTGACTGACCCGTCTCCTTCCCATAACCCTTCTGTAAGGGGATGTCCAGTTGCCTACAGATGGGCTTGGGGTCCCCAATCTGCAGTCCCCCTCATTCACAATAATATATATTTTTTGTTCTTTGATGCCTGATCCCTCATGCCTTTGACAGGTTGGTGTGCTTCTTCCATGTGGGCTTTGTTGCTTCTGAGCTAGATGGCTGCTTGTTTACCTTCAAGCCTTTAAGAGCCCAGACACTATGTCTTATGACTCCTTGCTACCATTCTTATCCAAGTTACCACCATGTGTGATAGTCTCCCAGCCCACTGAGCCAGTTCTCAGTGTCTCTCCACCTTCATCTCTTACCCCTCATCTCACACCTGTTATCCAACTTGCCTATTTTTCCCTTGAACATGCTAAGTACTTTATTGCCTTAGGGTCAGTGTGCTTGCCTGGCCCTCTTGCCAGGAAGAGGGCCTTCCATCAAGTTTACTCCCTCATTTCATTTAGGTCTCTATCAAATCCCACCTTATCAGAGGCCTTCCTTGACTGTCCCTTGTCAAAAAAGCCCTCCTATAACCTTTCTTCCTTTACCTGGCTTAACCTACCTTCCTAATCCTTAGCATCCCCTGGCCTACTATATATACACATTCCGTGTTTACTCACTGTCTCCTCAAGACAATCGGGGCCAAGAAGACAGGAAGTTTTGTCTGCTTCATTCACTGCTGTGTCACCAAAACTTCCAGCAGCATGGAGGAAATGAATAAATGAACAACTGTACTCTTGTGCTGGGAAGCCTTTGCTGAGTGCCTATCAACACCGACTGCCTGCTGCACTGTCAGCATGCGGCCCCTCTGCCCCTGCCCTGTGCAGTCAGCCACTTGACATGCTGGACATGTCTTGAGCTGCTGCCCTATGACTCTGGGCTGGTGTCTCTGCCAGGCGTTAGCACGGTCCTCAGAACAGCAGTTAATTCAGCACTTGGCTGCTAACTACAAGGTTGGTGTTTCAATTCCATGCAATGGCTCTGCAGGAAAAAGAGCTGGCAGTCTGTTCCCATGAAAATCACAACCTAGTAATGAATGTAAAAGTGTGCTTTACACAATGGATGGATGGATGGATTGTGACCAGAGCTGTATGAGCTCCCAATAAAATGACTTAAAAAAACAACAACTATACAGCTTCAAAAAAAGAGAGAAGAAAATCACAGCCTAGGAAAACCTACAGAGCAGTCGTCCCCTGTCATGTCCTCTTCCTTAGCCCGAATGAACTCAATAGCATGCAGCAAGCACCATGCAGGTGTGAATGAGTGTAAGACTCAGTGAGTGTCGATGAATGAATTAATCAGTGAATGCAAGGATGGCTGGATGGGAGGATGGCTTGGTAGTTGGAGGCATGAATGGGTGGGAGGCTGGATGAGCGATGGGAAAATGAATGAATAGGTTAGTGTGCCGACTCAAGGATGGATGGGAGATACTCGGATAGGTAGATGGATACAAGGGAAGATGACTCGGGGGGAGGACAGGTGGATGGGTGTGCAGCAAAGTAGATGAATGAGTAGGTGGGGTTGATGAGTGAGTGTACACATGAATGATTACGTGAGTGGAAGAGTCAATGGATGATGATCGCGTGTGAATAGATGGGATAGGTAAATGGTAGGATGGTCAAGAGGATGAATTAACAGATAGATGGACGAGTAGATGCTCTTCAGAACACTAGTGAATGACCCCTAGATCTCCCAATTGTTTCTCTAGGGTCTGGCTCAAGTTTGGGTTCTGTTACAGAAAGCTCTCCGTAACTAGTGGCTGTGAGGGTCTAAATAACCTTTTCTGAGAACTCCTTTGGGCTGTTCCATAGACTCTGCACTTGGTCTCCCTCATGTGATGTGAACTCCTTAGCTGTGGCACCTGGAAATCTTGCCTCTGTCCAAGCAGACAGCCTGCCGCAGGAAGAAAGAACTCACAGAGGGGACCCGCCACAGTAAGACTATCCTATGCCACGCACAGGACAAGGCCCACGGCAGGCCCACAGCAAGGAGGGGCTGGTAGTTTGGGCGAGACAGCAAGACTTTTCTGGGGAAGTTAGATCAGACCAGTCCTACAGTTTTTAACCTTTTCTAAAGCAGTGGTACAAGAGTGGGCGCTGAAGTGTGCAACGGGATGAAGTCAGGATGCTCTGGTGTGGTCAGAGCTTGAGGAATGATCCCCAGCAGGCCATCGACCTCCCTGCGCCTCGCCTGGTCCGTTTGCAGAGGCACATAAAGATTCTAGGAGTCATGAACCACACCTCTAGCAGCCCTGCCTCCAGTTGGGTTTCCTCAGAAAACCATCTCTTCTCAAGTGCCGTCAAGGCCCACCCAACCAGACCTTGTGATGTCACTGTTATACTCACGGGCTGGCGCCCTTGGCTCCACCGTGAGGTTCCAACAGCTAACTCACCTTTCACTACTACTCACTGCCAACTGACCCACAGAATCCTTTGGAATTGGAACAAATGGGGGATGTGAATCCAGCACCCATTTTACAGATGGACAAATGGAAGCCCAGAAGTATTTTGTACGGTATGTATTACCCCAAGGGTATTGCAAGTAGGTTGCACTTGACTGCTTACCAAAAGGCCAGCAGTTCAAACCCATCTAGCTGTGTTAATGGAAAGGAGTTCTGGTAAACCCCTTCTACAAAGATTATAGCCAAGAAAACCCTGCGGGGTCAACGTGAGTTGGAATCAAGTTAATGGCAGTGGGTTTATTAGCATGCCACCGGAGTTAGAGGGAAACTGTAGCCAGATCAAGAAAAGCTGAGAGAAACGGCTCTGGCCCAGTCCCATCACTACCTAGGCTTGTCCACCCTCTCCCCTAGCCAAGTTGAGTGCAGATGGCCATGTGGACTGGCCATCTGGCTCCAAGGGTCTGGGGTTACCTTTTTGGGGTCTGGAAGCTCAGTGTTGGATGGTGATGCCTTCTCCTTACACACCTCACAACATTGGTCTGATGCTAGCCAATCTCCTCCTGCCTGGGTACACAGGACGAAAGACGGGCAATGATGCGAGGGGCCGGGCTGCAGACAGACAGCCAATCTTGCTGCCTCCGGGCTACTTACGCGCTTGGGATACTTGATTTTTCAAAGCTGCTGTGTCCTCGCTGCCCTCCAGGCAACCCCTCCTAGGGGCTTGCTTGCTGTCTCTCGTTTGTTTTAAATATCTAAGTTTTGTTTCTGCTGGTGCTTGGGGGCTATGTGTAAGAGCAGAAAGCCACCACCTTGGCCATCAGGGTGACAGGGGAAAGCTGTTGGGGATATTTTTAGCCACTGTCCCCAGCTCTGTGCCTGGCTTCAGGGAATTATCTCACACGAGGCCTGCAACCACTTCCAAGGCCCACTCTGACCCCTGCCTGCATTCTCTTCTCCTTTTGAATCACTCACCAACCCTGTGGCCAGTGCAGGGGGGCTATGGTGCATGCACCTCCTCAGAAGCCCTTCCCTCCCTGCCTCCTCACCTTTGCTGAGCAACTTTGGCGGCTGAGAACGAGGCAGGGGCCCAGAAACAGCTTCACGTGGGGGAGCCCTGGCACCCCTATCTGTGTTGCCCTAATGTCTGCCTTCCCCACCCTTCCTGGGTGATGATTAATGAAGATATCTTCACTTTTTCATTTCTTAGCATCAATAAATTTAGCCTTGGTAAGAACAAGCCTATTTCACCAAACACTTGATTTGATATGTTGGTACTAGATTTCCAATACACCATAATAAACATAGAACTAATCAAAGAAAAATACAGGTCCTTTGAGGTTCTAATTCTAGAATCTTGCCACCACCAAGCAGAATTCAGGGGGCCAAGTTTTTTTAAAAATCATTTTATTGGGGGCGCATACAACTCATCACAATCCATACATCCGTCTATTATGTCAACCACATTTGTACATTTGTTGCCATCATCATCTCTAAACATTTTCTTTCTACTTGAGCCCTTGGTATCGGCGCCTCATTTCCCCCCTCCCTCATGAACCCTTAATAATTTATAAATTAGTATTTTTTCATGTCTTACACTGACCCATGTCTCCCTTCACCCACTTTTCTGTTGTCCATCCCTGGGAGGGGGTTCTATGTAGATCCTTGTGATTGGTTCAGCCTATCTCCCCCTACCTTCCTGGTATGGCCATTCTCAATATTGGTCCTGAGGGGTTTATCTGTCCCAGAGTCCCTGTGTTTCCAGCTCTTATATAAACCCATGTACATGCTCTGGTCTAGCCAGATTTGTAAGGTAGAATTAGGGTCATGATAGTGGGTGGGGGAAGGGGGGAAGCATTAAAGAACTAGAGGAAAGTTGTATGTTTCATCGTTGCTACACTGCACCCCGACTGGCTCGTCTCCTCCACGAGACCTTTCTGTAAGGGGATGCCCATTTGCCTACAGATGGGTTTTGGGTCCCCAATCTGCACTCCCCCACATTCACAGTGATATGATTTTTTGTTCTGGGTCTCTGATGCCTGATACCTGATTCTATTGACACCTTGTGATCACACAGGCTGGTGTGCTTCTTCCTTGTGGACTTTATTGCTTGAAGAACTCACTATAGCTTACTGAAGCGAGGTAGGAGGAAGACTGGCTGGCTGGAAGAATCATTAGTTACCTCATTAGCCCAAGAAATCAGTTAGCCCATCAGGCAGGGGAGGGGAGGGCGAAACCATGGAGTGGTGAAATAGTTCAGTCCTGTTCCCTTTTCCCTAAGCTTCTGTATTTTATTGCTTCTGCTGTGAGCATTCTACTGACTATCCCTTTCTGAGACTCTTTTTCTGCGAGAATCTAGGCAGCAGGCACCAGACCACTCGAGGAAATTAGCTGCCAAATAGGGCATTTCAATGGAGGCAGAGGCTCAAGGTCCAAGATGGTCTCTTTCCCCAGCATTCTCTGCAGCTTCTGGCTCACTTCAACCCTTTTCCAACAGGCCACCTGCTCTCAGAGGCTAGTAGAACAATCCTCCCTCCACACAAGATTTGGAAATGGACCCCTATGTCCCGTGAACTGAGCTCCTGGGGCAGCACCAATGATCTTTCAGGCGGTTGGGCCTCAGCTTGGAGACCCCTGCTGGGTCTCTGCCCACCCTCCCCTCAGAGAACAGGATGTGGGTGTCAGGGGGTAAAGGGGAGTGTGAGGGTTGGGTAGGGAGTGGCTTCAGGGCTTGACTTCCTGAAGCCAGATCGGTTTACCACAGTCAGTTGGGCCAAGGACCGCACAGCTGTGAGTTATAAATGGCCCTGTCAGACCCTGCTCTTGGTGGAGGCACCAGAGCCACAGATCCGACCCGGGGCCTCCCTGCCAAGGTCCCCTCCTCTGGGAGACCCTTCACAGTGGCCCGTCCTGGCAACCTCTCTGAGATGCAGATGCAGCAGAGGGGAAAAGCCCACCTTCCTCTGTGCTCCTCGGCCTTTTAGAGAGCCTGGAGAGCTCTCCAGGGCAGGGCCAGCCTGTGGCCCCATCCGGCACTCACCCGGGAGCTGAGCACACAGTTCCCGTGGCCTGAACATCACCTGCTTCCCAGAGCCTCACCAACTCCGGCGCCTGCCCACTGAGGGACATGGGTGATGTGTCTGAGGAGGCTTCGAGGAACTCACGGGGAAATTCCATGATCTTTTGCCCGCCTTTCCATCAACTTTCTGAATACCCCGTGCATACGCACATACACATATATTACATATGTAAGATCTGGTATGGGTCATATTTAGATGAGTGAAAACCACAACACGCTCTCAGACCTTGGCACCCCACTCCCCTTCTCCTGGTGTCCCTTTACACAACTAATGAAATGGTTGCCCCGAAAGCCCCTGACAGAACTACGCTGTTCCTCCCACCAAGAGTACTCCGTGGCTCCCAACAACTTTCGGTCCTCACCAAGCTCTGCAAGAGACGGGCCCAGGTGCTCCAACTCATTAGATCTGCATTAAATTCTTCTCTCATCATAAAAACAATAATGCCTAACACGAAGGAGCCACTTGGAATGGTACCATTCTGAATACCCCTACAAGTACATTTCATTTCACCACTCCCCTGAGGTAGGGGCTAGGCCCATTTTAACTGATAAGAAGGCATGCCCAGAGATGTTAAGCAACCTACCTAAGGCCACACAGCTAGGAGAAGAAATGAACCCAGAAAGCCTGGTATTAGTGCCCATGCATGTCCTCCTTATTTCTGCTCACTACCATCGTGGCTGGTACTGCGGGAACTCCCTGCCCTGAGAGGCGGGGCCAGTGCTACCCAAGGGCCTGTGCTAGGCCACAGCCCATTTGATCAAAGTCTTTGCTCATTGGTGTGGACCAATATACCAAGCACAGAACACCATGTTCTTGGCCTGTCTGCCTGCGCCTCTCATGGGTCATTGCCATTGACAAAAATGGGCACCACCTGTATTTCAGGGACTGAAGAGCCCAGGGATGAGCAGGGCCGACTTCAGGAAGAGACACTCGAGGGGGGGGTGAGTGCCAGAGACTGCATACCACGCTGTCCACCTCTGTCACCTGGAAAAGCCCGCAAGCAAAACACCGAACTCACCATCAGCAAGTTGATTCCAACTCACATCCACTCCGCAGGGCAGGTTAGAACTGTTCCTGTGGGTTTCCGAAACCGGAAATTTCTACTGGAGTAGAAAGCTTCCTAGTTTTCCTAAGGAGTTGCTGGTTTTGAACTGCTGACCTTATGGTTAACAACCCACTGGGTAAGCATGCTGCTGCTGTCAGGGCTCTTCTTTCCCTCATCTTCGAGTGAGCTAAAACAGTTATTGAGAAGAGACTGTCCACGTCAGAGTCACCCAACAAGTATCTAATGGGCCAACTTCCAACTTCAGGTGAGGTCTGAGCTCATCTTCTGGAGGGCAGGAGGGGGTCTCTCTCTCCTACAGCCAATCTGGTGCTGGGGAGGGGACGACTAGTGACAGGGCGGGAGGAGACAGTTGCCTTTTGGCCTCCTAGAAGCGGCCCCTTTGTTTTCCATCTGACCCTGACCCCAGCAGCCTTCCCTGATTGTGTGCACGGTGTTCTAGAAAGTGCTGGTGAATAGATTTCTGGCGGGGCCTGAAGGCTAGAGGGGGACATAGAGGGGTGCCTCACAGACACCCTGGAGGCCCACAGGTTAGACAGGGGCCCAGAGCCCAGAACCAGGCTCCAGATGGACTGCACTGGACGGTGCTCAGAGAGGCACTTCGTACAGGGAGCTCACCAAACCCTCTCGGCGCTCTGTGGAACCAGCACCAGCATTCTACTCCACAGAGAGGCACTTCGTACAGGGAGCTCACCAAACCCTCTCGGCGCTCTGTGGAACCAGCACCAGCATTCTACTCCACAGAGCTGCAGACTCAAGACCAGAGCCCTCCTGGCCTGTCCACGCTGGGGCGTCAAGATTTCCAGCAGCCAACCCTGGCCCTGGCCTCTGCTGCCCAGGCAACACTCGAGACTTGCTAAGGCTGTTCTTCGTCTGCACACTGAGAACTGGCTCTTTTCAGACTGAGGAGCACCGTGCCCACCATCACCGGACTCATGTGTCCACACTTAGTCCCCATGGGCAGTTCCTGCCTTCCCCGCACCACGTCCCATTTCCAATGGACTCCTTCCGACCAGGTATTTCCAAGCCTGGCCTCAGGTGCCTGGCCTTCGGTACTCCTACGCGTACCCCCAAGCTCACTTACTAAGTGCCATGAGAACACATACGTTCCCTCTCCATTGCTTCCTTAGTCTTACTTACGTCACTCGAAACCAGTCACTTCCTTGTGCTCCGTTTCATCTAACGCGCTCTGTCAACAAGCCCTGCGTGGCGGAGGGGGCCAAGCGCCTCACTGCTCTTGCAAAACAGGCAAAGTCACCAGTTCTTCCCAGGGTGAAACACGAGGCTGTCTGCTCCCCTTTACAGTCCAGAAACCCTAAGTGGTTGCACTCCACCCTCCGGGACCACGAGGAGGGCGCGCGGCTCCCTTGGCAGTGGCTAGGTGTGCTACTGGGGGTTAAGCGAATATTGCTGCGACATCGCTGCTTTCGTGTGCTCACTCAATTCTTTAATTCCAGCAGGGCTCAGGCAGCACAAGTCCTGGGGAGGCCGGGGCCCTGGCAGAGAGGACAGGGAAGGGAAGGCCGACAGAGAGCGGGAAGAGGACGGGAGATGTGTAAAAGGAGAGCGAGGGGAAGTGCGGGCAGGGAAAGCAGAGGTGAAAGAAAAGAGCCGGAGGAAAGAGCAAGGCAGAGGGCTAGAGCAAGGGCATCTTGGTGAGCATCTAAGGAGAGTGAGGGGCCATGGGGCAGGCCGGAGGGTCTCTGAAGGGTACACAGAGGGTCTGGCTTGAACCTTGGACTTGCCTCCATTGCCAGCCAACCCCTTACCTCCATTGGGGTTAAAATTTGGCTTAGCTCTTTCTCCCGCAGCGAGAAAGTGAGAGCCCAGGAAACGTGCTCTGGTGACAGCACAAGGGATGGGGTGAGCGCTAGAAGGGAGTCCAAGCACCTGAGTCAAGACCCATCTCAGTTACTTCCTGGGAAAGAGTGGATACCCTAATGGTTCTCCCAGCTCTGCCAGGCCAAGACCACAGCCACGCTGCTGCACTGCCGCCAAGTCCTGACTGGACCTCCTCTGGATGCTTCCTCTCACACCTGATGGAGGACTTCTAGGGGTATCTGGGTGTAAAGGGGAGACAGGGCTGTACTGTGTGACAGCTATAAAATTAGATAATCAGCTAATCACTAGGAAATTAGCATCCCATCTTTACATAGAACAAATATAGTATTTACGTAAAAGTTGTTAGGAGTTTCTCTCTTTTTAATTAGCAGAAATAAATGCAAAATGAATGGTAATTAGGCAGCTGATGGATTCGGTAGTACAATTATGCCTGCAGCAGCGCCCCAGTCCTTAAGCACTGCACGCTCCCAGGAATCAGGAGCCTATTTATATAATTTATGTATCAAACAAAGTTAGCAGGCACAGAGGGCGAGGCCTGGGCATGCTGGGGGCGGGCTCTTGGCTGCAGTACCCAAGGGATGGGTTGGGGGCTGTGTGTAGCTCTGGATCCACCAAGGCCCCCACATATCTATTTTAGGCCTGACATTGGTGTTGGGGCAAGCCTGACATGTGTTGCCTGGGAACAGTCTTCCTGGCAGAAAGAGGTTGAAAGCAGCTGCTTGTCCACTCCTGTCTATCTGTCTCTTTCCCTTTCCTACCCCCCACCTCTCTCTTCTTTACTAGTCTGCTTTCTTCACTAAGAACTTCTCTGCCCTGCATCCTGAGCCCTAGGGAGGAGGTGGGTACTCCAGGAAGTCAAGGGAAATCAGACCCAAGAGCAGTTCACTCAAGCACAGTGGGACTGAGTTCGACAGCGGTGACAGTACTGAGTCAGAGTCTAGAGAGGGGCCAGCTGGAAGGAAGACACACAAATAGGGCTCTGAAGGATAGGTAGGAGTTTGCTGAAAAGGTAGGAAGCATCAAAAAGCATGCTGCAAAGGGAGGGAGGGAGGATCACGTGACTGTAGGAGTGCACAGCAAAGGTGCCAAGGTTGGAGAAGCAAGCAGGGTCTCACAGTGCTGGGTCTAGCTTGTGGTCTGGTTCGAACCCTGGACTCACCTCTCTAGCCAACCAAAGGTAAAGGTCCAGACTTGATCTAGAAACTGGAAAGATTTCTATAGAGGCACCAGGGAACCCCCTTCCCACAGTTATTTTCTGAACTGCTACCTCTCTTCCCCCCACTCCTCCAAAGTCTGGGAAAGGACTCAACAGACAGCTGGTCAAGGGCATGGAGCACAAGGCAGCTAACCTGGTACGAGGACAGGCTATTTGGGAGTGGGGGGTTGTGTGTTCTGGGGAGGGGTGCTTGGTCCTTAGATGAAGGAAAGGGGCACACACTGGGTCCCTCGCAGACCTCTCGAGTAAAAAGCCTGTCTTCCCACAAACAGAGACCCCTGACCTGTTCCCCTTCCCAATCCTTCTAGCCAGGTTGGCGTGGGGAGGGGGCGGGGGGATCAGGAGAGCGCTCACCTTAAAAGCCTGCCCTCTCTGACCCACACTGAAACCCCAGTGCTGACCCTGCCTTTTGGGGTGACCTTGAAGGACTGCTCCTCTATACAGACATACTCTACCTCCAAGGCACAGGTTTGCACTCAGATCTGGGAGCGGTAACAGATTTAGCTCATCGCCTATTCCAGGTCCTGCAGTGTTATGGACTTGAGCTTCATAGAGGGGGCCTCAGGCAGGACAGGCCCTCTCCAGTTTGCTGAAGTCCTTTCCACTCCCTCCCACCCTACCCCAGTCTGGGGTGAGAGTGTGTGCTTTCTGTCCAGTTGCAGGCAGCTGAAAAGAGGCCTGAGGGTGAGGACTGGCTAGGCCCTTCCAGCAGATAGCCTGGGACCCTAGGCTCCAAGGGCCATGGTGAGTGAAGAACTGGCAAAGAGGCTGTGTGAGAAAGGCGTCCCAACCCTGGTCCTTGCAGGAGCCCCAGGCCAGGAGCCCTTCTGAGCCGAAACAAGACGAAAGATGTGATTTTTCCTGGTCCGTGTTTCCTCTAAATTGGGAACCATCACCCCTGCCCACCCCTGTCCAGAAGTAGCCAAGAAGAAGGCAGAAGCGTGTGTGCATAGCAGCGACCTACAATCTGTAGAGTTCCTTAGCCATACCTCTGCACGTCAGCCAGACCAAAGGTTCTCACAGAAGGGAGTTCTTCCCTTGCTAGTGGGGGCATGATGTAAACTCAAGAACCTGCCCTTTAAAAAAAAGAAGCAAGCATGGGTCACCGCGCACAACAGCAGGGGGCCCAATGGCCTTGTCCTCTGGGCATATGTCTGTCTCAAAACAGTGCCTGGGAGCTGTCACTCTCAGGCGCGTGCTATGAGCTTGTGGGAGAAGACAGAGAGCACACGGCACCACTTGGCAGGCCTGTAAGTTTCGCTGCCGCCTTTGGCCAAAATCAATACAGATCTCCACTGTGACTGTTTCGCCAGAACAAGGGGCCAGGTCCCTCGTGGTGACAGCCCTCCTCCTGGAGGGGACCTAGGGTCTCTCTTCATCATGCAACCTCAGCTCTAGGCAGCAGCTAAAAGGTGGGGGTTGGGGCATGAATGCTGGAGGGAGTACAGGAGGGGTGTGCTCTAAGCGTCTCTCCGAAGACCAGCCTGGTGCCATTCATCAACTGGTTTTCAGGGCTGTGAAAAATCAATGGCATTTGTGCTGCAAACTCATCATTAGGACAGGAGAAACTCTGCAAAGGCATTGATTTGTTTAAATATAATAACACAATTTAACAGCGAATCGGGGTGGGGGAGGGGCCCAGCAAACACCACACCACACCACACAGAGCTCGGAGACGGGAGATGAGCCAGCCGTTGACTCCCTTCCACGCCTGCTATGGAGGAGGCCTGTGGGCTCCAGCTCCTGGCCCCTGCAGCCCCCGCCCTTGCCTCGCACACACCAGGCAGCTCAGGCCTGGGTGCAGAAATGCAGCCTTGTGCAAGGGCCTGAAGCCTGCTGGCTGGTCTGGAGGCGACTTGGGCCTGGTGATTATCCATTCAACGTACCACACTTTTGTCAGGCACCTCCTGTGCACCAGGACTGTGTGGGGCCGCAGGAGAACCAGTAAGAAACCCCAGCCCAGCACCAAAGGTTATTCCCTGGGGATGTGGTGGGCACTGCAGATGCACCGGGGTCAGCCTGAGGTCAGTAAGGGCAGGGCCTTTGAGGGTCAGCTCCTAGGAGATGTGGGCAGGGCTTGCATTCTAGAGGGGACAGTTAGGGGATGGCACTTCAAAGAACCGCAGGGGCCGCTGGAAGACAGAGCCCATGTCTCGGAAACACAGCACGCACTTGCCCGACTGGTGAGGATGACTGAACACAACACACTTTATTAAGCCTTAACATGTGCCCACGTGTGGAAACACTTTCCACGTATCACGTCATGCTACGAATGAGGGAGCCCTGTCATCCATGCTTTACAAACGCGGTGACTAAGGACAGAGAGGTTCAAGAACATTTCCAAAGTCACACAGGAAGTGATAAAGCTAGATTCAGAGCCCTACCTGGATGCCCCCATGCCCGTGCACCTCACTATTAGACCCTCCCACTGTCATCAAGGTCTGGGCCCAGGGGGAGCTGGGATCACAGGTGCTTTTGACCCATCTGGAGCGGGGACACAAGACAAAGTAGGCAACTTCACAGTGGGCGTGGCATGGGGAGCTGGCTGTGTGTCCAGGCTGTCATTCTGGTCCCAGACTCTGCTGCCAGCGTGGCCCTGCATCCTGGGGGAAGCTGGAGCATCAGGCCTGGCACTTGGGGCTCAGATACCCCTCACATTGCCCCTTCCAGTCTCCCTCAAATAGACAGGGTCTTGAGCAAGGGAAAAGGGGTGGCCATGTGCCAGAAAGACCTGCTGAGGGGAGGAAGCCACGGGCATTCAGGGCGAGTAGACCCAGATGGGCTGGGCTTTCAGAGTCTGAGAGGGGCCTGAATGCGCGCCTTGGCAGTTGGGCGACGGCAAAGACAGTGTATACAGAGTGAAGGGTTCAGTCCTTTAGTGGCAGGAGGCAAGGCAGGAGATGGGGAGGGCTGAAAGCCAGCGAGAGGGACACAGATCCAGAGAGGGTCAAGGGGGCTTAACCGACCACAGGACAATAGGTGAGGGAGAAAGGGAGCATCAAGGACGGCCCAGGAGCCTCCCCCATCCCTTTGGGGACTTGGAGGCCCAGTTCTGCTGGCCCAGCAGCTGTCTGCATCAATATTCATTGACCCAGGACCCCAAGGAGGACTGGCCCTCCCCCCAGGAAGCCAGGGCCCGCTGCTGCCTGGCCTGGGGGAGGGCACTGCCGGTGGGCTGGCAGCCACTTACTCACACTGTCCGTCCCTCTGTTGACCTTTCTGCTTTGTCAGCAGTGTACCCCATCAATGTGCCCAAAGGGCCACTGCTCTCTGGCCTGGCTGTCTGGCCCAGGGCTGGGAGCAGAGGCTCACTCAGCAAACCCCCTTTCAACGAAGCCTGTCCCAGGTCTCTGGAATCCCGGAGTCAGAGGCCTGGTGAGGGGCGGCCCAGGATCTGAAGGTTCTCTGCAAGTACAACCCTGAGACCTGAGGGGAGTAGAGGAGGGAGATGGGAGCCAGGCCTTGGGGGATGGGCAGGAATGATCTGGCCAGAGAAGGGGACTTATAAGGGGAAGGAAGGGGGCTAAACCCAGATGGTCTGGCAAATCAAAGCCAAGGAGGAGACCCAGTGGGGTCAGGAGTGGGGCTGATGGATTCACACAGGGCTTGGCTGGCCAGTGCTGTGGATGGCCGGAAACCGTGAAGTTTCTGGAATGTGAACTTTCCGTGCTAACGGTGATGACAGTGGCAGGCACACCAGGCTGGCTGGTCACCCCAGTGAGGCCGAATTTTAACTCAGTCTTACTACGTTCGGACTGTGAGTGCCCTTTCTATGCCTCGGTTTTCTCATCTGGAACACCGTTCCTGGTGCAAGACTGCCAGGAGGGCTGCATCAGACCTCGCATTAAGCCTAACCACTGGGAAGTGCTCACCATTCCGCAAACAGCAGGCAAGTCTGCTGCTTTTGCTCCCTACCCACATCCATGGTGAGCTCTGGGGGGGCAGTGGGCTACACACTGAGCGGCACTAACTAAACGTCAGCAGTTTGAACCCACCAACCACTCCTTGGGAGAAAGATGGGGCTGTCTACTTCTGTAAAGAGTGGCAGTCTTAGAAACGGAATTGGGTGGTTCTGCCCTGCCCTGTGGTACCAATATTAGTCAGGATCGACTCAATGGTGCCAAGTGGAGACCACGACAAGGACCATTAACAAACAGGCACGAGCCACACACTACGCAGGCCACTGTGCCGAAAAATGCCAACATCACCATGGGCTTACGGACGTTATTAATTCGCTTCTCCCTTTTAGTCGAGGAAACTAGAGCCAAGAGGGGTTCAGGCACTGGCCCAGGCTCCCACCTCTGGCAAGTGAACAGCCTGGAAAACTACTCTTATTTCTACTGGGCCGACCCCAAACTCCCAAACCAGGATTCCAGTCAGTGTGAACAGAACAAGGCTGGGCAAGCAGCCCCTCTGGGGAGACCACGAAGGCAGTGCATACAGAGGGGGGAACGGAAGGAGAAAAGTCCCACCATTTTCAGGAGGATAAAGTCCCTCATCCTTAGCCAGGCCCAGCCCCTTCTACTCCAAAGACATCAATCAAATATATTAGGCTCCCCAGGGTCTGATTTCACAGCAAGATAAAGGAAATTGCCAAGAAGTCAATTAAGCTGAGCTTGCTTGTTGGGGCACTCTCTGCTCACTACCTCATTTGCATTCATGTACCACCACAATCGGGTCAGAGTACGATGCCCATTTTAGAGATGAGAAAAGACAGGCCCAGAACATCGGCTATGGTCTCATAGCTGAACGTCAACTACTCGCCCAGCACTGGAATCAGAGCTCGTCTTGGTTGAGCGTGTGATGGAATGGACGATGTGAGGCAGAGGGTAGGTGTCCATCTGCATGTCTGGCACAACACTAGAGAGCTCGGGTGTCGACCTCGCCCCCTCTCAGGGTCCAGGTAACCCAATTCTGTGGCAGCTGAAGAGAGGATCTGGGATCTAGGGCTGGGTAGTCAGTATGGCAAGAACCTGCGACGGAGGAGAAAAGATACAGTCCCAGAAGCTTAGTATGTAATGTCACTGCAGGCCTGGCTCTTAGCAAGTCCTCAGAACAAGAAGCTGAATGCTGGGACAGCGTTAGCTTCCAGCGCACAGGGAAAGATCAGTGTGGTGAACAGCCAGGCCCTGGCTGGCAGGGGCCCTGGGAAGCTGGGCCTGGGTATTTTTAACATCTCGATTCAAGAGGGAGGAGGTCCTCATCCACACCAGCTCAATGTCAGCACCACGAGCTGACACAGTCAAATAGAGCAGCTGAAGCCCCAGGGGAGAGACGCGGACTCAGGGCCTCTGCCTCCCTCCTGCTAGTTCCCTTGGTCCCCAGCTGGCACTCAGGCCAAGGACCTTTTCCCCACCTCTTCCCAAGCCCAACGCCGACCCTCCCTGCCTCTTGGCCCTGAACCGAGAACAGTGACTTTATTTAAAAAGAAGTTTTGGCCTCCAGTCTGGAATCCTGGCATTAAGTCCTGGCTTGGGTGTGTAGCCTTGACCAAATCTTGTGCCTTCTTGAACTCTGGTCTTCCCTTTGGAAAGTGGGCCCCCTGGATCCCACTTGCATAGTCTGGGGGATGGGGTCAGGGGTGGTGACTAGGGAGGCTCCTCCCCTTGGGGTGATGGCTGCTGTGTTTTTCCAGAAAAGAAGTCGGGGCTTCTGGAGTGAGAACCCACGCCAGCCCAAGCGCATGGGTCTGAGCTGGCTGCCAGGACAGCGGTTCTCGGCCTTCCTAATGCTGCAACCCTTTCATACAGTGCCTCATGGTGCGGTGGTGACCCCCAACCGTAACATTATTTCCCTTGCCACTTCATACTGTAATTTTGCTACTGTTATGAATCGGGCGACCCCTGTGAAAGGGTCGTTCAACTTCTAAAGGGGTCGCAACCCTTGGGAACCGCTGCTCTAGGGAGTTGTGTAGTCCCGATACTCAAGACACGGGGATCTACATATAGTCTCCTCTCTAGGGGATGGGAAACAGAAAAGTGGGTGAAGGGAGATGCCGAGCAGCATAAGATAGATAAAACAATAATTTATAAATTATTAAGGGTTCATGAGAGAGGGGGGAGCGGGGAGGGAGGGTGAGGGAAAAAAGGAAAATGAGGAGCAGATTCCAGGAAACCAAGCGGAAGGCGAATTTTGAGGGCAACTCATGATTGCCCTTCTGTTGAAAGCAGTGGGTGAGTGTGCGGCAGCTAAAGTCAGTGGAGACTAAGCAAATCCCGGCTAGCTGAGTCAGTGGCCAAGGAGGGCTGCAGAGAGAAGGTACCAAGCACCCAAAGTCTCTCAGCAGATCACTGGTCTGGCTCTGTGCAGGGCTCAAAGCGGACACGGCCTTGGAGAAGACTCCATATACCACCTCCTCCGGCCAGCAAGAGGAAGGCCATCTCTTGGCCAGCCCTCGGAGCTCTCAGAATGTAGGTCTACCAGGAGAGAGGAAATCCTTAGCAGCTACGTGGTGGAGCCGGTCTACTCTCCACCCTCCCGGCTGGCGAGCCCCCAGGAGCTGCAGGTAACTCTCCTAGCCAGAGGGGAGCCTTATCCCTCCCTCAGTCCCCTGCTACTGTTGACGCTGTCCTCAAAGGGAGACTCCTCCATGAAAGCATTGCCATGCTGTGACTCCCAGGTGCCCAACGATCCAAGGTGACTGAGGCACAGAAACAACGGGCAAACTTCCTTCTCCTACCATCTGGTCCAACCTCATCTCACTCACTGCCCAGCTTGATTGGCCCCTAAACATCCCTGCCTTGGCTCCTCACACTAGCTGTGTCTTTGGTTGGGGGTGCTTTCTGTTTTCAATGTCATTTTATTTTCCTCCAGAGGGGAGCCCCACTCTTTCAGGAAACCTTCCCCAACCTTCAAGTCCCTTGGAGCTCCTAAAGGCCCAGCAGCCCCCAATGCTCAGTCAATCAGGCTCACAAGCGAATAGGTAGTCCCTGGTTTCTTAAATTCACTGGTCCTCTCCTTACCCCCTTGCACGGTGTTAGTTTTCCAACCCCGCCCTGATTCTAAGCCTGCTCGCTGGCCCTGGCCTCTGGGCCAGCAATCCCTGGGCTTCACCTGCTCTCTTGGTAAACAGATGGGAGGAGTGGAAATGGCAGCAGCCTTAGCAGGGGGCGTGACTAATCCAGTAAAGATGCCACTTTGCAGTGACCCCACCCCAGGAAGGTCAGGGAGGCTTTGGGCATGGAGACAGTGGGCACGAATGTGCCTGCCCTCCAGCGAGTGTGCAGCTTGTGGACCAGAGAGCAAGACTCTGGAGCAAACTGCAGCAGGAGGGAGCTGGCGCAGGGAGCAACCCCCCAGGAGTCCTTCCAACACAGTTGATGCAGATCCTGGCTTGTCTTTGGAGAGCTCTGTTGGGAGTCAGGGTCAGGGGTCCCTGGGTATACATGTTGTCACACACACTCCCAATTGGAGTGGCACTCACCAGATGGTAGGAGAGCCTGAAGGGGAGACCACACCCACTCACTATCCCTTGGGAAGGATGACACCTGCCTAACCCACTAGCCCGTCACTCATATCTGTCAGGATGATGGTGGGTGACCCTCATCATCAGACAGGGCTAGTCTCTGGGCCTCTCTGTCCCCAGAATATCACTGAAGAGGCCATGCATCTTACCCTGGGGGTGGGCTTGCCACCCCCAGCTTCATATACCAACAACATTGGACGATAGGTCCCACCTGTGTCTGCTCTTCTGAGGAGTTTGAGACTCTAGCTGTGTAATACACCCACCAGCTCACCCCTCCAGGACTTTATGGAGGAGCTGCTACTGCTCAACAGCACCTTCGGGCTCCCCATTCCCTGCAGGGGCAATGCCAAAAGGTGGCCAAGCCATCAAAGAGTTACTCAGTTCCTGCTTCCAGCTGTGGCCAAATGAATCCCCCCTCCAGCTAGTCTACCCTGACCCCGCCCACCTAGTCACACACAGTTCCCTGGAAGGGCCCATTCCTCCATTCCTCTCAGATGGAACCCACATACCTTCCCCTTCCTCCAGGCAGTCCTCCCTGCTGTTTCCTCCAGCCTTAGGGAGGAGCGGCTTTATACCTTTGTACACCCCCCACCCCATCAAGTGCTGCACTACACCATCTGTGACCTCAGCACAGACCTGGGATGTGCTCCCGCCAGGTCTGCAAGTGCCGTCATGCTTGGATATACTAAGTGCCGAGCACGGTGCTGGAGCTCAGTATACATTCAGCGCACTTTTGCTGTGGAGCGACTAGTGGGGGAAATATATATCGTCAAACGATGCTAGCAGGCTGCCTACATGCTAGCTCGCTGACCCTGGCTGAGCTTCCCTACCTCTCTGTGCCTTGTATTTACTTATTTTCCAAAATGGGCATAATTCTAGACTCACTGGGCAATTGAGGTCCTGGAAGATATTGCAGGTTGTGACCCCTGGCCTGTCCCAATCCTTTCGTTATACAGACAGTGGCTCAGAGAGAGGCAGTGCCTTGTCCAAGGTCACCCAGCAGAGCCCGGAGTAGGGCTGGGCCTCACTGGACCAGCTAGAAGAGCTCAAGCCCTGCTGGTACAGGGGGTGGCCCAGCTCGGGCAGGAATGAACAGCAGGCTGCAGACTCTTCAGCTCCAGGCTGGAGCGGGGGCTGCAGGGTCAGGGCAGGATGCAGACACTGGGATGGAAGAGCTTGGGCTGCAGGCAGCACATTCTGGGTGGTAGGAGGGAGACACACATTCTCAGCTGGCTCTGAGGACTGACAGGCACACCATATGGGGACCCTGGAACCCCAGCTCTGCCTGCTGTGTGCTGGCTTGGTATGCAAGGTTTTGGCAGCCAGTCCCATGTGCACCTAGCCCTGTGGGACCCTGGACATCTCAGACAAACGGACTGCTGGCGTTTAAGTACTCTCCTACCAACCCAAAGGCCAGCAATTCAAATCCACCCACCACTCTGGCGGACAGTGATCGAAGAAGACCTGTGGGGTCATTTGACTCCGTGGAATTGGGTCACGGAGCACTGGGATGGGCCATCTGGTGGAAAAGCTGTCATCTTAAGCTAACAGAACCACTTTCCTTGACCTCGGTGGTCACACAGATGCTGGCGCTGGGAGACCCTGGCTGCTCTGAGATGGGTAGCATCATGCCTGCCCACCCCACCCACAGCCTATGAGGCTCACGGAAGCGAAGAGAACGTGACCAAGGTTGTCTAGATGTCAAGTAACAAGTGGAGCTTATACAGGAACACACCCCAAGATTACATCACTCTCATTCTTGACTGGTGCTCACTGCCTGCAAATCCTTAATACGTTATCAACCGGGGCCCTATGTTGTCACGTTGCACTGGGCCCTGCAAATTAGATAGCTGGTACTGAAACTAGAATGTTCTGCCTTGGGCAGTATTAGGAAGGTGGGTGAGTGGATGAAGGTTCACGTCTCTGGGGCTTTGTTTGAGTTACACCCTCAGCCTGGCCTTCCTTTCCTTCCTGATGGGCCAGGCAACTCCAAAGCCCAGTTTAAGTTCATGCCCTGGAGATCCTTGCCGATCTCTGCCCCACCCAAGAGGTAACAAGGGATGTTGCTCCAAGTAAGAGTCACGCCCCAAGGAGGCAGAAACCCAGGTCCTGCATCAGGGGCTTGCTAATGCAGGTGCGGACAATGCTTCCTTCCCCAGGGCTCCCGAGCAGCCCAGCACTCCTGATGCTCAAATTGCCAGGGGACTGTCCAAAGGACATTCTGTAAAGCAGTCCCTGGCAAGGAAATTCCTAGATTGTGTCCTGACACTAACCCCCGAGGATAACCCATACTTTAACTTGCAAGGAAATGTAGGTTCCTCAGTTAAAGCAAGAGTGGCTTTGGGAACTCCACGCAACTTGAAGGGACCTTCCTGGGGAGGGAAGGACAGAGGGAGGGCAAAACCCAAACCCACTGCCATCGTGTCAATGCTGATCACAGCAACTCTGCAGGGCAGAGTAGAGCTGCCTGTGGGGCTACCAAAGCCGCGCTCTTTTTGGAAATAGCTTCACCTTTTGCCTAGGAAGTGGCCTCTCGGCAGCCTGATGCTACAAAGAAGAAAGGAAGGGAAGAAAGAGGGGGAGGAGAAGGTAGAGGAGGAGGAGGAGGAAGAGGAGAAGGAGGAGGAGGAAGAGGAAAAGGAGGTGGGGGAGGAGGAGTTCTTGAATCTAGGGTGCAGTGTGGTTACTGAAGATCCAGTTCTGGCTCTACCACTTCCTGGCTGGTGGTCCATCCTGCTTCCATACCAGAGCCGAGGACGGAGCAGTCTCTTGCTCTGCAGTGCAGGCCCAGGGTGGGTCTGGACATGAGAAGTGCTCTGTATAAGCTCCAAAACAGAGCTGGGAGGCAGCAAGCAAGCGAGAGACACTTATTTGGCCAACATAACCCCTCTTCTAGAAGGAGCTCTGGATTCCACCTTAGAAGGAAGGAAGAGGGGAAACTGGAAAAGATGCCCCAGTGTGGGCACATCTGTTCCCGATCCAGAACCTCAACCAGCACCACCCACCAGCCAGACAGACCCCATCCTCCTGTCTGACGAGCATCAGCAGCCCCACCCGCAGGGTTGGGGGCCAGCCCACCCCACTCACCTGCTGAAGTCCTCTGCCAAAGGCCCGGACACTTCTGACAGTTTCAGGGAGAAGAAGCCACAGGTGTGAAGGAGGCAGAGGCTCCTGCAGCCCCACTGTGTTCCTGCACAGCCGGAGTGTTTCCTGAGAGAGAAAAGAAAAAGAGCTCCCAATCCTGAACCTGGGAGGCCCCAGCCGCCAACCTTCTCTCCTCCCTCCCCCAACCCCAGCCCTACCCACTAAGAGAGCAGACCTGGCCACCCCAGAGGAGCCACCTAGCTCAGCCCGCCAATGAGGCTAAAGCTCATCCGTGAGGCCCGAAATCAGAGCAGCGCGGTTGTCAGTCCCTTCCCGGCATGCACCAGAAGTTATGGACTAGAATGTTCACAATAGTGCTATTCATTAAAAAGAGAAAGAAGCAAAACAAACCCACTGCCATTGAGTGAATTCTGACTCACAGCGACCCTGCCCTATAGGGTAGAGCTTTAAGACACGGCGAGCATAATCTTCTTTTTGATTTTCTAACTCTAGATTTTGGCACATTTCATTATAATATTTTACTTTGTCTTTTCAAGCCGCCCTTTGAAATGTTCTGCTCAGCTCTACAACGTCATCATTTCTTCCATTTGCCTTAGCTACTTCCTCTACAATTAAGAGCAAGTCTCGGAGTCTCTTCTGACATCCACTTTGATCATTTCTTTCTTTCCTAGTCTTTTTAATGATGTATTTGCTTCTTTGTGGATGATGTTCTTTTCTTTTTTAATCATTTTATTAGGGGCTCTTACAACTCTTATCACAATCCATACATCCATCCTTTGTGTCAAGCACATTCGTACATTTGTTGCCCTCATCATTCTCAAAACATTTGCTCTCCACCCAAGCCCCTGGCATCAGCTCCTCATTCCCCCCACCTCCCCCATCCCTTATGAACCCTTGATAATTTATAAATTATTATTTTGTCATATCTTACACTGCCTGACATCTCCCTTCACCCACGTTTCTGTTGTCCGTCCCCCAGAGAGGAGGTCACATGTAGATCCTTGTCATCGGTTCTTGATGTCCTCCCACGGCTCATCGGGTCTTCTGTCATTAGTGTTCAAGGCATCAAATCTGTTCTTGAGATGGTCTCCAAATGTAGATGCGATAAACTCAAGGTGGTATTTTGGCTCTTGGACTTGTTTTAAATTTCTTCAGTGTCACCCTGATCTTACTGGTGAACAACTGATGGTCTGTTCCACAGTCAGCCCCCGTCTGTTTGGAGCTGCTAATATTGAGCTTCTTCATCACCTCTTCCTACAAATATAGTGTATTCCATCTGGAGAAGTCCACATGTGAACGCCTTTGGTGTTGTTGAAGAATGGAATTTGTGATGAACATGCCGTCGGTCATGTAAAATTCTATCACGGGATATCTAGCTTCATTTCTATCACCAAAGCATATTTTTCAATTACTCTTCCTTCCCTTTTGTTTCCAATCTTTACATTCCAATCACCAATGATTTTTCAATGCATCTTGATTGGCGTCTGGTCAATTTCAGACTGAAGACATTGGTAGAAGTCTGCAGGTTCTTCATCACTAGCTTTGCTGGTTGGGCATGAATCTCAGCAACGGGTGCACTGATCACATTCCTTGAAGGCAGGCAGATGTGGTCGATCACAGTTGGCACTGTACTTCAGGAGGGTCGGGAAGTGCCTTTTCTGATGATGACGGCCGTGCCCTTGCCCGTGATGGCGTCATTCCGGCACAGGACTCTCTGATTCAACATGTCCAATGCCAGTCCATTTTCCTTCACTGATGTCTATATTTGTCAACTTGTATGCATGCCACTTCACTTTTTACAACGTCCGCTTTTCCCTGATCCATACTTCGTACGTTCCAATTTCCGATTATTGATGAAGGTTTGCAGCTGTTCTTCTCGTTTCGCATCACACTCCGTCAGCAAATGAGGGTCCTGCAGGCTTGATTCCGCAGGCTTCTCCATCTGTCCGTTACGGTTGGCTCGACTTGGAGCGGGCGGTTTTTCCGCAGTCGGTTTTTGAGGGCCTTGGGACTGAGCGGCTCATTTTCGGGCACTGTCTCGGACAACGCTCTGCTTCTTTTCAGTATCTGACAATGTTTCGATTCTGCCCACTAGGTTTTCCAGGGTTAATTCCTCAGAAGTGGACAGTCGATTCCTTTTAGTCTGTTCACTCTGGGTGACCCTGCTGGCATTTGAAATACTCATGACATAGCTTCCAGCATCGTAGCCACACACAAGTCACCTCAGTATGACAGACTGACAGACAGGTGGGGGGGAGGCACTCATAGTGATTCCACAATGAGCAGAGCAGGCTCGGGGAGTGCTGGGGACAGGCAGTCAGAAGACGGGGCCCACACCAACTCTGCCAGGGCAATCAGTTCCCCCAGGGCCCCAGTGGAGTGAAGAGGGAAGAAGAATTTAGGGGCACCCAGGATGTGATGATGTCATAGAACCCTCTGCCCCTCTTAATTGCCTATGCCGAATACAGCAGCCAGCCTGCCTGGCAGTTGTAGAAGGCCATGTCTCTGCCCAAACAGTGCAAACTGTCAGACAAAGCACAGTCAGACTGTAATGCCACACAGATGGGGCATCAGACTGGTGGAAAGCCCTTCTATGTACTATTGGCTGGCCTTCATCCATCACGGATGAAGCGGGATAGCAGGTGTCCACCCTGGCCCGCCTGAGCACAACTGTCCAACTTCAGGTGACTGGGATGGCGACTCTTTGACCTAAGCCCAAAGGCCCCCTCAGCACTAGATTCCCCTTTCAGACTCCTACCCTCATCTTCAAGTTCCAGCTCTTGCCTAAAAATGGCTATGTGGCATTAGGGTGCCCCTGGGGCCTCAGTTTCCCCGCTGTCACCAAGAGATCTGACTTATTCAATGACTCCCGATGAGTCACCTTTTCCTCCCCTCTGAAAAGGCTATTGCCTCTGCCTACGGTGTTAGGGATGGAGCTGCCAGCCGTCAGCCACTGCTCTCGACTGAACCTTGTTCCCTGCCTCTCCCAGCCCACCTCCCAAGCTTGGAGGATTTCCTCTGGCACCTGGAGCCATCTGCTATGAAAGGAAGCACTCTGGCCAAGAGACAGAGAGAGAGAGAGAGAGAGAGAGAGAGAGAGAGAGAGAGAGAGAGAGAGAGAGAGAGAGAGATGGCCAGGAGGAGAGGGGGCAGGGCGTTAGGCCCAGGTTGCAGCAGTTTGTCCCGCAGCAGAATGGATTCCCTGGACTCGAAGTTCAGTGGGAGAGTCACACACAACCTCCCATCAGAAAGCACTCTGGAACCAAGGGTGAGCGCCCTAGCCCAGAGGCATGCAAGTCACGGGGTACTGTGGATGCGTAGCCTCAGTAAGGGGTTGGGCTCTGTCTTCCCCATATCCTCCGATGCTAAGAATTCCCAGGGCCACTTGTTAAAACCACAGCTTCCCTGGCCTCTCCTCAGAGAGCTGAATCTGTGGGCCTGGAATGCAGCCCAGAAATTTAACATGTTAACAAGTACTCCCAGGTGATTCTTGGTATCTGGAAAATTTGGAAGACACTAGCTCTTCGGCCCGAGACGCGGAGGCCCTAGTCCTCACCCCGTCTGGATGTCACGATCCTTGGCAGCAGCGCTAAGTGCACAGAGCCACAAAGACACAGCGGTGGAAAGGCTTCAGAAAGGGGCAAAGATTTCGGGAGCAGGGGGTGGGTCTGCGCTCGCGGTGGAATCCGTGTCAGCTCTTTCCTAGACCCCCGGGACCTCCAGACCCATCCAGAAAAGCTCCGCGGCGGCAGGGGGTGAGCTGACAGCTGTTCAGCTGCTGCTCCGTGAGACCCGGAAAAGCAATTATCTTGCTCTTAGCAGAATCCCTGGCTCTTACCCGCCCTTTCCCTCCTTCCTCCTCCCTTGCTCACCTTCATGCATGCACATGCATGTGCGTGCGCGCACACACACAAACACACACACACACACACACACACACACACACTCGGCCAAGATGGTGCTGGCTGGCTCTGAAGCCACCTCCCCCACACCAGCCTCCCGACCTCTCAGAATCACTCAGCCTCCATCCTCAGAGGCACATTTCCAACAGTTAAATCATTTAGCCCGATAAACCGGAGATGGCAAAATGGGTGCTATTTCTTAAAAACATACAGAGAGCGTATTAAATTATTGATAGCCATTAAACAGGGGGGAAAATTAAACAGCTCTCCGTTCTTATCAATCATTCATGCAGTTTCCACTGGGGTGTTTTCTGGAGAGTGATCACTCAGGCAGCCCAGGGAGCCGACGAGTGCTGAAGAAGGCAGGCAGGCAGGCAGGCAGCCGTGCCTGGGAGGGAAGCTCGAGGGGCGTGGGGGGCTACTGCAGCCCTCAGAAACTCCCCTGCAGCAGGCAGCAGTAGGGGAGAGGTCAGCCTGGATGGCAGAGGGACACTCCTGCAGGAGTCCTCCTCCTGAAGCCTCTCTGTCATTTATTGAGTGTGTACTACGTGCACCACACAGATTCAAGGCACTCACTCAGGCGAGCGGGGAGGAAAACAAGATGGTTTACCACCACAGTATGAGCCAGGATGTCTCTCAAGAGGGCGGTGGGTCCCAAGAGAAGGGGACCCCCTAGCCAGAGGAGGGGGTGTTATGGGGAAAGACTTCCCTGAGGAAGTAAGCTCTTGGATGGAGAGCAAAGACTCACCTAGAGGACACGCTGATTTGGGAAGGAAACCCGGCAAGCGATCTGGCCAGGTCAAGGCACAATGGCATGAGACGGTGCAGCGGGTCCCCAGCACCCTGGCATGTCTCCAGTGACAGTGTGGCACGTAGAGGGGAGACTGGGCATGGCAACCAGAGGGGGGCCCAGGTCAGAACCTCAGCCTCTCATAGATACTGGTCAGATGTAGGCCAGGTTGAGGCGGGGTACATGAGGCCTGGCTCCCTGCGTGCCGGGGTGCCCACAGTTGGGGCTCACCCTGGCTGCTCAGGGCACCTACATCCCAACCCAGTAGATCCATTTCCTGGCTCTGACTCAGGACACCTAAGCCGGGGTGACGCAGATTCTACAAGGCTGCAGGGCTAGGATGCCACCGGTCTCCCTGCTACAGAGCAGACAGGCACCACGGCTCCCAGAGATGGGCTCTCTCCTGCTTGCCCCTGAGTCATGCCAAGGGCTGGGGCTCCGGGAGCAGCAGACATCCAATACCTCCCCGTCTTGCCTCCTGGGAGCTTGCACACCAAGGGCCATTTCAGGCCCTGAGGCCAGGCCAAGCTGCTGGGGGAACAAAGAGGCTCAGGCCCAGCCCTGCCCCCTGGCAGCTTCTGGATTCTTTCAAAAGCACCCACATTCAGAGCTGGAGTCCGAGGAAGCCCTGCCAAGTACTGACAGCACCTTCACCAGAGAAAGCTGCTGTCACAGGGTAGCATTCTGGGAGAGCGCTGTTTACCATCAACGCCTGGGACTGTCAAGGCATAATCAGATATTAAGTCTGCCAAGTTGTGAGAAATATATAACCCCTCTACCTCCATGCCGACACTCTTACCCAAAGGCTCAGGCTGCTGTGCCTTGCCTACTTCTGGGGAAATGCCTTTGATAGGTGAGGAGCAGGAGACGGACTGTGGACTGGAGACAGCACGCTTGCGTTCTCCCCCAGCTCTGTTGGTGGTCTCCTCTCTAGCCTCAGTCTCTGCCTGGGGCTTCTGTAAGACCACGCTGACCTCACCGGATGGCGCTAACCTCCAAGGCCATCTGCAGCAGTTGGCCAGGAATGCCCAGGTCCATCTCCACATCTGCTGTGCACACACAAGAACTTGGGATGACGGGGCTGGAGGGGGGTTTGAAATAGTCAGGTCGTCCGTGCCCCCAGCCTCTACACCGTGGGACTGTGCTGGTACAGTGCAAGCCATGAGGGAAAGTCACTGACCAGCAGAATCAACACCCAAATAGGCTAATGACCCTAGAATCGAAATTAAAGAGGCCTGTCCCTGCTCCCGTACCAGCCCTGGCTTCCCCCACAGCCCATACCTCTTGCCAAATCCTCGAAGTCCCTCACGGCCCTCCACTGCAGTCAAACTCAAAACTCTTCACCCTTCCCAGGACAACCTTCTGTGGCCCTTAGGGCCCCCAGCCTTTGCACATGCTAGTGTTCTCTTTCAGGAGTCCGCATGGTGCTGTCCGTAATCACTGGCCCTGCTAACATCTAGGTCAGCAGTTCAAACCCACGGGCTAGAAAAAGAGGCTATCAGCTCCCAGCAAGATTGACAGCATTGGAAGTCCTCTACAGGAGTTGGAATCGACTTAATGGTAGTTGTTGTTGGTAAGGACCATTAAGTCTGGTCTGACTCATAACATAACACAACTCAGCACAACACAACACTGCCTGGCCCTGGGCTGCCCTCATACTTGTTACGCTTGCGCGCACTGTTGCAACTGCGTGTCAGTTCATCTTGGGGAGGACATCCTTTTTCACTGCCCCTCGACCACACAGAAAGTCCTTTTCCAGGGACTGGTCTCTCCTGATACTATGTTCATGTGACAAGGCATATGCGACAACTTTCTTGCCAGCCTCGCCTTTAAGGATCCTTCTGACTGTACTTCCAGAGGCTCGAATTTTTCAGAATAAGATGCGCTGAGCACGGTCTTCCTGTTTGGCTCTATAACTGCCGATCTTAGCACATTTCACATTTGTCCTTCTGGCAGGCCTGGTGCTTGAACATTCTTCACCAGCACCATAATTCAAATGCTCAGGCTTCCTTATTCAGTGTCCAACTTGCCCATGCACATGAGGCCATTGAATGCCATGGCTTGTCAGGCGCACCTTAGCTTCATGGTAACATCCCGGCTGTGCAACACTTTAAAGGGGTCTTGTAATGCGTCCTTTGATTGGAGACAGCGGCTCTCATGAGCACTGATTGTGGATCCAAGCAAGAGAAGCTCCTCGACAAAGTCGACCTTTTCTCCAGCTAGCATGAGGGATAGCAGATGGTCCAGTTGTGAAGATTTTGGTTTTGTTTTTGCTAATGCCTCTGAGGCAGCTTGGACGTCTTCCTTGAGTACCGTCCAAAACTTCTGGATCATCTACGTCTTGAAATGACACAGCACTGACTAGATCTTTTGGTATAATGACTGTATTTCTTCCATCTTCTTCTGATGCTTCCTGCATTGTTCAGTAATTTGACCATAGAATCTTTGAATATTGCCACTTGAGGCTTAACTTTTTCTTGTCAATTCTTCAGCTCAAGATATGCCGACTGTTTTCTTCCTTTTTGGTTTTCTAATTCTAGGTCTTTGAACATTTCATTATAACATTTTACTTTGTCTTCTCGGGCTTTATTTGAAATTTTCGGTCCAGCTCTTTTATATCATCATTTCTTCCATTTGCTTTAGCTACTCTGTGATTAAGAGCAAGTTTCAGGGATTCTTCTTACATATACTTTGATCTTTTCCTTTCCTATGTGTTTAATGACCTTTCTTCCTGTTCTCCTACAGCTTGTCAGGTCGTCGGTCATTAGTGTTTAATGCATCAACTCTGTTCTTGAGATGTTCTCGAAATCCAGGGCATGTTTGGTGCTCATGGACTTGTTTTAGTTTCATCAGCTTCAGCCTGAGCTTTGCTGGTAGGTGCCACTGAGTGGGCTGTGACTCGTAGCCATCCTGTGTACGGCAGAATGAAACGCGCCCCGCCCGTCCTACGCCACACTCACAGTCGTTATGTTGGCGACCATCGACGCAGCCTCTGTGTCGTTCCATCTTGTAGAGCTTTCCTCCTTTTTGCTGCCCTTCTACTTTACTGAGCATGATGTCCTTTTCCAGGGAGGGACTGCTTTCCTGATAAAATGTCCAAAGTATGTGAGACCGAGCAATTGATAGTCTGTTCCACACTCAGTCCCTGGCCTCGTTGGCAGCTCCAGGTTCTCCCTGCAGATGTCATCAACTTTATTTCTGTGTATTCCATCTGAAGAAGTCACATATGGTTGGAAAATGGTTTTTAACCATTTGTTGGTGTTACTAAATTCTATCAAGTGACTTCCAGCTTTGTTTCCATCGCCAAGTCCATACTTTGCAACTACTGCTCCTTCCTCTTTGTTTCCATCGCCAAGTCCATACTTTGCAACTACTGCTCCTTCCTCTTTGTTTCCATCGCCAAGTCCATACTTTGCAACTACTGCTCCTTCCTCTTTGTTTCCATCGCCAAGTCCATACTTTCCAACTACTGCTCCTTCCTCTTTGTTTCCAGCTTTCACATTCTAAACACCAATAGTTATAAATGCATCTTGTTTGCATGTTTGATCAATTTCAGGTGGAAGAAGTTGGTAGAATTCTTCAATTTCTGCATCACTAGCTTTAGTGGTTGGTGTATAAGTTTGAATAGTTGTGTATTAATTGGATTTCTTTGTATGTACATAGATATTATCCTAATAGATGTAGTGTACTTCAAGACAGATTTGAAATGTTCTTTTTGATAATGAACACAATGCCATTCCTCTTGATATGTCAGTTCTGGCTAGTAAACCATATGATTGTCTGATTCAAAATACCTGATACGACTCCATTTCACCGTTGATGACTTCTGATTTTCCTGGATTCATCCTTCAATCTACCTGGCCAACTCCTGCTCTGGTCAAGCTATGTTTAGCACCTTATATTTAACCAATACAGCACACCTGACATGACACTAGTCTTGTAATTGTTAGGTGCTCTCAGGATGACTGATTTCACAGCAACCCAATGTACAACAGAACAAAACATTGCCTGGTTCTGCTCAATCTTCACTATTTTGTTTTTTAAATCATTTTATTGGGGGCTTGTACAATTCTTATCACAATCCATACATGCATGCACCGTGTCAAGCACATTTGTACATTTGTTGCCATCATCATTCTCAAAACATTTGCTTTCTACTTGAGCCCTTGGTATCAGCGCATTTTCCCACTCCCTCCCCTCTGCCCCCTCCCTCATGAACCCTTGATAACTTATAAATTATTATTTTGTCATATCTCATACTGTCTGACCTCTCCCTTCACCCACTTTTCTGTTGACCATCCCCCAGGCAGGAGGCTATATGTAGATCCTTGTAATTGTTCCCCTTTCTACCCCACCTTCCCTCCACCCTCCAGGTAGCACAACTCTCACCACTGGTCCTGAAGGTATCCTCTGTCCTGGATTCCCTGTGTTTCCAGTTCCTATCTATACCAGTGTACATCCTCTGGTCTAGCCAGATTTGTAAGGTAGAATTTGGATCATGATAGTCAGAGGAAGGAAGCATTTAAGAACTAGAGGAAGGTTGTATGTTTCATCGTTGCTGCCCTGAACCCTGTCTGGCTTGTCTCCTCCCCTCAACCCTTCTGTAAGGGGGTGTCCAGTTGCCTACAGGCTTTGGGTCTCCACTCTGCACTCACCCTCATTTACAATGAGATTATTTTTTGTTCTTTGATGCCCGATTCCTGATCCCTTTGACACCTCGTGGTCACACAGCCTGGTGTGCTTCTTCCATGTGGGCTTTGTTGGTTCTGAGCTGGATGGCTGTTTATCTTCAAGCCTTTAAGACCCCAGACACTATATCTTTTGATAGCCGGCACCCATCAGTTTTCTTCACCACATTTGCTTATGCACCCATTTGTCTCCAGCAATCATATTGGGAAGGAGGGCACCCACTGATATGATTTTTTGTTCTTTGATGTCTGATACCTGGTCCCTTTGACACCTCGTGGTTACACAGGCTGGTGTGCCTCTTCCATGTGGGCTTTGATGCTTTGGGACAAATGCACACAATTGTCTTCAGCGATCGTGTCTGGACGGTGAGCATCATGGAAGGCCAATTTCATAGAACAAAGTGCTCTTGCATTGAGGGAGTATTTGAGTGGAGGTCCAATGTCCATCTGCTGCGTTAATACTAAACCTATAAATATATGCACATAGATCTCTTTCCCTACCATCCTATATAAATATATTTACATATGTACATGCCTGTATTTAGACTTCTATAAATACCCTTTGTCTCCTAGTTCTCTCCTTTATTTCCTTTTACTTTCCTCTTGTCCCACTATTACACTTAGCCTTCATTTGGGCTTCAGTAATTTCTCTTGGTTACATGGCCCTTGATCAATCCCTACTAGGCCTCTTACACCCTCCTTGCCACTAATTTTGGATCACTTGTTGCTTCCTTGTCCCTGGGTTGGTCAACACCACCTCCTTACCCTGCCTCCCCCTCTCCCATGTTCCCCCAGAACCATCGGTCCCCTTGTTTTCTCCTCAAGACTGTTAATCCAGCCTATCTTATCTAGATAGATCTGCCGAGAAAATAATATGCACCAAAAAAACAAGTCATAGTGAGACAACAGAACAAAAGAGAACACAATGACAACAAAAAAGAAAACCAATGACCCATAAAAGTATAAATTAATTAAAAAAAAAGAAAAAAATTTAAAAAGAACGAAAAACCTGTAACTAGATCAAGGTCTGAGTTTTGACCTCTAGGTGTGTCCTCCAGTCAAGTCCCATGGGGCGCCACACTCTGGCCCCAGAGTCTATGCTTTGCACTCCCTCAGGAGCTCCCTGCTCTGCTCCTGCCATTGCTCTGCCACACACCTTCAGTGTTTTGCCTCGGTGTCACAGGGTCAGTCTGGGCCAATCCCAACACTGAGTCTCCAGTGTTGTCCCCCATAGGGCCATGGGTCAGAGAGGGATGTTGTGTCTCATAGTGGGATTAGCCATCTGGTCCACTCTGTGCATTGGCTCTTCGGAGCGGGGATGTCATCCTCCAGGCCTGGTGGGCCAGGATGTGCTCTACTCTCTCTTCCTCCCAGTCTTTTGCTCCCGATCTTCACCATTATTGTTGAGTTTTAACCCATTGTTGCAGTCACTATGTCAATTCATCTTTGAGAGTCTTCCTCTTTTTCACTGACTCTCTATAATGCATAATGTCCTTCTCCAAGGACTTGTCTGTCCTGATAACACATCCAAAGTACATGAGACAAAGTCTTGCCATTCTCACTTCTAAGGAGCATTCTGGCCATACTCCCAAGACTGACTGTTCATCCCTCTGGCAGGTCATGATATATTCTTTGCCAGCGGCATAATTCAAATGCATCAATTCTTCTTTGGTCTTCTGTATTAATTGTACAGGTTTCTTATGCATATGAGGTGATTGAAAATGCATGACTTGAACTAGGTGGCCCACAGTTCTCAAAGCAATAGCCTTGCTGCTTTTTAGTACTTTAAATGGCTCTTGTGTAGTATATTTGCCCAATGCAACAATACACCAGTTGGGTTCTTACTGCTGCTGCCATGGGTGTTAACTATAGATCCAAGTAAAACGCATTCCTTGGGCCACTTGGCTGTGCTTCACCCCTCAGTTCCTGCTCACCAAGAGCTGAGGCCATCGGGCTAGAGCAGCCCAGGGGTGTGATAGGCAAATGCTATGTGTACCTGCTCCCTGGGATGACTCCAAACCTTTGCCCGCATATTTCTGTCCTGCTGGAATCTCTTCCAGGGAGTCAAATCCTCGTTATCCTGCACGGTCTAGCTCTGGGCTTGACTGCCCAGAGAAATGCTCTCTGCCTCCCTGTCTACCTCAACCTCCAGGGCCTCCCCTGGCGCCCCATCTTTGGCTATGTCCTCCGTGCCCTGCTCTGGGTGTCAGGGTTTCACTCCTTGAGCCCATCCTTGCCAAGATGCCTATTCTGTACCCTCTTCTGTCCCTCAGCAGGCAGCTTGAAGCATGGTTCAAACTGGGGCCCAGTGGTGATGGGATGAAGTCGGCTGATGGCAGACCCCAGAGTTATGCTGTCTCTAACCAGACACATGCTGCCCTGAGTCTGCAGGAGGCAGGAGAGAAGCTTGCAGGTAGTGTCTGGAGCCCTCCCCTAGCTCAGCCCTCACCATCAGGCCCTCCTCTGGGGCTGAAGGAGGCAGTGCAGTGGTGACCACCATCGCCCCACAGGGACTGCAGGGCGAAAGGTCCCCTGGCTCTAAGGAGTTGACTCCTTCACAGCTGAGACCAACGCCGGTCACTACTTCAAGGACCTCAATCTTGCAGGCTGGGGTACTGATCTCACTAGGGACTTTCTGAGCTACCCTGGAGTCTTCCTGGATAAGGACTGATAGGCATAGGGTCTGGACCCACGGAAAACACCACATTCACAGGTAGTGTAAAGTGATCTCAATAAATCATTCATCCTGGGCTCAACTGCCTTTGCAGACTTAGTGGCCCCTCACAACAGTAAGACTGGCAACAGTAACAATTAATTAGCGCTGATTTCAGCAGTTGCTTTAAGTCAAGCACTACGCTAGGTTCAATGTGTGATGTAAACGAACCCTTCCACCAACACCATTAGGTAGCTACTATTAATAGGCCCACTTGAAAGTAAGAGGAACCCACGGTCCATAAAGAGAAAAGGTAGAGAGAGAGAGAGAGAGAGAGAGAGAGAGAGAGAGAGAGAGAGAGAGAGAGAGAGAGAGAGAGAGAAAGAGGTTCAGTAATCCACCCCAAGTTGCAAGATAATGGGGATTCAGACGTAGGCACTGGTCCTGGGACCTATGCCATTCCAGGGGTCCCCACCGCCCCATCTTGGTGTGTCCCACGTGTCCTGAGTCTTTCTCTTCTGACCTCGGGGCAGTCCAGCAAGAGGCCAGGGAGGGTCATGATTACCGTTCACAAATGGGAACACTGAGTTGTGGTGGGGGAGGGACTCCATCGTTTGACTCAGCACGGTAACATCAAAGACGCTGCTCAAAAACTACGGGGGACTGATAACGGGTGTGAGAAGCTGAGGGAGGCAGCCGAAGGTACACTCTAGCCACAGAGCTGGGTGTGCACCCTGAGTGGCCACATGTGAAGCAAATGGACTTTGTGTCTCCCCAAAGATCCGGCACAGGGTAGGGCCACGCTCACAGGGCTTGGGGAGAACTGGAGGGCATTGAGAGCACAGCGTCTGGCCTGGGGACAGAGAGCACGGTCACTGCCAGCCTCTCTGCGCCTGTACCATCCGTCTGGGGATCGGACAGAAAAACCAAACCCACTCCTGTGGAGCTGATTCCGATGCATAGCAACCTGAGAGGACAGAGTGGAAGCACCCTGTGGATTTCAGAGGCTGTAAGTCTTTACACAAGCAGACTGCCCATCCTTCTCCCAGAGGCAGCTGGTGAGCTTGGACCTCTGACCTTTTGGTTAGCAGCCCAATTCTTAAGCCCCTGAGCCACCAGGGTCCCTTTCCTATGAGGAGTGTGTGTGTGTGTGTGTGTGTGTGTGTGTGTGTGTGAGAGAGAGAGAGAGAGAGAGAGAGAGAGATACTCTGAGGACAAGGCTATCTCTCAGTAGGGCTGTAACACTCTACACCCCCCTTTAGGATCAACAAGCCAAACAACTTTTGGCTGAGGTGCCCTGGCTACATGCACATGGGTATGGGTGTGGTCAGTTTCCCATCTGAGGAAAGGGGGGTTCAGGAGGTGGGCCCGTGTCTACACATGCATGTGTACTCAGCCACACTGATTCCCCCTGCATTCACCCTGAATGCAGACATACAAATAGACTCAGATGTGTGTGCAAAGCCTCACTGTACAGTCACACTAGGATGCCGAGGCCAGTAAGTAGCTATGCCCCTGAAAGCAACCATGCCAATGAACACTGAGAGAGGCTGTCCGGAGAGACATGTGGGGCATCCATGACACACTGGGTGCAGAGGTATATATAGAAGCACCCCTTCAATGGTATTCATTCACTGCCTGGAGCTTCTCGCTGGTGCTGATGCACATAGCATTTGTAGCCTTGCTCAGGTTACACACACACACACACACACATACACACACACACACACACACACACACACAGCCTTGGCAGGGCGGAGGAGAGAAAGCCAGCAGCCATCTGCAGAACGTGCTCGCACAGCCCTTGCTTCAGTGCTGATGTCGTTAGGCCTGTCCAAAACAGAGCCATAAATCAGGAAGCCACTGCCAGCATGTAAATCACTGTCCCAGAGATGCCGCATCTTGTGTTCAGGGCCCAGCAGCAGCGAGCATGGCAGCGCCGGGCCACAGCCTGCTGAGCTGGCAGGAGGTGGGATGTGCCATTCCCCACCCTCATTCGTACTCAGACCCTCTTCCCCTGGGTCCTACATCCATCCTACTCTCCATTTCCGTCTCCGCGTCCAGCCCAAGGCTCCCAAGTTCACCCTCAGGTTGAATGCTCCTTCCACTGTGGTTTCTAAAGCTTTCCAGTGACCAGACTCTGGGGCCCAAGTGCACTGGAGGATGGAGGTGAGGACAGCTTACAGCCCATTTCTGGAGAGGGCAAAGCAGTGTGCTCATGAGACCTTGGGCCAAAGAGGGTCTCTGTGATTCCACCTCAGGGAGGTACTACCTCTCCCCAACCTCAGTTCACAGGTTCGCTCCCAGGCCTGGTCTGAGGAATGAGACTCAGGAAAAGCTCTTCCTAGGATGCTGATTAGCCAAGGTTATTAATAACACAGTCATCTGTATTTTGTGGTGGCGCATGGATGATTAAAACTGGGCTCCAGGCCCTGGGGGCAGAGATACAGGACTCAGGGTGGCCTGAAAGCAGAGATGTGCAGTGGCTGTTCATTGGTGAGGCTGTGTACAGCACAGGGAGAGAGGGCAGGAGGAGAAGCAGGCAGGCAGGCAGGTGGAGGCAAGCAGGTAGCTGGTGAACGATGGACAACTTGTGGATCAGGGCTCTCTGTCAGGCTTCTCTGTGTGGCTAGAGGGACAAACCAAGTTGACCTTTCCACTTATCCTAAGCCCTGTTTCCCTAACCCCCCACCCCCCCTACACACACACACACACACACACACACACACACACACACACACACACACACACACTGCGGCCCAGCAACTCAGCCTCAGGGGCAATGGGTGCCATCCTCTGTCCAGGGAATTCCTGGCTGCTTTCATCAGCCCATGTCAGACTCTGAAGCTGCCCCTAAGTGCTTCTGCCTGAACGGATCTCTCTGCCTGAGAGGTTTGCTGGGTCTCCCACAAGCCATGCTCTAAGCTCTGGTTCTCTGTGAAGCTTTTCTGAATACCTCTCTGGACTCTGTCCCTGCTCCGCACTCCAAGTCCCAGTGTATTCTGGGCCCCAACCCATCAACCTAGAAGGTGCTCTCTCATATTCCCTAGACTAGCTTGAGCTGCTTATCTGCCTACCTCCATTGGTCCTTGGTGCCCGGGACCTGAGAATCTCCCCTTCACCTGATAGGGAGCGAATGACACCAAGCATCATCACTCCAAAGGTGGCACCCTAAGCCAGGTCCAATTGCCCACTAATCCCCACAATAGGCCCATATGGTATTTATGCCCATTTATAGGTGAGGATCAAAGTGGATGCAGAAAAGAGTCTTGCTTTTAATCACAAAGTAAGGCAAATGGTAGAGAGGATTTAGTAGGAAAAGAACAGAAAATGTCAAAGGACAGCTCAGAAGACAAGTGAAGTATGATCATGAAATGTGCAGAGGGAGGGGGGAGGGGAAATGAGGAGCTGATTCCAAGGGCTCAAGTAGAAAGCAAATGTTTTGAGAATGATGATGGCAACATATGTACGAATGTGCTTGACACAATGGATGGATGGATGGATTGTGATAAGAGTTGTAAGAGCCCCCAATAAAATGGTTAAAAGAAAGAAATGTGCAAATACCTAGAATTATAAAATCCAAAAGGAAGAACATACTCAGCATATCTTCTGTTAAAAGAACTGAAGAAAAAACTCAAGTTGCAGTATTGAAATATTTCTATGGGTAAAATATCGAACAATGCAGGAAACATCAAAAGATGGACAGACCACATAGCCACTGTACTCAAACGAATCAGTTGACGCTCAACCATTTTAAAAGGTAGCATATGATCAAGAACCAATGGTTCTGAAGGAAGAAGTCTAAGCTGTACCAAAGGCTAGTCACAAACAAGGCTCCAGGAACTGACAGGGTACCAATGGAAATGTCTCAACCAGCTGATGGAGAACTGGAAACACTCACTCACCTATACCAAAAAATTTGGGAGACCTGGCCAAGTGACTACAAGAGATCCATATTTGTACCCATTCCAAAGGATGGTGCCCCAAGAGAATATGCAAATTATCGAACAAGATAATATCATATGCGAGTGAAATTTTGCTGAAGATCATTCAACAATGATTGCAGCAGCACACTCACAGGAAGCCACCAGAATTTCCGGGTGAATTCAGAAAGGGATGTGGAGCAAGGTTATCATGGCTGACATCAGATGGACCTTGGCTGAAAGCAGCAGAGAGTACCAGAAAGATGTTTTCTCGTGTTTTACTGATGATGCACAGGCATTCGACTGTGTGGACCATAACACACCATTGATAACTTTGGGAAGAATGGGAATTTCAGAATGCATCGTTATGCTCATGCAGAACCTGCACACAGACCAAGAGGCAGCTGTGGGAAAGCACGCAGGGAATACGACATGGTTTAAAACTGAGAAAGGGGAGCATCGGGGTTGCACCCTTTCACCATACTTAGTCACCGAATCAGAGAAGCTAGACTATATGACGAAGAACATGCACCAGGACGGGCAGGAGGCTTATTATGATATGCAGTTGTCAAAATCTTGCTTGCTGTCTGGAATTAAACTTTAACTGGAGTGAAAGGCTAGTAGTTAAACAAGTGGCCATCTAGGAGGGAAGCAAAGAAGCCCACAGAGAAGCACATCAGCCTGTGTGATCATGAGGTGTTAATTGGAATAGGTATCAGAAGGTCAAAAATAAGCAACCGAATCTATGTGAAGGAGCGTGGATATAATGGAGACCCAAAACACATCTATAAGGTAACTGGAGAGCCCTCACAGAAGAGCCCAAAGGGATAGTATATCCAGGGTGCAGTATAGCACTGATGAAACACATAACTATCCTCTAGTTCTAAAATATTTCCTCCCTCTACTATTAGGGCTTCAGTTCTACCTCATTAGACTTCATATAGTCATTGGTAAAATTAAGAGCACTCGATGCATAGAAGTCAACATAGGTAACCCCCAGAAAAAGTAACGGGAGTAACAGTTTCCTGAGGGTATGGGAAGGGGGTGTGTGCTGATGGCAATGATGACTGTATAACCCCACTCAAGGGGAGAAAATAACAGAATTGTAGGTGAATGGATTTATTAGTGAAAGATATGGCAATATAATAGATGTATATATAATAATAATAAGGGTTCAGGGGAATAAAGGGCAACAGATATCAAGGAGGTCAAGAGCAGACTGTTTTGAAATTAATTGCAGTTACAAGTGTACAATGCTGCTTGTTGTGACTGAACTATGGAATACTACAATATCTGTAAGCGCTGCCAATAAGAAATAGATCTATGTGCATATATTTATAGGTTTAGTATTAAGGTAACAGATGGACATTGGGTCTCCACTCAAGTACTCCCTCAATGCAAGAATACTGTGTTCTATTAAACTGGTATTCCATGATGCTCACCTCCAAATATGATCACTGAAGACAAATGGGTGCATAAGAAAATGTGGTGAAGAAAGCTGACGTTGTCTGGCTATCAAAAAATATAGTGTCTGGGGACTTAAAGGCTTGAAGGTAAGAGGCAACAAACCCCACATGGAAGAAGCACACCAGCCTGTGTGATCACGAGGTGTCGAAGGAATGAGGTATCAGGCATCAAAGAACAAAAAATCATCATTGTGAATGAGGGGGAGTGCGGAGTTGGGGACCCATCTGTAGGCCACTGGACATCCCCTTACAGAAGGGTCGCGGGGAGGAGACAATCCAGTCAGGGTGCAGTGTAGCAAGGATGAAACATATAACTTTCCTCTTGTTCCTAAATGCTTCCTTCCCCCTCCCCCACCCCACTATCATGATCCCAATTCTACCTTGCAAGTCTGGCTAGACCAGAGGATGTACCCTGGTGCAGATAGGAACTGGAAACACAGGGAATCCAGGGCAGATGATCCCTTCAGGACCAGTGGTGAGAGTGACGATATCGGAGCGTGGAGGGAAGGTGGGGTAGAGAGGGGGAACCGATTACAAGGATCTACATATAACCTCCTCCCTGGGGGATGGACAACAGAAAAGTGGGTGAAGTGTGACCTCAGACAGTGTAAGATATGACAAAATAATAATTTATAAATCATCAAAGGTTCATGAGGGAGGGGATAGCGGAGAGGGAGGGGGAAAATGAGGAGCTGATGCCAGGGGCTTAGTTGGAGAGCAAATGTTTTGAGAATGATGAGGGTAACGAATGTACAAAAGTGCTTTACACAATTGATGTATGTATGGATTGTGATAAGAGTTGTATGAGCCCCCAATAAAATGATTTTTTTAAATCCGCTCCATTCACCAGGAATAAACGTTAACCATCAAAGCAAAGGCAAAGGGCACAGAGCCAGAACTGTTCTGCTACCTGCTGAAGGCTCTACGCCTAGGGGTGTCCCATCTGCAGCAAAAGGACACCAGCACTTTCCCGAATCACTGGAGGTGGAGTGACCAACAAGGACGCTGTCCTTGATGCAGCCATGGGGCTGGAGCGGGCGGCCACGGAGGCCAGGCTGAGTGCCGCTGGCAGTCACCTTTGTGAGCTTTCAGGAGCCCAAGCCCAGCTCAGTGCCGCCTGCCTGGCTCGGTTACACAGGTGAGGCGACAAGATGCTCAGAGAGGTGAGCCCACTGCTTGAGGTAACACAGCAGCAAGTGGCCAGGATGACTCCAATCAGGTACCAAGTTCTCTCCTCGCTGTTGCTGCCACCACCTTCTCAAAACCAAACAGGGTCATTTATGTGGAGCAAAGGTGTTCTGGCCTGCGGCTGCCACAATAACGGCTTCACACCTGAGGTTAACAACTGTGATTTAAGAGGCTATTTGTCTTAATTTTCAGGAATCACTGTCTTGGGGAGGAAATAACTAACACATCAGGCATGGAAAGCTAATCTTCTTAGAAACTATTCATAGCACTGTGAGGCAGTTTGGTGACAATTGGGTATAGCATCTGCTATTTTCCTCACTTTCTTATCACAGTTTTAAAGGCCCAAGCAGTTCAAACACAACAACCACCGCCATCGGCGCTGACGGACAATTCAAAGCCCCGCTTGTCTGTGAGAGGTAACACACAAGGCAGGCGGGTTTGGCAATCCAGGGTTCGCGTTAACTGTGTCTTGATTTAACCACAACAGGCTCTACTAGTAATGTCTCAGGTTGCTACTCAGACAGTGGGGGCCAGTGAGCCGGGCCCGAAGGCCACGGTGGGGCCCCTGCCTCCACAGTCAAGTTTGGCAGGCCTTGCTGGCCCAGGGTCCCTGCAAGAAGCCGCTACAGGAAAAGAACCCTTTCCTGAAATTTGAATTCTGACTGCAAACAGGAGAGGAACCAGGGAGCAGATAAGCACTGGCCACTGAAGACAGACCATGGATGGGTGCTGAGCTGGCTGCTGGCTTTCCTTGACCACTGTCACTCTTCCCCCAGAGATCGCTGACGGCTATTACCCTTTTTGCAGATGGCAAAACTGAAGCTTCAAAAAGCCAGAGATTTTCTGGGGCGCAAGTACTTGCACTGTAATCCAGCCCCTGGGACCCTCCATAGCATATTCCTGCCCCATTTCCAGGGACCATCCTTCACGTGCCCCTCCTCCATTCTCCTCTGCACCCCTGGTCCCTGCAAGGTGCCGTCTACAGACGCCACTCACAGCAAGACCCTCTCAATAGCAAATGCCAGTCAACAGTGTGCAAGAAATCATGCTGCTGGACCCTGGGAATAGTACCATCAATCTGAAAGCGATGACAGATAACCTCGAACTCAGTTGTTAATCTTGGGATTTTCCACAGGGGATTCCAAGCTGTAAAAAGGGAAGGGGCGTGCTTAGGGTCACTCCACCCACTGGTGGCAAAGTGAGGGGTAGAACCAGGCCTTTGGGGTATTGCCCTCTACTGTTAGAGATTCCGAATCACATGGCTGCTTGGTCTGCCGTTCCTCCCTTCCAGGCACGCCAGGAGCAGTTGCTGCTTCACATAAGCAGTTTGTTCCAGGTGACAATGATGCTTGGGGGTGACACCAGGACCGTGCGTAGATGGCCCCGCGTCTCCCAGAGAGGTGCTTCCTCACCAGTCCGGGTCCAGTCTTTCAGAGCAGCCTTTGGCCGTTCTGTACCAAGTGTGGGGTTCCTGCTCCCGTACCACCTGGAGGCTGCCTTCTAGCCAGGGCCTCTGAAGATCCCCCTCCTCTGACACACCGGGTGAAAACTTCACACCCAGTCTTAGGGATGCGCCCACTCCTAATGCCTGGCAGGGAGCTCCCAGCAGAGAGGAGCGCCACATCGGGGCCAGGAGCTCTGCACACAGCCATGCCTCCAGCTCCCCTCTTCACTTAGATGCCTACCAACGTCACATAACGTCACAGATACATGTTCAGAATGGTGTGCCTGGAGCCCTCCTCCCCCTCCATCTCCTCCACCCTCATCAGTACCCGCTAAGTCCCAGGCATCAAATCTCAAAGCTCCCAAAGTGGAAAGAAAAACTATTCCTCACTCTCCCTGAGTTTCAATCTGCCCACTGCTCACTAGCTCCTTGGCCTGCATGAAGGCAAGCATCCTGCTTGGACCCAGGCTCTTGTATTTGTCCAGCTCCTCCTAGCTGCTGTCAAGTAAATAATGCCCTGTTTATAACCACCCAGTCCACCCCATCGCACAAGGCAGTCCCTTGGTCCACAGCAAACTGGCTGGCTCCTGCCCACTGCTCTGTGCCCCTGCCCCCTCCACCCTTGTCTTCTTACCCTTTGAGTTTATTGCCGCCACAGGGCCTCTGAACTGCTGCTCTCTCGTCACCCTATCACTTCACTGTGGCAGCCCGGCAGTACTTAAACATTTCCGGGGTCTTCCCTGATTCACTGTCTACAATCCACTCCCCTCCTCGGCCACCACACATCACATCACTCATTTCCTGCACGGCTCTGGTGACAAGCCTCTCTTATCTGAAACCCCCAAGGGGGTCTGCACTTGGCCGCGTGCAGTGGTTCAAACGGGGTCTGGCAGGAAACGGATGCTCACTAAGTACGACGTTGCGGCAGAAGTGAGCACACGGCCCATCCCTTCCCTCTTTAGCGTGTACGACACCCCTGCAGACCAGGTGGGAATGCCTCCAATTCACGTTGAGGGCATGGGGATGCTGCCAGTGTCCCACAGGCCTGGGAGGCTGTGCCAGTGGTCACTGGCGGCCAGTGGGCAGCGGAGACAGGCCTTCTGATGCCCAGGCCAGAGTTCCTCCTGGCCCAGCCAAACTCCAGCCAGACCAGGGCAGGTTAGGGGTGAGGGGACTAGAACCATGGAAAAGCAAGAAATCACGTGGCTGCAATGTTTCCCTGCAACTTGAAACGTTGGCTCTGAAAACCACATCCTGTCCCTAGACTGCCTCTCTGGTCGGTCTGGGGATCTACCAGGGAGGGCGGAGCGGCAAAGGAGGCCTCCTCTCTGGGTGGGGCAACAGGAGGGACCCAAGCCCCATCCGGGTCACACTGCTGCATCCTCAGCCCTCCAAGGGCTAAAAATAGCCGTGTTTACACACTTCCCAGGCTTGCTGTCTGCCTCCCTGTCACGCACGCACAGAGTGCACTGGGGACTCCACTTCTTTTCCCTGCCTTTGGCTCTACACACGCAAGAAGCAGGCCTCCTGCACTCTGGCCCTGGCTAGTATTGATAGTTTGTGACTTTATCCACGGGGGAGGAGCTTAGGTTTGTAGGGGGTCGCTCTGTTCTTTGTGGGGTCAGATGCAGCAGTCAAAGCAGGAATGGCAGAAAGACAGTGGGATCCTGAGTCGTGTGTGTTCCCAGTCAGTTTGTCCAGAAGCCTGAGGTGAGCGCTGCCTGTGAGCACCTCACCAGGGAGGCTGAGACTGGCTCAAGGTCCAGTGCACTCTGTGACGCAGAGCAGGACGCTTTACTTCCTTGGGGTCCCTGGGTCACATAGCTGCCTTCTAGCCCCATGACAAGGCATGCCTGCCAGGCCACCAGCACCTGGCCACCCTGCCCTGGTCTACCCCGATGGACTTTAACATGGGAGGGCCCGGGCCAGTCAGCTGCTGAGAGAGGGCCTCGCCCTCGAGACTGTCAGGCCCCGTGGCCACAGTGACTGTGGGTGTGCCAACAAGGAGCACATGGACTGTTGGAGGGCTGGCACTGTGGCCAGTCACCTCTGGGACATGACCATTCGAGCATGCGCTGAGCAGAGGGCTTCCAGGATCCTGCACTCCTGGGCCCGTCTTCAACCGAAGGCCTAGCTGGCTCGTGCCCGGACTTGTGTACAGGAACCGTCTGGACACACTGGCATGACTCTCTCTCAGAGCACTCTGACATCTACCCACCCAGGTCAGCAGTCTGAAGCTCCTTGAGGGGTCATGACCTTGTGTTGCTTACCCCTGCTCACAGGACTGACACAGGAAAGAGCCCAGCAACGCACGGGTGGATCCACTCTCAAGCTGAGAGTCCACCCCTCTTCGTGCCTCTCTCTAGCCAGACTCACATGCTGCCACACCTCCAGGGACCCCCCTTCCAGGTTCTGAAGGCTCAGCTCCCAGACCTTGCTTGCAGGACCCCAGGGCCTGGTGGTCCCCTTTGGAGGTCCAGGCTCTGTGCTGCTCTCCACAACTACAGTTCCCAGCCAGGTTCATAAATGGACATGCCCGGGTTCCAATGACAAGGGACAGGGATAGGGCTTGTGCACAGAGGGTGCCCCAGGACAGTCGGAATTCACTCCCTTTGAGTATGCTGGCTCAGCGCCCCTCACTCCGTGCTCCCTACAGTCATATGACACTGTGGACCCAGGAGCCCAGGGTGTGGAGTTGTGCCCTTTATGCCCAGGTGGACTCGGGTCCCCTCTTCTGGACTGAGACAGAGCTCCACAGCCCCCCATGAGGATATCCTCCATGCAGACACCATGATCACGCTTCTGAAATCTAGACTTCCTGAGATAGTTAAGGTTCATGGTGCCCACCTGGCCGATAAACACACGTGGGGTTAACTGAAGGGCAGAGGGATAAATGGCTCCGTGAGCCACGCCTTTCGAGTGCTCTTGCTTTCTGATGGTCGGACCAGGGTGCAGCTGCCTTAGCTAGTTCCCTGCTTCAGCTGGCAAGGCTCACTTCCTGCAAGGCGTCCCTGAGGAGAAGCCACATGGACCTACCCCGATGCAGCCCTGCGTGCTGGAGCAGCCGTGTGGAGACCCTTGTCAGTGCTGAGATGCTTACACACTCACTGATTTGCTTTCCTCCTGTAGTCGGCATCAGTGTTTTGTGAGATTGAGGAGGACTTCGCAGATTGGTGTCAGATAAATGGGCTAATGTTGGACTTCGGGGCTTGGACAGCACTGGGTGGGGATGCTTTCTTGATGTACACTTACCCTTTATCTAAAACTCTCTCTTATACATGAGTTTCTGTGGATTTGTTTCCCTGGTTTACGCAGACTCACACACCTCCTATGGCACTGCTCACCCTAAAACCTTTTTTCACTGTCTTGCCTCAAGGGTAAACTCCACACATCCTGGCGCAGCACTCATGGCCCTTTGGGATGTGATTCGGCCCCAGCTGATGTGTGGGCCTGGCCTCCCACCCACCCAGGCCTGGATGCCCTCCCCTACCACCCTTCGGTTGAGATTCTCTGACCTGTCCATCAGAGAACCACTCAAAGGTCCCTTCCTGTGGGGAGCCCTCCCTGAGCGGCCTTCCTGGAAGGCAGCTCTGAGCCGGTGGCGTTTGGGGGCTCCTTTCCACTACGCCCAGTCTTTCATCAGTCTTGTTTCCTAGAGAGGCTTAGGGTTCCTGGCCGGGGGTTTGGGGCAGGATCTGCCGCCCAGAGCGTGGCGTGTGGTTGGTGCCCATATCACACCATGTGATGTACATGATCAGGTGGACATGACTACCCCGATTTTGTAGCTCCAACGAAAGTGAGGCTCAGAGAGGCTGAGGATTTAAATCATAAGAGCAATGTGGGAGACCAATGGCAGATGACCCTGTCAGTACATGGCTCCTGCCTGGCTCCACAACCAAGACTTCGGGGAGCAAAAGAGAAGCCGTTCTTCCTCCCCCGACACACCTGCAGTGACTGTGCCTTGCTTGTAGTGTGAAAGACTGGGGTGGCCGGGATGAGCCTTGGTGGGGGCGCTTTACAAAGGGAGAGCGGGCTTTCTTTACACTTGCACATTATTTGGGAAATGTGGGCGTCGCCGTGGTCCTGGGCCCAACGTGAGTGCTGAAGTCTAGCTCAGCCTGCAGGGATCCTTGAGGGACCCGTGCAGACCTGGACCCGAATACCACCTCCGTGAGCCACACAGCCAGGCCCTCTGTGTTTCACACACCCCAGCCTCGCCAGTGTACTTCCTCTTTCCTGAGTCCCCAGGGGGCCCCACAACCTGGCCTTCCTTTCAAAGGAGAGGCAGTCAAAGGCAGATGGTGACACCCCTGAAGCATGAGCAGAGAGGTACGCCTCAGAGGCCAACAACCCTGTCCAAAAGGAAGTGGAGTGGACACCTTTGCTCAGGGGACCTCAGAAGGGCCACCCTCCCAGCACAGCTTACCCACGCCCTTGGGGACGCAGACAACCTTGGCTCGGCTCCTCTAGTCTAATGTCCGGGGTGTCGCTCTGTGAGTGCCATGGGGGTGCGTGTTTTGCTGGCCTCCCTGGAGGGGCATTGGTGAGCATGTAAACCCTGACCCTTTCCATCCCGCTGGGATTGGCTAAGAAAGGGCTTCTCTTTCCCCTGAGGCCCATTGTGCCTGACTTTAGCCTCAACATTAGCTCAGAAACACTAGCCCCGAGGTCTCCCAGGTTCAAATCCTAGCTCTGTGTCTACCAGCTCGGTGGGTTTAGACAGCCTGCTCTACCTCTCTGACTCATATGCATCTAGCTATCGGGTACAGTGAGGGCTGACTGATAGTTATGTAGATTATTACTACACCAACATTACTCAAAAGTTTCCTAGGTGCTTGGAGTGCACCACGTATTACCCTGTGCTCCGGAGAAGCCCTCATATTAATTCTTCTCCACTCACAAAATCCCTCTGAGAGGTGGTCCTGCTTGTCCCACCACTCTTTTACAGAAGGAGAAAACGAGGCACAGGGCAGTCGAGTCACTTCCCCAGGGCTGCCCAGTTGTACCACTCACCCAACTCTGCGCTGCCTCCCACCAACACTAGGAGCGCCCATAGATACCAGACTTTCTCCCGTTTTTCTGGCCTGGGCCCCCAGTGCCTTTGTCTTTTAAAAAGGCCCTTCTCCTTGTGGACTTGGAAAACGCAGCTAGCTCAGGTTTTCCGTCCTGTCCCCTGGCCTCACCCTGAGTATCCATGGAAGCTCGTGGAACTCCCAATGGTAGGGCCCAGTGGTAGCTGAATTCACCAGGGACTCAAGAAATACCAAGCAACCCAGGTTCTCGTCCACAGGCTTCAGCTTTGCATGTCACTCCACGCTCTCGTCACAGCGCGCAGCTCTGGGGCATGGGGCCCAAGGAGGGCTCCTGGCTTGGTGGCAAGGCCATTGTGGTGGCTCCTCTTGGGATGGGGGCAGTTAGCATCTGAGCAGCTCACAGACAGAAGCCATGAAGACCACATATGTAGTGAGTACAAAAGCCCAAAGTGACAGAAATTGATAAAAACTTCACCGTACCACTGACACCCCATATATCAAAGGCCCCAAATCTCATTCTCTGCTTGCCTCCAATTTCTATCAGAGCTTGCCAGCTGCACATTTATTGAGAAGTTTGTGATCTGACAGGCACTGTATTACCAACATTAATGATGCATCAGTCTCTAGAATGACTGGGGAAACCGTCCAGTTGATTTTATTATCAGCCTGCGTTCTTCTCCTTTCAATCCGGGCAGCGTGCTGTCTGGTTCTGTGCAACGACCAATGTGAATGCAGAGTCTCCAGGCCAGGACTGACATCGGGAGGAAGCCCTGACACGGGTCCCCAAGGACGGCGGGCCCTTGGAGGACAGGGTGCAGAGGAAGAGTTCATGTAGGGTCTCCCACTTATTCATGATGCAAAGATGGAGGAGGCCAGCAGGAAGCAGAAATAGCCAATGATGTCACCTGTCACCTGCCTCCTCCAGGACTGGGTGAATGGCCAGCCACACATGGAGGCTATCAGTCGACATGGCCCCTAGTCATAGCTGGCTTATGTGAACACTGGACTATCTGGGACACACTGAAGGCATGGGCAATGCCCACCTCCTCTCAAGCCACATAACCCCCTGCCCATTGTCCCCCAGCAACCAGGACGCCTTCCCATTTCCACAGCAAGTTGAGCCGCTCATCATCTGGGGGCCTACCATGACACACAGGGTTCCCTTGCCTTGAACATCCTCTCCTCCCACCCTGTCACCTCTTGGCTGTCTCTGCAGCTCTCGATCTCAGTGTATGTGTCCTCTGCTCAGAAGGCCCCCCTGCCTCAAGCCCCCATGTCCAGCCACCTTATGGTGTCCTCCACCCAGCACCTTCATCCTGTCTCTTTCAGCCCTTCCCCAAATTGGCAAGGTTTTAGTTATTGGCTTGGTGGCTGTTTTCTCCTTTGGCCTCTCCAATCTGTTTTGGGCACCACCGTGAGCCCACAGCTCAGCTGAAAATGGCCCCAGCAGGTTCCAGGCCCAGTAGGGTAGACAGAGGCTGAATAAACCCCTATCAAGCCCCGGAGGCAGTGTTTGAAGTCAAAATGTCCATAAGGAAATGACCAGTTCTCTTCCCTGCACTCCTGGCCTGCCCCATCCGCTCCACTCAAGGTTCAGGGACACCTTCTCGCTTATAGCTCCTTGTACAAATACTGGCCCATTGGGACTCATCTCCTTGCTGCCCCTCCCTCCTGAATCTACCCTCCAGGAATCTCCAGGGGTAGCCAGGGCAAAAGATGCTGAAGGGCTTGAGGTCAGGCCAGGAACTGGATTCCTATCTGCCCCTATCGTATAAGCAAAGCATTTCACTGCACTGAGTTCAGTCCTGTTACTTCCCCAATAACATGGGCTACGAGTCCCGTGGTTCCCCCTGTGCCGCACGAATGTCAGAAGACGGCAGGCTGTGTCTCCATCACCATACTCATGGTACACAGGGGATGTGCCTTCAGTATCGCACTGACCACAAGGCCCCAGAGGAAGCTTAGAACAATGGGGAGTCGAGTCTACGGAAAAGATTCCTAGTGCACGTTCCGGAACAACTATGTGCCTCCTGAGCCCAGGCAGTATTTCTGGGTCCCAGTGCAGTGCCTTCTATGACGCAACAGACGTAAGTCTGACGCCACGTACTGTGTCTGACCGCCAAGCATTTAAATGTGAGGAGACAATTCTTACTCCACCTAACCAAAGAGACAGGTTCACGAACACCTGGGAAGGCCAAATGGCCAGGTGAGAACTAGCGGAGGTGGTCGGGCAGCACAGCACCAGCTGTGAAAAAGCGGGATTGTCAGGGAATTTTTGAAGCACACAGGGTGAAGGAATGACCTTGTAGGGGCCATGGTGGAGGGGGTGTCTAAAAGAGGAGGTCTTATAATTATTGGTACTACATTATTATTAGTAGCAACTACTATCAAAAAAGCCAAAACTAAACTGACTACCATTGAGATGGTCTGAGTCACATAGAACCTATAAGACAGAGCCGCCTCTTCAGGGAATGAGGGAGGTGGCTTGGAACCCCTGACCTCTGGCTAGCAGCGCAACAAGTAATGCGCTGCACCAGCAGAGTCCCCATCGGTTACTGCACTGGTAGCCTTCTAAGTGGAGATTGGTGTTATGGCCATTATTATTTTAGGATTATGTGTAATTAAGTCAGGAGAATATTTGACTTAAGAGTGTCTGATTTTAAAAGAGACATTATATATATAAGGTATTTATGTGGTGCCCCGTGCTAAGCATTTACGGTGTGCCGCTAGGAGGCTAAGCACTAATATACACGAGTACGTTGTGTTCTCCTCGCAACCCCAGTCGCCCCCACTTCATGCCCGAGACCACTGAGGTGCTCCTTCAGTCAGTGAGTGGAAGATGCCGCAGTCGAAATCCAAGCCTGGTCTGATGCACAGAAGCAGCTCCCTCAAGCCTGAGCTCCAGGCCTTGGGGGCTGCACGGACTATTCCTACTAACATCTAGCCCTATCGCCTTCCAACGAGGAAAAAGAGGCCCCAAGAGGGCAAAGGAAACGACCCAGGTAGCCCAAAGCTGGTGGGTGGTAGGAGGTGAGTAAAGCTTCACCTTCACTGAATTCACAAACTAAGCTGTGAGGTCGGAGCGCCCTGCTTCCCAGGCTAGAGAGCAAGGTCTCTCGATAGTGAAGGGACATAGCTGATCCATGGCCGCGCTGGGTGTGAACCCTGGCTATGCAATCTGGCCCGGGCACCGTCTGCCAAACAGAGAAGAGAGCCTGTGCAGCCACCATCCTGGCAGCCTTCTGGGCACCCACAGGCCACCACTGGTGGGTCCCACACCTGGCGCAGGCCAGCTGCAGCAGGACCCAGCAGGCCTGCCTGTGCCTAGGGAGGCCGACGTGGAGGATGAGTCCCTTGGCATTTCCAGCATGTTCTCTTACTCAATGAGGCCCTTTCTGTCCAAAGGGCAGCTGTGACGTGGGGAATGGGTCTGTGGTGTCAATATGAGACCAGCATTGTACCACTGGGGACACACAATGCCCTTGGCCGACTGTTTATTTATAAATCCACCCAGTGTTCACAGCGGCCTCTACACTCACGCTTTCCCAAAATGCAAATTGGTTCTTTCCTGTAAGTCAAACCAGCCTGTTCAGGCTGATAAAAATCATCCCAAACAGGCTTTTTTTATCTCCCCCCAACAGAAAGCCCACGCCTCCTAGAAAGAGGAAGGCAGCTTCACACCACTTCACGGAGTGGCGGGGGCGGGGAGTGGACAAAGCTTCCAGGGATGTGCGGATCCACGGCGGGTAGCCGGAGGGAAGGTTCTGGACCTGCGTTCAAATCCTGCCTCCACCATATTCTAGCTCTGTGTCCTTCGTTGCTGAGCATCCCTTCATCGGTGCGCATGTGTAAATGGAGATAAAAATAGGACCTTCCTCACTGGGCTCCTTACAGGACACAATGAGATAATGCACATAAATTGCCTGGCACACTATCAAGAACCTAAAAAGTCCCTGAACAGGGTGGCTGTGCTGGTGAAGGAAAAAGAGACAAGCATCGTTGGGATTATCTGGTGCCTAGAACCTCTATCCATGAACCCTGACTTGCTGGATGGCTTCACAAGAGGCCCTTTTTGCTCTGGGAGCCCGTTTCCCCCGCCGTAACTTGAGCTCCTGAGCTTTCCTTCCTTTGCTGGACAGCCTGGCTCCTGGTCTTATAGCCAAACAGCTCAGAAGGCGCTGTCTCCCTGTCTCCAGTATCCTGTTCTTCAGGATCGCTCCTCTCATCAGAAAATGAAAACTACAGAAAGTCAAGCTACCTTAAGGCCTCTCCACTAAGTGGTGTCAGGATTTCTAAACAGCCTCATGCCCCATGGAGAGGCAGGCACAGGGGTGCCAAGTTTGCTGAGGAGTGAGTGAGTGGAGGCTGGTAAGGCTGATTAGTGAGGAGGTCACTGGGGCCTCAAGGGAGTGGGCAGGGAATGCAAGCCAAGCAAAAAATGGACCTACAAGTCAGGAGACGCTGTAGTGACAATCAGGTTTGCCAGTGATGGGAGAAACGCCTCTCACTGTCACCCACACCTTAGTCACTCGGTCATCTGGCACGCAACATCTGCACCCACTGGTGTGACACACATTCACTATGACACAAAGGGCCCAAGGAAGCCAGGATTATGGGACAGGGCCCCTGAGTGAAACAATACCACCAAGGCCAGGAGAAGGGACATGTCCCCAGAGAAACCCACAGCCAGCAGCCCTGGGAGTGGTGATGCCCGGGCAGCCCCCAATGCTCCTAATGGGACCGACTTCCTCCCACACAGCTCACTCACTCGTTCCAGAGCAGGCAGACCAGGTAAGGGGCAATCTTCCCAGTTTATAGACTACAGACAGGAGGCTCTGGTCCACCTCAGCCTGTCACAGCACAAGGGCTAGCCAGACCAAACCTTCAGTACCCTTAGACCTTCCGAACTCTCAGCTGATTTCCCTTTGTCCTTGTCCCCAAAGGGGGCAAGGCTAGAGGAGGGGGACACCTACTAGTCTCTGTCCCAGCAGTTGGTTGGTCCAGAGGGACAACCTATCAGTGTAATAACAGGGCTCCAGTCTCCCCAACTCCACACCAGGAGAGTCCCTAAACCAGATCACCTTGTTAATCTTCTAAAAAACACCTCTCTGTGCCTGCCCTTCCCTGCTCCAAATTCCTCCAACACATCCCTTAGCTATAGGACCGGCCCCCTCCTAACCAGTCCGTCTTTCTGGGGTCCCGGCCATCCCCGGGTGCTTGGTTTACTTCCATTTGCAGGCTCCCAGGGGCATGCACACCTCCTTTCCTGGCTCAAGTGTCTGTCCTCAGCCCCCAACTCTCTCCTGCCCAGTGCTGACCTTAAATGCCCCCTTCTCCAAGAAGGCATCCCTAACTATTCTAGCTCATTCTTCTTGGAATGACCTAGTGGATACTTCTGGGACATTCAGGAACCACAGTCCACAGTCGGCAAGGAGCAGTGGATTCGTTTCCAATTGAGACAGTGAAAGCTCCTGGGTTCGACTCCAAAGTTATTCTTCCACTCAAAGTAAGTCCTCTCAACCTTTGTTCTTTTGTCCGTCCCTGCGGTAGGTGCAGGGTACTCAGGAGACAAAGTTCTGGCTTTCTAGAAAGAGCTCCAATGCAAGAAAAAAGACAGATAGAGAAACAATCACCACGGAGCACCGAGGGCTGTGACAAGGAGGGCAGAGGAAACTGCGGACATGGGACCTTATCTAGGTTCTCCACACCATAGTCTCAGGGTGCCAAGCTTGGTGCTCTCCCCACAGGAGATGCTCCAGCCACCTCCCAAGTGGCCCAAACTGAGATATTGTAATCTGTCAGGTGGCAAGACAAAGGCAGTGCCAGGGACAGGAGGGACAGAAGCAACCTGGCCCTGTATCAGTCCTTCCACATTGGGCAGGAAACCGTAGCAGCAGATGGATAGGAAGCAACAGTGAAACCTGAGCAACAAGACAGAAGCCCCCCACTTGGGCGAGAGGCCAATTTATCCCAGATAGAAAAGACTGTAAAGAAGAAGGCCCAGCAAGCCCCCTGGGGCATTGCAGGCAGGCTGGCCTCTGGGTCAGACACCCTGGCCACCCTGGCGGAGTATCAGCCCTGTGGACATGGGCCTTTTGAAAAGATCTCTACTTTTCAGAAGGGGTAGTGATGGGGACGTCCTGCTGCACACTGCTGGTTCCTGGCCTAGCTGCGCAGCCACTGTCCAGGACTCTAGCATCTCAGAGCGGGGTCCCATTGATCCCAGAGCTGGAAGCCTTCTCTAGAGAAGGGCATAGATTTCTGGAGAAAGGCGTAAATGGAATCCTATGCACTAGTGTGGAGGCCGACTCGGACTTCTTCCTCCGCCCAAGATCTCTGATGCCCCAGGCCCTGGGCTACCTCCCCAGCCCCATGCCCCAGGAATTTCCTTCTTTGGTCCCCGTCATATATGCCCCCGCCTTCCTGGAGAACCTTCCCAACTGGAACTCCCTCGTGGGTCTTGGCAATTTTGACACCCCGTGGGTGTGTGTCTGTGGAGGGATCTTCATGTTCCCTGGGGCCATAGAGGAAAGCTCTCTAACCCCACTCCCTGCTTCCGGCTATGCTGCTCCGGCTGCTTCCCGAGCGAAGCTGCCCCTCTCCACCGCTGCTTGTGGAGCACCAGAGAATGAGGCACCTGGGAGAAAGAACTGGTCACTCGTTCATGTGTGAGTCGTTGCCCCGCTCAGTTTATTTTCCAATCTGTAAAATGGGTAGCTAAACCTGAAGATGGTCACCAGCCTGCCAGACCGCCTCTTTCTTTCTGAGCCCTGTAGGTCCGTCAGAACCGGCAGGAAGGCCGTGCCCAGGGTGGTGATGGGCATTAGAAAGGCAGGACAGGGACAGGTGGGGTTTCCAACGACCGCACGGCCCTTAAAAGCTGGTAAAAGGCTTAATCCTGCAGAATGACTTACAAAGTGACGAGCAAAATAGATTCACCACGACAGCTTGAAAGGAGAACACAGAAATAAAATGACACTCAGAGCATCCTGTCTCGGCTTCCCATCCCTCCCTAATGCCGGAAGCTCGCCCGCGCCCTCAGGAGCATGGACCCACAGGTGAAGAAGGAGCACAGGGACTGTAGGTGCGCAAACGGGCACTGGACAGAGGCGAAGGCAGCTCCAGTCCTGTCTCACATGCAGCCAGCGAGGTGCTGGCTCACACGGGGGCAGCAGGGACCAGAGCAGCCCTCCAAAGCCGCCTGTCTTAATTTTCCAGATGGAGACCCCCCACTGGCACGGTCCTGTGTGGGACGCAATCTGTTAGGAGCACACTACAGGGACTTCAAGTGCCCACTGGGCACGACACCCTCAATTCCTACCTGACTCCTGTCTGATCCAACACAACATAGCACCCCTTGTGGCTTCTCCTGAATTTTAGGATCTGCTGATTGCCCTGGGATAAGGCCAGGCCTGGACCAAACTAACCTTGAAGGCAAACAGAATCCCAAACCCACAGTGACCTACTTAGCTCTGTGAGGCTGAGGTCTTTATGGTAGCAGACAGCTTACCAACAACGCAGTTAGCAGTCTGAACACTTGCCCAACAATGCCAGCAGGGTTCCTCTGAAGGGAAGTTCCTTCTGAGACATCTCTGGGTGAAGTCAAGCCTTTAACCCTTCACTAGCAACTGAGTGCATTAATGTCTGCCCCATCTGGGGACCCCGGAGTACCCTGTTTTCTTATCATCCCCTCAATCTGTGAAAACACAGGTGCCAACAGGTCCACTGTTTTGCATTGAGGCAGGAAACTATCCGTCTTCAGCTCTGTGTGGGGACAAAGAGCCGCAGTTTCACTGTTCTAGGTAAGGCCCAGAAAATGCTCTTCTCAGCATCAACTGGACACTGCTAACTGTTGTGCCCCCCATGGCTAACCTGTGCACCTTCTACACCAGGCCATCAGCCCCACTACCAACTTTCCAGGACAACAGGAGGAGGGGCAGGGGCACGTAACATACTCATTTGCACCAACAGACAGGGATTTAAAATTGCAAAATCAACAAGGACCTTACTGTGCACATGGTTGGGGTGGAGACCTGGCTCTTCCTGGTGGCTGTGGGACCAGACGCAATCTCACCCCTCTGAGCTCTAGCATTCTCCTCTGCAAAATGGGGACAGCACTGCTCACTTCAAAGTTGTGAGGACACACCCCAAGCCCCCAAAGACCTGTGCCCAATGCACCGTGAGGCCAGCGAAATGAAGCTGCCGGTCTCAGGCCTGGCTTCGTGAATCCAGTTTCTTGAGGCTCATCTAACTTCCCCATGACCCAGCGAGGTGCCTGTGCTAAAGTCTCCAAGAGCTGGCTGGGTCGGGAGGAACTACAGTCAGAGGCTGACACAGGGCTCCCAAGCCTAAGCTCCCAGTGTGTAAGGGCATTGTGGCCGGAACTGAGGCTTGAGTAGGGCTTTGTAGAATGCCTGGGAGTTCCCCAGGCAAACAGAGCAGAGGGGGCGAGCATGCACAAAAGCCCATAGAGTGAAGGTGAAGGGTCGTTGGGGCCAGAGAACAAAGGCGCTTGAATACCAGGTGGAAAGCCACTAAAGAGTTTTCATAGGATTTGGGAGGTGAGAGGCCCAAATTGGGTCTTTGGAAGTTCTCATGTCCCCTCCCTGTCAACCTCTGCTTGGCTACTGGCAGTTCAGCAAAACGCCATGCTGTGCCTTTAACCAATCTAGGGGACGTGCCAGGGCAAGTCTGAATACCCATGTTTACCCAGCAGAAGACTGTCCCGCCCTTCCTCAGCATCATGGCAAGTCAGATCATTTGCCTGCAGTCTTGCCCAATGCGTAGGCCTTGGGGACGAGGCCAGGTCTAAGTCCAGCCCCTTGCCCTGGCCCAAGCCCCTGTCCAGGGAGTCTTGCCCAGGAGGCCCGAAGCCTGGTCTTGGCTGCTGACTGAACCAATTCTCCCAGGAGCCCAAGCTGGGGCGGGCAGCAACACAGCCCAGCTGACTCACAGGTGTCCTTAGACTCTAGCAGCTTTGAGCAAATCAGCTCGGCGCAGGAAGCATTCCTGGGAGGGTGGTGTTACATAAGTGCCCCGCCGGTTCTGACTGGGAGGGTTGGGGGCCCAAGAGGGGTCTAAGAGGCCAAGCTATGAAATACAGGGCAGCTGTGTGCCTCTAGGGGCTGAGGTTCTTGCCTTCTTTCTGAAGGAGTGTGCTAGTCATTTTCAAAGCCTTGCACACACACACACACTTCTAACCCACAAACCAAGCAGTCCCAAACCAAGCCCAGAGCACTTGAGCTGATTCCAACTTCCAGCTCTCTATAAAGGGAGCTTCTCATTTATTCATTCACCTACTTCGTGAGTACTTTGTGATGTTTCTAGGTGTCCCGCATGGTGTTGGGGAGTCTGTGATTGAGCTCCCCTCCCTCCAGTAGCTGCTAAGCTGCCAGATGAGAGCGGAAAAACTGGTCAGGATGCAGTGCTGGAGCAACTGGCCTGGTCGGGGCGCTGAGGCTTGAGCAGGGCTTCCAGCTTGGCTGGGAGTTCCCCCGGCAAACAGCAGAGGGAGGAGCATGAGTGAAGGGGAAAGTTCAGCTGGGGCCAGAGAACAAAGGGCCTCGAATACCAGGTGGAAAGCACTAAAGAGTGTTCCTAGGACTTGGGAGGTGAGAGGGTGAGAAATGCCTTTATTTGCTTAAACTGGGGCTGAGAGAAGGGAAACTAGAGGCAGACCCCTGGGGGAGAAGGCCCCTGTCAGGGGGTGGGGGAGGACACCTGGAAGTGGGGTCCGATCCCCTGACAACACACTCCTACGCCCAGGGTTTAAGGCAGCAGGACACAGAAACCCAGTGTCACAGATGAGAATCCTTCGGGGTCAAGGGTGACGACCAAGTTGGTGCCCTCTTCTGAGGGCCAGCATGCGAGAGCGCTCCCGGTCAACGTGAACTGCCGTGTCGCCGGAGCCGGGGCTGGCCTTCGCGTGGAAGGAAAGGCTGGGGAAGCTAACAAGCAAAGAGGTCGAAAGCATTTAACCAAACGAAGCAACAGCCCCAGCAGAAGGTTCACTAACCCCCACCACCTTTTTGGCACGAGAGATAAACAAACAAACAAATAAATAAAATGAGAGGTGGGACGATTTACTTTATGGAATTGAAAGCAGGAAGAATAGCTGGTTAACCAGGGTAAAAAGAGGAAATGCAAAAATAAGACTCAAAACCCCTTGGTTTTGAAAAGTGCAGATAGGTCCAAAGTATGGAAGCATCAGCCTGGCTGTGCCCCCTGCCATCAAGTCAGTCCTGACTCAGGGCGGACCTCTGTAGAGTCTCCAAAGCTTTGTCGGTCTCCACAGGAGCAGACAGCCTCATCTCTCTCCCTCGGGACGTCCAGCCAACTGATCCTGGTTAACAGTCATGCTACAGCGCCACCACCTTACTGAAAACATGTGTTTCTGTTGTATTTTAATCCTATATATCAAGCAGTAACGCCAGTCAATGGACATAATATAGTGTGAACCTACAAGATGAGAAAACAACTGGGCTTTCAGGCTAACTGAACAAAGGCTTTTGTGTAACCCTCACGGAGCCACACTGTACTGAACACTTTCCCTGCTCTCGGCACGGTCAGGGGAGCCCTGGTGGCATGATGGGTTACACACCGAGCCACTAACCACGAGGTCAGCAGTTTGGGTTTGCCTGTTCCTGTGCCATCACGAGGTGTCGAAGGGATCGGGTATCAGGCATCATCATCAGAAAAAAAAAAAACTAACCATAGTGAATGAGGAGGAAGTGCAGAGTGGAGACCCAAAGCCCATTTGTCGGCCACTGGAGATCCCCTTGCAGAGGGGTCTCGGGGAGGAGACGAGACAGTCAAAGTGGGTTGTAGCATTGATGAAGAATACAGCTTTCCTCTAGTTCCTAAATGTGGTCCTCTATGTGAACTGGCTGCTCTAATTGGGAACATCATCCTGGTGGGCCAGGATGTACTCCACTCTCACTTTCTCCCCCTTCATCTGCTCCCATGTGCTCCAAAATGCTTCCACCTCCCCCACTATCATGATGCCAATTCTACCTTGCAAGTCTGGCTAGACCAGATGATGTACACTGGTGCAGACAGGAACTGGAAACACAGGGAATCCAGGGTGAATGATCCCTTCAGGACCAGTGGTGTGAGTGGCTATACTGGGAGGGTAGAGGGAGGGTGGGATGGAAAGGGGGAACCGATTACAAGATCTACATGTGACCTCCTCCCTGGGGGATGGACAACAGAAAAGGGGTGAAGGGAGATGTCGGACAAGGCAAGATATGACAAAACAATAATTTATAAATTATCAAGGGCTCATGAGGGAGGGGGAAGCAGGGAGGGAGGGGAAAAAATGAGGACCTGATGCCAGAGGCTTAAGAGGAGAGCAAATGTTTTGAGAATGATGAGGGCAATGAATGTACAGATGTGCTTTACACAATTGATTATATATGGATTGTGATAGGAGTTGTATGGGCCTCTAATAAAACGATTTTATAAATAAATGAATAAATGTTCTATGAAAAAAAGAAAGGCCTGTTGATCTACTTCCGCAAGACCAGCCACTGGTGCACCACCCGTGGAGCACCGTTCTACTCTGACACATGCAGGGTAACCATGAGTCAGGTTTCACTCAACGGCAATGGCATTCATGTCCTCACAGAGGGCAGCGTCCAGAATCCAGGAGACGCTTGAGAGTCAGGGAACTGATGAGGAAGCTGAGGGACCACGTGAACAGGGTTGGGAGACGCACCACAACACTGTCCCCGCCATGAGTCTCCATGAGCAAGAGCACCATTCAATACAAGTGAGCACTTGGTGAGTAGAGGTGAACTCTCAGCACTACCGTAACGCTTGGGAGTCTAGTAGAAGGGGCCTCACCTAACCTAAAAAAACCAAAACAAAACCAAACATTGAAAAAAGAAAGCCCCAGCTATAAGGGGCCACCATGTACAGATGAGGAAACTAAGGGCAGGGAGGGGCCGAAGCTGCCTGGGCCAGGGAGCGCATTCACAGTAAATATGGACTGTGGGCCTCCTGAACTGTCTTTAAATCTTACACCAAGCTAGGGATTTAGTCAGCCCTAGCACAGGAGCAGAGCTGACCAGGAAAGGCACATCTCAATGGCCCTGCAGGTCCCTGGCCACCAGGAACCTCTTGGAAACAGGGGGAGGTGCTTCTCATACAAAGTACCAGATTTTCATTCTTAAAAGGTTCAACTCTCCTCCAAATAACAGGCTCGCAGGGCATCCCTCTGGATGAGGCCTATACTTACCCCCAGCTGGCAGGGCTAACAGGCTTTTATAGGACTCTAGTGGAGCCCTGGTGGTGCAGTAGTTATGCATTGGGCTGCAGTTCGAAGGCCCCAGCTGCTCCTTGGGAGAAGGATGGGGCTTTCTACTCCCCAAAAGAGTTATGGTTTCAGAAACTTACAGGGACAGTTTTTTTTTTTAAAATCATTTTATTAGGGGCTCATACAACTCTTATCACAATCCATACATACATCAATTGTGTAAAGCACATTTGTACATTCGTTACCCTCATCATTCTCAAAACATTTGCTCTCCACCCAAGCCCCTGGCATCAGCTCCTCATTTTTGCCCTCCCTCTCCGCTCCCACCTCCCTCATGAACCCTTGATAATTTATAAATTCTTATTTTGTCATATCTTGCACTGTCTGAAGGCTCACAGGGACAGTTCAACCCAGTCCTACAGAGTTGCTATGAGTCGGCACTGACTTTGCAGAAGTGTTTGACTTTTGGGGTGGGGGAGCGTGGGGGGGCAGATGGCCTTCCTCAGCCTCTCCTCTAGTGGTATCAGAGGTGGAAGCCCTCCTTCCCTTTTATGGGGGAGCCAGCAGACCCAGTGTGCTCCTTGGGCAGCTGTTCTGGGCTGATGAGGAAGCCCACTTGTTGCTAAGTGCCAGGCTGGGTGTTCAGCAGGCTGAAACTTCTGCCCACTGACTGTACTCTGTCTGTGCCAGTAGCAGGTCAGGGCTTGCTTGGGGGTGGGGGTGCTACTGGGCACTTGAGCCCAGTGGTGCCTGATGCACCAGGCTCTGGAGGAAGTGCTGGTAGCCAGGCTGTGGTTTTGTGCTACGCTAACTCTTGGCTCCTGAGCACCGAAGTGGTCAGAGAAGAAACACTGTGAGAACTCTCTGCCCACCCACCTCAGCCCTGCCACTTTGGGCTGCCCTACGATCTGCAGTGGGGGCCCACTGCAAAGAGTAGAGGGCAAGGCCCACAGATGCTGCACTGCCATGCTGAGCCACCAGACACACACTGGCTCCAGTCACCATCAAGGGCAGGGGATGAGACGCAGAGCCTGTGCAGGCACAGAGCGCAGTGAACTGGCCCGACTTCGCCTCTTATGGCCCATCTGCTCCCACCGCCACCTTGAGGAGCAAGACCTGCTTTGTATGGCCAATTGGCAGGGGTCCCAGGCTAGTTAACAAGGGTGAGCCTGGAGATTCAGGCGTTGCTTGACTCAGGTAGGTATCTTCTGGGCAAAAGGAGACAAGCAACTCTGGGAAACCGAGGCCCTGAGAGGGCAGAGGAGCTGCCTGGGTTGACGTGGTAGGACTAGAAGACCAGGACATGGAGAGTTAGAGTTGAAAGCCACCTTACAGAGCCAGGTAAGTCCAAGAGCCCTGCAGGTAAACCAGGCCCAGCAAGTGGGAAGGGCCTCCCCGCATGACTGTGAATCAAGAGGCGTCCCATGATGGTCATCTTGGGCTGATCCCCTGAGCCTAGGCTCAAGCTGAGTTCTGTGACCCCAACCTCAAAAGTTAAGGAAATTGCAACACTTCCTGGTTTCCATAGAAACCAGCCACGGCTCCAGGAATACACTGACATGTTTTGTTCCCTCCTTGGTGCCAGCTCTGGGTCAGACTATGATAGTCTAAAGCAGGGGGCGGGGGGAGAGCGTGGAAGCACAGCTCCGGCCCCAGGCTGGGGGAGTGTGCTGAGGGAGGGAGGGAGGGAGGGAGGGGGTTGGAATACATTAAGGAGAAGAAGCAAGCCCACGTGGCTGCAGCGTCAATGGAAGGGACTCCAAGGTGGCAGCTTTGAGCCGAGGTCAGGGATAGGAGTTCACCCAAGACAGAAATATGGGTCTGGGAGGATGACAGGTGGGGGAATGATGTCCACAACCACCTGGAGATGGAGGACATCTGAGAACAGTGCATACAGAGGAGGATGTGAAAGAGCGAAGAGGGCAAAAGGATGGGGATGAAGGAGGCGAGGAGCCAAATGCAGCATGTCAGAATCCCAGTGCACATGTGGGTACCAAGACCACCTCACCAGACCTCAGTGTTTGCAGCTGCTAACTGGGTAGCTTGTAACAGAGTAGCTTATGGCATGGAGGTCTGGAGAAGCCCCAGAAAGGTGAAAGATATAGAAGGAAAAAAACTCAGAGACCGGGAGCACTTCTCCAGTCCCAACCCTGCTGGCATCCTCAGAGATGGGCAGGCATTCTCAGTGGAATGTGGGGGATAACTTTGGTTGATCTTCTAAATATTCCAGGATTTGATCTTGTCATCTCACCTCTATGGGTCACTGGTTCAAACCGCCAGCACCCTCACCTACATTACTGCAAAGCCACACAGTTGGTCTCCTCATTTCCACTCTAGCCCCACAGTCTGCTCTCAACTCGTCAGCCAGGAGGGTATGTGAGAGAGTCTTGGCCCTGTTATTTAAAATCCTCCCCCACTCCCCTCGTTTATGAATCACCAAGCATGAAGTCAGGAGTCCTTCCTGTGTTCCTGAGCTCCAGAGTCGCTTGACTCAAGCAGGTATCGTCCTTGCCCCAGACATGGCTGCTGAGCACACTGCTGGCTCCCTCTCCCAGCTGTCTCCCACCAGCCGCACTAGCCTCCTTGCCCTTCTGAGAGCCTGGCAGGCACGTGCCCGCCACCCACGGGTCATTCCCCCACGTACCCTTTACACAGGCCGTTCCCTCTGCATACAGGGCCCACCCTCTCGCCTCCTGGGGTCTGCCCAAATGCAGTCTCTTTCCTGAGCACCCCAACTCAAAATTCTAACCTCCTGCTCCTGGCTTATATCGTGTTATCTTGAATTATTTTCCTTCAAAGCATTCATACCGAAGCATGGTATCATCCATTAAACTGCTGCCCTGTTGATGGTCTGTCTCACCTACTAGAATGCAAGCAAGGCCTCTTATCAAGTTCATTACTCATCCCAGGTCCTGGAACTATAACCATGCCTGGCAAGTGTTGGTAAACTTGGCAAATGGATGAATACACCCATCTTTCTTGAGCAACTGAGGCAGGAGGTGGAACAGAAGCACCCAGGTACCACTTGTCTCCTAGGGACCAGGCCGTGGGGGTTGCAGAGCGGCTGGGAAGTCTCATTCTCAGGCGAGAGGAGGAGCGATGAGTGGGAAACAGGAGCCCCCTCCCAGGGCACTGGTCTGTAGGCCAGGAAGGAAAGCAGGGCCCGGCCCAAGGGCCCTCCTCAATGCCCTGGCTAAGGAGGGCCTGGGGTACATGACAAGGAAGGAGGAGGAGAGGGGGGGAGAGAAAGAGGAGACCCACTGCTGCTAAAGTCCATTTCAAGTCACAGTGACCCTATAAGACAGAGGAGACTTACACCATTGGGTGGCCAAGGTTGTGATCTTTCCAGAAGCAGACACCACATCCAACTACCCTCTCTATTAGCAGGCCTGCGCTTTCACTGCTGTGCTATCAGGGCCCCTGGAAGAAAGGAGGCAGCTAGCCAAGTCTGCCTAATGTGCCTCCTTCCAGGCACACGGTGCCTGAATTGGCCAAGGAAGCACCCCCGGGAAGCTGGGGTGGAGGGAGAGCAGGCCACAGCCCACTTTTCAGCACCCTGATCTAGGAAATGGAGCTAAAGGCGTCAGACAAGCCAATTGTCCAGGATCCTCCTGCTCCAAGAATTGGGGCTTCTTTGAGTCCCCAATGCCCTGGAAGAGGCCACACCGGGCTGAAACTAGGGCTACATATTCAAACCACAGTCCAAGACCAGGTCAATCTCTTGTAGCCCGGAAGGCCAGGTAACTGGGCAAGGGTTCTCAGGTGGGTTTCTGGGAACGTGGTTTCCAAGATGACAGCTAGCCAACTGTAGGGCAGTCCTGCTGAGCCCGGATGGGAGAGAAGAGGAAGGGGAAATACCCTGGTTAGAGAGGCAGCCGCAGGTCTGGGACCCCAGGCCGGGGCGACTCCCGGAGAGGCACCGAGAACTGGGGCTCTTGGGAGGTGAGGATGAGAATGGCTCAGAGCCCAGCACCAGCACCAGCACCAGCAGAGAAGGCCGCCAGTGTGACGGTGAGGGCCTGGGTTTGGGCTCTATCTCTGCCCCAAACTTGCCTGTGACCTTGGGGAGGGGAGGCGCTTGACCCTCTGGGGTCAGACTCAGCAGCTAAGCGAAGGAGCGGACCTGGATTGTGTCCCAGGCCTTTCTGCGCTGGCACTGTCATCACTGCATGTGGTCATGCCACATTATACTCCTGACATAGCGACAGTGCAGCAAAGCACTGGCCTCTCATCTGATTCTTGTCACAGCCTCGGGCCTACAGGGAGCAAGCTGTGCCAAGAGCTCTGACTTCATGGGCAGGGCTCTTTTTCAAGAGACCCCAGGCCCCTGGGGAATTTGCTGATAGACCTCGGAGGCAGAAGCCAGCACCGAGGGGCTCAGCAGGCGCAAGATGCAGCAAGAACCTGGGCTGAAAGAAACTGTGCAGGAGGCACTCCCGCCCAATGGCCCAGAAGGCAGGTGCATATGGAAAAGCTCGGGAGATAACTTTCTGGACCCACTGCCATTTTCCTCTCTGGTCCCCTGCAATCTCACAGGGGCCCAGGTGCGTTAGAAGGCCGCCTCCTCCAGGAAGCCAGCTCTGCCCCTTACAGCCTTAGGTTCAGCCTAGAGGGGTGGTGGGAACGGGGCAGGAATCCCTTAGGGAAGAGCACTGAAAGGAGTTCCTAAGAACTAAGTCCCCTCTGTTCTTCACGGACCACAGGGAGACTAAGGGGGAGGCTCCGTGGAAGGCCTAACTTCCTAGCCTCAGAGAGCTGCTGGGGAGGCAGAGAGCACACTGTCCCCGGAGCCGTGAGAGACTTCTGTTAGAGCACCATGTGAGGGGTACAGAACACACAGCAGTGTGGATCCCACCAAGTTCCCTGGTAGTTTAGGGTTCAAAGGTCCCATAAATATTGGGAATAGTACTATGGGGAGCCCTTCTGTGGGGCCAGTCACCATAGTACAGGCATCTCCAGGGAGCCGGTGAGGTGAGACAGTATCTGCAGGGTGGAAGCTCTGAGAACTCCGGATGAGGAAAAGGCTCTGCAGCCCTCAAGACGATCAACCTCCAGCAGGCCTGAGCCTTCCACCTAAAGGTCAAGAGCGTGTAACCCAAAAACAAAGGTGTCTGTCCCAGGTCAGGTTGCAAAGTGCCCGACAGCGGTGCTTTTGTAGGAAGTCAACATGTGCTGAGACCACACAGTGTCAGGGTCCCCCTTCGCTGCCTCAGTCCCATCACCAAGTGCCAGGCAAGAAGTCACAATGACCTGTGTTCACCAATACTCGTGGCATCATTCCCAGTGGCGGAAACAGCCTCAGCATCCATCCACAGACGAGTGAACACATAGCAAAGCATACAAACAGAAAAGGGAATACTATTCAGTCAGAAAGAGAGATGAAATCCTGATAGGTGGCCCTGATGCACTGTGGAAACATTGCTGAAGGAAATGAATCAGTTGACAGGGGACAGATGTGGTCTGATCCTACTTACAGGATGTTTCCATGGTAAGCAAGCGGCTGCACAACAAGCTACCCCTAAGTAGGATCCCAGAAGGGTACCCAGGGAGGATGCGGAGATACAAAACCATTTGCTGCATACAGGCACACCTCAGTTGATGGCGCTCTCCCACGTCGAGTGCTGTGGAGATCGACGCCGGGTGACAACCCTGCATTAAAGAATTTCGTCAGCTCCGTTCTTTTCAACAGCAGAGGCTCATTTCAGGGCTCTGTGTCAAGTTTTGTTAATTGCCACAATATTCCACACTTTTAAACGATGCTAGCTCCACACTTAACAGATCCCAGTACAGTGTAAACACTTGTGTGTGCACTGGGAAAACGAAAATCTCCCAGGGCGCGCCCTCTTACGAATGACATCTACTTTCTTGAGGGGGCCTGGAATGGAATGTGCAGTATCTCCCACGTCTATTTGGATACATTTACTATGATCAGAAACAAACAGAGGCTCACCCTTAGTTCTTTGCTCCTTTCTTCTCCCAGGATAGAGGCAGAAGAGGATCCTGAAGTTCAAACCAGGCCCAAGCGGGCCAGGCAAAAGGGCAGGAGGGTGCTGGGTGAGGAGCTCCCTGCGGGCCACGAAGCCCACATCTCAGCATCCCCAGAAAGACAAGGTGGGAGGGCTGTGGGCTGGGAGGCATCAAGTTGCCTGGCCTGTGGTCCTCTAGGGCCCTGGCAGCACAGGGCCCAGCTGCGACTTGTATGCCCCCAGACCTTCGCTGCTCTCCCTCCTCACAGCAAGTAGCAAGACAGCTAATGTGCTGAAAAGATTTCGGATAGCAAGGTATCCAGAAAATAAGGGCGCTTTTTGTGTATACATGTGGTAGGGGCGGGGGATGCACTCCCCACAGTTCCAAAGAGGAAATGTTAACAAGCATGGGGTAAACAGGTTTTACTGCCAGCAGGGCTGAACTGGACCTCAACCGAGAGGCCGGAAGCCCTAAACGAGTGCTTCCAGGCCCATCTAGAACAGGAGCTGGGCAAGGAACTTCCTTCCTCCACCCTTCTCTGGAGCTTTCTCTGGGGATGTTGGTCCGTAGACATCAAATCCATAGGTGGAGGGGGAGAGCCGATGGCTCTTGGGGACAGAAGGCCTTGTGTCCCCGGAGCCTGACCACTGACTTATGGCATGGGGAAAGACCCTTCCCCTGGCCTGTCTCTTCACCAGTAGAATGCTGGCTGGATCAGAAGCACCGACTTGTCTTCCTAAATGGTTTAGAGCCGGCCACAGAGGTCACGCAGGTGAGAAAGAGCGGTAGGCTGTGTGAGCAGAGACCACAGAGCGATGACACAAGTATGACACCCCAGGGCCAGTAGTTCCAAGCCCGGGGCCAAGGCCATATGTGTCTGCATTCGGGTCATTCTCTCCAGGGGAAAACAACACTGAGCACCTAGTTCACGGGTCCCACGGCTCCCTGCAGGTCAGGGACTGAGGCCCTTCCAACTCTGACAGCTGGTCAGTCTTGGAGGCCATCTCTAGGGACAAGGCAGAGGTCCGACCCTGCTGGTCAGTCGGCTTTGCTCTCAGGATTGCCCGGCCACAAATGGACTTGTGGACTGAGGGAGCAGAGAGAGAGAGAGAGAGAGAGCTATCAGTGAAAGCTGGCTGGCAGAGATGCACAGGCCTGAACGCAGGTAGACCTCAGAGGTTCACTGCCAAGCAATCTGGTGGCAAGAGCATTTCTGTCTGGGTCACTCCCCACCATTCCGCATGCCCATTGGGAAGGTAGGTCTGCAGCACTAAGCTATCCAGCTGAGCGAGCTCTAGAGGACCATCTAGATTAGCATTCTCTAAAATGCTGTTCCAGTAGCTTTAATAGTAATTTTTCAGAAGTGTGGTGTGAGGGGTGACCCCGAGTTTGAGTACGGCTGGGTAAGATGAAAACCTCTTTCCTCAAGACTTCTTGGGCTGGTGAATCGGGCTAATAATTTCTCAGAAGAGGAATGTGCTCTGCTGGCCTCCTTGTGGGGCACAGGTGTGCCGGGAGAACCAACCCACTTTGAGAAGTCATGCTGTGGCCTCAGATGAAGATACTGAGGCCTGGAGGGGCTCACGAGCATCATTATGTCCCAAAGCCTGACCTCCGCAGCAAACATTCTGAACCACAGTTCATGGTCTCCAAAGTCTGGCCCCTGCCCATGACCCACACAGGATGAAAGTGAGAGCAAGGTAGTACCAGCCTCAGCACCAAGTGTGAATTGTAAACTGAGGTTCTCAGGTAGGAACCAAGCACAAACCTTGCCGACAGGCACTGGCTTCGTGAGCAGGGTGAGTTAACAAAGACGCGGGTAAGGGCAGGTGGCCTCTCAAGGGGACTGGACAGCTGCTTGTGACCAAAGGAGAGCTACTGTTGTTGTCAGCTGCCATCAACATGGCTCCCGGCGACCACACGGTGCAGAACGGAACTATTCTGCAGGGTTCGCGAGGATGCGATCTTCCAGAAGCAGGGTGCCAGGCCTCTTCTGAGGCTTCTCTGGATGGATCAGAATGAACCACCCACCGTTTGGTGAACAGAAGTCTGGAAGCCTAGAACCCAGGTCCAGCTTGGTTTGGTCACTAATGTAACAGGGACCTTGGGCAGTTTCCCTCACCTCACCTCACCTCACCTCTCTGAGTCTGCCCGCTGGAGGAAACATGGTAATAATCACACCATGGTAGCTGCAACCACGGCAATGACTATGGTTAGCAGGTGTGGTGCACTTGCTATGCGACAGGCACTCTGTGGCTCCATCATTGCAACTCAAGGAGAAGGCAAGCCAAGAAACCACACTCACTGCCATCAGGCGATGTCGACTCATCATGACCCTATAGGACAGGGTAGACTTGCCCCTGTGAGTTTCTGAGGTTTTTAAACTGCTTACAGGAGTCCAAAGCTCTGTCTGTGTCCCGCAGAGCCATGGTGGTTTCAAACTGCGGTCCTTGCAGTTAGCAACCCATCTGGTAACCACGACACCACCAGGGTTCCTAGAGGAGAAGGCAGCTGGTTACCATTATACTACAGTTTCACACACAGGGAGCCTAAAGTTGAAGACGTGAAAGAGGGGCTGTGCAAAGTCAGCCAGTTCACAAATGGTGGCATTAAGATTTGGACACCGGCAATCTTGAGAAGAAGAAAGTATGTCATTGAGTCAATCTGGACTCATGGGGACCCCGTGAGGGACAGAGGAGAACAGTGCTGGGTAGGGTTTTCGATGGCTGACTTTTCTGAGGTGGATCACCAGGTCTTTCTTCCACAGCTCCCCTGAGTGGACACAACCCACCAGTCTTTAGGTTAGCAGCTGTGGGCATGAACATTTGTACCACCCAGAGATTCCTAGTTGGATGAGAATCAGAAGCAAATTGGTTGCCCAAGAAATGCTGGCTGTTAGTATATTTTCTGTGGACCTCCTAAGGTGGCCCTGATATTCATGATGCCTGGCTTTTAAATGTACATAACAGCAGGGGTATCACAACATGACCTCAATGGAATGCCACTCCTCCCTCTCCCAGATAATTTGAACCTTATTTGGAGGAGACAACCTGGCCCAGGGGGACCATGCCACCATGGGATTGGTCCAGGTCCCTTCACCTCTCTGGCTGGAAAGCCCCTGCAAGGGCCCTTCCCTCTGGAAAAGGTCAGGACGGAGTTTAAGGACCTGCTCCCAGAGGCCTCCAAGCCAAGCCCTGAGTCCCTCAGCCAGACTGCTGAGGTCAGCACATACCATGTGTGTTTGTGTGTGTGTGTGTGTGTGTGCGCGCGCCTCCCGCTGTGGCCAACATCCACCTAGGAGCAAGGGCAGGAGACTGGATGGGAATCTTGAGGGCAGGGCGGGATACATACAGGCACCTGGCTCCTCTTGCTCCTCCCCTTCCTTATGTGCTCTGACCTGGCCCTGACACAGGTGACTCAAGTGGATTGAGAGTCCCGCAGAGGAAGTGACAGCAGGTGGATTATGGAATGAAAGGCCACTACGGGCCAGCGGGCATTGGCTCTCCACAGAATGCAGGTCAGCAAGAGGAGGCAGAGGAAGTCCACATGTTCTTGACCCGAACAAGCCTTGGCAGACAGAAAACCATGTCTCCTCCCTAGTAGCATGCTTTTCAGCCTAACTCCCTCAAATCTGCAGTGCAATCCACCTACCGTTGCCTGTCAAGGAAAATGCTCTGGCCTGGGCTCTCCAGCCAACCCAGACGTGTCTGCAGCTCTCCTAGATGCACAAGATCCAGGCATTCTGCTGGAAGCAACCCATCTGTATTCCTTACCCCGTGTGCTCAAAAACAAGTCCCACCCTTTCCAGGCCCAGCTGCCCTACCCATGTCAAAGAAGGAAGAGGATTTATGTTTGAGCTCGGAGGGGTGGCTGAGGGCCTGTGCCTGGCCAACAGGAGATGCTCAATAAATGTTTAATGAACCTGGAGTTCCAGGTCCAACTCAGTTACTAATTCGATGCTGACCTTGGAGGAGGCCGAGTGTTCCAGGCTCCCAATAGTTCAGTTTCCCGACTTAGAAAAGGCCCACCCCAATTCTACACTAGCTTCTTAGGGTCTCCAACAGGGTCAGACTGAAAGGATCTTCCCAGAAGTCTCTCCTTGCTCCAGGGTTAAGTGGAGGGTAATAAGTGACTGCAGGGAACCTCCCCAGCAGGTGTCAAGTGTCAGACCCTGTTCCTGAGCACCTGCCAGCTTCTGTGGGTAGATGACTGAAGTTGTTGGGAAATGAGAACGGGGTTGGGGGAGGAGAGGGAGTAGATGCAGTTTAAGTTTAAGCCACCCACCAAAAAATAACTGAGGAAGAAGTAACACTGTGAGTTTAAGGAGAGGGTATTTACACACACACACACACACACACACACACACACACACACACATCAACCCCCCCCCCCCCATATTTCCTGGCAAAGCAGCAATCTTCAGGGAATGGAGCCATCCAAGGCCAACATGTCTGGGAAAGATGGGCGGGGCGGAGAGAAATGCCTCCATGGCCCAGAGGCAGGCCTGGCTGCTCCGGGGAACCCTGCCAGCAGAAGGGAGAGACAGTGTGAGCACATGGCTGCTTGGTGGGCTCAGGTACAGGGCGAGGATTAGTAGCTGCCACCCGAGGAGCAAGCTTGGAAATATACGACCTACCTTTGGGGACAGACGTCTCTAGAAGACTCTTACCCCCATCACAGCTGCATGGGTCCCTAGTGCCTAGGCAGTTCCAGACATTCCCTTAGGGCTCAAAGGACAGGGATCGCCAGACCACAAGACCTGACAGTCTGCCACTGGCAGCTATCAAGGCCCTGGGCCAGCCCCCTCTCTGGATCTCAGTTCCCCCATGCGTCCAGTGACAGGGTTGAGCTGGATGACCTCCAAGGGTCAGGCCTATTCTGACAATCCATGATGTTAAGGTTCTACAAACATAACACCTATGATCCCCTCAGGCCCCTGCCCCAGGGACCTAGGAAGGGAGTCCTGAGTTCTCAGCTGATTGATGGGCTGGGGTAGGGTTGGCGCCGAGTAGAGTCCCCACACCGTCTGTCCTCAACAGCCTGCCACGGCTGAGACCGTCAAGTGGTTACAATTACAGCTGGGCTAACAGGATTAGGGGCGCATTGAAATCTAAGAAATCTAATTAGCTCAGACACCCCAGCCTCTTCCAGCAAGACCCAGCTGCAACCCCGGCAGCTGTGCCCGACAGGTGGGGCCCGGGGCCACATTCATTACCAGCGCAGGTGTGCAGACTGGGCCAGGCTACCTGGAGCGCTCTCTCTCTTAGTCTGCCTGGCTGCTCTCAGCCAGTGACCCTGAGCTGAGCGCCAGCAAACCAGGCACAGGGTGGAGAGGCAGGAGAGGTGGTGTTAAGGGGGCCAAGGACCCCCAGGGTGGTCACCCCACACAGTGGCTGACTCAGCCAGAGGAGGGGAAGGCTGAGTCAACATCTGCATCTATAGAAACCACCTCAGGCTTAGGAGAGCGTTGAGACCCAAGAGGCTGGGAACACCTCTCCATTCTGCTCCTTAATGAACCATGAAGGAGACCAACACAGAGTCAGAGGACTGTTGGAATCAATCTCAGAGCTTCCTCCTCTGTTAAATGGGGGTAATTTCAGAGTTGAACTGGGTGACCTCCAAGGAGCCACACTGCTGTCATTAGGGTGAAAAACGGTTGGAAAATGCTTCCAAACCCACCAGGACCCTTGCAGAGCAGCAAAGCTATGGTTTCGGGCTGTCACTGTGCACCCTGGGGCGAATTATTTATTTGGATGACCCCCCCCCCATGGGCCTCTCAACTCCTACAGAAGAGGAACCATCTTAAACATCCAGGCCCTCCCATGGGGCAGGACTCCTCACACTGTGGGTTCTTCATAAATATTTGTGGCCACAGTGGTAGGACCCTGACCCAGCCTACTCCCCACTAGGCCCAGTGCAAGGAGACAAAGTACTGAGAGGAACCACGACAACGACAGCAAACCCCTTAAGCAGATCCTTCCACAGTTCTCATAGCCCGCTCCCGACAAAGGCTGGACTCGATCATGTGAAAAGCGTTCAGGAGAACGAGTCTGCAGTCTGGAGGACCCCGGCACTGAGTGAGGGTTGAGAGGTGCCTCCTTCTAGAAAACCATGTTGGCTCAGCTGTCTGTGGATGGCAGAGGCTTCCTGGAAACAAGGCGAGATCTCTGTCACATGAAGCATGTAAGCCAAGGCTAGACAATCAGTTGCCAAGAGGGAAACTTGTATGGGGGAGCAGCTTCTAGCATCTTCAAGCCTTCTGTGCTCCATCCATTCTGCACGTCATGTCTTCAGAGGATACACACGTGCCTGAGGCTTTTTTGTGCACACACCCACCGAAGTGAGATGAGAGAGGCTGAGATAAAGAGGCTGAGGCCCCATAGTGTCCTCCCAGCCTTAAACAGCCAGCCACCTCCTTTCCAACTTTCTCAGGAAATGATGAGTTTCCTGATTCTTCCCTAGAACCAGTGCCTCTTGTTTATTTTCTCAACCTTCCTTCAAGCTCCATGACTGCAGGGTCCAACCTCAAAATTGCACATTGAGCCCACAGTCTGGCTGCTGCTCTCAGGGGCTCCTATGACAAAGTGTGTGCCCCTCCTAAGAGTGTGGGCAGGGGCACGATGTCCTACTGTGAAGTCGGAGCAGTCACAGGGCAAGACTACAACCCGGGCTACTTACAGCAGTCTTTATTGTCCACGCAAAAGCTAAGGAGCCTCATCAGGATGAAGTGATAGGAGCAAGGCGAGGCCCCTCAGAGCAAAGCTATGGAGGAAAACGGATGGGGTTCAGGGCCTGATTCCTGGTGAGAGGGCACGCTGAGAAGCTTCTGGCTATGCACTAGTGGGTGCCTGAGAACCCATACAGCAAACTCACTCCCTGAGACTGCCCACTGATCCTCGGCCAAGGTCAAAGAACCCTGTACCCAGTTCTTCACTCACACACAGGTATTCTAAGTGTCTTCCTACCTCCCCCTCTCCCTCACCCCACCCCACCCCACCCCATTGTCAATTCAAGGGGAAATGTGAAATGTGCAACTCTTTGTGACCAGGTTCTTCACACAGAGATTCTTCAGGATGAGTGACTCACCGACATCTGTCAGTTCTAAGTTGGGGCACATCACGAGCACCAGTTAGGGATAGAGATTTGGGGTGTGTGAGTGTGTGTGTGTGTGTGTGTGTGTGTGAGAGAGAGAGAGAGAGAGAGAGAGAGAGAGAGAGAGAGAGAGAGAGAGAGAGAGAGAGAGAGAGAGACCTGTGGCTCTATGACGTCCTGACCTTTCTTCCCTTTGCTCTTGGCATTGAGAGCAAAGCCTCCGCCCCTCTTTCCTCAGGAGGGAAGAGGAACATTCTGACCCTACCGAGAGGCCAGCAGACTTTTTTGTACAGACAAGGCTATTCAATTTCCTCTAAATTCAGCAATTTCTAATTCCCAACTCTTCTCAGTCAGTGCCCCAACACCCTAATCCCAAGAAGAAGAAGAAAAAAAAGTTTTAAACTCCCCCTAGTTACTGCCACCAACTCACAGAAGTCTCAGATGTTTGAGATTTACATGTGAAAACAGGGTTTCATCACCTTGTAACTTGGGACAAGGAGAACCTTCTGTATTTTCCGGAAAAAAAACAACAACAACAAAACCCAACTGAAATCATCAAACTGAGAAGAAAACACCATCTCTCTCCAAATGTATTCCCCCAGCCCCAAAGTTACACGTGCTCTGTGGCAGACACGGAGCCATGGCTTTCAATGTGCCTTTTGTTTGATGCTGGTGTTTCAACATCCTCAACTTGAAGAGAGAAAGGTCACACAACCGGGCTTCAGGCTTTCATAAACCCAGCCAGGAACAGGCAAGCAAAGGGCCTAGAATCCTCCAGACTATGGACCCCCTCAAAATCCAGCCAGGGGCTTACTCTGTCATCTAAACTTTCCCTGTAGCTTGCAAGCAACTTTTAGACCCCTGGGACCAGATATATGCCAGAGAACAAAAGTGGAATCCAGAGAACACAAGCTGGCCAAGCTGCAGGGTTCTCCAGCCACAAAACCAGCCTCTCTATCTGTACCTTAAAAAATACTACACAAACCCAGGCACCTCTGGGAACAGCCTCTGGCCTCCTGCCCTGCCCTGTGTAACCAGCCTGTCCTCACACCCACAGAGGAGACAGAACTGGTTAACCCTTTGGTCCAGCAGGGCCCGTTCCCAAGTCCCAGGTTGCAGCAAGGAGACCAACTCTTGCTCAAGAGAACCCTTCAGAAAACCCTTGGCACCAGGAGGCAGCTTGGAGTGGCTCTGCCCTTGGCACTTGGCCAAGCAGAGCCCTTGACAGGCTTCTTCTGCTCACGGCCCTTTTTAAAGCTCTCTAGGTTAGGCTCTACTCTCCCAGAGGGTTCCAAATGGCCATGGCAGAAGGGAGAGAAGGGAAAGGCTGGCAGAGTAGTGTCCTTGCCTGCCAGTCTGGCCGCCAGCTTTTCAGAAGACCTCTGAGGGAACATTTGTTTGGGCTGCCAAGTTAAATCTTCCTCCCTCATGTCAGGGCATTGGAAAAGCAGTCAGGGGAGAGGAGAGGGGGAGCGCAGGGGAAGGAGCAGCGGGAGGGAGAGAGGAAAGAGGGAGGCAGGCGGGGCTGGGGGCAGGCAGGAGGGGGTATGGGCAGGCTCACAACCCCAGTTACTCTGGCATGGAGGCACTGACTACCCAGGAAGCTGGTGGCTGCGGGCTCGCACAGCCTGGACTCCAGGCACCAAAGCAGAATTCCCGGGCAGGCGCAGGGTGCCAATGGCTCTCAGTCCCCACCCGGGGAGAGGCCCTCTCTAAGGGCCCCCCTGGAGGGCAGAGGCAGAACGGGAAGGCACAGAAGGAAAAAGTTTGCCTCGGGAGAGGGCTAGGGCAGGCGGCCCTGCCATTTGGGTAAGCAGCTCCCGGATTGGGGCGGGGGGGGGCGGGGAACGGGTTGGGGGGCGGACCAGCTGCCCTGGCGCGCCCCCGCCCGCCCGCCGCCCTCCCTCCTGGTTGTTTACATTCCTGGAGTGTCTTTTAAACCCCTGGCTGAGGCCAGCTCCTGGCCTTCACCGAAGGCTGTTGGGCAGTCTCCTGTGAAAACCTACTCGTGCACAATGGCGGGGAAGGCGGCCGCCCCTCGCCTGCGCCCCCGCCGCTTCGGGGTGGGTCCTCTGCCCGTGGCACTGCGCCCTTTCTCCGCCCCGGCCAGCTTCCTGGACAGATGTCCCCGGCGAGGGGGCGACCCGCGCCCGCGCCCCAGACGCTGAGGCCGAGCTCCCCACTGATTTCTCCCCAGACACCAGGAATGTGAGACAAGCTTCCAGAGCCCGCTCCCCACCACAGCTCCAGCCCCGGCCCCCCCCACCCCGACCTCCCACTCCCCCGGGGCCGCCGCCGCCGCCGCCGCCGGAGACAGCAAGGAAGAAAGAACAGGAGGAAATTACTTTCGTATTTGCAACCCGCGCGCGTGCGCGCGCACACACACGCACACGCCCGCGCGCCCGCGCTCCTCTTCCCTCGGCGCTCTCCTCCTGGCCCGGGGCGCCCCGCCAGGCATTCATTGGCTTTAGCGCCCCTCCGGTTTCCAAAGACCTCCTCGAAGCCCTGAACACACTACCCCACGATCCCCGCTCGTACCGCGCGCCGGCTCTAGCCCAGCCACCCGCACACAAACAACTTAACCGCGCCCCACCTCCCATTGACGAAAGTGTGTTTCCTGGGGAATCGGATGCACAACTTAACACGACCACCCTGGGCAGCCCGCATATTCCCGCACCTGGCCCGACGGCCCCCGGGTACACTCAGGTGCACAACTTAGCGTCCTTCCTGGCCCCCCGCCAGCGCCGGTCCTTCGCTCCCCGGCGCCCCGTCCCTCCCCGGAGCCTCGGTCCGGCCGGTTCGCCACGGACAGAGCGAGGGCTGGAGGCGCGCGGGCAGGAGGCGGGCAGCAGTTCCGCGCGCGCACTACCGCACTCACGCCGGGCACACACGCCCCGAGCCCCGGCCCCGCGCGCAGCCCCTGCGGGATCGGCGCAGCTCAGTGGTTCCCGACCACACGGGCCTCGGTCCCCGGCCGCCGCGGAGGGCTCGGCTGAGCCCCCGTCGCCAACCTTCCGCCTCCTTCGAGGGCCACGGCGTACAAGGGAAAAACCCCAGCACTCGGCGCCCCACGCTCGCCCCCGGAGTCCGCGAGAAGATGGAGGAAGCGCCAGGGCAGCGGGAAGCCCAGCTCTGTCCCCAAACTTACCGGGCACCCCGAGAGCCGCCGCCGCCGCTGGAGGACGCACCGCTGCGGCCGCCGCCGCCGCCGGGCAGGGCCGACTCGGGCCCGGAGGGGCGCAGGGAGGGCGCCCCGATCCGCTCCGCTTGGACTCTGGCTCTGGGCTCTGGCTCCCGCTCCGCGTCGGCCGGGGCTGGGGTCACCGCGCTGCGCCGGCGCTGCTAACTAGCTGGCCCGCTCGCGGCTGGCTCGCCGGGTCGCAGGCTCTCCCGGGCGCCCGCTGCCGCCGCTGGCTTTTTTAATGTCCACAGACAGTGAAAAGGAACTCGGCGTTGGGGGTGAGTAAGTGAATCAACTCGCCCGGAGCCGAGCAAGTTGAAGTGTCAGATTACATTGGCTATTCTATTTCCAAAGGGCCCCGCGCCGCCGAACGTCCGTAAAATCCGGTGCGGAGTTTGCGGCGGAGCGGGGCGCTGCAGCCGCCGCCGCCAAGTGCTCTCTGCTCGCGCTGCTCACTGCGCCCTCGCTGCTCACTCTCCCTTTGCGTGCAGGCTGTCTTCCCTTTTGGCGTCGGCGTCCCTTTCCCCTTCCTTTGCTCTGTTCTTGGATCTCGGTCCCCTCCAAGGGCTTTTGCTCAACGACTGACGGCCTCCGCCCCCCTTTCGCGCACCTCCCTTTTTTCCTATCCTCCGCCCCCTACCCCCTCACCCCTCCAGCTAGTTTGGACACTGGGAGAAATTCTGGGCACTGAAGAGGCCAAATTGAAGAGGTGGTAGCATTAGCCAAGCTTCCCGGGGAAGTCTCAGTCTCTCTCTCTCTCTCTCTCTCTCTCTCTCTCTCTCTCTCTCTCTTTCTCTCTCTCTCTGTCTGTCTGGACGATCGAGGCCGCGGTGGCTGTCCAGTACAAGATCCAGGGTGAGTGGCTGACAGGGTTTGCGAAGCCTTCCCCAGGAGGCGACTTGGAGGTTGTCCCTAAAGCCCGGGCACTGGCCACGCAGGATTCCCCAGGGCGCCGGTGCGGGCTACTGGACCGCGGTCTGGGGGACGGCTAGGGGCGGGGGCGGGGCGCGACAGTCCGGCCGAGCGCGCGCAGACGGGCAGGGGACGGTTGGAGCAGGACTCACACCCGACCCTCACCCACAGACCCCCAGGGGCGAAGGAGGCGTCCATCCGCCTCTGCCCACGCACGCTCCCCGAACGCCGGTGGGGGGCCCCCTCGCGGGCTTGCCGGCGCGGACATGCTCCCGGGGGCATCCAAGTTGCGCCCACTTGGGCTCACGTCCTCTCGCACTCACACGGGAACTCCTACACACGCGGCCACCACCTACAGCCTTGTACACGCGCGCGCACACGCGCGCACACCCCCACACGCTCACGTATACATTACTCACGCATTTGCCCACATCCACGGCCATAACAAGTACATCCGCACAGTCATGCAATTGCACACACACTTGCAAAGCGTGCACTTAAAACCCAAGTCACGCATCTCCTCACGGTCACGAGCACATACAGACACGCGTACTCCCCTTCCTTTCTCCACACTTCTATCCCCAGCCCCCCAGCCCATTTGCAACGCTCCCGATCCCAAGTCCAGATCCGCAACCGCACGGCCCCCTGTGGCGCAACACGCGCACGCCCACACTCCTTTCCAGCGGCCGACGCGAGAGGCTTTGGCCCAAGCCGCTTCAGATTCCAGGTGTGGCGGGGACTCCGCGCTCCACGTTTTGCAGGCCGCCGCGGTGTCGGAGGCGAGGCCAGGCGAGGAAGGGAGCTGGAATAACAAAGGCAAGTTAGGTAAAGCGCGAGGGGGCGCAGCCCGGCCCGGCCGCGGGGGGAGCCCTCCGCGGCCCGGGCTCCGGAGGCTGAGGGGTCGTGGGCCACCGGAGCCAGAGGAGGGAGACGAAGGGGGCGGGGGGCGCGGGATCGGGCCGTGGCGTGACGTCAGAGAACAATGGCACTGCCGGGGAGCAGCGGGCGCAGGGAGGCGGTCGCGATGGGGGTCTCCCCTCGGGGCCTGGGGCGAGTGGAGGATATCCTGCCCGGCTCGGGCCACCGCCTGATTGACGAGGCCCCTATAGGAGTACGGACGTGCCCCGCAGTCTCTCGGGTCGCTGGGCCTCGTGGGCAGGGAGCTGGCCCAACAGGGGCTGCTGGTCAGAGCACACCCCTCCCCTCAATTTTGAATATCCTTCCAAGGGTTTCTCTGACCTCAGCTTGAACTCCGTCAGGGCCGGGGAGATCACTCCTTCCACCTCCCAGGGAGAAGAGGCAAAATGAATTTGTCAGCTCTGAATTCATTTCCAAGGCTCTGCTAGTCTGACAGCCAGCAAATTCAGCCTGGAATTCCTGAGCGCTCTGAGGATTGCGGCTCGGATCCTCAGAGGGTGATGCCACCAACCTCCCACATTTCCCAGGGGGAGATTCCGTCTGCCTCTGCCCTTGGGTCCCGAAGGAAACGCCCCTCTCGGAGGCTTTATCCCCTCACCTGCCACATGGACAATTACCTATCACCTCTGCTCCTCCTGCACAGGTGGCAAATGGACATCCCTGGGGAGGGTGCTGCTGTGAATGTGTTTCCAGATCTGTGGGGACACCGAAGAGGCATGGTCCCAGCTTGTTCCTGTGGGGGCTGATGAGCCTGTCCCAGACCTTATGGAGGGCCTTCCACTTGCTGAATGGTGGTTGGAATCTCAGCTACTCCGCTCACAGAGCAGAAAGCCACCCCCATCCAGTGTGTGAGTGTTTAAGAACTTGAGGTATAGCGATGTGGGTCCAGCTTAAATTAAGCCAATGGTAATGAGGGACAGCCACCTCCAGGAACTGGGAAATGCTGGTGACCTTGTGGTGACCACTTACTTTCCAAAGCTTCTGTCCAGAAGTCCCCCCCCCCACCTGTGTTCTTTGCAGCTGGAAAGCATGAAGTGTCAAAAGAGGGCAGAAACAAGTCTGGATGAAGAGTCAGGAGTGTGTGTGGGTGTAGGGGCGGGATCCCAGTCCTCCCCAGCCTGGCATGTATAGCACTGTACGGTAGCAGGTCTGAGTAGTGGAAAGTACAGCTGGTAGTCTCGGAACCTGGACTTCAATCCTGGTGTTCTGAGGCTCTTGCTTTCTCCACTTATCCATTAGGTTGAGAATAAGGCAGGGGTTTGGGGATGGGATCCCTACAGATCTTGGGGAAAGCTCTAACTTATTTAGTGCTTTCTGGGTGCCGTGGCACTGATTTGGCACCAGTGAGCATTTGCTGACTGAATTTTCACATTGCTTTGATGTAGGGCCTATGACTATCCTGCCTTCATAGGACACTGCACGGGACTTGACCATAGATAGCAAAATTTGAACTCAAACGCTTCAGCCCCAGCTCTGCATCACCAAGCGTGTTTCGCCATTGACTCCTGTGTAGCCCTAGACCAGTTGCTATCCGTCGCTGGGTCTCTATAAACGGAGGGCAAGGTCTGATCATGACAGGGGGGCCTGTTTGGAGATTGTCTCCTGGGCCCACACTCACTCAGCTTACCTTCTAGGACCCTGGGGGTCAGGGTGGGGGGGCACAGGGAGGACAGCATCATCACCTTCAGCCATGAGATGAGGAAGAGAGATCCTGCTCAGCCCATGCAGACCTATAAATCACCTGGGTCTCAGAACAAGACAAGGGCTGAGTGGGGCCTGCTTGCACTGCCCAGACAAGCTTGCCAAGTCTACCTTCAGAGCAGAATCAAGTGCTATTAATTTCCTGCCTCATGGGAGCCACCAGAGGGTGAGGGGGTGGGCGTGTCATTGCTTCAGCATGGGCTCCGGGAGGGCGAGGAAGGCCTGTGGTGTGAGTGGAGAAACAAGACCTGTCAGGGTACAGTATCTGTGGCCTCTTCTGCCCAATGGCCTCTGAGGGTCAGACATGGGGAAGGCTAAGGTAGGCTCATGTATCCAGGGCTGACATCCTACCTCTGTGGGAATGTCTTCTCTATCTCTCTTCTCCACCCCTTAAACTGCCCCAACCTACCTCCCTCCCCTGAAGGGAGCCAGGTAGGTCCTCCTCGAACTGGGACTCAAGGGACTGAAGGAAAGCCACCTGTATTGAGTGCTTACTGTGTACTTGCACTTTGGAAACTTCTCTCTTCCCATCCTCACAACAACAATCACTGTTGTAATTGTTAGGTGCCATTGACTCAGCTCTGACTCACAGTGACAACAGAAGGACACACCCCCTGGTCCTATGTCATCTTCATCATTGTTCTGAGGTTGAGCCCCCTGTCGCAGCCACTGTGTCAACCTGGCTTGTAAGGACCTTCCTCTTTGTCGCTGCCCCTCTGCTTTACCCAGCATAATGTCCTTCTCTAGGGACAGGTGTCTCCTGACAATACACCCAAAGTACATGAGACGAAGTCTTGCCATTCTTGCCTCTAAGAAACATTCTGGCTGTACTTCTTCCAAGACAGATCTGTTTTTGCTTTTGGCAGTCCCTGATACTTTCAATATTTTTCACCAACACCATAATTCAAATGCATCAATTCTTCTTTGGTCCTCCTTATTCAATGTCCAACGTTCATGTGCACGCCTATGAGGTGATGGGAAATACCGTGGCTTGGGCCAGACACGCCACAAACTAGAAGGTGTAGTTCTCAAAGTGTATGACATACAGTAAACACTTAATAAATGTGATTTTCCTCAAGTCCCTTGAGTCCCAGTTCGTGGGGTGACCTCACTCCCTGCAGGGGCAGTGGGGATAGTGGTTGTGGTTTGAGGGGTGAAGGAAAAGAACTCAGAAAGGTTAAGTGACCCACTCAGCATCTCATTGCCAACTGAGTTGGCTGCAGATCCAGGTCGGTCCTAGTCCTCAGGGTTGAGAACAGGGATTTTCCCTCATCTTGTTTCCAGGTTATGTACTGACAAGGTGACATTCTAGGTACTTGGGTAGAATTAAGACCCTTGTCGACGCACTCAGGAAGTAATTGGAGCTCCCCCTGTGGCTAGTGCGGTAATAGTTTCACTCGCTGCACGCAGGCAGCCTTTGGGTCCTTCCAAGGTCCACCAGAGACGGGGTGTTGCCTACAGCACTTCAGGCTCCCCTGGTCTACCTACTCATTGAGTTCCAATCACTTTGTTCCCTCCATTCTCTGAGCCCACACCTCCTCAGTCTCCAAGCCTTGGCTCTTCCAGGTACATTCCCCAGCTACACTGTCTTCTCCGTTTTACTTGTCGAGCTCTGTTCCGTTGTGTGAGACCCAGTTCAGTTACCACTCCCTTGTGGAAGCAGCAGTCAAGAGATCAAATGGTGCATTGTGTCGCTAAATTTGCTGCACAAGCCTCTTTACAATGTTCTGACTTTGAAGAGTAAGGTGCATCTGACTCAAGCCCTGGTCACTGCAATCACCTCTGCATGTGAACGTGGGACATTGAATAAGACCGAGGAAAAATCGATGTATTTGAATTATAGTGCTGACAAAGAATATTAAAACTTCCATGGAGTCCCAGAAGACAAACACATCTGTCTTAGAAGACTACAGCCAGAAGGCTTCTTAGCGGCAAAGATGGCAACTGCGCCATCTTCGTGTACTTTGAACATATTGTCAGGAGAGACCGGTCCCTAGAAAAAGACGTCCTGCTGGGTAAAGTAGCTGGACAGCAGAGAAGAGGAGGCCCCTCGACACGATGGATTGCTGCAGTGCTTGAGGCGACGGGCTCAAACACAAGAACACTGGTGGGGATGGTGCGGACGGGCACTGCTTCCGTGCCTGGAGCGCGATGAGTAAGAGCCGCCTGCATGGTCCCAGACAGCTGGGGCAAGCTTTCCCCGGATGACTCAGCAGGCAGGGAGCCGCTTCTCTTGGGCCACTCCGCTCCCATTTGGCCTCATTAGTGCAATATAGCCTGATCTATCTTCCACGCCATATGAAGCATCTACTGGCTGCCAGCCCCAGACTCTACAGCGGTCCTTGGACTTCGCAGGGCATACATAGGATGTGGCACGCTCTCTGTTAGCATGCTGCCTGAAAGACACTTCATCAATGTGCGCAACTGGTTTGCTCAGCAAGTGGCTTCGCACAGGGATGGATGTACTGTGTCTCCACTGGGGCTAAGTCTTGGGGGGAAGTGGTGGTGGGGGTGAAGAGGAGCCTGGGGTCTATACTCTCAACTGTGTGCCCCATTGGGCCTGGATGATAGACTGCGCTCCCTGAGATAGATGACAGGCCGATGCTCGTTTGGATCCATCAGCGCAGCACTTGCTGGCCTGTCTTCACAGATGGTCCCAGGAGTGTGGAAGGCACTGAGGGGACACCAGGCCAGCACCAGCAGCCTCGGCACTTCCTCCCATGAGGAGTCCTGAGGGCCTGCCGAACTACCACTGCCTGGCTCGTGGGTAGTTGGAGCACACTGTTGGTTCTCTCCATGCCTCTGTTTCCCCATCTGCCAGATGAGGAAGAACGAATTTCGCAGTAGGCATATAAGAGCATTTGTTAAAAAAGAAATTTTAATTAAAATAAAAAGGAGCATTTGTGCCTCTGATTTTCCTGAGGTGCCCCATCAGAGTGGTCCCCGTGGCCACGTAGAGACAGGAAAACACATGCTGGCAGAGGAGCTGTGTAGGCTGTGAGTGATGGAGACCGGCTGTCACGGATATGAATAGATGACAGTCCTTACACTTCATGGGAACCGTTCACCCTTGGGACTCCACAGTAGCTTTTTGAGCGGGATGAGGATTGGACTCCTTGTTGCTGTAGGTAGCTGCCGTTGAGTTGATTCTGGCCCGTGGTGACCCCGGTGTGCAGCGTGGAACTGCTCCACAGGATTTTTGAGCCATGACCTTGGAGGCCTGCCTTCTGAGGTATTTCTGGATGGCGTTGAACTGCCAATAGTCACGTGATGAATCATTTGCACCACTCAGGCACTTGGTCCAGTTTCCTGGTGGTATAGTGGCTATATGTTGAGCTGCGATCCCAATGGTCGGCAGATCGAAACCACCAGCAGCTCCGTGGGAGAAAGACTAACTGGGCTTTCAACTCCCATGAACAGTGACAGTCTGGGGAACTCAGTCTGGGGGTTGATCTGAGGCAGCTTTGACTCGGGGGCAGTGGGTTGAGCTAAGCTGAGCCACAAAGGGAGGTGGGGGCTTGTGCAACAGTGCACAGATGAAGGTGTGGGATCTCCAGCCCCAGCCCCCTCGCCCTGCACCATGTGCCTCCAGAGCAGCAGCCTGGGAGTTGTGTGTCCAGCTCTGGTGGCGGGAGTCAGCAGCAAGCAACCAGGGGAAGAGCCACTTTTCGCTTGCCTCAATGGTGAAAGGAGTAGGCAGAGCCTCAAGTCGCCCCTCCTCCCTGGACCTGCAGTCTTCAGGCTTCAGGGCACACCCTGACCTTATTGGGTAGCCATGCTGGTTGATTTCCACAATTGCTGAGTTTTGTTTTTGCTTTTTACCTACCCTGAGGTGCTCTCTCCCTCATCAAACCCCTAAATCCCCCGTTGTCCCTCACCCCCTGAAGCAGCATCCTACCAGTTACTCGTGTAGGTCTTAGTACATGCCAAGCACCAAGCATTTCACATACATTATCTTCTACATCCGACCCAGTGGTTGTATTCATGATTACGATCATCCCATTTTATAGATGAGCAAACCGAGGCACAAGACATTCCATTTGCCCAGTGTGAGTGACACTTCACCCGTTGGGGAGCTTACCTGGTGTGCACTCACCTCTCAGACTGTAGGTGGTAGGCGACCTTCCTAACCCAGCACCCGGAGCAGTGGAGCCTCTAGGTTGATGTTACCGTCTGGTAACTCTCCCTCCCACGCTCACCCCATGCACATCCTCCCCTATTAGACCATATGGACTCCTTGGTAACATTATCCATTTAAGTTGTAGACTACTGGGTGAAATAGTTGTGAATTGCTTAAATGCACTACATCTTAGATCATACGGATACTAATAACAAAGTTGTTTTATAAAAATCTTTCTACAATTGAATTACAACCTGATTATTTGCAACATTATTAGTAACCGAAAACCGTTTTATTTTGTTCTTCTCTTCCTCTCATTATGACTTTAGTCCCACAAAAGTTAGTATGACAGTTGCACAAGCACTATGGCCACGAGACTGTAGCTATCAAACACCGGGCATTTTGATAATGCCAGTGTCTGTGAAAACGCCAGCAAAGCAGGCCGACTGGACCTTGTGATTTGAAGCATCGCGGTAATTCAGTAATCATGGCAGCTCTGACCGGAGGCATTCCAAACCCAAACAGGACAAAAACCCTCCCTGCTGTCCAGTCGATTCTGATGCAGTCAAACCTCTGGAGAACTGTCTGGGCTGTTCAATCTCCACCAGCGCAGACAATGCCAACTTAGTAGGCACTGCGAAGTGCCTGGAGTTTGGAACTCCCGACCTTGTGGTTAGCAGCCCCGCACTTAGCCAACAGAGTCACTAGGACGCCTTATCGGAGGCATGAGAGGATCCAAAGGCAAAGGAGCATAGAGCTTTAGCCTTAAAGATATATTGACATATGTAAGCTGATTTATGAAAAATATTTCTATTATTATAAATAACTATGGGGATAGTTTTATTAAAAAGTAATTGATTTCCTTTACTGCACTGCATACCAGCTTTATAGAGGGTCCCTTTGGTATGACCCCCCTCTAACAGCAACACCAGTGTAATGCACACATCACACCTCCCCATAGTGACAACCCTGACGCTGAGTGACTAACCGGTGGCCAAGGGCAGGAGGGGTTCCAGAGGAACATTAGAATGAACCAGGGCCAGTCCCTGGGATCTCAGGTTAGATTACAGGGAAAGGCTGCCTGCGCTTACTAAATGCCACTCACAGGATCCGAGAGGAGGAGAGGAGTGCGCATTGACCAGGACGGCCAGTTTTGGTGGAGACGACAGAAAACTTAGAGCAGAGTAGGTCGTGGACCTGCCCAAGGTCACACAGCCAATGTGGAGAGCAGCAGGCTTGAGGCCGAGCTCCAGTAGGAAGGGCCTTCCACCTTGCACCTCTGCACCTGTGATCCTTCTCAAGGACACATGCTGGCAGACGCTTCCATGGTGTTGAGCGCTTCCAGGAGTGCTCCAATGCTCTCCCCCATTAAAATGAGAAAGACGAGAAAGAAGGGAATCCAGGCATTGTTTCTGCCTGCAGCTGGTGCCAACCAGAATCCCTCTGAATAGAATAGAGCAGAGAGCCTGGCCGCCCAGGGGCCTGGCTGCCGACACGGGGCCTTTCTCTTCTGCTTTCCACCCCCACCCCCCACCCGTGGATGCCAGCCCACCTGCCTCCCTGGCCGGAGCTCTGTGCGCCTCCCACTTGCCCTCAATTTGTAAAAATCAGAGGCCGCTTGGGAGGCCATCGGAGCACTGCCACCCCGCTTCTTTCCTCCTCAGTCACCCACAGCCTGGTGCGCAGCCTGCCACGCCCCCATCGACCAGAAAGGCCTTTCCTTGCCTGTCTGGGAAACTGGAGATGTCCTTTCGCTGTGAAATTATTTGGAAGCCTGGCTTGGTCTCGGGACCTATCAGGGCTTCCCACCCACCTCCACCTGACTTGGAGGTAGTGGTTCTCAGCACACACATTGAGGCCACTTGTTTCTGTCAAAGCTGTGGGGGAGGGGCGGGGAGGCTGGGAGAGGGCCCCCCCCCCCCCCCCCCCGCACACAGCTGGGCAGAGCATGCTTTTTTTTTAGCGCTTTAACTTTTATTATTTTAAACTTAATTTATTCCCGAGCCATGAGTTTTTGTTTCTTCAGTTTCTTCTGGGACATCTTTTTCTTCTGTGCAACCTCCTCTTCTGGCTTGGGAACGATCTGTTCCTTCTCAGTCAGGGTCATCTCAATGTGGCAGGGGGAGCTCAGGGATGGGTTGATCCGACCATGAGCTCTGTAAGTCCGGCGGCGCATCTTGGGGGCTTTGTTCACCTGGATGTGCTCAATGACCAGAGAATCCACATCTAAACCCTTAAGTTCAGCATTACTCTCTGCATTTTTAAGCATGTGAAGCAAAAATTCAGCACTCTTTTTGGGCCACCGACCCTGGGTCCAACCCCATTGCTTGGCCTGGGCACACCTGCCAACACCACCATTGTACCGTCGGAAAGGCACACATTGCTTCTGCAGAGTGACGTCTTTCAAGTATTTGGTGGCTTTCCGGATGTGCATGCCTTTGATGGCCTGGGCAGTTTCACGGGTGTTCTTGAAGTGGACCCGGAGGTTCGACCCTCTTGATTTGCAGGATTTTGTAGGGTTTTCTGGGTCGAGTGAGTAGCGAACCATCTTGGCAGGTCACCTCAGGCCGCTACAGTTAGAGCAACATGCTTTTAAAATTAAAGCCACAATTCGTCTATTCCTGTGGCTTCAGAGACTTAAGAGGGAGCGGATTCTCCAAACGCTTCCTTGCTATCTTCTGTTTATTCATCTTTCTTCCTCTCCTTGCCCTATCTGAACAGCAAACTCCGTCTTGCACCCAGAGCAGCACATCCCCATGAACTAGCCTGTTCTAGGTTGCCTTAAGCATCAGCTCTCAGATTACTGGGAACTGCTGAGTCACTTGGAAGCTTGGGCACAATTTGATTACCAGAGCCAACTTTCCAAGACCAGTACCCCCAAAACTCAGACTCACTGCCATTAGGTCAGTGCTGACTCATAACGACCCCCCTTGGATTTCTGGGACTGTAGCTGTTTGCGGGAGTAGAACCCCCAGTGTTTCTCCCTCGGAGCTGCTGGTGGTTTCAAACTCCTGATCCTGTGGATCGCAGCCCCATGCATAACCACTACGGCACCAGGGCACCTTTCCCCAGGAGTACAGTCCTTTGTAATTTGTAAAGGGCATTTTTACTTTTCACTCAAGTATGGCTGCGATCTTACAAGGCAGGCAGAAATGACACAAACCCTTTGAAGTGCTCTGGCCAAGATCACATAGGAAGAACTAGAACCTAGAATTCGAACCCTGGTCTCCATACGATGTCACCTACATGGCAACGCTCTCAGAGGATGGTATCCCACCCTCACGGTGCTGCCCGGAGGCAGGAACCCAGACACACGGATTCATTCAACCAGTTCTTACTGAATACCTGCTGCGCGCAAGGCCTTCGACTGGTTACTGTGGATAGGACAAGGCACACAATGGCTGTGATTCGTGCGGCCACCGCACTTTATTTTATTCCGGTGGAGGATATAGACCCCAAACCTTGTACAGAGAAATACCCTAGCCCTGACTGGCTGGGCCCATCCACTTCAAAGGAAGCTGGGAGACGAGAGGCACAGGTTCGAATCCCAATGTCTACTCCCAATCTTCTCTTCACTGCGACCTTAGACATGTCTCTGCCCTTCTTTAAGCCAGACTTTCCCACCTGTGGAATCTAAGCATGTGGCTCCTCACGTCTTCTCAGGCCCTTGCCCTGCTCTCAACCTCTGGGTTAAGTGGTTAATGATTTCCTGGTGTGAATAATTACCAGGATTATTCATTATTAGTTTTTTTTCCCCTTCTTCTTTCTTAAACCAGACTTTCTGGTTGAAAGGGGCTACTAAAAATGTCTAATCGGAGCCCCTCAGAAAGCAAGAACCCCTTCGTCCCGTTCTTGCTCAGGAAGTGGCTGCTTTCGGGCCCAGGGAGTTTGTTCCCTTGGTGTGCAGACCTCTCCCCAGTGGTGTGCTGGTAAATATTTAACATCTGGCTCTGCAAAGTGGGGAAACCTGATTTGTAGTGTTTGCAAATTTCTTGGGGGTAAACACTACCGCCACGGCCCATTTTAAGCTACACTTTAAAGTTAACATCAACCTGTTTACCTAGTTCCTAATACTTTAACAGTCAACTCTTTTTAAAAAATCATTTTATTGGGGGCTCGTACAACTCTTATCGCAGTCCATACTTACATCCATTGTGTCACTCACATTTGTACATTTGTTGCCATCATCATTCTCAAAACATTGTCTTTCTACTCGAGCCCTTGGTATCAGCTTCTCATTTTCCCCCTTCCTCCCCGTCCGTCTGCCTCATGAACCCTTGATAATTTATAGATTGTTATTATTTTGTAATGTCTTACGCTGTCTGAAGTCCCCTTTCATCCACTTTTCTGTTGTCCGCCCCCTAGGGAGGAGGTTATAGGTGGATCCTTGTAATCGGTTCCCCCTTTCTATCCTACCTTCCCTCCACCCTCCCAGTATCACACTCTCACCACTAGTCCTGAGGGGATCATCTGTCCTGGATTCCCTGTGTTTCCAGTTCCAGTGTACGTCCTCTGGTCTAGCCAGATTTGTAAGGTAGAATTGGGATCGTGATAGTGGGGGAGGAAGCATTTAGGAACTAGAGGAAAGTTGTATGTTTCATTGTTGCTACACGGCACCCTGGCGGGCTCATCTCCTCCCCGTCACCTTTCTGTCCAGTTGTCTACAGAGGGTTTTGGGTCCTCTCTCCTCACTGCCCCTCATTCTCAACGATAAGATTTTTTGTTCTTTGATGTCTGATACAGGAACAGTGTGGGCCATCTCCAACACAGCATTGCCCCTACCCACGGAGAAGCCTCTCCGGTGGAGACCAGACTTGTTAGGAGTTCTTGCTGGAGTTGAGAAAAGCATCGCAGTGTCGGGAACTCCAGCCTGGAGGCCTGAGCGCCTTCTTTGGGGATGTCCAGGAGAAGGAGAAGCCCCTCCTGGGCCGGTGCAGCTTGGGGGATGATCCTGTCGGTACTCCTGTGTAGAGGGGGATTCCTGGGCCAAGTGGGGTCAGGGTTTACCCGTCTTCCCTCCTGCCTTCTCTTTCCGTCTGCCTGTCCTCTCTTCCATTCCCTCTTCCTTCCTTCGTTCTTCCTTCCTCTCCCTTCTCCCCACCCCTTCCTTCTCTCATTCTCCTCCTCTCTTCCTGCTTCCCTTTTTTCCTCCCCCTACTTCCTCCCTGTCCTTTCCCTTCCTTCCTCTCTCGGACCTTTATTCATTGGTCTTCCTTAACTTGTCAATCCTGGACTATGTACTGGGTATAGTAGCCCCTGCCTTTGCTCCGCCCAGCCCTTGCAGCTGGAAAGCCCCCTCCCTCCTGTCCAGAGCCTAGTCCACCCTCAAGGCTGCTGGGCTAGATTGACCCCTACTCTCCAAAGCCTGCCCTGCCCTCTCCCCTCCCCACCCCCACTAGGCAGGCTCCAGCCCTGCAGAGGGCCCTTATCAGGCCTGCTTGCACTTATCACCCTCTACCTTTGATTACGGCTATTTGTGTCCACGGTTTATCTCCCTTCCAGACTGCAAGGCAGCTGGTGGAGAGCATGGACTTTGCTCGGAGTCCCAACCCTGTGACTTGCTGGGCGGGGAATGAATACCACCTCTTGCCGCCTCAGTTTCCTTATCTGTAAAGTGGGGCTGGCGGTAACCACTCCCCCCACACCGTAAAGCTTACCTGTCCCCATCTGGACCGTCCTCCTCTGGGGACAGCGATATTGTCCTTCTTTATTATCCTTTTGGAAATGACCATAGCAATAATAGTATGCATAACAATGCTGAACACTCATCTGGAAATCCCCTTGTATGCTCCTGTGTTTTATTTTAACAACCTTCTGGCATCCTGACGGTTAGCATCCCCTCCAGAGCTGCGGAATCAGAGGCCCAGAGGCGTTACATAAGAATATAAGAAGCCCACACAGTGAGTGAGTAAGAGAGCTGAAATTCGAACCCAGGAAAATCTGTCCCAGAGCCAGAAGTGTTATCATCTGTCACAGAGTCACAGCAGGACTTCCTAGTGCTGTTGGAGTGTTTGCGTGATGTGGCCCTGCCTGGCGCGGCCTGGCCCTGCTGGCCTATGTGGGTTGAGGAGCTGTATAGAGAAGCCCCTGCCTGACTGCTGAGAGGCCTGTCTCCCTGGGGGAAGGGACGGGGGCCATGAGACCAGAGGACACGAGCTGCTAAAGCAGTCAGAGAAGGCTTCAAGTAAGGGTAGGGGTTGGCAGTGGGAGGATTGGGACTAGGAGAAACAAGGCCACTGGAATAGCAAGAGCGAAAGAATAGAGCTAGGCGAGGTACCGTACATACTCGAGTATAAATCAACCTGAATATCAGCCGAGGCACCTAATTTTACCACAAAGCTACATTAAAAATATGCTGAAAAACTCGGCTTATACATGAGTATATATGGTATGTTGGCAGTTCATTTAAGTGACAAGTGCAACAGTTTCACCTGCTTCCAGGTGAGTGGCAGCAGAGGAGGTGAATGCACAGAAATGGTTGTCAGCTGCCTGGTCCAGTTCAGTAACATCCCAGGGGCCCCGAGAGCCAGCGTGCTTCTAGAGGTGCCAGGCTGGCCTGCTCATTTCTCTATAAGCTCTTCTGTGATTCTCAAAGATGTCCAGGCTTCTGTTTCAAGCTCTGCTCCTTGGGCTCTTGCCTCCATTTCTCTGAGCCTCAGTTTCCCCATTTGCTGAACCGGTCTGACGAGCAGGGTGTGGAGGGGTTGTGTCCCACCTGCCTGGGCAGGAGGTTAGTGGCAGTGCTGGGAGCCAGGATCACTTGGGGAGAAGGGGAGGGGAGGGAGGGAAGGGAGGAGTCAGGGTTTATAGCCAGAGGGTGCCAGGCCTGCCAAGTTGGCCCTGGTTGGTTGTGCCTCGTGATTCCTCCAGCACCACAGGCTCCATCTTCCCAGCACTGCCCAAAGCTGCCCAGCTCTGCTGGCTTCAGAACAAACTCCCTCCCAGGCTTCTGCAAGGACAGCTTCTCAGCTGAATGTAGGCTCCTCCTGCCGGCCTCGTCAGCCCCCTTCCAGGGAGCATAATAGTGCTAGTGAACATTTCTAGAGCATTCTGCAGGTGCCAGAACCTGTTTAAAATGTGCCTTTTCATCGGGACAAAAGTAATTCTCACACTGTGCACTTATTACCCTCATTTCTTTTTTTAAATTATTTTATTTTTTTTATTACCCTCATTTCAAGTGGGGAAACTGAGACATGGAGATGCCAAGCCAGGTGGCCCTACAGGGGTTCCTTGCCAGGGAAGAGAAAGATTTAAGGCATTCAATCTCAGAGTCTCAAAATAGGGCCCAGGAGACAGCCGTCTGGAGCCTGTCGAATCCTCTGTCTCTGGGAAGCACGCACACACACATCCACAGGCAAGGCAGCACAGTCGCTGCAGACCCCCACGGGCACGCACAGAGCTTGCACGCATGTGTAGACACCTTCCCCATTCAGGCCTTGAGCACACACACAGCACACCTGGGCTTTGGGCCATGCAAGGCACACACACTCTCACCCATACCTAGACTGGCACACACAAACAGCACACAGTCATGCCCTCACCCCACACAGACTCACATGCGCACACACGTGCATGCACACACTCACCCATGCTTCTTGTACTTGAAGCTAGACACAGGAGAATGCATGGGCTTAATTTTTGTCTCGTCCCTGGGCTCAGGCCTAGCCCCTAGGAATATCCCTCCAGCCCAGACTTCTTCAACTTGGTCCTGTTCAAACACACAACTGCAGCATATATGTCTGGTGAATCCACCACCATCGCCCAGCAATTCCACTCCTGCACACAGACCCCAAAGAATGAAAAGCAGGGACACCGTCAGAAACTTGTTTCAGCCCCATCCTGCCGCTCCAGCAAAAACAGCCTCAGGTGTGTGCTAGGGGTTTCGGTTGGAATGTGTCCACTGCTGTCCCCAGGCACCGCAGGAAGAGGCGAGCAAGCGAGCAGCGAGTGAATCCTGGCCTCCCTCCACAGGCTTACTGTGATGCTAATTCCCTCCGCCTTTGATCCACTCCCCAGCCTAGTCCCCTAACCCTGGGCCTGGCCTACGTTAGGGCTGCCAGGGTTGAGGCCCCAGGCGAATCCTCCCACTGCAGATTGAGTTTTTGTCCTTGAGGAGGGGCCTTGGGTATTAGAGCCCTGGGATCTGGGGTGCATGCTCCTTTGCGGGAGAGAGCTCTCCTGCATTGACTCCCTTCTCGCCAAGCTCTGGTGGCTGGCCTGGGGCTGCTGTTCCCTTTCCACTCTGCGGTGGAGTGAGGGGCAGGTGGGAAAGGACCCCAGATGCTTCCAGGTCGAGTGGTGGAACAGTCTAAAGATCTTTCAGCCTTCAATCCTGACCTTTCTGCAGAGGAGTCATTCTTTGTCCTTGTAATGGAAGCAAAACAAAAAAGCGAACCTTTGCATTTTGAGAAACTAATACGGATGTGGCATCAGGATTGGAGGAAGTCTTAGTAATATCCATCAATATGCAGATGACTCCACCTGGATCGCTGAAAGTGAGGAGGGCTTGGCGCACTTGCTGATGAAGATGGAGGAGTGCCGCCTTCAGCATGGATGACAGTTCAACTTCAAGAAGACCAACACCCTCACAGTTGGACCAACAGGCAACACCGTGATGAATGGAGAAAAAATGGGAGTTGCCAAGGGTTTCCTCTTGCGTGAATCCACAGTCAATTCTCATGGAAGCAGCAGCCAAGAGACCAACTGACGTCTTGCATTGGGTCAATCTGCTGCACAGACCTCTTTAAAGTGTTCAAAAGCAAGGATGGTAGTTTGAGGAATAAGGTGCTCCTGACTTAAGCCATAGTATTTTCCATTGCCTCACATGCATGTGAGCCTTGGATACTGAATAAGGAAGGCCACAGAATAATCTGTGCCTTTGAATTATGGTGCTGGCGAAGAATATTGAAAATACCACAGACTGCCAAAAAAACAAACAAATCCGTCTTAGGAGAAGAACTACAGCCAGACTGCTCCTTAGAGGCAAGGATGGCGAGCCTGTGTCTCATGTACTTTGCACATGTAATGAGAGACCAGTCCCTGGAAATAGCATCATACTTGGCAAAGTAGTGGAGCAGCGAAAAGGACAAGACAGATTGACACAGTGGTTCATCAATGGCCTCAAACATGAGGACAAGGGTGAGGAAGACAGACCCAGGAAGCGTTTCAGTTCCGCACGTAGGGCTGCAGTGAAGGGGAGCCAGCTCAGTGGCATCACACAACAATACTTATGTAGTGAGCACTACTTGCTGAGGACTGTGCGGTAATGGGCATCATCTCATGCCATTCTCCTGGCAGCACTGTGGTGACTCACATCTTTTAGGGGAACTGCCTCAGGGAACTTGGCTGGTAAGTGGCCAACTTTGGATTTAAATTGAGGACTCAAGCAGACCAGACCATTCATCCTACAGAGGAGACACTGAGACCCAGAGGGGAGAAGGACATGCCTAAGGGCACACTACAAATTGGCTGGACATTTTCTCCCTAATTGTGTAATACTCAGAAGGAGCCCTGGTGGCCCTGTCAGGTAAGCATTGGACTGCAAACCACAAGGTCGGTGGTTCAAACCTACCAGCTGCTCCTGAGCGAGTAAGTTGAGGCTCTCTGTTGCCAGAATTATTTGCATCACCAAAAACCTTATGGAGTGCCACTGTGAGACAGAAGCAACTGGATGGTAGTAGGTTTGGTTTGGTTTTATCTATACCCAAAGTGTCCCTGGACACATAGTGGATTACCTGTTGGGCTGTTAGCTGAGAGGCCAGCAATTCAAATCCACTGTATGCTCCTTGGGAGAAAGACCAGGCTTTACTCCTGTCAAGATTTACAATCTTGGAAACCCAGTGGAGCTATTCCACTCTCTTCTGCTGGGCCACTATGAAGTGGAATCCATTCCTTGGCAGTGGAGTTGTGGTTTTTCCTTTGAGGGAAGTGATACCCAGCCTTGTTCCCCAAAGATGGAACCGTCGATGGTTCCAGTGGAGCGGGACCAAGAGTGCAGGCTTCTTCCCTGCCCTAGAACAGGCCACCCCAGAGGCACCCGAGCCTGCCCAGAACAGCCTGAAAACCTGGATGCAAGCACAATGAAGATGCCCATTGCCTTATATCCAGTGCATATAAAAGACTGTGTGTAAGCTATGAACACATTAAAGCAAACACTGTGACCACTCTATTTAAGAGCCAGAATATTACAGGCACCAGCAGAGTTCGTCCCTTCTGTCTTTTGGTTTCCCAGGGGAGCCAATACTGGAGTTTTGTGAATTATGCCCTTCCTCTTTTCAAAAACAGCTTCTAGCACATGTCCGGGGATCCGGAGCCCATTGCACGTGGGAGGTAATGAATGTCTTCCCAGGGGAAAAGCCTCCTCTAAAGGGACCTCATAGCCACCCTTTTCCCCAGGGACCAATTTTTGTGCCAGTTGTTAGGCCCATGTTGCCCCTCACTCCAGCAAGGACACACCTTCCAGGTGAGCTGGGATCAAGGCATGCTGTCTGTCTTGTGTCTATACCAGCTATTCTTGCCTTCTGTCGTGCCTTCTTCCAGTCCAGCTTAAAGGGATGATTTTATGGGAGGACTTCTCCCCCCCTACCCCCCAGAAGCATTGGCCAGGCCCTCCTCTGAGCTACCAGGGTCCTTGAGCATCCCCCCTAAGCAGTTATCCCTTGGGCAGATCCAGGTGTAGGACCCAGACAGATGCTCTGAAGTGGCCAGTGCAGAGTCTGGGTACAAGTGACAGCAGACAGGCAATTCTTCAGAATCCCATGTACTGGAACCTGCAGGGCCTTGAGTTGTGGGGAAGGAGGGACACTTTGTCCCAACGTCTACCTGGACTGGGGGTTTGGAAGCAAGGTTAGGAGAAGACTGCCTGATACTTGTGGCTACTAGGTTGATGTGTACATGCAAGCCACATGTGCAGGTCAGTGGGTGTGATCAAAGGAGTACACATATTCACCCTGTGCTTACACGTGTGCATACGCATGCTCCCAAGTCCACAGACCCTGCGTGGGAGCAGGCCAGGGCACCTACCTTTCCTGCTTTCAGCGCCCTCTTCTGGGAGGGCCTGTTTCTCTTCTGAGTGCTGTACAGCACACTCCTGTGGAGCGCCTGCGCTGGGCAAGACCTGGATTGGGAGTGGCTGGGCTCTGAGGGACAAGGATGACTCAGGAGTCACACGCCTCGTTCCTGTCCTGGTCCCCTCCCACGCTAGCTCCCAAAGCCTGATGGCATTGCCTGTACTGCCCAGATGAGAACCCTGAGATCCAGAGGTCAGAGAGCCACGTGCTGAGTCAGCAGTGGGCAGTGAGGCCAGAGGATGGGTTTCCAGGTAGCCCCGGGCCAATAGGCATCCCTCTTTGAGAGAACCTTGGCATTGAGAGGGGTAGCCCGAGTCCTCCCTCTTCTCTCTCCTTTGCCCTTTTGAGAAGCCAAGCTTTTGCGGCACTAGTTACGCGTGCCCTCCGTGAGACGGCGCCACCGCTGGTAGCAGCAACAGGGACCGAGAAGAGTTGCACATAGTCAGAGGGGTCCCCGTGGAGAGGACCCAGTGATGTCTGGGGACTGGATCACTCTTTCCCCCAAATGCTCCTCTGGATGTGTGCACACGCAGACATGCATGGCTGCTTGCCTAGACCACTACCTAATCACGCAGGGTCAGTTCTGCCTCTGCCTTCCAGCTGCTTTGTCCCTTTAAGCTAGGCTGCTATACATAGTGTTCCTATCCCCAAGCTGCCCCCCAACAAACAGGACCCCAGTGGCCTGAAGAAGATGATCTTGGAGATGGTTCGTTGCCAGCACTTGACCAGCTTCCTGCTGGGAGCGGTGATGTTTGTTATCAAGAAATTTTAAAAAATTACTGTCAGGTTGATTCACCACATGGGGACCCCAAGTGTGCAGGACAGAGCTGTGCTCCAGCAAGTTTGAAGACTCTGCCCCATTCACAGCAGATCGCCAGACCTCTGGTGAGGTCGAACCACCAACCTTTTGGTTACCATCCCAGCAGTCTGAGCCATCATGGATCTGGCAGTCACGAGGAGGCTGGATCCCTGGACCCCTACCTCCAGGGCCCAAGTCAGCCTGGAAGGTGTGGAGTGAGCCTCTTTCCTGTGAAGACGTGGGTGAGTAGTGCTGTGTGGCCCTGGACTCTGGTCCTGGGCAGAGCCCAGGCTCCTTGCTTCCTGGCCACATGGCTCCGGCAGTTTGCTAGGCCTTGTTGGATCTCAGCCCTTCCTCTGTACGAGAGGCAGAACACGCCCACTTCATGGTGTTTGTGAAGATGGTGGCGGCCCAGGCTGCTTTGCCTGTGCATGGCAACTAGGATGGTCAGTGCTTGTCATTGTATGGATTGGCTCAGGGCCCAGACCACTGAAGCCAGACCTAGCACTGCTTCCACCAGGTGGATGAACTCGGGTGTGTCACTGATCCCCTTCACCTCGGTGGCCTCAACTTCAAACACCAATCCTAGAGGCATGCAGGATCAGAAAACTGATTCGATGGAACGGGCCTTGGAAATCACGAGGCTTGTCCCCTCCCCCTCCCCCTACACGCTCACCCGCATTCAGGGATGCCATACAGTGGGAGCAGGGAATACCTCCCATCCTCTGTGATGCTTTCACTTGGCCCCTGAGCCTTATGCTCTGGCCTTTAGTCACTGGGGCCCTGCTCCTGGGCCCTGCACTGGCTTCTCTAGCAGGCCCCCCTGAGCAGCCAGGCTGGAGCGCTCTCCGCCCTTTGAAGCTGGAAGCTGGCACTGGAGAGGAAATGACAGCCTGGATTCAAAGTGACTCTCCTGGCCCTTAATTACCCTTCCTCACCCATAGGTGGAATTTCCACCCAGAGAGCTAAAGGAGGTGGTGGAGCCGCTGCTGCCTCTGGGGACTGGGTCTCCTTGCTGCCTCTGTGCGGTGGAACCTGGCTCGGGGGTTTCTGATTTTAATGATTTCCTGAATTCATTCCGTTTTCTACCTCAGGGAAAGGAGGAGAGGTGATCCTCTTGAAAATTCACATAATTGCTTTTATTTGATTTTTATTAAAATGCATTCAGGAATAATGTGATTGCCCCCTTTATTACACTGTTCATCAATCTGGCGTGAGGAGATCAGCCTGGGAGAAGCGGCAGGTGCAGAGCCTGCTGCGTGCTGCTTGCTGCGTTTGGTGCCTCGTGGCTCTGCCCCCACCTGCTCAGCAGGGCCATGCTGGGGAGGCGGGGTCAGCCTCGGAGCCCCCAGGGTGCTTATGGAAGGTCAGCTGGGGAAGCGGGGTCAGCCTTGGAGCCCCCAGGGTGCTTATGGAAGGTCAGCAGGTCAGAGGTGCAGCACTGAAAGTGCTCTGGAAACTGCCTCACCAAGTCCTCCCCACACAGCTGGCTCCTCCTTGCTTTCTTCTCGCTCATGGGTGGGGTTCCCACGGCCCATCAAGGCTGAGTTCAGTGGTCTCTCACGCTGCTCTCCCTTTAACGAGACTCAAGGCCGTCCTCTTACAACCCACCAAGGGATTTTGTCAAATCCCCATTTAACTGTGCCACCCACCCCTGCGCAGAAAGAGTCATAGCTCCCCAAGACCCCTTTCTTGCTGGGGCCTTTGGCTTCCAGGACTTGTTTCTCTGTGCCCTGGGATATGGGACAATCCTAAGCTAAGTGTCAGTTTATTGTTCAGTGAAATGGCAGCACCGACGCCTTCTTGATAGAGTTTGGGGAGAAAAGCAGAGGGGACAGGCCTGTGTGGGGCAGGTAACCCCATGGTGTGCAGGTGTGTATGTTTATGTGTGTTGCTGTACAGGGTGCAGGTTGGAGAGATAAGAAATGGTGGAAGGGGGAGCCTGTGCAGTTGCTGTTCTGAGGAGGCCCCAGAAAGCTGAAGTGCCACTGTGGCAGGGATAGTATTGACTCTTCTTTCTCTTGCCCTCCTCCTGGCGAAGGCCCTACGTGCGCTTTGCATCCTAGAAGGCAGGAGAGGGGCTGGCCGCTTCACCCTTCTCTTGCTGCCTCTTGGAGGCATGCGGACTTCTAAAGAGGATCCGAAAGACCCACTGGAGACCTCCCAGAGCCCTTTACCTTCCTGACGTCACCACACCCTCCAGACAAGTCCAAGGTGTGCCTCACAAAATAGCTGAGTCTCAGAGAGGGCACGTGACACGCTCAGCGCAGCGCAGTCAGCGGGAGGCCTGGGGTGAGGCTCCCGGAGGATGAGGACCAGCTCCTTCCCACTGCTGAGTGGTTGGGAAGGTATTTTGAGAAGGGGATGTTGTGTTGGATGAGGGACAGGGATGCTACAGGCAGATCGTCTCCCTGGCCAGGCTTTGTAGGGTTATCTGCCCCCTCCTCTTGTTGTGGGAACTCAGAAAGGGGACGCAGGGAGTCAGGGGAGTCATGGGGACACAAACTTTCATTGTTAGCACTCCCCCTTTAACTCTGTGTAAAATTCTCTTCACGTAAAAAACCCACACTTTGTTGTTAGTCCTGCTTTCTTTCTTTGTCCTGTCCAAGTCATCTGGCAGAGGCAGCAGCCAGGGCCCCCCCTTGGGGGCCAGTGGAGTGCGCAGCCCAGGGCCTGGCATACCACTCACTCCACAGTCTCTTCCCTGGAATGCTGATCCCGCTCTTCCTGAGAGGTCCGGGCAGACCAGCCTTACCCACCCCATACCTATGTCTGTTTCCCGGGAGTCCTGGGGCTCCGAAACCTGCTCTGCCTGCCTGTCCCAGAGGTGGCCTGGGATGGCTGGTAGAGGCTGGTGTTGGTGTATGTCTGTCCCGGGCAGGAGCATGTCAGAAGCTGGGGAAGGCTGTGGGGGTTCCATTCCAGGAAATCTTGGCCAGACAATACGGCTGATGATGCACCTTCTGGGCCGCCCGGGATCTGGGAGTTTCCTGGGATGTAACAGTCAGTGCTCAAAGTAGGAGAGTCTCAGTCGCTCCAGGTGAAGGCGCTTGCTCGTGGTCAACAGTGAGTCAGTGAACCTGCCCTCCTGCTTCCTAGCCCAGCACCCTATGCTCACACCATCACCAGACTGCTGGACCTTCATCTTAGGATGGGGACACTGATGCCCCAAGGGGCAGAGACTGGTCCAAGGCCATGCACTAGTTAGTTTCAAAGATGGACAAAGAGAGCCACCATCCCTTAGCATCTGTCTTGTTCCACAATGTGCCTGATTATTATTCTGAGAGCAATCTGAGGTGGGCAGACTCTGGGAAAAGGCCTGTCCCAAGGGAGGAGGCCGCCCTAGCTTTAAGGCTCTGGTACCTTGATAAGCTGAAAGACTGGGCCTCATCCTGGGCTACCTCAAGCTCCCCACTGTCCAGCTCTGTGGTTGGAACAGGCTGAGGAGGGGCTGTGCCTCCCCTGGGTCAGCTGCATGCTGGCCTGCAGGTCCTGGCCGGAGGGAGCAAGCTTCCTTATCAGACCTCGGATGTGCACTTCCTGAGGCTTCTCTGCCAGCGCCACCTTCCCCCCCCAGTCTTTTCTCTCTGAAGTGATGCACCTTTTCCTGTTTCTGCTGCTTAGCAAGGGTTTCTGTTGGTGAGGGGTGAGGGGCTTTTTACAGGACCTGCAGGTTGATAACTGGGACTGTGTGTGTGTGTGTGTGTGTGTGTGTGTGTGTGTGTGTGTGTGTGTGTGTTGGTAGGAGGGAAAGGGAGGGGTGTTGGGGTGCGGGTGTTGGGACTAACTAAGCAAAGGCTGCATGAAAACCCTGGGCCTCTACATCCTGTGTCAGAAACTTCACAAACACCAACTGTGTGCTGGACTCTGGGCTGGGCTCTGCAGCCCCCACTGGCCACTCAGAGACCCGGAGCTCACGGGAGGCACGTGGAGCTCAGCACAGTTGGCAGGGGTGGAGTGGGGGGTGGGTGGCACCTACTGGATTCATGGTCTGGGTTCTGCCACCAAACCAGACTGCCTTCAGTGTGTGTCACTCCCTGCTCACTGCACACCCACAAGGGGGCCAGTCCAGGAAAGAAAGCAGCTTCCTGAAGCTTCTGTTCCAGGCTATTGTCCTCATCATGGATAGGATCGGAACTCAAACTCAAGCTCATGAGATCAGAACTGTGCTAGAACTTCACGTCCTCTTGCTGTTTGGCCTGAGACAAGCCACTTCCCCTCTCTGAGCACAAGGTGGCTTCACTAGCCAATGAGAAACGTGGGGAAAGCCTTGAGGGCCCTGGGCAACCCAGCCTCTGGAAGCAGGAGCAAGAGGCCCTCCTGTCTGTTTAACAAGGCCCCCAGGAAGTTTCTATGGTCTCCTTGAGGAAACCAGCTGAGGGCCTGGGAGGCTCCTGAAAGAGGGCTGAGTGAGGCGCTGCTGTGAGCAAGTTTCCCAAGGTTTCTGCAGGCAGCAAGGCAGGGAGCATTCTGAGGGGGGCAGAGAGGCAGGGGGAGGCTATTGAAGGAAGCTTTGACTCCCTTTTCAGTAAAATCATGGGACTCCCCAACCCAGGACCTCAAGTTATGGAAGTCAGGCCCTCCTTCCTGCCTCAGATTGCCTGGACCCTGTTTTCCTGCCAGGCTCAGCTCTCATGCTGGGTGGGGGAAGGTGGAGATTTAAGGGCCCCGAACCTTCATCGACCATCCTTACAGCCAGATGTAGGGCTGGAGATGCCCCGTCCTCTTCCCCAAGCCCAGGGCAGCCTCCTGGAGGCTGTCTCTGGGAGGTCTTGGTAAGGCTGGGGCCATCACAGTACTGCCCTTCCCATTTCTGTTTGACCTTGGCCTGCTGTTTTCCCTAACACTCTTGCTTCAACCCTCCAGCACTAACCGTGCTCCTCCAGACTACTGCCCCCAAGAATCACTCCCTAGCTGCCTTGCCCTGACCCCTCAACCCTGTCACAGGCAGCTGCAGTGGCCCCCTGGAGGGAGCTCTTGCTGTCGGTGAACCCAGAGGGTCATCGTCTTTGGTGGAGGAGGTGCCGTTGTGTGCAGTGGCTGATTTGTCTTCAGGGGTCTCTTCTAAAGAGCATCACAGGCGTTCTGAAAGATGAACCACCCTTCTTAACCAGTGGGGGAGGCTCCCGGAGAAGCCCACATGCAAGAATGATCGAGGAAGCAAGGCAAAAAGCAGAAATGTTACTGTTCACCTTCCCCAAAGTCTGTTGCATGGAGGATGTGGACAGGGGACCATCGTATTTTCCCCAAGATTCTTTATAGCAAGGGCAAGGGAAGGTTTGAACCTCACAGGCCACTCTGTGGTCAGTGTACCCATTTCCAAGACAAGCAAACTAAGACTTAGGCTGGGAGTCTAGGCTTACCACCACCCCTGCATTCAAAGGCTGATCCCTGGACAAACCCAGTCTCTTTGCATTTTTGATGAAGGTGGGATTGGCTTCCTGCTGGCTCTGGAGGCAGCCCCTGCCTTGCCACTCTCAACTGCCCTCAATTTCTGACCCACCCAGTCACCTGCCCCAGAGCAGAGACCTGTTCCTTGCCAGCCCCGGTTCTCCTCCTGCAAGGCTGGGCTCCTCCGCTGTCCATGTGATCAACCCTGGGAATAAACAGACTTCTCCAATTAGTTCTAATTTTAACTCTCATTAGGACCTGCATCTCCTACAAGGCTGGCATCCAGACAGCCGGGGAATGTGCCTGCCTCACCCTCTCCCAATGGCACAGAAAGAATGCTGCCCCGCATGACCTGGGGTCTCACGACTGCATGTGTCGCATTGTTTCTGGACTTTGCGACCCAAGGGAGTCGCAAAGGCAATGTGCCAAGGGGCTGGGGGCTGGGTCAGAACCACCTCTGGGTCCCAGGCACTGGGCAGGTGCTTTCGGTATGTGTGTGCCCCTTCGCCTTCACATCGGCTTTCAGCATCAGGCATACAGTTGGGTTTTCACAGGGCCAGTGACGGTTAGCCCGCCCCCACTCCCCTCTTCCAAGGTGGGTTCTGTGCAGCATTGACAGAGAGAACCATCTCTCTGCTAGGTACTCCCCGATACCTGGCCTTTTTCTTTCTCTACCTTAGGGATGCTATCTTAGTTATTTAGTGCTTGTATAACAGAAATAATGGGTGGCTTTAACAAAAAGTGTGTGGTTTAACAGAAAAAAATGGGTGATTTTAACAAATAGAAATTTATTTTCTCATAGTGTAGGAGGCTAGAAGTTCAAATTCAGGGCGTGTCTTGAGTCCAGTCCAAACTCTAGGGAAGGCTTTCTTTCTTGGTCAGCTCTATAGAAAGGTCCTTGACCCATCTCTCTACCTCTTGAGTGCCTGTTAAATCTCCCATGCCTCCAAAGACATTCATTCAAGACACACTGAACCTGAATCCTGGCTTATTAACATAGCAAAGCCAACCCATTCCCCAATGGGATTACAACCACAGGCAACCACAGGCATCTGTTTTAGGGAGACATAATTCAATCATCAACAGGTGCTATAGAAGCAGCATCTTAAAGCCTAGGGCTCTTAGACAAGATGAGTTAAGCCAATGCAGAGGGCATCTGAGGGGTGGGGTCCTGGAGCCTTTGAGGGGTGGAGCATGGGGCAGATAAGAGTGAGCAGACTCCTGGGTGGAAATTGGCCCTCCAAGGATACCTGGAAGGCCTGTCCTGGGCCTGGCCCTCGCCTCTGCCGGTGAAGTAGGAGACCAGAGATGTCAGGGACCACACAATCTCTCACCACAAGCTTTAATGACTATAAAGAATTGCTGGTTAACAAAAATTAAGGTCCTGCTTTTCTTGGTATGATTGTAGGTAAGCCATTTCACTTGTGGCACCGACTATTGACACGAAAGTCGGGGGGTTGGACCCATGTAGTGGTGCTCTGGGAGAGGGATCTACCGATCTATAAAGGTCACAGACAAGTAACCCGATGGAACGGTTCTCTCCTCTAACATGGAATCACCATGGTTCAGAAGAGACTTGACAGCAATTGGTTTAAATTTTGGTTTTTATTTCCTTTCCATATACATTTTAAAATCAGCATGCCAGTTTCTATTAAAAAACACTTCTGTTGAGATTTTCATTGGTTTGCTGTTTTCTTATATTATCTTGGTCTGGGGTTAGTACTTGGGTAATGCTGGCTTCATAAAATAAATTGGAGGGTTCCTTCTGTTTTATGAAAGAGTTTTTATTTGGTTTGATTTCTTACTTAATTGTCCGATCACATTCACTATGAAGTCATGAGTTTTCTTTGTGGGAACATTTTATGAATTCAATTCTGTAAGAGTTACAGAGCTGTTTGTGTTTTCTCTTTCTCCTGTGTCAGTTTATAAATTTGTGTTTTTCAAGGAATTTTCCCATTCCAGTTATTACCTTGACATTGTTCATGACTTGTCTTGTCTTTCTTAACGTCTGTAAGACTCACAGTGGAGACGTGGTGGCGTAGTTGGTTACACACTGAGCTGCTCACTATGAGCTCTGTAGTTCAAAACCACCAGCCACTCTTTGGGAGAAAGACAAGGCTTCTTTCTCCCTCAAAAAGTTCGTCTCGGAAACCCACAGGGGCCGAAGGAAGACCGGTAGTAAGAAGCCGACTTTGATTCCTGAGATTGGTGATTTGCATCTTATTTCTTTTTCTTGATCAGCCTAGTTACTATTTCTTTGTTTAAAACATATTTATATATGATGATGGGGAATTAGATAGGTTTAGTATTTTTTTTATTTTGAATTTTAAAAAATATTAAAAAAAACACAGGGACAAGGGAAAAATATGGGACCCAAAATGGTAGAGAGGGGGGAGTGGCAGGCCTGGTGGGGAATGATCAAGGGTAAGGTTGCTTAGAGAAGAGGTATACTCTAGCCCGGGTGGCGACGAAGCATGGTAGTAGGGCAGGAGGAAAGTCAAGGGAGATGGAGGAAAGAGCTAGGAGTCAAAGGGCATTTATGGAGGTCTAGACAAAGACATGTACATGCAAATATATATAGGAGGATGGGGAAATAGATCTAAGTGTCTATATTTATAGGTTAAGTATTAAGGTGGCGGAAGGACCCTCCCTCAATGCATGAATACTTTCTTTTATTAAATTGGAACTTTTATTAAATTTTATTAAATTGGAACTCTATGATGCTCACTCTCCCGACACAACTGCTGGAGCCAAAGGGGGTGAACAAGTAAATGTGGTGAAGAAAGCTGATGGTGCCCGGCTATCAAAAGAGATAGTGACTGGGTCTTAAAGGCTTGAAGATAAACAAGCAGCCATCTAGCTCAGAAGCAACAAAGTCCACATGGAAGAACACACCAGCCTGTGTGATCGAGTGGTCCCGAAGGGATCAGTTACCAGGCATCAAAGAACAAAAAATCATATCATTGACTGCACACCTCCATGATAGGATCGCTGAAGACAAATGGGTGCATAAGCAAATGTGGTGAAGAAAGCTGATGGTGCCCGGCTATCAAAAGAGATAGTGTCTGGGGTCTTAAAGGCTTGAAGGTGAACAAGCGGCCATCTAGCTCAGGAGCAAAAAAGCCCACATGGAAGAAGCACACCGGCCAGTGCGATCACGAGGTGCCAAGGGACCAGGTATAAGGCATCATGCAAAAAAAAAAAAGATATATGTGTGTGTGTATGTATGTGTATATATGTGTATATGTATATATATATGTATATATACATATACCATATTAAATGAAGGGGGAAGTGCAGAGTGAAGACCCAAGGCCCAAGTGTCGGCCAATGGAGATCCCCTCATAGAGGGGTTTAGGAGAGGAGATGGGTTAATTAGGGTGCGAGGTAGTACCGATGAAGAACACAGCTTTCTCCCAGATCCTGGATGCTTCCTCCCCCCAACTACCATGATCCGAATTCTACCTTACAGGGCTGGATAGGGCAGAGGCTGTACACTGGTACATATGAGGGCTGGAGACACAGGGAACCCAGGATGGATGATACCTTCAGACCAAGGGTGTGAGGGGCGATGCTGGGAGAGTGTAGGGTGAGTGGGTTGGAAAGGGGGAACTGATTACAAGGATCCACATGTGACCTCTTCCCTGGGAGAGGGACAGCAGAGAAGAGGGGGAGGGGAGACTCCGGATAGGGCAAGATATGACAAAATAACGATGTATAAATTACCAAGGGCACATGAGGGAGGGGGGAATGGGGAGGGAGGGGAAAAAAAAGAGGACCTGATGCAAGGGGCTTACGTGGAGAGCAAATGCTTTGAGAATGATTGGGGCAGGGAATGTATGGATGTGCTTTATACAATTGATGTATGTATATGTATGGGCTGTGATAAGAGTTGTATGAGCCCCTAATAAATTGTCAAAAAATATTTTTAAAAAACTCATACAACTCTTATCACAATCCATACATACATCAATTGTGTAAAGCACATCTGTACATTCTTTGCCCTCATCATTTTCAAAGCATTTGCTCTCCACTTAAGTCCTTTGCATCAGGTCCTCTTTTTTTTCCTCTCCCTCCCCGCTCCCCCCCCCATGAGCCCTTGATAATTTATAAATTATTATTTTGTCATATCTTGCCCTGTCCGACGTCTCCCTTCACCCCCTTCTCTGTTGTCTGTCTCCCGAGGAGGAGGTCACATGTAGATCCTTGTAATCGGTTTCCTGTTTCCAACCCACTCACCCTCTACCCTCCCAGTATCACCTTTCACACCCCTGGTCCTGAAGGTATCATCTGCCCTGGATTCCCTGTGCCTCCAGCTCCTATCTGCACCAGTGTACATCCTCTGTTCTATCCAGACTTGCAAGGTAGAATTTGAAACATGGTAGCTAGGAGGGAGGAAGCATTTAGGAACTGGAGGAAAGCGGTATTCTTCATCGGTGCTACATCACACCCTGACTGACTCAATGATTTTATTCATCTTTTAAAAAATAGTCATCTGTTAAAATTTATTTCAATGGCTTATTATTTCTTTCCTTTTATTTATTTTCATCTTACCTTTCTACCTTTTCTTTAAACTTCCTTAGGTAGATACTTGGACTGGGGGTACCAGACTACCTTCAGATGGTATAGCAAAATGTGGTGAAGAAACCAGATAGTGCCCAGCTATCAGAAAAAACAGGGTCTGGTGCCTTAAAGGTTTGTCTTAAAATAAGCCGTTATCTAAGTGAAGCATCAACTAAGTCTGAACGGAAGATGCACACTAGACTGTGTGATCCAAGGATTTTAAATCATAAAATCCAAAGTAGGGAATGGTATCAATGCTAAAATTGTGAACACCAGTTTGCAGAAGGCTGTGGATGACAGTGAAAGCCCAAACTCCATTCGCAGGGTGGCCACATGGATGAAGCCTCTGGTGAATCCCATATGAACGTAGACCAGGAACGTAGACCAGATAGCGTGCACTGTGAAATCCATGTGGCAGATGTAGTTAGGGTAAAATGTATGCCTTATCTTTTGATTATTCTTTGGCCCAATTTTAGAATTGTATCAATTTTTAATAGTTTTGCTTTCTTTTTTATTGAAGTTTTTCTGTTTCGTCCAGCCATTGTTGTTACTGCTGCTGTGTGTGTGTGTGTGTTTAGTATGATCTTCTGTACATGAAATTCAGGATGCTGAAACTGTTGGATCTCTGGTAACATAGTGGGTACACAGTGGACTCCTAAGCACAGAGTCAGCAGTTCACAACCACAAACCAGCTCCATGGGAGAGAGACGGGGCTCTCAATCAGCCTCACATACCACAGGGGCAGTTCTACCCTGTCCTATAGTGTGGCTGTGCATCAGAATTGATCCAATGGAGTTGAGGGGGGGGAGTGGTTGGTGGCAGTGGGGGGCGGGTCATGGGGGAAAGTGGAACAGGAACAACAATAGGTACAAGGAGAAAATGTCTGAAATTGATTTCAAACATTCTCTTATTATGATTGAAGTATTAACTTGTATGATAGGGGATATGCCAGTAAAACTCTGAAATGAAAGAATGCCCTCAGGTTCCGTGACTCCCAGCAGGACTCAGTATATTGTGCCACACCCTGGCCAAGACTTAGTTCAACAAAAGACTACGAAGCCAATTAATGAAGTTCAGAGGGAACCAAGTACAATTTCCAAGACTTCTCGCCAGTGGAATCACACAGGTCACACTTCATTCCCAGTGCAATGAAGGTGACAACATGTGTGAAATGTTGTCTAACAGGGAAACTCATTAGAGACTCCATTCCTAGGGTTTTACTGGGGCTGATCATGTAGCCTTCCCGGCACATACCAACATTCCAGACCCCTGGTGACATAGTAGTCAACATAATCCATGTAGTTTACATAAAAAACTCTGTACAGTGGGTCATTCTTGTCAAGGAATAATGGAAACCCTCCTAAAATCTAAGTTTTCAGATATCAGCCAAGAGCCAGCCTTGTAAGCAGACATTTTAAAGGAAAGCAGTCTCTTACCTGCTACACTAGTCACTCACTCTTCTCTGTACAAATGCATTAAAACATTTCTTTTTCTATTATCAGCATTTAAAAACTGTACATTTTACTCCAGACAATCTTTCAGTTGCATGCCACAAATCATGACATATTCTGTTTTCATTCGTTTCAATGAAATCTGAAATTGTTTCTAAAGTCTTTGTTTCTAAATTTCCAATTCCCCTTCTTTGGCACATGGGTTATTTAGGAATCTGTTGTTTAATACCAAGTATTTTCTTACTTTTTCTAGTGTCTTTTTTATTATTCATTTAGTATCTAATTCCATTTTCATAGGAGATCATACACACACACACACACACACACATATATAATCATTTTATTGGGGGGGCTCATACAACTCTTATCAAAATCCATCAATCCATCCATGGTGTCAAGCACATTTGTACATTTGTTGCCACCATCATTCTCAAAACATTTTCTTTCTATTTGATCCCTTGGTATCAGCTCCTCATTTTTTCCCCTCCCCCCCACCCCCTTCCCTCATGAACCCTTGATAATATGTTATTGTTATTTTGTCATGTCTTACACTGTCTGACGTCTCCCTTCATCCACTTTTCTGTTGTCCATCCCCCAAGGAGGAGGTTATATGTAGATCCTTGTAATTTGTTCCCCCTTTCTACTCCACCTTCCCTCCACCCTCTCAGTATTACCACTCTCACCACTGGTCCTGAGGGGTTCATCTGTCCTGAATTCCCTGTGTTTCCAGTTCCTGTCTGTACCAGTGTGCATCCTGTGGTCTCACCGGATTTGTAAGGCAGAATTGGGATCATGACAGTGCGGGAGGAAGCACTAAAGAACTAGAGGAATGTTGTATGTTTCATTGTTGCTACCCTGCATCCTAACTGGCTCATGTCCTCCCCGCAACCCTTCTGTTAGGGGATGTCCAGCTGCCTACAGATGGGCTTTGGGTCACCACTCCACACTCCCCCTCATTCACAATGATGATTTTTTTGTTCTTTGATGCCTGATACCTGATCCCATCAACACCTGGTGATCACACAGGCTGGTGTGCTTCTTCCATGTGGACTTTGATGCTTCTCAGCTACATGGCCACTTGTTTCTCTTCAAGTGTTTAAGACCCCAGATGATATATCTTTGCTAGTCGGGCACCATCAGCTTTCTTCACTACATTATGCACCCGCCTTGTTTTCAGCGATTGTGTTGAGAAGGTGAGCATCCTGGAATGCCAGTTTAATAAAATAAAGTGTTCTTGCATTGAAGGAGTACTTGGGTGGAGGCTCAATGTCCATCTGCTACCTTAATACTAAATCTATAAATATATGCACATAGATGTATTTGTCCATCATCATATATAAATATATTTACATATGTACATGCCTGTATTTAGACCTCTATGAATGCCCTTTGCTTCCTAGTTCTTTCCTCTATTTCCTTTTACTTTCCTCTTGTCCCACTATCATGCTCAGCCTTCATTTGAGTTTCAGTCATTCCTCTCGGTTACATTGCCCTTGATCAAACCCTACTAGGCCTCCTAACACCCTCTTCACCACTGATCTTGGATCACTTGTTGTTCCCTTGTCCCTGGGTTGGTTAACACCATTTCCTTTCCCCCACCTCCCCCTCTCCCATGTCCCCCGTAACTGTCAGTCCCATTGTTTTCTCCTGCAGATTGTTTATCTCACCTATCTTATCTAGATAGACCTGCAGAGATAATAATATGCACAAAAACAAGACAGAGCAAAACAAAGCAACAAAAGAAAGCAAAACAACAACAAACCTAATGACAAAAAGAGAAAAGCCTATAAATAGTTCAAGGTCTTTTGTTGACCTGTAGGAGTGTTTTCTGGTTGAATCTGATGGGGTGCCATACCCTGGCCCCAAAGTCTATTTTTGGTATTCCCTCGGGCCTTCCTTGCTCTGCTCCCCTTGCTGTTCTGTTGCATGCCCTTAGTGTTTTGCCTAGGTGTGGTGGGGTCAGAGTGGGCACAATTCCCACACTAGGTCTCCAGTGTTGCCCCCTGTTATGGCAGAGAATATATTTTATATGAGATCAAGCTTTGGAAAGATATTAGGACTTGTTTTATGGCCTAGTAAATGGTCTGTGTTGGTGTTTGTTTCATATGTAATTCACAAGAATAAATATCCTGTTTGTTGAGTAGACTGTTCTATAAATGTCAATTAGCTTAAGATGGTTGATAGTTTTCTTGTCTTCTATAGTCTTCCTTAGGCTTTTTGTTGGTTTTATTTTTGTCTATAGTTTTCCTTGTTTGTTTTGTCTTTATTCTGTCAATTACTAAAATTTAATTCTGTCAATTTAAATTAAATTTTTTATCATATGATAGATTTATCTCTTTCAACTTTCAATTCTCCCATGTTTTTTTTCTTTTCTATATTTTGAAGCTTTGTTATTAGGTGCATACACATTTAAAACTATTATGTTTTCTTGATGAATTGACTGCATTAAAATGATAAAAATATTTTCTTTAGTTCTACATTTTTGTTGTTGTTCTGAAATATATTTTTATGATAGTCTAGCTGTGGAAATGGCTTGTAGGCCACATCTGTGGCCCTCTGGGTCCCAAGTCTGATTGCCGCATGGCAGAGGTGAGATCTGCCTCTACCTTTTAGTTCTTATTCTGTTACCAACTTAGCCTCCCACAGCACTCTGCTTCTGTGGTTGGGTTTGATAATTCACTGCAATGGCCACATAGAATCACAGATGATCTTCATGGTTATGGGGTTAATTAAGGAAGTTAATGGGTTACAATACCAGTGAGAAATGTGCAGGATACAGTTGTTCAGTCAGGACAGTCTCTTCTCTATTATACCCCCAGGAAGGTCCCTCCCTGGCTCTCAGGCACTGGCCTAGCCTCTGCCCTTTTCAGGCAACAGTACAGAGTTCTACTAGGACTACCAATACATGCCCCAAGGGCATACCAGACTGCTATAAGCCTCAACGAGAAATCACTCAGTTCTAGTTCCATGGGTCAGCAAATCCACCTGTCCAAATTAAGTGTCCGGAGACACCCCACTCTACAAGTCAGCCTTCCACCGAAGGCATTCAGCTGCACTTGCTCTGTGACCTGGCCCGTGCGCGGCTCTGTCTCAGACTCTGGCTCCTAGTACTACCGCTGTTGCATCTGCATCAATGAGGCTCAATGCACAGGGGTCTTAGGGCCCAAACGACACACTGCACCCCTCGCTCTTTTCTCTTGCTGCTAGCTAAGGAGATCTCCCTTCTGCTTCCAAGATGGCTGACTTTATGTCCAGCAGATTGGCAATCACTCGCAGCTGAATCATGCCTCCTATCAGTATCTTCCCCGCCTTCTGACTCAGATCCATCATGGAAACTCGGGTCATTTGGTGGGAATAGCAAAGGCTAGAAGAGCCACACTAAATAATTTACTGCATTGCAATAGCCAATTAAGTTGTTTTTAAATGAATGGTGTTTGCATCTTTTTTTCCTTCTTTTTACTTTTAATCTGTTTGTTTTGTGTATCTTTGGCTTTGTTTCATTCAATCTGAAATGGTCTTTTTTGATGTGTTTAGATAATTCATATTTAATGTAATTAATCATTCATATCTGCTTCAAGCCTACTTGTTTTGCTATTTAGGAACCTTGGTGATGCAGTGAATTAAGCACTGGTCTGCTAGAAATAAGGTTGGTGGTTCCAATCTACCAGCCTCTCTGTGAGAGAAAGGTGAGGCCGTCTGCTTTCATAATGATGTGCAGTCTCAGAAACTCTACACAGCAGTTCTATTCTGTCCTGTGGGGTCACTAAGAGTCAGAATTCACTAAACGGTGGTGGAATCTTTTTTTGTTATTCATGTATTTATATTTCCAGTGTTCTTAATTCCTTGTGTAGATTATGCTTTCTGCTTATTTTTAGCTTCATTCTACTGGCAAATAATGCTTTTGGCTTCCTCCTTCAGTTTGGATAGTTTCTCTTATCCTATCTTCAAGGTCATGAATAATTTTGCTCAGCAGTGTCTTGCTAATAGTTTTTTCCTATAAAGTTTTATTTTTCAATTCTAGAGGTTTTTTCTTTTGATTTTGCTTTTAAATGTTTTTTATTTATGTCTTCATATGCTCAAGATTCCTTTTAAGTTTAAAATATATATATATATAACTATTTTAATGTATTTACTTACTAATTCTATAAGTTATGTTATCTATGTTTGCTTTTTCTTCAGGCTGCTATGGGTTACACTTTTCTACTTTTGCACATCTGGTAGGCTTTGTTTGGGTTCTAGACATTATGGTTTGGAACCTGATGTCCCCCAAATCTGTTTTAGTTCTGGTAGCTGTTCAAGTCACAGCTCCCTGGTGGTCATTGTTTTCTGTGATAGCTGGTCTTTGCCTGGCTTCGTTGAGTATCAACCTAGGCAATAACCTATGCATAGCTTATACTTCCACCAAAGGCTAAAGAAGACCCCTATGCGGATTTCTGGAGCTTTCCCTCTGTGTAGCTCCCCCTTTTATGGTACATCCACCAGTTTCAGTTCCCCTGAACCCAAATCTCAGCCTCTTCAGTTCTCTGAGACTTCTCTACTCGGATTCTCTCTTGGTTCAGTGGTCCGGGAAGTGTCTGCAACTAGACAACTAGAACAGCCAATGAGCTTACTTAGTCTGTTCCATTTATCTCAGGAACCAAACACGCGTACTTCTGTTATCCAATTCCATATTTTGTTCAGTTTTCTCTATCTTCTTTTTAGGGTGGCAGTGCTGGTCTGGCTCTCAGTGACCGTGTCATAGCTAGAAGTGGACGTCATTGTCTGTCTCTTTTTGATCCCAGCCCAATGTTTATGGTGAGTACAAGCTCACCAGGTTGTGGAGGAGGTTGGCTTAGGAGAAGTGGCTGCATAGAGCTCAAGGCATGTTCAGGGATGGTGAATGTGGTATGCACATATGATGTGTTGTGGTGTAGTGTGGGGGGGGGGAGGGGGGTTAGGGGTGAGCCAAGCAGATAGGTAGGGATAAGTTTGCATAGCTAGGCCGGCAGTTCTGGGTGTTTGTATCTTATCCTTGAGGTCTTCATGAGATCTCGTCATTAATGATTATGACCATAACAACGACATACACACTACATCTAACTGATTTATTTGTATGGACCATAAAGGGTTCAAGATCTTTCTGCGGATTATCTCAGTTACTTCTTCAGCCAGTTCATGAGAAAGAACAATGCTATAGAGATTTAATATATAGGGTTGAGAAGTGGTTTGAAATGTTGAACGCACAGCTGATGGTCTGAAATGTAAACCCCATCTCATTTACAATAGAAACCACAATCACTATTAAAAATTAACATATGCCAAAGACATTGCTCTAAACACTTTAGACATATTAGTTAATCCAATCCTTCGAGTATATTGTGTGGTAGGAACTACACTATCCCTGTTTTAGAGAGCAGGAAACAAGTGGGAGAGATTAAATGATTTATGGTCATTCAGACACTAAATAGCATTTAGGGGTTATTTACTTTTCTTCTGGAAATTTTTAAGAAAAAAATACCCTTCCGACAGTGTGCTCACAGTGAAGAAGAGGTCTTTTGGATTACATGTCCATCTACCTGAATTCATGCTACTCGGTCCCCTCTAGATACTGTAGTGCAAGTAGTTGCCAGGTCCGGAGGATACAATGTGCCACCAGTCGAGTGGTACTTACGTGGTTTAAAAAACAGCCTCAAATTTTTGGACATTCTTCCCATCAAAAGATGAACTCTAATCTGCCTCCCTTTGACTATGGGCCAACCTTGGGTGCTTGTTTCTAGTCCATAGAGTGGCAGAAGTGACGCTGAATGACTTCTGGTAGCTGACTCAGCTAACCCAGTTTTTTCTCTTGTGACACAGGCCTTGGGATCTCTGGTTTTCTTTCCTGTTCGAGAATGCCCTGTAAACGGGTTCATACACTCTGTAGCCTTTGTGTCTGGCTTCTTTTACTCGATACTGCTTTTGAAGCCGATACATGCTGCTGCACGTATCAGTGATTTTGTCCTTTTTATTGCTGAGTACTTTTGCTTATCAGTCTATTTGTCCACCCTAGGGCTGAACACGAGATGGGTGTTCAGTAAATGGGTGTTAAGTGACTGAGCAGGTAAATGGAGGGAAAAGAAAAGGGACCCCTCTATAAATAGATTGTGCTTTGATGGATACAAGAGGTGATGCCTTCCTACAATTCATTTATCATCTTTTAATTCACAAATATTTATTGAAAATCTGCTCTATACTGGACTGTGTGCTCTGGTTGTTGTGAGCGTGTGTTGAGTTTGTCCCTGAATCCTTAGGCTCCTATGCACAACAGAATGAAATGTCCATTGCTTCCGCTTCCTCGAGGTCACTTACAGACTGGATCACTGGGGTCCATGGGGTGTTCATCGGCTGATTTGGGGGAGAAGATTCTAGGATTTTCTCCCGAGTCCCTGTTAGCCCACAAACTCTGATGAAAGGTGTTCCACATCATAGAAACCTGCAAGCCACTGGCTGACAGGTGCATTGGCTGGGAACAGAACCCAAGTGTCTTGCACGAAAGGCGAGAATTTTACCACTGAACCATCACTGCCTCAACCTTTGTGCTTACTCATCACACACAGTTTATGTCTACCTAAAGCTAACCATCGAGGTGAGAATACAAACAAGGAAGATAGGTGCTCAGAGGAAGGAGAAGCAGGGGAGAATGACAGGACAAGGTGGGGTGCCGTGAGTGGACAGACACGCTAGCACATGCTAGCGCATGAGGCCGTTGAGGCTTTCTTGAGGAAAACAAGGCTTGAATGAGGTCGTTTTTGGTGGACCAGAGCGGGGGAGGGGAATGTGACCCAGATAAAAAGAACAGCATGTGTGAGAGTTCATGTCTGAGGACACAGCGGGTTAGAGGAGAGAAACATACCCTCTTGGCAGGAGTATGACATGAATGTGGCCCAGGGACAGAGGAGCCGTCCTCAGATAGATGTGGAGAAACCATAAGTGAAATTGAGGAGTTAATTCCAAAGCCAATAGAATCCATTAAAGAGCTTTCAGAGTGGAGGAAGGATTGGGTCTGGAGGTGAAGTATGAAGCCCACATTCCGGTAGAAGGTGTTGGAGGCCAGGACAAGGGCAAAGGCATTAGGGATGGTAGATTTTAGACTAATTTAGAAGCAGACTTGCCAGAATCTGGTGATTATCGTACGTGGGGATGGAATATAATGAAGCAAAAACTGGTCCCAGATTTGGGAAATGGCACGTAGACAGGTGGTCATATCAATTCTTGGAAGAAGAGCAGATAAGGGAGGTGTAGTGATGATGCGTAAACATGAGACTTGCTGAGCCAAAGAACCTGCAAGACCTTCTGCAGAGAGTTCTAGGAGGCAGCTAGATAGACCTATTAGCCTGGAGAGGGTAGTTGGGTGGAGCCTGCAATTTGGGAGGCAGTGGCTTGTGAAAGGAGTGCATGGACTTGCCTGGAAAGGAATATAGAGTGGAGGGCTGACACCCAAGATTTAAACAAGAGGACTTGCAAGCAAGACTGGAGAAAAAGGCACGAAAAAAAAAAAAAGAAGAAGAAGGGGTGAGCATCAAGAGAGCAGTGAGCAGGAGCCAAGGGCAAGCATGCTGAAGGGCGAGTCAGTGAACCCCAGGAGCCATGCTACTCTACAGTCGCTGGTGACCTTCAAGTTGAGCAAGTAGAGGAGTAGAAGGGGGAAATGCGAGGATGCTGGGAGGGGAGAAGTAGCTGGAAAGGGTAGAAGGAGAAACAGAGTTGGCATATACTTTTCTGGCGATTGAATTGGGGGTGGGGAAGTTAGGGTTAGAGCTGATGAGGGACACAGGAGGAAGAGATTTTAGATCTGGAAAAATTGTATGCACTTAGGTGTTGATGAGAAACAACGAGTATTGGATTATTCTGGTCATCTCTTGCCATGTAACAATTGAATTTAATGCCACACTAGAGTTTAATGATCTAAACAACCCCTTTATTTTCTTCCGCGATGCTTCGATTGCTGGGGCTCAGCTGGGGGTTCTTCTAGTTGACATGGTGTGGATTGGGAGCGATCTATATAGGTTTGACTAAATCATTAAGATGGCACACTCACAATGTGGGTGGTTAGTTCTGGCTGTCGGCTGGAACCTCAGCTGAGGTTGCTGGCTAGTGTGTGCCTTGGTTCTCCTTCATATGGCCTTTGATTGGGCTTCTCCCAGCATGGCAGCTGGATTTTAAATGGGAAGCATTTTAAATTATTTAAAGCAGAAGCTGTAGACATCTCGGACTCAAGTCTTTCAAGTCACACATCATTCCTGCTTCCTCCTAATGGTCAAAGCAAGTCACAGCCCAACTCCAATTCAAGAGATGGTAGAATGGACTCTAATTTTTGATAGGCAGCATTACAAAGAATTTGCATCAGTCTTTAATGCAACATAGGAAACAGTGAAGAAGCAATAAAATAACGAATGTAAGCACTAAGAAAATGGCAAGGTCTAGGCTAGGGCATGTGATTGAATTGACTTTGGAGGGAAGAAGTTGGAATGGGCCTCTGTGAGTTGAAAGCCATGTTGTATTTTATCAACACCATCTTAGCAGGTCAACCAAACACAAGATTCCTGGATGTATAAACCACTTCAAACCTTTCCCACCCTTCTGAGGGGCAGAGAGTCAAGAGAAACGCTCAAGAACAACATATTTTAGTGAGCATCCTAAGTGCCTTCATCAGTTCTCCCAATGCTGCAACCCCCATTTCTATAGGTGAAACACAACAATGCAGGAAAAGCAATACAGCTCTGCAAATGTCTTTCTCTCTCCGAGTTGGTGTGCATGTCTGTGTTGATTGTCCATCAAGGACCTTTGGTCTCTCCTATTGGAGGAACACGTCATTGTCATAATTACTCCTTAGAGTCAAGAACCCATAGTAGAGCTGGAGAGAAAGGATGGACTTGGGAGAGTGGGATTGGGGTGTGGGGCACCAGCTAGCGTCCTGGCAGCTTGAGGGAGTCTTGGGTTGGGGTAGAGTTAGGGCCAGTGAGTTCCACATCCCACAGGACAAGAGGGTTGCAAGTACACAGGAAATGCGTGGCTGCAGAAACCATGGAGCAGTGACCACCATTCCCACCACTCTAATCATGCACTTGTGATATTAATAAAAATAATTTATGTCATGTGACTGCTTTTTAACTAGCTGCTTTCAAGACTTAAGATTGGGCTTATAAAAGGCATGCATTTATAAATTATTAGCCCAGAGCTCATAAGCACATATACTTTGGGGAACACTTCGGTAGCACTTTACATTAATTTATTGTCATTCATTCCAGCTGTCTGTGATGTAAACCTTCAGCTATAAATCTGTACCATCATCTGACACACCATTAACTAAGGTGCTGCCCGAGCCAGAGCACATAATAAAACATTCAAATACACTATCTGTGGGGATGTGTCTCCTCTCCTTCTTTCCCTCCCACTCCTGCCTCCTCTCCTCTTCAGCAAGGCAGGTGCTGGAGAGTTGTGTTGGGAAAAGAATCAGGTCAGTGGGGACCCACTCTGTCTTGTGGACCTTCCAAGTGCTCATGGAGATTTAACAAATATGGCATAAGAGGCCCACAGTCAGCTAGTCCAAGCCACACAGTCAGCAGAAACCATGGCGCCTATTCTACCTCAATGCCCTTGGGTGAACAGACTGAATCTAAGCCCCCCCCTCCCGAGAACTTTTGGGTGGGCACAAGTGAAAGGGGCTTCTGGTGGGATATCAAGAAAATAGTTCTTGGATGCTAGGTAAAAACCAGAAAAGAATGAGGGCATGGGGCTAATCCCATGATGTCTGCCTAAACATCAAAGACAAAGATTGGCTTCCTTTAGGGGGAGGTGGGGAGGGCATACAGCTAGCCTGTTGCCCTGAGGAGACAATTCTAAAGCTGTGAAGAAGGAGGAGAATTACTGGCCGAGGTCAAAGGAAGTTCTCCACCACTGGAGCAAGGCAGCAGAGACTGCATGGCTTTGAGAGACTTGGGTGGTGTATTAGTTTCTTTTTTTTCCCAACTGTTTTATTTCAATACAATTCATATATCATAGACCTGAACAGTTAAATCATTCAAATACATCAAAAGAGAACTGTACAATCACCACCACATCCATCCTAGAGCCTTCCCGCCCCTGTGGTTGATTCACCCCAAAGTGAGCTGGGTGGTCACGATCTGTTCCAGTGCTCCCTCCCCTCTCCCACCTTCATTATTGACCCCCAAACTCCCCTGCCCCTCCCTAACACGCACTCCCTCACCTACACTCCCTGTGATACCTTGTGTCAGTTGTTAGCATGGTACATCAACTCCTGCATGTCCTAGCTGGGAAACCCCACAGAAAAGAATGGAAAACATTCACACTAAGGTGGTGAGAATGAGATCACATTCTTACAGAGACAAAAATACACACAATATGGAGAAGGCATAGACCCCATTAACATAAAAGAAGTCAGGGAAGAAGGTTTTGTCATGGAACATCTAAGAGATACTTGTCCCCCAAACAAATCCAGGACATATCTATGGGGAGGGTGACTGGCCAAGTGTCAAGTTCGATCCAGCATCATCAAGCTTACAGTGGGCTCTGCCTGCTAGTAGGGTGTTCAGGACTCTTGCCTTTGTCTATAGCAGATCTGCCAGTGGCTCTGCCTGACTAGATACTTTGCAAATGGGTTTTGGGCTCCCACTGCCCTCCACAGTCTTATACAAATTGGGTGTTGATAGTTTTAGCTCTGATATTTTTCTCTTCACCTTACTTGAATTTTTTAATTGTTATATTTGGCTCACATCTCCTTCAGGTGGCTGCTTGTTTGAATACAAGCCTTTAAGATCCCTTTCAGTCACGATTTCGATTGATAGCCGGGCACCATCTACTTTCTTTACCATGAAAGTGAGTATCTAGCGGGGCCATGATGTAAGGTATATTAGTTTCTTATAGCTGCTAATAAACCACTATATACCTTCTTGGCTTAAAACACAGAGCTCTGGAGGTCAGAAGCCCAAAACAAGTCTCACTGGGCTAAAATCAGGGTGTGAGCAGGGCTGATTCCTTTTTGGAGATGTTAGAGGGGAGACTCCATCTCTTTGGCCTTTCCAGCTGCTGGCATTCCCTGGCTTCCTGCAGCTTTAAAGCCAGCATATTCTGGTTGAACCCTTCAATGTTGCCACCTCTCCCTCTCCTACTCCCCTCTGCCACAGTCAGGGGCCCACATTGCACTGTCTGCCTGGGTTCTCTCTCCATTGGAACATCACCTGTTTAGCAACCTTAACTTCATCAGCAATCGTAAATCCTTTTTGCCACATAGCCTAGCATACGTATAGATTCTGAGACTAGGACACTAACATCTTTGCGGGCCATTGTCATGCATCCAACAAGTGAAAAGCAAAGCCTCTATGGCCCCTCATCCAGGGTCAGGCTTTCTAGTCTGGAGATTCACTTCTTCGCGTAAGCATCTGAGGTATAAGGAAGGAAGAGAAGGGGAAAAAAGAAGAAAGAAAGAGGAGGCAGTGCTGAGGGCGGCGGACAAGGTGGGGGGACAAAGCGCAGAGGAAAGATGCGGAGGAAGTTGGAAGGAGAAGGAGGAAAAGAAAGTGAATGCTACTCCATTTCCAATTGTGGCAGCCTTCTCACTCTCTGCGAACTTGGACGTACCCCTGAATCTCAGCCCTGCTGATGACCAGTTCTGCAAACTGAGACAAGGCTCTGTTGACTTCCTTTCTACAAATTACCTGTCTGTAGTGGGCCACGCTGAGACAGACCCCACAGGTGCCATGTTGGGGCTGAGTCCAAATGGCGAAGAATATTCTGGAAGGGCTCTCTGGCAGAGTGGAAGCAGAGCGCCCTCAGAGTGGAACCCAGAAGGTCTCTGGACTCCAGAGGCTCCCTTCTTGGAATTTCAGACACTTGCTCAATCCTCAAATGACAAGGACCTGTGGACTTGCCTCCTCTGACAGTGGCACCTTTCTTGCTTCCCCTCAACTGCCTTCTTTTGGCTCCTGGCACATTCTAGGGAGCTGTAGCAGAGGCTGCTCTTTGCAGACTGCCGTGGCCTCTCCCATTGACTTAGACAGGGGCTTTCGAAAACCACGGTCCAGCACCCTGATTTTTCCCAAGTCCCGTGATGAAGTCCCTAGCTTAGATAATGGCAGTGCTCCTCTCCTAGGGGCACGTTGACAAGGCAGAGTGGCAGTCATCGTAAATTGTTTGGCATAGTTGCTGGCATTAACAGAAAGTAAGCAGTGGGTGGTGGCATTGTTATTATTGCTGTCGCTGAACAGGGTATGGTGATCATCAACCTCAAATACCCTTTCCTTCCTGACAGCTGTTAGACCTTGGTCCAAAATAATTCATGGCAAGACCTGGTTCTGTGACCTCTCCTGATGTAGCCTTTGGGAGTTGATGCTCTCTCCTGCCTGTCACTGACGTGCAGTGGTTGGATCCTCAGAGGTCACACTGACTGAACTGCCTGGGAAGGACCTGTGTCTGCTGGGCTCCAGGAATCACCCTTAGTTGACACTTATCAGTTGCCTTTGAATGGCTTCTGATTCATAGCGACCCCTATGTTTCATTCAGAGTAGGCCTGTACTCCATAGCATGCTCAATGACTAGGCCAATGGATGTCTTTCTTCCTCTAGGTGGGTTTTAACTGCCAATTTTTTTTTGTTAGTAGCTGAGTGTTTAACCCAGGGACTCCCTAGTTAAGTACTTAGTAGATGCTAAGTCAGGTGTTGGAATGAATGGGTGAGTTAAGCAAGGGATGAACGAGTGGACATTGCTAATCTTGCAGCAGAATGCACAAAACAAGCACTGATTAGCACTTCTGTGAATGGGACCAGGTGGGGTTAGTGTTGAAATCACTAAAACAGGTCAGATGAAGTCTTTGCCATTTAAGAACTCCCTGTCATATTGGGACAAACCTGAGAACTTTGGCATTAGAAATACATAGGCTATTGGAAACAGGGAAGGACACAAATACAGAGGAGGCACCAATTGAAAAAGGGGACATACTGAAGATAAATCCCCTGTGTACTTTGAAACAATTCACCAAGAGTAGTAAGAGAGCCCACAACTAGGAAAACATTTTAACAATGACACATCAGAAAAAGGCCTTATCACCAAAATCTACAGTACTCTGCTAGCTTCCAAAAAAAGAAAAGAAACCCTAATTGCCCACCGAGGAGGTGGGCAAAGGACCTAAATAGAAGTTTCACAAGGGCAGAAATCCAAATGACCAATAAGCATATGAGAAAATGTTTCCGATCTTTAGCCATAGGAAAATCCAAATTAAAGCAGCTATGGGTGGTGGCTATACCGCCTAACACCCTCAAAGAGAGCACAATTCAAGAAATCAGAAAGTAACAAGTGTTGGAGGGGCTGTGGTGAGATAGGAACTCTCATCCACTGCTGGTGGACCTGTAGCTATATACAACTACTATTGAAATAGATTTGGCAATATGTAAAACAGATGGAAATCGAGCTACCATATGACCCAGCAATCCCCTACTGGGCATAGACCCAGAAGAGCAGACCATGGCTAGCCATCTGTGCTCCAATGTTCAGCATGACAGAGTTCACAATTGGAAGGAGTTGGAAACAACAGATTAATGGATTAAAAAACTGGTACATATATACAATGGAGTACTACGCATCCCTAAAAAGCAGCGATGAATGCATGAAGCACATCAAAGCATGGGAAGAACCGGAGGGAATCACACTAAGTGAAGTAAGCCAAGCACAAAAGGACAAGTGCAACATGAGTCCGCTGAGCTAAGCTTGAAAATGTAAAAGGGGTATAGGGGAAAAACTACTGTATACATACATTCCTGGGGTGAGGTCCAGGTAGGATGGCAGGGGCCAGACCCATTCCAGGGATGCATATAGCAGCCAACTAAAAAGGAGGTAGAAAGAAAAACATGGGTAGTGGGGGAACAGGGCACTAACGTAGCCAGGGGAGGGTATTGTTTATATCTCCACAGAAGGCGAGACAGACTTCAACCTAGTTTGCCAAGACGTGAATGTAACATACCAGCACGAAGCAGGGAACCAATAGAGAAAACTGTGGGGCCTGCCCCAATGCTAACTACATGACACCCCACCCCTCCCATCCCAGACTACACTACAGAGGACAGCATTGAAGCTGCAGCTGAGGGAGAGGGACATGTCTGATCAGAGCACACAGGAGCAAACAAAGAGGGGGAGGAGAGACAGTGGAGCACATCCTGGTCCACCAAGGTCTGAGTATGATATTCCTACTCCGCGCAACCAATGCACAGAGAGGACCATAGGGCTGGCCCCACCACGAGACTCGACATCCCTCACCGACCCATAGCGCTATGGGGGACAACACTGGAAGCACGGTGTATGAATTGTGCCTGATCTGACCCCACCACACCAGGACATAATGCTAAGAGTATGCAACAGAGCAGCAAGAGGAGCAAAGCAATGAAGTACCCTGGGAATACCAAAACTAGACTTTGGGGTCAGGGCATGGCACCCCATCAGACTGGACTGGAAAACACTCCTAAAGGTCAACAAACAGACCTGGAACTATTTATAGGCTTTTCTATTTTTTGTTTTTGGGTATTTTTGTTGTTGCTGTTTTGGTTTTTTTGTTTTCTTTTATTGTTTGGTTTTGCTCTGTCATGTTTTTGTGCTTATTATTGTCTCTGCATGTCTATATAGATAAGATAGGTGGGATAAACAATCCAGAGGAGAAGCAATGGCACTGACAGTTCCGAGAGGACACGTGAAAGGGAGAGGCGAGGGAAGAAAGGGGAAGGGGTGCTAAAACACCCAGGGACAAGGGATCAACAAGTGATCTAAAACCAGCAGCAAGTAGAGCATAGTAGGATGCCTGGTAGGGCTTGATCAGGGCAATGTAACCAGAGGAATTACTGAAGCCTGAATGAAGGCCAAACATGACAGTAGGACAAGCGGAAAGTAAAAGGAAATAGAGAAAAGAACTAGGAGGCAAATGGACATTTATAGAGGTCTAAATTAAGACATTTCCATATGTAAATATATGTATATATAATTACAGGGAAATAGATCTAGGTACATATATTTATATGTTAAGTATTAAGTTAGCAGATGGACATTGGGCCTCTACTCAAGTACTCCTTCAATGCAAGAACACTTTGTTCTATTAACCTGGCATTCCATGATGCTCACCTTCCCAACACGATTGCTGAAGATGAAGTAGGTGCATAGCAAATGTGGTGAAGAAAGCTGATGATGCCCGGCTATCAAAAGAGATAATGTCTGGAGTCTTAAAGGCTTGAAGATAAACTAGCAGCGATTTAGTCGAGAAGCAACAAAGTCCACATGGAAGAAGCACACCAGCCTGTGTGGTCATGAGGTGTCAATGGGATCAGGTATCAGGCATCAAAGACCCAGAACAAACAAAAAAAATCATATCATTGTGAATGAGGGGGAGTGCAGTGTGGAGACCCAAAGCCCATCTCTAGACAATTAGACATCCCCTTACTGAAGAGTCACAAGGAAAAGACAAGCCAGTCAGGGTGCAGTATAACACCAATGAAACATGCAACTTTCCTCTCGTTCTTTAATGTTTCAGCTTCCCCACTATTATGACCCAATTCTACCTTACAAACCTGGCTAGACCAGAGCATGCACACAGGTACATATAAGAGCTGGAAACACAGGGAATCCAGGACAGATAAAACCCTCAGGACCAATAATGAGAGTAGTGATACCAGGAGGGTAAAGGTAAGGTGGGAGGATAAAGGGGGATCCAATCACAATGATCTACATATAACCCCTTCCTTGGGAGATGGATAATAGAAAAGTGGGTGAAGAGAGACATCGGACAGTGTAAGATGAAAAAATAATAATTTCTAAATTATCAAGGGTTCATGACGGAGAAGAAAAATTAGGAACTGACACCAAGGGCGCAAATAGAAAGAAAATGTTTTGAAAATGATGATGGCTACAAATGTACAAATGTTCTTGACACAATGGATGTGAGTATGGATTGTGGTGAGAGCTGTACGAGCCCCAATAAAATAATTTTCAAAAAACTCCCTTCCTGAGCTCTGATTGCCATCAGTGTGTGGGCATTATGGGTTAAATGGTGTTCGCTCAAGGTGTGGTGATCAACAGGAAGCGTGCAGTCAGCGGCACTGAGTTGAACATGTAGAAGTTGTTGAATTGGAGGATATTTTTGCATAAATGTTTGCCACAATTCAAAGAAAAATTACATGAAAAAAAGTATCCTGAAGTTCTCACCCTTGCTCCAGTGAAAATGCCTTTGCTTGATGACCTCGGGTTTCTCTCGGCGAATGTGATCAGTTATGGAATCACAGCTGACCAGGGTGGCCACTAATACTGATACTAGGCCCCTTCGTGCGACACCCAGGAGGAAGACAGACACACGGGATCACAGAGAAATGTCGAGGATTGATACCTTAAAGATAAGAACACTTCCTCCAGCAGAGACCCAGCAACATTTACATGGCCCGGGCCCTGATTAGGAATTCTAGCCTTCAAATATGGGAGGCAAATCATGTGGAAATTATTAATTAATAATATCACTAATATTACATGCAAATGAAATTTTTCTGAGGATAATTCAAAATGGTAGCAGCAGTATTTTGACAAAGAACTACTAGAAATCCAAGCAGGAGCAAGATATGACAAAATAATAATTTATAAATTATCAATTGTTCATTCAGGAGGGGGGAGTGGGGAGGGAGGAGATAAAATGAGGAGCTGATGCCAGGGCCTTAAGTGGAGAACAAATGTTTTGAGAATGATGAGGGCAATGAATGTGCAAATGTGCTTGATATACAATGGATGTATATATGGATTGTGATAAGAGTTATATGAGCCCCTAATAAAATGATTAAAAAAAAAAAAGAAACCCAAGCTGGATTCGTAAGAGAATGTGGAAGAAGGGATATTCTGACATCTGATGGATCTTGGTTGCAAGCAGAGACTACTAGAAAGATACTCACCTGAGTTCTGTTGACTATGTAAAGGCACTTGACTTGGTGGATCCTAACAAATTTGTAAGCGTTGTGAAGAATGTGAATTCCAGAACACTTAATTGTGCATATGTGGAGCTTGTACTTACACCAAGAGACAGTCATTCACACAGAGCCAGGGGATTTTGCATAGTTTAAAAACCAGAATGGTATACATTGAGGTTGCATCCTTGCACTACACTAGTCAATCTGTATGCAGAGCAAATGATCCAAGAAGCTGGCCACTTTGAGGATGAATGTGGCATTCTAGATTAGAGAAAGACTCATTAACAACCTGCAAAATGCAGATAACGTAATTTGCTTGCTGAAAGCAAAAGAGGACTTGAAGTACTTATTGACTGATAAAGACCAAAGACAGTCTTCAGTATGGGTTATACCTCAGCAGGATAAAGACAAACGTCCTTATAACTGGACCAGTAAAGCAAAATCATGTTAAGTAGAGAAAGATTGAAGCTATCAAGGATTTTATTTTACTTATCCACATTGATCCACAATCAATGCCCATGGAAGCTGCAGTCAAGATATCAAATGGCATATTGTATTGGTAAATCTGCTGCAAAAGACCTCTTTACGCTGTCATTTTGAGGACTGAGGGGTACCTTCCCCAAGCCATGGTATCTCCAGTCACCTCCTAGGCATGTGAGTGCTGGAGAATGCATGAAGACCATAGAAGAAAGAGTGCCTTTGCCTCCTGGTGTTGAACACTATTTAATAACAAGCAACGGACTTCCAGAAGAACTGCCGTGTTTACCTCGGAAGCAGCTCGGTGAGAATGCTCCTTAGACGTGAGGAGGTTGAGACTCCATCTCACCTCCTCTGCACATATCAGGAGGAGGGATCGGGCTCTGAGAATGGACAGAGTGCTTGGTAAAGTCGAGGGACCGTGAAAAAGAGGGACTCTTCACTGAGACAGACGGCCACAGGAGCTGCAACAATGGGCTCCAACACACAGCAACAATTGTGAGGATGGCACATGACGGGCATTATTTCCGAGGGTCATTAAGAGGCAGAGCTGACTTGACAGCACCTAACAACCAAGCCACTCAACTTGTGGCAGTTTTGGAGACACTCTAGGTTACTCAGACAGCTGGTGGCTGAGATCCACAAGAAACAGAGGAGCAGGCTTAGGTTGCCACAGAGGCGGGGGTTGGGGGCGGTTATGACTTGTGAGCTCAGCCCGAGTCCTCAGAGCCCCTCTCTGTGGATACTGGCCTTCCCGGTTATCTCTGATCAGACTTTGAAGACCCAGAAACCAGTGTGATTAATCAATTACTTTCTACCTGTGCTCAGAGCAGCTCTTCCTGTCCAAATAAAGAGCCAAGTGAAGGGACAGAGGAGGAGGCAGGGACACACGAGCCTTTGTCTGGCCTCTTCTGGAAGGGTACACACCCTTTACAGCACCCAGCGAGGGGCTCCTCTTCCAAGCTCTTCCACACACGTCACTTCTTTCACACAGACACGCACAGCCTCAGACGCTCACAGCATCCCTACTACCTGCATCCTATTATGCATCCAACCCCCTCCCCCACCCCCAAATCAATTCACAGCTAACCCATGAGTGCCAATAGATCTGAGCTCCATGGGGTTTTCAATGCCTGATTTAAAAAAACAATTTTTTTTCAGAAGTAGATCACTGACCTTTCTTCCGAGGTGCCCCTGGTGGATTAAAACCTCCAACTTTCTATTAGCAACCGAGCATGTTAATTGGTTGGGAACTACCTCTCTCGCATCCACAATCCTGCCCAAACCCCTCCTGATATCCCTCACACACAGCATTACAAACCCACATGGTGCAATGTGTCCACACACCCATTTCTATGGCCACACTCCTACTCCCAACATCTCTTTATGTCCCTGCTTCCCATGCCACCGCCCACCTCCTCACACCCTATCCTGACATCACCCCCCTGGGGCCACACACCTCCATCATGCGCACTTGTGTCTTCACACCACCTCCACCCACACACCTAGCCAGCGTCATGCTGGGGGCTCCTGTTGCCTTGAAGTGGGCCAGGACTCAATACCACTGCGATTTCCAAGGACAGATGTACTAGTTTCTGCAGCTGGGTGGTTTTGACCATGAGATTTTGACCATGGGTCAGAGCCCAAGTTTGAGTCACAGGAACCCTGGAGGAGTTCCTCTCCAAATTCAGGTATTGTCTGTCTTATCTCTCAGATGGGAATAATGCCAACTGTCAGGGTGGGTGGGGGGCGGGGGCATTGTGATAATTAAATACCTTCACAGAAGCGAAACTTTTTTTTTTGAAGTGAAACTTTTATGAGCAGAGAGAATCAGTTTATATTATTATTGTCCTATTTGCTACGTTGCCAGGGACCTTTGGAGTACTGTGAAGCTTTGCCCAGTGCTTGTGACCAGGACTGCGGCTTGTCCCTGGTAATCCTGAGGGTGCAGCAGACTCATGATGTTTGTTAGACCTGCCAGCTCCTCACACAGGCTGTTCCAGCCTGCCCACAGACACATCGGGCCTTCTTTCTCCATCCTCAACCACACCGACCTTCTTGACTTAGATTGGGTTCTCTAGAGAAGGAAAACAAGTGAAGCTTACATATTCATATATACAGGGAGGTTTATGTCACCAAAATGGCCCACACAGTTTTCGAGGCGGAGACATTCCAAATTCATGGGTCAGCTATCAGGCTGAGGCTTCCCCTGACTTGTCAAGCTTCAGGGATTCATGAACTTCAGACTGGCAGGTCAGATGATTGGCTTCTGGCTACGGAGACGCAGCAGGTAACATGGCAGACTGCTGGTGACACCCAGGATCAGCAGGCAAGAGAGCAGCCTTCTGGTTCAAGTCTGGAGGTCAGATAATGAGCAGGATTCAGATGCAACAAAATGCAAGCAAGCTTCCCCACAATTTTACCTTATCGAGTTCTCATCATGGGGGAATTGCTTCAATTCTGTCAAGTCACTGACAATCCTAGCCCAACCAAATCAACACACAACCAAACGGTCCCCTCTGAACTTTGGATTGGAGCTTGTTTCCATTGTGTCTGCTTTCCTCCTCACGAATGTGAATGTGTCCCCACGGTGATGCAGCAGCCCTGAGGGGATGTCCTTACTCTTAGAGACCAGAACTCTGAGCCCTGGGGTCCATAAGCAGCTCAGGGTAGTGATGGGGCTGCCGGGGCCCAGGTGGGGCCATAGTGGGAGACTGTTATGTGAGTGTGTATGTGTTGTGGCAATATGTATACATGTATTTCTGAATGGGCGTCTGTGAAGGCGTGTGTGCGTAGGTGTGTGGTATGTCTGGCTGGGTGTCATCTTGCTGTGAGTGCAGTGGGTATGGGTTTCTTTGCTGTTTGTGTGTCGGATGCAGTGTGTGGTTGTCGGGTGGTCTGAGGTGTGGTTTAGGCAGCCTGGGCCGGTGGGGGAGAGGCACATCAGGCAGGCAGCCAACCAGGGTGCTTCCCCACTCACACTGGCTGCGCTGACAGCCTTGCCGAGAAGAAAGCGTCAGGGAAATCAGTCAGAGACAAATCGATTCCCTCTAGAGGTGAGAAAAAGCAGATGCTGTGGCTGCTGGTAGCCTGTTAGGCTCCAAGCCAGCCCTCCCCCAATTTCGCTGGGCTGCCAGGGCCTCTGCCAGGGGGCTTTTGGCTGCCTGCACAGCCCTCCCATGGCAGGTTCCTGCGGAATAGGCTGACCACGTACGTGCATGTTTTGCCATCTGATGGCAAAACCCCCACCTTCCAGGGTCCTCAGAGACATGACCCAGGACACCCAGGGAGCCAACGACCTCCTGCTGCCCACTCATCCCAGCTCCTCTTCCCTCTGCTGACTATCTCTTCCACCCCCACAGGGACTCATTGTCCCCTTTTGGCTCCTTTTCAGGGAGATGGATGGAAGCAGTCCTTGTTTCCTGCTTCCGCCAGGGGGTTAGAGCAGGACCCAGACCTTAGCAGCCTCTCTTTCCTGTGTTTGAGTGAGGGGGTCTATTACTACCTGGCTCTCTGCCTGGTGTAGAGCAGGTGGGCAGCCTGATGGAGCCTCAGACTCCGGTAGAGGCTAAAGACCTGCCTCATGACCCCCCACAGCTTGGGAGCTAGAAGTTTAGGGTGGGAAAAACATGAGAAGGAAGAGTCTCTATATTAATTCCCAGTTTCTATAGCTTCCAAACCCAAACTGCCCAGCTTACAGCTGTCTCTTTGGGTGTTCTGCCCCCCCCCCCCTCCATTTCAGCCAGACTCTCTTCTTTCTCCCGGCAGTGCCTTCACACTTTCATAGTCACACAACCCTTTCCAGCAAGCCCAGCATGGCCAAGCTCATTCTCTTCCTTTTCAGGATAGTGAGCTTCCTCAGACAGCGGCCTCCCTGCAAGCAGCTGCGACTGGAGTGCTCTGTGCAGCAGAGGAGGAAGGAGCAGCCATTGAGAGAGCTGGGTTTCAGGGACTCCTGCCCCCGTTGACTCTGCCCACTCTGCCTATGAGGGCCCCAGAGACCCTGCTCTCAGCTTCTTACTCTTAGGCATTCCTTGGCTCCATCCCATGTGCCTGTGTACACCTTGGCTCTGCTAGCCATGCCCTGATGTCTACACGTCTCTATCTTGCAACGGATCCTGTGGCTCTCCCACCGGACACGGTTGCTCCAGCTCTCCAGATCTGGCTTCTCCCCCACAGGGACTCAGAGTGGGGGTCAGGGGCTTGGCTCGTGGAAGCCTTTCCAAACCCCACTTCAGCTCCAGCATATGAGACAGACCAAGGGATTGACCCTTAGACATGGAAGCGATTGAGCCAGGCTGTATTGTGAACAGACATCACCTAGCACGGTCCCTGGTCCAGAGGATATGAAAAAACCAACAGCTGAAATGAGGAGTGGGCAATGTGAGGGGGGCGACTCCCCTGGAGCCCCAGGGGTGGTGGTGGTAGTGGGTGGGATGTGTTGGTGGAACCAGAGAGTGATTCTGACACCAGCTCGGCTTCTGACCCACTCCTGGCCTTCCTGTCTATCCCTCAGAGATGCAGGCGCTGGAGCTCCGTGACCTTGATGACCTCTCCCTGCTGTGATATTAATACCACCACTAATACTCACAGTAGCAGTGGAGGCAGGAGCAAGCACGTTAACATTAGCTGCACCTGTTGGAGGCATTACACGTGTCAGACGTTTACGTATTATGTCATCAGTCCTCATGACCCCTTCCCTGCTGGTGAGCTGAACTCATCACCCCCAGGCTGGCAGTGAACACAGGAAGACCCAGCCAGCTACTTGCTCAGTATCCCCACGCGAGGACAGGATGTCTGGAACTAAACTGAGGACGCAGGCCATTTTGATTCGGCCCGGGGATGGGGGCACTCAACTAACTGCAGGTGAGAAAGGGTTGAGTAGAAAAAGTCACATCATGGGAGGACTTTGGGGCTGCAGGTGACGCTGGAACTGTGCATGGATCCTCAGGGGACCAAGGGGCACTCACATCACCTGCGGTATCACCTCCCCTGCCTCCTTGTTTCTGCTCAGCAGCCCTCTGCTGGATCTCAGCTCAATTCCGCCGCTGCCTTAGGGCCTGACTCCACCCTGCGCTCTTCCGAAACACCGCCCCTACCCCGCCCCCTTCTCTTGTTACCTTTCTTCCTAAACTGCTGGCCAATCAGCCCACCTATTGCACACTCGCAACCCACTTTTCACCCGCGGTGGAGCCCGTGACGCTGTCTACCTGTGGCTTGACTTCCCTTTGGCCACCGTCCCACCCCTCATCCAATCGGCTGAGGTGGGGCGGGGCACTGCCTCTTGACCAGCTGTGGCCAAACTTGGCCTCAGACCTGGCTGCACTCGTTAAAAAAATTAATGAGCCCCTTAAAGAGCATTTGGCTGCCCAAGGTTGGCAGTTTGAACCCACTCTTTCTGGGGAAAGGCGAGGCTTTGTGCGTCCGTAAACAGTTGCCGTCCTGGAAACTCACGAGGCTGCTTCTGCTCTGTCCTCTAGCAGGGCTCTCCGTCCACAGAGACTCAATGACGGAGGTGGGTTTCTTCGGTTTTTTCGGGGGTGGTGGTGGTAAATAGGTTTTCTTTATGTTCTTATAGTTACAGCTCTAGAAATTAAAATTTCCTAATTCATTAAGAGTAACACTAAAACCGTTACATATTCAGTATGTATTAATCTAATTCGTTAACAAATAATTGACAGTAAATTAATCCTTATCCATAAATCCGATAACAGAATAATACTTATAAAATTACATATAAACCCAAACCCAGTGCCATCGAGTTGCTTCTGACTCGGGGCGCCCCCGTGTCACCGCTGTCAGGTCAGTACTGACCCACGATGAAGCGCCGTGCAGGGCAGGGTAGGCTCTTCCTGTGGTTTTCCGAAAGTGCACAGCATCAAGGAAGCAGAGCGCCTCATCTTTCTCTCAGCGAGCAGCAGGAATGTTTGAACCCCCGACCTTGGATTAGCAGCCTAACCGTCACCGCCACCATAACCCTTGTAATTATGTATAATACATCAGGGAGTGCCCCTCCGAAACCAGATGTGATGTGAGGGGGATAGTGCGTTTGGAGTTCCTTCCACCAGCTTGTTAATCAAGCTTCCTACTTAGAGGTTCTGAAAAGATTGCGTAACAGCGTGCAACTAAAAAAGGCCTGATCTGTTGCAGACGGAGGACTAGTTTCGCCAGCATCACAATGCTGTCTCTGTGCACCAGATTTTGGCAAAAAAACAGCATGGCACTCTTGTGCCACACACCTTACTCCCCTGACTTTGCTCCAGCTACTTCTTTTTGTTTCCACGAATGCAGAGGGACATGAAAGGAGAAGAGGTGAAGAAAAAAACGAGGAGGTGCTATCAGCCATCCAGACAGATGAGTTTGAAAAATGTTTTCAAAAAAAGGAAAAATGTTTCCAAGAATGGAATTGCAGCTTTGACAAATGTATTAAGTGTAATAGAGAGTACTTTGAAGGGGATAAGGTTGTTTTGTAAAAAAATTAAGTACATAGCTTTGGAAAAAAAATCCATTTTTTGGTATCCCTTATACAATAAAATACTAAAATTAAAAAGTAATAAAAATATAAACAATAAATGACATATTTGTGGAAAAATATTTCTGAAACAACAAAAAAAGTGGCCTCATTGTACATATTTTTCAAATGTCTTCCATGATTCACTGAAGAATCTGAATTCTCATTTTTGCTTCTGCATTCAGTCTGGGGGGATATCACACATCATGAAGCCTCTGGAAACTTCACTCTACACTTGTGAGAAAATGGCAAGCAGTGACTTGTAACTTCATGTTGTTGTTGTTGTTAGGTGCCATTGAGTTGGTTCCGACTCATAGCAACCCTGTGTAACACTGCCTAGTCCTGTGCTGCCTCACGATTGTTTATGTTTGAGACGACTAATGCAGCCACCAGGTCAATCCACCTTATTGAAGGGGTTTCTTTTCTTTCTTTTTCAATTTTCTGCTACTTTACAAAGTATCAACATCCTTCTCCAGCAACTGGTTTCTCCTGACAACATGCCCACATCTATGAGACCAAGTCTCACCATGCCTATCTTTCCCACTAAGGAACATTTTGGCTGTACTTCTTCCAAGACAAATTTGTTCTTTTGGCAGTCCACTATTCTTTGCTAGCATAATTTAAATGCATGGGTTCTGCTTTGGCCTTCCTTAGTCAATGTCCAACTATCATGTGCATATGAAGTAATTGGAAATACCATGGTTTGGGTCAGGTTCACCTTACATCCTTGTTTTTCAACACGTTCAGGGTGTCTCCTTGTGCAGCAGATTCACACAGTGCAATGTGTTGTTTGATCTCTTAACTGCTGCTTCCATGAGCATTGATTGTGGACACAAGCAAGATGAAATCCGTGACCCCTTCAATCTGTTCTCCGCTTACCACGGTGTTCCCACTGGTGCAGTTGTGGGGACTCTGGTCTTCTTCACAGTGCGCTGTGCTCCACACTGGAGGCTGCCGTCCTGTCTTTATCAAGCGCTTCAAGTCCTCTTCACTCCCAGGGAGCAAGACTGCCAACCGCCTCATCTGCAAGTGGCTCAGAAGACCTTCCTTCAAGCCTGATGCGCATTCTTCGCCTAATTCAGCTGCTTTGACCACTGGCCCCCTTACAAAAACAGCTTCAGCTCGTTCCTGTCCAGGTCTCTGTGGGGGCTTCTGATTGCTGAGAAATGCCTCAGAAACCAGTAAATGCCCCAAGACAAGACCGTCTCGGGTGCTCAGACACAAACTTCAAGGGTTCAGGAACCCAAAGTGGGAGTTCAGAGCTGGATCTGTGGAAACTTGGGTCTGAGTAGATTTGGGAACGGCTTCCTAGAAGGGCGTAAAGTTAAGGAAGTCAGGAAAGATGGCATATTTAAAAGGCAAAAGGGTAGGCAAAGGGAGCTCTGTGCAGGTTGAGAAACCGAGTGGGAGTGGTCTCCATTTGGGAAGGTGAACCTCAAGCATGAGTGCGCTCTTACCCCCCCTTGGTCCAGTTTCTCCAATTCTTAGCACTTCCGTTTCTTATCTGCAAAGTAAGACTAATCCTATCTAGTATGCAAGGTGGCTGGGAGGATGGAGGGTGAAATTATCTGGTTCAAAATAAAGCTTTTCAACGTTACACCAAGTGTCCCCATATGTTGAGATTAAATTGTCTCTAATTTTTAATTGCAAAATAGTGGATAAATGCACAGAAGCAGAATCATATTGTGTGTATGTGTCTCTGTGCATGTGAACCCAGGGAGACTAGACTCATCTGTCCCTTCCTGCAAGGTCGTTGTGGGTGGGTGGCCTGCCTGGTCTCTTACACACCTCACCCTATTTACTGGTATTTCTGTCAACTCTGAACCTCCAGCGGGCAAGTTTTATCTTTTGAACCCAAGTCCTGCCAGCCCCTTGTGGTTTCATGGCAGCTTGTAAAAGAGCCAGGCTGGCTGGCTTGAAACACAGCCAGAGGAGGCCGAGTCGGGCTTTAGCACCTGTTACACGCCAGGCCTGGGAGGCCACTCTCCAGTCTCTCCTGTGGAACCTGCCCTAGCCCAGTGACTCCATCTTGGCTGCAGACTTGTTTTTCCAAGAATGCTGCGTCAGTTGGGCATATTTGCCTCCAGAAGGATTCACACTGTAGCCTATAGACCAGTAGAATCACCACCAACTGGGAACCTGCTGGAAATGCAGAATGTTAGGCTCCATCCATTATCTACTGAGTCAACATTCCTGGAGGTGGGGCCTAGGAATCTGTATTTTAACTAGTCCTCTAGCCATTTCTGATGCTTATGAAGAATGATCAGTTTATATGCTTTCTAAACAGAAATATGGTATCCAGTAAGGATGAAATTAAAGCACAAGTGAGCATTTCCTGTCTGGAATTAGAAATCTAAACCTAGAAACTGAACCTGTATGTTCAGTTGTCTGCCCCTTCTCCAGCTCTCTGCAGCTTGCTGGGACGCTCCACTGTGTGGCTGAGGGAATGGCTTTTGGTTTCTTCAATCCTCCAGCTACATCAGTGATTCCTCAGGCCAGTCCCCTGCATCCATCTGAGTGTGTCTTTAATTAGTGACCTGAAGAAAATAAAATCACACAACATATCCAAGTGGAAACAGTATTTCTTTACATCTGTCATGTGCTAGGTATTTTCACACTTCATCTATCTTTCACTCCGTGTAATATTAATTGTATTTCACAGATGAGGAAACTAAGGCTCAAAGAAGTGTGTCTGTGGGTGGGGGTTGGGGGGTTTGACCTGGCCAGGAGGTTTGTACCCAGAGATCTCTGAATGAGACAGCACCCCTCCAATTTTGTTTGAGCTTGTCTTGTTTTCAAAGTACTTGTAATCAATAGATGGAAGTGAAAGGGGGGGTTTGATTGGTTGATTTCTGATCACCTGTGTTGTCCAGACATTCGCAGGCTGCCTGTGAGATGGTAGATACACATAATTAAGTGCCACTAACAGGAAGGTTGGTGGTTCAAATCCACTCAGAAGGACCTTGGAAGAAAGGCCTGGTGATTTGCTTCAGAGAGGACACAGCCCTGAAACCTCAGAGAGAGTACATTTCTACTCTGATACACATGAGGTCCCCTCGAGTGACCTCTGTAAAACCCTGACTCGACTGCCAGTAGTGCGTGTGTGTGTGTGAGTGAAGTGGTGAGCTCCCTGTCACTGGTGCCATACAAGTGATGTGTGTGCCTGTGGGGAGAGGGGCCGTACGGAGCAGGGGACCTTGGAGGCGCTCTGCCCTCTAGCATGGGTCTTTGGAGGCTCTCTCTCTCCAGCTCTGTGCCCAGCGGACAGAGGCTTTGCACCCAGCGGCTCATTATCTGTGGAGCTTCTGAGGGGACCTTGCCAGCTCCCAAACAGGAAATGTGTCCAGAAAGCGGTAATTAGAGCTGGGAGCCACAGGTCTGAGAGGTGCTTTCTGCAGCTTCAAGTGTAGACATGCTGCTCTGGTGAAGTCCTGGGGAGAGAACCCGGTGAGTCATGTCCTTAGACCCTCCCTCCTACATGTGGCACCTGCCCCACCCGTCTCCCTGGAATGAGACCAGCATTAATTGGGAGTCTACTGGGTGTCAGGGTTTTACATAGTTCTCTTGCCCAGAACTTTAGGAAGAAGCCCCCACTGTTATGCAGGTGAGGAGCCTGAGGCTCAGATCAGTCACAAGACCCACCCAAAGATACCCAGAGACACTGGCAGGGGTGGGATTTGAGTTTCTGCCTGTGTGAGAACCTGGTCTGACCTCTTGATCATTCTGTGGCAGGTACAGGGTGTGTGTGTGTGTGTGTGTGTGTGTGTGTGTGTGTGTGTGGTTAAGGTCTCTTTCTTCTTGAAAAAGGGGGAGCCATACGAGGTCAGTAGCACAGGCAAAGGAGGCCCAAAGAGCTCCCTGCTCTGACTGACCTTCTCAGAAGGATTAGTCTCTGCCTCACCTCCTTGCGAGGCTAACAGACAAATCATGGAGATTACGATGCTTAACAATGTGGTCACATATGATTTGACCCTTCTTTCAATGGGAGGTGGGGTCTCTGTGCCCTTCTCTTGTTTTACCAATATTGTGAGCATTTCATCCAATAGACGGCGACAAAAACAGTGCTAAGAAATGTTATGTGTTGGAATAAACTGGAATGCAGTTTTTGCTTGTTTGTTTTAAAATCAGTAAAGACCATGCTTCTTCCCATTTTATTCGCCAGAACACTCATTCTTGGAGCACTGAGACACCTTTTAAGCAGCAAGAAAGAACACCATTTCAAGGTGGATATGCTGTGAGGAAGTCTGAGCCACACAGAGGACACATCTCGGCGCTCTGGTTCCCCAGCTGAGGGCCCACACCTCATGAAACACACAGAAGTCATCCTTGCTAGGCCCTCTCTGAACCCTTGATCTAGAACCATAATACATTTGTTGATCTGGGCCACTTGGTTTTGGGGTGAGTTGTGATGCTGTAGCAGCGAACTGGGAAGCATCACACAGTCAGCTCAGGGGTCCCAATCCAAGCCCCATTTTCCTCAAGTTCCCGCTAGGCTACATGGGTTTACACCATCAGTATAAAGTGTGGCTCACGAGGGAGGAGGCGAGAGTGGGGGTTCTGCATCTTCTAGGGTTCTCGATGCTGGTCTGTCTCTGCTCACTTGCTTTTGAGAGATGAGTTTCCCAAATAAGTTTCCCAAGGCACTACTGTGCATGACTACCAGTCCAGCTCCCAGCTCCCTTGCTTTTTAGCTCTTGGGCACATTATTGAACTCTGTTTCTTTCGTCTGTCAGATGAGGATGCTGTGGAGTTGCCGCCGAGGGGATACTGTTCGCGCTGAGTGGGCCAGTGGCTAAGGGCCCGCAGTACGATCATTAGCAGGCTGGTTTTCATCTTGGGAGGGCGCCACTCTTTGTTGGGCCTGCCTTAGTTGTGAGTGCTCCACGATGCTCACAACTCCGAGTCAGGGCTCTAGCCCTGAGGAAGAAGGGAGGTGAGAGGGCCCCCCCCCCGGGGGGGCGGGGGGGCACTCGGCCTAGCTGCACTCTCCGTTTTGCTTGAGGCTGGTCCCGACAGTGTGGCTAAGTGATGGACCCTGTCTGTCCAGGTCCGGCCCCAGGCTATTCTGAGCAGCAGTGGGCTTCTCAACATCTTGATCTTTCATGGTCCAGCCGCTGCTGCTTCTCCTTCTGTCAGATTGTCCTTTGACCCACTTCACTCATCCTTTAGGTCTTGTCAGGTCTCACTTCTTGGGTGCTTTCCCTGTTCCTCCCATCATGCCCTGCACTCCCCTGTTATATCGCAACATTGTACATTGCTGTAGTGTAATTATATTGCTACATTGTGTCTTCTGCCTTTTGGGAAGAGCTTCCTCATAGAAGCCGGTTCAGTTTCAGTCAAATCTGTTACGATTTTTGGTGACCCCATGTGCTAGTCTGGGTACATTAAAGAAACAAATCCACAGAAACTCATGTACAAGAGAGAATTTTATATAAAGGTTAAATGCGCATCAAGAAAACATCCCAACCCAGCGCTGCCCAAGCCCACAAGTCCAACATTAGCCCATATGTCCACACCAATCCACAAAGTCCTCCTCCTTCTCACAAAACCCACACAATGATGCCGACTGCAGGAGGAAAGCCAAATTGGTGAACGTGTAAGCATCTCAGTACTGGCAGGGGTCTCCACACAGCTGCTCCAGCACCCAGGGCTGCATCGGGGTAGGTCCATGCAGCTTCTCCTTGGGGACATCTTGCAGGAAGTGAGCCTTTCAGCTGAAGCGGGGAATTGCTAAAGCAGCTGCACCCTGGTCTGACCATCAGAAAGCAAGAGACCCGAGAACTAGCAAGGCGAAGCTCGCTGAGCCATTTATCTCTCCGCCCTTCAATGAACCCCACATGTGTTTATCGGTCAGGGTGGCTCCATAAACTAACTGCCTCAGTCAGGGAAGAGCTGTGCTCCGTAGGGCTGATATTTGAGGAAATGCCGATGGGCTTTTCTTCTGAGGTTCCTCTGGGAGGACTCCAACCTCCAATCTTCCCGTCAGCTGAATGTGCCAACTCTGCACTGCCAGGGATTCCACAAATTTTAAGATATATTTTCATGCCTGTTTGTTTCTCCAGTGCCTGACACAATATCACAACGCAGATCCCGGTCAACATAACTTGCAGGAGTTGCATTTCAGGAAAAAAAGCGAATAGCAACACATGATTTCAGCTGCAACTGCCTGTTCCTGGAAGGGGCGACCAGTGGAACACAGTTCAACCCCAGTAGAACTGCTGCTTACTAAATTGTCTGCTGTTATGGTATCACTCACCCCCAGTGCCCCATGAAGCTTGTGTTTGTGTCGATTCTAAGATATCTGTTTTTACAAGGAGGACTGCTGGGGAAATTCTTGCTTTACAACCAAGCGCAGTTTTGATTTTCATAAGCATTGGGTTTAACTTTGATTTCATTACCAACCACATTTTCTTTTATCTACTTGCTGCCAGGAAGCTCAGTTCTAAAACGTTGACCATTAGCAATAACATATAAGACATCACCATCTTCGTGTTTTAACTGGTTAAATTTCCGGCTCATTTAACCATCCTTCCTTTGCGTTGCTGCTTATCTTCCTACCATTTTCAACTCTCTGTTCTAGTGCAATACTTTGTCTTGTTATAAATCCTTTATGAATTTGTGCATGCTTTAAATCATATTCTTTGGAACAAGGCACGGTTTAATGAAGTACATTCATAAAATGCTTCTGAGCACAATATTCCCAAGCTGACCCAAGTCTCACTATGCAAGCTGAGGGATGTTGGCTTGGTCTGCTTTCAGCCACAGACACCTGTCTCTTCCAGGCTCTGGCACAGCCTCGCCTAGGTTGTGGGGTTCTGTGTTGCTAGGCCATATTCTTCTTTTTTTAAAATCATCATTTTGTTGGGGGATAGTACAACTCTTATCACAACCCATCCATCCATCCATCTATCCATTGTGTCAAGCACATTTGTACACTTGTGTGGCTGTCACTTGATAATAGTGGGTCTAACTTGTGCCTGATCCTCAAGCTGTTGGCCTCTGACTTACTGCTGGTTTCCTGAGCCAGCCTTGCTCTGTGATTCCTGACTCCTGCCTTTTCTCTCTGTTGTGATGATGCTTAATTCAGCTCTTAAGAAAGTAGCAAACCTCCCTTCTCAGCTACGACTTGACCTTGTCCTTTGCATGTAGTCTGATTCCAGTTGCCATGGGCAACCACCCTTGGTCATCCAGGCTGATCCACTGGACTTTTGCTGGCCCAGGCCAGAAGAACTGACCTTTAAGTCCTGAGAACAGGCTCTGAACAGCTGGAGTCAGGAGCAGGGATTGGCAAGCTAATAAAAAAAGCAGATATGATGTTACAAGTCATTGTTTCTTTCTGCAGATACATGTTTCCCCCAAGAGGCAGCCACAGTAGGTTGTGCGAATCCATCTGACAAATGGGGGACTGAGATTCATAGAGAGATGATTTGCTCAAGGTCACAAAGAAAGTCAAAGGATGAGAGGGCCTTTCCCTCCATCTCAAAAGTGAGAGCTAACGCCAGTGAAGCTTGGGGTGGGCTCTGAGTCGCTCTCCAGCAAGAATGGTCTTCTGGGAGCCACAGCCTCCTGGAACCCCCATAGCCCAGTGGAGTGACAGCTGTCAGATTCCCTCCCTTTCTCATGCAAAGCCCAATGGTTTCAGAAAGAGGTTGTGTGTTCGCAGATTCTCTGCTTACTGTATGCAGAAATGGGAAGGGCAGAGGAAGAAGGAATGTGAGTCATGAGGCTTCTCTTTGGTCTCTCTGCAAGGATTCAGAGTTAGGCCCTCCTACCAAGTGAGGCAGCCATGCATTTCCCCTGGGGCCTTACTTGCCCTGTACCCTAGCCACAAGTCCACGGCATTTGGAAATAGCCATGAGCACTTTAGAGGCTCAGTTATTTGGACACCCCGCCCCCACTTCCCGCGTGGACATCAAGACAACTGGGATCTATCCCTCACCAAGTAGCCTCAAGGCATGCCCCCTGATATTTAGGTTTCTGTGTTTTGCCACTTGTTTAATGGGACCCTCAGTTCTCGTCCCCTCCTCTCAGTGACAGTGTGATCACCAGCTCCTATTTAGTTCTAAACCGTTTTCCCAGCCCAATCTGAAATGGTATGCAGCAGTGATTCCTCAGGGGACTTCTGTGTACCTTGCCGCTACCGCCTTTCCCTCCCCCCCGTGGAGAGAAACAAAACCCTTCCAAAAAACAAAAGACATCACCAAATCAGAATTCAGGAGGCGCTTGGTGGTGTTTGAATTGGAAATCACTCAGGTGGCTTGGTTTCTATTTGGTATCAGAGCTCTATTCATGCAACAAGAATTTGTTAAGGTTTTGTTCAGCTCCACGAATATTTATGAAGTGCCTGCTCTGTATGAACCTGGTGCTCAGTGCTGGAGCTTGAGCAGTGAGAGCCATTAGGTTGGGCGAGCCCTGTCCTTGCAGGCAGCCAGACCTGTGCCGCCACCCTGGTTCTGGGGCTCCCCCTCTGTGACCTTGGGCAAGTCACTGCCCCCTGTGCTTTCGTTTGCACGCCTGTGAAGTGGGGATACTGGTAGCCTGGACCTGACCATGTGCTGTGAGTTTTAAAGAGGAAAAGCAAAGTGGCGTCGGTAGTGTCTGAACTAAGGTCGAAATCCTCAGCATGGGTATGACTTTATAGGATGAAGACAGCGTGGGCCTGCTCCAGTGGAAGACACGGTCACAGTCGATTAGTGCTGCCACTGTGAGCTGTGCACGGGAAAGGAAGCACGTGTGAGGTGCTCTGGGAGCACCCAGGGGGCAGGGGGAAGCTGATCCCGCCTACCAATGGCAGACACATCACCTTCTAGAGAGGACTCTTCCAGGTTTCTGGGGAGACCAGTCTTGCATCTCCCAGCTGATTAGCTGCTCTCTAGTTGAGCCCCAATTTATGGCAAGCATACACAAAGAGATTAAACTATTATAGTCCATGGGCTCAGTTTTCGAAGCAGAGTGGGGGATTTTCCTTCCTAATCTTAGTCTTGAAGCCCCTCTGAAACCGTTCAGCATCATAGCAACCAGCATGCAAGTTGCCACTGACTGGAAGGTGGTGGCCATGCATGACAAATGTCGGCCAGCAAGTGAGCCTACGCCTCTCGCATGGAAGGTGAGAATTTTCCTACTCAACTACCAACAGCGCCCCCTTCACTCAGATGGAATCACAACCCTGCTTATGCTTGTAGATGGGGCGTAGGGAAGGGCAGAACTGTAGTGTGGATGAGTTAGTTCTTGGGAGACTTCATGCTGGAGTGGCATTGGGTGCAGAGTCGTCTGGGCAAGGCTGGGTGTGGTGTGCATGTGTATGTGCAGAATGTGTGCAACAGAGTGAGAAGGCCCCTCCCTTTAAGGTGACCCTGCACATTTTTTTCTCCTGCCAGGCTGGAGAGTAATGTTTATGTTGAAATACCTGGTGAGCAGAAGCCTCTGCAGACTCAGAAGCCAGGGAGTGCCCAGACATGTTGACTCGGACAGTGCATTTAGGGCCGAGTAGGATGGTTTGTGGCGGAGACACTTGCAGTTACAAAGGACGATTTGGCCAGTTGGGGGAGTAATGCAGGTAAGTGGAATTCACTTTCGATGTCAGAATGGGTCTTTAGATTCTACCAGGAAGGATGAAGCGCCTATCGGGACTTGAAGTGTGAAACCCTCACCTTTGCCGAGCTTCTTAGCCTACTGCTCACTTTTCAGAAAATAAATTACTCAGCTCCACCCTGGCAATGTAAAACTTGTGTCCTATCATCCATAATCCAGTATAAAGTATAGCCCAGTGGGATCATTCTGGCATGCCCCCAGGGGATCACCCACTTTGGGAAACACTGCCCTAGATAGAAGTTCCCTCTTTGTGTCGGATTTTTGCCCTTCCCTCCTCATACTCACTCTTCAACTTCACACTCCATGCTTATAGACTAAAGCCAACAATTTACTTGTTCACTGGCTTCCTGCTGGGTCATCAGTGCGTTTTGCTCAAGGGACCGTGTCATGTCCATGTAGCTAACTAATCCCATGAAGTGTGATCAAAACAGCAGCCATCGAGTATACCGAGGGATTTTGTGAGATAGGAATTCAGAAGATGCAGAGTCGGGACAGATTGCTCTTGCTCCACAATATTTTGGATCTCAGCCTGGAAGATTGATTCACTCACATGTGTGATTATGGATGGTGTAGCCTGGGACATGGTAATGGACGTGGAATTCCTGTGTGGACCCTCCGCATGGCTGCTTGGGTTTCTGTACAACAGTGTGGTGGTTGGCTTTGAAGCGTGAACGCCCCAAAGAAAACCAGGCGAAAGTTACTTCCTTTTTTTAAAGCAATGTGCTTAAGGTTTTTAAATAATTTGTGATCTCTGATTTTTTTCCCTTTCTTCCCTCCTTGTCCATCCCCCATTAAATTGGATAACCAAGACTGGGGGGGGGGCGATAAAGGCATGAAGTGGTTGGCTTTCAAATTTTCATAGTGGGGGAACATATTCACAGGACTATAAAATTAAGGTATAGGTGTTACTTAATTGCAAGTGTGAAGCTAAAGAATTATGTGCAGGTGCCAGGTTGTCAAGGGGTGGGTTGAGGTAGTTTATTGTGCCAACCTGGCTGATAAACACATGTGGGGTTAATTGAAGGGGCAGAGGGATAGAAGGCTCAGTGAGCCTCGCCTTTCTAATTCGAAGGTCTCTTGCTTTGTGATGGTTGTACCAGGGTGCAGTTGCCTTAGCCAGTTCCCTGCTTCAGCTGGCAAGGCTCACTTCCTGCAAGACATCCCTGAGGAGAAGCCACATGGACCTGCCCTGATGCAGCCCTGGGTGCTGGAGCAACCGTGTGGAGACCCCTGCCAGCGCTGAGATGCTCATTCACTGACTCAGCTTTCCTCCTGTAGTCAGCATCATTGTGTATGTTTTGTGAGATGGAGGGGGACTTTGTGGATTGGTGTTGGACATATGTGTTAAGGGTTAATGTTGAACTTGTGGCCTTGGCAGCACTGGGTTGGGATGTTTTCTTGATGCGCACTTAACCTTTACATAAAACTCTCTCTTATACATGAGTTCCTGTGGATTTGTTTCTCTAAAGTACCCAGACTAATACATCATCCCACCCCCACTGTAACCTTCAAAGTTAGCTTCTTTTAGTATGAAAACATTAAAAAAAAAAATGATGATGTCATGCAGTATTTTTTATGAGATTGACTAGTTTTGCTGAGCATAATGTCTTCCAAATTCCTCCATCTCAGGAGGTGTTTGACAGTTTCATTATTGTTTTTTAGAGATGCAAAATATCCCATTGTGTGTATATACACCAGCGTTTACTTAGTCATTCCTCCACAGATACGTTTTTCAGTTGCTCCCATCTTTTTGTTATTTTATTTTTTAAAGATCATTTAATCTTTTTTTTACAGAATGCACTGTAATAAATGTGGCTGTGCATATGTTTGTATTTTGTTCGTTGGGCATATATACTGAGTAGATGGATTATAAGGTCATTTGGTGTTTCTATTTGCATTTGTTTAAGGAAAAACAAAGAAACACACCAAACTCACTGCCGTTGATTCCAACTCACAGCAAACCCTGTAGGACAGGGTTGAATAACCCCTTGGGTTCTGAAAATTCAACTGTGTACAGGAGTAGAAAGCCCCATCTTCCTCCCAAGGGGCAGCTGATGGTTTCGAAAAGCTGATGTTGCAGTTGGCAGCCCCGTGCGTAACCACTATGCCACCAGAGCTCCTTTGTTTAAAGAGGCACTCATACCCTGCAATCACACCTGCAGCGTATGAGTGTTCTGATTACTCCACAGCCTCTTCAACATTTGTCATTGTTCTGTTTGTTTTTTGAACTTTGCTGTCAGTGTTGGTATGAGCTTATACCTCATCATGGTTTTAATTTGTGCTTTTATAACTAATGATCACAGTAGTCATTTGGTTGTTGGCCACCTGGGTATTATCTTTAATATTCTATGTATATTCATGCTCTGGCCATTTTTTGATTGGGTTATTTGTGGTTTATGTCTAACAGCTCTGGTTAAGACTTCTAAGATTATATTAGAGTGGTGATAAAGGGCAGCCTTGTTGGGTTGCTGTTTAGAGATGGAATGCTTTTTGTTTCTTTCCATTGACTGCAATGCTGGCCTTCATGTTGCTCTATATAGATTCATTATTTGAGGGTCCACAATGAATGCTCATGGAAGCAGCAGTCAAGAGACCAAACACTGCATTACATTGGACACATCTGCTGCACAAGACTTCTTTACCGTGTTGAAAAGGAAAGGACGTAACTTTGAGGACTAACATGTGCTTGACCCAAGTATTTTCAGTTGTCTCATAGGCGTGTGAAATTTGGACACTGAGTAAGGAAGGCCAAAGGAGAATCTAGGCATGTGAAGTATGGTGCTGGTGATGAATACTGAACGTACCATGGACTGCCAGAAGAACAGGCAAGAGTTACCTTGGAAGAAGGACAGCCAGAATGCTCGTTGGAGGCAAGGATGGTGAGACTTTGTCTCGTGTACTTTGGACATGTTGTCAGGAGACATCAGTCCCTGGAGAATTACATCATGGTTGGTAAAAGAATGGGAATTGAAAAAGAGACTTATTACAAGATGGATTGACCCAGTGGCTGTATCACTGGACTCAAATATAAAACAATTTTGAGGATGGCACAGGACTGGGCAGTATTTTGTTCTTTTGTACACAGGGTCACTATGAGTCGGAATTCACTCTTCAGTAACTAACAACAACATGTTGAGGAATTACCCTTCTAGTCTTATTTTACTAGTTTCATTGGTTGTTGAAGTTTACTGAATACTTTTCTTGTATCAATTGATGTATTATTCTTTTGTTTTATTTATATGATTTGCATTTCTAGTATTGAATCATTCTTTTCATACCTGTTTAAATCCCACTTGACCATGATACATTTTTCATTTTATTGATTTCTATGTGCTATGTTTTTTTTTTTTTTTCAACTTCTCAGACAACTTTTATTGCTCCAGGAAAGGGAGGAGAAGGAGCCTGGGGACACCACAGGTTACACACTCAGGTGCTGACCTGAAAACTCAGCGGTTCGAACCCACCAGCTCCCCAAAGGGAGAAAGATGAGACAGTCGGTTTCCATAAAAACTGACAGCCTCCGAAACCCAGCGGGGGTCACTTCGAACGGGAAGTGTCTTCACAGCAGTGGTTGGTGGTGGGTCAGGAAAAGTAGGCAGGTGGTCCCCACACCCACCCAAGGCTCCCACGGCCCTCACTGTTTCCCATTGCCATTGATGGGAAGGTTGACGTGCTCGGGAGAGGCCAGGAAGGCCTTGAGCTTGGGCCGGGCACTGAGCCGCGCCACGTAGGCCAAGAGCAGACGGAAGGCATCCAGGCAGCTGGGAGCCAGCACCTGGTGGACCAGCAGCAGGTCCAGCAGGTTGTAGTCGGCAAAGGAGATCTGGTCACCCACGATAAAGGCTTGACCCCCTTTGTTCTGGGACAGCAGGGTCTCAAAGGGCTTCAGGTGCCCAGGCAGTGCCTTCAGGTAATCTTCCTTGCCAGCCTCGTAGTTAGTATAGATGAGGGAGCCGTATTTACAGCGCAGGTCCTCCACGCCGTCATTCACCATGTCCACCAGCGCCGCCTCCTGAGGGTCCTTCCCATAGAGGCCCAGGGAGCGGCCCAGGTGCCGCAGGATGGCGTTGGACTGGTACAGACTGAGGTCCCTGTCCTGGAACTTGGGGAGCTGCCCGTAGAGACAAGAGGCCTTGAGTTGTCCCTGCATCCAAGTCTCCTTGGTCACCACCTCCTCCTTCCAGCTCTGGCCCTGGTCAGCCAGCAGCATGCGCATGGCCTCGCAGTGCCCTCGAACGGGGAAGTAGAAGATGGTGTAGGGTGGCATGCTGGCGGTGCAGGCGGCGACGGAGCTCGGGCTCCCTATATGCTATGTTTTATAGAAATTTCTAGCATTGATATTCATAAGGGATATTGGTCTGTTCTGATGATTTCTTTGTCTGGTTTTGGTCTCAGAGTTATACTTGCGTCATAATATGAGTTTTGAAGTATAATATACTTTCCTGTATTCTGGAATAGTTAGTGCAGAATTGAGAATTTTGTAGTAAAATCATCTGGTTCTAGTTATTTTGTTGTTAGGGTTTTTAGTGAGCTGATCTATTTCTATTTGTGTTACAGATCTTTAATGGCTTTCTATATCAATTTGTGTTAATTTAGGTAGGTAATGTCCTTCTGGGAATAGGTCCCTTTCTTCTAGGTTTTTTAATTTGTTGGAGTACATTTATTTTTCTTTTTAAACAGTCTTTTATAATACTGTAGAATCATCTTTTTATTTCAATTTTGTTATGATGTTGCCATTTCATTTCTTATTCCTAATGTTTGCCTTTTCTTCTTTTCCTTTGTTAGGTTTTCCAGTATTTTAGCAATTTTGTTATTCCTTTTCAAAGAAAACCTTTTTGTTTTGTTGATTTGTAATTGTATTCGGATTCATTTATTTTTGCTTTAATCTTTATCATTTATTTTCTTCTGGAAGCTATGGGTTTGTTTGCTGCCTTTTAAAAATCAGTCATATTCTTGGGGGCTCTTATACCTCTTAGAACAATCAATACATCAATGTTTGCTGCTCTTATCCTAATTTTTGAAGGTGTGGATTTTCTTACTTTCTTTTTTCATGTGTGCACTTATTGTGATCTTGCCCTCTGAGAACTCCTTGGCTGTGTCTCAGAGGTTTGGGTATGTTGTATTTTCTTTCTCATTCATTTTGAGGAATTTTTAAAAGCACACTCTTTCTTTAATTACTCAGTGGATTTAAAGTAATATGTTGTTCAATTTCCATGCAATTGATTTTTCAAAAATCTTTCCAGTAATGTTTACTAATTTTATGGCACTATGATCTGAAAAGATAGTTTATAGTATGTTTCATCGTTGCTACATTCTGATTGGTTCATCTCCTCCCTGTAACCCTTCTGTAAGGGGATGTCCAGTGCCCTACAGATGGGCTTGAGGTTCCAGACTGCACTCCCCCTCATTCACAATGATGTGATTTTTTTGTTCTTTAATTCCTGATACCGGATCGCTTCAACACCTTATGATGACACAGGCTGGTGTGCTTCTTCTATGTGGGCTTTGTTGCTTCTCAGATAGATGGCCGCTTGTTTACCTTCAAGCCTTTAAGACCCCAGATGCTTTATCTTTTGGTAGCCAGGCACCATCAGCTTTCTTCACCACATTTGCTTATGCACTCGCTTTTTTTTTTTTCAGCGATTGTGTTGGGAAGGTTAGCATCATGAAATGCCAGTTTAAAAGAACAAAGTTTCCTTGCATTGAGGAAGTACTTGAGTGAAGGTCCAATGTCCATCTGCTACCTTAATACTAATCCTATAAATACATGCACATAGATCTATTTGCCCATCATCTTATATAAATATATTTGCATATGTACATGTCTGTATTTAGACCTCTATAAATGCCCTTTGTGCCCTAGTTCTTTCCTCTATTTCCTTTTACTTTCCTCTTGTTCCACTACTATCATGCTCAGCTTTCGTTTGAGTTTCAGTAATTCCTCTCGGTTACATTGCCCTTGATCAAGCCCTATCAGGCATCCTATGCCCTCCTTGCCATCAATTTTAGATCACTTGTTCCTTTTCCCTGGGCTTATTTACACCCACTTCCTTTCCCCTGCTCTCTTTCTCCTAGGTCCCCCCGGAACTGTTGGTCCCATTGTTTTCTCCTCCAGATTATCTTATCTAGATAGACATGCAAAGACAATAGTAAGCACAAAAACAAGGCACAGCAAAACAAAACAACAAAAGAAAATTAAAAGACCCCAAAACAACAACAAACCAATGACAAAAAGAAAGAAAGAAAGAAAGAAAGAAAAGCCTATAAATAGTTCCAGGTCTGTTTGTTGATCTTTAACCGTGTTTTCTGGTTAATTCTGGCGGGGTGCTATGCTGTGGCATCAAATTCTATTTTTGGCATTCCCCAGGGACTTCATTGCTTTGCTCTCCTTGCTGCTGTGTTGCACACCCTTAGTGTGTCACCTAAGTGAGGTGGGCTCATATCCTGAATGGTGTTATTGGTTTCTATGTTCATCATAATTTCGTGGCTTACTTTTATTTGCATTTTCTTATTTTTCCTTTTTTGTTTTAATTTTTATTGTGTATTAGGCTTTTGTTTTTCCTCTTTTTCATTTGGAGTAAATCATTTTCTTTGAGACTTGTCTTATTATTGTTATTCTCTCCCCGCCCCCCCCCCCAAGTTTAAGGCTTTTTGTACACTACTCAATTTCTTCTCTGTTCTACTCTTTAATATCTGATCTGTTTCCTCTATTATTGTCTCTTTTTGGGGGGGGGGTAATGCTATCGCTTTTTTAGTTGTTATTGTTCTATTCCAAAGTATCTATATACTTATTTACATAATTAAACTGTATTAATTAGGTGCTGGCTCCATTCTTTGAATCTTGTCGTTTTCTTTCACTTTGTGTGTTGCGTAGGGTGATTTCTCTATGGCAGTGTGTGGTATTTTGATTTTAGGTTGCTTCCTGTTGTTGATTCTCTGTTTAAACAAGTCCTTTTAGTATTTTTATGAAGTTGGTTTTGTTTTTTTACAAGTTTCTTTAGTTTTGTTTTTACTTTTCTGAAAGTACCTTTATTTCTCTCTTCTATTTGAGGAATAATTTTGCTAGGCATAGGATTTTTAGTTACAACTTTTTTCTTCCAAGCTTGTGTATATATCATTCCATTGCCTTCTAGCATGTATGGTTACTTTTCTTTTGTAAAATCATATTGGGTGCTCATACAACTCCTCATAATCCATACGTACATCCATTTTGTCAAGCACATTTGTATATTTGTTACCAGCATCATTCTCAACACATTTGCTTTCTACTTGAGCCCTAGGTATCAGTTCCTCACTTTCCCCCTTCCTCCCTGCTCCCCCTCCCTCTTGAACCCTTGATAATTTATACATTATTATTGTTTTGTCATATCTTACATTTTACAACATCTCCCTTCACCCACGTTTCTGTTGTCCGTCCCCCAGGGAGGAGGTTATATGTAGATCATTGTAATCGGTTTCCCCTTTCTACCTCACCTTCCCAAAACCCTCCCGGTATTGCCTCTCTCACCACTGGTCCTGAAGGGATCATCTGTTCTGGATTCCCTGTGTTTCCAGTTCCTATCTGTACTAATGTACATCCTCTGGTCTATCCAGATTTATAAGGTAGAATTGGGATCATGATAGTGGAGGGAGGAAGCATTTAAGAACTAGAGGAAAGTTGTGTGTTTCATAATTCCTACACAGCACCCTGACCGACTTGTCTCCTCTTTGCAACCCTTCTGTAAGGGGAATGTCCAGTTGCCTACAGATGGGTTTTGGTTCTCCAGTCTGCACTCACCCTCATTTACAATGATATGATTTTTTTTTTGTTTTTGATGCCTGAAACCTGAACCCTTTGACACCTCGTGGTCACACAGGCGGGTGTGCTCCTTCCATGTGGGCTTTGTTGCTTCTCTGCTAGATGGCCGCTTGTTTATCTTCAAGCCTTTAAAACCCCAGACACTATACCTTTTGACAGCGGGGCACCATCAGCTTTCTTCACCACATTTGCTTATGTACACATTTGTCTTCAGTGATCATATTGGGAAAGTGGGCACGCAATGATACAATTTTTTGTTCTTTAATGCCTGATACCTGGTCCCCTCTTCACCTCATGGTCACACAGGCTGGTGTGCTTCTTCCATGTGGACTTTGTTGCTTCTGAGCTAGATGGCTGCTTATTTTCTTGCAAGTCTTTAAGACCCAAGACTACCATCAACTTTCTTCACCACATTTGCTTATGCACACATTTGTCTTCAGTGGTCATGTTGGGACGGTATACATCATGGAATGCCAATTTAACAGAACAAAGTATTCTTGCATTGAGGGAGTACTTGAGTGGAGGCCCAATGTCCACCTGCTGCCTTAATACTAAACCTATAGATATATGCACAAAGATCTATTTCCCTATCATCCAGTATAATCATATTTACATATATACATGTCTGTATTTAGACCACTATAAATGCCCTTTGCCTCCTAGTTATTTCCTTTTACTTTCCTCTTATCCCACTATCATGCTCAGCCTTCATTTGTGTTTTAGTAATTTCCCTCAGTTACATTGCCCTTGCTGAATCCCTACCAGGACTCTCACACCCTCCTTGCCAACTAATGTTGGATCACTCGTTGCTCCCTTGTTCCTGGGTTGATCAACACCACCTTCTTTTCCCCACTTCTCCCACTCCCATGCATCTCCAGAACCATCAGTCCCGTTGTATTCTCCTCCAGACTGTTCATCCAGCCTAACTTATCTAGATAGCTTTACAGAGATAATACTATGCACCAAAACACAATGTATAGCAAGACAAAGTGACAAATGAGAATACAACAAAAAGAAAACCAATCACAAGAAAACAATAAGTTAATTTAACAAAAAGAAATAAAGAAAAAATATTTTAAAAATTTAAAAAGAAAGAAAACCAAGTAAGCAGATTAAGGTCTGATTTTTGATCTGTAGGCATGTCCTCTAGTTAATGGGGTGCCATGCTCTGGCCCCAAAGTCGATCTTTTGCACTCCCTTGGGAACTCCCTGATCTGCCCCCTCTCCCCACCCTGTTGCTCTGCCACACGCCTTTCATGTTTTGCCTCAGTGTCAAGGGGTCATACCAGGCCAATCACGTCACTGAGTCTCCAGTGTTGTCCTGTGCAGGGCCATGGGTCAGCAAGGGACATCATGGCTCATAGTTGGATCAGCTATCTGGTCCATTCTGTGCATTGGCTTTTTGGAGCAGGGATATCGTCCTCCAAGCCTGGTCAGCCAGGATGTGCTCCACTCTCTCTTTCTCCCCCTTCATTTGCTCCCTTGTGCTCTGACCAGACAGGTCCCTCTCCCGGAGCTACAGCTTCAGTGCTGTTCTCTAAAGTAAATTCTTTGGGGAGGGGGAAAGGGGCAGTTGTCCACGTAGCTGGAATTGGAGCTGAGACCTCAGGCCCCTCCACTGGCTCCCCTCTCCATACCTGCATGCTGCATTCGCATCCCAGAACACCAGATTTTAGTCTGGACCCTCTTTTCCTGTGGAGTAAACAATACCTTCCCCTTGGGTGTGTGATTGACCAATTCTCCTGCCACACCTCTCTTCCCGTCCCCCTTTCCTCCCACCCCTCCTTTTCAGTTAGCTACCATATATACCCTTGTATTTTGTCTGGCCCCTGCTATACTACCTAGACCTCACCTCTGTAGTGTTTGTATGCAGTAGCTTTTTCCTGTGCCCTTTTTGCATTTTTTCTTTTGGGTTGTTTCAAACTCCTTGCAATTGTGAACTTTGTCACGATGAACATTGGAGCACAGATGTCTGGTCGTGGTGTTTTTCTTGCCTCTTCAAGTTATATGCTCAGCAGGGGGATTGCTGGGTCATATGGTAGCTCAATTTTCATCTGTTTTATAAATCACCAAGTTGATTTCCATAGTGTCTGTATATACCTACAGGTCCACCAGCAGTGGAAGAGAGTTCCTATCTCACCACAGCCCCTCCAACATTTGTTGCTTTCTGATTTTTTTGAATTGGGCTATATGTGAGGGCATTAGGTTGCATTTCTTTTATGGTTAGTGATCAGGAACATTTTCTCATATGTTTATTGGCCATTCAGATTTCAGACTCTGTGTAAATTCTGTTCAGGTCCTTTGCCCAACTCCTCAGTGGGAAATTAGTTTTTCTCTTATTGTAAGCTATCAAAGTACTGTAAATTTTAGTAATAAGGCCTTTGTCTGATGTGCCATTGCTAAAGATGTTTTCCTAGTCGGTAGACTCTTATTTTTTTTTTCTGATGTACATAGGTGAGTTATCTTCACTATATCCCACTTGTCTATTTGTGACTCCTCTGTATTTGTATCCTTTCTTATTTCTGACAGCCTATGTATTCCCTGTGCCAAGGTTCTTAGGTTTTGTCCCAATTCCCTCCTTAATTGCCCTAATTGTTTGGAGATTTATCTCAAGGTCTGTGATCCACCTTAAACTTATTTTTGTGCATGGAGTGAAGTAAGGGGCTTGCTTCATTTTTCTGCAGGTAGATATCCATTTTTTCCAGCATGATTTATTGAAGAGGACATCTGCTTCCCATTTTATATTTTGGGGCCATTATCAAAGATCCATTGCCTGTATGCTGATGTTTTTATTTCTGGGTCTTTAGCTCTTTTCCAGTGGTCTGAATATCTGTCATTATACCAGTACCACACTGTTTTGACTACTGTGGTTATATAATATGTGTTAACATCAGGTAGAGCAAGCCCTCCCACTTTCTCCTTCTTCTTGAGGAGTTCTCTGCTAATTCTGGGCTTATTCCCCCTCCATATGAAGTTGGTAATCAGTTTTTTCCATTTCTAGGAAGATGGATGGTGGTATTCATATCGGGATAGCATTGAACTTATATAGTACCTTGGGGAAAACTGACGTCTTTACTATATTAAGTCTTCCAATCAACGAGCATGGACTATTCTTCCATTTGTAGAGGTTACTCTTGGTTTCTTGTAGTAGTGTTGTATAATTTTCCTCATATAAATCTTTCATTTTTTTAGTCAGGTATATCCCTAGATATTTAAATTTGTGCTTGGCTTCTGTAAAGGGTACTACATTTTTAATGGTCTCTTCTGTGATCTTGTCTTATGCGTAGAGCCATTCGATAGACTGTTTGTTGATCTTGTATCCTGTCATTCTGCCATATTCCTCTATTGCTTCCAACACTCCACTTGTGGAGTTTAGGGGATTTTCAATATCTAGAATCATATCAAATGAGAATAATGATAATTTCACCTCTTCCTTCCCCAGATGAATAACTTTGATGTCTTTTATTTGTCTTATGTTGTTAGCTAGAACCTCTAGTACGATGTTAAATGGGAGTGGGGACAAGGGGCATCCTTGTCTGTGTCCCCCTTTTTAGTGGAATTGTTTTTATATTTTCTCCATTAACTACCACGTTGGCTGTTGGTTTTTCATATATAGCTTTTATCATATTGAGGAATTTTCCTTCTATTCCTATCTTCTTGATTGTCTTAAACAGGAATGCATGTTCAATGTTGAATGCGTTCTCTGCATCTATCGATATTATCCTATGGTTCTTATTTTTCCTGTCAATGTAGTAATACTGATGGCCTTTCATATGTTGAACCATCCCTGCATCCCTGGTATGAATCCCACTTGTTTACGGTGAATTATTTTTTTAATATGCTTTTTTATTCTATTGGCCAGTATTTTGTTAAGGATTTTTGCTTCAGTGTTCCTTAGGGATATTGGTCTTTAGCTCTCAATTCTTGTGGGATCTTTGCCTGCTTTAGGTATCAGAGTTATACTAGCTTCATAGAAAGATTTTGGGAGTTTCCCGTCTTTTCCAATGTTCTGGAAGAGTTTGTACAGGATTGGTTTCAGTTGTTTACTGAATGCTTGGTAGAATTCTCCTGTGAAGTCATCTGGCCCAGGGAATTATTTGGTTGGTAATTCCTTAATTACCTTGTCTATTTCCTCCTTTGTATGGGTCTGTTGAGGTTCTTGACATCCATCTTGGTTAGTCTAGGGAGAGATTGTGTTTCCAAATATTTGTCCATGTCTTCCAAGCTGTTGAAATCATTAGAATATAGGCCTTCATAGTACTGTGCAATTATCCTTTTGATTTCAGTAGGGTCTGTTGTAATGTTCCATTTCATCCCTCATCCTTGCAATTATCATTTGTTCTTTCCTTTTTTTGGTTAGGTTTGCCAGCAGTCTATCAATTCTGTTTAATGCTTTCAAAGAACCAACTTTTAGCTGAATTAATTTTTCCATAGTTTTCTTGTTTTCCCTCTCCTGTATCAGTTCTGATTTTATTATAACTATCCTCTTCCTTTTAGTAGGATTGTTCTGTTGACTCTGCTCTAATTTGTGTAAGTTTTGTACCAGCATATCATCCATAAGTCTCTCTTCTTTTTTCATGTGTGCATTTATTGCTATCAGCTTCCTGTGATAAATGCCTTTGCTGTATCCAAAAGGTGTGGTACGTCGTGTTTTCATTCTCATTGGTTTCTACAAACTACCTGATGTCATCTCTGATCTGGGTCCATACCCACTTCTTTTGCAATATATTATTGTTCATTCTCTAGTTGTTTGCCCTTGTTTTCTTCACCATCTTTCTACTAGTTTCCAGCCTTATGGCATAGTGATTGGAGAGAGACGTCTGTATAATCTCTCTGAGCTTGAATTCACTCAAGTTAGATGTGTCCCAACTTGTGGTCTATTTTCGAATATGTGCCATGTGGGCTTGAAAAGTATATGAATTTTTTGCATGTGGGTGGAAAGCTCTGAAAATATCTACCAAGTCAAGTCGTCCAATTGTGCTGTTTATATCTGTAGCCTTCTTCTTTCCCAATGATCTGCCTTTTTTGGAGAGTGGTGTGTTAAAGTCACCAACTATAATTGTTGAGCCTGTGATTTCTTTTTTCATCTTTTATAGTGTGTGATGTACAAATTTCACGGGTCTCTCGATAGGCACATATGTATTTATTTTGTTCACCGGTTCTTGGTCTACTGTTCCCTTAAACATTATACAGTGCCCCTCCTTGTCTCTTGTTATGTCCTGTATCTTGAGGTCAATTTTGTCAGATATTAAGATCGCTACCAGCTTTTTAACATTGCCATTTGTTTGGTATATTTTCCTCCAGCCTTTAATTCTTAACCTGTTTTTTTCTGCAATCTTCAGATATGTCTCCTGTAGGCAGTAGATCGATGGATTGTGTTTTCTGAGCCAGTCTTTTAACCTTTGCCTTTTAATGTCTGAGTTCAGGCCACTGATATTTAATGTTATTACATCCATCTGTGGACTCTGTGATGCCATCTTGTGCCTTTTGTGTTGGGTATTTTCCTACCTACCTACCTCATCAGCTTGTGTTGTGTGTGTTGTTTATGTTTGCCTTCTTTCCACTATTGAGCCAATGATATCCTGGGGGCTGTTTTCTCTTTGTTGTCCTGTGGGTGGTGGTGTTGTATGTGATGATATCTTATTTGCCCTTGGTGAGTGTTGATGTTCTGCCCATACTGGATTGGTAAGGATCTTTTGTAGGGCTAGGTTTCTATGTATTCTTTGAGATTTTTCCTTGTCTGGGAAGACTCTTACTTCTCCATCTATCTTAATAGATAATTTGGCCGGATAAAGTATTCTCTGATTAGTGTTTTTCTTCAATTTTTTGGAATATATTACTCCTTTCTCTCCTCTTCTTCATCATTTCTACCAATAGGTATGAACATACACTTATTGAGGGTACCTTTATTTGTGACTGTTTGCCTTTTCCTAGTGGCTTTTTTTTTCTTTTTTTAAAATTTAATTTAATTTTTTTTATTTTAACAATTTACTGGGGCTCATACAATTCTTTTCACAGTTCATACATATACATACATCAATTGTATAAAGCACATCTGTACAGTCTTTGCCCTAATCATTTTTTTCCCTTTTCTTCTTTTACATTTTATTAGGGACTCATACAACTCTTACCACAATCCATACATATACATACATCAATTGTATAAAGCACATCCATACATTCCCTGCCCCAATCATTCTCAAGGCATTTGCTCTCCACTTAAGCCCCTTGCATCAGGTCCTCTTTTTTTTCCCCTCCCTCCCCATTCCCCCCTCCCTCATGTGCCCTTGGTAATTTATACATCGTTATTTTGTCATATCTTGCCCTATCCAGAGTCTCCCTTCCCCCCTTCTCTGCTGTCCCTCTCCCAGGGAAGAGGTCACATGTGGATCCTTGTAATCAGTTCCCCCTTTCCAACCCACTCACCCTCCACTCTCCCAGCATCGTCCCTCACGCCCTTGGTCCTGGAGGTATCATCCACCCTGGATTCCCTGTCTCTCCAACCCTCATATGTACCAGTGTACAGCCTCTGTCCTATCCAGGCCTGCAAGGTAGAATTCGGATCATGGTAGGTGCGGGGAGGAAGCATCCAGGATCTGGGGGAAAGCTGTGTTCTTCATCGATACTACCTCATACCCTAATTAACCCATCTCCTCTCCTAAACCCCTCTATGAGGGGATCTCCATTGGCCGACACTTGGGCCTTGGGTCTCCACTCTGCACTTCCCCCTTCATTTAATATGATATATATATACATATATACATATACACATACATACACACACTTATATCTTTTTTTTTTTTGCATGATGCCTTATACCTGGTCCCTTGGGCACCTCGTGATCGCACTGGCCGGTGTGCTTCTTCCATGTGGGCTTATTTGCTTCTGAGCTAGATGGCCGCTTGTTCACCTTCAAGCCTTTAAGACCCCAGACACTATCTCTTTTGATAGCTGGGCACCATCAGCTTTCTTCACCACATTTGCTTATGCACCCATTTGTCTTCAGCGATCCTATCATGGAGGTATGCAGTCAATGATATGATTTTTTGTTCTTTGATGCCTGGTAACTGATCTCTTTGGGACCACTCGATCACACAGGCTGGTGTGTTCTTCCATGTGGACTTTGTTGCTTCTGAGCTAGATGGCCGCTTGTTTATCTTCAAGCCTTTAAGACCCCAGTCACTATCTCTTTTGATAGCCGGGCACCATCAGCTTTCTTCACCACATTTACTTGGCTTTTATGATCTCCTTTTCCTCATAGTTGGATAATTTGACTATTATGTGTCTTGGTGACTTCTTCTTGGGATTCAGTATGGCTGGTGTTCTTTCAGCCTCCTGAATGGTTGTCTGATTTTCATTTATTAAGCTGGGGAAGTTTTTCTCTAAGATTTCTCTCGCTATTTTCGCTGTGGATTTCTTTGTTGTGTCTTGTTCTGGAAATCCAATTATTCTAATATTTTTCCTCTTCATAGCATAAGACGTGGCTCTTAAATTTTCTTCAACTTCTCTGATTATCTTATTTGACCACTTTTCCTGTGTGCTGAGATCTGCTTGTTCATTCTCTAGGTCACTGGTTCAATTCTCTGCCTCTTCAAGTCTGTTGTCAAAGTCTGTCCATTTGCCGCTGTATTTTGTTATTTCATCCCTTAAGTCTTGTTATTCCCTTTGGTGCTTTGCCTTTATCTCCTTTATTATTTCATCCTTTTTTGGGTATTGTTTCCCTCATATGCTATTTGACTCTGAGCAGCATTCTGAAAATTTCTTTCTGTGGCAGGACGATGTCTGCTTCGTCTCTGCACATTGTTAAGCTCATGGCTTCTTCTGTCATTGTCTTTTGTTTCCCCTGCTTTTTAGTTGAGGCATTTTCAGTGTGGTTGCTGCTTATGTATTGTTTTAGAGGAGCTTGAAGCCATCTTTCAAAGTTGAAGAGCACTGCGCTCTCTCTTGGGGGACTTGTATGAGTGCTTCTATGATCTACCTGCTGGTAGATGTACTGAGGGGTCAGGTTACCACTACATATTCTTGTAGTTTCACTCTTACCCTAACCAACCAGTATTCCATTATTTGGAATGTGAATTGGATAGTCCTCTCATGGGACTCTGTTCGAGTTGTTGTGGGCCCACAAGGGTGTCACTTCACTGGCTGATCTCTAAGTAAGCCTCACGGTGCTGGAGCACCTCGTTTGGTATTTCCCTCTGCAACTGAGAGCTCCTCATTTTTTACCTTCCTTCCCTCACCCTCTCTCCCTCATGAACCTTTGATAATTTATTATTTCATGTCTTACACTGTCCGATGTCTCCCTTCACCCACGTTTCTGTTGTCTGTCCCCCAGGTAGGGGGTTATATGTGGATCATTGTGATCGGTTCCCCCTTTCTACCCTGCCTTCCTCTTCCCCTCCTGGTATCTCTACTCTCATTCTTGGTCTTGAGGGGTTTTCTGTCCTGGATTCCCTGTGTTTCCAGCTCTTATCTGTACCAGTGTACATCCTCTGGTCTAGTCAGATTTGTAAGGTAGAATGGAGATCATGATAGTTTGGGTGAGGAAGTACTAAAGAACTAGAGGAAAATTTTATGCTTCATCAGTGCTCTATTTCATCCTGACTGGCTCGTCTCCTCCCCTTGACCCTTCTATAAGCAGATGTCCAGTTGCCCACAGATGGGCTTTTGGCCCCCACTGTACACTCCCCCTCATTCACAATGATATGATGTTTTGTTCTTTGATGCCTGATCCCATCAACACCTCATGATCACACAGGCTGGTGTTCTTCTTCCATTTGCACTTTGTTGCTCCTCAGCTAGATGGCCACTTGTTTATCTACAAGCCTCTAAGACCCCAGATGCTAGATCTTTTTATATCCAGGTACCATCAATTTTATTCCCCTCATTTGCTTATGCACTCGCTTTATTTTCAGCTATCATATTGGAAAGGTGAACATTATAAAATACCAGTTTAATAGAAAAAAGTGTTCTTGCATTGAGGGAGTACTTGAGTGGAGGCCCAATGTCCATCTATCTTAATACTAAACCTATAAATATATGCACCTAGATCTATTTCCCCATCCTCATATATAAATATATTTAAATATGTACATGCCTGTAATTAGGCTTCTATAAATACCCTTGCCTCTTAGTTCTTTTCTGTATTTCCTTTTATTTGTCTCTTGTCCCTCTATCATGTTGCCTTCATTTGAGTTTCAGTAATTCCTCTTGGTTACATTGCCCTTGATCAAGCCCTACCAGGCCTCCTACACCCTCCTCGCCATTGATTTTAGATCACTTGTTGTTCCCTTTTCCCTGGAGTTGTTCACATCCACTTCTTTTGCCCAGCCTCTCCTTCTCCCATTTCCCCCAGAACCATTGGTCTCATTGTGTTTTTCCTGAAGATTGTTTATCCCACCTATTTTATCTAGATAGACCTGCAGAGATAATAATATGCACAAAGCAGGATAGAACAAAACAAAGCAACAAAACAAAACAGCAACAAGAAACCAACGACAAAAAATAAAAGAAAAGCTTGTAAATAGTTCAAGGTCTGTTTGTTGACCTTTATTAGTATTTTCTGGTCGAGTCTGATGGGGTGCTACTCCCTGTCTCCACAGTCTCTTTTTGGTATTCCCTGGGGACTTCATTGCTCTGTTCCCCTTGTTCTGTGGCATACCCTTAGTGTTTTGCCTCAGTGTGGTGGGGTTGTATCGGGTGCAATTCCTGCATTGTGTATCCAGTGTTGTCCTCCATAACGCTATGGGTCAGCGAGGGATATCATTTCTCATAGTGGGAACAGCCCTCTGGTCCTCTCTGTGCTGTGTCTCCTCTGAGTAGGAATAGCATCCTCAGGGTTTGGTGGGCCAGGATGTGTTCCACTCTCTCTTCCTCTCCCTTCACTTTTTCCTGTGTCCTCCGAGCAGAGATGTCCCTGTCCCTGAGCTGTACTCTGAAGTGAATTATTGAATTATTTGCAGGGAGGTGTGGGGGGCTGTCCACGTGTATGGTTTCTATTGAAATATCTTAGCTGATTTTTATTGGTTTGCTTTTATAAGTTGCTCTCAGACTTCCTTTTTTTCTTTCGGATGTTAATTTTTTTATTATAATGTGTCATTGTGTTTTTCTCTTGGGTTCAATTCTATTTGGAGTTCTTTGCGCTTCTTGAATGGTACCACCTCCTCTGTGGGATTAGATTAAGTCTCAGGGTTCAGAAAGATGTGGTAAGTGTATTATCAGCTCTTCTTTTACTTTCTTTCAATGTTGCAGACAAAAGCACTGAGGGGAGGGGTCACTCGGTATCTTGGCAGGGTGATCAAGAATCAACTGTCTTGTCAGGGTTCTTGCATGAGTTTCCTCTCTCTGATTTTCTAGGCTCTTTCTACTTCAGACTTCTATTCTACTTGGGAAGATCAGAACCCAGGTCGCTTGTTTTTGCCCTTTCCCCCCTCCCTACTTTAGTCAGAGAGGGTGATTACAAAGCATGTGGTTACAAAGCCATATTTTTCTCAATTTGCTTCATTTTTAAATGATATAACCCCACTACCTCACTAGCCCCATAGTATCACTTTTATTATGTCACCAATGGGCAAGTTTTTTTTTAAGCAGGATCATTTTATTGGGGCCTCTTACAACTCTTACAACAATCCATACGTCATGTGTATCAAGCATATTTGTACATATGTTGCCATCATTATTTTCTAGATATTTATTTTCTTTTGAGCCTTTGGTATCAGTTCCTCTTTTTTTCTCCCCCCACCCTTGTGACCCCTTGATAAATTATAAATTAATTTCATATCATAAAATGACTGCTCTCTTCCTTCCCCCATGATTGCTTTTGTTTACCTTCTGTAGGGGTGTGTATGGTATTTCAATTGTTTTCCCCTCCTCTCCACTTTCCCCCTACCCTTCTGGTATTGTTATTCCCATCTTATTCCTGGATTCCATGCGTCATGAGCTCTTATCTCTTATCTGTACCTCTGCACATGCTCTGGTCTAACTAGCACTGAAAGGCAATACTTGGGTCATGCTTATGGGCAGCGAGGAAGCTGCAAGGAACCAGAGGAATATTGTGTATTTCATTGGTGCTTTCCTGTGTCCTAGTTGACTCATCCCTTCTTTGTGACCCCTCTGTGAGGGGATGTGCCATTATTCCCAGATGGGCTTTGGGTCCCTGCTCCAACCCCCTTCGTTCTCAACAATATGTTTTTTGTTTGTTTGTTTGTTATCGGTCTTCATAGGCCTGTTACCCATTCCCGACCACACCTCATGACTGTACAGGCTGATGTGCTTCCATGTGGGCTTGTTGCTTTTCTGATAGATTTCAGTTTATTCAACTTCAAACCTTTAAGACCCCAGATGCTATATCTTTTGATAACTGGGCACCATCAGCTTTTTTCACCACATTTGCTTGTGCACTCATTTGTCTTCAGTGATTGTGCTCTGAGGATGAGCATCACAAAATGCCAGTTTTTTATAAAAAAGTGTTCTTGCGCTGAAGGAGGGTATGGGCCAAGATTTAATGAGTGTTAAAGTTCCATTGTTGGTTCAATAGTAAAATTCTCACTTTCTATGCTGAAGGACCTGGGCTTGATTCCTGTAGCTCATGCCTAACCACCACTCATCTGTCAATGGAGGCTTGTAGGTTTTAGTGGAGTTTCCAGGTGAAGATAGACTAGGAAGAAAGGCCTGTCAATCTGCTTACAAGAACTAGCCAATCAGAATCCTGTGAATCACGACAGTTTAATTAGCAACCAATCATGGGGATGGTGTAGGAATTTATAATATTTCATTTCATTGTGCATGGGATTGCCATAAGTTGGAGGCCAATCTGACAACAGTTAATAAGAACAAAGCCTTATTATAAGAAGGGTGTGGAGGATGTTTGGTATTTGTGTTAGTCTGGGTAGACTACAGAAACAAAACAATAGACACTCATATGTGTATAAGAAAGAATTTTATATACAAGAGCAGTTGCATATTGAGAAAACATCTCAGCCCAGGCCAGATCAAGTCCATAAGTCTGATATTGGCCCATATGTCTGATACTAATCTATAAAGTCCTCTTCAGACCCACAAAACACATGCAATGATGCCGAATGCAGTAAGATCACAGACCCCAGTGGGTGTGAAGTCTTGTGGATCCAGTGGCATTGTAAGCATCTCAGTGCTGGCAGGGGTCTCCATATAACGTCTCTGGCTCCAGAGGTCTGACTCCTTAAGCCTATCTCCATGTGTCTTCTCCACAGAATGTCTTGCAGGGAGTGAGCAGAGAGAAAGAGTATCTTCCACCTTCAAGGAGGAAAGACTGGAGTTCCCAGAATCCTCAGAAGAAGGCCGTGTCCACACAGAAATCTCATTAGCTATATCTCAATTGACAGGCTAGATTCCACACCTACACTCCTAATCCTTACATTGATACCAGATTATGTAACCACAATATTTTTGCATCCATTTTGAATATTCAAACTGCCACTGGATGAATTGGTAAGGAGACCAAATTTATTCCTTCACTTACACACAGTTTGATCAACAAATTACCTTAACTTCCTCCTTGTTGGGATGTGGGTTAGTAATGACCCTGTTCAAGCTTCACTATGCCTGTTAGTTTGTTGTCTCCTGCCATGGATCCAGATTTCTCCTAACACTATGCTGGGCCACTGCATAATGGGGCTGTCCACTTGGGGTAGAGAGCCCTGTCCTAAAGCTGAAGGGTTTATGCCATACCACTAAGCTAGCCATTCCTTGAGGAGCTTTTTAAAAAATTAGTCCATCCTTCTACTCCAGCTCAGAGTCTAGTAGTGGACATATATTTGATCAAATCAATGAATGAAAGAATTCAGGTCTGAATTAATGCTGAATATCAGAAATGATGCTGTAAGAAGGCCAGCAATCAACGGTTCCTGGTGAGGCTGTCTTTCACCCAGACAACTTTTTGTTTATATATTCTAGGGAGAAAAAATAAAAATAGAAACAAAATATCTGTCAAAAAAAGCAAGACTGTGTGATAATTCTACCCCCAGATCAAATGATAGCACTGGAAATGCTTTGCGGTCATGATTACCTTTAGGGGAACATAGGTAGTTTTATTAAATGAGACATCTCGCTAAAGGAAGCCCTACATTGGAGTTTGGACCTTAAATATCATTAATGTCAAGTGCTGACAAACATTCTGCACGTGGCATCTGGCAGTACACCATCTCAGTGTGGCACTGGCAGGTAAGTGACAGGCTCTGGGATGAATGGCCCAGGCTGGAGAATGCAGCCCCACCCAGTCTGTGGCCATATATCTGGACTGCTGCCCTTCCATCACGAAACAGGTGAGTCAGCCCCCATTAGAGCTACTGACTTGCCTTTTTCTTTTGTGTAAACAGGGTCCTCCTTTCTGGTGGTGCAGGGCACTGAGACCCTTGCTGCCCCTCTGGGACAGAGTTCCTGCATGTTCTGTCCTGGGCACAATGCTCCTTAGGATCTCTTCCCCCCACCCCCTCTCTCCTGTGCAATTTTCCAAATCTGTGCAGAGACCAGAGCCAGCATAACTTCATAGTTCAAACATGGCTGGGGCGGCAATGATGGTTTTAGAGGTTTGGGTTCAAATTCTGGTTGACTAGCTATCCTGGATTGAATTGTGTTCTCCCAATATATATGTCAACTTGGTTGGGTCATGATTCATAGTGGTTTGGCTACAATATAATTTGATAGCTGTAATGCAACACCCCCCCACCACCTGTTATTTAGTCTGATGTGATCAGCCAATCAGTTGAAAGGGGGTTAGGATAGGATGCAGCATCCCTAATCAGGTCACAGCGCTGATCCAAGGCAAGGGGATTATGCCTGTGGTTCAGCCTACAACACCTTTTATTTAGAAGAAAGCAAAGGAGAGAGGAGCAAGCAGTGATAGAGATGCCTACTACAATCCAAACAGGCGAGCTAGGAGCCAAACCTGTCCCTTGGACTCAGAATCCTCATGCTGAGAACCTCCTAGATGCAGTGGCAGACTAATGCCAAGACACATGGATGTTGGACTCACAGATGTTGAAAGAAGACAAGGACCTTCCAATAGAGCTAAGAGAAGCTGAGGAGGGGAGAGGGTGAGGAAAAGAGAGCTTTAATCCTACTAAAATGTGAGAATAACAGATACTAGCCCTGTTTCTTTAGATGTTGGTTTCCTTATTTGTAAAAGGAAGTAATATATTACTGACTTATGTTTGTTTTTGGACTGAATGAGTTGTCTGTCAGTTTGGGTGGTTTTCGTGTTGCTGTGATTCTGCAAGATTTACTCATATTTCAAATGTCAGCAGGGTCACTTAAAGTGAACAGGTTTCAGCAGAACTTCCAGACTAAGAACAGACAATGCCGAGGGACTCGGCTCTCACTGTGGAGAAAGGAGCCGCTGAAAATGTTATGCACAGCTCTGAAACATTGTGAGATTGTGCAGGCCTAACGAAGGGAAGAACAACACTGTTGGAGATCGTGCTGGAGGAGGGCTGCTTGGGAAGGAGGGCACTCACAATGAGACTGAGGAGGAACTGATTTCTCAGAGTGGAGTTGAACATGGTGATGTGAGTTGGGTAGTCAGTGGGAGTTGAGCCTTCAGAATCCTCATTTGTTGATGGGGCATGAGTCAAGGTAAGGAGAAACAGCTTCTAAAATCTGCTAATGATCAGAACTTATAATATGCAAATGAGTCTATCCCTCATGAATTTGGAGACCATCTTAATAACACATTTGCTACATTGAACACTAATGACAGAAGACCCGATGAGCTGTGGGAGGACATCAAGATTATCATTCATGAAGAAAGCAAAAGGTCATTAAAAAGACAGGAAAGAAAGTAAATATCAAAGTGGATGACAGAAAAGACTCTGAAACTTGATATTAATCATAAGAGTAGTTAAATTAAATAGAAGCAATGATAAAGTTAAAAAAGAGCTGCATAGAAAGTTTCTAAGTGTAGTATGAGAAGACAAAGTCAAATATTATAATGAAGTATGCAAAGACTAGAATTAGAAAACCAAATGGGTTTGAACTAACTAAAAGTTTCCCTTTCTTGTTCTTTTTTTTGTCATTAGCTTGTTGATGTTGTTGTTTTATTTTGTTGCTTGGTTTTGCTCTTTTTTGTGTGTGCATGTTATTATCTCTGTAGGTCTGTCCAAATAAGATAGGCTGAATGAACAATCTGGAGGAGAAAACAATGGGACTGACAGTTCCAGGGAGACATGGGAGAGGGGAAGGTGGGGGGGGGGAGAGGAAGTGGTGTTAACAAACCCAGGGACAAGGGAACAGCAAGTGATCCAAATTGGTGGTGAGGAGGGTGTAGGAAGCCTGGTAGGGTGTGACTAAGGGTATTGTAACTGAGAGGAATTACTGGAACCCTAATGAAGGCTGAACATGATAGTGGGACAAGAGGAAAGTAAAAGGAAATAGAGGAAAGAGCTAGGAGGTAAAGGAAATTTATAGATGTCTAAATAAAGGCATATATATAAATATACTTATATATGAGGATGTGGAAATAGATCTATGTGCACATATGTATAGATTTAGTATTAAGGTAGCAGATGGACATTGGGCCTCCACTCAAGTGCTCCCTCAATGCAAGAATACTTTGTTCTATTAAACTGGCATTTCATGATGCTCACCTTCCCGACACAATCACTGAAGCCAAAGTGGATGCATAAGCAAATGTGGCGAAGGAAGGTGATAGTGCCCAGTTATTAAAAGATATAGCATCTGGGGTTTTAAAGGCTTGAAGGTAAACAAGCAGCCATCTAGCTCAGAGACAACAAAGCCCACATGGAAGAAGCACACCAGCATGTGCGATCACAAGGTGTTGAAGGGATCAGATATCAGGCATCATCATAACAAAAAATCATATCATTGTAAACGAGGGGGAGTGTGGAGTGGAGACCCAAAGCCTGTCTGTAGGTGATTGGATATCCCCTTATGGAAGGGTTGCGGGGAGGAGATGAGCCAGTCAGGGTGTAGTGTAGCAATGATGAAACATACATCTTTCCTCTAGGTCCTAAATGTTTCCTCCCCACCCCCACCCCCCACCCCCACTATCATGATCCCAATTCTACCTTACAAATCTGGCTAGACCAGAGGATGTACACTGGTACAGATAGGAACTGGAAACACAGGGAATCCAGGGTGGATGATCCTATCAGGACTAGTGGTGAGAGTAGCAATACTGGGAGGGTGGGATGGAAAGGGGGAACCGATTACAAGGATCTACATATAACCTCCTCCCTGGAGGAAGGACAACAGAAAAATGGGTGAAGGGAGACGTTGGACAGTGAAAGATATGACAAAATAATTTATAAATTATCTAGGGTTTATGAGGGAGGGGGGAGTGGAAAGGGAGGGGACAAATGAGGAGCTGATGCCAGGGGCTTAAGTGGAGAGCAAATTTTTTTAGAATGAGGGCAATGAATGTACAAATGTACTTTACACAATTGATGTATGTATGGATTGTGATAAGAGTTGTATGAGCCCCTAATAAAATGATTTTAAAAAGTAGGAAGAACATACTCAACATATCTCAAACTGAAAGAACTCAAATGAAAATTCAAACCTCAAGTTGTAATGTTGAAAGATTCTGTGGGCAAAGCATGAATTGATGTAGAAAGCATGAAAAGAAGAAACAAAGACTGCACAGAATCACTGCACCAAAAATAACTAGTACAAATGTACAATCCCAGGGGTGGCATATGAGAACGAATCAATGGGGCTAAAGGAAGGAGTTCAAGCTACGCTGGAAACATCCAAAAGCCAGACTTCAGGAATTGATGGGAGATTAATTGAAATGTTTCAGCAAGCTGATGGAGCACTGGGTGTACTCCCTTCTGTCATTAGTGTTCAATTCATCAAATGTGTTCTTGAAATTCAAGATTGTATTTTGGCTCCCATGGACTTGTTTTGATTTTCTTCAGCTTTATTCTCAACGGAAACAGGAGCAATTGATGGTCTGTTCTACAGTCGGCCCCTGGTTAGGTTTTAATAGCTGTTATTGAGCTTCTCCATTGTGTCTTCCCACAGATATATTCTATGCCAGTGAATTTGGAGGAAAGCTACTTGGCTAACTGACTGGTAGAGATTAATATTTGTCCCCATTCCAAAGAAAGGTGACTCAAGAGAATTCTCAAAATGTAGAATAATATCATTGATATTATGTACAAGAAAAATGTTGCTGAAGATCATCCAACAACTATTGTAGCCGTTCATTGACAAGGAACTGCCAAAAATTCAGGCCGGATTCAGAAGAGGATATGGAACAAAGGATATCATTGCTGATATCAGATGGACCATGGCTCAAAACAGAGAGTACTGGAAAGATGTTTATTTGTGGTTTATTGATTATACCAAGCCATTTGACTGTGTGGATCATAACACGCTATAGATAACCTTGAGAAGAATGGAAATTCCAGAACACTCCATTGTGTTCATGTGAAACTTATACATTGATCAAGAGAGAGGTGTGTGAACAGAACAAGGAAATACTACATGGTTTAAAATCAGGAAAGGTGTGCAACAGAGTTGCATCCTCTCACCATACTTAATCTGTGTGCCATGCAAATAATCAGAGAAGCTGGCTTATAGGAAGAAGAATGTGGCATCAGATTTGGAGGGAGGCTTATTAACAATCTGTGACTTGCAGATGACACAACCTTGCTTACTGAAAAGGAAGAGGACTTGAAGCATTTGCTGATGAATACTAAAGATTGTACTCTTTGGTATGGATTATTACTCAAAGAACATAAAGATCCTCCTAACTGGATTAATAGGTATCATCATGACAAATGTCGAAAAGGCTGAAGTTGTCAAGGATTTTGTCCTAATTGTGTCTACATCAGTGCTCATAGAAGCAGCAGTCAAGAGATCCAAAGATGAGTTTCATTAGGTAAATCTCCTTCACAAGACCTCTTTAGAGTATTGAAAGGCAAGGGTGTTACATTGAGAACTAACATGTTCCCAACCCAAGCCATGGTATTTTCCATTGTCTCATATACAGGTGAAAAAGTTGGACACTGAATCAAGAAGACCAAAGACAAATTGATGAATTTTCATTGTGGTGCTGGAGAATGATATTGAAAGTACCATGAACTGCTAAAAAGGCAAACTCAGCTCTCTTAGACGAAGTAAGGTCAGGGGCCCCAGAGAGGGAAGAGTGGCAAGACTTCGTTTTACACTCTTTGGAAATGGTGCTAGGAGAGAGCAGGCCCTGGATCAGGCCATCATGTTCGGTAAAGTAGAGGGGCACGGAAACAGAGGAAGGCCTCGAGGGGGATTGATGCAGTGGTTGCAATGGTAGACTCAAACACAGGAGCAAGAGTGAGGAGAGCAGTGATTTGTTCTGTTGTGCATAAGGTCACTATGGGCCAGAGACAACTCACTGGCACCTCATAACAACCACGTGGCCTTCTTCTAAACACTGAATCAGTTACTCTTAGTTCTGCATCTGGCATATGTACAAGGAAGTGAATTGTTTAATGTGGTTCTTCTAGCCAAAGTTTCTAACTCCCACCAAATGACCTTTCCATTCCTGGGTCTGCTAAGGTGTGGGAAGATCCTGATGGGAGTCATCTGTGAGAAATTACTAACAGGGATTCTCTGCAGTATCATCCTGCTGTGTATAAAATGAATCCTCTGAGAAGCATGATGAAGGATCTCATTACCACCAATATTCAGGGTGGGATTCATTTTCTGGACCAGAGATCCCTCCGCAGTGAACCTCCTGGGTCCAGAGGACAGCTATACCATCAGAGAGAGGAGCGGCAGCAGAACCAGGAGCCAGAGCATGGAACGGAGTAGTGGGCTTCCCAACCGGAGGAGCAAGTCTAGCGCTTTTGTGCAAGTTGCTGGCTTTCAGCGTGGGAGCCTCTTGGCACTTAATTGGGGAAGCTGAACTTACTGACCCATAGAAGTGGAGCCGAATGCCTTCAGGCTGAGGTTTACTGGAGTGGGGCACCTCTAGGCACGGAATTCAGGGAAATTGGGTTTGTTGACCCATGGAGCTTGAGCTAAATGTCTTCAAGTTGAGGCTTACAGTAGAGTTGTATGCCTCTTTGTACACTTATTGGTAGACCTGAAAATTTGTAACATGTACTGGTAAATGACCATCCTGAGCATTAACACCTTTAATAAACTCTTCATTCACCAATTTTGTCTGTGAGTTTCTGTGTAGTCATTGTAATGGTTATAAGATCTAGGGACAAATTATAGAATATTCCTTAAGACTCTACAATGTGGCCAGCACCAATTCACGTTTGCTTTATTGTGTATTGGCTCCTGGTCCTATATCCTTTCATCCTCTAACACATCACCAGCACAGAATACAATCTGTCGCTGGAGGGAAAACTTCTTGGAGCCGTAGTAGGACAAGCGCTTCTCATGGAGGCCTTATGTCCATTCAGATGATAGATCTGGGCCTTTTCACAACCATCCAATCCAGCTTTCTCCTGCTACAGATGGGGAATCTGAGGTTTGAGACAGGACTGGCACTGTCTAGGATCACACAAGTTTTTGAACTCCCAGCACAGTGTACCTTGAATTCAATGGCTGCCTCTCCTTCATCTCTCAATCATGGGATAATTTGCAGTTAGAATAATAATTATCGTTCTTACCTCCCAAAGGCTTATGGGTGCTGGGTTCCATGCTGTTTGAAAGGACGAATGACTTCATGTAAGCAAAGAAGTGCCTTCCCCAATTGCAGAGGAGTGACCGGAGGCTCATTGTGTTAATTGGCTGGTCCAAATCACATAGCTACCAGGAGTGGGGAACCAGCACTGAATTGAGGGCATTCTGACTCCAGATCTGGTTCTGGAATTTCTGAGGTCACAAAGCCAAGCATTGCCAAAGGCAAAGGCAATGACAGGATTGAGTAGTACGTCAATTAGCTTTCCTGAGTCTCAACTTCATGTTTGTGAAGTAAGGTTGACGAGAGTTCACAGGAGCATATCTACTTCAGAAACGCAGGATTCTGGGATCCCAGGCCTGGAACCACCGTAGAGATCATTCCATTTGGTCCTTATTCCATGACCAGAAGTTCAATAGCATTCTCCAGCTGCAAGGGGCCAGAGCAGGATCTGTCACACGATAGTAGTGGCAGGTACAGCTGATATTCAATTCTCCTCCCTGGGAGGGCTTGCATCTCTTCAACACCAGTACAGCCTCATCACTCTCTTACCTTATCTTCCTCTCTCAGCTGCTTTTTGTATCCCTGATATCGTCCTTTCTCTGCCCCTGCCCACACCTCACTCCAGTGTAAGGAGGGACATGGCATAGTACCGGAGTAGAGTCTTACCTTTCCCGGAGGAGCAGGATTCACACTGCAGCCCAATGAGTAACCAGTACGTCCCCAGAGTTCTGGGACTTGACTCTGTCCCTACATCCTGTTTAGACCCTCTACTCAGCAATGTTTCCCCTTGAAGTGGGAGGTTTTCTACTCCTGTAAAGAGTTAAAATCTTAGAAACCCGCAGGGGCAGTTCTCCATCCTGCAGGGTTGCTATGAGTAAGAATTGACTCAGGCAGTGAGTTTGGTTTTGAGTTTTAGTTAAGTCCCTGGATGCTGCAATGAGCTCAGTGACTGACTGAAAGGTTGGTGGTTCAAACATCTCCAGAGGCTTCTTAGAAGAAAGACCTGGTCACCTCCTTCTGAAAAGCCAGCCATTGAAAACCCTACGGAGCACTGTTCTACTCAGCACACGTGGCTCTGCCAAGAGTCGGAAGGAACTCGAGGGCAGCTCGTTTCCGGCTCTGTGATAGTGACAGAATGCCCGATATTGGCAGTGTCAGAACTCTGCAAGTGACTTCTTTCTGGCTCTCCCAATCGGAAGAGTCTATTAATAACTGGACAAGGTTTGCTTTCCCTGAGGGATAGTCCATGTATGCCCCCAGGGGCAGAGGACGTTTCACAATTAAATCCATTTGGGAAATTCTGGGTCACATGGTAAGCAGGTTTCTTTCCCTATCTTTCCTTTAGTAAAGGATTGATAGAATTTTAAAGGAAAAGCATGCTCATGGTGACCATCGAAGAGTGTAGCATCACACGGACACTTCCTGTCCCACTGCACACAGGCCTGGATGCACACACCTGTAGTTACACTTTGCAAAGCAAGCAGTGCAACTGCCCCAGCTGTGCCCTTCTCCAGCTCTCTCCAGGCTCGTAAAAGTGCAGGTGCAAACAAATGCCTGTTTTTCCTGAATGCCGCCTCTGAGCCGTGAGCATGTGGTGCACTCTGAATCCAGAGGAGCAGTTCAGCTGACCACCTGTTGCCAGGCCTGGGCCCTTTTTCCTCAGAGCCCTGGGGGCTAGCTTCTGGGGAAGGTGGTCGGAGATGACTTGATACCCGCCGTGTCAGCAGCAGGTCTGGGGTGGGCCTAGGGTGCTTGAAATAGATAGCTGCCCAGGTAATAAAGACATTCATGAGCCAATGGACCCCTTCTTAAGAGCTGGGTTCCTTGTGGACGTCTTCTCTATATGTGCAAACAGAAGGGGGAACTGGGATTTGGTGAGCCAGCCTGTCCTAGTCCCTGGGTGTACTAAAGGCAGCCTTCTGCCATTAGGAGTTGGCCAGCCTGGTAGCCAGGAAGACCCAATAGGCTACTTGGCCCCAAAGCCACTCCCAGCCTGGATCATTTCTGTTTCCAGGTTGGATGGGTGATTGACTTTGCTCCTCTACCTGCGCTTGCCTGCACCCTTAGGTGGTCTCACCCTCGCATTCTCTTGGAGGGAAGTATTGAGTGAGGCCCAGGGCATCAGGGATGCGGTTAGGGTTCTATAGGGGCTGATGCCGAGCCAGCCCTCATCCAAGGCTCCGAGGCCTACCCAGACTTCGCCAGGTGACCTGAGGGGGACCACGGCACTTCCCAGGGAGCTGGTTCTCAGTGCTGCAAACGTCTCTTTCCAATCCTGGCTCTCCCCGCCCAACGTGACTGCCAGCGCTGAGAAAGGCCCTCAGCCTGCGGAGGCTCGTGCTTCCATGGTTGGTTCTTCAGCTTGTCAAGGCCAGAGCACCTGTGGGGAGGAGCCGGGACCTGCTGCTTAGACTTGGGCCAGCTTCCCTTGCACCAGATGCAGAGAGTGTGCTCTCGCAGCCATGGTGCTCTGGTGTCATTGAGGATCCACTGGGTGCAGAAGGGGAGGGAGAGCACCTAGCCTGATGGAGTGATCTGCAGACACAGGACATGTACTGGGGGTAGCCTCGATCTAGTCAATGACAGAGGAGGTGCTGTTGAAGTCTGAGGGGGAGTATGCTCTATAACCAGAATGATCAACGAGAGCTTCCTGAGGGCATCTGGGGGTGAGGAGAAGGGATTGGGGGGCACTCCACACCTACACACACGCATGCGCACACACGCATGCAGAGGGGGCAGTGGACCAGGTGTCTGGAGCCAGTCCTGAACAATTTTGCTGGAAATGAGCCACCTGGGACCTTCGCTCTGGACACAGCTTGATGACAGAACCTGGAAGCATCAGGTACTCCCTGCCCTTCTGGGCCAGAAAGCCAGCCTCTGTCCCTTGTGATTGACTCTCTCAGGCCAGAGCTGACTGAGGGATGCACACCTCTAATCATTAATTACCCTCTGTGGTGTGCTTTTATGCCTTTCCAGATTAACGCTCTCCTAGGGAATGTCAGCATTACAGACTTCCCATTTAATGATCTGGGGACAATGATTTAAGGGCTGGCACCCAGAGGGCTGGAGAACAGGTGCAAAACCTGCTGGGAGGAGGATGGGGCTCTTCAGTATTAAGGCCTGGGGTTTCTGCTTGGACAGGGGCCTGGAGGGGGACAGGGTTAGAGCTGACTGGATTTTGCTTGTCATTCCTCCAGGATTATGTGCCCAGAAAGTGTACTCACTGTCTATCTGCTGACTGCTCAGTGGGACCGTAGGCCTGCCACCAGGAGTGCTTCCCGGAGGGGCCGTCCTCCAGTTGGTGCACTACGTTAGCCTGACCTACAACAGCCATCCAGGCCTAGCTCTTACACCAGCAAAGCTGCTCATCAGGCTGGCTCTGCCTCCCTCGGGACTCACCTGCCTCCTCTTCCTCCCCATTAGTCATATCTTTTGAGAAGGTACCCCCACTCCAGCTGTCCCTCTCCTCACCTGACCCAGAGATGCTTCCGAATTGGCCCAACTCTCTGCAAGTTTGGGAACGTCAGGGGACATCTGGTGGCACTGTCTCTCGGCCCTTCCAAAGCCAGGCTCTCTGCAGGTGGGCGTGGGAGCTTTGGCTTTCTCTCAGGAGGAAGAGGTGCCCCGAAGCAGAAAACCACCTTGCTGAGCCCGTGGTGCTAAGCCCTTCGAATGTCATGGGTCACGTGAAGCACAGGACTCAGGAGCCAGGCACCCGAGGTCAACTCCCATCCCTGCCACTTGTAAGGTTTGTGACTTAGGCAAGTGACTCAACCTCTCTGTGCCTCGGTTTCCTTGTCTGTAAAGTGTGCAGGCTTTTCGTGAGGACCACAGCGAGCTAACATGGAAAGTTCTTATGGTGGTTCCAGCACAGAGACGACATTCTGAAATCCCTGCTATCATGACTGTGTCTCACTGGCCTTTACAAACCCCGAGTGGCTGATGGATGAAGGGAAAGTTGAGGCAGGACAGAGGAGCAGCTTTGGAAGTAGGTACAAGCTGGCATGCCAACTTTATTGCCTGGAAGGCAGTATACTGTGGAAGCTGGGAAAGCTAGCTTCTGGGTGTCAGCGTCTCGCTGTGTAAAATGCACGTACAAATCATAGTAGCTACTCCTGGGAGGACTGTCCTGGTGAACTGAACTGCACGCATAATGTGAGCAGCAGAACACCTGGCCCGGAGCGTGCTGTCAGGAAACCTAGTTGGCGCTCCCATTTGACAGGCAGGTAAGCAGAAACGTGGCAAGAAGAAGGGACTTTCCCGAAGAAGACATCTAATCTCTGTTCTGGACGAGTCCAAAGCCTAGGCGTCGTCCCACTCTAGCTCTTGGCTACGCTTTTCTCAGTCCCAGAAGCCCCCCTTGTAGTGCTTATAATTGGAACATTTCCACCCAGTTGCTCCCGACCCAGCACAGCTGATTAGCTAATTGAACCTGAATTCGCGGAGGGCACTCTGTCTTCTGGGAAGCCGGGCCAGCCAAGGCCACTCCACTGACCTCAGCAGGCATGATGAGCCCTTGGCCAATCAATTCCTGTTATGACCAAGGCCGCCAATTTTTTCCCTCTTACATTCTTCCCCGCAGCCTGGTCATCCACTCAGCACACGGCTGGAAGCCCGCCCATTCCCCCTTCTGATTTCATCTGCTGCTGTCTGGCTGCCCAGCGCCACAGAGGTTTTGTCAAGTGCAATTTCTGCCTCTTGTTGCTGCATGTCCTCTGCAGAGTGCTGCTCAGACAAGCAGGTTCAGTGATGCAAACATCCTTCCCTGTGATAAGAGGCAGCATGCACCCCTGAGTGAGCAGCATGGCATTCTTCATCATCACTGGCAGCTGGAGGGGCAAGGCCACCTGGCCAGTCTGTGTGGGTGTCTAAGGCTATCCCTGGAGCCCACGGGCAGATCTGGCTCCAGGGAAATGGCAGGCACAAGGCCACGATCATTGCTTGGAACCCAGAGCCAGCCAGTTCTCCAGGCACTGCCCCAGAGAGAGCTCTGCCCTGAATGGACATGACTTTTAAGTCAATCTTTTGGCAAAGCTAGTTTGGATCCCTCCTAGAGGGGCCAGTCCTTGCCTTTGGACCAGGCTTGGCACAAGGGATGGAGGGAAGTCAGGAGGCTCTAAGGCGACCCTGAGCTAGAGTAGCGTAAAGGCGTACAAGTGTTATCTGGATGGAGTCCATGCTGTGAGTCTTGGGTACACGCAGGAGGACATCTGTAACTCATTCAGCCCAGGCAAAGTCCAGGAGGACTTCTCAGAGTAGGTAGAGGGGGCACAGTCAAACCTCACGTGTCTGAGCTCCTTCCTCACCACTGTGCAGAGTCCCAGCATGTGTGAAGTTCCCTCTCACACCTACACCTACTCTAGTGGGTCATGCCTACATGGCATCGAATACGTGAGAACCCTTCCCGCAGGCTTCTTCCTGCCTTCTCCCTGCCGGATCATTCACCCTTCTTGTCTTCCTTCCTTCACTTAGACCTTGGGTCACAGGAAGCCTTCCCACATCGACAGTCTGGCCGCTTTGCTCCCTGCCAGGCTGTAAGCTGTGCGTGGGCCCGCACCAAACATGCCTCTTGTCTCCCCTACGCAAAGTGATGGTGGCCAGGAGCTCACAAAATGTCGGTGTCACTTAGCCTCCATGGTCCTAGTTGATGTTCCAGCTGCCTTGGGAGGCAGAAAGGGTCCAAGATTCCTGTTTCCCACACTAGGAGACCGAGGTCCCCAAAGGGAAGCAATTGTTTGACAAACATGGCACATTGACACTAGCTTCTAGCTGGGGGATGGGTATGGGGAGGGGCTGTAATGGAACCAGCTTGCCTCGTGCCAAATCCAGTTCTTTCTGGGAGCCCAGCATTCCTTGAATTGAGGACTGGTTTTGAGACTGTCTCACCCCATGATACTGGATTAGTCCTGTTTTCTGAACAAATAAAGAACCCCGGCTCATAGGCCAGGCATTTCCTGCTGTTGCAGCTGAAGTCCCCAATTCAAGCCCAGATGGTCTTAAACACACAGTGTGGGTCCCCTCTCTCCAGGCAATGGGCCCATCGGGGGTTCCATGGGCTCTGAAAGAGTAAGACAAGATTCCTTCACCACTCTGCAGGATGCCACTCTGCTAAAGAGCCTGCCCTCTGCTAGCCATGCCATCTTTCGTCAGTGCGGCAGCCTGGTGTGACAGTGTGACCCGTGCCTCTCCCGACATGTGCTAGCACCCTGCACACAGGCCCCATGCTGCAGCATCTCTGGGGCATTCCTGGCCCACTTATCTAGGCTCAGCGCATCCACCCCTATGCCTGCTTCCTGGGTGGCTGACTGCTAGTGTTTTCCAGACTCTCCATGAGCTAGTCCCATAGCTTTGCTTCCTCCAGAAGAGGGATTGGTGGAGGGTGGTGAGAGCACCTTGAATAAAAGTCCTTAGTTGCTGTGTCTCAGAGCACTGTGTCTGCTTGTTGTGCCACATGAACTCTTAGCCATCATGGAGACTTCAGCTTAGATGTAGGTCTCTTCCTCCAAGAAGGCCCCTGTGGTTACCAGCTCCCCACCCGCACCCCACCCCCTGCCAACACACACACACACACACACACACACACACATGAGCAAGGAGGGGGACTGCCTCCACTGTGTGCGAGAAGAATTTTCCATTTGGAAAGTGGAGAAGTTGCAGTGAGAGAGAGGATAGCTAGATAGAGGAGCAGAAAGTGGGAGGCAGCAGCAGTGACCAGGGCCAGCCAGAGGCACTGGGGACAGCAGGAAGCAGGAAAGAAGCAGGCAGACTCTAAGTGGGCCACTTGGGAGAGAGAGAGAATGAGTCCAGTCTGGCTGGAATACTTTGTGGGGTGTCGGCTGTCACTAATCTGGCATACACAGGGAGAGGTGAGAAATCTCCAAGATGCTGTGTGAACACCCTGTGAATCAGCAAGTCCTCCTCAGACAATGTTCCTTTGGCATTTTGTTAGCATTCTACTGGGGAAAAGTAAGCCAGGAATCCCCACGTAAGCTTCCTGTGCCCACAGGGTCCTCTGATGGCTTATCTACTCCAATTCCCCATCCTGCCTTCCTGCCTCCCCATCCTCTAGGGAGCCCTCCTGATCCTTTAAGCCTGCAGGTGTGGCCTACTCAGTGGTCTCTCACCAGCCCTTCAGTGGTTCAGTCTTCAGCTGCTCCTGACTCATGGCCAGCTCAGAACAAAGCACTGCCCTGTCTTGTACATGCCCACAAAGGCTGCAGATCAGACAGTCGTAGTCCACAGAGAAGCCACTGGCTGATTTTTAGAAGCAGATTACCAGATTTTTCTTCCTGTCTGCTTAGTCTGGAAGTTCCACTAACACCTGCTCAGAACCAGAGCAGCACACAAACCTCCATGGACAGATGGATGTCCACTGGCCATGAAGTACATTGGCCAGGAATCAAACCTGTGTGTCCCATATGGAAGTCAGGAATTCTACCACTGATCCACTTCCTCACCCATTGGCTCCTTTACCTGCACAACCAGCTACCCTATAGGGCCACCAGGCTCATTTCACAGAACGAAACCTGGCTGCCTCAGGGCATCTTCAAGACACTAGACTGCATCCTTGAGAGAGGCTTGTCCAGTGGTGGCTAAGAACAGGTTTGGGAACCCGGGCACAGAGGCTTAGACCTGACTTTACTGGTTTATTGCTTTAGTCTCTGAGTTCTGCTCTAAAAGAAATACCACGGGGGAATGGCTTTAACCAACAGACATTTATTTTCTCTCTGTTGTTGGGTGCCATCGCATCGGCTCCTCCTCACAGTGACCCTGTGCACAAGAGAATGAAACTCTGACCAGTCCGGCCCATCCTCACAATCCTTGGCATATTCGAGCCCACCATTGTAGCCACCATGGCGGCCCATCTTATTGGGGCTTCCTCTTTTCCCTGACCCTCCACATTACCCAGCATGATGTCCTTTCCAGGGACTGGTCTCTCCTGACAACACATCCAAAGCACATGAGGAGAAGTCTCACCATCCTTGCTCCTAAGTAGCATTCTGGTTGTACTTCTTCAAAGGTAGATCTGTCTGTTTTTTGGGCAGTTCATGATACTTTCGACATTCTTCACCAGCACCGTAATTCAAATACATCAACTCTTCTTCGGTCTTTCTTAATATCCAACTTTCATGTGCTCATGAGGCAATTGAAAATACCATGCCTTGCTTGGGTCACATGCACTTTAACCCTAAAAGTAACATCCTTGCTTTTCAACACTTTAAAGAGGTCTTGGGCAGGAGATTCACTCAGTGCAATACGTTCTCTGACCTCTTGACTGCTGCTTCCACGAGTATTGATTGTGGTTCAAAGCAGGATAAAACACTTGACACAATTCCCACACTGTGTCTCCAGTGTTGTCCCCAGTAGCACTGTGGGTCAGTGAGGGACATCGTGTCTCATGGTGGGACTGGCCCTATGGTCCTCTCTGTGCTTTGGATGCTCCAAGCCGGAATGGTGCCTGATCTGACCCCACCACACTGTGGTGAAATAACACTAACAGTGTTCATCAGAGCAGCAAGAGGAATACCAAAAATAGATTTTGGGGCCAGGGCATGACACCCCATCAGACTTGACTAGAAAACACTCATAAAGGTCAACAAACAGACCTGGAACTATAAGCTTATCTTTTGTTGAATTGTTTTTGTTGTTGTTGTTCCTTTCTCTTTGTTTCCAACATTTGTATTCTAACTGCCAATAATTATCCATATATCTTGATTGGATTGTTTTTATTAAAATTATTTTATTAGGGGCTCGTACACCTCCTATCACAATCCATACATACATCAATTGTGTAAAGCACATTCGTTGCCCTCATCATTCTCAAAACTTTTGCTCTACACCCATGCCCCTGGCATCAGGTCTTTATTTTTCCCCTCCCTCCCCACTACCCCTTCTCTTATGAACCGTTGATAATTTATAAATTATTTTGTCATATCTTGCTCTGTCCCACGTCTCCCTTCCCCCACTTTTCTGTTGTATGTCCCCCAGGGAGGAGGTCATATGTAGATCCTTGAAATAGTTTCCCCCTTTCCAACCGACCCTCCCTATGCCCTCCCAGTATCACCACTCACACCACTGGTCCTGAGGGGATTATCTGCCCTGGATTCCCTGTGTTTCCAGTTCCTATCTGTACCAGTGTACATTCTCTGATTTAGTCAGGCTTGCAAGGTAGGATACGGATCATGACAGTGGGAGGGCGGGGGAGGAAGCATTTACGAACTAGAGGAAAGTTGTATTTTCTTCGTTGCTACATCGCACCCTGACTGTCTCCTCTCCTCCCCAAGACACTTCTGTAAGGGGATGTCCAGTAGCCTTCAAATGGGCTTTGGGTCTCCACTCTGCACTCCACCCCTCATTCGCTATAAGATTTTTGTTCTGATGATGGCTGATACCTGATCCCTTGACACCTTGTGATCGCACAGGCTGGTGTGCTTCTTCCATGTGGGCTTTGTTGCTTCTGAGCTAGATAGCTGCTTGTTTACCTTCAAGCCTTTAAGACCTCAGATGCTATATTTTTTGATAGCTAGGCACCATCAGCTTTCTTCGCCACATTTGCTTATGCACCCATTTGCCTTCAGTGGTCATATCAGGGAGGTAAGCACAAAATGATATGATTTTTTTATTCTTTGATGCCTGATAACTGATCTCTTCAGCACCTCATGGGCACACAGGCTGGCTTGCTTCTTCATGTGGGCTTTACTGCTTCTGAGCCAGATGGCCGCTTGTTTACCTTCAAGTCTTTAAGACCCCAGATGCTATCTCTTGTGATAGCCGGGCACCATCAGCATTCTTCACCACGTTTAGTTGTTCACCCACTTTGTCTTCAGTGGTTGTGTCAGGAAGGTGAGCATCATAGAATGCCAATTTAATAGAAGAAAGTATTCTTGCATTGAGGGAGTACTACAGTGGAGGTCCAATGTCCCTCTAATACCTTAATACTAACCTTATAAATATATACACATAGATATATTTCCCCATCCTCATGTATAAATACATTTGCACAGGTACATGTCTTTATGTAGACCTCTATAAATTCCCTTTGCCTCCCAGCTCTTTCTTCTATTTCCTTTGACTTCCCTCCTGTCCCACTATCTTGCTCAGTCCCCACCAGGGTTTCAGCTATTCCTCTTAGTTACATTACCCTTGATCATGCCCAACCAGACCTCCCACATCCTCCTCACCACCGATTTGGATTGTTTGATGTTCCCTTGTCCCTGGGTTTATTAACACCACTACCTTGCCCCCCCCCAAGCTCCCCGTATCCCATGTCCCCACGGAACTATTGGTCCCATTGTTTTCTCCTCCAATTGTTCATCCAGGAGATAGTAACATGCACAAAAATAAGACAGAGGACAACCAAGCAACAATATGCAACAAAACAACAACAACAAACCAATGACAAAAAAACCACAAGGAAGAAAGACTTGTAGTTATTTCAAGGATTGTTTGTTGGCCTTTAGAAGTGTTTTCCAGTCCAGTCTGTTGGGGCACCATTCCCTGGCCCCAAAGTCCACCTTCAGCATTCCCTGGGGACCTTGCTGCTCCATTTCCTTGCAGTTCTGTTGAACCCCTTTAATGTTTTGCCTCAGTGTGGCGGGATCAGATCGGGTGCAGTTCCCTCACTGTGTCTCCGGTGTTGTCCCCTGTAGGGCTATGGGTCAGTGAGGGATGTCATGTCTCATAGTGGGGCCAGCCATGTGGTCCTCTCTGTTTACTGGCTGTTCTAATTGGTAACATCGACCTCCTGGCCTGATGGGCCATGATGTGCTCCACTCTCTCCTCCTTCCCCTTCATCTGCTCCTGTGTGCTCTGATCAGATATGTCCCTATTTCAGAGCTGTAGATTCAGTGCAGTCCTTTGAAATTAGTTCTTCTGAGGGGAGGAGCAGATGTCCCCTTAGTAGTTGGAATTTGGGCCAGCCCTCTCCCCAGACCTCTCCACTGGTTCCCTACTCCACATCGGCATGTTGCATTCACATCTTTGAGCACCGGGTTGAAGTCTGGTTCCTCTTTCCCTCTGAAGACACAAACAATACCCTCCCCTTGGGTGGGTTAGTGCCCTGTGCCCCGCTACACTTTTTTTTTTCACTTCCCCACCTCCTTTTTAGTTGTCTACCATGTGTATCCCTGTATTTGGTCTGGTCCCTGCCATATTACCTGGTCCTCACCCCAAGAATATTTGTATACCGTAGTTTTTTCCCTATGCCTCATTTGTCATTATTTTTTTAAGTTTACCTCAGCAGCCTTTGAAGTCTTTCTATATGTATGTCAATGCTATCTTGAGGTCTGTTTCCTCTTTGTTGCACTCTGGGTGAGGTTGTTCTATGTGGTGGTTTCTTATTTATGCTTGGTGAGTGTTGTTCTTCTGTGCATACTGGGTCGACAAGGATCTTTTGTAGGGCTGGGTTTCTTCTAACGTATTCTTTGTGTTTTTCCTTGCCTGGGAAGACTCTTACTTCTCCATCTATCTTGATCGATAATTTGGCTGGATAGAGCATTCTTGGGTTTGCATTGTTTTCCTTCAATTTTTTTAAATATGTTACCCCACTCTCTCCTCTTCTTCATAGTTTCTGCTGAGAGGTCTGAGCAGTTTCTTATTTGGGAAACTTTATATGTGATTGCTTGTTTTTCCCTAGCTGCTCTCATGATTTTCTCCTTTTCCTCAAAGTTGGATAATTTAACTATTATGTGCCTTGGTGATTTCTTCTTGGGATTCAGTTTAGCTGGGGTTCTTTCAGCCTCCTGAATGGTTGCCTGGTTTTCATTCACTAACCTTGGGAAGCTTTCCTCCAAGAATTCGCACTATTGTTTCAGATGACTTCTTTGTTGTATCTTCTTCCATTAAGCCAATAATTCTAATGTTGTTCTGCTTCATAGCATCAGACATAGCTTTTAAGTTTTCTTCAGCTTCTCTGATCTTATTAGATTTTTGTTCGCATTTGTTAAAGTCTGCTTGGCTGTCCTCTAAGTCACTGATACAGTTCTCTGATTCCTCCAGTCACTTCTCGAGGTTCGTGAGTCTGCTACTGGTTTTTGTTATCTCCTCCCTAAGCTCCTGTATTTCTCTTTGATTTATGGCTTTTACCTCTTCTATCATTTCATCCTTTTTCTGTATTTTTTCCCTCATATCCTCTATGACTCCAAGTAGCATTCTAAAAATTTCTTTCTGTAGCAGCTCAATGTCTGCTTTCTCTATGCATGGCATTATGTTCAGGACATCTTCTGGCATTGCCTTTTGTTTCTCCTGTTTTTTCATTGAGGTCGTTGGGGCTGATGGCTGTTTGCGCTGCGTTGTTTTAGATGAACCAGGTGCCATTTTCCTGGGAGTCCAAGAGCACTGGCTTTCTCTGGGAGACTTGTTGGAGTGCTTCTTTGAACTGCCTATAGCTTATTTCACTATGGAGTTAACCTACCAATTTATCCTCCTCTGGCTTCCCTCTCAGGGGAGTGACCCAGAAGGGTTACCTGCTTTGGTGTTGCAGAGGTTGGGCAGAGGTTCCTGCAGCAGATTGGAGCATTGAGGAGTGTTGGCCTAGCTGCCTTATGCCCCCAGGCACACAAGCAGGAATCCTTTTGTTGAATTGTTGTTGTTTTTCTTTTGTGCTTATTATTTCTTTTGCATGTCAATCTAGATAAGATAGGCAGGATAAACAATCCAGAGGAGAAAACAGTGGGATCGATGGTTCCAGGGGGATACAGGAGAGGTGGAAGTGGGAGTAAGTTAGGGGGTGCCAACAAACCCAGGAACAAGAGAACAGTAAGTGATCTAAAATCGATGGCGAGGAGGGCATAAGATGTCTGGTGGGGTTTGATCAAGGGCAATGTAACCGGGAGGAATTACTGAAACCAGAATGAAAGCCAAACATGATAGTGGGACAAGAGAAAAGTAAAAAGAAATAGAGGAAAGAACTAGGAGGCAAATGGACATTTATAGAGGTCTAAATATCGGCATATACATCTGCATATATATTTATATATAATGATAGGGAAATAGATCTAGATATATACATTTATATGTTAAGCATTAAGGTAGCAGCTGGACATTGGGAATCTACTCAAATACTCCCTCATTGCAAGAACACATTCTGTGATGCTCACCTTCCCAACATGATAGCTGAAGACAAAATGAGTGCATAAGCAAATGTGGTGAAGAAAGCCCGGCTATCAAAGATATAGCATCTGGTGTCTTAAGGCTTAAAAGTAAACAAGCAGCCATCTATCTCAGAAGCAACAAAGCCCACATGGAAGAAGCACACCAGCCTGTGTGATCACCAGGTGTCGACAGGATCAGGTATCAGGCATCAAAGATCCAGAACAAAAAAAATTATATCAATGTGAATGAGAAGAAGGGTGGAGTGGAGACCCAAAGCCCATCTGTACACAAATGGACATCTCCTTACAGAAGAGTCGCAGGAAGAAATGAGCCAGTCAGGGTGCAGTATAGCAAAAATGAAACATATGACTTTCTCTAGTTCTTTAATGCTCCCCCCCCCCGACTATCATGATACCAACTCTATCTTACAAATACAGATAGACCAGAGCATGACAACTAGTTCAGATAAGAACTGGAAGCACAGGGAATCCAGGACAGATAAACCCCTATGAGGGTAGTGATACCAGGAGGGTAAGGGTAAGGTGGCAGGAGGAAGGGGGAACTAGTCAAGATGATCTACATATAACCCCTTCCCAGTGGGATAGACAATAGAAAAGTGGGTGAAGGGAGACAGCGGTCAATGTAAGACATAACATTTTATTTTATTTTATAAATTATCAAGGGTTCATGAGGGAGGGAGCATGGGGGAGGGGGAAATGAGCTGATACCAAGGGCTCAAGTAGAAAGAAAATATTTTGAAAATGATGATGGCTACAACTGTGCTTAACACACTGTATGTATGGATTGTGATAATAGCTTTAAGAGCCCCCAATAAAATGATTTAAAAAATACTTTATAACCTCAATCTTTTTTCCATTGATCATGATGTCACCTATTGGTTCAGTTGGGAGGATTTTTGTTTTTCTCACATTGAGTTATAATTCACACTGAAGGCTGCAATCCTTGGTCTTCATCAGCTTCAAACTCTCCTTACTTTCAGCATGTCAGATTATGTTATCTGCATATCAATGGTTATTAACAAGCCTTCCTCCAATCCTGATGCCATGTACTTCATATAAGCCACTTTCTGTGATCACTTGAGGGGCATAAAGATTGAATAAGTATGGTGAGAGGATACAGTCCTTATGCACCTGTTTCTCCGTTTTTAACTCAGCATCGTTCCCTTTTTGTGTTTGCACCATCACCACTTGATCCATGTATAAGTTCTGCATCAGTACAATCAAATGGCCTGGAATACTCATTCTTCTCAAGCCTGTCATAGTTTGTCATATGCAACATCGAATGTCTTTGCATAGTCAATTAAACACAAGTAAACATCTTTCTGTTATTCTGTTTTCAACCAAGACCCATCTGAAGTCAGCAACGATATCCCTTGTTCCATTTTCTTTTCAGAATCTATCCTGAATTTCTGGCAGCTTCCTGGCAATGAACTGCTGTAACTGCTGTTGGATGATCTTCAGCAAAATTTTACTTGCATGTGATTATCAATGATATTGTTCTACAATATTATTGTAGAACAATATAGAAAAATGTGACCCATGCCGTTGGGTCACTTTTCTTTGAAACAAATTCAAATATAGATCTCTTCCAGTCTGTTGGCCATGTAACTATCTTTCATATTGCCTGGAACAGATGAGTGAGTTCACCTAGTATTTCATCAGCTTGCTGAAACATGTCAGTTGGTATTCTGCCAATACCTGGAGGCTTGTTTTTGGCTAATGTTTTCAATACATCTTGGACTTCTTCCTTCAGTATCTTGGATTCTTGATTAGATGATACCTCTTGAAATGGTTAAATGTCAACTAGTTCTTTTTAGTACCATGCATGTATTATCATCTTCTTTTGATACTTTCTGCATCTTTCATTATTTGCACATAGAATCTCTTTTGTTATTGCTAATTGAGGGTTGGATTTTTCCTGCAGTTCTTTCAGTCTAAGAAATGCTGAATGTTCTTCCTGGTTGGTTTTATAACTATAGGTCTTTGCACATTTCATTATAATGCTTTATCTTATCTTCTCAAGCTGCTCTCAAGAAGTCCAAGTTCAAGATGTCAGCCTGCTTTCCTGTTGACTTTTGGAGAAAGGACTTCTTTTTCAGCTTTTGTTTTCTGTTTTTCATGTGATATGGTGCCTGTCCCCCCCTCTGTGCTTTCTTGTTCCTATTCCTAGTCTGCCTTTTTCTAATCTCAAAAGTGATGGGCGTAAGCCAAATCCTAACTGATCATTATGGCCTCAGTAACACAAGTGGAATGCCATTCCCAAACAGAATTGCCTGCACAGGCATAAGGGTTAGGACTTATAATATGTATATTTTAGGGGACACAATTCAATCCATAACATGGATGCAATGAATGTGCCTCATGTACCTTTACGATGAAGATGTTGAAATAGTATACACCCCATAGGTGGATTTGAGGATCAAGTGAGAGATGAGGGATGCAGAATGGATCTCACAGTTAAGTGTTCAACAGGTATTAACTGATTGCTGTTAGCGTTCTTACGATGCCTAAGGGGCCTTTTGGGGCTGGGGTGAGGGGCAATACTGATTCACAAACACTGGCCACATTGAAGGGAGCTGTGTCTAGGAATAGGAGTGAGATGTGGTTTTAAAGCTCAAGACTCAGCATCTCCTTGTTCTGGTGCTGGGCACCTGAGAGAAGAACCAAACCCCCTTCAGCCTCAAGTTCCCTTTGTATCTGATCCATCAACCATGCTATCTGATGGGGTGGAAGTGAAGGTTTTAGTGACCCTTGGTCAAAGCTGGTATCCTGAGAAACTCCCGAAGTGGGAACAAGTTCTAGTGCCTCCAGTCTGTTCCACGATCACAGCCCAGGACAGTGGGTTCCCTGAAGCGGGGGCTTTCAGAGTCATTAGCCCACTGTAGGAAAATTAAAATTTCCACATGCAGATATTAGCTAATGGAGACTTTCATTACTTATCATAGCAGTCATTTTAGGAGATAGCTTTGGTGCACATTAGGAGGTTATTTTAATACCACACGAATGAGACACCTTGATTAGCCATCTGGGGTCAGGGAGGTAATGAAATACGCCACTAGAAGGTGGAAATCACAGTTTCCCTGGGATCTAGTAATTTCCTCCATGTTCCCGAAGTGGCAGCTCATCCGTCAGGCACTACCCATGGCCTGCTGGTTAGGGACATCTCAAGGAAGAGATTGATGGGGAGGGAAGGTGTGTGTGATTACTCTGGTGTAGGGGCCCAGGTTTACAGGGGCATGGAGGAGCGCATTGAAGTATGCGTGCTGTGTGCATGTGGAGAACGAGTATACCTGTGTGTGTGACTGGTATTTTCGTGATGGCGTGTGTAGTCATGTTATATGTGTGGAGTATATGCTGTGTGTGTATGTGGAGTGTGTAACTATGTATGTGTATCCATATGTGATATGTGTGCTTATGAGATGATATGGTGTCTGCGCGACTGTGTATGTTTGTGATGGTGTGTTTTTCTCCATGTATGAGGTGTATATGTGTGAGGTGTATGCTGTGGGTGCATGTGAGGTGTGTATATGTGGACTGTGTCTATGGGTATGGGGAGAATGTGTTATATGTCTGTTGGGTATGCATGTGACTATGTATGTTTCCATATGCGCTGTGTGTATGTGTGGGGTGACGTATATGTATGGTATGTTCTGTGTCTGTTTAGTGTGTACTATGTTTGTATGTATATAGTCATGTGGTATTGTATGTGAAGTGTGTGTGTAGTATGTATGTGCAAGCTCATTTGTACACATGTCTGTGGCTCTGTGTGTGTATCTGAGTGAATGTGTACATGCGTGTGTTTCAAGAGAAAATGGACTTCTATGCAGATGTAGTTGACCTGGAGGAAAAGGCAGTGGGCTAGCTGTGGAGTAGTGAGTTTCCTGTCATCTTAGCGTTTGGTGACAACCTGGGCAATTGGTCTCTTGGGAAGGGACACTCCAGAGGTGATGGACTCCACTTCAGGTGTCCAGGTTTCTTGTTATCTGGCCTGGTATCCAGATGACTCAACGCCTACTCACAGCTCTGGCGTTAACATGTGGTTTGAGTGAAGCCTTTTCCAAGTATGACCTCAATCTCCCACTGCTGGGGGGCTCGGTCTGGTCTTTGACTACTGCCTGGATACCAGGTGGCACAGTCAAAACCCTCTTCAATTGGCTAGTGCAGGGCTAGCAGGCTCCTGGCCAGCTCCGGGGTTGTCCCAGGTCGGAGAAATCAGAGCTGCTCTGGAGTTCCTGTTCATCTCCCTGTGAAGTGTCCTCAGTTGTCAATGTCCCTGGAACACCCATTTAGAGTCTTTCACCCTTCCTCCAAACCCACCTGTTTGATTTCCTTTGGGCTCAAGGAGAGGCGCTGGGGTCGCTATCCACACAGCTTCTCTGGTGAACAGTCAGTTGTGGGAAATCCGCTCCCCTTCAGAAAGGCGTGGAGCAGACTCTGAAGGGCCTGTCATCAGGACTTAAAGGATCAGGAGGTAAGACAACTGCACCTCTAACATGGGATCCATGCTGATAGACTAGAAGCTGCCCCCCATGGGAGCCCTGCCTCTCCTGTGCATGGCGCTTAACAGTCACAGGAGAGTTTACCACTCCCCTTGCTCATCACCCCTCCTAAGTCCTTGCAGCAGCCTTACCCCTCTGCCCAGATGAGAGCTGGTAAAAACCTGCTTATGATCATGCAGTGCTTGTGGTCGAGTGTTGTCTCATGTACCCCACTCTGTTTCCTCTCTCTCTGCTTCTCCTGCTGTCTCTGGAGTCTTCGCCTATTGCTGTTGTGGGCCATCAAGCCTAATTCTCAAGGACTCTATATGACAGCCTCGATCTGCCCATACAGCTTTCTAGGTTGCAGTCTTTACTGAAACAGACCACCAAGTCTTTTCTACTTTAGACCCTCTGGTGGGCTCAAACCACTGACTTTTCAATTCGCAGCTGAGTGGTAAATATGGCATCACCAGGCTTCACCTAGCAGCTGCTCAATGTTGCCAAAGAGGGTGGGAGTCCAGTAGGATATGAGCCGGGTGTGAGCAGCAGGAGAAACAGCTGCTTTAGAAGAATGTTCGGGCCTCTGGACCTGGACTGGGCTGAGTGGTGTGACTGGGAGTCAATCGTTTCACTCTTTAGTCTTCCATTCCTTCGCTGTCAAACCTCATCAGCATGAACATGACCAAAGTTCAGCATGTTCCCAGAGCTGAAGAGCAGCATCCCATAGGCAGACTCTCGCTCCCATTACTGTTGACTAGATTGGAGTAGACTTTTTGTTTCTCCTTCCAGGTCAGTAGACAGGAACTAGTTTATCATGAAAATATTTTCTTCCTTATCCCCCTGAAGACACCACTAAAGTATGTGAGATGAAGTGTCACCACGCTGGCTTCTAAAGAGCATCCTAACCGTACTTCCTCCCCGAGAGATTTCTTTGTTCTTCTTGCAGTCCACTCAGTATCTTCTTCAATACGAGGACTCAAAGGCATCGGTTCTTCTACAGTCTTGCTTCTTCATCGCCCAGCTTTTGCATGCCTGCGAGGCGATGGAAGACCATGGTATGTGTCCGGCCCAGCTTAGCCTTGAAAGTGACATCTTGGCTTTTTAAAATATTTTGCAGCAGATTTGCCCAACAAAATTTGATTTCCTGACTGCTGTTTCCATGGCCATTGACTGTGGACTCAAGTAAAATGAAGTCCTTGGCAGCTTCAGTTTCTTCCCTGTGTTTCAGGTGGTGTCTACTGACCCAGCAGTAAGGATCTTGGCTTGCTTCATGTCGAGCTGTACTCTAGATAGAAGGCTGCAGTCTTTGACCTTCATGAGTAAGTGCTTCAGGTCCTCTTCTATCCCAGCAACCAGGATTGTATCCTTTCACCATAATGAATAAATCTTCGTGTACAACAAATAATCGGAGAAGCTGGATTCTGTGAAGATGAACGTAGAGAGCTGTTGAATTTCGGCAGCCTTGGAGGACCTACAAGGACGTCGCTCACTTTTAGCTGGGGAAGGAAAGCCTTTCTGACCACATTGTGCCTGTCTGCCTGGACAAAGGGCTCCCTGTAGGCAGGGACATGTCTGGTTCTCTCTCTCTCTCTCTCTCTCCCCCCCTCCCCCCCCCCCGGCTCTTGATGGGTGACTGACTCTTGGTGGCTGTTAACTGACTGAACAAAATACTGTTGTTGACAAGAGACTTTAGCAGGGAGTGAGAGACTCTGGAGTGCAGATTCATGGGGGTCAGTCCTGACTGAGGATTTAGAATCATTCCCACTCTCTTTTTGCTGATTAGACACCAGCCAACCAAGGGGGAGAGAGCTGTAGGAGAGGCAGAGCTGTCAGAGGGCCAGAGTGACTCCGGCCAAACAAAGGCTTAGACTCAGAGCTCACTGGCTTTTGAGAGTCCAGCCTGGACTTGAGGACAGAAGAGGAAAAACAGAGCAGGAGGTAGCTGGACTGAGTGGTGTGTGTGTGTGTGTGTGTGTGTGTGTGTGTGTGGTGAGAGAGAGAGAGAGAGAGAGAGAGAGAGAGAGAGAGAGAGAGAGAGAGAGAGAGAGAGAGAGAGACCTCTTGACTGGGAAGAAAAGAGACACTGGGATAGCAAAGAAAGTTTATTAGACTCTGGGAAAAGTTCCCAGGTCATCAAGTGAGGCAGAGTCAAAACCAGGACTATAATCCTTTCCTGTTCTCAGTCTCCTTGCTCAGCACTCATCCCCCTCCTGCCGACCTTACCAAAGCCCTCCTGCTTATGAAGAGACTGCAAAGGGTTAGGAATGACTGTGTAAGACCATCCTCATGGGCTGGACAGGGGAGCAGGATGTTGCACTGCCTCCAGGCCCTGGCCCTGTACTGAGTGCAGGAGGGGCAGATGGACGCAGGGTCTCCCGACTGGCAAACTGCAGCTTTGCTTTCTTGAGTGCTAAGTAGGGGCTGCTGGAGCAACTCCCCCACCCTCTGCCCCTCCGCCAAATAATTCGGATTCACAGATTCCTACCAGATATAGTAGAACTGCATGAGTTTCCAAGCCTGTAAAGCTTTATGGAAGCAGACTGCCTCATCTTTCTCCTGCGGAGCAGCCGGTGGGCTTACACTGGTGACCATTTGGCTAGCAGCCAAGCACTTAAGCCATCGTGCCACCAGGCTCCATGCAACTGCTACACATGGCAGCAAATTCAGGCCATTGATTCACATTTATTTCCTGCTCAAATGATCCAGGCCAGCTACTGCTGGGGGCAGAGGTGGGAGGGGCTGCTCTTTAGCATTTTAAGTTTACAGATAATTGGAGGAAAATAGCTCCAATAATGAAATCACTGTTGGATCACATTCTGGTACGTGACAAATCAATTCATTTATGATGCCTTCTTTGTCACACCAAGCCATTCTGGCGCTCAGTGGAAACCTCTTAAATTAATAAAACTGTTAAATCCATAAAATCCTCCATTCTGAGCAGCACATCACAGCACAAGTTTAAATCATTAAAGGAATAAAACTGATAAATGTGAGCTCAGGAGTGTCTGTGTCTGCAAAGAGGGGCTGGCTTTTAAGGCAGATACCATATAATAGTCATAAGCTCCGCTATATCCTCAATATATATAGCAGGCGAGGGCTGGGCAGGCACCATTTGCATATTTCAGCCCCAGCAAGGTGGGGGGTCTGGAGCGGGGCATGCTGCTTGAAGGGTGATTTGTGGGGTTTTAGCTTTTTTAATGAAATGCGATTTAATAGCAAAGAGAAAAGTCTAACGTCTTTATTAGACCCCATCGAACTTAGCTCTATCAGGATTTTCCAAAAGCTCTGCCTTGGTCTGAAAGGGAGGGTTGGCCTAGGTTTTCAGACCAGATGCCAGCAGGCCTGGAGCTTGTGAGCCCAGGAAGGGACATGTCTCCTAGTTTCATGGCCAGCTGTTTGAGTGACTTCGTATAGGCTGCTCTCCCTCCCTGTAAACGTGGGGAGTGGGAATGAGACTTGTGATGTCGTCGGGAGGAGTAGGGATAGTGAGGGAGGAGAAAGAGCTGTTAATCCGCAGTGAGTCTGAGCATTGCTCATTGGTGATCACTTCCGGTCACTGCAAACACCAGGCAGGGGCAGGCCTCATGGTGGCTGTGTGCGCGGTGTCACCCCAGGGCACACTGCTGAGCACTGGCTGGGATTTGTGGATGACTGATAGAATGAAGAGTTAGGAGGGGGCTCGTTTGGACTTCTAGACCAGAGATGTCCAGGCAAGGCCAGCATGAATTAGGATGGTAAAAAAGACAAGGAGACTTCAAATGTGGAAAGAGCCAGCGCAGGGTGACACTTCTTGGTAGCGGCTATTGACTGAGACAATGTTAGGGAGAAGTTTCCTGGGTTGGGGAGTTGTTTCGTGTGAACGATAAAGTAGGAGGAAGCAGGTGGACCCTAGGTTCCAGAACAAAACCTGTTCTCTGGAGCAGGTCTGCATGGGGCAGAAACGGTTCTGTCACTGGTTGAGGGCTTCTCGGCAAAGCATCACCCAAGGTCAGAGGTTGGAACAGATCTTGAAGGTGCTGAGACTGGAAGCTGTCACCTGCATCCATGTAGTGGAAAGGCACATTCGTTTTGGAAATGTGAGCCAATCCAGGTTTCTCTATGGCTCCACAGAATCCTTCAATGGAAACCAACCAATAAAGTATGGTCCAACTCACTTGCTTTGGACACATTGTCCGAGGGATCAATAGCTGGAAGAAGACTGCGTTTGGTAAAAAGGAGTTAGTGAGGCTGCGGGAGACCGTTTGTGAGACGGGTGGCCACGGGAGCGGCAATGAGAACACGCTGACAATCCTGAGGGTGGCGTTCCAGGGCAACAGCTCATTCTGTTGTCCAAGTCACTATCACTTGTAATGGCCTCAATGGTGCCGAGCAACAGAACCAGTCAACAAGGGAAGGGCAGAAGGGAAGCCATGTTTGAAAAATTTGGGGAGGTAGAAATCTAGAAACACAAAAATGTAGGGCTTGGAGCTTGGGGCTGTGCCTGCAAAGGGACAGGAAGGAGTAATAGAGCTTGGGCCGCGAGTTGGGAGGCCAAGCTTGGGCCTTCATGAGTAGAGACTTGAGCACTCAACTCTCTCTGGTCCTCCCCACCTGCCCGGATGCTTAGTGGGACGCTACCTGGCAAGCCAATGAAGCGAAATTACAAAACCAAGCCCACGTTGTCAAGTGGATGCTGGTGCTGATGACTGGTTTTGGACAATGGGCCATGAGTAGAAATGGCAGTGACCTTTGCAGACTAAGGCACTTAGAGCCATGGTCAAGCCATACCTTCAGAGAGTAAGTAGCATCACAAATAGAGGGACCCCCTGTCAGTCTGGGCACCCACATGATCAAGCGAAGAGCCCTCTTCAACCGCACCTGAGTGCCACTTCCAGTGTAAGTGAGAAACAACCCTGTGTCAAGGAACCAACATGTTACCACCACATGACCAACCTGTCTTGACGAATATAGGGAATGGGATTTTGTGTTTCTTTGAGTTAAAAAGGGTCTCAGACTAAGCTGCCTACCATCTGTTCTTTGAATGGAAGGTAAAGCTCACCTTGGATTCCTCGTTCTGCAGCAAGGCTGGCAAACAGGCCACAGATGTTCTGCTGCCTTTTTTGGCACCAAGGAAGGGCCCTCTAAGTCACTGATGGTACTTGCCACCCACTGGATCTGGCCATGTCCTGAGCACCCCTTTGAGCAGCGTGCGTCTGTGTTTGGTGAGGCACCGGATGCTAGGATATGTTGGAGCCTGGTGTCAATGGGATAATCTGGTCCCTCGGCTCTTCTGTCTGCCTCGGGCATTCTCTCTGTTCGGAATTCAGTGCAGTGACACTCTTCCGAGAAGCCGCCCTAACCACCGCCTGTGAAGGAGCAGCTTTCACCCCACCACTTCCCCACTTCGCTCTGCTGTTTCACCCCCCACGGCGCTAGAGTGTGCTTGTTCCCGCGTGGATTTCCTGTGCCCAGCACCCAGGAGCTGCCCCCGTCTCATCTCTGCCATGTATTAGCTGAGGCAACCTGGCAAAGCCACACCCTTCTTCTTTGACAAATGCTTTTATTGGGGCCCTTATAGCTCTTATCACAATCCATACATCAATTGCATCAAGCACATTTGCACATATGTTGCCATCATCATTTTCAAAACATTTTCTTTCTACTTGAGCCCTTGACATCATCTTCTCTTTCCCCTGCCTCCCCCATCCTCCCATTCTCATGAACTCTTAATAAATTATAAATTATTGTTATTTCCATATCTTACACTGACCGCTGTCTCCCTTCACCCATGTTTCTGTTGTTCATCCCCTGTGGTGGGGTGTACGTGTCATACGTTATGGCAATCGATTCCCTCTCTCTCCCCCTTCTCCCCCTACCTTCCCCCTACCCTCATGATATTACTGTTCCTATTATTGTTCCTGCGGGGTTTATTTGTCCTGGATCCTGTGTGTCAAGAGCTCTTATCTGTACCAATGTACATGCTCCAGTCTAGCCAGATTTGTAAGCTAGAACTGGGGTATGGAGTGGGGGGGAGGTGTTGGGGGAACATTAAAAAACTAGAGGAATATTGTGTGTTTTGTGGGTGCTATACTGCACCCTGGGTGAACCACCCCTTTCTTGTGACCCTTCTGTGAGGGGATGTCCAATTGTCTACAGATGGGCTTTGGTCTGTACTCCACCCTCCCTCATTCCAATTGATATGATTGTTTGCTTGGGGTCTTCTGATCCCTGATCCCATCAAAACCTTGTGATCACTTAGGCTGGTGGGCTCCTTCCAGCCGCAGGCCTTGTTAGCACCTCTACTGCCTCATGTGTAAGAGAAGGGTGGCGACCGTAGTGCATGGAAGTGGAAGTCTTTCTGTGTTATTGTTCATATGGCTCAAATGGCGTGGTTTAGCTAGCGTGTCCTGTGGAGTATCACGTATACCACAGCTGCGTGCTCTGTTCAGGGCATGCTCCCTGAATGTGTGGGAGCCAGAGAGAGTCCGATGTAATTTATTCAGTCTGATGTGATCTGTAAAACCGACAGAGGAACTGTCACACTGAAAATATTTCTCCTCCATTTTCGTCCTGTTTGGAAACACTTGGAGGAGGGCTACGCACTGGGTAGGAAACAGGAGGAAATGGAGGAGATCTTCCCTGCCTCTTTCCCTGACTGTCTTTCACATGACTGCTTCCTGGGTCAATTGCCTTTTAGTCTAATGAGGATGGAACCTCCCTGAGAATGTGCTCCTGGTTTTCTCTCTTCCTTGTCTCCTCCAAGGTCTTCTCCCTTCCACCAAGGACATGTACCTGGATTGGGTGCCCTGCTCCCCACCCCCACTTCATTCTAGAAGCTAAGAGTTTATCTAATGTAGCAGCCTTCAGACTTTGCTTACCCACAATCAACCCATGTGTGCATTTCTATTATACATAATCAAAGCAAAAGCTTTATGCAACAATACTCACCGGTAATGCATGGGAGTTAGGCTCAAATTATTCTTTTACTTTGTTTGCTTCTGCCCTGTCCTCCCCTGTTCTGTTTCTCAGTTTGAAAATGCTGTCTTGACCCACTCAGCTGATTTTATGGCTCATTGATGGGTTCTGACCCATAGTTTGGAAAAGTCTGATCTAGTTCACCTCCTCAGTTTTCTGACCAGGGGCTTGCCATAGGCCCACAGGAACGACCACTCCTGCCCCCCACCCCAGGCTGGGGGGGGGGGAGTCCAAACCCACAGTCACTCAGGCCACCTGCCCTTTTCTGCGCTCTGGATCAAAGCAAATGCATCAGAACCTTTACCACTGGCCGCTCTGTGAGGGCTTAGAGCGTCCAGAGGGGACAGGGGTGAAGAGGCTGTCACCTGCAGCCTCCATCCACCTTCTGGCAAAGAGAGTGGAAGTGACAAGGTGACTCACCTGCCTTTTCCACCCAGAGCAGAGCAGTCAAAGGGGCTGGGGGCAAGGGAGCCCATGCCCCCAACATAATGAGCCGTGAGGACCTGGGCGCCTGACAATCCAGAGTTCTTGACAGCCAGCATCACGAGTGCTAATTGCCGGCCAGGGCCAGGGTGGCAGCCCGCAATCCACATCAATTACGGAGACTGGCTGTGGCTGCCAGAGCAAAGGGCCCCTCGTGTCATTACTTAGGGCAGCTGTGCCTGCTGGGCAGGACGGGTGTGGACAATGGCACTGGTGGCCAGGCCCTGGGCACCACTGGCTTGCTGAGCAGGGCCTGACAAGTGAAGGGGGAAACACGGGGTCAGCGCAGCACTATGCTTGTCAAACTGGGCTCTGACGGGCCGGCACCCCACCCACCTCACCTCTGTTATGGCGGACAACAAGCAATTTGTTCTTTGTGAGGAAACAGAAGTGACCCCCTCCCCGCAAAGCCTCACAATTGCTGGTTTTCAGACAAAGGACCGTGCCAGGGACTTGAGAGGCAGAAGGGGAACATTCCGGCCTCCCACCGACACGCAGGTTGAATCTGCTTTTTCTTGTTGTTGGTAGAGACCATCGGTCCCTTACAGCCACAGAGACGCCACGCACAGCTGAAGGAAACACTGACAGTCCGCGCCATCCTACAGCGGTCCCGATGTCTGAGCCCATTGACGCCGCTCCTTGAGGACCTTCCTCTCTGTCGCTGCCCCTGCACGTGACCAAGCAGGACGTCCTTCTCCGTGGACTGTTCCTTCCTGACAACATGTCCAAAGTATGTAAGGCATTCTTGCCTCTACGGAGCTCTCTGGACATGCTTCTAAGACAGATCCACTTGTCCTGTTAACAAGCCATGGGGCTCTAGCACCGCAATTCAAATGCGTCCATTCTTCCTTCATTGCCCTTATTCAATGTCTGACTTCCATGCATGCATGAGGCACTGAAAATACCTCTGCAGGATGCCTCGGGTCAGACCCACCTGAGTCTGCAAGGTAGCACCCTGGAGGTCTTGAGCAGCACATTTACCTAATGCGACTCTCTTTGGATCTCCTGACTGCTGCTTCCATGGGCATTGGCCGTGGAGCCAAGCAAGACAATCTTGGACAACTTCAGACTTTTCGCTATTTATCATGATGTTACCTATTAGTCCAGTTGTGACGATTTTGGTCGTCTTTACATTGAGTCCTAATCCATATAAAGTCTGAAGTCCTTCATATTCATTAGCAAGTGCCTCAGGCCCTCCTCACTATGGCCAGCAGTTATAAGTCCTTGTCCAATCCTGATGCCGCACTCTTCTTCCTGTAAGCCGCCTTCTCTGATGATTTACTCAGCAGACAGAGTGAGTAAGTGTAGTCGGAGGATACAGCCCGGATGCACCCTGTTCATGATTTCAACCCTGCAGTACGTATTCCCTTGTCTGTTCCCACATCTGATCCACATGAGCACAATGAAGTGCTCTGGGATTCTTCCTCTTCTCTAGGTGATCTAGAGTTTGTTATGGGCCGCACAGGCCAATGCCTTGGCAAAGTCAATAAAGCACAAGTGAGCCTCTTTCCGGGATTCTCCACTTTGAGCCAGAGCATCATTGTTGATATCCCTCGTTCCATGTCCTCTTCTGAATCTGGCCAGAACCTCTGGCCGCTCCCTGGCAGAGTACTGCTGCAATCATTGTTGGATGATCTTCAGCAACATTTTACTTGCATGTGATATCAGTCACACACACACACACACACACACACACATAAAGTGTCTTTGTGAGAGTACTGCTTCTTACACCTCTGTAGGCAACAAAATTCCCGAGAGGGGGATTCAAAAACAGAATGAGGTCCTTCCCATCCTATGTTCTGCTCATGAATCTGGGACGGAACCATCCCCTTTATCTCTCTCAAACTCTCAGTTGTTGCTGATTCTGCCTGTACGCAGTGCATACTATGTGACCCATTGTCTTAGAAAGTACTTAGAAAGTACTTCTCAGCCTCAAGTGGAAAGCAAATGTTTTGAGAATGATGATGGCAACAAATGTACAAGTGTGCTTGATGCAATGGATGGATATATGGATTGTGATAAGAATTGTATGAGCCTCCAATAAAATGATTTTAAAAAGTACTTCTAATCTGTGCTTGTTTGGGTGAGTATTGGATCCAGGGATTTTTTAAAAAGTATTTTTGCTATGGCACCAGCTTAGACTTAGACATCTAAATTTCAGACCAGTGCCGAGGGCTGGGGAGTCTGCTTATACCACAGTGGTCCTGGCTTGGGCTGCGGAGGTGACAGGAGGTATACTGTCCCACTCATTTAGAAGATTCAGGAGGCAAGGGCTGCCTAAAGAAGTAGTGAGGCCCTTGTTGCTGGACAAGTCTAAGCTCCATTTGAATTACCAGCACTCTTAAAAAATCATTCTGTTGGGGGCTCGTACAGCTCTTATCAAAATTTATATATACATCCATTTGTGGTAGTTACATAATCTGGTGTCAATTTGAGACTTGAGAGGATTAAGAGTGAAGGGGTGGAGTCTAATCTGTCAATCAGGTGATAGCAAATGTGGACCCTGTGTGGACATGGCCTTCTCCTGAGCATTCTGGGGAATCCTGCATTTCTTCCTTGGAGGCGGGAGAGACTCTCTGTCACTACGCACTCTCTGAGAGACTACTGACAAGACATGGCACCACATTGATATAGCCAGTGCCCTGGGAGTCAGAGAAGCCACGTGGAGACCCCTGCCTGTGCTGAGATGCTTACAATGGCACTGGATTCACAAGACTCCCCACTCACAGGTCTGTGATCTTCCTGCATTCAGCGTCATTGCATATGTTTCATGAGTCTGAAGAGGACTTTATAGATTGGTATTGGACATATGGGCTAGTATCAGATTTATGAACTTGATCTGGACTGGGCTGGGATGTTTCTTAGTATTCAATTGCGCTTATATATAAATCTCTTTCTTATACACATATGCATGTTTATGAATTTGTTTCTCTAATCTACCTGGACTAACACACCATTGTGTCAAGCACATTTGTAAAATTGTTGCCATCATCATTTTCAGAACATTTTCTTTCTACTTGAGTCCTTGGTATCAGCTCCTCATTCCTCCCCCGACCTCCCTAATAAACTCTTGATAATTTACAAATTATTATTATTTTCTCATGTCTTACACTGACTATATCTCCCTTCACCCACTTTTCTGTTGTCCATCCCCTTGGGAGGGGGTTATAAGTAGATCATTGTGATCGGTTACCCCTTTCCCCCCCAACTTCCCCTTATCCTCCTGTTATTGCTACTCTCATTATTGGTCCTGAGGGGTTTATCTGTCCTAGAGTCCCTGTGTTTCCAGCTCTTATCTGTCCCCATGTATATGTTCTGGTCCAGCCAGATTTGTAAGGTAGAATTGGGGTCACGACAGTCGGGGGGAGGAAGCATTAAAGAACTAGAGGAAAGTTGTTTGTTTCATCTTTGCTATACTGAAGCCTGACTGGCTCATCTCTTCCTTGTGACCCTTCTGTAAGGGGATGTCCGATTGTCTACAGATGGGCTTTGGGTCTCCACTCTGCACTCCCACTCCTTCACATCAATATGATTTTTGCTCCAGGTCTTTGATGCCTGATCCCTGATCCCATTGACATCTCATGATAACACAGGCTGGTGTGTTTCTTCCATGTGAACTTTGTTGCCCTCAGCTAAATGGCCACTTGTTTATCTTCAGCCTTTTAAGACCCCAGACGCTATCCCTTGTTGTCCCCTTGTCCCTCGGTTGGTTGACACCCACTTCCTTTCCCCTGCCTCCCTCTCTCCCGTGTACCATCCCCCCTCCCTGTGAACCGCTGGCCCCATAGTTTTCTCCTCTAAATTGTTTATCCCACCTATCTTATCTAGATAGATATGCAGAGACAGTAATAAGCACAAAAACAAGACAGAAGAAAACAAAATAGCAACAACAATTTCCACTGCAGTCAGTTTGAAAACATTTTCTTCCTTCTTGAACTCCGTGATATCAGCTCCTCCTGACTGCCCCTCCCCCACTGTACCTCCCAGGAATTTTTAGTCTGTTTGTTGTGAGGAACATCCATACAGTTTTAGATGTGTATACTTCATTCCTTTTTGTTGCAGAGTAGCTACATTTTATTTATCGGTTAATGAGCACGTGGAATGCTTCCATGGGTTGGCTAGTTCAATGAATGCAGCCGCAAATATTTGCATATGTCTCTCTGTGGACAAAATGCTTTCATTTCCCCCCTCTTGCATAAATACCATGGAGTCACATGCTAAGTGCATACTTATCTTTTTAAGAAACTGCCCAACTGACTTCCCAAGTGCTGTACCAACCATTTTATATTTTCTCCAGCAACGCATAAAGGCTTCAGTTTGGCTTCTTCCTCTCCAACACTTGTTGGTGGCTATTTTTTGTATTATAGATATTCACCTGGGTGTGACGGGGACTCAGTGGTTTTAATTTGCATTTCCCTATTGACTACTGATGTTGCACGTTAGTTATTTGTATATCTCCTTTACTAAAGCGTCTATTAAAATAAGTTCCGTATATTTTAACTGGGTCATTTGCCTAATTGAGTTGCAAAATTTCTTCTGATACTCATATTCTCAATACAAGTCTTTTATTAGATATAACATTTGCAGATATTTTGTCTTTTCATTTTTAATAGTCTTTTGAAGTGGGAAAGTGTTTAATTTTTATAAAGTCCCATCATCCACAATTTTTCCTATCAGGAATTGTGGTTTGGATGCTCTATCTAAGAGATCTTTCTTTAACCAAAAGATTTTCTCCTAGGTTTTATCTAGAAGTTGTATAGTCTTAGCTCCTATAATTCGATATGTGCTATATTTTTATTTGATGTTGTGTGATATAAGGTAAGGAAGGAATGCTGGTGGTGCAGCGGCTAAAGTGTGTGGTTGCTCAATGCATAGAGAGGACCATATGGTCCGCCCCACTACGAGACACAATATCCCTCAATGACCCATAGCTCTACAGGGGACAACACTGGAGACACAGTGTGGGAATTGTGTCCCATCTGACCCCACCACACCGAGGATAAACACTAAGGGTGTGCAACAGAACAGCAAGGGGAGCAGAGCAATGAAATTCCAAGGGAATAGCAAAAATAGACTTTGGGGCCAGGTTGTGACACCCCATCAAAATCGACCAGAAAACACTCCTAAAGGTCAACAAACAGACCTCAAACTATTTACAGGCTTTTCTTTTTTTTTTGTCATTGTTTTTTTATTGTTGTTTTGCTGCTTTCTTTTGCTCTGTCTTGTTTTAGTGCATATTATTATCTCTGCAAGTCTATCTAGATGAGATAAGTGGGATAAACAATCTGGAGGAGAAAATAACACAACCGAAGGTTCCTGGGGGACATGGGAAAGGAAGTGGTGTTAACAAATCCAGACACAAGTGATCCCAAATCGGTGGTGAGGAGGGTGTAGCATGCCTGGTAGGGTGTGATCAAGGGCAATTTAACCGAGAGGAATTACTGAAACCCAAATGAAGGCTGAGCATGATAGTGGGACCAGGAAAGTAAAAGGAAATAGAGGAAAGAACTAGCAGGCAAAGGACATGTACAGAGGTCTAAATACAGACATGCATATATGTAAATATATTTTTATATGATGATGGGGAAATAGATCTATGTGCATATACTTACAGGTTTAATATTAAGGTAGCAGATGGACATTGGGCCTCCACTCAAGTACTCCCTCAATGCAAGAATATTTTGTTCTATTAAACTGGCATTCCATGATGCTAACTTTCCTGACACAATTGCTGAAAACACAATTGCTATAAGCAAATGTGGTGAAGAAAGCTGATGGTGCCTGGTTATCAAAAAATGTAGCATCTGAGGCCTTAAAGACTTGAAGATAAACAAGCTGCCATCTAGCTCAGAAGCAACAAAGCCCACATGGAAGAAGCACACCAGCCTGTGTGATCATGAGATGCCCAAGGGATCAATTATCAGACATCAATGACAAAAAAATCATATTGTGAATGAGAGGGAGTGTGGAGTGGAGACCCAAAACCCATTTGTAGGCAACTGGACGTCCCCTTACAGAAGGATCACGGGGAGGACATGAGCCAGTCAGGGTGCAGTATAGCAATGATGAAGCATACTTTCCTCTAGTTATTTAATTCTTCCCTCCCCCCCGCCTACTATCATATTCCCAATTCTACCTTACAAATCTCGCTAGACCAGAGGATGTACAGTGGTACATACATATATAGGAACTGGAAACACAGGAAATCCAGGAGAGATAAACCAGCGGGAGGGTGGAGGGAAGGTGGGGTAAAAAGGGGCAACCGATCTCAAGGAGCTACATATAACCCTCTCCCTCAGGGATAGACAACAGAAAAGTGGGTGAAAAGAGATGCTGGACAGTGTAAGACATGAAAAGGCAATAATAATTTATAAATTATCAGGGGTTTTTGAGGGTGGGGTGGAGAGGGAGGAGAAAAAATGAGGAGCTGATGCCAAGGGCTCAAGTAGGAAGCAAATGTTTTAAGAGTGATGAGTGCTACAAATGTGCACATGTGCCTGACACAGTGCATGCATGTATGGATTGGGATAAGAGCTGTAAGAGCCCCCAATAAAAGGATTAACATTTTTTGCTATTCTTGTGGATGTAAGGTAGGATCTTATTGTTGTTTTGATTTGCACTGTTGAATGGCTAGTGATCATGAGAATTTCCTCATGCATTTCTTAGCTATTCAAGTATCTTCTGTTCTTGTCTTTGCTCACCTTTTAATTGGATTATCTGTTTTCTTCCTGTTGGGATGTGGCAGAATATTAGTGATTAGTTCCTTGTCTGTTGTGTCATTGCTAAAAATATTTTTGCGTTATGTGTGTTCTCATTTTACTCTTTTGATGAAATCTTTTGAAGTGCTTAAGTGCCTTATTTGAATAGATTTCAGCCATCTGTTTTGTCTTCTGCTGTGTGTGATTGCTTTATTATGCTTGGTAGTGTGTGTATACACTGCAATACTGTCCTTAAATTGGTTCCACGTTTCTCATTGATGACCTTATAATTTGGGGGTTTATATTTAGGTCTTTAATCCATTTTGAGGTCTTTTTGTGTGTGCATGGGGTGAGGTGTGACTCTCATTTCATTCTTCCACAGCTATAGATCCAGTTTTTCTAGCACCAGTCGTTGAAGAGGGTGTCTCTTCCCCATTTAATAATTGTTGGTCTTTTGTTGAAAATCAATTGCCTGTTTTTATATGCTTTTATTTCTGTGTTTTCTATTCTGTTCCATTGGTCTATATATCTATTGTACCAATACCAGATTGTTTTGATTACTGTGTCAGTATAGTAGATTTTGAGGTTGAATCACGCAAAGTCTCTTACTTTGTTTCTCTTTTTAAGCAATTTTTTGTTTGCCCTGGGTTTCTTCCCTCTCCATATGAAATTATTTACTCATTTTCCCATTTCCTTAAAGAGTGTAGTGAGATTTATATTGGAATTACTTTGCACTTGTTGATTGCTTTAGATAATATTGACATTTTCACTATGCTGCATCTATGTATCAATGAACATTGGATATTCTTCCATTTGTATAGGTCTCTGAGTTAGTTTATTGTGCCATCCTGGCTGATAAACACATGTGGGGTTCATTGAAGGGTGGAGGGATAAATGGCTCAGTGTGCCCCGCCTTTCTAGTTCTCGGGTCTCTTGCTTTCTGATGGTCAGACCAGGGTGCAGCTGCCTTAGCAGTTCCCTGCTTCAGCTGGCAAGGCTCACTTCCTGCAAGACATCCCTGAGGAGAAGCCACATGGACCTACCCGATGCAGCCCTGGGTGCTGGAGCCGCCATGTGGAGACCCCTGCCAGCACTGAGATGCTTACACACTCACTGACTTGGCTTTCCTCCTGCAGTCGGCATCATTACCTGTGTTTTGTGAGATGGAGGAGAACTTTGTGGATTGGTGTTGGACATATGGGTTAATGGGTTAATGTTGGACTTGTGGGCTTGGGCAGCACTGGGTTGGGATGTTTTCTTGATGCACACTTAACCTATATAAAACTCTCTCTTACACATGAGTTTCTGTGGATTTGTTTCTCTAAAGCACCCAGACTGATACAGTCTCTTTTGGTAGTTGTATCCTGTAATTTTCTTTGTATAAGTCTTTTGTTTCTTACATTATGTTTATTCCTAAATATTTCATCTTTTGTGTAATTATTATAAATGGTATTTTCTTGATGTCTAGTTTGAGAATTTCTTCAGTGGTATACAGGGATCCAATTGCTTTGTTTGTTAATCTTGTATTCTGCTACGTTTCCAAGTTCTTCAATTGTTTTCAATTATTTTTTGTGGCATGCTTAGGGTGTCTAAATAGACTATCGTGTCATCTGCAAATAGTGACAGTTTCACTTATTTACCTTGATTTATTTATGTTGTCTAATAGGCCTGGGTAGAACTTTGAACAAGACATTGAATAAAAATGGTAATCGGGGACATATTTGTTTATTTCTTATTCTCAGGGGGAATGTTTTCAGTTTTTCCTTGGTAAGCTTGAAGTTGGCCATTGTTTTGTTTTGTTTCTTTCAATTTTGTTCTGTGTTTTTTAATATGTCTCGAGATATTGTTTTGTTCAGGAGTTTCCTTTCTGTAATAGTTGGTTTGTGCCAATATGGCACCTATAAGAAGATATGGGTGGAAGTTAGCCTGTCAGTCAGGTCACAGCTTGATGATCTCCTTTGGAGATGTGACTGAGATAAATAACTCTCGGGAGGCCAGCTGCCCCTCTCTCTCTGCCTTCACCTTCCAGCTTGTTGACCCTGACGGCTTCCAGAGCCCTGGAGACGTGTCTACACCTGCATTGGATCTACAAGACTTTGTACCCACCAGCCTGTGATGTTCCTGTGTTCTGCCTCGTTGTATGTGGTGTCATGAGCCTGAAGAGGAACTTATGGACTACTATTTGATGTGAGCAGGACTGGGCTGGGATGTTTTCCTGATATATAACTACTTCTTAATATAGAGCTCTCTTTTACACATACATGTCACTGGATTTTTTCCTTTAGTCACCTGGCCTAATACGGTATTGCACCTTGAGGATGGGGTGCCAGAGAAACACATCGGGAAGATGGAGAGTGGAGGCTTGTCTGACCTTAGAGATCAGATATGGCCTGCATTGCTTTCTGGAAAGAACAATGGAAGTTAAGGTTTTGATTCCTCTCTTTGGTTGTTGTCTTGGTTATTCCTATCTGAGATGGCAAAAATGAATATGATTAATTCAAATTTTGACTCGGGGCAAAAACATTCCTTGAACTTCTCTGAGGCCATGCTGCTTAGCCAAAATGGCTGGCAGAAGGCCTAAGACCATGTTGCATATGAATGGGATAATTTAGGTAAGAAAGAATTGAATTTGACTATTTTAAGAATGGAGTTGAGGATCTGGCTGTACTAGGTTTATAGTGGTTTCTTCTGCCTACTGTTATTGATATAGTGTGTGACAGAAATGATTATTGGGAAGTATAAAAAATAGAGTGTTTGCAAGCCCACTATCATTAAGTTGGATTAAATTATATCTGTAAATGGGTATAGGACACACCTGCAAAGAAGGCTTAGAAAAAGTAAGACCCACCCAGTGCCTTGAGTGCTCAGGGTATTTGCATTTGATAAGACTTGTTGAAAGAGCTGTTGGGAGACTGAGATGAAAATGGAGCTATTTGGTCTTTATGAATTTTGAACTGGTGGCTTGCTCCTGAAGCTGGAAAAATTTGGATCCACGAAGAACCTTTCCTCTCCAGGACTGAAAGTTAAAGGAAGCCTGTAGGCAGCCTGATGCGCGCTAGGTGACCACCTGGATCCACTTGTTGAGTGGAGTGGGAGAAAAGCAGCAATAGAGAGACAAGTTGAGTCTGGCTACTGACAACTGTGGACCTGGTTCACAGTGACTAGAGGAGAAGACAAGAGCGGGTTGGCTTGTCTGAAGTTTAAAGAGTTGTTTTGAACCTGAGTCCATGGGATGACCTAGCCCAAGGAGGCTAGGGTTGTTAAGAATTTGTGAAGAGTCTCATGGTCAAAAGATAGATGGCCAATGGGCACTCTGGTGAGGTTAAGCGAGGTGGCCCACATTGAGTTGACCAGGCCTGACCAGATGGAGATAAAGTTTTTGAGACTGTGAGTTGGTGCAGATGATTTTATGGACGGCCTGTCCTGATTTGACTTTCCTTATAGATGTGGACTCATAAGGTTCCAAGTGGAAAGAAGATTCTTCACATCAAAGAACATGCCTGTCTCCTGTGAGCACTGGTTTGATATAATGGGCAGGATAGAAATTGGGTATCCAGAATTGGAGGGATAAAGGAATGAAGTGGCTGGATTGCAAACTTTCATGAGTGGGAGAATACATGGATAGAATTATAGTATTATGGTATAGGTGTTCACATAACTATAATTATTAGGCATAGAACATTTTTGTTTTGTTTACTTATAGAATATTTTATTTAAGTGGGGTGGCACATGTTCATTTGTACGCATTTTAGTTTTATCTTGTTAGGTACGAATATGATTTTATTATTGTTTCATTTGAAAATTATACATGACTAAAGAATTGTGTATAAGTGCCAAGTTGGCAAGAGGTAGAGTGTGATAGTTAGGTTGTTTATTTTTTTTCTTTCTCCAACATGGAATTTGTATGATTATATGGGTGCAGTTTAGCCTGTCAGGCAGACTGTAGCTTGATGGCCTCCTTTGGAGGTGGGACTGAGATAAGTGGCTTTCTGAAGGCCAGCTTCCCCTTTTCTCTGCTTTCACCTTCCAGCTTGTTGACTCTGATGGCTGCCAGAACCCTGGAGATGTGTCCATCACTGTTGGAGCCACACAACTGTGATGTTCCTGCATTTTGTATCATTACATGTGACTTTGTGATTCTGAAGAAGGCCTTATGGGCTACTATCAGACTTAAGGACTTGAACTGGACTAGGCTGGGATGCTTTACGATATGGAACTACTTCTTGATACAGAGATCTCTCTTACACAGGAGTCATATTGGCACCAAAAAACACAATGATCACAGTCCACCCCTTGCCAACATGGCACTTGGAAAATTATTATATATTATATTTTTTTCCTCCTAGTCATTTTCACAGGAAGATTTGTTTCTCTAGTCAACCCAGCATAACATACTTTCAATTTCTATTTTATTAAACGTTTTTAAAAGGAATGAATGTTGGATAATGGCAAATGCATTTCTTTCTTTCTTTTTAAAGTTTTAATGGCACTTAATCCACATATCACACAATTCAATAGTTCAATCATCTCAAGAAGAATTATACAATAATCCCCACAATCAGTTTCAAAACATCAAATGCATTTTCTGCACTAATATGATCATGCAGTTTTCATTTTTTGTCTCGTTTAGGTGGTGGATTGCATTTATTATTATTCTGACATTGATCCATCCTTGAATCCCTAGTATTAATTCCACTTGGTGTGGTATATCACTTTTTTTAATGTTGAATTGTGTTGGCCAGAATTTGTTGAGAATTTTTGCATCTATGTTCATGAGGGATATAGTTTTCTGTCTTTGTAGTGGATCCTCATCGTTTTGAGAGATGAGCTCTATGGCCCTACTCCTGAATCTGACTCTGTCAGTTGTTGACCCTTAAAATATAGCAAAAATAATGCTTTGTCAAATTCCAGGACCAGTTCCTTAAGAGACTAGAAACTTTCACGACCTGGCTCTTGGGATACTTTCTCTTTGACATTCAACCATCAAGCTGTGATGAAGTCCTTGTCAAGGTCTCTGTGGAGAGGAACGAAGACTGCCCACCCTCAGTTTGGGTTCATCTCCTAGGCATCAGCAGCACCAACCTGCCAAACCAATCAACAAACAAGCAAACCAAAACAAACTCACTGCCGTCAAAGTGGTGTCCCCTCATAGTGACCCTATAGGACAGAGCCTAACTGCCCCTGTGAGTTTCTGAGACTGTAGCTCTTTGTGGGAGTAGAAATTCTCGTCTTTCTCCCACCAAGTTGCCAGATGAAGGTATAAGCCATTTGGAAGAGGTTCTCCCAGTTCCCAGTTGAACTGCTATAGCTGATGCCAAATAGAACAGAGATGAACCTTTCTTACTTTGCATTGATTATAGATTAGTAAGCAAAGGCAGGAAAATGTTCCTCTTATTTAGTGCCAATAAACAACTACTTTAAAACAGTAGCTCCAATCTACTCATGCCACTTTGCTTACTAATGATGTTCAAGGTCAGATCTGTTTGTTTGGAGTTGTCTGGAGTGCAAATCCCTGAGTGATGGGGTCATGGTGGGATGACAGGATGACAGGCAGCAACTGAGCTCAGCTCACAGACGTGCTAGCTGGCCTGGCCTCTGTGCCAGTCTCCCTTCCCAGTGTGTGGACACCTTTGTGCCACTGCCGTTACTTGTGCTCTCTGAGCCGCCACCCTTCTCTGCCTCATGAAAGGCTATACCCTCAGAGATGCCCTCCCTGACTGCCACATGGACTTTTCCTCTCTCCTTTCGGGACAGTTTGAACATGGCCTTCGATTCTGTTTGCTCAGTAGTCTTGCGTCTTGTCCTCTTTTCCTGCTGGACTTCTGTGAGGCGAGAGCCTTTCTGCCCCTCTCCATTGCTCTCGGTGCCAGCACAGCAAGAGCACAGCTGGGAAGGAGTTATGGTTGCTTAGTGTTTATGGGGTTGAGGAACCATCCTGAACACTTCCTGCATCCAATGATTAAACTTTCTTAGCAATCTATGTTGTAATTACCATTATTTTCCTCATTTTATACACGAGGAATCTGGGCCCAAATGGGCTAAGTGTCCCACTGTAGTAAACAATGAGGTCAGGATTTGAGCCATAGGCCATCCTCTGAAATCCTTGCATGAGGGATACTATTCAATCTCCTGGCCTGGGGGATCACGGGGCTCAGATCAACACTCCCCTGGTCAGCACGAAGACCTCTCTTCTTGCGTAGTGTTCTGACCTTATTGGTCTCACAAAGTCCTACTTCACTGCTTCCCTCTCAGAGTTGTTCTTCCCTTCACAGGTTTTCCTCCTCTTGGGATAAAGAGGGGCCTGAGGCTCGGAGGGGAAGGAACTACAACTCTCTTGCCTCTAACTCAGGATCCTTTGTCTGCACTCTGAGGCCAGTCTCATTTCCCAAGAGCTCTCTGAGGAAGACGAGAGACACATTCTGTTATCCCCACTCCACTGATGCGAAAACCGAGGCCAATGGAGATGAGGATTCTTACTTGTGCTCACCAACCTATGAAGACCCAGACATTCTGATTTCCAGCTCTGGACTCCATCCAGGGTGTCCATGTACACCAGTTGTGTGTTAGGCTGGGTTGACTAGAGAAACAAATTCAGTGACACTTATATATGTGTAAGAGAGAACTTTATATCAAGAAGGAAAACATCCCAGCCCAGTCCAGATCAAGTCCATAAGTCTGATGCAAGTCCATAATCCAACATAGTCCATAAATCCCTCTTCAGACTCATGCAGCTACATGCAAGGATGAAAAAATGCAGGAAGATCACAGGCGGTAGAGGCAAAGTCTTGTGGATCCAATGGTGGTGGATGCATTTGCAGTGCTCCCACTGGTCTCCAGCATATCTCTGAGTGGCTTGCCAGCAGGAAGGTGAAGCCGAGAGAGAAAGAAGTGGTTCGCAGGATCCTCCTTATGAGAAGGCCCAAAAGACAAGGAGGCACCATCAGGCTGTAATCTGATTGACAGGCTAGACTCCACCCCTATGCTTCAAGTTGCCATGAAATTATGTAACTACCACAGTGGTTCCCTGGCATCAGAGGCAGAAGTCAAGGAGACTGGCATGAAGTAGGCGATCCTCACAGGACCAATTGGACACGAGCTTTGAGATTCAGGCACAGGAAGATTAGCTCCAAAAGGTGCTTGTTGGGTAAATGTATGCTCATCTGATGTGGGTCCCACCATAGAGGCATCCCTCCAATATGAGCACCAACAGGGGCTAAACTTCCCATTGTATTCCCTAGACCCATACTGTCCCTTAATAGTTCAGCCTGGGGCCAGTGGTTTGTTCTCGAAGGGGGAGGAAAATCCAAGGGCCTGGGAAGTAAGGAAGACTTCTTGGAGGCGGTGTTCTAGTGTGGACATGGAAGATTAGGGAGAAGCACTTCTGGGATGAGAAGGAGAAGACTCAGAAAGGTCAGCACAGTCTGGCTCCAGCTGGATCCCATCACTAGCCTGGAAGTGGGAGCAGGAGCTGGAGGTGGGGGTGGGAGTGGATGATGCCCACTAGATCAGTCTCCAAACACGCATATTCAGGACATGAGGGACATTGCTTGGAATCTGAGTCCCCAGGATTCCCCAGGAGCCTCACAACAGCCATCTCCCTCTGAAACCCTTCATTCCTTTGGCTGTGAACTCTTAAGAACGTATGAGCTTTCTCAATTAACAGCATATGGATCCCACTTAAAAGAATCGAGTCTATGGAAATCCTACTTCTAGGGGACGGGAATAATTTCATTTATTGAATGCTCCCAGGAGGCTAGACACTTTACATGTGCTCATTCCATCCTTACAAGAACCACCGAGGAAGCAATCTTTCTCTTATTTCATTTTTCAACAGCTTTATTGTTTAAAGTTCATCCATTTAAAGCATACAATTCAGTGGTTTTAAATGTATTTGTGGAGCTTCACAACCATCATCATAATCTAATTTTTAGAACATTTTCATCATCTCCTAAATAAACCTTGTTCCTATTAGCTGCCAGGACTACTACTACTTTACCCTTCCCCTTTCTCTGCTTTCCAAACAAGGAGCTCTGCTGGTGTGTGGGTTAGACATTGGGCTGCTAACGGCCATTAGCATAGGTTCAAATCTACCAGCTGCTCCTCAAGAGATGTACAGCCTTGAAACCCCACGTAGGGTTGCTGTGATTTGGAATTAATCCAATGGCAGTGGTGGGTGCTCCCCAAACATGCCAAAAAAGGAGAAAAGATGGCATATGGAGTTCCTTTTACCCTGTAACCTGCCTTCCAGGTTTCATGTGCCACTCCCACCCCACCCCCACCCCCCATGTTGTTACTAGAGAGTTATAGACCTTTGCTCCACCCAGTGCTCACAGGAGCAGCCATCACGAGATCAAACAACACGTTGCACTGGGTAAATTTTCCCAAGACCTCTAAAGTGTTGAAAAGCAAGATGCTACTTTGAGGCCTAAGGTGCACCTGACCTGAATCATGTATTTTCAGTCATCTCATATGAATAGGAAAGTTTGAAATTTAATAAGGAAGACTGAAGACGAGTCTGATTTGAGTTAAGATGCCGGTAAAGAATACTGAAGATACTATGGACTGCAAAGAGAACCTACAAATCTATCTTGGAAGAAGTACAACCAGAATGCTCCTTTTCAGCAAGGTTGGTGAGACGTCATCTTACATACTTTAGACATGTTGCCAAGAGAGATGAGTCCCTGGGTATCATACTTGGCAAAGTGCAAGGGCAGCGATAAAAGAGGAAGGCTCTAAGCACCATAGATTGACCCAGTGGCTGCATCAATGAGCTCCAGCATAAGAGCAATTGTAAAGGTCGTGCAGAACTGGGCTGTGTTTGGTTCTGTTGTACATGGGGTCACGATGCATGGAACCAACTCGACAGCACCTAGCCACAACACTCACAGTGTGGCTTGTTGACCAGCATCCTCTGGGGAGGACGTAGCATTGCAGAATATCCACCCCACCCCAGACCCACTGAATCTCAGTCTGCTTTTGAACAAGATCCATAGGTGTGTGTGTGTCTGCAAGCACCCTAGAGTCTCAGCAAGTCTGTGATAAAGCAAACCAGGTTTCCGTGGCCATTACCTGCAAGCAGGAGAGTGGGCCTCTTTCAGAGAGGGGCATTCTCTCCTGGAGCCACCAGGATACCATCACAGTATTGAAATAAGCGATAACAACCAAGTCACCTTTTTTTTTTCAAGGCACTATCTTTCAAGGCACGCCCATTGTGAAAGATGGAAACGGACTCAGAAGCTATGCCCTTTGCCCTAGGTTCTGGCTAGGAATGGCAGGGTGGGACTTGAACCTAGACCTGCCTAGTTGCAATCCTTTCTCTGCTAGTCTTCCTAGTCTTGAGTTGCTGTCCCCAAATTCGCAAGTGTACAGATATGGCTAACGTTTCCCCATCTGTGAGCGGCAGCCTGAAGCCCTTGGCAAGTGCTTTGTAGACCCTGAGATTCTGGCTGCTCACTCCCTTTCCCTGAGCGCGGGGTTAGGGATACTGCCAACCAAGATCAGTCTCTCACTCTGTGCGTGAATGATGGAAGAATGGTGGAGCTTGGAATTTTGACATTCATTGAGCAGTTCAGGGTGAAGCCCCAGATCTAGCTGGTTACTGGGCTACTATGTGACCCTGAGCCAGGCTCTCCTCTTGGAGCTGCTAGCTGGGAAGTTGGGGCCAGGGAATCTGTGTCTGGCCTTAAGATGTTACAGATGTATGCAGTACGTAGACTGTCCTGTCCTCACTGCCTCTGGGCTGGAGCAATATGGGTTCTAGCTATTAAATTCCTCTTATTGACACTGCTCCGTCCCCAGTCCAGCAGGGACCCTGTCAGAGTCAGTCCTGTCTCTGCCCTGTGCTCCCTGTGCCCATGCATCCGCACAGATGGCCTTGTTCTGCCTCACCTCAGCTTGTGACAGCCTCATGCTTGTCCCAGGCATGCTGCTCTGCTACACTGTTCAAATCTCGTCCCTTTGTCAGCACACCGAGTGCTCTCAGTGACATTGTGTGGCTTGGACAAGGCCCTCAAGAGCTAGAGTAAGACCCGACTGGTTAGTGAGGTGTGGTAGAAAGGTGGCTTCACTGAGGAAGAACGGTAGAGTCTACACCCTAGAATATGGAGCCAGCCTCGTGCGTGACTAGCAAGTCACCGAGTAATAGTGGACAAGTTACAGACCATTTCAGAGAAGGGTGGCCAACGGTCCTCCTTGCCTTTTCTCTTCCACAGCGAGCAACACGGGGAGGGGGGGGGAGGAGGGAGCCACAGGTGGCACACACGGCTTCTTTTTCGTCCTTTCTTCTGAACATAAAAGCTCTGTTCTGTGAATTTGGAGGCCAATGTGTTGAATTGCACCTGGGAGCCTGGGTCGTTGTAGCCTGGCCAGAAACTAAATAGAGAGGGCTGAGGATGGGTGGGAAGGTGTGTCAGGCACTGGGATGGGCATGTGTCAAGACAATGGGACGAACAAGCCACTGGCACCCTCTTTGAGGGCAGTGAGTCTTTCAACTAGATTGGTTCCCAAGAGTGAGCGAGCGACAAGGTAGGGAGGCCCAGGCTCCCAAGTGGAGAGGTTCCCCTCTGGGCAACTGGAAGAATGTGGACTCCCTTCACGAGACCCCGGAGGACATAGAGGGCGTGAAGCAGGAGAGTGGTGTGATCCAGAGTGTGCCTTGGTGTCCTGGCCCTCTCCAAATCTGCTCTATCCTGGGAGCTGTCCTTGGATGCCCAGAGTCCCCTCTTCAGGACCACCTGAGCCCTGGCATCCATATGAGGGAGACTGCTCCAGGCCCCTTCTAGTGGCGCCTGCCGCGGCTTGGCAGCGCCTCCTCTTGGAGCTCCTTGGAGCACACATCCTGCTGTGCTCTGTCTCCTCACTGCACGATGTTGACATGAGCACTCAGATACCACCAGAACACAGCTGACACATGTCTCAGAGTCAAATGAGCTCGGCTTGGCCAAGCCATGTCTCTAGTTAATGCTCCTGGATTGGACTCCAGCTGCAGTGTCAGCAACAAAATCCCCGCCTCCACACTCCCTTACTTTGAAAGAGTGTCACTGGCCTGCTTTTATTTTAAACAACTCGCATTGTCTTGTGACAGGAGGCATAGGGCAAGGCAAAGAGGAGCTTGTGTCTTTGGAATTCCTTGGGGCAAGGATATAACCTTCTCATGAGCCCCTAGGAGACGTCAAAGTCCCATCCTCACACACAAACCAGACCAGTCGCTGCCAGTCAACTCAGACTCACCCTTGAGTTAACGTGGGACTTCGCTCCATGAGGGTTTCAGAAGATGATTTTTTTTGCAAGTAGATAACCAAGCCTGTCTTCAGAGGTACCTCTGGATAGTTTCAAAGCTCCAACCTTTTGGCTAGCAGTTAAGCATGTAAGGCTTCTCCCTCATTCATATCCTCTAGGAAACTTGTACCCAGATCTGGAAGAGTTCACAAGGTCTCCTCTGGCTCTATCCTTTACTCTCTAGAGCAGTGGTTCTCAACCTTTCTATTGCTGTGGCCCTTTCATACAGTTCCTCATGTTCTGGTGACCCCCAACCATAAAATTATTTTCATTGCTATTTTATAACTGTAATTTTGCTACTGTTATGAAATATAATGTAAATATCTGATATGAGGATATATTTTCATTGTTACAAATTGAGCATCATTAAAGCATAGCGATTAATCACAAAAATTATATGTAATTATATATTGTGAAATATTTATCTCTAATGAAAAATAAATGAAATTTTGTCTTGAATCATGGTGTAGCATGGGTAACAGTCTTCACGCCGGGCACTCATAGGTGGGTATATCTGCATGTGGGCGGACCCGCCTGGAGATGATACAGGAGCGGTGTCTCAGTTCCTAAGACCATCGGAAAAATGTGCTTTCTGATTGTCTTGGGGGACCTCTGTGAAAGGGTCATTCGACCCTCAAAGGACTGCAACCCATAGGTTGAGAACCACTGATTTAGACAGATATTGAGGATTGGATATAGGGCAAGACTTTCAATAACACTCATTCACAAAGGGAAGACAGACTAAGGCATGTCATCAAAAAGCAAATTGAGTATGATAGCAAATGAATGGCAGTCTTCAGTTGCCATCTATTGGTCACCATGAAAGCAAGAGATTTGAGCCAGCATCCAGTGACTTCCAAATCCTTATCCTTGGGAAAGTAGTCATCTGTTTCTGGTACTGTAGCATTTCAGCCTATCCCAAGGGAGTTCCTTTAATCTGCTACAGGTGTGATTGAGGTAAAGGCTAGTTCACTTAATGGGGCTTCCAAAATGAATCCTTCTTGTGTGGCCTATGAGGATGTCATGTACCTTGAAAGGACGGAGTAGAAAATTCTGATTGTCTATACCAAGTGGCCTGGATCAAGGACTGGATAGAAACTAGGTTGAAAGTGCCTAATTAGGAACATAATTCCAGGGTATTCTCCCATTTGGGGCCTAAATACTTACGGTTAAGCATTTCCCACCCCAATGGCAGGTTGCCCTACCTGACTGACAGACAAACAGAAATGTAATTGCCTTCTCTGAGACAGACTTGGACCTCCCTCATAGCCCGCACCGTCCCCCAACAAAACTCTCTTCTTGGCTTGGATTTCCAGTAAGGTTCACTAACCACTCTTGTAGAAATGGAGTGTCTGTTGATTGGGGATGACTGTAGAACAATGTCTGTGGCAAGAACTGGTTGGTCTCCCTCCTCTCCCTCCACCAGGAGAAACTGACCTAGATGAGGTGAGGTCTCCCCTGCTGACATGATTTTAAGATGTACAAAGAGAGAGAGGTATGGGCCATGAGCTTCAGGCAGGCGTGCTACTCTGTTGCTTGGGAAACCACATTAGACCAGCGGCCTGAGACCAGCGGCCTGAGACCAGCGGCCTGAGACCAGCGGCCTGAGAGAGACCAGCAGCCTGAGAGAGACCAGCGGCCTGAGACCAGCGGCCGGAGAGAGACCAGCGGCCTGAGAGAGACCAGCGGCCTGAGACCAGCGGCCTGAGAGAGACCAGCGGCCTGACTCTGTGTTGGTGCGTATCCTTTTAGTAGTGGTCCTCCTACAACAGTCCCCTTGGGATTGACGGATTTCACTCGGCATCATGGTTTCCAGACCCAAGCAGCCATAAAGTGTTTTGTGGTTGTACGGCTGTTTTCAGAGGGTGCAGAGTCTTCCGTTGTATGTACCTGTATTCCTTTCTGCATTCTTCTACTGAAGGGCATTTGGGCTGCTTCCAGCTTCTTGCCATCGTGAACTGTTTGTGCCTGTTTCTTTGTGTGTGCTGATTTTTTCTGCTGTTTCTTTGATGTACTGGTATAGCTACTAGGGTTGGCTCAAAGGTTGAGTTGTGAACTCTGTCGAGTGGTATGGTAGAGGAATAATAGGCACTTCGGATCAAGTAATGGGAGAAAAGAGATTAAATAGAGGAAAGGGGAAAGAGAAAAAGAAATAAAGGGAAAGAAGTAGAGGAAAGATGAACAGGTCGTGCTAATTTAAGGAATGTAAAGCCAGTAAAAAAAAGTTCGTATTGCAAATGAATGAAAGCAAAGGTAGTACTAATGGAAAATAACTTTAAAGAAAAGCAAAAGGGAAAAAGAGGGTGGGGGTGGGTGGTGGCGGAAAGCTGCTGCTACTGTTTGGTTGGGGTCTGTGCTCTGTCCAGGAGGCTCGTGCTGTTCAGGAGCTGGAGGGCTCAAAGCGGGGCCTGCGGAGGAGGGAGCTGGGCCAGGCACCTTTGATGAGGAAGGCCAGCTCTGAGGTGGCAGGCTGTTGCACAGATAGCCTGTGATGGTATCAATGGAGGGCTTTCTGGGAAATGAGGTGGTGAGGAGGTGGGAGGATTAGACCAGTCAGAGACCTGGTGTGAACAGTGTGGGCATCAGCAGAACATGAGGTGGGTGGCTACACGGGCTGTCCAGGCTTAGGCCACATGATGCCTGCCTGCTGAGGGAAGAGGTGGTGGTACGTGGGGCAGGTGCGTAGAATGTATGCCGGCTGGTAACCTAGGTGGCCACAGAGTCTGCTGTGAGTTCAGCTGGTCTGACAGGAGGTCTGCCTAGGCTTCTCCTCTGCTGCCTCTAGAGGGCCGGCTCTAGACCTGGGCTGGGGGTGGCTGGCTCAAGCGACTTAACTGTTGTTCGCTGTGATTGTTTGGACCCTGCTTTCTCTTGCCTGGTGCTTTCCTCTGGATTGTTAGAGGATTCACGCTCCATGTGACCATTCAGCCATTTTAAACTGCAGCTCTGTACACACCTTAAGCCCGACATCCATTTTAAAGATGATGATGAAGTCATACGTGTTTAAGGACTCTAAGGGGAAGTATCCCTGATACCATGCATCAAATTAGTTACACTGGCCCAAGTGTCTGGACACAGCCTGGAGACCCCGGTCAAGTGTCATTGAACACTGGGGGATTGCATCCTGGGTGGTCAAGGCACACAACACGCCTGCAAAGGCTGCACCAGGGTGATTGGAAGCCCAAACTCCACGAGGGGAACTGGCCTCTATCTCAAACCCACCTGTACCCCGAAGACTTAAGGTTGAAAATTCATGGGCTTTGAAGAAGCAGAAGACAGCTTTACCAAGAGGGTTGAACTGTCAGTAGGCAGACAAACAGTGACTTACTACATCAATGTCCTGTATGCTATATTAAGTTATATATTATTCTGGCAAACCTGTGACTGACATGGTCAGTTAGTATTATAAAACTCCCATTGTTTGTGTAAATAGTGTCCAGCCATGAAAGGATGTATTTTGTACAAGTGAATAATTCAGGTATGGTGATAATATGAGTTAGCCTAAGATTCTCTACTATACATTAGAAATATATATGTGTATATATATGTATATATATATGTATATATTCTATTTCCAGGAATGGGTTTGGGGATGACTCCTAGCTCCAATTTAAGAAAAACCAGTTCTTACATCATGGCCCTGATTGATACTTGCCCTTAGGAAGGAAGCACAGAAGATATGGATGCTGTAGCAAAGTGTAATGAAGAAATCAGATGGTGCCAGCCATTAGATAGAATAGTGTCTGGGGGTCTTAAAGTCTAGTTTCCAAAGAAGGAGCCATCAAACGAGATGTCAACTGGGTACACATGGAAGAAGCACATCAACGTCAGTGACTCAAGTATTGTAAATTATGTAATCTGAAGAAGGAGGAGGGAATAGTATCACAGCCTAAATTGCGAGATTCTGGTTTGCAGAAGGCTATCGATGACAGTGGAAGCCCAAGATACATTTGTGAGATCTACATAAGAAATAAGCTTCCAGCGATTTCCCTCTATTCATAATGGAGTGATGGGAATAAGCTGGTTACCAAACAGAATGCATTGAAAAGATGACCGTAGGAGATCAAAATGTGAAACCTGACTTGAATGGTTAAAGCCTTGTCACTTGATCGCCCCTCTGATACACCTTGGGCCTAATTTGGTTTTGAACATTTTCTGTTTTGTTTTGCTTTTTTCCTCTCATATTGTAGTTTATTTCTGATGTATTTTGTCATTGGGGATAGCCTTTTGAATTTTTGTTATATGTTTAACTGTTTTTCAGATTCTGAACCCTAGAATTGATGAACTTATAGAGACGGCAAGTAGAATAAGGGTTACTGGGGGTGCAGTGGGGGTGGGGAGGCAAATAGGAGCTGATTGATATCAAGCAGGAGTTCAAGAAGGAAGAGAAGTTTTGAAATGGCCTGTGGTAGCAATTGTACAACACTGCTTGATGTGATTGGACTATGGAATGATACAATGTCTGCATTAACGCTCAATAAAATGGTTTTGAGTGCCCGGCTATCAAAAGATGCAGCATCTGGGGTCTTAAAGGCTTAAAGATAAACAAGCAGTCATGTAGCTGAGAAGCAACAAAGACCACATGGAAGAAACACACCAGCCTTTGTGATCCTGAGGTGTCGAGGGGATCAGGTATCAGGCATCAAGGACCGAGAATAAAAAAAAATCATATCAATGTGAATGAGGGGGAGTGTAGAGGGGAGACTCAAAGCCCATTTGTAGACAATTGGACATCCCCTTACAGGAGGATTACAAGGAAGAGACAAACCAGTCAGGGTGAAATATAGCACCAAAGAAACATACAACTTTCCTCTAGTTCTTTAACGTTCCCTACCCCCCACTATCATGTTCCAATTCTACCTTACAAATCTGACTAGATAATAGGATGTACACTGGTACAGAAAAGAGCTAGAAACATAGGGAATCCAGGATAGATAAACCTCTCAGGACCAGTAATGAGAGTAGCAATACCAGGAGGATAAGGGGAAGATTGGGGGACAAAGGGGGTACTGATCAAAATGATCTACATACAGCCACCTCCATGGGGGATGGACAACAGAAAAGTGGGTGAATGGAGACATTGGTCAGTGTAAGACATGGAAAAAACCCCAACAAATTATAAATTATTAAGGATTCATGAGGGAGAGAGGGTGAGGGAGGGAGGGAAAAAATGAGGAGCTGATGCCAAGGGTTGGGTCAAGTAGAAAGAAAATATTTTGAGAATGATGATGGCAACAAGTGTACAAATGCACTTGACACAATGGATGGATAGATAGATCATGTTATGAAGTGTATGAGCCTTCAGTAAAATGATTACAAAAGAAAAAATAAAATGGTTTTGAGAAACAAAGTCATACTGTGTCCAACATGATACAACTGACACGCATACAACTGAAAACACACTAACCTCATTTACATATTATGTTTTAATATGTTAAAGTGAGAAAACAAAAAATACTTAATAAATACATAGCAACAGGGAATAATCGTAACAATTACAGTCCTACTTTCTGTAATTGGTCACATGGACTTGGCTAGTATTTAGAACTACCTTCTTCCACTACCCATTCCACATTCCCTTCGCCCTCAGCAAGGATCTCAGCTGACCATGGTTCTTTGCCTGGCAGCGAAACCCAACCAGACATTCTTGAAGAGTCTAAGTCATGAGTATTTATGTAAGAGTTGGGTAGCTATAGTTTACTATTTACTTTCATCCCAGGGCAGAGTATTTCTAAGAGAAGGCCTAAGGAATCTCCTAGGTTCTAGATATAGTCTCCTTCGCCTTCACTATGTAATACCAATCCAATTTCCCCTTGGTAATCAGGATCAACACCACCACTAAATACAGTAACACCCTTCTCTCCACGTTGAGCTGGAGGCATAAAGTATCCGAAATGGCCAGGAGACATTCTAAACTTCTAGTTCAATGGAATCAGCTTCTGTGTCTACAGGTGGGAGTATTCCTCCCTTTGGAACTAAAACCTGCCAATTTGAGAGCATCATAGGGTCAAAGCTACAGGAAGCAAAAATGTTGCAAATGGGTCACTCGTGGTAATAGTGGTGGCACCCCTCCCAATTCTACCCCTTGGTTCCTGGATCCATGAAATCCTGGTTGTAGGAGAAACACCACCATGCATTGACACTGATCTAGGGCAGCAATAGCTTTCTGGAGAGCATTGCCCCAACCCTTCAAGTCATTGCCATCTAGCCAGTGCTGTAGTTGGGTCTTTAGAAGGCAATCCGATTGTTCTATCAAGCCAGTTGCTTCAGGATGATGGGGGAACATGACAAGATGAGTGGGTTCAATCTGCAATCCATTTGTTAAGAAGTGAGCCCCTTGATCTGAGCCAATACTGTAAGGGATACACTCTGGTGGTAGACAGGCAGACTATACGTTCATGAATGGTAGTTTTGGGAGAAGTATTGTGTGCAGAGAAGATAAATTTATATCCTGAGTATGTGTCTATTCCGGCAAGAACAAAATGCAGCCCTTTCAATGATGGATATGGTCCTATTGTAATCAACCTGCTCCCCAGTTGCAGGTTGTTCTTCCCAAAGAATGACCAACACCTTGGACAAAGTGTTGGTCTTTGCTACTAGTAGATTGGGCACTCTGCTGTGGCAGTAGCCAATTTGTCCTTGGTGAGTGAAAGTCTATGTTGCCGAGTCCATGAGTAACCTCCATCTCTGCTACCATAGCAACTTTGTTCATTATCCCATTGGCCATGACAGGAGTGGCTGGGGAAAGAGGATGACTGATTTTCACAGAAACTATCATCTTATTCAGTTTATTGTTAAAAAATCTTCCTCTGCTAAAGTCACTCTTTGGTGAACATTCATATGAGACTAAAATATCTTAAATTTGGGGGCCCATTCAGAGAAGCCTATCCACACACCTTTTCCCTGTACCCCTTTGCCATTAATTTCCCAATTATGCTCTTTCCAAATCTCTATCCAGCCAAGCCATTGGTCATAGCCTATGTATCAATGCACAGCGGCATATTTGGGCATTTATCTTTCCAAGCAAAATGAATAAACAGGTATACTGCTCAAAGTCCGACCCATTGGGAGAATTTTCCATCACACTGTCTTTCAGGGAGGTCCCAGAAAGGGGTTGTAGTTTACTTACAGGTGGTAACTGCATATCATGCAGAAGCATTTTTAGAGATGGTTTTTAAAAGCATGAATTTTCTCTCCCTTAGTCAACTGATTATAAGGACGCCATCAGGAGGCCGGAGGTACAGACTGGGAAGAGAATAGTACTGTGACAGGGGTATAGACTAGAGACATTTAGGCCGCTTCTTCATGTACCTTCCTTGTACTTTCAGGTCCTACTTGAGCCCAATCTCACATATACCACTTCTATTTAAAACTGAGCACTCCATTCATGTCCAACTTTATGACTTTGTAGATTAGACACATGGTGACTTGATGGCCCATGGGGACGCACTCCATCTACTCAAGTCCAGTAACAAGACCAAAGCTGATTTTTAAACAGAGAGTAGTAGTTGTCTGCAGAGGAGCTTTGCCCCAAAATTCTAAGGGTATGAACTCAGATTCACAAATATGGGCCTGCCAAAGACTCCCCACTGCATCTGCTTCTGGCATCACTGAAACAGCTGGATCATATGGTCCAAGTGTCAGAGTGGCTTTCACAGCAGCCAGAACCTTCCTTTGTTCTGGGCTCCACTCAAAGACAGCACCTTTTCATGTCACTTGATAAATATGCTGGTAGCAAATCCAAAGGAGGGATATGCTGCTTGTAAAATCTAAAGAGACCCACGAGGGCATTGTACTTCCTTTTCCATTGTTTTGGGGGATAGATATAATAACTTATCCTTCACTTTGGAAGAAATATCTTGATGTACCCCACATCACTGGACCCCTAGAAATTTCAGAGGTGGAAGGTACTTGAATTTTTTGCCTGTTTTCCTCATATTGCCTTCTTATTTGATCCAAATCAGCATAATGTCATCATTTTAATGGACCAGTGTGACATCTTGTGTACGGGAAAGGCAATCAAGGTCCCTGTCGATTAAATTATGATACAGTGCTGTAGAGTTTATATAACATTGAGGGAGTGTTGAGAAAGTGTATTGTGCCCTTGCCAGTTGAAGACAAACTTCTTCTGGTGGTCCTTAAACCTGGAATTGAAAAAAGTAAATAAATAAAAAGTATTGACTGGATCTATAGCTGAATACCAGGTGCTGGTAGAAGTATTACTTTTTCCAAGCAATGAAACCATATCTGGAAGAGCAGCTCTACTTGAAGTCATCAACTGGTTAAACATATGATAGTCTACTGTCATTTTACAAGATCCATATGTTTTCTGCGCAGGCCAGATAGGTAAGTTAAATGGTAATTATCATCCCTGCATCTTTCAAGTAATTCCTTGAGGGTGGCACTAATTTCTTCAATCCCTGCAGGAATGCGGTATTGCTTTTGGTTTACCATTTTCCTAGGCAGAGGCAGTTCTAATGGCTTCCATGTGGATTTTTCAACCATAATATACCTTATTTCACATTTCAGGGATCCAATATGGGAGCTCTGCCACTTACTGAGTATTAGTATCCCAATTATACATTCTGGGACTGAGAAAAGCCCTACAAGCATGGATTTGAGGATTTACTGACTCCATCATGATACGGACCCAAGCTAAGATTCCATTAATAATATCCACATACCCCCACCTCCACATACCCCCACTCTGACTGATGGGCCTTCAAGACTTTCTGATTTTCTTAGAATTTATGTCGATTCAGAGCCAGTGTCCAGTAATCCCCATAAAGTATGAGCATCTCCTTTCCCCCAGTTAACGGTCACTCCTGTACCAGACTGCAGATCCCTTTGGGGAAAGCTAGGAGAAAGAGGAACAGTATAACTCTTCAGTGGGATAAGAAGAGATCTTCATTCACAAAGGTGGGTTTGTAAACTGGCTCAAGGCTGAGAATGGATTGAGGCATCACGAGCCTCTGTTCTAGCAATTTGAGGTAGACTATTGTTCACCTGCTCTAGAATCCATCTGCTTATACAGATCAGGTAAATATTTAGTAGGCATCCCATCTATTTCACTCATACAGACACCCTGCCCAAGTAACTAATGCCATAAAAGCACGAGTTAGATGATTCTGCGTATTCCTTTGACTCTGCTGTCCACTATGGTAACACAGCCTTGTATTGATTGTAAATTGGCCCCTACCACTATAGGACCCAGTCAGCCGCACTGTAGTTAGGTGTTTTCATTCCATTAGGATCGCTCCTGCGTACACACACGAGTTACATAAAACAGCAATCAGAGCAATCTCCAAAGATGCTGGGTCTCCCTTCAAAAATTTGTTCTTCACTGTTTTGGTAAAGGGTATGTCCTCAGGTCACTCCATATGTTAGTCTATTCTAACACACTCTAACATGCCAAATTCCCTAAGCCTCTGGATACCTTCTTCCACAGGCCACCTTCTTCTACAGTAAATCTGGTACTTCAACTTGACTGATTGTAGGCCACCATGCAACCTCTCAAGCTAAAACATTGAATGAAGAATCTGTGCTTATCATTAAATGCACACTAATTCAACCAACCTTCTGTTCCTTTCATCATTAGTCCACACATATTATGCACGGTGCTGTCTGTATATGTTGGAAAACTTTAGAAGTTCTTTAGGAGCAAAATATATCTCTTAAATTGTCATTTGCACTTCATCCTTTGGGACTTAAGTATCACTATATGACTAGAGGCAAGGCTGTACAGTGAGGGTATTTTCTGAGAGCTCTTAGCAGTATTCTGTATGACATCTGTCAGGTGCCGTATCAGCAGACACAGTTAAATTTATCTCCTCTGGTGTAGGTAGAGGGGACAATGGCTTTACTGATAGAGAATTAATCTTATAATGGGAGGGGGGATGCTATTGACAAAAGTTGCTATTTGGAGTTTCAGAGCTCGATGGCCCCATTTCCCCGACTATCTGCCCATCTGCCCCATACCAATTTCAGGTCTAATTTCGTCCAATCAATGTCTTCACTTTCACAGCAGATGGAATTCTAGGTTGAAAATTCAGTTGACCTTGTAATTCAGTCCCCTTTATGATACAATTTTGGGTTTAACATCCAGCAGTACCAGCCTGTCATTAGAGGAGATCAGGCTTTCTTGCCCTGTAGAAGTGGACCCTTTCGGGTCTTTTATATGGCCTGAGCTGTGTCTTCAAAACCGGAGCTCATTTCTGTCTTTTACTAGTTTGTCTATTTTAAGTGATACCAACCAATCAGCTTCCCTATACTTCTCCTCCTGACACAATTGCAGAAAGGTAGCAAACAAAAGATGATCTGAGGCCTCATTTCCCACCAACACTTCATCTATTGGTACTACTTTAGGTATTTACATTTCCGCTTCACACCCTGGATCAAGAGCAACCCGTGTAATAACGGTGGCAGATGATCTGTATTAGCAATGGCAGAGTTCTCAGTATCTTGAGATCTAATCCGGCTTGGGAACCAATTTAGAAAACTCATTCTTACAACTTTCTTTCTCTAGAACTATTCTCAGTACCAAATGTGTTAAGCTGGCTTCTCAAAAGAAGTAAAAACAGCGATGCTCATGTGTTGTTGTTGTTATTGTTAGGTGACGCTGACCCACAGGGATTGTAAGCACCACAGAGCAGTGCCGCCTGGCCCTGCACCATGCCCGCAATCGTTGCTATGCCTGAGCCCATAGGCACAGCCACATAGGATGGAGCCACTACATCAGTCCATCTCATTGAGGGCCTTCCTCTATTTGCTGTCCCTCCACTTTACCATACATGATGTCCTTCTCCAGGGACTGGTGTCTCCTGACAGCATGTCCAAATCATGTACGACGAAGTCTTGCCATCCTTGTCTCTGAGGAGCACTCTGCACTCAGTGCAGTTTGGGCGTCTTCCTTCAGCACCATCCGTTGCTCATATGCTGCCTCCTGAAATGGCGGGCTGCTGACTCGATCTTTTTGGTACATGCTCACAGAAATAGAGTTCTCTATCAAGAAAGTGGACAACAGAATTGTAGATGTGGTTAAGTCCTATCTGGTTCAGGTCTGTGGTCAGATGTGAAGCTGGGGATCGTTCCTAACTTACACAACTGCCGGGGTCAAGGAAGCAGGAAGACCACAGGCTGGTGGAGGCAGAGGCAGATGAATCGAAGGTTAGCAAGGGAGCCTGTGGCTGCACAGTTTAATGAATCCAAGATGGACAAGTAATATGGTGGGCCACTGATAGCTTCTAGGATTGGCAGGTCAATGCACCAGATGCAAGATTTACTGCTGGAGTGGGGCCAAGGGTCCCTATCACCACTGTTACAAGAGTGGGTGGGTAGACCTTAGGAGATGTTGTGCAGGATAGATGAAATGAAGGGTGGTGAACTGCAGAGTCTGAGATGTTAAGGAGAGAGTCATTCAGGTGACCAAAGCATTAGATCAACAGCGTGTAGCCACAGGGAGAGATGTGTTAGGGCAGGGGTTCTCAACCTTCCTAATGCTGCGACCCTTTCATACAGTTTCTCATGTTGTGGTGACCCCAACCATAGAATTATTTTCATTGCTACTTCAAAACTGTAATTTTACTACTGTTATGAATCAGGTGGTCCCTGTGAAAGGGTCATTTCTGTTAGAGTTAAACTAGAAGAAAAGTGGATCTGCAGGGTGCAATCTAGCACCGACGAAACACACGACGTTCCTCTAGCTCCTTAATGCTTCCTCCCCTCCCCCCACTGTCATGACCCCAATTCTACCTTCCAAATCCAACTAGAACAGACATTGTACACAGGTACAGATAAGAGCTGGCAACACAGAGGATCCAGGCCAGATAAATCCTTTAGGACTAATATTGAGAGTAGCAATACCAGGAGGGGAAGGGAAAGATGGGGGAGAGAGGAGGAACTGATCACAATGATCTACATATAATTCCCTCCCTGGTGGGGGGTGGGGGTGGACAACAGAAAAGTGGGTGAAGGGAGACATCAGTCATGAAAGACATGAAAAAAATATCAATGGTTCATGAGGGAGGAAGGATGAGGAAGGGAAGGAGGTAAAAAATGAGAAGCTGATACCAAGGGCTCAAGTAGAAAGAAAATGTTTTGAAAATGATGATGGCAACATATGTACAAATGTGCTTGACACACTGGGGGATGGATAACAGAAAAGGGGGTGAAGGGAGACATGGGACAGGGCAAGATATGACAAAATAATAATTTATAAATTATCAAGGGCTCATGAGAGAGGGGGGAGTTGGGAGGGAGGGGAAAAATGAGGACCTGATGCAAAGGGCTTACATGGAGAGCAAATGCTTTGAAATTGATGAGGGCAAAGAATGTACAGATGTGCTTTACACAATTGATGTACGTATGGATTGTGATCAGAGTTGTATGAGTCCCTAATAAAACATTTAAAAAATGTGCTTGACACACGGATGCATGTATGGGTTGTAATAAGAGTTGTGTGATTGTGATAAGAGTTGTACAGGCCCCCAATACAACAATAAAAAAATAAGCCTTCCCTCAAAAAAAAAAAAAAGAGAAGTAATTCTGAGCGATGGCATATATAGTGGAGAGAGAGGCTGGGAATGAGGAGGCCTTGCGGAAGGTCTGCTGAGTGCAGGGTGTTGGACACAGTTCAGAATTAGCAGAGGGCAGGAAAGGAGGGCAGAGAGAAGGCTGCTGGGAAGCCTGAAGAGGGGAAGGGGAGGAGGGTCTGATGGCATGAGCCACAATGGATGCTGAGGGTGTCGATGAGAGAGAGGTTGATGAAACTGATCTGGCAACCACCTAGGGGAAGGAAAAGTGGAGAGAGCTTGGGGAGCAGTCGTGAAGTGTAGGGTGGGGACAGAGCTGCTGGATGTAAGAAGGTTTCCACCACTATGCCAAAGATGGAGGAAACGGAAGACCCAGAAGCATCTTTGGGAAGAAAAATAGGTGGGGCCCACGGAGGCACAGCAATGAGAAAACACCAGAGGAGTGCACGAAGCTAATACCCAGCATGCCAGGGGCTGGAAGCTGGCGCTTCTATAGGATGAACAGAGATTCCCTGGTGTATTAGTCTGGGTACTTTGGAGAAACAAATCCACAGAAACTCATGTATATGACAGAGTTTTATATAAAGGTTAAGTGCACATCAAGAAAACATCTCAACCCAGTGCTGCCCAATTTCACAAGTCCAACATTACCCATATGTCCAAAACCAGTCCACAAAGTCCTCCTCCGTCTGACAAAACACACACTATGGCACCGACTGCAGGAGGAAAGCCTAATCAGTGAGCATGTAAGCATCTCAGCGCTGCCAGGGGCCTCCACCCGGCTGCTCCAGCACCCAGGGCTGCATGGGGGTAAGTCCATGGGGCTGCTCCTTGGGGATGTCTTACAAGAGGTGAACCTTGCCAGCTGAAGCAGGGAACTGGCTAAGGCGGCTGCACCCTGGTCTGACCATCAGAAAGCCAGAGATGGGAGAACTAGGAAGGGGAGGCTCACTGAGCCATTTATCCCTCCGCCCTTCAATTGACCCCATGTGTGTTTATGGGCCAGGTTGGCACAGTAAACTACCTCACCTGGTGAATAAAGGAGTGGGGGGGGCAGGGGGGAGGAAGGGGCGGGCAACTCTGACTAATGGCAATATTGTTGTGAGTTGTCTGCTGTCAGTTTGGTTCTAGGACACAAAACGAAGCACTGCTACAATTACTACTGTCCTTAGTGGTGTGGAGCAGTAGTGTCTGGACCCAGGTCGAATTCTCAGGCCTGTGGTAGGGATACCAGGAGGGTAAGGGGCTGTCCCCTGCTTCCTTTGGCCTGACCTTTTGCCTTGTGTGGGCCACCCTGACCTGAGCTAAAGAGGAAGGCGCCCGGTGTTTTCCACCAGCCTGTTCCTTTGTAGCAGGCAGGTGACATATTGTGGTGTGATGTTTTTCTCTCATTGTATAAGACGTGACTCAGAGGGGCATGCTGGGGAAATGAGTCTCTGGGATTTGTCCATCTCATTGCTCCTGCGCTTTATGAATTTTTCTGAATCAGACTTTATATCTGGTTGTGCCATTCACCAGCCTTTTTTATACACCAAACAGCCACACACTGCCAAGTTGCCGAAGCGCGCTAAAGATTGCTACTTGGCTCCAGAGACCCTCGCAAAAGAAGGGAAAAGAAAGAAAAAGAGGGAGAGAAAAGCAAAGCCGGCAACAATGAAAACAACCTTCTCCTTGTGTAATCTGGGCGGCTTCCAGGGAGATCATGTCTTTCCACCGCGGCGCGGCTCGGCTCGTCCCTTCCCTTCCCTCCCAGGCTGTTTTCACAGGAAGCAAACCCTGGAGCATGTTCAATGTGCCCCGCAAGGCAGCACAATAAAGCCCTTGATGGCCGGGAGCCACGCTTCCTGCCGTCATCCGGAGCGCTGCCCCGGCCCCTTCTGGGCGGACACGGGCACCGGGTGCTGCAGGCGTGGCGGGGAACGGGCCATCTCGAGAATGGCGGGGTGGGGTGGGGGGCGGGGGGAGTCTGCAGGGTGTTCCCGAGCCACGAGAAGGAAGCCCATTAGCCAAATAATAGGTTTCGATCGACTGTTTTGCCAAGGTACCCGGCATTTATCTGGCTCCCCGATTGGGGGCGGGGAGTGGGGAGGGAGTGCATCCAATTACGGCTGCTCCGTCTGTCCGTCCCTAGCGGGAGGGCGTCCCCATGGCGGGAGGGGCTCCACCGTGGGCCTTCTGCGCTCAGAGCCCCCCCAACCTGGGCCGAGCACCGCAGTGGGGCGGTGGTCTCAGCGGCCTCATTGTTTACTGTGGGCTCTGGCGCTCCCCTCCTCCCTCTGGCCTCCCAGCTCGCTCTTTCCTGGCCCCCTCCCTCCCTCCGCCCTCCTCCCGAGCTGGGAGAGCCAGTCTGCGGGGCCAGTGAGTCATGAATAAACAAACAGCGTGGGGGAAGCTGTCGCGGGCCCCACTTCCTGGTCTCCCAGCGCTCGGCCTCGCGCTTAGCGCCGTCCTGGCCGGCGGCCCACGCGCTGCTTGGTGCTCGGGTGGCCAGGACCCGGCGCCCCCGGCTCTCACCGGCGTGACCACGGCTGGGATGTAGCGGGATGTCTCCCAGGCTGGCGGAATCCGATTCCCAGGGGCTTGAGGGGAGCCAGCCAGACACTGGGAGTGACTCTGCCGCACGTGGCTGACGCTGCTGGGAATGCATGTATGTGCGGCCACTGCGGGCTGTAGGCGGGCCCCTCCTGTGCGTGTGCGCAGACACAAGAGCATTGTAAGGGCGTGCATGGGATTGTGTGTGTGATGTGACCATTTTCCTGCTTTCAATTTCTTTCTGCCAGTTTAAGGCATGAAACCAGCGTTGTGCTTGGTTCTTCTCTACTGGGCCCCAGTTCTTCTCCCTTGTGTGATTGTGGGGGTCATTTGGGGCCATCTCTCGCCGTTAGGCCCCAGAGCTAAAGCAGACCTCTGGGGCCTGGCCTGGTCAGCCTCCTAGCCCACCCAGCTGTGGCCACCCACAGGCTGACAGCTGACTCCTTCCTGGGGAGAGCCTAGAATCTGACCAGGGCCCAGGCTGTGAGTCCCCTGCTCCCCCACCACGGAGAGGGTATTGGGGAGCACTTCGTTATTCCTGAGGCTAAGGAGAAGGAGGGGACCTGGGCCAAAGCCAATGCTCTGGGCTTCTTGACACAGCGACAGAACTCCACCACAGGCCCAGAGCTAGGGGTGAGCGTCCTTTCTTCCTGATTCTCTGGCAACTACATGCTCTCCTGTGGGTCAGTACTCCCAAGAAGGATGGTGAGACAGAGCAGAGGCTGTGGCAGAAGCTCCGCACACGCTCCAGCACCCACCCCCCCACAGCACCCTGGGCATAAGGAATGCTAATCTCTGATGGGCAGCCCTGCCCTCTCTGTAGGGATGTGCTCTGCACACCCATCGTTTTCCGCTGGGCAGCCTTGCACACCTGAGCCCTATCCTGAACCCTGCTCTTAACTGGCCTAGAACACTGCCTCCTCCTCAGAGGTTGGCCTCAGCTCCTAAAGTTCTCCAGCGCCCTGTTGGAGCTTTGCAGGCAGGACAGGTCTACCTGAAGGATGTGGGTGTACTGTCTTCCTCCTACCCTCATTATCAGTCACTGCTGTAGCCCACTGCTGCTACCTAGTTACTGGGTTTGGTCTCCTGGCACCAGAATCACAGGGTTGGAGACAGACTTGATAGGGAGTCAGGCTCTGAGAGTGACAGGCCAGCCTTGGGTTTCAGCTCACAGAAGGGTGAGTATTGGTTGGGAGGTAGGTGTGGGTTCAAGGTGTGGCTCCATCATGTGCTGAAGCCAGTTAGCCTTTCTGATGCCCTCTTTCATGGTCTTTAAATACCAATGCTGACACCAAGTTCGCAGGGCGCTGGTGAAATTTGAAGTTAAAGAAAGACCCCTAAGAGCTTTGAGCATAGGGCTTGACATGGGATTGGGGCTCAGGAAAAGCAAAGTCACTCTCTGCTCACTTCTCCCTGGTCTTGCCTGGACTTTGATATTCAGGTCCCACAGGTTTGCCTGCCTAACCTTTTGCTCCTACTTGGAGGCAGTGCTAGGTACCAAGACCTTGTCAGGAAATTAGGGATTCAGAAGAAGTCCATCATAGAAGTTGGGGTCTGTGAGTCCCAAGGCATTGTGGGAGTTGGACTCAGCCTTTAGAGCCAAAGGGGACCCCTCATCTTTTCCTAAGGCTTTCTCTGTGGGGAAGTGTTTCCACCACTTGAGTCAGACCTAGACTGAACCTGGGCTTGCCTTGCCTTGATGACAAGTTTTGTTTCATCTGCATGAGATTAAACAACAAACCAGTACTTCAGGATGAAGCCATTCCATCTTAAAATGTAGGTTTTCAATCTTCCTGGAATAACCTGGGGATTTGGCCCCTCTGGATTGATATCCCTCTGACCCCTCTGGGCTAGAGCTGAGCAGTGCCAGCCACTCTCCAGTCTCCATCCCTCCTTCTTGGCCCCAGCACTCAAACTTTGGTAGGAGCAATGGTGACATTGTGGCCATGGTGACATTGCTGGCAGACAGGTTATTGGTTTGAACCCATTAGGTGTTCTGTGGGAGAAAGATAAGGGCCTGATGTTACCTCCTCCTAGAGACCTTCAAAAGGTCACTGGTTGAGGTCAGGTTCTCCATCCTAGTCTATTTTTCAATAGCTCTTAGTGGAGTGAGTGATTCTCTCTTTAAAGTCTCCTTCCACTCCTCAGCTGTAAGCTCTCTGAGGACAGGGGTCATGTCTGTTTTAATTCTGTTGTGTCCCTGCAACTTACTCAGTTCAGGGTCTGGAAACCCAAAAACACTTGGTGAATATTTTTGAAGTAAAGGATACATTTAAAGTACCTAGTACTGTTCAATAGGAATTCTAGAGGCCACGCAAACTGCTCCTACTTCAGGGTAGTGGGCAATTATGCTGCTGGACAATTCTGCACTGGCCTTTACACCCCTGGTAAGCCCAGATGCAAGGAAGGGAGTGGGAGAACCTTGTGAGGTATGCACATATGAGCCCTTGACGTTGGTCATTTTCTGTAATAAAACCCTACACGCCAGGACCTCCCATTAGCAAACCCAAGCTTATTGATTGTCTTGGCTTGGAAATGGGACTTGGCTGTGCCCAAGCCTCACACTTTCTTAGAAGTGTGTTCAACAGCCAGTATAATTAGCCTGCTTTCTGAGCTCACTGCCCACATCTTCCTAGACCATGTCTGGTTCTTGAATCTACTTCTGATCACAAGTTTGATGCATGTGAAACTATCAAGATGCCCCAGCTTGGATCTTCAATTTTACTTCTCAGTTTCACCGTTTGTCAAATGGGGATAAGAAGCTTATGAGAGGCATTGTTTGTGGAAAATCTAACAGGATGACCACCCACAGATGTTTTCCTAACAGAATGCACAGTGCTTTCTTTGGAAGAATTGGAGGTGAATGGGTTCTGGGGGAATGAGAGACCTACACACAAATGTCCAGAGCACCGCAGTGTGCACAGAGCATGCAGTTTTGGGGTAACATTGATATGAATACAAGGTCAACATGCCCTGTGTCCCGGGGCAGACAGTTGACTGACATTGAGGCCTGCTGAGCGCTCGGAATTGGCCTGCTTGTTAGGCCCATGGCTCATTTGAATCTTCAAATTAGTCATAATGTCCTGAGCATTGGGGCTAGTAGCCACAGACACCCTAAGCTCTGCACCCTGTGCTGCCTGGGCCTTGTCTGAACGGCCCGAGGGACTGGCACACTTGTGATGGGACATACCTGCCTATCCACTCACACATGCACAGACACACACTTATGTGCATGCTTGTACACATGCATGCAGGCATACAGGGCTCTAGACTGACCCCACATGCATGAGCCCAAGTGTTTCCTGCCATTATATAAAATATGTGCCTTTATATAGAATAATTTCCAGTAATTATAATCTATTTAGGCCCCTTTGCCTACTACCACCATTAAAAAAACCACCACCACCAACAACAAAAACCCCCATTTTTAAAATTGTAAGTTGGGTGAAGATTTATAGACGGGGTCCGTCTTCTAGTCTTTGTTTCATGCCATTGACCGCAGTCTCCGTACTGTAGCATCACTTATTCCGCTTTCTCCCTGTCTTGCTTATTCCACCCTCCTGCTTTCTTAATCCTCTGAGCTTTGTCCTGGGGAAAGGCCATCCTTTTGATCTTCATTGTTGCTAATTCTAAGATGTGTAGGCTGCACCAGTGGTCTTGTTCCCCTTGTGTTATTGCTAGTGGTGGTGCCTTGAGCCAATTCTGACTCTCGATGATCCCACGAACAATAAGTGAAACACCGCCCAGTCCTGCGGCCGCCTCGGGATTCTTCTGTTTGACCTCATTGTTGCAGCCACTGTGGCAATCCATCTGGTTGAGGGTCTTCTTTCTGGTTGCCCCTCTACTTTACCAAGCCTGCTGTCTTTCTCCAGGGTCTGGTCTCTTCTGAAAGCCTCTTCAAAGTACATGAGATGAAGGCTTGTCATCCTTGCCTCTAAGGAGCATTCTGACTCTACTTCTTCCAAGACACGTTGTTTGTTCTCTGGGCAGCCTTTGGCCCTTGGGTGTTACACAAGCAACCACAGTCTGAGAAATGACAGACAAGTAGCGAGTTCTCCTTCGTCTTAGGAGTTTCGTCAGTCTGTCCAAACAGTAAGCCTGGTCTTTGTGTCATTGTGAGTTTTGTTCCATACTTTCCCCCTCCTTTCAGCACCTTCTAATGTAATCTTTTTCAGAGCGCTTGGTAGTGACAGCTGGGCACCATTTAGTTCTTCTGGTTTCAGTCACACAACCATCATTTCACAGACTGAAGCCAGAGACGAGCGGTGGTTTGCCCAGGCCCCGCACGACAGTGGCAGGGCTAGGAGCAGCCACAATCTGACACCAGGACGTCCTTCCCGTCTAGGTACAGAGCTTCCCAGGTAGGTGCAGCTGTCATGCCAGGGTGTGTGATTATCTAGAGTTTTCTTTGGCCCATTACGCCGATAAGGAAAACTGATTTGGTCAGGAACCTGTTCAGGAGGCTATCACGTCCCAGATCACACAGAACTGGGACTCCGTGGCCCTGACTAGAGCTTGGGCTGGAGCTCTGTTTCACGCTGAGAAGTCCAGTCTGCAGCTGCTTTACCAAGAGAAAAGCTCATTCAGCCGGTAACTTAAAAAAAAAAAGGAAAACTTTATAAACAGGATTCTGTGCAGAGGCCCGGGGCAGTCTCTTCCAGCGGCCACCCACTTGGGCCTGCCTGGACTGTAGCAGGCTGGCCAGGAGCCCTGGCTGGGCACCCCTCCTCCTGCCCTTCTCCAACCTTGCTGACAGAGGCTCCCTCCTGGCCTGCCACCTCCCCAGCCCTCTCTGCCCTCCTGCTGGCAGACTGTGGGTAACAAAATACCTGTTGTAGGTGATGGTCGGGAGGGCCGGGAGGGGCCACGGGCTCCACTGACTGCTGGGCAGGCTCCTGCTGCTGCTGCTGCTGCTGCTGAGTCACGGTTCTATGCCAGGCTCTGGGGATACAAAGCCTCAGGTGACTGGCCAGGCAGCACTGAGCCCAAGACCTTGGAGATGACCTCAGGCAAGCCTTTCTTTCCACTGGTGGGAAAGCTGAGGTTTCCTGCTTCCCTTCAGGTAAGCATCAAGACTGGGCAGTGCCCCCTCCCACCATCTGTGGCTCCCAGGCTTCTAATGTGGCCCCAATATTGTCCTCCCTTGAATGACCTGGTGTGTCCGTGTGTCACCTGTGTGGGCACACATGCTTATGTCGGTGTCTGTGTCTACGTGCCTGTGTGCACCCATCAGAGTGAGTGTGTGTTTGCGGCAGTGTAGGAGTGTCTGCTCTCCAGGACTGCTCCACCCCTGAACTTTCTCCCAGAAGAATCCATAGGCCTGTATGCCATGCCCCCAACCACCTCACCTGTCTGTAAGCGCTTACCATGGCTCTGCACCAGCCTGGAGAAATCCAGCCAGGGCCAGTCAGCGGCTGTGCCAGGAAGCTCAGTACCAGGGAATTCATTTCCCCCGCTCAGGTAGGGTGTCTTTATGTGTCCTGCACTGTGCCGTGGGAGTCATCAGTGGGGACCTGTTTAGCACTCTGGAGTGAGTCCTAAAGAGATCAAGGGCTCTGGAGCCAGGCTGCCCAGCTGGACTCCTGGCTTTCCATTTCCTACTTGTGTGACCAAGCAAGTTCCCGTTCCTGGAGCTTCCGTTTTTTAATCTGTAAAATGGGAGTCAGAATAATCCTGCTTCAGAGTTGCTATGGGCTAAGTTAACTTACACATGTCAAGGTTTTAGAATAATTTGTCCTCAATGGATATTTGCTACTATATTACTACTGTAATTATTATTGTTCTTATTTGAGTTGTTTTCATGCTCTTGACCGACAGAGAGCCTGCTGGAGATGCCAAGGCCTGAAGGTGACTCGGGAGTCTAGCGTTTGAAGTCCTGGCAACAGACCCCTGGGTCACTGACAAGCAGGCAACAAGGGGTGGGGTTGCTCTCTGGGAGACTCGCTCATCTGGGCTGTGTGCCCGAGTGTTGCCACCCACAACAATAGTTCCCAATGGAGATCTGTGCACACTGCCTCTTGGGCCAATGAGCGACAGCGAGGTCAGGAGGCGGGCCGGGAGTGGCTGTGGATGGGGCTGCTCCTCCCTCTCTGATCGCCTCCAGAGGCCTTGGCTTGACCCGGCCTCCTCCCGCTGCTGCTGCTGTATGCTCCATCTAGTGCTCAGCGCACCATCTGGGCCTGAGGGCGCCAGAGAAGGCCCGTCGGCCATCTGTCTGCCTGGTGATGGCAGCTTCCAAAGGCCACGGGGCCTCGGCAGGGCCGGGGCTCTAGGAGAAGGGCTGCAGGAGGACACCTCTGTGGCCAGTTCTCTGGCCAGTGCAGCCTGGCATGGCCTGAGGGGACATGGGAGGCCATGTGGGTGTGAGTTTCCCGAGCCATGCTCCTTGTGCACACGACATATGGGCCGGGCGTCAGGAAACGGACCTCTTATTCCAACATGTGACCTTGAACCTCTTATTCCAACATGTGACCTTGGACCTCGTATTCCAACATGTGGCCTTGGACAAGTTGCAGCACCTCCGAGCCTCAAGCTTTCATCTGTGCAGTGGGTAGCTTGACCCCGGGGCCCAGGTCTCCGTCAGTTAAGGCTGCTTCGAGGCCTGGGACCTGTTTGGTTAACCCTGGGGCCTGAGGACAGTCTCATGACGCTGACCTTCTGGAATTGCACAAGGCCAAAGAGCAGAGACTGGTCAGAGTATATATCTCTGATTCCTCCTCATCCCCACCTCTGGCTCCTTACTTAGGGTCAAGGATCTCAGGTGACAAGACCCTGAGAGACCTTCTCCTAAAAGAGATGGAGACAGGATGGGGTTGAGGAGTCAGCTTCAGAGGCAAATGGTTGGTTTGTTCATTTGTCCATTTATTCTCTGACTCACAGTTCCCGGAGTGTCCACCTGCAGACTCTGCCGACTCTGGGGATTTGAGGCGGAGTGCAGCAACAGAATGGGAGATACACCACGATTACACACAACACCATCATCAACTCTAGGACAGGAGGGCCTCGCTGGGAATTCAAACCAGTCTAGGAAGCCAGAAACGTTTCTGGGTAGATGTGATGACTGGCCGAGAGCTGAAGGCAGAGTGGGCATGATCAGCATGTGCCGTGCTGAGGAAGGAGGCTCTTGACAGTCTGTGTTCCCATCTGTTTTGTGGAAACCATGTGTCAGACACTGGGCTGAAGGCGTTCTAGGCAGCCCCTTAATGTACCCTCTGAGCAAGCCAAAGACCGTGCCCATTTTGCAGATGAAGGAACCAAGGTTAGAGGGCGAATCTGAAGTTAGTGGAGGCTAGGGATTCAACCCACGCAGTTGAGATGCTGAGGCTGTCCTCTTACCCATGGCTTACATGTTTCCCTCCCGCTAGACTTCCTTTAGCTGCATTCAGGTTATGAAGACACCCCTCGAGGGCCCCAAGGTCGTGGGGATGGCGCCCTGGTCTGCATGGAGTCGGGGTGACAGGACAAGTGTCTTCTCAATAACCAGCTAGAAAACACGTCAGCCCGCTTCCCGGAGGCCTCGCTGCCATCCCTCGGGGGAACGGTGAGCACATTGTTTTCCCTTCTCAATCAGCCTCACAGGAAGCCCACTGGTAACATGCTCTAAAGGACATTCCGACTTCAAACAGACCCGGGTTCTCTGAACAACAACACTCTAGCCTTGTGGTCTCGGTTGGAAGAGCTTCAGTTTCTCTGTCTGTGAAGTGGTGGCGTTACCGACTGTCTCTCAGCAGGGCTGCTAGGAGGAGCAAGCGATCTGGATCTGACTGAGTGATGTCAATGGACCTACTGTTTCTTCCTTTCCTTGGGCAGGCTCTGAAGGATCCTTCTGGTCTATTGGAGTAGCTAGAGGAACAGACCCAGGGGTACATTGACCGGGGGTGGAGGGTTGGGGGGGGTATGCATTGCTTAATTCTGGTCCTGATTACCCAGTGATACTTAGAGGGCTTTCCTGTTCTGACATCCTCCCCCCTACTCCCCCCCACCCCGGCCATGACCTGTCCCATCACAGGTCCAGAGTGGCCCCATTGAAAAGAATGTGAGGTGCGCTTCTGTGGGCAGGGATCCCTCTGGGTCACGCAGCGACAGGGCTGTGCGGAGTGTCAATTGGAGTCCAGAACTTTTCCACTCCTACAGGGCCCGGAGTCAGAGCAGGTGGCAGGGAGGGGCCTAGGGCGTGGACCCGGCCTCACCTGCAATGACCCAGGTGACCTGGAGAAGCTGCCGCCCACTGAGTGCCTCTGTTTGTTACTCTGCAGCCGGGAAGGGCAGCCGGTGGTGGTAATGAAGCGTTGACCTCGAGGCCCTGGGTGCTGCCACTGGTGAGTGTGCTCACACCTCAGGGGAAGGCTGACGGTCACACTCACCCCGAAGCACCTTGGAAGGAAGCTCTGGCGATTTGCTTTTGAAAAAGAACCCCACGGAGTACTCTGAGACACATGGGTTGTCTGAAATGGAATCGATCGGAAGACAACTGCTTTTATACATTCAGCCTGGCGACCATGCAGACGGAAGAGCCATGAGCTGTTGGTATCTTTCAATTATGCTTTTTTGGATGCAAGTAAAGTCCTTGGGACGGATCCATCCATCTTTGCTGCTACTCTCCGCCGAAAATTAGCTGATGAACGTGTCCCCAAGACTTCCAATATTTGAGTATTGCTTCCTCCTCTTCATTTGGTAAGCCATTCTTTCTTTGCTGAGCTGTTTCCAGAGCTAATGGATGAAGCAGGCAGGGGACCAAGAGCTGTTTCCAACAAAGCAGAATCGCGCGATCTTCAGAGGCAATGCATGCTGGATACAAGCTGCCCGGAGGGCTACCTGGTGGGTGCCTCCCCGATGGCAGCAGTGTTTTTGGAGTGCTCCCCACATTCGGGGTGCTGTGCAAAAAGCATCCGGTCTTTCTCATTTAGCCCTCATTGTTACTTTGAGACGACCTGAAAGCCAAACTCACTGCCATCGAGTCAATGTTGACTCATAGGGACCCCTCAGGGGTTCTGAGACTGTAACTCTCCACGGGAGTAGAAGGCCCAGGCTTTCTCCCAAAGAGCTGCAGGTGGTTTTGAACTGCTGACAATGTGATTGCCGCCCAACTTGAAACTGTTCCACCACCAGGTGTAATGAGATAGGTAGTTTCTATGCCCCCTTGATGGAGGAGTCAATTGATGGCGCAGCTCTGTAGTCACCTGTGAATAAGTGGCAAAGCTGGGATTCAAACTGCTTTGCCTGACCCCGTGTTCCATGAGGTCCCATGGTGCTGCCAGGTTCCCTGGGAGCTGTGGAGCCTCTGTGCTAAGGTTGAGGGATAGGGAGATACCCTGAGCAGTGAGGCCACTGCAGTCTCTGCAAGCCCGAAGCTGCCAGGGATCCTCTTTCCTCAACCTGGCCTTTCAGGGTTCGCATCGACACTGTTGTGACACTGCTTCTGAGTCCTGCAAGCACAGTGGGTGGGGAGAGGCCGGGTTTTGGTACCTCTGACTGTCACAGGGTTGGGTTGCACTTGGTTTCCTAGGGTGAGGGCACTGCCCCAGGTCACACAGCCAGTTGGGATTGAGAGTGTCAGTGTTGACTTACTGTGGACATGTGTATCACCATGCTTCGTCCGTGGGCACAATTGGCCAAACCTTGGTTTATTTCTCTAGGATGAATTCGCTGGAAGCAGCTGAGCAAAGGTTTGTACAGGCCTCTCTTATGGAGAGTCCTGGTCATAACCTGCTCCAGGGTGACTCAGAGGTCGGGTACGTGAGGCACTGATCCCTGCCTTTCCTAGCTTCTCCATGGGACTGGCATTTGCTCTCAATCTGGAGCACGCAGGCAGGGCATTTACCAACCCTAGAGCCAGGGCAGACCTTCAGTGGGTGCTTCATCCACACAATCATGGTTTAGACCTGACTCGTTGGCTCTCCCCCACCCCAGTCTCTGTGGTGCCCTGAGTCACACTTGACCCTTGCCTTCTTTTTATCCACTTACTGCCAACTATTTACCTAGACCTTGAGCTTCTCTCTCTCACCATCTCCATTGCCACCAGCTCAGTTAAACCACCAACTTTTGGCTCTTGTTTTACTAAACTGACCTCTGATTTGGCCTCAGTGCTATTGTTCTGTGCCCCCATGATCCCTTTCCTGCTCGGTGGTCAGAAGGAGCTTTAAATAAAAAATTAGAACTTGACATTCTTAGGTTTCTGTACTCCAGACCTGATGGGGAGACCTTGGGACCTGGGCCTGTGTGGTAGCTGCTATATAATTGTCAATTTGAGGATTACGAGTGTAGGGGTGGAGTCTTGGCTGTCAATCAAGATATGGCCAATGAGATCTCTGGGTGGGCATGACCTTCCTCTAAGGATTCTGGGAAATCTTGCTTTTCCTCCTTGGAGGTGGGAGACTCTCTGCTCACACCCTGGGAGACATAGCAGCTGACAAGACACATGAATCCACCCTGATGTGCCGAGATGTTTTCGATGCCACTGGATCCAAAGACTTTCTACCCACTAGACTGTGATCTTCTACAGTTGACGTCATTGCATGTGTTTCATGAGTCTGAAGAGGACTTTATAGATTGGTATCAGACATATGGGCTAATATCAGACTTATGAACTTGATCTGGACTGGGTTGGGATGTTTTCTCTGTTCAATTGCTCTTGTATATAAATCTCTTTCTTATACACATATGTGTCTCTTTCTTATACACATGTGTGTCCATGGATTTGTTTCTCTAGTCTACCCAGACTAACACACCTGTCCACCTCCTGCTTCCTTTCTCCCCAGCCCCTAGTTGCTTTATATTCTGACCTCTCTACTCTCATCTCTCCTCCATGGTACCCCAATATTCACCACCTCTGAGCCTTTGTTTGGTGTCTCCTGTTCTGGGAGATTCTCTTCCTTAGGCCAGCTCCTTTTTGGTTAAATGGAATGACATGCCCTAATTGGGCCTTCCTTGACTAGGTGGTTTAGCTGGTCTCTCCCTAGCCCCTGGCTTGAGTCACGCTCTGCCCTATTACCCTGTTTTATTTTATCTTTGGTCCTCTCCCCTGTAAAGACATTTTCTGTTTTGTCTAGTCCACTGGTTCTCAACCTTCCTAGTGCTGCGGCCCTTTCATACAGTTGCTCATGTTGTGGTGACCCCCAACCATAAAATTATTTTCATTGCTCTTCATCATTGTAATTTTGCCACTGTTAAGAATCAGGGGACGCCTGTGAAAGGGTCATGACTTCCAGGTTGAGACCTGTGGGTCTAGTCCATATCACCAAACCCGCTGGAGCTAGCCACGAGGTGTCTATGAAAGACTTGGTGAATAGACTCCCTGGTGCCGTGAGCTTCCGGCTGGCAGGGATGTTGGCACTGTGGATCCTGAAGAATGGAGTGCAACCTCAGACGCCCCTGGTTGACTGCAGCTTGCACCCCTCCTGGAGACAGGTGCTCAGTTCCCCCGTGGCAGCACTTTCCCTTTCTGGAGGGAACAATGGGACATTGTTCCTACTCTGACCCGCCATCAGCTTTGGCAAGCTGTCGCTGCTCTCAGCTCAGCTCCGGAGCCTGAGCCTGTCACCTCAGCGAAGGAGCTTCATCCCCTACTTGGAAGGAGTGCAGCCCGCTGAGGCGGAAGTGGGCATGCATTCTGATCTTCCAAGGTCGACGGAATAACAAGAGGCTCTGAGCTTAAAGTTCCCTGGCCAGGCTGGGAACCATGGCCCGCATGGTGGCACTCGGACCGGAGGAAAGGTCTGCCACGTGCCTGGCCTGGTACGTGGCACGGGCTGACACTTAGCAAGTGTCTTGAAAAATGTCTCCATGGTTCTTCACTCTCTAAGGCCTCTTGCCTCTCATTCGCTCCCAGACCTCCCTGCCCCACGTGCCCTGAGGACCTTTCCCCAGTAACACAAAGCAGAGCCCATGAGTTCAGCGTGCTCAGGTAGATCCGAGCAGCTGGTGGGAGGTGGGGTGTGGGCGGGTGGCAAGCCCCCTGCAGTGATTCATGGTGTTGTGCCTTTAGGAAAGCATTGCAACGCAAGCTTGTCCAAGGTCAGTGCCTCTATTTCGAACAGGCGAAGGGAAAGTGGGCAGCATTTGCTGCTTTTAAGGAGCTGGCTCAGAGCCAGCTACCGGGCATCAGAGGAAGGCAGCCACGGCTCCCCACCATATCACACAAGTGCTAGACTAGCAGGAGGAAACAGCCAGACCCACGCTTGGCACCTGCCATCGGGCATGAGTATGGAAGGCTTGTGCCAGACAGAGCTCAAGTCACTTGCTGTGGAATTAACTCATTTCATGACTTCATTCTTATAGCACCCCGATGGGGGGATGCTCTTGTTCCCATCTTAAAGACAGTTTAGCTGAGGCAACTCCAAACACACACACACATTCATTGTCATTGAGTCAATTTTGACTCAAGGCCACCTTATAGGACAGGGTGGAACTCTACAGGAGTGACAGCCGAGGGAAGTTAAGTAACATGAGTTGAGCCTTCTGGGGAACATGTGGTTATTCCATTCCAGTTTCACAATGGCTTGTGACTACTGTTGTACTACCAATGAAGGTTTAAGGGATTCAGCAACTTCTTCAAGTTCAACAGCAAGGTTGTGACTACAAAGCAGTACACAATTTCATGCTGTGCTCCGTGACCGCTTTCCTTACCTCTCTCCCCTGCCTTGGCATTCTTAGAATGGGTGACCCGAGGAAGGAGTGAGCCCATAGTCTCTAGAGCTAGGAGGGGAGGGTGGGAACTGAGTCAGCCCCAGAACACCCTGGATCCCTCAGATTTCTTGACAATGGGATCTTGGGCTCTGTGCATGTCTATGTTTCCAACACATTCTAGAGGAAAAAGCTGAAGTCCCCAGTACACCGTCTGCTCCCTGTTAAGCCACCCTCTTTGTTATTGGAGGGCTGTCAGGAAAGACTCAGATCAAGAGGTGATGTCTGGGCCCCACCATCCAGAATACACTCCCCCCTCCCCATGCCCTGGGACGAAGTCAGATGAGAAGAAATTCCTGGTCTGGGGCCAGGACCAACTCTCAGGGCCAAGGTGAGAGCTGGCGCAGTCTGTTGGCCTGGAGGCAGCCTGTGGAGCCTCTCTCTGCGTGCCTGGGGACCTCTCCAGCTCGGCTTTCCCCTCCACCATGAGAACTTTCTCCAGGGAGGGTTGGGGTATACTCTAGAAACTGGGAGTGCCTAGAAATCCGTCTTTGTCTCTTCTAGATTGTCTCCAAGGGTCTACTGCAGCTCTGTGGGTGGAGGCAGAATCTGCCCTGGAAGCCCTGGAGGTCGGGCTCAGGTTCTAACATGACTCTCTCGGGAGATGAGGCAACAGCCAAGGCCTCACTCTTTGCATCTGTAGAATGGGGATAATCATGTGGCATCCCAGTTGGCAGATAGCCATCGGAGTGGGCAAAGGATAGGTTACTGGCTAGCTGCCCATAGGTATTGCCCTGGCCTGCAGCCCAGTGGTTACCAAGGGCTGAGTCATACTGAAGCCACCTGGCTCTTCAAAGTAAAATACTCATGGCTGGCTCCCTCCTGTAGGCAATCTCATCTCGCTGGCCACCAGGAGTTTGCCTGGGTGATTCGACTGTGTGGTGCAGGGAGCAAATTCCCGAGGCAGTCCATTCCACCAGTGACTTCCATGGCTTATAAGACAGGAAGGAAGCCTGCATGCCAACAGCAGGCCAGCTTTTCCCGTTGGGTGCTTGTCCTGCTCTTGAGAATTACCCTACTGTGCTCTGCTCCGAGTGGGACTCCTAACCACCCTTGTTTTGCAGAAGGAGCTACTGGCAACTGGCTGGGGAGTGCAAGGGGGTGGCTGTGATTTTTGCTATCTTCTTTCCCTCTATTAAACTTGTGTGGAGGGTTGAGAGGAATTTGGAAGCCCAGCTCTGTCTTGCCCTTCAGGCACTCACACAGGGGTTCCCGCCTTCTGAGTTCTCACCTTTATGGTCAAGGGGAGGAAGTAGAGAGGGACCATTGCATCACAGAAGCACCCCCTGGCCCACTACACACACACACACACACATCATAGATGGTCACATGGCTGTCTTCATTCACTGTGAGAGAGACACGATCAGCCCATCAATTGGAGGGCAAGCTGAGGCTCAGACTGCTCAAGGACTTGCCCACTGTCTCACATATTATGAGACACCAAGTGGGATGGGGGACAGGCAAGGGCAAAGGGCAGGAGGTACTTGAATAGAGGCAGTCAGATGGAATCTAGGGTCAGAATTTCAGGGGGCAGAGTGGGCCCAGGAGTCCATTAGCCTTTCCCCTGACCTTTTTCTTATAGCTTCCCCAAATCAGAGAAGAGCTCTGGATGTCTTGGACTAGGCTCTAGGACTAGGAGAGGAGGGTGGAATTTATGAATAGGAGTTGAGCCCCAGGGATCTGCGTCTGTGAGGCTGAGGGAAGAGTGCCAATGTCAGCTTCGCTGATTAGCGAATGGTGAGGTGGGAGCCAGTGGCCTGGAGGAGATGGGGTAACATTCCCAAGAGCAGCCCAGAGAGGCAGCAGGTGAATCTGCAGAGGCAATGGACATGTGAGTTATGGCCACACAGAGTGCTCCCAGCTCTGTTAGGAAGTCTGATGTCAAGTTAGGGCATTTCGGTTTGAGTAGGAGCCAGCATGCTTGCTCATCCAGGTTCCCTTAATGCATTAGAGATGAAGTTTGCCCAGTCTCAATTTTCCCCATCTGTAAAATGGGAGGTGCTGTAACTACTTGTTAAGGCAAGAGCAGGTTCCAAAACCAGGCAACCCAAAACAACAACCCCCCCCCACCCTGCAGCAACATCCACCAATTGCCCTCAGCCCGTTTGATTCATGACAACCCAATGTGTGTGGCCAATCTCTCAGAAGCAGATTCGTGAGTGCAATAGAAGTTTGTATGGCACAGGGGTCCAAGTGCAGCTCTAGGACTTAGAGAGCGCCTCAAGGCATCTACCCATCCGTGCGTGCGTGCACCCAAGTGCACTGAGCGTTTCAGGTGAGCTAGCACTGAGCAAGAAACTTGCAGGCCGCCTTTCAAAGACTTGACGTCCTACTGGGAGGCCAAGCGGATAAAGGGAGCTGGCTGTTCCCTAGGTTCAAAGGTGCCCCCTTGTAGCTGCTACCAGATAAGAGAGAGCATTCCCCAGGGAGATGAGCGAGGCAGGGCATGCCAGCACAGTGCGTGGCAAGGCCCAACAGGGCAAGGTGTATTTAGGGCTCCAGGATGCTCGTTAGGCTTCCCTGCACAGTGCCGATGGGGAAGCGCTTGGCTACTACCAGAAAGGTCGGCAGTTGGAGCCTACCGTGTACCACAGAGGAAAGGTCTAGCAACCTGCTTCCGCCATGATCTCCACTAAGAAGCCCCTGCGAGCAGCTCCACTCTGCGCCGTGCCGGGTAGCCGTGAGTCAGAGTTGCCTCGACGGCGCCTGGTTTGGTCAGATCTGAGTTATGGCGGACATTTGGCAGGAGCGCCTGCTGAAGCTGTTGGTGGGAGTTTCTGAGACAAGACAGAACAGGGCGGCAGAGCCCTCCTTGGGAAGGACAGTCCGTGTGACTCAGCTGGGGCAGGGAGGATTACCATGGGCTCCTGTGATGTCTGCTTGCTCTGCTCCTGACTGTGTGCTTCCCCACTTAGCTCAGCCTCTCTCTCTCTCTCTCTCTCTCTCTCTCTCTCTCTCTCTCTCTCTCTCTCTCTCTCTCTCTCTCTCTCTCTCTCTGTCTCTCTCTCTCTCTCTCTGCGGGGTTGGGAAGTGTGTCCTGCCCAGGTGTGGAGTGACAGAGTTGGCAGCCTAGAAGAGCGCCTAGCCCACTTTCATTATGCGCCCCCCACCCCACAGTGATTCTGTTATTTGCATTTCAAAACCTGCATTTCTCACCCTCCCCCCATCTCCCCTGAATAAGTGCCAATTCCACTTCTGCCCCCAATGCTAGGGGGCTTGCCTGTCATTGGACTTTCATCCTATCTGGGGTAGGGAGGGACTGCTCCCTTAAATGTCATATTCAGCATATGCAAATAACGGAATAATTGTCTTTCATGGAAAATGAGCTCACCTGCTGCTAAAAGCCTCAGACAAAAACAGGTATGATAGAGCTGCTTTCAGGCAGACTTAGGTCTGCCCCTCCATGCCCTGTTTCAGCCCACTGGCCGGCTTTCTCTCGTTGCCACCAAGTCCAGGAATCTTTGCTGGTTAAACGCTAACATTTAGAACTCCCCCTTTCCCCCCACCTGGAGGCAGCGAGGCCTGGAGAGTGGGAGGGACTTGCCCAAGGCCACAGGGTGGGCTCAAAGAGGAGATTGCCAGGGGTAGTGGACGCTCCAGAGATTGGGCTGATTCTACAGCCAGGCAGTCAAGGGGCCAGAGACAGCTGGGGATCTAGCACTTACTTGCCAAGTAAAGCACAACCTTCGTGGATACGATTTCCAGCCTAGGAGCCATGTTTGTTAATCTGGGGGCCCAGGGAGGAGACCTGGACAGAGCAGGGGCTTTGAGAGTCCCCTCACCACCCTGGCTCGAGAGCATCATCTCTCATGTGAGCTACAAACGAATGAAGAGGAATGGGCTGCCTTGAGCAGAGGAGTGAGGCTTCTACCATTGGGAGCCGGCAGATAGCATGGCAAGGCCCTCTGAGGGTGTAGATGTTCCGAAAGTGGAAGCTTCTACGGTGAGTGAAGCCGTCTTTGAGAATGGCTCCTGATTACTCAGCCAGTCAGCCTTGAGCTGACTCCAGAGAGCAGAGCTGAAGAAGTCCCAGACCTGGTGGTGTTCAGATTGGCCCCTGGGTGACGTCATGCTAGGGCTGTGCTTCATCCCTGAGTCCTGTCCCTGGCTATTGCCCAGGCCTGAGGTCCTGTCCCAATCCCTGGAGGGGGGTGAGAACCAGGATTTAAATGTCAGTGTCGTTGTTCAAGATTCATGACCTCAAATGTAGTCTTATTTGCGCTGAGCTGCGGCTCCATGGGTGCAGTGGAGATGGTTTGAGGCAATGAATGCTCATGAACTTGACAAGATACCTGCTACATGGAGGGACTCAGAGTAGATTTATTTTGAAAACTCACCTGCTCTGTCCCCTTCCCCTTGCCTGTGGAGGGATCTGACACCTATAAGCCCCAGGTGCTGGCCCTGTCTCCTACTCTGCCAATCAGCCCCTGCCTGCTCATCCTACCTATTGTGTCTGGTTGCCTAGAGGTGTCCTGAGAGGTACAAGCTCTTGGAGCGGTTTCTGGAGTGGCCCAGGGTCACATGATGAGTTTGGAAATCAGCTGACCTAAATGTGTCTGATTTTTACAAAGAGAATCACCCTCATGGGACAGACCAAACTCAAACTCACTGTCACCAGGCTATTTCCAACTCACAGCGGCCCAATAGGACTGCCCGCAGGTTTTCGAGGCTGAGAATCTTTGTTGTTGTTGTTATTAGGTGCCGTTGAGTTGAACGAAACACGGCATGGTCCTGTGCCTTCCTCACAATTGTGCTTACACTTCAGCCCATTGCTGCATTCACTGTGTCAATTACTCTTTTTGAGTGTCTTCCTCCTTTTTGGCGCCTCTCTCCTGACAGAAACCCTCTTCTTTCTCTGCGGGGACAGCTGGTGAGTTTGAACTGCTGACCTTGCAGTTAACCCACTGTGCCACTGGGGCTCCCACTATGGGGCTCCATAAAACCTCACTGCCATCTAGTCAAGGAAGAGGCATGGCAGTCATAGCCGGAGCTGGAACCGCTCTGTGGGCTTCTGAGATTGCCATTCTTTCCAGGAGCTGAACGCTCCGTCTTTCTCCCTTGGAGGAGCTGCTGGTTTCCACGCTGGCCTTGCCGATCTCAACCCAGCCAGGGCTCCTTGTTTCCCCTGTGGGACAGGAGGCATCAGCTGCTTTGTGACAGGGCCCCGGTCCTTGGTACTTGAGCAGGGTTGTCTCAGCCAGGGGCGAGGATGGGACTCAGTGTGAGCAGGTAAGTGGACATCCCTTCCTGTGCGTGCTTGTCCCCTGCTCTAGGTGTCTGACTCTGCGGTGGCTTCCCCAAGAATCCAGTGCCCAGGGCAACTGTCCCTGCCTGCCTACTCTGGACACAGGCATACCTGGCTTCCAGTTTTTCCCTGCCCAAGTCCTACAGTTTGAGAACCTCGTGGTTTTGGTAAGCTCTTTGGACCTCAATTTCTTTATCAGTAGAGCTGGTGATAGACGAGTGATATGTGGTGTTTGAGAACACTAGTAGTCTTTGAAGCATCCTGGGCTCTGTTGGTGCCCCAATAATCAGACAGATCTGGGTTCAAATCTTAGCACTGCAACTTTCCTTCTGTATTAAGTTGGGTAATTGCTAACCGCTGTGGCCTCAGTTTCCCCTAGTCAAGTGACATAAAGTAAACCCTATGCCATCGGGCTATTTAGGGCTTAAATGAGATGACCAAGCTGACAGCCCAATGTGCTGCCCATCAGGGGGAAGTGTTCTTGGAGGCCGAGGCTTGCCCAGATTCCACATATTCTCTCGAAAGCCCGGCTCCCTCACATGGAGCTCACAAAATTCTCCCAAGAAACAACCCAATGGAACCTGACTCCCCCAAGACCTCGGTCAGCTTAGCCTGGTCTCCCTTACAGTTCTTCCCTGTCTGCTCCGACGTCGGCTTCATCTGGCCGCCCAATGCCACGGTCATCCCTGACCCCTCTGAGCAGGAGTGGTGCTTTCCCTTTGGCTGGAAAGCTGTTCGGCAACTTGCCTGCCTGACAAACACCTACATTTCCTACAAAATTCATCTTAAATGTCTTCTTCTTCGCTTGGGGGAATCAGGGACAAGATTGCTACTGCACTGAGGGTCGTAATCACATAATAGCCATGGTACAGAACCCAACACCAAGTGTCACATGTGACGTATGGCCCACCAGGGCTGTGAGTCCCTAGGACTGCGTCACGAATCACTGCCCCCTCTCTAGGGTGGTCGCCAGGGCTGGCCATTAGATAGTCCCATGAGTTCTCTCCTCTTTCTAGCCCCGGGTAGAATGGGCTTTCTCAGTCTCCTCTGCGACCCGGCATGGTCAGGTGACTTGCTTTAGCTAAGTAATGAGACACAAGCAAGCAGAGGCTGCCACTTTTGAGTGGTGGAAGCCTTGAGAGCTGTGTGTTACACGGAGATGTCCTTTTCCTGTTTGGTGACTATGGCAGTGGGGGGAGGCTGCTGGCCACATGATTCAGATACCCTGACAACCCAGGTGCGGCGTGTTCCACGAGGAAAATGCTAATAGTGCTTTTGTTACGTGCCTAGTCCATGCTGCAGCCAAACCCAGTCCATGCTGATGATCCAAAGGCCACGCAGATAACGGAAGTATAATTGATGGATGTCAGGCAACGTACGCTAGTGAGGATGGGTGTGCTTGACCAAAACCCACATGTCCCACCCCAAAATATTCAAATATATAGTCTTAAAATATACCAGACTGAGTCGGTGATACACATCTGCCTGTGAAACAGATTCCCTAAGGCCTGTGAACAACTCTCCCTGTTGGGGGTCTGTGGACACAGAATATGCGCAGCGGCGAGAAGACTTTTCATTACAATGTGAAGAATTTTTGTTCATGACTGCCAAGTCTCCTTTGACTCGGAGTGATCTTCTTATGTACAACAGAATGAAATATTGTCCAGTCCTGAGACAGTTTCATGATCTTTGGTATATTTGGGCCATTGTAGTTGTCTCCATTTATTTCACTGAGGATTTCCATCATTTTCACTGTCCTTCAACTTTACCAAACATGATTTTCCTTCCTTCCTTCCTTCCTTCCTTCCTTCCTTCCTTCCTTCCTTCCTTCCTTCCTTCCTTCCTTCCTTCTTCCCTTTCTCTCTCTCTCTCTCTCTCTCTCTCTCTCTCTCTTTTCTTTCTTTCTTTCTTTATTGCAATTGATTGTTCTTGCTGGTATGTCCCCAAATTAACCAAGGTAAAGTTTTACCATCTTCATGTCTAAGAACATCACGATTGTGTTTATTAGTCTGATTTGTTTCCTCTTCGTTCAGTCCACAGCATATTCTTAGCCAACACCACGATCCAAATGTATCAGTTTTTCTTTTCTCTTCCTTCTGTATTGTCTAGCTTTCACAAGCACATGAGATGGGTGAAAGGACCATGGGTTAGGCGAAGGAGGCTTACTCGAGGCTTTGCACACAGACAGTCAGAGCTTTCCCCAATGTTAGGAAACTATGGTCCTGAAAGGAAAAGTCACTTGCCCAAGGCCACACAGCCACCCAATACCAGCAAGGCATCAAAACTCAGTTTTCTTGACTAGAGCTTTCTCTAAAGCCTTGCTGGATAATGGAAGTCAGATGTCATGTCAGAAATCTTCTCTTTTGACACATTTTATCAGCTCATCACCACTGACCCTAAGCCCACAACCAGGCTGACTTACTGTCAGGGAGTACCTGGCACTGGGGGCAAGCCCCCCGGGACTCTGTTGGGTCAGATTAGGAGGTTCAGTCTCCTTTGAGACCTCATAAGGCACTTCCTGCCAGCCCTGTTCTCCTCCGTCTCCGAGGCTCCCTGGGAGCTGTCTCTCGGTGATTGACCAGTGGTTCCTCTCCCTTGGGTTCACACTGTGGGATGGATGGGACATGACTTTGGCTGCAGTGGGTAATGTTGGGGATTAGGAATCCTTGGAGTCTGGGCTGCAGCTGTTTAGTTGACAGGGTGTTGGTTGCAGATGTGAGGCTGCTAGGGTTGGTGGGGAAGTTGAGGGGTGTGTGTAACCCAGAGAGAAGCTGATGCCATCGTTTCTCCTCAGGAGGAGCCCCTGCCTTGGCCAAGTGGGCACTTGGATAAGGACGCACACCTGTTGCCCTGTGTTCAGAACAGTGGCTCGTAGAACCAGCTACTAAATGTGCAATCTCCTAATGTCCACCCTGCTGCCTCCAGATAGCTCCAGATGCTGATTATGTCTTCTTGCCTCTGAACCTCCTGAAGTCTGATTCCAAGATTGCTCTTACTCAGACCAGTGTGGTTTTAGTTTGGGGTTGAAGCAACATTAGGCTCAAACCCAGGCTCCAATTATTCTGGACAGTGGAATTTGGAGCTGGGAGAGGCCAGACTTGGAATAGTTCTTAGCTAATGGAAAGGTGGGCTCCTCCCTGCTTAGCTCATCTCTGGGGACAGGGCTGGCCCCAGCCTTTTCCTAGAGTGCAGCCATCGGTTTCCAGGATGTGAGCTCAACCTCACTGGGTGGGGGTACTTTTCCCACCCCGTCTGAGACACTTTTTTGTCTTTGACCAGAAGGGCCCGATAGGCCTTTTCCTACCTGGACCATAAATTGATATAGAAAATGCAAGTTTGGGGGCTTCTAGAAATACCAGTTGAAGTGGAGCTAGACAAGTGAGAGAACACTCCATACAGTGTTGGTGTTAGTTTATGCTTGTTGACATCAGTAATTAACCCATTTCGTCTTCTTCCATCCTACCAAACTCCATCTATCCCTTGATTAATTTATCCATCTAGCAATCCATCATCTATCAATCTACCCAGCCCCACCCACCTACCCATCCATTCACTCATCCATCCACCCATCTGTCTATCCACCCATTCGTTCATGTATTCATGCACCGAATAAGCTTTAGGTGAGGCTTGCTCTGGGCTAGACCCTGTGACAGTTGCTAGGATACAGAGACCAATAGTCCAGTATCGTGGCTCTTTCATAATTATAATTTGAGTCTTGAATTTTTTTCTTGAATTCTGTCTGTTTCAGATATGCTGAGTGTGTTCTCCCCTTTTGGTTTTCTAATTCTGGTCCTTACACATTTGGCTATAATATTTGGCTTTGATTTGTTGAGCTGTCCTTTGGAATGTTCTATTCAGTTCTTTGACTTCATCCTTTGTGCCATTTGCTTTAGCTCCTCTATGACTAATGGCAACTTTCAGGGTGTCTTCTGACAGCCACTTTGACCTTTTCTTTCTTCTCTGTTATCTTAATGACCTTTTGCTTGCTTCAAGAATGATGATCTCGATGTCCTCCCACAGCTCATCAAGTCCCCCGTCATTTGTGTTCAGTTAGTCAAATCTGTTGCTACGATGTTCTCAAAATTCAGGTGGGATAGACTCAAGGTCATATTTTGGCTCCTGTGGACTTGTTTTACTTTTCTTCAGCTTTCGCCTGAATACATATACGAGCGATTGGTGCTTTGTTCCAGTCAGCTCCTAGTCAGGTTTTAGCTACTGATATTGAGCTTCACCATCATATCTTCCCATAGATGTATTCTATGCCAGGAAACTTGGAGGAGATCTACTTGGCCAAGTGACTGGAAGATATATTTGTATTCATTCCAAAGAAAAGTGGCCTACTCAAAGTAGAGAACAGTGATAGCATATGCAAGAAAACTGTTGCTGAAAAAGATCATCCAACAACGGTTGCAGCAAGTCATGGACAGAGCCGTGAGAGGTGCAGATAAGGACACAGAACAAGGGACAGCATTGCTGCTGCCAGAGGGACCTTGGCTCAAAGCAGAGTCGACCAGAAAGACGTTTACTTGTGCTTCCTTGACTGTGGAAAGGCCTTCAACCGTGCAGACCGTAGTAAACTGTGCATCACCTGGAGAAGACTAGGAATTCCAGATCACTTCATTGTGCTCATGTGGAGCTTGCACACAAAGAGGTAGCTAGTCACACCGAAAAAGGAAATACTGCGCGGCTTAAAACCAGGAAAGGTGGGCATCAGGGGTGTATCCTGTCATCATGCTTGTTCAAATTGTACACTGAGCAAATGATTAGAGAAGCTGGCTTATATGAAGAAGAGGATGGTGTCAGTATTGGAGGAAGGTTTCTTAACAACCTGCGTTATGCAGATGACACACCTTGCTTGCTGAAAGTGAGGACCTGACACGCTTGCTGATGAAGATGAAGGAGTGCAGCCGTCGGTATGGATCACAGCTCAATGTGAAGACGACCTACATCCTCACGACTGGACCAATGGGCAACATCATCACAAAAGAGCAAAGGTTGAAGTTGTCGAGGAATTTGTCCTACTTGGGTCCATAATCAGTGCTCATGGACGCAGCAGTCAAGAGATCAAAAGATGTATTGCATTAGATACATCTCTGCTCAAGACTTCTTTAAAGCATTGAAGGGCAAGGGTGTTACTTTGAGGACTAAAGCGCACCTGACCCAGGCCATGGTCTCCTCCATGACCTCATATGCAGGTGAAAGTTAGACATTGAATAAGGAAGACTATAGAAGAATAGATGCAGTCATATTGTGATGTTGGAGAAGAATATTGAAAATACCATGGATTGTTAAAATGAGAAACCAATCTGTCTTGGAAGAAGTAAGGTCAGACTGTTCCTTAGAGGCAAGGATGGCGAGACTTCATTTTATGTACTTTGGACATATTGTCAGGAGAAACCATTCCCAGGGGAAAGACAGGAAGTGGAGGGCCGTGACAAAGTGGGAGGCCCTTGACCAGATGGCTTGACACAGTGGCTGTATTAATGGTCTCAGGCGAAGGGAGAATTGTGAGGCTGGCGCCTGACTGTGCAGTGCTTTGCTCTGTTGTGCATCGGGTCACTCTGGGTTGCAGCCCTCTCGATGGCACCTAAGAGCCACAGCATCTTGGCTCTGAAAGAGTTCTCAGCCTGTCACCGCATAGTCAAATAAACACAACATGTCCTCAGCAGTCTCGTGTAGTGCTTGCAAAGTTGTTTAGTCAATCCAAATGAGCAACTGACTACAACTCCAATACCAACTCCGCTAGGGCCCTTTCTCTGATTCCAGCACCATGTGACGTTGGAATTTGACAGGCAAAGAAAAAGAGAGGGGTATTTCTGGCAAATAGCTGGGGTCTGTGATGGTCAGAGCTCCACACAGACACAGTATGGTCCAGTGACTAGTGTGGCAGTTTCGTTGGGACAAGTCGGAGGAGAAGCAACAGCAATGAGGGATCAGCCGGAAAGGCCTGCTGAGCAAGTCGGGAGACCTTGAAAGAAGGTTCAGTCCAGGCTGTTGGGCTTTGACTTGGAGAGCCACGGAGCCACGTGACATACTGGTAAAGCATGGTCAGCTGTGTATTTCAGGAAGATTATCTTGGCTGCATGAGGTTATTTTTAAACCAATTTTGGGAAATTAATAGAGATAAATCATATCATTCCATAGCCCAATCACATCAAGGAGTGTTGCACAATTGCTGCCACCATCAGGTTCCGAGGCCCGCTCCCTGTTACCGGACAACACTGACACCAAGGTCCTTTCCCAGGAGCCCTCTTCTACTTGCCGTCTCTATCGGTTCACCAACCCTGCGCTTCATATGCTGAAAACAGGCAAACCTATAACAAAAATTCAAGAGGGCACCCCCAGTGACAAAAGACTTGTGCATTTTGGAGGCAGGTGTACCTGGAACCTACAACCCTACCACTTTCTAAGTTTGTGACCCTGGGCAAATAAGCAGTTCCCTCCAGCTTGTTTTCTTTCCCCCAAATGGAGGTAATGCTTGCCACCTTACTGAGTTGTTGTTAGGTATTAATGAGGCCTCACCCATGAGGTTCATAGCCCAGTTCCTGTCTAATGCTGGGCTGGACTGACACATGGCTGGAATGAAAGCCTGGACATTCTGTTGCTGATTCCAATTCACTTTATGTACCAGGGCCACTTACTCTCAGTGGACCCTAGTTTTCTCATGCACAAAATGGGCATAAGAGTAACCCCTAAGAGGATTCTTGTGAGGATTGGACAAGGTCATGCATATCCTGGGACGACTGCTGGGCCGAGGAGAGAGTTGTACGATCAGACTCAGCAAACCAGCTTGAGAAAGGTCTTGGAGACTGGACCAGTGACCCCAGGTGCCATGGCACAGAGCCACCCGAAACTCCCCACTCATGCCCAGTGCCCGCCCTCATCTCCACCCAGCCCCTCCCTGCTCAGCTGCTCAGAGGTGATGGCTCAGTGGCCTGCTGACTGCAGCTGCTAATCCCAGGGAGCAGCTGAGCTGCGACGAGATCCAACATGTTTGTTCTGCAGCCAACATTGTACCCAGCCCTGTGGCTCTGGCCAATTACCATTAGCTAGAGTGGGGGCACCCCCATGGTGACCTTGGCTTCTGTATGTCTCTGGGATACTGACGGGCCAGGGAAGAAGTCAGAAAGAGACACGTTCAAGAGAAGAGCTGCGCCCATAATGGCGAGATCCCCGAGGACAACATCGACAGGCAAATATTAGTTGGCCTCTGTGAAAGCCTCAGTTAGTCCATCTGAAACGTTGGGATTCTAACACTGATTTCATGCATTGCATTGTGCCCCTCAGCCCCCTTCCTCTGAATATGTCATAACCCCAAGTGCCTGTGACAATGACCCGTGGTCTTTGAAGAGGTCACTGATTCACATGAAGTCACACTGGCAACTCCAGTGGGACCTAATCCAGTATGAGTGGTGCTCCATCAAGGAGGAGCAGAGACAGAAAGACACACAAGGGAAAAGTGGCCTTGTGAAGATGCTTGTACAGGCCAGGAATGCCTGGGGCCAGGCTGGAGGAATAAGAAAGGATCTTGGCCTCAGGTTTTCAGAGAGAGCATGGTGTAGCAAAGAAACCAGTCTTGGGACTTCTGGCATCTAGAAATGTGAGACAATGTATTTCTGTTGTTTTAAGTCACCTACTATGTGGCGCTTTGTTGTTACGGCAGCCATAAGAAAGGAAGACAAACGAATCATATAGATTTTGTCTGAGGATAAATGAAAAGGGGGATGGGAAGAACTTTGCAAATTAAAACTCATTTAAGGCATTGGCCTTGGGGGTGGGGGAGGGGGAGGTGCTCTCAGAGCTATGGGAACCTGGAGCTTGCTTCTCCCAGAGACCAACATGAACCCTGGTCTGCGGACTGCTAATTCAGGCCTGAGGATGGAATCCATGGTGTTTAGAAGCTTCTTAACAGAAAAGTGGGTGAAGGGAGACGTCGGATAGTGTAAGATATGACAAAATAATAGTTTATAAATTATCAAGGGTGCATGAGGGAGGGGCAGAAATGAGGACCCGATGCCAGGGCTTAAGTGGAGAGCAAATATTTTGAGAATGAGAACGGCAACGAATGTACAAATGTGCTTGACACACTTGATGTAGGTGCGGATTATGATCAGAGTTGGATGAGCCCCAATAAGATGCTTATAAAGAAGGAGAAGCAGAAGCAGCTTCTTGGGGAGCAGCCACACTGCTCTCTGGGCGAGATCGAGTATGGGTCATGTATTAGCTTGCGCTCCCAACTTGAACACTCGGGATGTAGCAACTTTAGGATATCTATAGGTTTCTGGTGCCCTGATTCCTCCAGCTTAGTACTCTGGAAGCTGACCTAAGGAGGTCAGAGGTCACAGGTCACTGCCCCAGGGCATTTTGCTTTTCTACAAGTGAACACACAAAACCAAACTCACTGCCATCGAGTCAGTTCTGACTATGCTGACCCTATAGGGCAGAGTAGAATTGGTCTTGTGGGTTTCCAAGATTGTAACTCTTTACAGGAACAGATAGCCCATCTTTCTCCTGTGGAGAAGCTGGTGGATTTGAACTGCTAACCTTGAAGTTAGGAGTCCAACACATAATCACTAAACCGCCAATGTGAATCGGAGCCCTGATTTCTGGTACAGCTGTCCTTACTATCTGTTCAGCACTTTGTCCACTGTCCTCCTTGGGTAGGAAGGAAAGAAGTCAGAACTAATGCAACCCAAAGGAGCTGGGCAGTAGGGTGGTCGCACGCTGACTCTGGCTGCTCTTGGAGAGCAAGGGCATTGGAAGGACAATGGGGAAACCTCACCGCCATCATTAGGGCAGCGTTCTTTTTTTTTAATACTTTTATTGGGGGCTCTTACATCTCTTATCACAATCCATACATTCATCCAGTGTGTCAAGCGCATTTGCACATAGGCTGCCATCAACATTTTCAAAACACTCTCTTCCCACTAGAGCCCCTGATATCAGCTCCCCATTTCCTCCCCCTTCCTTCCTTGTGCACCCTCTCTAATGAACACTTGATAAGTTATAGATTATTATTTTCATGTCTTATATCCTCCTCCATTGCCCTTCACCCACTTTAATGTTATTCATCCCCCTGGGAGGGGGTTCTAGGTTGATCCTGTGATTGATTCCCCTCTCCCCCCCCCCACCCGCTCTTAATCCTCCTGGTATCTCTACTCTCCTTGTTGGCCTTGAGGGGTTTATCTATCCTGGATTCCCTGTGTTGTGGGCTCTTATCTGTAGCAGTGTACATGTTCTGGTCTAATCTTATTTGTGAGGTAGAATTGAGGTCATGATAGTGGGATGAAGGAAGCACCAAAGAACTAGAGAAAAGTTGTGTGTTTCATCGGTGCTATACCACACCCTGACTGGCTCAT